>NC_051190.1:14273190-15563607 GCF_015220075.1 Falco rusticolus
TTTAGAGCTGTGCTTTGATACATTGAAGAAGAGGCAAAATATGATAGTGGCAGGGGTATAAGAGCTCGTGTGCTGCATTCTTCTGTGAAAGCAGCCATATCTGCAGGAGATTCTAAGCTGGGTGTACCTGGTTATGAGAAAAAAGTTCTGGTAATAGGAAGATCTCAGGAATTACACTGGTTGTACTGGGTAAGAATCCAATGGGAATACTGTACAGGTTAGATACGTGACGTTAACGTTATTTCACAGCGACAAGGCAAGGGGAGAAAAGACAGTTCTTGGGTTTATTTTTCTTCCAAACAGATATGATTTTTATAAGCCTTTATTTACAAACTTTCTGAACGTTGTACTGCTTTCAGCAATTACCAAGCCTTACTTTTTGAATAGGCAGAACACAGGTTTATATTAAATTGATGGGAGCTACAGGTTTTGAATGCCTGTGATTAAGAGATAAACCAAGGCAAGCCAGCTCTTGACAAGCTTTTCTCACTGGATAACTCAAATGTTTGGACAAGTTTGAAAGCTGAACCTGAATCTAAATTTTACGAATAACCTTTACTTTTTCAAATTGCTGAACCCATGTTACAGGTCCTGCCAGCACTGGCTCTTGAGTATTATAGCTTGACCCCATCTATGATGATATAAAAGAATCAGTTTATCTGTCTACATCATGTAGTCATTCCTGGGTGAAATGGCTGAAAACTCTTTTTAGCAGCATAAAGCACAATTTTAGGTAGGAGAGCAAATGATTTTACAGCCTACTCTGAAAGTAATTAACAGAAACAGGGTGTAAACACTGGCTTCTATGCTCACTGAAGTAAACAAAATAAGAATTTATGTTATTGACCTTGTTAAGTAACTAACATTTTTCTCCTCTGCAGTAGCTTTTGCTTTCTCCCATAGTTCAACCCCCCTTGAGTCTGAGGCTGCATGCTACACTGAAATGTTCAATTCCACATTTGAATAAACTGAATAAACCCAGCCATACTGCTAAACATATGGTAAGTAATAGCATCATTAACAATAGCATAGTGCACGTTTGACAACTGAAGGGATTTGGCTGCTTTGTGCCAGGGGAGTGACAGCAGAGAAGCAGCCCTGGCTGCTCCTGCCAGGCTGTCCCCTCTTTCACCCTCCCTCCACCCCTGCCTTGACCTTCTTGAAAATTTGAAAGGCTTCCCACCTTCCTACCTGAGACTTGGGCTCTTATCTCACTCTGCCAGCTCCGGGGCTACCTAACAGTGTCTCTGCGAGACACCCTTTCACCTTTAAACACTGCTGCTGCTTCTGCCTGGGGTGACTGCACGGGTGGGGATGAGAGCATAGCGGGGAGCAAATGCCCTTGGCATCTGGTGGGGGTGATCGCTCCGGGGTATGCCTTCGTGCTGACTGTGTCCTTCCACGGCTGAGCACTTCTCGTGGCATTTAAAGCTGGCTGTGTGACACACTGGGGATGCCGACAAAGTCCCAGCTACTGCAGCACAGTCAGGAGCACAGAGAGCTGGCACATGGCACGTTTACTGCTCTGAAACGAAGAGACCAACGGAGTGGGGCACATGAAAGTAGTCGGTGCAGTGATGTCTGTTAGTTTTGAACTTGTTCAGGGGAAAGCACATCACTCTCTCTCTGTACCCTGACCTGTCCTGAAGACACAGGGGCTGTTGTTGCAGTCTAACCCCAGAGGACCTGCACAAGACCCTGCCCCTCCTCTGCCAGAAGTGCTCCTGCTGCCATGCAGCGGCAGGATGCAGCTGTGCTCGAGGGTCCTTGGGGTGCCTTGGCCCCCGGCGCCTCTTTCCTCAGATGCCAGTAGTGGCTGGGAGACACTGTTTGCTTGGCTTCTTGCTGCTGCTGTCACTGGCAGCGCTTCATAACCCGCATCCCCTGCCTTCTCTGCTGCCCTTCTTTCCTCCCCTGCTCCATCTTTCCTTCCCCTCCAAGCTGTCCTTGACTTGCTCTCTCTCCTTTCCCCTTCTCTCTTTACCAGATTTGAAATCCATAAACCCAGCAAGCCCAACCCCTGCCCATTTCAGAGCTGGAAACACCAGGAATTATTCCAGCTGCCCCAGAAAGACCAGACCTTTGCCTTCTGCACCTCAAAGGGCAGCCAACACCAGCAAATGTCACTCCCTGTCACCCTGGGGCCTTGGCAGCAGGATGCCTCGTGCCCTCTGATTTATTTCAGTAATGGATTTATTTTGCGTCTCCATGTTGTTGCTGGTCTGGTGCCTCATGACAACACCCACAGCCAAAGGAAACTTTTCCTGTTTTGATAGCCAGCTTTGCAAATTCTTTTAGACTCACCCACAGAAACAGCAGATGGCTTCTGACCAAAAAGTCACTCCATCAATATAATGCTTAATGCTAGGGGATAAGTATTAAGACTGCTGCTTTACTATGCATCCTGGATACATAAAAACAGTTCGCTTCATCATCTCTGAGCTCCCTTCACTTGCCACCTGTTATTCTCCTCCTGTGGATCAGCGAGCTCCCAGATAATCTCTCTTTCTGTGGCGGTGTGATGGGCAGAGCTCATGCAGCTCGCCCGCAGCCTGAGCTGGCTGAAGGTGAGCAGCAGAGCCTTCTGCCAATGCTTCCTGCTGTGCAAGAGGTTCTCCCCAACAATTTGTCTGGCAGTATTCATATCCCAAACTTCTGGGTTCAAACCCATCCATGAGTGTTACAGATAGGTCACCAGGTCACACTGTCCCTCTGTTTAGATACTGTTCTCAGTGTCTGTTAGCTGCTGGGTTAGTAAAAACACCTCCATAAATGAAGTTCTTTCGTTTCTTTATTTTCAGCAGGAACGTTTTTTTACATAAATGAGCATTGCCCTGAAGCATTTGCAATCCAGATTTTGCTGCTTTATGTTAATGAAAAAGGACCCCAAAGTGAATTGACAATAAAGTGACGATACATTAAAGAGTACAAACAAACCCGAGAAATCAGGTCCTATATTTTGCACTCTTAGAAATGCGGGAAGAGAATAAGACGTAATAAAAAAAGAAGTTAAATGCAAATGTTTAATATTTTTTTACTTGAATCGTTGAATATGCTTTGAATAATAATCAAGACAAGGACCTTTTTTTTTTTTTAAATAAGAGATTTTAAACAGATTATTTCAAGGCAAAGCCATGTTACGCTGCTGGAGAGAGACACCGTTTTATTCATCTAACTCACCCTTGTTTTTAAAGGAGCATGAGTGCGTAGGGGGCAGGGAGATTCACTGCTGGCCTGCGTTGGAAAGACCAAGAGCTCAAAGATGTGTTTGGCTGTGCCTCAGGTCTGGTGTGACGATGCAATCCATATCCATATGGGAAGCTAAGGAAGAGACCAGGCAGCAGAAAGGAGTCACTAGTAATAGCTGAGAACTTATCAGTGCTGTGGGCTGAAAGTAAGAAAAAACCGTTTTAAAATAAAAAAGCAAGCAACAACGTTTTAACTGAAGGGGACAGTCGGAAAATGAGTTGTTGCACAGGGGCTGTGATTTTCAGCATGAGAGGGAACCCGTAATGCGTTATTGTACCTCGGGAGCATCATCCCAGGTGTGTGCGCTTGCACAGAGCATCGAGTAGGGCTTGTGGATGATTCTCTGTGTAAGCAATGCTTCTGTGTGCGTGAAGCCGTGGGTTTTGTGAAGCCGTGGGTTTTGTGAAGCCGTGGTTTGCTTCCCAGTGCTTGCCAGAAGGGCAGTGCCTGGTTTAGGAGATGTACAACGCACGCTCCCTGCGTTTGGCTTTGGCTGACTTGAAAGATTTAGTGCCCTGGTGCCAGGCGTCGATATGCCTCGAATTTATCGCTCACGCTGAATATTCCTTCAGCCTTCAGCCTTTCCTTGTCCCTTGTGCGGGAGCCCAGCAGATGGAGCAGTGTTCCTGTTCAAGAGGGATGCTGGCGGGGGGAGGGCTGGCGCTGCCGGGGGCCGGATCCAGAGCAGCACCGGGAGGGCCAGGAGAGTTAAGCCGATCGGCCCCCCGTGCGTCTATAAAACACAGAATAAAAGGCTCAGTATAAAAAATATATGTGAGATTCCCAGTTTCGGGGAGGGCTGTGTGTTTTGTAATATATATATATATATAAGATTAATTGAACAGTTTATATAGAAATATATCGGCTTTTCCAAACTTTATATGCTCTACAGTGGATTGTTTTTACCTGAGCTCTAATTTACAGTTAAAACTCAGACAAGGGCATAACAGAATAATCCTTTTGATCACGTTGCTATTTTATGATAACGATATACTTTATTATTTTTAATAAAACACTAGTAGCTGCTTTTAGCAGTATTCCCACAGCAGCAGCCATGAGCGGTGGCACAAACAAGCACAGAGAACCCTTCTCCATCTCTTTTTTTTTCCTTGATAAATAATTGAAGGAAAAAACGAGAAAAATATGGTGTAGGATCCAAACAATAAACAAAAAACAGGGTCAGAAAGCAGGGCACATGCTTTCTTCTCCTTTAAACCTAACTACCCATATGGTTGTTTTTTTTCTTGCTGTGACAGAGAAATGTACTCAACTCTTTTTGTAGTGAATTGTATCCTGGAACAACATTTTTACATATGGCAGTGCTGAGCAGAGTAACATGTTTAATAGCACATTTTCATCTATGTTACAGTGGTGGAGCTGAGACAGCTGTGCTGCCATGTGAATCCGGCTGTGCCTGCCCTTAACTACCTGCTGCTCGTCCAGAACAGATAATGCACCCAGGTAAGTTTCAAATAAAAGAGGTCAGCATTTGGCTCCTGCAGGCTGATGGGAATTTAGCCCTTTTTAGGTTTCCTTGTCCTCTCTTGACTTCACTGATGGGGCAATAGCTTCATCTTCCAGCTGCCTCTGGACGTTGTGCCTTGCTAGTGTTTGTGCATCTCTGCTTACTTCCCAAACTTTCTTACTCCACTGTATGTCCTTTGGCCATCTTCTGATTTTCCCCTCTGAGACTGCACTGCTGTGATATCCCTCTACAGCATCCTGCTGTCCATTTGTCTGTCTCTGTGTCCAAGACACCCAGTGTTCAATGCTTTTCAAAAGCATCAGAAGTTTTTAACTGCAGAGCAGACCTAACAGGAATGTAAATATCTTCCTCTGAATACAGGTATTTTGCATTAGCGAGACATGTCTGTTTGGCAGGCTTCCCTCCATTTCAAGAGGGTTACATTTGGCTTCTGTTCACCCATCCTACCTGGCTGCACAAGGTAAGCAGTAGAAGTGTGCTCTGAGTTGCTGTGTTAACCACCCTGTACGTACTTCATTTGGCTGGTGCCTGTATTTCTAGTTTTGTGCCTGTAGCAGGAAAAAACTATCATGTTATTTTAGTTCTATTTAAAATCTAATGGGAACTGCTATAAAGTCATAGCTAACAAATAGATTTAAACTTCAGCTTGACCTCCTTAGCCAAGAAAAACAAAAGCTGGAAGCGATTAGGTTGCTTCCTATGAACACATCAAGGGGCAAAAGCCCAAGCGGGTGGGGAAGAGCTGTTTCAGCTGAGGGTAAAGCTAGCAGGAGAACAAAAGGGGCTAGATTTGTCATTAATTAATTTAGGATGCTGGAAGCTGCCTCGTGTCTGGTGAGGGCAGTTCTGGGACAATGACTTGGTAGGAGCAGTCAGGCAAAAAAAAACAGAGCTGACTTTTCAAAGGAGCATCCTCAGGGTGTGAAAAGTATTGTGGGGGTGAGTCCTGCAGGAGCCTGGACTCACTGCCCCGGGAGCCATTCTCAGTCCACCGCTACTTATTCCTGTGTTAACACCATTTAATGCTCTAGTTACGGAGGTACAGAAAGAAGCATTTCTTGTGGCTGCATTGCTTGGGAAGAGCTGCCACTGAGCTGGGAGGAGTAATCAGCTCTCCGCCTGTCTGCTGTTTCACAGCTCTTGCTTGGCAGCTAGGTTGAGCTTGTGCCTCTGCTGTTTCTGGGTCAACCCACTGCATGCTCAAAACCCTTCTTCATCTTTCCACCAGGTCTATGTCCTGACTTTGAAAGCCACTCTGTACTCTGTCCTGGCCTCGCTCTCTGGGAACCTTATCCCATGTCCTTCTCCTTCCCCAGCCCCTTAGCCTCATCTGCACCTCCAGCTGCCATTCGTCTTCCCAGGGAGACATGATCTGTATCTGTCATCTTCAGGTATCTCATTTGGACCCAGTGCTCCACTCTTTACCACCACCACCTCCTCTTTGGAGTCTCACCTGAGTCTGAACAGACGCCACACACCTGCAGTGAATAGGATTGCCTTCCTCCTGCGCTCAGTGCCCCAGTCTCTGCACCTCCTTTCTCAGTGCTGGAACATCTTACACCTGCTATCAGTAGGATTTTGTGGAGGCTAGAGCCAAATTTCTTACTGTGGCTGGTGAACTGTAGCATTTTGACATGGTGGACACTTGGGTCAACATCACTTGCTTGGGACTGCTTTTGTGTCTTGCTGAGCACAGCTGCAGCACTCGATGTTATTATTAAGTGCTCTGGTTACAGTTGGGTGCAGGGAGGAAACTTAAATTAGTGGAATTCTGGGTATGATAGATGTATTTTCTGGGGAGAGATGATCCAATTAGAGTTCCAGTTGTTTCTCCGAGGAACTGCCTTGGATGTTTTATCAACTTTGTCAGCAGGTAGAAGCCATGAGAGCAGATGAGACTTTGTTCAGAGGCTGTGTAGTCTGCTGTTGGGTTGGGGTTTGGTGCTTAGACAAAAGTGACACTTGTTACTGATTTCCTATGGCTCTTTGCAGAGCATGGCTGTTGTGCCCATCACCCATCCAGATGAATGCATCTGTGAGAGGCTGTGGGTCTGCAGTACCCTGGGACAGACCCTCACCAGCCCATGGAGCAGCGGGGCCACTAGCCAGGCAAACAGGGGCTGTTATGCTCTAAATCAGGTGCTACAGCAATTCAGCACACACCGTGGCAATGTATTCCAGCTTTGTACTGCTAGAATGGGGGTCCAATCTATCTGATCCATCTGCTGTCAAATTAAAGTCCAAAGCTGGCTTTTGGATTCGGATCTTTCACAAGAAGCAGCCTGAGTGACAGCTAGGGGAAAGAGTACGGAGATGTGAATTTCCTGCACTATAACTCTTGAAGAATAAAATAGTTGGTATTCATAGTTCAGCTCAGCTTTGGCAGGGTGCTTTGAAATCATAAGTTACACAAAGAACAAATCATGCATGCTCAGATACACTAGATATTTTTTTTATTGTTATTGTACTAACTCTTCATTTCTAGGTAGCTACATGCCAGATGCATGAAGGTGTCCCATCCCACCTTACAACAGGATTTTAAATTCTGAAACCAGTTCTTGCCTGAACTTTTAAGCTCAGCAAGCATTGCTAGTCTTTCAGAGACATAGTCAATAAACTTCTGGCACTTTGCAAGTGCCACAAGATAATATTTTACTTGATTATGAAGTTTGTGCACTTCACATTAGTAGTACTAATACCTCAGAGGAACAAAAGAACATTTTTAGCATTTCATTTACATAATGGCTGAAGTGAGAATTTGTTCCTTGTTGAATAGGTACCCTGGGGGTCTTTGATTTGCTGTAGAGCTCTGTATGGCATGGAAACAGCACAGGAGTTAGTAGCACTGATGGAGCTTGGGTATTTTCTGGCTTGTCAGTGCCTCATTACTCAAACCCATTAACTTGCAACCAGCAGATTAGGTGACTTCGTGCATTTGCTTGTACCGATGCTGATCCACCAACCATTAAGCGCAGTGAGAAACCCGTGATTTCCAGGCAAGTTTAAAGGAAGGTAGTGGACAACAGCATATTTGGAGAAGGGTGCTGTGAGCCCTGGTATATCTTCTGTTGCCTGGGGGGAGAGGGGGACAGCTGGCACCCTGTGTTTGAGTGGGGAGGCACCGTGTGTGTATCGTGGCCCAGGGCTCCCGCTGTTCTCTGTGTTGTGCGTGACCACACTGAAGGATTCTGAGCCAGTGACGTGGGTGGGCAGTGAGCAGTTGGAAACATGTGTCTCCTGACCCTTTCTTAGAGGAGACTGAGGACCAGGCAGGGAGTTTCTCCATCATACAAGGCAACACAAGGAAGCGAGTGAGCCCTGGAGCCAGGCGCTGTTTAGCACAGCAGCTGCCAGTGCAAGACCCCAGCAAGGTTGATGCTGGTGGCCCAGGCACTTTTCTCAGCTATCATATATCCACTGGGCTTGTCCAGTATGATAGACAGAGCTTTTGTTTGGAAATGTGAATCTCAAAACACTGTCTGCTATTGCTTGGTGCAATAACCTAATCTCAAAACCATCCTTGCCCTATAACGTGCAATTAACAACTTCCAGCATGGAAACAACGAGCCCAATTTGTTAACCCTTGTAAAAAAAAAAATCCCATCAATTTATTCAAGAACTTTTGCTACATAAAGGAATGCAGAATCATTATTTTTTAGTATTTCTGTTACAGTTTGGCACTTGCAAGCCTGAAGAAAGGGGAACATGTGTTGTGGTGACATAAAGGAAAAGTAATGAAAATTAAGTAGATATATACATTTAAAGAGAATTAGTTAAACTGCATTTAACCTAAGTGTGAACAATCATTCAGAATTAGTGAAGTCTTCATTTGCTATAATTTACTTTGAAAGTGGATTAAGGTAAATTGAATTAAGGCCTCTTTAATTCTGAATAGAAGCATCTACAGAGTGATGCAATTAACCTAATTTGTTCTGAGAGTTAATTTGAATAATGTATCTAGACCCATGAAAAAGGCTATGGGGCAGTTGCTTAGTTTGAAGAATCATATTTGCTCTTAAAATGGGCACTGGAAAGTATTAGCTTATTTCAGAGATCCATGAAAATGCTATTGGAGCCGGTTGCCCCTGTCCTGAGCCATGCAAAGGCTCTCAGACACTGTCTGCAAAACCTTTCCAAGCAACTTGTACTCCTCAGGCTGTGGATCCTCTGATGCAACTTTCTGAGCTGCTTGGTTCAGTGCTCCTCTCCTCAGCAGGAGTAATAGGCAATGGCTGCTGGTTCATGGGACTGTAACTTGAAAAGCAGATAGAAACTCAAAGGTGATGGTTAGTAAGAGTTATTTAAAAAGTCCACCAAGTTTTTTTATGAATGAAAATGTCAGGTGATTATCGTTAACCCTCTCTGGTTCCACAGCACAGGGTAAATGTTTCCTTTTTTACCTAAAACTTTGTGTATTCTAGCCTGAGAAGGAACATACAGGTGCAGTGTCTATGCTGCTATAGACTGATATATTCTTTTGTTTCCCCCACAATGACTACACTTTTCTTAATTTCCTCTCAATTACACTCAGGCATTAACTAATACTGACTAACTACGGCCCAAAATAATTATTGCTATCTGTTCCCTTTGTAAATATAACTCCAGCACTGAGCTAGAAGAATAATGGCATATTTACAGAAGGCAGCTAATTAAATTGAGCTTCAATTGCTTTCAGTTTGCCAGAAGGAGCCATTTTTACAGCAAAAAATGTGTGCAAGCCTGCATGCTTACCAGGAACAACTTGGTATAACATAATTCAGAGTTCCCAAGACAAAAATTCAGTTCAAGACAAATTTACACTGGCAATAAAAATCTCATTAAGGAAGATATGAAGATCTCTCTACTACACCACGACAGTTAAAAGAGGTTATCATTTTTTCAGTTTATTTAAGGAACAGTATATATTTCATTGTTCCAGAGCAGCTGTAATTGCAAGTGTCTTTCAAACACTGCTTGCAGTAATGCATTTGTCTTGTGACTGTAACTTCAGAACCAGCCTGTTGATGTATCTTCATTAGGACAGGAGAAGATGCTGGAGTTTCAAAGCTCTTCGATGCTTAGTTGAGTTTCTTCCCTGTTTTTCCAACCCTGGCTCCTGCACTTTGGGAAGTCTCTCTCCCCTGTATTAATCAGCCACCTGCGAAGATTTCCCATGGTCACAATTTGTCTCCAAATGTTTGCACCCTCTTTTGTTCCTTTGAGATGTTTAGCTAAAACCATTCATGATAATTACAGAGCAGCAGTCCTTTGACAAATCAAAGTTTGAAAGAGCCATTCTTGTTTGAAGCCTGTTGTTACCAGTCCCCAGGGCCTTTTCTCTTTTGCAGAAACAAAAACAAGGGGATTGTTTTGGAGTTGTTTTTTTTCTCTATAACAAAGAATGTGCCTGTCTTGTCCCAGTGTTCAGATAGAGAAGCCTGCTGTACTGATTGTTATTTACAGTCTTCCTTGCAATAGTTCACTGAGTTGCTGGATGGAAAACTGATTTTCTTTTCCTGTCTGCATATCATTCCTGAATTTGTTTTTATCTGTTGGAAGTAACAATTTGGCAGACATCAGCACTTTTCCCATGTTTAATTAATTCCTTTAATTTTGTGGTAAATGAGAATAACGGGGCTTAATTTGCTATTTATGTAAAACTCATTGGTAATTATGGAAATCACAGGAGATTTGGCTTTACAAACCAAAATTAAGTGACCTCTCCACGAGGATGGCTTGGCACGTCTCCTTCACTTGTTGTGTGAAAGTGGAGGTGGCATGGAAGCAGATGTCGCTAAGCTACATTTAGGTTACAGGAAGATGAAACGTGGAAATTTTTCATTTAAAAATACATTACATGAATGGAAATTAATTCCAAGAGTGAAACACGTGCTGTACAAAGACTATTCCTACCAGCTCCTTTTCTGATACAGTGCTGCTTCCCTTTATTTAATAGAAAGTGTGACACTGTCGTGTCTCTGAGGTCTGGGGAGCACAGGGAAAGTCGGATAAATGGATTGTAAGGAGTGTCTGAGCTTGAAGCTCGGGCCTGGAATATCTGGCTTTAGTTTCTCTTTCTGCCACAGAAGACTTCTGTGCACTTGAGCAAGCTCCTCGTTATTTTCTGTTGTACCAACTAGGTTTGTAATATTTCTGGTCTGCTTTGGCTAGTTTGAGTGCCAGTGCTTTGTGGAAGGATTTGTCGTGAAAAGGGCATAGCAGAGGCAGGTCTGCCTCCTGTTGGAGACCTCTGTGTGCTACTAAAGCAGAGATGGTACGTAACACCATATGATGTGTACCAGCATCTGGCGGTTGTGGTTGTCTCCAGTGATCCAGGACCTGGTGGCGCAGAGATGCTGTAGGTGGTGAACTCTCCCCATCCTGGCTCTTCTGGTGAGTTGGCTTTGAAGAAATCTGGATTTCAGTTTGTGCATCGTGCAAATGTGAGCTGAACTGCACCATCCTCTTGGAGTGGCTTTGCTGGCACTGCCGTGAATTTGCAGCGCTGGCTTGGCCTCCCCTGGCTGATGCAAGTCCAGTGCCGATGCCAGCCCCCCCGGCAGCCTGTCAGTTGGGTGCTTTCAGTTGAGCCAAGGCTCTGGGATGAGACATGGCTGGCTGGACCCAGAAAGAGAGAAGAGCTTTTGTTACCCTCTGTCAGAAGTGCCACGGGTATTTGCAGGGAGCGGGACAAGCTACATGGGCTTCTTTGAATTTAGCCTCAAAATCTAATTTCAAAGGCAACCACTTGCAAATTTCCAACTGTCTTTTAGTTTTAATGTTGAAAGCCGCTTGCATTCCCCCAGTGGCAATGCTCAGCAGCCCTTGAAATTATTTCCAGCATGTATTTTAAGTTTCAAAAGAAGGAAGCATGGGGAAAAAAAGACAATCTAGATTCTCCTCAGTGATGCTACATCAATACTTGGCTGATCTGTATAATGCTAAGCACAGCAGAGCAGAGCTGAGCTACCAGTTGCTAGCTAACGAGAGGATTAGCTGTGCCTGCAGATGGGCTGGCATAACTTAAGCAAGAGGGCAAATGTCTAGAAAAGTCAAACTTGGCCTCTGGGTGAAGGTGGTACAGCTTTTCCTCCAAAGAGCGTCCACGGCACAAATGGTGGGCAGGAAAGCAAAGTGAAAGTGGTTGTTTGGTGGAGACCTGAAGAGCATCTTGCAGTGAGTCGGTTCAGCTTCACTTAACGTTTGTTACTACTAATAATTGTATTTATATCCCTGGCCAGCCCAAGTACTCTGAGGTTTATACGTGATAATCAAATCCAATCAAAATTTATGCACAAACTTTCACGAACAGCATTCTCCAAGGTGGGCTGGAGAACTGGGAGATCAAACAAATTGACAGCAAAAAGTTTTCAAAGCCAAGAAATAACACAGCAATGCCTTTTCCCCTTGATCTAGGCAGGGATAGGGATGTGAATCCAGCCTGTGGGTGTAGCGGGGTATGTGCTGTGGTCACCCTGTGAAACCTGCTCAGGACTGGGGTGATCCTGAATTTCTTGAGGTTCCCTTGAGGCTTCCTCATTGAGCAGATGATTCAAAAAGAACGTGGCTGTTTCAGAGGGATCTTTGTCAATTGTTTTAATAGTCTGGCAGGAAAATTATTCAATCTCACACTTAAATGTTTACATTTAATGTCTGTTTAAAATCTGTTACTGTTGGAATAGAAAGTGTTGCAATGTTGCTGTAAAAGATGACGAAATTTTCCATCATTTTAAATACAGAACAAAAATGTTTGCTGTTTATTTCTGCATTTTCTGCATGATGTTTGACAATTTTTCCATTCATCTATTATGAAATCTGCAAACTTACTAGGATTTAAGGTCATGCTATTATATTAAACTTCCATTGTGATATTATTATATTAAAAGTCATAGAATGTCTATTGATACCTTTAGGTTCCTTCTTGAAATTACTCTTCCTTGTTGCTGATTTATACTCTTTGAGATCATAGCCATCATTTTTCCATTTTTGACTGAATTCTGAAATTATTTTTACAGCTTGCGTTTGAATTAGATTTTTTTCCTTTTCAACTAAATAAACCTTCTTTGATGGTTGTAGGGTGGTGTATTTTTTTTGTTTGGGTCTGGGTTTTTTTGCCCCTTATGTCCTGGATATTATTCACTCACACCTTATTTGCCTCAAAAGCATTTGCAGTTTCTGTTTTGGCTTGTCAGTTTTTCAGAGAACCAGTAGTCAGCATTAATGGTCAAGGCAGTATCTGCAGAGAAAGATGAAGTGTGGTCGTGATTAACCAGTAGTGAAGCCATGATGAATATTTAGTTAGGTGATTTGTCCTCTTTATCTATTTTTTTCGTCCAGGGAGGTTGACTACTGAACCACCTCAATGTAACTGCTATATTTTTTGTGTTAGAAAAATATTGGTTTCTAAAGTGTTTCCTGAAGTTGAACCCCTGTGGTAATGTAACTTCTTCTGCATATTATGGCAGATGTATTTCAGTAGGTCTGGAGGGGGTCTCAGAGAAATGGCTCTTAATGCACTGTGGTGGCATGCTATACTAACTGGGTCTTAAATTTATAGACAAGCCTCTAATTCTGTTTTCTTTGTGTTTAGGAGGCAAATAAAGCAGTTTGAGTCAGGAAAAGCAGGAAGTACAGCCATGGGTGATTCGATAAGGAGATAAAAGGTACATATTCAGCAAAGGACCCAAGAAAGCTGCCGATGCAGGATGGGTCAGGTCTAAAGGCACACTAAGGCACAGAAGTGAATTTCTGATGTGTGGGCAAATCACCCTCATGGGCTGGCAGGTGGAAGACGCACCCCTTACAGAGACCTTTAGCTCTCCCAGGGGAACGAGCAGAAGGTGAAGCTGTAAGTACTCAAACATATTAAGCCAAGACTGAGGATGTTGCTACTGGGGGGGGAACTCAGCTTTTGGCTGTGGGGAGCACGGCTGGCAGTGCAGCGCTGCCGTCTCATGGCACTGGCATGAGGAGGGCATGATTTAAGGAGCTGCTTCATGGAGCAATGCAAGCTGGAGTAAGCAGGGGAGGGACTGGTCAACTGTAAGAGCTCATGGTGGTAGAAATGAAAGAGAAAATCATCACTACAAATAGCAGGTGAAAGCAGTTGAAATTAATTAGGACTGCAGCGTGAGGTGAAGTTGCAGAAAGCTGTGCTCAGTGCTGTATGTAACTACCTGCTGATTATCACAATCTCTTTGTTCATCCACAATTCCTCGAGGCAAATCATAGCCCCTTCACTTGAGGAGTCAGAGGAACAATTGGATTTTGGCCTCAGAGAGAAATCCTTGTTAACTTGAACAAGTAAAACATCCATGCTGCTTATTCTATGCTTTTCATATGCTTATTGGCTGTTAGTTTAGCATTTTTCAAGTGAGACCAAGAAGGGGTAATATTATTTTTTCTTTTCACGTTTCTTTCTGTAAATTTATTCTTCATGTTCTGCAGAAACCAAGTTTCCCCCCTATTGTTCTTGTTATTGGCATTGTACATAGATAAAACAATTTAAGAGAGTATTTTTCCTAGTTAGGCAGAGCAGAGATACAATATACCATAGGCACATCTGTCAACATGATGCCCCTGCCTGTCTTTATTTTCTCAGTTTGCTTGTGGTCCATTTAAAATTAGATTACAACTGATTGGTTCCTGCATTCAAACTATTTTGCACAACACTCCATCCATGGGCGTATAAAACAAAACTGAGGTGACTGGAAAGCCTAAGGGATCCATTCCTAATATCACTGTGTAGTAAAGACTGTATTTCCTTAATTTTTTATTGATTCAGCACTCATTCTTCTGTAATGCTGCTGTGGTAATAATAAAACTCAGTGACTGACAGTGGTGCCCCATAGAAGTGATTTAAACAGCCATACCAGGGAAGAAAGCAGGCTTTGTTTTTGCAAAAATTTTGCCCAGACTGGCTCAGAGAATCTCCCTTTCAGGAAAGGAATAGACTGTGTACCTTTTCCCCTTTGAAAATGTATCATCTGTATTTCTTCCAGCCCTGTACTACACCCTTGAAGCCAACAAGGCGCCTGCTGTTGGCACCGCTGTGTGCAGCCCACAGCTTTCAAAAGCAAGTATGAGTATCTGGGTTGTAGATGGCAATGAGTTATTTGTGTAGGGTATGGAACTGATGTTTGTTCAAATGTAACCCCCAGACTATTCATGTGATCCATGATACAAAAAAAATGAGAAGAGCATTCCTGTGAAATGGAAGGAATTTGGCTAATTAACAGTCACAAATCCTCTGCCATTTACAGGTGGGAATTTCAAAGGACCTGGTGAGGTTTGGATTCACAGACCCAGCAGTGAAGTGGGAGCTGGGCATGGGAGTCCCTCAGAGTGCCTGGGAATCCTTGCCTGCCCATGGGAAATGGGATGGAGATTTTGTTTCATGCTGTGAACCTCCAGAGTATGCAACCCTGCGCTGATGAGAGGCACCTCTCGGTCTCTGCTGCCCACGAGGCATTTGGCTGGGGGAGTGGTGTGTTCACAGCACTCTGGCACGGGTTTCTGCTCCCTGCAGACAGGCACAAGTGAAGGAGAATGCTAAGATGAAATAAAACTTAAAAGCAGATATATGGGAGCTCTAGAGGCAGCTGGATGGTAACTGGTTTCTCTGTCAGGAAAGGTTAATCTGCTCTCATGAGCGTGCCAGAACCATAAAAAAGCCATGGTCCAGAGTCTGTTTCTGGACTAGGGAAATGTTAATGGAAATAGTCTCCTGGAGGAGTTCCCCAGGGTCTGGCAGAAATAGTATTTCATGTTGGGGTAGGTATAAATCTACAAGTTGTTTGTGGCCTAAAACTTGGGAACGAAAGCCAGAGAAAGTTTGATCAGAACTGTCCCGGTTGAGATGTGCTAGCCGTACCCATTCACAGAAACTGAACTGCGATTAATGGGCACGTCTGAAGTAACCCCAAACCCTTCAGGGGCGATTTGTGGAAGAGACTGTGGCAGAGCCTCTGTAGGGGCTGGGTGTAGAGGCAAAGCTGAAGGCCTTTTCCCTTGGCTCAGCCTGATTAAAAAGCAAATCAAACCCACCCCTGAAAGAACAAAAAGCTGAGGTCTGGTCCAAAACCAGCACCTCTGCACCCAAGAGGGGAAGCGGCACCTGCTTTTGCTCTAAGTGGCAGTTTCGTTTACTCTGTAAGCTCTGTGCTTGTTGTTGATATCAGATACTAATTAAAAGAGTGAAAAAAAAGGTGGCTCAGGCCTTGGATGAGTGGCATGAACAGCCCTTTGAGCTGTGGTGGGGCACGAGCATCTTTGCCTCGATGAAGGGTGAATGGAAGGTAGCAGTGCTATCAGCTCAGCCAGGAGCAGCAGACAGAGGGGAGCACAGCCCATGCCACCCTCTGTCACACCGGGAAGGTCTCTCACCCGGGTCCCACTGAGGGATGAGTGCCCCGTGCCATCATTGCTTCCCAAAGTGGAGGGCTGGTTTCTCTGGACTTGTTTGCTGTTGACTGAAGTCAGGCAGTGGCATTCTTCGGGTGTAATACTGAATGAATATTGAGTGTGCCTCTAAGATAAAGTCATTATTTAGGAGCTCATTAAAGTACTGGCCTTGAAAAAATTTCCTGCTGCTAATATCCTCTTCCATCACTGTGTCAGCGATGGGAGCTGGTTTAGAGAAAGCGCAGTGTGCTCCGCAGCTGCCTCCCTCCTCTTACCTGGGGGGCTGCTGGGACCAGGGCTGGGATAAAACTTTTTTAAGCCTAGAGCTAAGAAAGTGCCAGGTGTTAACACAAGCTGTAAATTGCTAAGTAACTCTGACAAAGTCCCTCAGCACCCTCATTTCCAGAAAAGGCCCTGAGGCTATTTTCTCGCTACTCCTTCCTTTAGGGAGCTGGGGTATTGCTCCCTGCTGTGAAAGCATGCTTCTCCCTCCTGGTTTTCCACCCTGCTTTCTGCTTTTGCTCATGCTCCTGAGATTCACCTCTTGCTGTGCCTGCTGGATCCGCAGCGGGAAGGGAGAAAGCAGCCACTGCTGTTCCCACCCTTCTCTGTCCCGTGTGCTGGGAGGTGGCTGGAACCCTGGGAGATGCCATGGATCCATGTCCCATGGGACACCTCTGAGCCTGCCACCTGGGGAGTGGCGTGAGGCTGCCCGCTTTCAGTTGCTTGAAGGTAACTTCAAAAAGGTCGAAAACGAGCTGCTGGGGTTCACCATCACGAAGTGCTTCCTTGCAGCCCCGTTGCGGTTTTCCAGGTGGACCCTGTCAGCATCGCTGCTGTGTGGGCAGCTCGCAAGCTTCTCAGCCACGGTGGTGGTGGCATTCAGGACAGCAAGTGTCTGTGCTGGGGAGCCTGTCTGCAGCCCACCTTTCTCCCAGACGGTGTGCAAAGGCCTGCTGGAGCTTAAATAAATACTCATTTGCAGTAATGGCATTTAATCCTCTTCAAACCATAATTTACAGTATCAGATTATTATCATAATATCTGATCTACAGTTCTTAATACTTTATTGTTATCCCATTACAGGGAGTTCTGCTGGCACTGCATATTGTCTATTTCTCTTACAAATGTTCTACAGAAACCTTATTAATTATTAGTCTCATAAAACACCTGTTAATGTTACCATTTTAATAAATCTCCTCCTTAATTAAATTAGGTGGTTCTGATAGTAATCCTCTAATGTCCACTGCCTTTCTGTTCTCATCACAGTCTGATTGTAGAGTGGGAAGCAGTGTTCAATTATAATTGATGTAGGCCATAATTCAGAACCAAATTATAACATATAAAGCCATATGATCATCGAGGAATATAATAGATCTCCACACTAAAGTGTCATTTGGATTGATTAGTGCTGTTTCTAGAGCCTTGTTAGAGGTGAGAAAAGGCTTAATTCAAAAGGATCTTTTTTTGCTTTTCTTTTTCTCTCTTTTTGTCTTAAATTCGTGCACTCTTATTTCCTCCTTGATAAGCAGCTAATTCATCTACTTTGGTATAAAGTTCACAACACCTATTTTCCCACTCTTTCCCACTTGTATTTCTGTTCTAAAGCTGACCTTTTCTTTTTTTTAATTTTTATTTTGTAAAGGCAGACTACATGATGATTTTATTTAATGATTTAATAAAACTTTTCCTCCTGAGATAGGTGCAAGAAATAGCAAGCACCTATTACTGCTGCTACCCGAGCATGAAAGTACAGTTATGTATGATACAGCAATACTAAAGCTATAAGCAAAACATTAAAAGTATATCAGAACGAAGACCTTACCCTAGCTGGAAACTTCATTAGGCACCAGAAAGGTTTCCTACACTGGACCAAACATGCTCCTCACTTGGGACTAGGTCAGCTCCTCTCTGCTAGGGAGTGTCTCAGGAGAAACCTGTCCTGGAGACCAGGCCGGTGCTCACGCAGTTCCTGTTAGCATGTGTCCTCTGAGCACCTCTCAGCCTTGACTGCTCTTTTTCAGCTTCCTGAGTAGAGTTGTGCCATGTTTTATGGGATTAACGATGACCTCTTATCTTGCAGGAAACCCTAGAGCAAAAAGCAGAGCTTTCCTGGGACCATGGGGAGAACCTGACTCTCAGCTCTACAGACTTTTTCTGAAGCTGCTGGGGAAAGCCTCTGTTTTACATTGCTTCACCGCCTGCTTCCCCTGCCATCATACTCGTTTGCCTTCACCGTGACCGCTACAGTCATTTATTGCCCAGGAAAGCAATGTAGCAAAATGTCTGTGGTTTTAATTGATTTTAGTGTAACTTAGAAGCTCATGTCGTAGCAGTTCTTCAGGATCTCTCACTTGCCCTGTGCATGCCTGCCTCCTCCTCTCCCAGTCCTCCCACTCTCCTGTGGGCTTCAGTGTGCCCCCCCCCCCCCAGTTGAATGTCCTCCTCAGCAGGATATCGGCTGCTTCTTGCTCCATTTCATGAGGTGGATCCGACCCTTATGTCTCAAAGAGGATCCCATGGTTGCAGTTTCTGAATCATTTATGAATCAACCAAAGGATGTCATGGCTACATTGTATATGATGATCTGACCCTTCAAAAAAAAACCAACTTGCTTTCTTCCTTTCAAAACTGAATTACACACCAAAAATGGTTTGGAGAGAAAAAGCTGCAAGCTTCATCTGGAAGATGTTGAAATGAAATATTTTGACTTTTTAAAAATGAAACACTTTGGTGTGTTTGGATTCTTTGCCTCTTGTTTTCCAACAGTGGAAATATTTTATCATTTTTTCCCCACATTTACTCACAGCTTGCTGATACTCTGTTGTTTTGACTCCTTCTGCAGTATTAGCTTTGGGTGCTCATTTGGTCAGCTCCAAATCAATCAATTTTGGGGGTTGCATTCCTGCCCCATGTGTAGCCACACTATATGCCCTTTCAAGCAGGGACTGAATAGGGATGGAAGATGAGTACTTCAGTCTCAAGTAATTAAAAACAAGAAATAAGTGGAAATCCATGGAAAGCAGCTGTGGAATTTGGACTACTAAGGGGTAGGTGCAACACAGGTAACTTTCAAGTGATTGAAAAGCCCCATGAACAAAGTGAGGTGCTGGTTCAGTATGTCAGACTGAATTGCAAGTTGTCTTCTAACATTTTCCTACTGCCCGAACCGCAGCCATTGCTTCCTGTAGGCCTGCAACGATTTGTAAGGAGCAGATTCTGCAGCCGAGGCTTGCAGTGAGACATTAGCTCCTGGTGCCCACGGTGGATCTTCCTGTGGGAAAGAGACGATGCCTGTTTCTCTGTCCCCTCCCGGCACTGAGCGGAAGATTCCCCATTCACTGGCACACAATGTGATAATTGACATTGAGTTTCCTGGAGCTGAATACTGCCTGCCCGAGGTCAGCATCTGCTCTTCCATCTTGCCTGCCTTTGACGTCCGATCTGAACTCCCAGCGTCTGGGGATCGAGGGAGTCCCCCAAGCTGCTGAGCCTTTTTGTTGCTAAGAGATGATTTCTGGAGAAGCAACAGTCATTAACTCGTTGGGAGTGGATACGGAACTGCAAATTAAAGTAATTCGAAAACATTTCTCCCTTCATGCATCAACTGCAAACAGAGGGAAATTATCCTGAAGTCTGGGATATTCTGGTTACTCTTGGAGGATGCTTGTTCCAATGGATTGTTTGGATGTTTCACAGCAGGGCTACAACTGTGCGTAAGTATTGCTGTCCTCCCCCCTCCTCTCTCTTTTGGGGTGCGTTTAACCCATGCAAAGTGTGGCAAAGCCCAGCATCTGCTCAGTCCTGTCTTTGCTCTCCACTTGTCACACAGTGGAGACTCTACTCAGAGACTATTAGTTGGTTAAATGCGGTGATACTCGGGAGCAGTGCGGGGCCCAGCCTCACTGAAGTTTCATAGCTGAAGCATAACTGTTGAGATATACTCCTACTAGAGAGAGATGCATTACTCCTACTAGGAGAGAACGCATTAATTTTCTTGATTTCAGGGTGGTTTTTTGCAATGTCACACATTTCTGCTGGGAGAGGGGAGGCAGGGCATGGAGTCGCTCTTGACCCAAGCACACCATACTTTGTGCCTCACCCTCCCCAAATAATTCTTTGTACCATTTAACATCAACAAGATGTTAACATCTTTGCAAGAAACAGAATGTGATTTCTGCCTCGGGGGAGCTGATCCTTCCCAGCAACACCTTCCTGTCCAGGAGGAAGCCCCTTGGGCAGTGCAGCTTGTTCTCTCTGCCTTCAGCCCCGTGGTGTTTTAGCAATCAGCTGGGGTGAAGGCTTTGGCCGGGGAGGGGGGGACTGTCTCCAACCTGCTAGTGTGGCTGCATTAGCATCCTTTCTGCTCTGGCCTGGGGCAGCACAGAGTACAGCTGTGCTGTAAGGTGAGACACCTTCCCTGTGTCCTGCACACAGACAATCACTTACTACACATTAGCGGGATGTAGCGGAAAATTTATGTATGATTTCCCTCTGTTCAGATTGAACTGAAATACCATTCTGTGGGAGAACTGGGCCTCAACAGAGCTGAATGGCTCAAAGAATGGGTCCTATCGAGGCTGATAATCTTCCTGAGTGATAACACAGTGGATTATACAGCGATTGGATGTTGAGAGTATGCTGACCTTAATCTCCCTTAACTTTGGTTTTCTTTCCCATCTGATAATAATGGAGAAATACGACAGTACAACATGTGCCATAGAAGATTACACACATCCTGCTTCACTTTGCAGATGGCTGATACAAAAATCAGAGACAATGCTAAAATAATTAAAATGCCCACAAAAATAAACCAGTCTATTCAGCTCCTTTTGTGAGGCTGTGGCTAAGGAAACTGAGCCAGCCAGCCTGAAATGCACAATACAAATGTAAGCAGATCTTATTAAGATTCTGTGTGGCTGTTAAAGCATCCTCAGCCGTTGCTTCCAGCTTAGCTTCACTGCTAATGGGGAAGAGAGGAAAGATTAGTTTAGGCTACTCTGAGACACCACAGATATACGTGGGAGGCATCCTCTGTTGCTTGAACTTGTATTTCACTGACCTGCTATGTGACGAGTAGAGTGCCAAAAACACAGAAAAGCTGGCACATAAAATCCATGTCTACTCTATCTACTCTGTCAAGGCTTAAAAAAAAAAAAAAAAGTCCTGAGTGAGCATTGGAGAGTCAACAAATCACTAAAACAGCAGCTAAAAGAGGAAGTTCAGCACGAGTTCAAGTCATTAAAATTCCCTATAATGTATGCTCTCGCAGACTAGTGGGCTGAGTGTGGTCCTGGCGAGCGGAAGGATGTATGCGAACTTGTGCTCAAGTAGAAAATGGACAAGGTTGATGTAACTGACCTTCAGCATTGAAGCCTGATCATTCCTGTCATTTGGGATGGTTATGTGCGAAGAAAAGGTCGGTGGTGCACCTCTGTGCTGGAGATGGTGAGAAATCGGTTTTCTGTACAGCTTTCTTGGGCAAATCCCCACCGGTGAGCAGAGGAGTGTGACATATTTATGTCTTGGACTTCTGCTGGTACTAGCATGCGGTCTCAGAGGAGAAGGCAACTAGGTAAAGGAGTGGCTGTGGTGGGTGTGGACATAGATCGTTTATTTAGAAAACACCTTTTTCTAATGGCAGCATTTGTCTAAAAAGCAGACAAGACCTATGAACGGTGAATAGGTTCCTCTTATGTTCTTCCACACAGGCAACGTGAAGAAAAAGGAGATCTCGTTGTCTCCCTTACCCAAATGTCTCATCGCCCCCAATGGGGGTTTAGTTCAGGAAGTGCAAAACAGATCTGGTAACTATATATCCATTTAATCAATAGCTCTGAGATTGAAAATGGTGGAGACTGGGCAAAGGAAATAACAGCGGCATCTCATATCCATGTGTCGCTTCATTAAACATCTGAAAACGGCAATGAAAAAGCAGAGATTGCAGAATGAGATTCCCAGGCAGCAGGATGACAACATAAAAGGTTCTGTCCTCTGTTTGTACAATATATGTGTGGTCAGAAAAATAAAGGCAGCAAACTATCTTACTATAGAATAGACAAGGATTTTCATAGCTGCTAGTTTGGATGCACAGGAAGTAGAAAATCCTTTACACAGGGGAGTCACTTGTTAACTTTGGATATGTGTATGTGTAACTGAGATTAAAAATAATGTGGTTTCGTCCTTCTCCCTGTCAGGAAATATTGCATTCAGAAGCTCAAGAAGTAACACCAAGTAGCCAAGGAATAGATGACAATATATTGTAAAGCTAACTGATGTGTGCAAGAAAAGTAGTCTTTACAAACCAGGTTGTTTGCTTTTATTGCTGTTTTAAATAGAAAAAAAATTGATCAATCTTTGCCCCCTCAATATGGGGGAAAAAGTTACTAGACCACAAATTGTTGCAAAGCTGCCTGAAGGCATGACAGTTGTTGAAGGAAGGGTTGTTTTTTTTTGTACTTGCAGAGGTGTCCAGTGGCCATGGGCAGCAGAACACTCCTTCTGGTTTTGAATCCATCTTTTGGAAGTTGTAGCATCCAGCAACTCATCCCCTTCTTTCTGAGCCCCATCAAAGAGGTGGGACAAAGCAGCCCCATGGTTTAGTAAGCCTGAAGTGCCCAGATCTGAGGACTTTCTCCAACTTTTGCCAACAGAGGTCTTGACACTAAAAGCATCCCACAGCTGAGATGAATGGATGGTCTTCATAGCAAGGATGATCTTTGAATGATCAGTTTGAGTGGAGGAGACAGCATTGGGTGACTCTGGCATGGGACCGAAGTCTTTGAGGAGCCCAACAGGAACTCCTGGGACTGGACGTGGTCTTGCTGGTCCTAAATAAGCAGGCTTTGGCTCACAACCTCTCTGTTTTTCCTGTGCTCTTTTGAAGGAGTGCTTTAGTTCGCATTCACATCAGAAAGGGAAAAGCAGTGAAAATATTTTGACCAGAACAGAATTCAGATGACTGATTGCAACCTGTCAAGTCCATTTAAGGCTCCAAATAAGTTTCCTTGATCACATCCATCTACACAGTTTAGTTTTTGAAATCTGGTGTTAAATCTGAGGGTAAATAATTAAAATGCTGGGGATAGGCAGTCTCTCAGCCATCCTTATGGAAAATTTGGTCCTGATGCCACAGGGATTGACTCTGCAGCTGTGGAAGTTGGAAAGCTTTCAGCAGCACCTGTAAATCTATGCTTGTGGACTTTCAAAGCCCATCTTTGCCACTGGACAAACTGTGTAAACAGCAGTGTGTTGGGATCTTGCTGTAAGAACTGAGGTTTAGGCCGGTTGCTCGTCATCCTTGCTAGTCCCTTGCTGGCGTCGTCCCTGGAGCAGACATCGCCTACCAGTGACCTCCACCCTGAGCAGCTCCCTGCCAGACCTTGTCACCCTGCCTCTTGCTGACGAACTCCTGTGAAACTCTGAAAGCTGTATCACCTCTCGGAAGCAGAGGTAAGAGCAAGCTCTGGATCTGGTGTGGGGGCTGGGGTCAGAGAGACCAGCATGAGCCCTGTCTCTATGTGGATGACTTGTCTTTTGGCTTAGCTCAGCCTCCCAGCCCCCAGCACCAACCCGATGGTCCCTCAACCAGCCCTGCTGCAGTGGAGATGTTCTAAAAGCCTTTTCTGACAACGGGAAATTTGTAACATAAATTCATACTTGAGTGCTTTTTTTTTTTTTTCTTTTTTTTTTAGGTTTGCCTTCGGTTTTTTTTAGGGAAAAAAGGGTTTTATGCTTTGGTTTGTACTTGCTTGCGCTGTTGCACTGTTAGGTCCCGAGGCAGGCTTTTCCCGAGGACAGCTGTAATTCCAGCTGTGTCTGCCCATCAGGCTTGCTGCTTGGTGGCCCTTCATGTCACTGCGATCTTTTGGAAGCCGCCTTGTCACCCTGGCACAAATCTCCTGAAGGAATCACCTCCTTTACCAAATTTGAACTCAGCTCCCTCATGGGGGAAGGGCTGCCCCTGAGCTCTTGCTATCCATTTGCATCCCCCAGAGTGGCTGAGCTCCCAAAGCAAAGGGAGCAGACGGGCCAGGAGGAGCCCAGACAACACTGGCAGATCAAGCTTTTGCTCACCCAAATCTCACCTGCTGTCCCAGTGGAATGCTGCTAATTCTGGGGCTCTTCCTCATTAGCTTCCATGTGCTCTCCTCTAGCTGTTGTCCAGGACTTTGCCTTTTCACTTGGGGTGTTAAAAGAGACTTTTTAATTAGGTTTTTCGTGCATCTGCATCTGTACAGCATTTCACAAATGATGTGGGTCCCTGCACACCTTTGGTTTGTGTTGGCTTTGTAATTATAGCAATGGAGAGGGATTCCCCAGGAGCTGCCAACCTTGCCAGTGCAGCCCTGCT
This sequence comes from Falco rusticolus, assembly GCF_015220075.1. Classification (NCBI taxonomy): domain Eukaryota; kingdom Metazoa; phylum Chordata; class Aves; order Falconiformes; family Falconidae; genus Falco; species Falco rusticolus. The sequence goes on from NC_051190.1 coordinate 14,297,661, forward strand.
GGTGGCACCCAGGCTGTGGGCTTTAAGTGTGTTGTGGTACTGGGGTGAGAGCAGGAAGGTGATGAAGATCTCAATCCCTGCACCAGCATCCAACCAGCGCTGCCACAGGCAAGTAGCACATATCGCAGCAACAGCAAAGCCAGCAGCCTCTGGAGTCCAGATGCATTAGAGCCTAAAGAGAGTGCTGTGCTCCCTAATGGGCACATGCTGTGGTTTTGAGCATCTGCACATCTTTTCCTGATTGTCTGCTGTTGAGCAGTGCTGGGTGCTCTGCTGTACACCAGCAATGACTCTTCCAGACTTCCTTGATTATGTCTGTGCCTGTTGCTCGGTGCTTGTGCAATGAAACGGAAGGCAGCAAGAGTGACGGAGATTAAATGAGCAGCGAAAGGAACCTGAGCTGAATTTTGGGAGGGTAATTAGTGGTGCTGGTGGCTCCGAGCAGAGTAAGGGGTTTTGCTTTCTTCTATTATCCATGTGGCACTGGGGGAATGCCAGGCAACTCCCTCCTGATCCTTCTCTAATTAAAAGGTTTTTCTGCGTAAGGACTGGAATATATGAAGAAGTGATAAATTAAATGCTGCAAGTTCCCTGCTCTGTGCTCGTGCTGCAGCAGGAAATAGATTCTGCATCTCGCAGTCAGGCCTGCGAAGAAACTGCTCCTTTCCCACTGCAAACAGGAGCTTGCGGTGCTTTCAGCAGCAGCCAGCTTCCTTCGGCACGAGGAGACAGGCTGCCGTGCTTTCTGCACCCAGACGCCAGTGACAGGGCCCAGCACTATCGAACCAGCCGCGGGATGTAGGAGCTGTCCCCTGAGCAAAGGTGCAATAAATGATTTGAGCAGGGTAGGGCTTTGCTGGCATTAGTCCAGGAGAGGAAGGCGAAGGCACTGCCTTCTTCCAGCAGTTAAAAAGCAATAGTAGAGCTGCTTAAAGCAGTTGCTGCAGCCCCTGGGCTGCACTGGCCTCCTTCCCGGCACGCAGGGTGGAAGATGCAGCTTTTCTGCCTAAGCGCAGCGGCTAGGGCTTCCACCTGACATCCCTCACGGCGGGCTGGAGACAAGCAGGGTGGGTAGCAGGGAGGAGATTGGCAGCCCAGAAGGATGGAGCAGGAAGACATTGCAGCCTTTAAACCCCTGAGGTCCCACAGCCCTGCCGGGACAGCTACAGGAGACCGTCCAGGGGGTATAACCTGGAGACAGAACCCTCTGCTCCCAGCTGATCACCTCGGTGATGGGCAAAAAACTAACACACTAAAGCAAATCACACACAGACAGAGAAGGAAATGTGTCAGGTTGATCCTAAGGGATTTTTTGGAAGTTTTCTCGGTAACATCAATATATTTTATTTTTTTTTTTAAAGACTTGGTTACAATGAAATGGAAAAGGGAGGCTGTTTTCCTGTGGCCCGGAGTCAGTGTTTAAAAAATGTAGTTGTAAGTGAAAAATCCTTTCAAAATAAAATAAAAAACTGCCTCTCAATGCTATAAGAATGTCAAAATGGAATTTCTAAAGTTTAAAGGTCAGGTTTTTAACCTGACCAAAACAACTCAAGAGTTCAATAGCATTTCAAAATACTTGAGTGAATCCAAATCCATGTGTTCTAGAGAAAAAGCTTTCTTTCCAAAAAAATTCAATAAGGTCTCCATAGGCATCACCTCCTGGTCTGTCCTTGCAGGAGGGATGGTTTGTTCCTATCCTTCGGATAGATTTTCATCTATTTATTTATTTATTTAGTAAGTAAAACTCATGCATAGTGTAAACACGCCAAAAAGCACACGCCCTATTGAATTTTCAGAGATAAGTATTTTAAATCCAGCCTTTCCCAAAGCTCCAGACATGCATTATTTACAACAGAGAATAATAATGTAACAAAGCTGTATTATATTAAAATTGTTCCATAAAATATTACGATTATCATTTTTTGTGGCTTGACTTAAGGTGCACAATTTATATAAAACAATATGAATTATTTTCTGTTACAAAAAATTATTCAGTGTGGGCTCTCTGTATTACAGTTATTAATCTTTCTATTTAAATGCAAATTTTTCCTTTCAACTGAGAGCTAAAGATACTTTTTATACAACTAATAAAACACAACTTTGATCTTCTGATCCCTCATCAGGGAGATGGCTTTCTCAGTTGTGTTTGGGATGTCTCTGCCAGAACATGGTGTTCCTTTACAGCAAGGATGCTTTCTTCATAAATACATTAAAAATTATTCCCCGTTAAAAATGAAATATTCATTTTTACAGCAGGGTGTGACTTGGGCAATCTTTAGTTGCTTTGTTTTTGTAATAAGAGAAAAGAGCTAAAAAGTATAGTGTCCTTTGTGTGGGTATATGCCGTGCCTGCATTGTAGGAGGGTAATTTATCCTCAGAAAATCTTGCTTTGTTTCCTAGTGGGTTTGCTGCTATGAAAAACAATAAATCAAGCTTTCTTTGAGCAGGCTGGTGTCAGCTCAGGTGGGAGCTGCAGGGTGGCACTGTCAGGGGAGTTGGATGGGGTGGCCAGAAGTGTTTCATCCAGCCATGAGGCAACAGTTGAAGAAATGTCAGGTTTCCCGATCCCCACAGTAAGTTAAGAAACTTCAGAAAACTTCATGTCACCCCCAAAATACTGTTTCGCTAGAAATTTGGTGCCGTGGGAGCAGTTTGTTTCGCATAAGCATCAGAGACTGTCTAAACCCTCACTTCTCCCATTTGCAGGAGGGAGTGGAAGTGGCCCCATCGGACCAGGAAGAGACTTCCAGTGTCTGATCCCTGGGAGCTGCCATCAGCCGGTGTTTTTGCGGGTCTCATCATACATGCAAGAATGTGACGGTGCTCAAGGAGAGAGGTAACTCCTAGCTATCTGGCAGCTTGTGTCCTGAAGCAGAAATCGAAGTTGTTTATGTCATTTCAGGCTAATTTCTGCCAATTCTTGTTCTGACAAGTGCTACTATCACCCTGGGCAACTCCAAGGACAGCTTCCTTAATAATAATTATAGCGTTGGACTTTTAGTTACCAGTATTAACAAAGGAAGTTGAAAACTTGATACTTGCTGTATCTCCATCTTTCAGCCTTGAATGAGCACAGACTTCCCATCCCACCTTCTGAGAAATGCCATCTCCTGCTGGCAGAAAGCTTTCCTATGGTCTCCCAGGTCCTGCATTGGCCAGCGGAGCGTGTTGTCCTCTGTTTGCTGGCCACCGCTTGGTCTCCTCTCTTAGTTTTGGTCTGACTAACCCTTGGTGGGAGCTTGGCTACTTCAGCCAGTGAAAATGTGGGTAATTGAAAAGGCTAAAGCAGTGAGCAGTGTTATAATTAACTGGCCGTATTAGGCGTTTTACAATTCTGACACCTCACAAGAGTGGAAGTTTAATGAGAATGGAGAGAGGCTCAAAAGCAATCCATTTTCCTAGTAAAGATTGTAATGAAGGTGTGAAATGATGCACAGCTAACTAAACCTGTCTGTAATAGCCTCTCTGTAATAATGTAGCGATCTGACAGACTTCAGAAAAAACAATACAGTGTGCATGTATGTATACAGATAACACATATATATACAGCGTTAACGTGTAATACAGCTTGACTGGATGTGCCATGTGTAGGTCAGGTTCCAAAATGTGTAAAGAACTGATTTTTGAAAGAAAATGCTCATTTGCAATGTAAAGATGAGTGCAACCCAAGGAATGCCCCATAGAAACATGTCCCAGAAGAGGACGTGCAAGCAGAGCACGTGGGGCTGTGAGGACCTGTGCCAGGGCCATGGCACAAAGCACTTCTGTGACCCATGTGCGCGGGCACGACCTCCTCGCTACAGTCCCAGCTGGGATGAGTTCCTTCTGAATCTTCCACAGAGGGGCAGAAAGCGTAAAGGTATTTTCTTACTATTTGTTTCCGAAGAGGCTGTGTCTGTGATTATTAATTTAAAATTCAGCAGCAGCAGCTGTAAACGGAGTGTACTTTGCACAGTGAAACCCTGTAGTCTGTCATTGCAATTGCATCTATTTGCCTTCATTTGCAAGTAAAAGATCAGATTAGGGTGCATACGGAGGGAACTGGAATGAGTATAGCACATGCCATGTGACTTCTGGTGGCACTTTGGAGCAAGCCGCCCTCTGAGGATATTTTTGGAAATGGGTGTTTTCCCGTGCGATCTGGTGCCCCCCAGCCTTCATCTTAAAATTCTTTTCCAACCTAAACGATTCTGTGACTCATAGGGTCTTACCTGCCACCCCTGCAGGTTTTGCTCTGAGCTGGCGAGCAGCTGGGTACCCCATACTCCACAGAGGTGGGTATGCTGCAGCACCCAGGTGGTGTGGCATGTGGTCAGGAGGTAACTTCTGCCCACCAAATGTCCCAGAGCTGTCCACATTGCAATGAGCATTGCTCCATGCCCCATGGAGCAATGAGGGTGGCTCCAGGTGTATCGCAATCAAAGGACAGGTTTCATTTTGAGTGGGTAAGTTTGTCCGTCTACCTGGGAGCCCTTTGCCACCCGATGCCACCTTTGCTCTATAGCATGTGCCCGTTCTCAGCTATCAGCATCCTCATGTGGTGGGAACATCAGTCTGCTGCTGGCTCTGCGTTTCCAGCCAGGCTGAAGGACGGTTTCTGTTCTGGGCAGCTCTTGCTCCAGTTTGATCCCAAAGAGAGCTTTTCCTGGCTGACCTGAATTACCTTGTCCTTTCTCAAATGTATGATTTGTATGACTGATATAAATGTCAAACACATAGATGAAGGGTAAAAATGGAGATAAACACGTTGCTAATTGTAATCATTATGTAAATACCCGAGCCCATAAATTTCAACTCACGTAATTAATTTTACAGTTTCCTTTACTTGTCAGGACTTGCATGAATACGGCTGAGCTTTTGCATAGCTGCTTGCAGGATAGAGCCTTGATTTCTAAAGTACGTGTATTTTGTGTGTGGCATATGGTGAGGGCTCATGAAGCATAATTGTGGAACATTAATGTTCAGCTCTCCTGCAGGGAGTATCACATCGTGAAGGGTGACTCCTTTCAGTAACATCAAGAGCCTATAGGAGAGGCACTTCTTTTAAAGATCTCAGCCATATGATTTATGGTAAATAACACTTGCATTTCCATACTACATGTTTCTGTTCTAGAGGCTTGCCCTTGTTGGTGCTCAAATTTGTTTTTGTTTATCATGTCACAGGACTTGAAGCAATACAGTTTTTGCAAAACATGTGGGAAGACTATGTAAACACTATGCAAGCTTTCTATATACTCTGTGTGTCCTCTCCAATATTTTTAAATGTTCTAGCTATGCAGTTAAAGCATACCCATTAATACAAGGTAATACAAAGACATGGTTATTTAGTGGGAACACTTAAGTTACATTTTCACAAAGAGAACAAGAGGATCCCCTGAGACTCTTGTACAAATAACAAAGGACGGAAGCTCAATTAGTGAAAGCATGGAAGTGAAAAGTGAGACAAGAATTGTCCAGAGTAAAATTCAGTAGGTATATTAGTTTTTATAATATACCGATGCTTATACATTAAAAGGCTGCACTGAAGAATGAATGAGTTACTTTTCCTGTGCCAGTTTTCTAAACTGGTGTTGTCAGAATTTTTTTGCAGTGTTGTGACTGAAGGTATGAGAAGTTGATTCCTTAATTCTGATTGATGGAGGAGTCACTTTGATACTTCCATTTACTTTTTTCATTACAAGAAGAGCAGAAATTGTCCAGAATTATTTTTTCATTTTGTGCTTCCCTGAGACTCAAGCAACTGGTGATTATTTTTTTTATTTGTCCATATTGTTTTAGATTAATATTTTCCAAGCAACAATATCTAGAAGCATGAGCCTCAACAGCTGGCCAGAAAGTAAAGAAAGAAAGACGAGTTTACAGGAAATAAACCTAACCCCTATTCTTTTTCCTTAGAAGCCAACAGCGTGTTTCCAACAAGGTGAGACTAGATAACAAAATGCTGCACTCTGGCCCGTGCCTGCAGAGCTCTTTGGTAATGCGACTTCTGAAGCCCTTTGTGCTTTTCCTAGAACAAAGCTGTGGTTTCCTTTCTGATCTCCTGAGAGAGCCCAAGGGCTGTCAGGGCCGCTCGTGGTGTGTACGATGTGGGGATTGCACAGAGTTCAGAGCCTTGAGAGCCTGATTTCATGCGGCTTCACATACTTTAAACCTGCTGTCATGGTAGTTCCCTCTTGGGGACTGCCAAGTGTCTGTACCAGCCAGTGGTCTCAGGGGGAAAGTGCATCTGTACAGAATCCTGGGAATAATCCCAGGGAAAATGGTTGCTAAGAAAAAATGAAATGCCATATACACTGATAACTTCCATTGAAAGCGCTTCCCAATTAATTGGCTCAAGGTGACTGTTGTTGGTAGCCACCTTCTGTCGGTCACTGTTCCCATGTATTTATGTTTAGCTTAGTGATGAAACTACTTTGAAACGAGTGCAAAAACATATATTTTTCAAATTAAGTTACTCTTCACCAGCTAAAAAGGAAAACCAAGGAGAATAGTGACTGGCAGAAATAGGGTCTGTAAAGGGAGCCGGGGCTGTGAGCACCAGCTCTTGTTCTGGGGAAATGTGTGGCACAGTAAGGTTCAACTCAATCCAGTGGAATTTGGCTGCGACCTCCAGCTCAGCGTGCTGCCACCCTGGGAAGGGAAAAGGCATTTTCCGAGCAAAGGTTGTCTTCATAAAGCCTTTTGGAAGAATGTATGAATGTGTCCTTTTCTGAAACAGTGGTTTGTTTCTCAATTACTTTTATGTTCTTATACGGAATTGAAAATCACACAATTCCTTTGACCCCTTAAGTCATCATTATACTACTAAATGTCTCAGAACTTTAATCACTATTTTTTTCTGACACCAAAAAATGACAACGCATTGCTCCTGCCACAAAGATGCTATGAGCCAGGGTTTGGTATGGGCTTGTTTTCATTAGGGTTGGTATACAATTTTAGAATTTTTATCAGCATTTTGCCAATGTTATGATTGGGTTTGCAGGCACAAGAGCACAGTCCTATTCTCTTTTTGAACAATGACTAGGCTGGCTCCCTGTGTGGGCAAACCCAGAAAGCAGTCTTGAAACCTCCTTGCGAAATGTTATATATCACCTCTCTGATGACAGCACCCAGAAGTGAAGCAATACGAGCAGCATTGCTTCATTTAATAGTGAGATCCTCACAGTGTGCTTCAGTATATATTATTCCAGAGATAAGAATCTTTAAATACTGAAGGAACATACAGTGTACAAGCATTGTATTGACATTTTTCTATGCTATCATAACCATGGATTCATCTGCTTGTCCTTATGTTAGCAATTTAATTTTAATCCAGGGCAATAATGAAAAAGTGCATTACTGGGGAGAAAAAAATTCTTCATAGCCCATGTTCCTGATATTTTTGGGGGAATTGAATTGCATTTTCTGTTGACAATAACAGTCTATCTTTAGTTCTTCTGTGAACATCTATGAACAACAAAAATAGGTTTGCTAATGTATTGTTAGCCGGAGGAAAATAGACTATTTGTAGCTCTTGTATTTGGGGGCGGATCTGGAGCCCCCATCTGTGCCCTGTGGCACCTTTACTCTGCAATTCCCCGTGAGGCATGAGAAGACAATTCTGCGTGTGCTCACCTGCAGCTGGGAGCCTTGCCCCATCCGTGGAATGTTTTTGCCCACCCGTGTGGCTCAGCGACAGTGCGGGGCTGGGCTGAGCTGCGCTCCTGGGTTGGAGCTGTGGGTCGGAGCCGTGGGACGCTGTTGAAGTGCTCATGCAGGGGTGGCTGTTTCTGCTGGGCAGCCAGCGCTCAGGCAAGGCAAACCTCCCCAGGGCTGCAGTCCCTTTAGATGCTGAAAACCAGAGGTTTCATTTATTTTAGGAACAGGTCAGTGGTGCAGGCATTTGCCTTACACAGTCCAGGTGACCAGCGCTTCTTGCAGCAGGTACTGGAGCAGTAGCTCCCAGCCAGAGCATTCCAGCTATGGAGAGGAGGCTGATCCTGATGCCATTCAGGGAAAAGATGCAGCTTGCGTGGGTGCAGACCGTGGTGTAGCGTAGACAGGGAAAGAGTGTTCAGCGAAGGTGGTCTGAGAAATTCACATTAAACAGTGCTCTTCGCCCTCTTGGGAGACCCAGTTTCTTGTAGGGATCTGGGTGTGAAGTCTCTGGGATGGTGGGTCCTCCCCAGCTCTGGTCCCTTCCAAGGAATGGAGGCACAGCCCACAGGCTGTTCAGGCATAGGTTTTCATTGTTACAACACAACTGTAGTCACAGATTTGTTCAAGACTGGGAACAATCCAAAATCTAAAGATATTCAGATGAGAGGGCAGACTTGAGTAAGTGCTCAGGAGTGTTGTAAAAACAGAATAATATGGATTCCATTTTTTCATAATTTAATCTTTATATATATATACACACACAGAGAGACTACTCAAAAATCCTACGTGATGGAGCACTGTATGAGATTTATTTCCTTTAGTTATTTTTGCTAAACTCTTGCAAAGAATCTTCTATTACAATTTTGAGCTTTATTAAAAAAATCCCAGGGGAAATGTCTGCTATTCTTTATTAAACTACATAGGACGTATTTCTGTGAGTTACACTCCTCCCACATGCACCTTCCCACACGTGAGATAAATTAAGAATGTCGCTATCTTTAATGCCAAAAGTATTTCCATCTTCCACTGCAAATATGCAGTGATGCATCTAGAATAGCACTGTCAGGGGAAGAAATCTTCACATGAACAGAATTTAGCTATTTGCGTTCCCTTTCTCCATGCACTTAGTATTTTATCCACAGGGGATATTTTCTTCAGTGGGATCATGCTAGCTGCAGGTAAATGGAGAAAGGAAACTTTTGTCTAAACCTGTTCTGAGTCCTGCCCCTTGGCCAGTCTCTCTGCCAGCCTGTGCCCAGGTCAAAGCCTTGCAAAGCTGTAGGAGATGTTGACTGAGAAGCATTGAGCTTGCTGATGGTACGGTGGGTGCTGGGGAATCAGTCCCACATAGTGGTGGTGCTGAGCGTAGCCTTCACCTCCTAGGTCTGTGCAAAGCTGCTGGCTCCAGTGGGGAAGCAGACAGGAGTGGAGACTGGAGAACTAATCTTGTGTCTGTGCTTCTGCCTCTGTGACTAATTGCTCTGAAATTTGCACATGTAATAGCTTTCACTTTTCCTAACATCTCTTACTAGGCTAGCGTTTAAAAAAGATGTATTTTCTTGTTGTTAACAGTGCGAGATGCAAATGGGGAAGCAGATAGATATGCATTGCTTAATAATTAAAACAGAACCACAAATTTCAGGGAGTGTGGTCAGGCACCAAAGAGTACCTGATCCCGCGTCCAGTGCTCAGTACAGTAGCAAGAAATGCACCCACTGCACCAGTCCTCTATGGGAACGTACAAATTAGAAATTTCAAGGGCTGTTAAACACTGTGAATTTCCACTGTGGATCAGCACAAAGTTATTTGGCACAGGAGGTTCTGTAACTGTGATACATTGGGGAAGTTCATATTGTGCAATGGCCCTAAAACTCACCCTTCCTCCTCTAGTATGCAGAGATCCAGTGCTAAGACGTGTTTAATATAAAGCAGGTAGGATACTAGCTGACTGGAGCAGTTTTTTTGTCTCTTGTTGCCTTTTCATTATTCATCTTAGGATCATCTCCTTTGTTATTTATATTCAGCATAAATAATAATTAAACCAGGGGACAGAGGTGCGATGGTGTGAATGTGAAGAAAAACTCCATGTCCCTGATGCTGCAAAGTTGCTAAACTGGCCGGGACTGGTGAAGTACTTAGTCTGAGGAAACGTGGTCCATTGCGAATGCTTGCTGGCAAGCAGGAAAGCATTAACATGCAAGCGCTACTCTTAAGTGGCCAGAATGTAGTGATTAAAGTGCTCTTGCTGTGTGATCTTGGGCCTCTTGCCCTTTCTGTTCCTTAATTAATTTCCTCTATCACTTATGTATTAATAAAAACAAATTACCTGCTGCATGGGAGGTGAGAGGTTTTATTCATTTATGTTTGCAAACAGCTTAGAGATCTGAGGGAGGAAGGAAGAGGCTACAGAAGTGAGGTGGTTGTATGTAGTGCATGAATGATGTATGACAAGGTTTTATTCCTTGGCAGTCTGATAATTTGGCATAGGAGTAAGTTTTTTTCCTTTTCTTCTGTCTAAGTTTCTTTTTCTGACATTGTCGAATAAGGCACAGCTTTCACCTCCAGTGTGATATGTAAATTAATGGGTGTAGGGACACTTTGATTTTGGGTTCCACAGTCCCTTTGTCATCTGCCGGCAGGTTATATATTTGAAACTGGTGCTGGGATTAAAAATTGCTACCATGTCCCATCTTGGAACAAACATGGGTTTATCTCCTGGAATAATGCTCTGCTTTCTGCTATTACCAAGAGGGTAGTGGCTGCGGGGGTTATCCTGCATGGGACAGAGGTGTACACAGTGGAAGTTGCTGTGTAGATAAGTAGAGCTGGTTGTTCTCTGTTGTCACAACTTGCACTAGAATTCAGATTTTTCTTGCTGTTTAGCAAACCAATGTGCAGTAGCGCTGGCCAGAGGCTGCCTGTGTCGTCGATAGCTTTGTCGGTGGAGTTCAGCAAAGGCTGATGCATACCCATGAAAGGCAGAACGTGCTGTCTGTGGACACCCTTGATGTCTTTCCTCCTGGTGAGTAATGCAAACAAACATGACATTCCTTCCTATCTGAAAAAAACAGTCTCAGGGTGGAAGCAACGTTAAAAGTCAGCATCTCTTCTCTTGTAATGTCCAATAGCAACATCTAATTCCAGATTTTCAAAGCTATTGCCTTAAGGTTATCCTGTGATATGGAGCGTGTTTGTGCACAAACACCACTGCAAGAGCCGCTCAGCACACTTCAGTATGCAGTGAGCTCCTCAGCTGGGGTTCCACTTAGAGTTCCTCAGCAGGAACTAAGGATGTGTCATCCTTTGAGTCACCTCTTACTTTTAAAGCAGCTTTCCTCCGTGAAAGTTTATTTTGTATTGACTCCAAAAACTTTATGCAGAACACCGCATTTCATAGCGCTTTGCCACAGATTTTTGTAGGGAGAGCAGGTTGGGGTGAGATGATGAGAGCTGCCTTTGAGGCTGTGAGTGCCTTCTTCCCTTGTGTATATCATGCTTTTGTCATCAAGCCGTTTTCTTTGTGCCCCTTCCCAGTTTGCTCCTTCCAGGGATTTTTAGAAATGGTTGATGCTCTCTTGCACTGAGCTGTGTGGGGTGGGGAGCTTAAATTGCTTTTTGGTGGTTGCAGTTTGCCTCTTTTAAATCCCTCCTTCTTGGATGCCTGTCGCTCCATCTCCCATCTCAGATCAAAGCTCCAGAGGCCAGTTCCCTTCTCCTTCTTGAATATTCAGGATTTATGTTTCTCATGTACTTATGACCTAGGTTCACCCTGGGGCAGAAACCCTTATGGGGCAGGGAGAAGGGGAACTGTCTGCCTTTGCAGCATGAGTGACTCCAGTCCTCCCACAGCAGCCTCCCCTCATTTTTGGGGGGAGATTTCCATGCTGCAGGGTGCTCTCTCATGAGCTGGCATCGAAACCCTCCTGGAGGCTCCTGCTGATGCTGACATACAGCCAGGTCCCCGTGGGCAGGAGTCGTCTTGCACTGCACCCCTGAGCTCTTGGAGCCAGGTCCCTGTGGCAGCCCAAAGTGGTGGGCTCCTGTCACCCAGTCCTTTGGAGCCAAGGTCTGGTTAATGACATGTGTAAAGGCCTCCTGCTGATGAGGCCATCCATGCTGCTCCAGAAAAGTTGAGCTAATTGCGCGAAAGGTGAAGCCCCAGTACAGCGGCGATTGATTCAGCCTCGGGCCCTACACAGCAGAGAGCAACTCATGAAAACTGAAGACAAGGCGTGTGATTTGCAGACCCTTAATGCAGCTGAAACACTGTGACACCTGACCTCATTAGAAAAAAGCCACAAAACACATCTCCCTGGATTGTTCCTTGCTGTGTCCAGTGAAATACTGGGAGCTCAGCCAACCAGCCAGATATTTCTCCCTCTCCTGCAGAGTACTGTGTTTTCCTCTGTGCCTTGGAAACACTCATAGATCCAGAATTAACTCCTATAAACTCACACAGAGGAAAACTTATGACTTACTAATTAATACATAGATATAATGTGATTGTAGCCACAATAAAAAAAGCTGATACACGTCACACAGGGTGAGAGAGTAAAGCAAACAAGCAAGGCATATGTGGGGTCTTACCAGGGGTCAGGAGAATTTGTAAGCTGGTGTTTCCCTTAGATCCTAATTTTGTTTCCCTTAGATCCTAATTTTATGGGGAAGTAAATGCACAGCCACCACACAGTTGTGGGGCTGCCAGCCCATAGTCTGGCCTAGCCCCTGGTATGACCCCCCCCTCTCCCAGCAAGTCTGGTCTGCTTCAGAGCATAAGCTTAGGTTGCACATAGAGTAGGATGGACTTCACACGTGGCAGTGTCGTGCCTTTGCTTTCAATGCCTATCATGTTTCCCTAGCACAGACAGGTCCTTGCTTCTAACAGCAGACAGCTCTTGCTCCAGCCAATTTGGATGCTGAAGTGGTATTTGAAATTCATGTACGGGAAAGGCGGAGGGGTATAATGGCATTTCCATGCATGTGGCTTAGTTCTTTACAGTGGTTGTCTGCAGCCCATGAATCATGGAGGAAGTATTCCTACAAGGTGGCTTGGTCTCTACAGAGGTGGTACTTCATTGGAGGGAGCAGGCTGCTGCATCCCAGAACCCTCCTCTTTCTCTTGCCCTTCTCAGTTCAGCACTAGTAGGTGGTCCCAGCAGCACAGAGCAATCTTCCCTTTCACAGCTGCACCACAGGCAGAGGATCAGGGCAACGAGGGATTTGGTTGGTATTTGGGGACTGGGGATGATTAATGTTTCCCTGTCACTAACACATCACCGCTTGTGTCAACCAGCAGTGTCAGAGCAGCTTGATGCAAACCAGCTGAGTGTCATCAACGATTTGTCGTGGTCATTAGCACGGTGTGGAGTGCCGCATCTGCAGGCTCCTGCTGGTGTGCAGCGCTATGGGGTGCTGTCTGCAGGGCCTGCGGACCCCTCTGGGACACTCGCAGGCAGCAGCTCCCATCTGTAGCATTCACCATTAAATGTCAATATGAACCTATTAGAGAGAGGCCAGGGGAAGCAGGAATGGCAGCTCAGCAGGCAGTGACTGATCATGCACTTGGAGAATGATTGATTTACTTATTTAGGGCTCCATTCAGCAGATTCACATCCATGGGGCTTGGGCTTAATGTGAGTTGGGGAGATGAGGCTATTTCAGCAGCAAAGGAAGCCACCAGTACTTCTGTACTGGTACTCTCAAGCACGGCACTTCGGTATTTATTTAACCTGTTGCCCAGCCTTGGGGCCAGCCCCACTGGCAGCGGGATGCCCTTTGCCCCACCACCAGATCCAGCCACCATGAGAGTTTCAGGTGCTGCGGCAGCACGGAGGGAATCTTGGTAGTGCAGGTTTTGGGGGCACTGGGCCCACCCAGCCCAAGCCACGCTGAGCAGGTGCAGCCCCTTGTTGCAGGGGCTGCTCGGTTACTCTCCACCTTTTGCTTTGCTGCAATACACAGGAAGGGGAGTGATAGCACAGGCTTGTGAATGAGAAGGACCATCCTGGGAGCAGCAAGGGCCTGGAGCAGGGTGGTCCTGGGGCCGTTTCACCAGTGACCATAACCAGCTTACTAGTTTGGGAGCCCTTTCTTGTGAAATGGTGTTAGCACACCACAACGCTAACTGGGACAGAGACTCAAGCTGGCATTGCACCCTACAAACCTCTGGTGTGGTCTAGCCCAAACTTCATGCCCAGGCTTTGCTATGCACCTTCTGGATCCAGCTCACACGTCTGTTATGGTCTAACTTGGCAGGAATTGCCAGGCATAATCAAGCTAGTGATTCATGTGCTCTGGGAGCCTTTCTCAGGGCGTAGGCAGCACCAGCTGCTTCCCAGGGAGGTGTGAAAGAGCCCTGTCAAACAGCTACGCCTGACACAGAGGTGTCACTTCCTGGCAGCAGTGTTTGGCCTGGAGCATCAGCCTTGTCTCAAGTGAAAATACAGCAAAGCACAGTCGTAGAGTGCAGAGATTGCAAGGAGAAACTCTAAAAAGGTCTCCCTGTTTCAAATGCTAGCCGAGGAGGGCAGCCACTCATCCTCACAGCTGCGTGTGGAAGAGTTAGAGCCATCTCCCTCCTCCCTGAGACAGATCTTTGGCTGACAGCAGCAGTTTTGATGGAGCTGCCTGGTTTTCCTGCACGCTCTACTGTACCAGGACACCCTTTAGTTTCATTACCTCCTCTGTGCCCACTTACCACTTTCTGGGACCGTTTCTTGGCTGGAGCTGCCATTCTGCATCTTGGAAAAAAAACCCCAAAACAAACATCTATTAGAAGCAGTTAAGTTGCTAATGGAGACAGATCAAGTGTGAAGTCCATCACCTGAAGGCTCAGCACTCGGGAGACCAGGAGGAAGCACTTAGCTACTTAAGAGAGGGATGCAAAGCTGTGGGAGTGAGCTGGAAGGCAGTTGTTGAAAAGAAGCCTTCATCTGTGGGATGCTTTAGCTACCTGTGTAAGGTCTCTGCAGCTCTGCCTAGTCTTTGCTAGTATCCTCTTCATCGGGTGGGTGGTACAGTAGAAAAATGAATAGGAATTAATTAGGAAAGCTGGGAATTTAGGGTGTTATCTGTAACATGCAGGTGGAAAAAACATGCGTTCTCTCTTAAGGACTTCCCACAGATTTAAGTCTCTTGTGTCTTTCCTTCTAATGTCAGTGGTTAAAAAATAGGACCGAAGAAGAAATCTAATATTTTTGCTAGCGTTAAGCTGGCAGCTAGTTAGTGCTGGCTATTTATTGCATAAGGCAAATAGCTCAGCTGAGACTTGCTTTATGGATGTGCAAAATAGCTGTGGCTCTCAGGAAGCAGGCAAAGTTGGAATCTTTTGTCCCTGTACTTCTCAGGAGTCACAGTGACCTGCAATACCTTAGCTTAAGGTAATGAGTCTCCCGTATCTGTGCTTACCCACCAGATAACAGCAGGTCAACTGGGCTCCTGGTAGAGTTGATGAGGCTTAAATAAGGGCGAACGAGTTCTCTAATAATGTCTGCTGCACTCCTGGGGGACACTTACCTGGGATGATGCTGTCCCCTACTGAGTGACCATCATCAGCCTTTATATTCAAATCCGCTGCTTCTCCTGTGCTTAAGAAGGATTTAAGCCTGTTAGGGAAAGGCAGTGTTCAAGTAGGGAGAGGATTGGCTCTGTGATGCACTTTCTTCTGGGTGCTGGTCTGAGCTCTGCACTGCTGAAACATCCAAACAGTGATCACAGGTATGTCTGTTTGTGGTCCGTACTGGAGTTGCCAAACCTGTTTACGGTAGTACTAGGATGCTGTCCCTTCTGCTCCCAACAACTGAACATTCAATGATTTCAGTTCTGATAATGTTCCTTTTTTCTTTTCTTTTTTTTTTTTAATATTTTAATTTAAACAACAGAAAACCAAACCCCTCCAAAACAACTCTGAAATCTGAAAACAAATTACTAGTTGCCACTAATTTCACTAGTGTAGATCCATAAGCATCAAAACCAATTCTTTTCCTGAAGAACTTGTAGTGGTTGCAGCCTGGAGTAGGGTGTCTTCAGGGAGGGGTGGAAGGAGCAGAATGAATCACCAGGCAGGGACTTGCCTTGCAACGGGTAAGGCAGTGCTGGGAGATGGACTTCAAGCTCTTCAGACCTGCAGGTCTCCCCTGTAAGGCTGCATTTCAAATACAAAACAACGTATTTTAATCCACTGTTTGAGAACATATGTTGGGAAGGGACTCTGCATTTGCTAACTGTTTGGGTTTGCTGCCTGGTAGAGCAGAGCCTGCTTGTTGCCTATGAGGTGCTGTGCTGGCTGAACATGCTGCTGCTTTTGCCATGCATCTGATTTTAAGTTTAAAAGTTACTGTTTTGGGGGAGTGGTGTAGCTGACTGAGTGGTTTTGTCATGGCCAAGGAGAGGAGGCTGGGATCCAGCAGTAGGAGTGCAGTGAGGCAAACTTGGGCTCAGATTCACCGGCTGAGCTGCTGGCTAGACCCTGCAGGAGTCTGTTAAAGGCAGGAAAATGGTGATGTGAGGACAGGCTGAGAAAATGGGGACGTTTCTGTCTCTCAGGGACTCCTGCCTCTTCCTCTGCCAGTGTGCATGTGTTGGGGAAAATGTTTCTTCCAACCTGGTACCTTCCTTAGTGTGGTGAGGAACGCTGTGGACTGAACTACTCTTCTGTGGAAGTGTGCTCTCTGCAGCGCGTGAAGCTCTCTGTGGAGCTCAGTGGCCCAAGGAACCAGGCAATAAGAAGAAATCCTGGTTCACGGGTGGTGCTTCCCTGCAAAGACATACAGTCCCCACCTGCCAACACCTTTGGAGTTAGCTTGGTTTTCATTTCAGATATGTTTAAAAACTTCAGTCTGGCAAGATGGGATTCCTCTTCTCAGCTACCTGCAAGCTGGCTCTTTCTATCCTGTCCTGCTCTTTTCCCACCAGCTGCTGTGCTTGCCAGCACGGATCTGCCAGGCAGCAGGAATCCCTGTGGCTGTGGGAGAGGCAGGCAGAGCCCATCTACACAGTCTTTGCTTTCTCTGGAGGATCTTCAGGCTTGATCTGTGCCAGCCAAGCAGCTCTTTTCGCTGGTAGCATCAGTGGATGTTCATTGTTTCCTGCAGGCCAGGCACTGGGGAGGGAGGGATGGTGACCCCACATTGGCACAAGCAGTTGCAGATGTTGCCAGTTCAGGGGTCCACAAAGTATATCTGTGGTGCCCCAGGAAAACATATCCCTCTTTCTCAAAACTATATGAGACGGAGCAGCATCTTCTGTTTATGCTCCCTCTTGCCAGGCTTTTAAATGTTATTTATTTAGCAGCTTGAGAAGAGCTCACCAGCCGGCAGCACCTTCCCTTTGAGCCATGGTCCATGCTGTCCCTCACCATGGCAGGCTGCCCACTTGCCGAGTGCGTTTTGCTGGCTCTTCAGCTGTTTTAAGGACCTGCTCACCAGCTAGGCTTTGGAAAGATTAATAATGTCTCTTTTCTGCACAATGCCCTCCACAAGCCAGAAATCCACCCATTCACTGTTTCAAGCAATTAAAATGATGACATGGCCATCAACCCCCACGCAACCAGTTGGCGAAAATGCTCTGCGATGGAAACTCACAGTCCTCGGTGAGTGAATTTGTATGTAGTTTGGCACAGAACAGCCCTACTGACTTCCCAGGCCGACACTGCTTTGTTACTCAAATACAAACATCTAAAACCAGCATTAGGCACTGCGAGCCGCGCCAAAGCCGACTGCTGTCGTCGTATAATAAAACAGCACGTTGGGGTTTGCTATTCTAATTGGGCAGCCAGGAACCCCGGCGGACGGCGGAGCTTATTTATTGATTGCTCTTCAGATCAGAAACTGGACGGCACCACAGGGAGCTAGTAAAGGAGGAAAACCATTTTAAATACACTGTAAATGCTCCTTTGCAGGATTAATGAGTGGGAAACTGTAATGTGTGTTAACAGGATGCACAGAAAAGTGAAAGCTGGTAAACTTGCATGCCTTTCCCTTCCACAGGAGAATTCTGCTTCAGCAGAGGTGGGGAAATACAGGCTGAAGTGGATGTTGCTTATTTCTGGGGCCTTATAGTGGGAAAATAACCTATATTCTTTCACTTAAGTTCTTGCAAAATGGGAAATTGTTAGAAAATATGGGGGAAAATGCTTTTTAAAAAGAAAAAAACCACCTGAAAAACTAAGGACGAGGGGGAGTTGGAGTCAGCAGAAGTGGGAACCTTTCCTGTTGGCTGCTTATTCCCTCAGGCCTAGCTTGCAAAAGGCATGAGATGCATGCTGTGCTGCCTCTCCTGCATAGCTGGAGGGATTCACCAAGCAAAATCACTGAAGGTGTTCAGTAGGGACAGGTTCCCCGCTCTGTAATGGACACAGTACCATGAAGCATCCCCAAGTCACCTCTCACCATGCAACACATGCCCACCCTCAACAGCTGGTCTAGTCAGTGTGAGGGAGGAGAGTGGGCTCTGATCGCAGAATCATAGAATGCTTTGGGTTGGAAGGGACCTTAAAGATCTAGTTGCAGCCCTGCTGCTATGGGAAGGGACGCTTTCCCGTTTATTGCTTTGCTGAGTGTTTGGATCTTCACCCAAAGTTGTACTTTCAAAATGCCTGGGAGGGGGGCTGAGCCACTGATGCACAGATGTGCAATGAAAGTATAAAAGCCTGTGCTGTTGTTTTAGGAACATGTGCTGTTCCCGTGGTTTGCCAAACTCTCATAATTATCACAACACCTGCAGCTTGCCTGCAGTTCAATCCTGGGTGCTTTTTTCTTGCTTGATCAGCTCATTTCCAGCTGCCTGTCATGTGGGAGATGCCCTCTCCAGCACAGCGGTTATCGTTACTGAAGCAGCTCCTGCAAGTCGGCAGGAAGGGGAGTGCAATTGCTGCGTGCCTCCTGTGGGCGTTTTGTGATCCTGGCTGGAGGAGACAGGTGACAGGCACAGCCAGGAATTAGCACATAGAAGTCCTGAAGTTTAGGCAGTCTAATGTCTTCATAATGAGCTGACTCCTTGTAGAATCACTTAAGAGTGAAATATTAAGGAAATTAAGTAAACCAGAAAGATGCTGGAATTTCTCAGTATAAAAGGCTAATGTTGCATGGGGAATGAACTCACCTGCAAAGCCTGTTTTGTTTTAATATGATGTCACCCTGTGCTTGCTTCCCCTTTGTGTTTGTCCACTTGACACATTCAGTCCGAAATGTGAGCAGCTTGCAACAGGGTATGTTTTTCTTGTGTTTGTAAAGCCTGGAGATCTTGGGCTGCAATGTGGAAAGGGGCCTAGGTAATCTCTGGGGGAGCTAGACCTGATGCTGAACTGAAGCACTGCACCGAGACCAATGAGTTAGATGCTTAGACTTCTGCAGCCTCAGGCATTTGCCATCTCGTGACTTTTAAGACAGGGTTGGCAGTGTCCTCTGGGAGACCTGTCAGCTCATCCACGCATGGGTGTCTCCTGGACCCTCTGCCTGGGAAGCAGCTGCCCAGGGCCACGGCGTGCCCAGTGATGCGCTTTCAGGACATCTTGGCACACTTGAACGCAATGGGCTGGACTGTCCTCACAGGGCTCAAACGCTTTGGCGGTGACGTGACTGCTTCATTGCTAGAGCTATCGGCTTGGAGCTTACTGAGAGATCTCCGCTTGTGCTCAGACCACCAAACACTGTGGCAAACGAGAGGGCTGTTTCTGTTATCTAATCCTTTCTTGTGGAGCGTGAGTGATTACTTAAGCACACAGAGGTTCGTGATGCAAGTGCTCATTATCTACCCCAGTTTGTTACAAATGAATCATAAAGTAAACTTAATGAAACAAAGCACACAAAAGTAGATTGATGTTTGACTTGGCTTGGCTTGATGTTTTCTCTTCTGAGTTTTTTTTTTTTTTTTTTTTTTTTTGTCAGTTTGGC
Organism: Falco rusticolus; assembly: GCF_015220075.1. NCBI lineage: Eukaryota > Metazoa > Chordata > Aves > Falconiformes > Falconidae > Falco > Falco rusticolus. The sequence goes on from NC_051190.1 coordinate 14,317,191, forward strand.
AAACACTCTAGGTTTTTATCCAGCTTTGTGATCCCTTTAGAGGCTTTCACAGATCAGTCCAAAGTAAGGAAGAACCACGAAAATGAGAGAGAAACAGACAACACAGAGGTAAAAGCACAACAAGGGTACCAGGGTGTATTCTTTCACTCAAGGTCTTTTGGACCCATTTGGGGTCATCTTGACAAAGAAGCTTGGTTTCTACAGCTGTGGATGTTATTTTCAGGGGACTTTCCTCTGCAAAATGCTTTGCCATAACTGAAGCAGCAAAGATTGGCATGTCTGGGCGGTCATTGCTGCTGAGGGTAACTTCATGTAATGAGTGGAAAGTAAAGTAAAACTTGAAGAATAACTATGGAAAAAAAATTTAGAGGTTATAGTCAAGTCTCAGGGCACATTGCAACTTGTTGCTTTAGCAGACGGGCTGTTTTGTTAGTATCTGTCTTAGGCCTTCAGTGCCCCAGCAATGAAGAGCTATTCTCAGAAGGAATCACCTTAGAGGCAGTTTGTGATCTACAGAGCCTGACATTTAGATTATATTTCTGGTGGACTTCCATGGGCACCCAGGGAATGGTAGCCGTTGGGAGCAGGGAGGTGGTCTGAAGAGGATGTAAGACATACCTTACTTTTTATGCTTTTTTTTTGTCCCATCTCACTAAGGAGTTATAACAGGTTGTGTATTGGAGGATGAATGGTGAAGATGGGGTGTGCTGTACAGAAGTGAGCCATGTCCCTGGCTGAGCTGAAGGCTGTCTCTGCTTTTGAGGGCAGCTGCCAGAATGCGTCTGCAGCAACTTTTGGTCCACCAGCTGCGGAAGGCCCTGGTGCAGAGGGCAAATCCAGAGCCCCTGATGCCTTCTGGTGCAGCCAGACTTTTATGTTCCTTGTTGAAAAGCTTCCCAGGGGAGCAGGAGAGGGGTCTGCCTTGCTGCGTGAAGAGAAGCATAAATAAAAGCCATCAGAAAAAGGAATGGAGAGTTATTTTTCAGGTTGAGTCCACACTAGCCGACAACTTTGTCTCCTCTTAAAAACCAAAATCTCACTGGAGTCAGTCCTCTGGCAGCATAGAGCCTGCTTTAGGGAGGCTTTCTTTCTGGTTGCCTCAGCAAAACAAATATACTCAGGGTATATCTCACTCTGTGGGCCAGGTAACAAGCAAATAAAACCAATCAGCCCATCTCCAGGTGGTTTTTGATGCCTTTTGGTAGTAGCCTACCTGCCAGGAGCATCGCTGCAGCCCTGCTGAGAGCCGGAGTGCTGACAGAGTGGTGCAGGCGCAGCTCTGCACTAACAGTGGTGTGTGTCTGCCTGTCCTCTGGGCAGTGTGACGGCTTGAAATAATGTAGTAATTCAGTCTGGCGGGGTGCTGAGGACTCTCATCTTGCCTGAGGCTTCAGGAGGTCTTAGTTCTGATCCTAAGTACAGAGCACCTTGGAAACGTGAGTGTTTGGAGGGCAAGCCAACTGCCCTTGAAATGGGTGGCAAAGCCAGCACCTATTTTAGAGGATGCATGTGGTTATGTTTACTGCTGGCTTGGATACATCTGGGATCCAGGTGATAAAGCCTGGCTCCAGAGTGTCCTAGGTGGCAGTTTTGCAGGCAGAGCATTAGTCTGGTGAAGCCAAACCTTGAGGGTCAGATCCTCCACAGACAGAAGCAGATGCAGTTTTTAGTGCTTTTGGAAAAGCTGGGCCATTAATTATGAATAGAGCATGTGTACTTGCCTGCTTCCAGGGGACACGGAGCATAAGGGTGTCTGCCTTTGTACAAGGCACACAGTGAAATACAGCGATAGTTAAATGTTAATGCTCACGATCTGATATTTGGCTGTCTTCCTGCGTTTCTGTTTGCAGATGAGAGGGTTTTTTTGTGTGAGTTTGTTTGTTGTTGTTGTTTTAATTAAAAAAAGTCTTGAAGAGCAAAGAGCCTGAGAGCCCTCTGTGGAAGATCTGAATGCTCTCCTAATCGGAAAGGAGGGGGGAATAATTTAGAAGCCAGCCAAATAAAACTCAGGTGCCAGTTAAAAGCAAAGCAACCTTCCACTGACATTCGGAGTGGTGTCTCCCTCCTGGAGAGGGAATGGCATCTGTGGAAGCCTTCCAATTCAGACATTTGAGAGACACTTCTATTGACATTGACCTAATGGCTCAGGTCATTTGGATTTGTTACAATTACAATGGGACTTTGATTATGCCTTCTGTGTGGTCATAGCAAAGTCATGAGACTTCTGGACGGTCTACAAGTCTTTGGCTGCAATACTGTTCTTACTTGATGGTTAATAACAACACCACCCATTTAGAGTTGCTTAAAGAAAAATAAAGGCTGGGCAATTGGTGAAATTGTATGTAGTCAGAGTAAGGTAGTATTTTTTTTGCTATTTGCTAACAACAAATACACCGACGTATGTGAAAAGCTTAAATTGTGTTATTGCTTGGGTAGTTGCCTTACAATCTGTGAAGCAGCACAGCGTGAGGTCACACAGTCCTGTTGTCTGAGGATGAGCAGCTGCAGGGAGCAAAGGCAAATTCGACTGCGCCTGTGGCCGCAGGAGAGCAAGGCTGGGGGAAGGCTGCTGGCCGTGCTGCTGGCCCCCACACAGGCTGTGTGTGTCCTGAGGAGGAGCCTGCATGGCCATGCAGCATCCCCACCGGGAGAGGGGGGGGGGTCTCAGCAGTGGGAGCTGGGGGGCAGGTAGGGGGCACTGGCCCTCAGTGCAGGGTGTCAGTGCGCTGCCTGGGGGGCTTGGGGTTTTCCACTTACTTTTGTGGAGATGCGAATTCTTCAGCCAGCCTCATTAATTGTGGTTTAAGCAGAAAGTTATTTTTCCAGAACATGGTTTTCTCAATTTGTTTGCCCTCTGGTTTGATGACTCTGTGCGTGATAGATCACATAGGGAAAGGTGTGGGCATGATGTGCCTGCGCAGCCATATTTTAATCCTTCCTGGCTGTTTTGCATGTAAGTGATACACTTGTTCCTGATTTGGTTTTTTTTAACGTTTACTTTGTATTGCTGTATTTGATGTATTTGTATCATTTTATAATCAGAAGTGTCTACAGTGTTAGTTAGTAAAAAACCACATAAGAAAATTGGGCTTTTGTGCCAACATTCCTATGCTAATGTACCAAAAAAAAAATCATATTTAAACACCAATAACATTAAACTGCATTTAAATTAGAACCACTGAAATTCACCCCTTATTTCTGTCAAGGTCTCCAAAACACGCTTTTTCTAAAATACAAAAAGTAACATAAAAGCCTAAGGCTTCTAAAAGGTCATCTTTTAAAGAATAATCTGGATTTCAGCTGGAGGCTGCTAGAAATGCAGCAAACCTTTTAGTGACTGAGCTAAGCAACACTGAAAATCAGGTTTACAGGACTTGTATCAACAGACTGGCTGTAGAAGTTCAGCTTTGTTATCGTGGCAGCTTGCTACAAGTGGTAGGGCAGTATTGAGAAGCTGAGGTTGTGCTATGGGCTGCACTGAGAAGCTACAGGTGAGGATGTGGGGGTGCGTAATGTGAAGCGCATTGCATTTGTCTGTGGAAAACCAGGCCAATTTATTAATGTACATTTCTAACTGGAACTCTCGCTTTCAGTTTGTCTTTGTAAGGATTGAGGACCTTTGCAGTCGCACGCTGCTGTACCTTGCGTTGCTGCCGAATTGAGCGGTCCCTCAGGAGCTTACCCTCACTTACCCTCGGAGGCCGGACCAAAGTGATGATCTGCCAGTCCCATGGATGAGCTGGAAGTCGCTGGTGAGCAGCCGGTGTGTGGAAACCACAGCCCAGCACGACGGGCTGTGTTGTGGGCAGTTCATAACCCCTGGTGGGAATGGCAGGACTGGGATACGGAGGGGCCATGCTCAGCCTCCATCTGTGAGCAGATGGTTTTCTGCTCTGCTCTTTTCTGAGCAGCAAAGGGGCAGAGAGCAGGGGCAGGGCACAGCCCTGGGCTGCCCTGTAGGGCTCCAGGGACATCTAATAAGATGCATTATATTTTCCAAATGGTTCTCACTTCTCTGTGCTTTTACTTCCCTGCTGTATTTGTAGCTAATACAGGAGCAGCTGGCTGCTATTGCTCTCTGACTTCCAAAGATCTCCAGTTCCTCACCAGCCCTGCCGAAGGAGGCCCCAGTAGCCTGTACCAGTGATTTTTCCTACGTGACCTCGCCTTCTCCCCACCAGTCTTCAAAACCCAGACACTCTGGCAAAGTTTCAGATGACCCATAGAGGTCCAATCTAAAGAGCTAAAGTGACAGAGAATCTGTTGCATCCTCAGGTAAATTGTTCCAGTGGTTAATTAATAACCTTAAATGTTCTGCACCAAGAATAATTGTATTTCTTTGTAGAAATGCCTTTGGTTTCCAGCCACTGGATCTCAAGATGCCTTCATCTGTCAGATTAAAGAGCCTCATCTTATTACTTATTACTGTGTAGGCACTTGCTGACCGCTCTCAGGTCACCTCTTAACCTTCCTAGGGACAGACTAAATGGATTGAATGTCTGTAGTTCCCCTCTGTAAGTGAGGTTTATCAACCTCCTATTCTTCTTGCTTCTGTCTGCTGAAACCCCTCCAATTTGTTCTCATCCTCCTTTCCAGCCAGATGCAGCAGGGTCTTGTGCAGTCTTTCGTGCCTTCTACCATGGCTAAAGAGCTTCTGGGCACCCGCTGAGCCTTGTCCTGCTCTGTGCATCCCAGGGCTGAATTATTCCTCAGCTGCTGCTGTGTCCAGGGTCAGGCTGAGCCCTTAGTGCCTCTCTGGTGTCCCCATAAGAACGGAATGGAGAGTGCAAAGAAGCCAGTCCTGAGCTTGGGATCAGCCTGTCATGGCCCAAGGGGTTTTGGTGCCTCTAATTTGGCATCTACCCTGGCTATGCAAAAAGAAAAGGAAGGTCCTGAGACAGGCGGCTGGGCTGGGCAGGAGGGACAGAGGAGCTGCTGGGGAGCTTGGGGCTGTCTCCTGTGTGAGTCTGCTCACACAGAAGTTCACCAGCTCCAAGTGAGTGTAATTGCAGAGACAAAGTCGGAGCAGCCTGAAAATCACAGGGACAGCATAACTTCCAGCCGAGGAGAAAAGGGCCTTTACGAGGTCTTGAACCAGTGTCCTTAGGTAGGTTGTGCGGCGGCGTGATGTGTGAGCACTCAGCCACTCCGCTGCTGGTTAGAAATGAGAAATTTCAAGGGCTATTGAGCACTTTGTGAATTTTCACAGTGGCTCAGCGCAAAGTTATTTAGCACAGGTGTTTTAGTAATTGTGATGCATTGGGAAAATTCACAGTGCTCAATGGCCCTCAAACTTCCACCTGCTTGGTGTGGTGGTTAAGTATTAGTGCAGTGGATTATAAGATAAAATATGCAGGAGAGACTTGCTGGCTGCAGGAATTTTTCTGGCACTGGTTATACTTCTTTGTTATTCTACAAATGGTTTGTTTATCTGATGTGTATTAGAAGGACAGAAAGTTGACTTCAGTGGCTCTTAAAGTTGAGTGTTCTGTACCTACTGAGGCTGATGGGTCCACGTCCCCTCATGGCCCAGGCAAGGGCACTGCAGAGGGAAAGGGGTCTGCAGACCACATCCCTGGCCGTGCTCAGCGGTATCTCTGGGTGTCCCATTCTGGGGCTGCACAGCTGCTCAAAATGCCCAGCCATGAGCCCTGGGTAGGGGGACAGGGAAGAAGAAGGACCTCTGCCCACAGTTCTCTGAAGGTACGCAACTGTACCTGCAAGTCCTGGGTAAGTTTTCCTTTAATTATCCCTTTCCAAGTCACCTCTGCTCCCATGCTGACTGTGCTAGGAGGGCCCCTTCGGGAAGGATGCTCTATCTGTCCTTTCATGCACAAATGAATTGATTAGGCATCTTTGCAAGGATGTGATGTGGCCAAGTACAAAGAGTCAGAAGAAAGCTTTAATTTTACTTTTACTTCAGCCCTGACAGTGGAACATTGTGGAAAGCACAAATACCGAACTGATGACACAGGCCATTATTACAAAGTAATTAAATACAGAAAATACTGTTTTCTGCTGTCTCCTAAACTGAATTGATGGAGTAATCCTGCAAGCTTTACTGATTTTGCTGTGCTGTGGATGGGCAGCTAAAGCACAAGGACCTGTGGCAATGTGGGATGGCTGAGCTTGTTGGCTGCTGCAATTTGCAGAGCAAACTGTTTTCTCATGTTTTAGTTTTTGATGCTGAACGGATATTAGCAATGCGATTCCCCTCCTTCCCCAGCTTTCTTCCCAGATAAACACACATAGCTGACTGGCTTTGTTCCACCCAGTTCTCTCCATATATTCACCCCAAGCCCAGTTATCATGGGAATGGGCCTGCACCACTGAATAGAAATTTCCGAGGAAGGGAGGGTTCAGCATCTGAAAGCAAAAGGTGATAAGCGAGAACACACTGAAAATCCCAGATCTGTGCTGTGAAAGGGGAAGGCTGGTTGGGTCAGCTGAGACTCGTTGCTATATTCTTACATGGAGGTGTAAGTGCAGGTGAGGAGGAGGAAAGCGGTGGTTGTGGTGGGAGTGGGAATACTCAGATTGGGAGCTGTCGGTGTGGCTGCCACACGGCAGGAGCTCTCTGTCACCGACACAACCCCATCGGCCTAAGGGCAACTCAGATCCATCCATGGGGGCTGGAAACCCCTCAGTGGTGCTGGCGATGCTCAGCCCAGAGCTGCTTTTCCATTCACGGTGCCTGATCCTCTGCCACACGCTCCCCTCAGCCCTGCTAACACAAGCAGTGACGCTTTCTTTTCCAGCTCCCACAGCTGAGAGAGCAGCACTTCTACTTTTGCTTCTTTTCCCCACACTGCGTTTAGACACTGACTTTCTAATTGCAACCGGCCACCTCCTCCGTGCTGGGAAGCGAGCGTGTCTCCTGCGAGCCCTGGTGAGGCTGCGGGCTGCCCTGCCGTGCACCGTGCTGCGGGTTTTTGGCAGGGTGAAACACTGACTCTGTGGCATCTTTGGGTCTTGCAGGCACAGGTGGGACTTCAGTGATAAAAAAGCAAAACCAAAGCAGGCAAAGTTTGTCATGAGCCAAATGCAGCCATTTGCAGGTCTCCGGAAGATTAAAAGCTGGTGTGTAACTGGAGAGTCCTGCTGTGATATGCTAATAAAATTAATGAATGGACTCTATTTTGAGCTTATTGAAATATTTCAGAATTCCCAATTCTGACAAGATTTCAAATGGAAATTTCAGATGTCTTCTCCCCAGTTTCTCCTCAGTCTCCTCTCTCCCTCTCACACCATCGTTTTTGGTGATATTAACATGTAAATTAAGCTCAGTTATAGAAAGTAACATTTTGACAAGTTGACAAGTGTTGTACATGACAAGAGTTTGGGTTGGGAGGGGTTCCTGTTTCCACAATTGCTATTATTCCCTGGCATGGAAATATAGCTGTGTGCAGCAGTGGTCAAGGTGCTTGTGCTGTATTTAGCCCCAGTAGCCGGGATACCCTGCTGGACGCAGTCATCGGTGGCTGTGCAGGGTCTCTCCAGGTCCTACCAAAGCCAGCAGATGATCTGCTTTGCTGCCGCTACAGGAATCAGGTTTGGACCTGTGTGTTGCATAGCAACTCTAAATTATTATAAGGGTATTATTGCTACTCATGAATAAATACAGTTTGTCTCTTTCCTGTTTATGAATTGTTTTTATGCCGTTCCCCAGCCGAGTGAAGGCTTTCATCTCCCCAAACAATGAAACTCAAGTTACTGCCAGAAGCCTGGTAGCTGTCACTCAGCAGCACAGAGGCTGTAATTAGTCTTTTCCAGTGCACACTTCTTGGATTTCATTTTAAGGAGGACTTTAACTTGTTGCTTATTACTCACAGCTGACCCGTCTCAGCTCCCAGTTGTGAAATGGGTTTCCTGGTAAGCGTTGAGACAGGTTGTGTTTCAGGTGTGGGTGTTTTTCTGTGTGGATCCTCATTCCCAGATGGAAAAAGCTTACAGCTCGTCTGTCTTCACCACTTCTAGGAAAAAATCATCCCTGAAAGCAAGTGATATATTTTGCCTTTTTCTCCTATTCTTTGAAAGCTGTCAGTACTAATTTAATTAGTTGAAGCATAATCACAGTTTATCATTTCCAAGTCTAATGTATTATAATGTTGTTTATACTGATTTGATGATTAAAGGCCTTGTCAGAATCTTTGTTTCTTTTCAAAAAGAAAATGTATTTATCACCCTTAAAAAAAATAAATAAGTCTTTGTTGTTATGCAAATGAGACACACCAGATTAAGGATGCTTATTTTACCTGAACAGGTATTTACAATAATTTTCTGTACCTTTGTTGTCTTTTTTTCTTGACTGCAGTGCCCTTGTCTTGCTCTGCAAGATGAATCCTCACTGGGACCAGCTCTCTCACGCAGTGCTGTGGCTCTGCCCAGCCTTGGCCCGTGCTCGTGTCCACCCACACCCTCTTCTCCTTTACCTGTGAGCCCTGTCCACCCTCAGAGGGGCCCTCCATCACTGTGCCTGCTAACAGGGTCTCTCAGAGCTTCATCTGCAATGTGACCCCCTTGCACAGGACTGTCTCTCAGGGATGGTCCCAGTGCACCGGCCCAGCTGTGGGTCCCCAGGATGCTCAGTGCAGGTGCTGGGGTGGCTGTGGGACCCACTGCCAGCTGGGGAGCCCATGTCTGGGGGTAAATTGCAGTGTGTCCAGGGGCAAAATCTCAGTTTGGAGGCTGAGGGAGCTCCTTGCCTCTGCTTTGCTGGTGCAGGCAGTGTTGGTGGGTATGACCCTGTCCAGCACACAGGTGCTTCCATCCTTGTGTTGATGGGTTTTCCCAACTGCCCTTCCCAGAGACCACGGAGCCTCCACCAAGGTTTTACCAAATCCCACTTTATTTCCCCAGTCTCCTTGTAAGATCAAACATCTCCACTTTGCAGCAGCGCTGGACTGAAGATCCAGTCAGGTGAGTAAATGGAGAGAGGCCTGTCTGCTCAGAGCAGTATACCAGGTAAAAGCTTCTGGGTTTGGGCTGTTCACTATGTTCTGCTTTATTTTGCATGCATAAATACGGTGTCCTACATCTCATGGCCATGGTTGTAAGCTGTGTTTCTGGTCCTTGAAAAAGCAATATGTTTCATACACCTTCCTGCTGGAGCCTTAGCTGCAGTTTTCTGCAGCTGGGTGAATGATCATATTTGTGTCTGTCATCAATTCCACAGTCTGTTATTTAAATTACAAAGCTCATTCTTTGCATCAGTATATGCACAGCAAGTTAGCAATCTATGCATAAAGTCTCAGCAGGCAATGATTGTCTCCTGAGGAAGGCAGAAGTAAAGGCCGCCCACTGGATTGACAGAAATATTGCTGAATTCAGATGAGTTCCTGGAACAACTGGTTTTCTTTCGAAGAAAGTTGCCTTTAACACTGTTGCGACTGAGCACAGATGAGCAGGGTGTTGGAAATTAGGCTACCAGCATAATTACAAGCTGGTGTAAAAAAAAAAAAACACCCCAGTGTCATCAGCTTGTTTATGACCTCAGTAAAAACAAACCCCAGACCTGAACAATTATGCTAATTCTGCTTTGATTTACAGCAATGATAACCAGCAAATATGCTGACAGAGCTGCCTGATGCATGTGCTGGAGGAGCAGGCGGGGACCTCATGGGGCTTTCTGCAAGGTTTTTCTTTAATGGGTCATTAAGGTTTGGGTTCTGTTTAGCATTGCTCTCTCTTTGGGCGTCTCCTCCAGCCATGGGTGAAGGGTGATGTGAGCCCACTGACTTGTTTTTAGTGGTGGGGGAGAATGTGGGTGTGGGGAGCTGCACCCTATGAATTGGGGTATCAGTGATCTGTGCCAGCTGGCGAGGGAGGCAGGAAAAAAGAAAAGGTTTTTTTATTATTATTTTTTCTTTACTTGCAGACCCTAATAGGGTTATTCTCCCCTTGGCCTAGGCGGTGGTCAGGCAGGGAGACAGAAGGGACTGGTTTAGCCCTGTTTTGCCTCTGTGGTGTGGTCTCTTTGGGATACTGGTAGCAAGCACTGCAGTCTCCCAGATGTGCAAGTTTCAGATGTGCTGGTCCTTCCTTGAGCAGCTCCGAGAGTGATGCCCTGTCCCAGCAACACCTGCTGGGGCCAGCAGAGCTGGCACTGTTGGCTGTGAGTGCGGTGGAGACAGCAAGACCACCTTTGGTCCTCTGAAGGTGCTGAGCCACCTGGATTTTTGAGCTTACTGTGGATAAAAAGGCTATTTTCAAAGAGATCACTGGTTAAACTTTCAGTGGACAAAAAAGGAGCTGAACTTTAAAAGTAACTGAGCCCTCGCAGGACATTTCCAAGTATCTTTGCGAGGGAAAGTTCTGGGCTCTTGCTGTTTAGCTGGCAGGGACTGAGGGATGTGTGTATGTTTATTTTATATCTACACACACACACATGCGTGCATGCATGGGTGGGAGGGATGCCATGGAGGCTCTGAGATGTCTCTGTGTGCTCGAGGCTGGCAGCACAGGGCTTGTGTACGGACCAGGCTGGGAGTCCAAGCGGGTAAGTCACCCTGGTGGTGGCACCTCCTCGGGGCACTCTGGCTGAAGCCTCCACAGGCACCGGCACTGCTGCCCCGTTCTTGTTTGCAGTGCTGCCCTAACCAAAGTTCATGGTCGCTGACCCCTGGGGGGTCTGTCCTCTGTCTTACCAAATAAATCGGAGGAAGTGGCTCGTGCTTGGGGGGAGCCCACAGTGCCAGTGGATGGGGAGCATCATCCCCTGGCCACCATGCCGCAGCTGAGCCCGCCTGCCTGTCTCCCCACCCCGGCTAGTGCTGAGCGTGTGGAGGAGGCTGTGAGTAATTTTAACCCCTGGAACAATTTCTGGGTCCCTGGTAATGGGCTTTCTTCTTGCAGTAAAGCAATCTGGGAAAGTCTACCCTTCACTTTCAGGCTTTAAAATGACCTTTTTTTTTCCCCTGACATAAGGATAAAATCATGAAAACGAATGCCATAGTTCTTGTTGTTCGGGGTTTTATAATGCAATATATTTTGGCTGGTGTGAAAGTTGCACTCCCTGGTTGTGGCTCCTGCATGCTTCACCAAGCAGGCTCTGAGTGATAGGATTACAATGGCATGTCTTTCTCTAATGAGTTTAAGCACAAAGAGTTACTATTTCTAAATAAATATGTGCTATTAAGTGCTGTCAAACTTCTACAGAAATTATTAAAACATTGGATGAAAAACTTTATAAAAGGCTGAACTCTCACTTGGGAAGCAGCACATAATGCAAATCAATAGAGCTGCATTCCTTTGCCGTTTGACTCTCAAACATGCAGCTTGTAAGAGTCCTTCAGGATCTCCTCCCCCCTTCATAATGCTGTTTTGTTTCCAAATACCAGTAAAGGAACGTTTTTTTCCTCAAGGTAATTGCATAACTTCCTTCTGTTTCATGCTCAAAAAGCACCTGTGCAAGTCAATGGACCACAGAGCGTGTTTAGATATCTCTTACCCTCTGCTAATGATGTTCAGTAGATCAATCGAGGAAGAGAGTAATTTTTTTTTTTTTTCCCTTATAGAGGATCTTGATCTTTCTCTGAGGGGAATGACCTTGACTTCGTAAAGCAGCTAAACTGGGAAAGCTGTTTTGCTATTCAAACTGAATTTAGACTATCTAAATGGATAGTAGGCAAAAGAACAAATCTTCTCCCTCAAACAAATGTAAGATATTAAGACGTGGCTTTGGAATGATTATAGGCTAATACACAGCTTGCTGAGAGGTGGTATTTTTGCTTTTTCGCCTGTGTCTCTAACCTTGAATGTTCCATTCATCTCTGTGGAAATGCTTCCTTTTTGTCAGACGTTTTGTGCACACAAAGAACAATTTAAAACTTACATGGCATGGTCAATCTGAGATACCTAACTGGCTCTTTGGAAAACATGAATTGTGTTTTTTTTGGGTTTTTAATACAAACACAAAACAAGTCAGTGGCACCACATTAATCATTCAAGCCGATTGGACAGTCTCCAAGCACCAGTTGAGTTTAAAAAAAAAACAAAAAACAACCAAACAAAAACCCTACACACTTTGATAAGAACCAACTGGGAATGAGATATTTCTCCCCACCCCCCACCCCCACCCCCCCCAAAGTTTCGAAAAGAACAACAAAAAAACAATTGGAAGAATTGGCAAGAAAACAAATTGAACTACCATGGCTGGTTGTAAGGGCCATACTTTGCCTCTGGAGAAACGATTCATAAATATTCATTAGCCTGGGGAAACATGAAAAAGAGGATTAGACTTATTCGTGGGAGTTCATCTTTAGGGTCAATGCTAGGGTGTGAGAGCCAAGACAGGCAAATTGCAGTTTTATAACATATTTCCTGGGACAGGCAAGATCTGTGGTCTTCCCTCTTAAAAACAAAAAGGGGGGAAAATCCTGAAAAGACAACAAAAAAGTATTTTCATTTCTTTACACAGCAGAGATGCTGTCTCAGCTCAGGACTGCCCCATGGGTGATGCACACCCCGTGTCCTGAGGCACCGTGCCATGGCTCTGGCTGCGTGTCCCGGGGGCTCTGTGTGGCACGTCCCCAGGGATGGGTGCTGGCCCGTCCCTGCAGACTGCGGCACTGCTCCCTGTGCTGTGTTTGCTCCTTCTGTTGTTGCCTTGGCCTGTTCATCCCTGGGATGCTGGGGGGTCCCCTGTGCTCCTCGGCACTCTGTGCAGAGAGCCGCATCCAAGCAGCCCTGTGCTGGTGGGGGATTAGTGCCCGTGGCACGATGTAGCCCTGTACAGCGATGGGGTTTTTACTGCCTGAAAAGATCCAACAGTTTTGAAGCTGGCAGGATTGCTCCTGAAGTCCTTCCACGCAAAGCTGGTGCACAGCGGAGAGCTAATGAGCTCAAAAGGCTGATGGGATGGGAAGAGTCCATGATGCTTCCAGGAACCACCCCCAATTTACCAAGGGAAAAGAAAATGACTGTGACCTCTGGCAAGATGGCCAGGAGCATGAAGATGTCCATATGTCACCTATCCGCTAGAGGCTGAGATGATGAAGAGAAGCGAGTCCCAGGGAAATGTAGCCAGGTCCAGATGATAACTCAGTATTGCAGGACTTGGAGTCACTACCTTCCTCTGCTTCCAGGGAAAAGGCTCTGTTTACTCCTGCATCCCTTGGTTGCCTGTTTAGAAGGTGACATTGGTATTGCCTGCTGCCAAATGTACGTGTAATTTCTTATAGATTGCTCTCCACTGCCGGGATGGATGGCTATGTGCTGCCGTGAGACACAGACTGATATTAGCAACAGAAGTATGGAATCTGAGAGCGAGCCCCTGTGCTAATATTAAAGGAAAAATGCAGCATGAGCGTACGCAACATACTTTATGAAATCTAGCAGACTGATGACATCTAGAACCATCTGAAAAATCAGACCTCCACTTATCCACCCTCTGCAGCACACAAAGTTAATCATGCCGTAATGCCGCTAAAATGAGTGGGTAAGTGATTTTAGAGACTTTATCCATCATCAGTTCAGGGCAGATACACCATTTGTGATTCCTACACTTAAAATCATATAACCATAGAATCATTGTACTGGGTTTGCATGGCAAGGTTCTGGTAGCAGTGTGGCTGCTGTGAGAAGCTGCTGGAAGCTTCCCCCATGTCCGACAGAGCCAGCGCCAGCCGGCTCCAAGATGGACCATCAGCAACGGTGGTAGCACCTCTGAGATAACGTATCTAAAAAAGAGGGGAAAAAACCTGCGCAACAGCAATTGCGGCTGGGGAGAGCAGCGAGAATATGTGAGAGCAACAGCTCTGCAGGCACCAAAGGCCAGTGCAGGAGGAGGCAGGAGGGGCTCCAGGCGCCAGAGCAGAGATTCCCCGGCAGCCCGTGGTGAAGCCCACGGTGAGGCAGGCTGTGCCCCCAGCCCAGGGAGGTCCAGGGGGAGCAGATCCCCACCTGCAGCCCCGGGAGGGCCCCGGAGCAGGGGGATGCCCGAAGGAGGCTGTGAGCCGCGGGCAGCCCGCGCTGGAGCAGGGTTGTGGCAGGGCTTGTGCCCCCGCGGGGACCCCCGCTGGAGCTGGCTGTGCCGGAGGGACCCCCGCTGGAGCAGGGGCAGAGGGTGAGGACCCTGTCCCTGAGGAGGGGGGAGCAGCAGAGACAGAGTGTGATGGACTGACCCCAGCCCCGTTCCCTGCACCCCTGCGCCGCTGGGGAGGAGGAGGGAGAGAAAACCGGGGGTGAAGTTAAGCCCAGGAAGAAGGGAGGGGTGGGAGGATGGTGTGTTTCAGGTCTGGGTTTATTTCTCATTATCCTACTCTGATTTGAATGGTAAAAATCTAAATTAACTTTTCCCCAAGTTGAGTCTGTTTTGCCGGTGACGGTAATTGCTGAGTGATCTCCCTGTCCTTGTCTCGACCCTCGAGCCTTTTCTTATGTTTTCTCTCCCCTGTCCAGCTGAGGGAGGGGAGTGATGGAGCAGCTTTGGGGGGGCACCTGGCATCCAGCCATGGTCAACCTACTGCAAGCATTCAGGTTTGAAAAGACCTTTAAGATCATCAAGTCCAATCATTAACCCAGCACTGCCAAGCCCACCACTAAACCCTGTCCCTATGTGCCACATCTACATACCTTTTAAATACCTCTAGCAATGGGAATCCAATGCTTGATAACCTTTTGATGAAGAAACTTTTCCTAATATCCAATCTAAACCTTCCCTGGTGCAACTTGAGGCCGTTTCCTCTTGTTGTATTGCTTGTTACTTGGGAGAACGACCCCATGCCAGCCTCCTTTCAGGCAGTTGTAGAGAGCGATAAGGTCCCCCCTGAGTCTCCTTTTCTCCAGGCTGAACCACCCCAGCTCCCTCAGCTCTCCTCATCAGCCTTGTGCTCTAACCCCTTCCCCATCTTAGTTGCACAGAGGGATGTGATCCTCAAAATCCGGTAGCTGGGACAAAGTGTTGGAGTCTCACTGCCAGTGCACTAGAACAGGGAAACACAATATACCTTGTAAAGTGTGCATGGGCAAGTGCTGCCAGAGAGTCTTGTCAGAAATTGCACAGGTTTTGTAGACAAATCAGGCAAGGATGAAGCTGAATTTAGGAAAACAATAGCTAGAAATATTTTCTGCTTTGCTATAAGCAACAAAAACCTTGGAAGTGAATTGGTTAGTCTGCAGGATCCTGCTGTTAAATATCAGCTTTCCCAGCTTCAATGGGAAATGCTTTGCCCCATGGTAACCGGGATACTGTAATATTGCCTTGCATTTTTGTCTTTTCTATGTCTGCGGAGCTGTTTCCTCCATTTTTTCAGTTACTGCTGTCATTTCTGGTGCCTTTTAATATGCCAAAGTAACTCCTAGCAGAAGCACCAGAGGCTGAGGGGAAATTGGGCTTTCTCTGCCTGAGCCTTTTTGTGCAGGGTTTTCTGTTTGCTGATTATTATCTTGAACAAGCAGAATTCTGACAAACGAGGGGGGGGAGAAGGGGCGCTCACATTGCTTGAGCCTTTGTACCTTCCCCAGGTTGTTTTCCTCTGCTTGCTGGGTTACAAAGATACAATCACGGTACTTTAATACTCTTGCTTAGGAGCGAGGGATTTCCAGCTCCCCAAGGTGGATTTCACTGAACAGCTCCAAGCCTGATGATGTGGGAAGGCAGAGGCTGCAGGACAGGCTGTGCTGTGCAGCTTTTCTTGCTTTTGATTAGAGCTCATCGCGTGTTGAGGATAACTTGCCGTAAGGGGTAACCAGCGCACGCTAAGGCAGTGCCAAACAGCCGATTGCTCTATTATAATAAGAAGACTTAAAACCTTCCTCCACAGTGGGTCACCCTGAGTGTGCTTTTATCCCAGCCCAGGTGTCCCGTGGCTGTTTGGGTACAAGGGCCATTGTTGTGGTTTAACCCCAGCTGGCAGCTAAGCCCTGCACAGCGCTCGCTCACTCCCCCCAGGTGGGATGGGGGAAGAGTCAGAAGACTAAGAGTGAGAAAACTCGTGGGTTAAGTTGAAGACAGTTTAATAGGTAAAGCAAAAGCCACACACACAGCAAAGCAGGGAATTCATTCACCACTTCCCATGGGCGGGCAGGTGCTCAGCCATCGCCAGGACAGCAGGGCTCCAGCACGTGTAGCGGTTACTTGGGAAGACAAACATCATCACTCAGAATATCCCTCCCCTTCCTCCTCCTTCCCCAGCTTTACATGCTGAGCATGACACCATATGGTGTGGGACAGCCCTTGGGTCAGCTGTCCCGGCTGTGTCCCCTCCCGACCCCTTGTGCCCCCCCAGCCTCCTCGCTGCTGGGGGGGTGAGGAGCAGAGAAGCCCTTGGCGCTCTGTAAGCGCTGCCCAGCAGTAACGAAAACATCGGTGTGTTACCAACGCTGCTTCCGCCTGACAGGCGGCTGCCAACTTTTGAAGGGCAGATCGCTGCTGTTTTCTCCCCCCGCATGCTTAGGCATCTCAGACACCACCAGCCACAAACAGGGAGCCTGGAGCCCCGTCCCTCCCCACTCTGCACTTGCTCCAGTCTCTTGCTGTTTTCTTTTTCCTGCCCTGCATTGATACTTCCTTCACACTTCTTCTGGTCCTCGATCACCAGCAGCCAGGGCATTGCAGCTGTCTATATTTTAACTTAAAGTGAGTGGCATCTTTTCTCCTGGCAACAGGCTGCCTTGCTTTCTTCCCCTCTCCTTCGATAAAAAGTGACAAGTGCTCCTTCACAGAGCAGCACAATCAAAGGAGCCGCTCAAAGAGAGCTGACAGTAAGTTGTGTGCTGGCTGCAAGCTGTTTTACCGTGGGACCGCTTAAATAGAGTTCACATCCTTCCCATCTCTCTCCCTCATGTGACAATGCCTTGCACCCTTTCTGATGATATCAGAGATTATCTCATGGTGGCTTATCTGAATAATCAGCTCTGGGGTTTCTAAACTGTCTAGAGGGATTTTTTTGGCAGCTCTGCAAAGCTCTCCGAAATGTGGTACAATGCAGCTGAGAGCCGTGCCAGAGGGCTTCGCTCCTTGCTCTGCCGCTCAGCACCCTGCTAATGGCTAGGTCAGTATATAAGAGGCTTTTCTAAACATTTCAGGATGCACTGATGTGTCTTTAGCCCTGGTTCAGGCAATCACAGACACTCTTTGGATGCAGGATTGCATCTTACTGAGTGCCAGCACTGCCTAACAGCAAGGGAGCCTCTCGGCAATGCTGCAAATCAATAATGTCTGTAGTTTTTCTCCAAATTCCCTCGAGCCAAGGGTTTTACCTCTCCCCTGCCTTCATCTTCAGCAGTCTTCTTCAGTAGTAATGGGCATCTGTTACCCACTACCTCGGTGCCAAACATTTTCAAGTCTGTGTTGGAGGGATCTTGACTGAAACCGCTACTGTTACTGGTAGCAAGCCGACGATGAGCATCTGTGCTACCCAGCATAGCTCCAGTCTCAAAGGGAGTGTTTGTCAGGCTCCTTTTGGTTTGTAATGGCTGCTTTTACAGTACAGCAGTCAATTCAGCAGATAGCAGTGTAAGCACTGATGGTGGATACGGCTGCTCCCCTCTGCTCACCACCGTGGATATGCGGAGGGCAAAGTCAGCAGGATGGTAGCACAAGCTTTAAGTTAAACACATGCTTAAATTCCCTCTAGGGTAAGGTTGGGTTTTGTAACCCAGCCTTGCAATTAGGAAGGAAAATGCCTGCCATGGCCACGTGTGCTGGGACAAACCCATTGCTGCTGTGGCGATGCCGCCAGGAGGGCTCGGTGTTATTGCTGCCGCAGCTACGGAAAGGTGAAGAGTCCAGGGAGTGTTTTTTGCCTCAGGCTTAAATCTGAGTCTGCTTAAATGCCACTCCATTTAGTTCTGTTTGGACCAAGTGCATTTTAAGAAGAAGTTTAAGAAGAAGACTTTCAGAAAAAGTCACCAAGTCTTCCAGTCTGTCCTGCTTTGTATCACCAGTCATTTTATTTTGGCCCATTTTCCTAGAGATGACCCAGTAATGTGCACTGGACTCCAGCATATTTCCAGGAAGGCATCAGTCTCGATCTTCCTGTGTTTGGTGGGTTTTTTTCTTACTTTTATCTACAGTATGTTTCAGTGAGTTATCACCTTCGCTGTTAAATTATTTATTTTTTTCACTCCTCTAATTTAAATGAATGTCGCTTTAGCTAACAAATGTACCTTGGTAAAGAGCATTAAGAAGCTCAGATAACTACTTTGCAAAGATTCTCCTTCTGCTGCTGTGTTAATGAAACTGAAACACTCTTCCTTGCAGTGGTCTGTGTAAGATAGCTGGACTTTTTACATTTCATAATTAGTTTCTGGATGATTATCTATTAATATTTTCATGCTTGATTCCATGCCCACGTCTGCTTTTGGCCAAGGTCTCTTTTGGCCATCTTATTTTGCATATTTGGACTAAGCCGTTGAAGAAAATACTGCCTGTGCTGGAATCAGGGAGACTGCATTTGCTGAGCAGACTGGGGTAGCAATTTGGGAACTTCAATAATTAGTCATTTGTTTCTAGAATTCTGCTTTGGATGGCATGTAAATGTGAACTAACCTTTAGGAATCCTCTGCAGCTCTGACACCTAACATCAAACTTACACTTCGCAACAGGACAGAGAAGCTATAATTTATGAGCTAGTGAAGTATCTTTAATTAAACCGGTATTTTCTAAATTTTGACTTAATTTAATTTTAATCTAACAGAAAGAAGCAATCTGAGTCCAACCAAGGTTTTCCTTAAATACCATCCTTGTTATCTGGGAGGCTTTGAATCAAGTAAGATAGATGATTTTAATTTCCATGTTCTCAGTGTAACACTTGGGGTCAATGTTTGCATACTTATCATAGGCAGTTTACCATTGACAACCACTGTAATTGTTCAACTTTTCCTTGGTGAAGATCTGATTGACTATTATGCACTGTATTTATTATGTCTCACACTAAAATATAGATGATTGATTATTCCATTATTCTATTGACCAAGGCTGTAACAAGGTGTGACAAATATATGCCATTACAGTCCATAACCAACTGTGGAAGGTAGTGCAGTCAGGGTAGGAGAATTCTAATGCGTGCGACTCTCTGGAAAGCTTTAGGAAACTTTCAGGACACTGTATTTAAAAGACTTTTCCTGAATAAATGTTCTTCATTCCTGCTAGGTACTTTCTAAGGATAAAAAAAAAAGATAACAGCCCCCAATCCGAAAAGCTTAGAATATGATTGAGAGCCCACTGGATCCAAGGGAATTTCTTCCAGTGAGTTGCTGGGCTTTGGCAGGGTCCTGAGGGTAATCCCTCTGTTTACTTCACTGGGAGTTGTGTCAGCCCCTGGAAATATCACCATTTGTTAGCTGCATTAAGATGTGTGGGGAAAAAAGTGTCTTCTGTCACTGACGTAACACGTTAACGTGAATTATGTGCACATATAAAGGGGGCTTATAGTCGGAAGGAGAAAAACCCTGTATTTTAAAGCTCTTTATCTGCAGCTTGGTATTTGAAATACATAATTTAATTATCTTTGAACTCCTTTGTTCCTCCTTAAAATAAATCACGTTTAATTTTCCTTCTAAATATCATGCATTGATGGACACAGCACTGGGGATCATGGTAACAAAATGGTGTTGAACCAGCTACTGGAAATTAGGAGTAATAAACAATGCATTTGCTACCAGTCTGTCATATTAATTAGTCTTCAGAATGTGTCAGTGCTTTTCATTTGTATTTAACGTTGCCTGAGCTTACTGCCAATTAAATACAATGTTGTTATCAATTCAGCTCGCACGTGATTACATTGGATTAATGTGGTTATTTTCTTTGATCCACTATAATTAAAAATCACAGTTGTGATTTTAAACAAGTGTAAAAATATAATAAGTTTGCATTCACAGCTGCCTTTTTCTTCTAATTTACTTTAATAACATTTGCCTCTAATTAACAATTGTGGAAGTCCCGGGCCTCATTTAGCAGCTCAGAGGAGACAACAGCACTTTGCACGTGCCTGGGTGCTGTCCTCGCCCCCTGCCCAGCTGCAGTGGGCAACGTTTTCAAGCCAGGTCTATGGCAGTTCAGTCCCCAGATCCTCAAGGAGAACTCATCAGCCTCAAGCCAAAAGAAAATACCACCTTAAAACTCAATACTGTTTCCCATGAAGCCTGATGGCTGAGTCTAACTAGCGTCTGCACTGTGCTTAATTCCCAGGGAGGCTCGACCGCTGCGAGTGCTGCAGCAGGCTGTGCTGTGCAGCCGCCTTGTCCCCACAGGACCTGTCGCCCCAGCAGTTACACAGCCAAGAGGCACACGGAGACATTGATTCGTGCAAAATGGGAGACCATGACATGCTGAGAAGACGCGAATGCCTACAGGCTGATCTACCCAGTTCTGGGTTTTTGGGCTTCGGCTTTCCACTGAGTCGGAGCTCTTGATTTTGAGACCTTCCACCCAGATGAGGTAAGGAACAGGCAAAATGCCACCGCCCAAACCAGAAGGATGTTGTTTCCCATTGCAGCCCACTTCTGTGCTGCTGACAGACAAGACCCAGACAGCAGAAAGGCTGGAGGAGGCTGCTCTTCTGCTGAAGCAGATAGAAGTAATTAGTCAAATCACTGCGGCGCAGAGAGGGATGCTGGCCCATCTTCTGTCAGGCAGCAAATGACTCATTGCATAACAACTTCAGTAAAGGAGTAATTTTTTTCTTTTTTTTCCTCTTCCACTTTCAGCAGGGAAACAGAGAGATGGATTTTTCAAGAGGCCACCAAGGCTTTTGTTTGGGAGCTTTGCCTCCCAGGTCGCCTAAAGCCACTGAGAAAGTTACCGCCTGAATAATTGTCATCAGCAGTCACTCTGGTAAGGATGGAGACCAGAGGCATTGCTCCCCTTCAAGAGGCATAGACATACTGAGCAGCCGGTGGGTGAGTTTATTCCCTGTGTGGACCCAGCACTGCTGGATCCTGCAGGAATAAGGCAGCCCTGGATGCTCACCACCTCCCACCACCCAACCCCTTGTATCCCCCTGTCCATGCCGGCCATGGGGGTAGTGCACAGCAAGGACATTGCCGTGCAGCCCCCCACAAGGCACTGCTGGCTGGAAGAGCATTTTCCCCACAAGCAGCAACAAACAGAAAAGCGCTCTCACACATTCTTCATCACTTCCAAGTGAATGATGAGCAGCAAGCACCATGTTTGCTGAAAGCTGACCGCTTCAGCGACCGCTTCAGCTGAGTTTTGCCCACTGCTGTGTTTCATCAGGGGCCACTGCAAAGGTCTTCTGTGCTACAAGAGGCAGAGTCTGCCTGTCCTGCTGCGTGCCCTTCCTTACCAGTTCAGAAAGCAGATGAATAATAACGAAGCAAAGAATTAAGCCTGAATGAGTAGAAGTTAGCGAAACAGGAGCCATGCCTTGCTGGCCCTTAGGTAAGTAATGTGCAGCGTTCTGCTGAGGCAGGGCTCTCTGTGCACATAATAAGTAATGTTCCAGTGAGATGAAACCTCAGGCTCCTGATTCAGCTGGTATTTCTGGCAAATTGTTGACCTATTGCAGTTTGTTCAGGATTTTTCTAGTCTTGGTAGAGTGGCTCTTAACAGTGACAGATATGTCTGGCTGTTTCTAACAAATATGCAGCTTTTGTGACTCTAAAAATTCTAATACCTTGAAGAACCCCAGATAATAATTGCTCCTGTACTCTGCAGTAGCACTCTGTGTTTATAAGCAAGGAAAAGAATTAATTAAATATTAATTAATAGGATTTAATATAGCTGGTGCTATCTTGTGTCATAGAATAACTCACAGGGACAATTTTAATTTCACCTGACGTACGTATATGGATGATTTCTCTCCCGGGCTGGAACCGGAGGACAGTGCAGCTGTGCTGCAGGCAGGGAGAAGGGCAGCCCGGCTAATGAAAGGTGGCTGTGGGGAAAGGGTTCAGTGGAGCCGTTTGCCACATGGGAAAGATGTAAAGAGGAAAGCAGGAAAATGGCCTGCCTTTCTGTTCACCTTGGGAAGGAACAAATGCAGAAACCATCTCCTTGCCTGGCTTTGATGCAGCAGGTTTGATGGAGAAAATCCTGCTCTTTTAGAGCCCTTTTCCCTGCTTTATGGTAGCACAAGCAAAATTTTAGCCCAATTTTGGATCTGTTAAAATTTAGAGGAATTTTTTGAGTTCCTGTGAAGCGAACAAAACATAAGGGCATTGCTTATGTCACTACAAAGAGATGTGTCAAATGGAGTGACAAAACCAAATGCTAGCTTGTGCTTCACCACCTATTAAGCCCAGCAAGAGGCTGTGATCAAACCCCTTCTCTGAGTGTTGCTAAAAGGCTTTTATTAGCGGAGCGATGCAGCCTGTGGGGACCTGTCATACTGATGTTTCCCTGACAGGGGTCAGAGATCAGACAAACTACTACAGCACTGTACATCCAGGTTGTCTCTCAACATCCTTTGGCCTCTCGTTTCATGTCACATTAAGGCTTTTCTCCAAAGTACTTGTGTTTAAGGTGAATCTCAGGCTGACGCTTGCACAAGCTCGTAGATGTGCACCAGCAGCTGGTCGTTTGGTGATTTCAGGGGGCTTGCCATCGCAGCCCGGAGGTCAGGCAGTGCATGGCTCACCTTTGGCTGCCATGGGCTGGATCTCCATTGCAGCCCAGCCTGCATGGGTGAGGATGCTTGCAGACAGCTGAGGTCTTGGGAATTGCTAATGAAACCAACTGCTCTGCCAGCAAACTATCCCGGGTCCCCCACTGGCTGTGTAATTAAAATGGGGACTGTACGGGTGTGAAGTTAATGCTGTATACATAATGTATCTGTCCCAAGGTAAGCCTTCACATCTGTTCTCTGTAAAACTGTAAGTGCAGGATATAATTAAGCGAGTGAGAAATAGTTTGAGCTGAACACAGCATTGTCCACCAGCAGCTCAAACCGCCTCTCCCTGAAGCAGTGCAGTGAGTCTAACCAGCCAGAGTTAGAGCTGGCATAAAACAAGGCTGGAGGCGCTGGCGGATAAGAACGTTTGTGGGTTTGGCTTTTTTTCCTTTCCCCCCTTTATTCTGTCATCGAGTACAAGGAGAAACTTCAGTCTGTAAATGCCACCGGATCTCCATTTCACACTGACATTCCCAGGGACAGCAGAACTGCTTGTAAAGTGTCTGTCACCCAACGAAAATTGGGGAAAAAAATATCTTCCAGGCTTCTGCACACCTTCATCTCTCCTAAATAAGCTGTCGCTTAACCCTTGCCTGCCCTCCTCCTCCTGCTTCTGCCGGAGCTGATGGTGAAATGCTTGATCTGCTGGGTGTGGGCAGTTCTTGGAGAGCTGCTCACGAGATAGAAAAGAGGGAGGGGAAAAAACTTTTCCTGGATTTTTAGGAACATGCCTGAAAATGCTTTTATGTTCGTGACCCAGAAAGGCTCACCCAACAGATTTGCAACCACAGCCAAACACTGAACTGCCCATCCGGGCTTTTCCTCCCACCTCACCTGGTTTTTTAGTTAAATGTCAGCTTGCTTGTCAGCCCCCGGCTGTGGTTTTGATGTTATTTCCTCCCTTCTTTCAGCAGGATGTCTTTGCTGCAGAAGGACAGAAGTGCCGCGGCGTGACAGCTCCTCTTTCCCAGCCAGGGCTGCGCATGTGAGCAAGGGGCTCCGGCAGCGGCCGGGCGCACGAGGGATGGGCAGGCAGACATCAGACAGACAGGCATCACATCTCCTGGCCGGGCTGGTGCCAGGAAAGGAAAGGAGGTGTCAGGGCATCTGTCAGGCCCCAAAGCAGCAGCTGGCAGATTTAAAAGTGAAATGTGCAAACGGGGGATGTCCGCGCTCCAGTGGCCTCTCCAGGCACCAAGCAGGAGGATGCCGCACGCATCCAGGGCGCTGTGCTGGCCCCTCGGCTCCTGTTTGCCCACGGCTTCTCGTGAGTCAATGGTGTGCATGTTGTGTACGTATTGCAGGGGTTTTATCCAGTTACACCTGACTTCATTTACAAATACACACTTTTCATGTATAAAACTGTGCAGGGCTACAGGGCTCTCCTCCTCTTCTATATTACTTCTATGCCTCCTCTTCTATATTACTCCTCTTCTCCTACAATTTAGGTATAATCTTCGGTGATGGGCTGCTGATCTTCTACACTGTTTGTGCCAGCCCAGCCTCGGAGAGCCCCACCTGAGCAGCTTTTCCTTCTGGTGCTCCCGGAGATAAGTACAAGCTGCTCTGTCTGTCTGTGTATTTGTGTATAGGTATGTCCGTGCATACGCCTGTGTGTATATATATAGTGTTGTCTTGGATCATTAGAGGTTATTACCTAAATCTTTTCACATTTGTGTCTGCCAGGCAATAAGCAAGTATTATTAAAACAGGGCTGCTTAAATGAAAGCAGCTGGAGAATAGTTTTCATTACAAGGCTGCCAAATTATTTGAGCAATCTCCTCACCTTACCTCAGGCCTACCCAGGGGCTGCAACTCAAATGCCAGAAACTCATTTCTGTCGTTTTACTTTTATTTTTTCATTCATTCATATGCACAAGTTGAGATACATAAATATATATATGTGTACTTGTATACATATGTAGACAGACACCAATTATACCTATATATAAAGACCTTAAAGATCTTAAAAAATGTACATTCAAAATATATGTAGAATTATAACAGTATAAATGTACCCAATGAATAGCACAAAAATATAACATATTGTTTTCATATAATTGTGTATATTATATAATTATTATTAGTATATCATATAATTACCGTGATGATAAGTAGATATGTATATATAGTTAGATTTATTCATTATATCCATTCTATATTATATGCATATATGCATATTCATATAAACAAATATACACATATCTATATATAAAGTCCTTCTAAAGTACCTTCATATGGTTATATTTATATGAGGTCTATAATAAATATGTTAAATGTATATATAATATTATATGTGTATATGTATATATAGAAAGGTCTTATATATGTGGGTGTATATATGTGTAAATACATACGTCTGTATGTATATATATATATAAAAATGTTTTTTAAAGGTCTTTATAGATACATACACAACCAGCATATACATATATGCATATAGAAATGCATATATACACATTTTATATATTAAAAACAGAATTTCTTTTTCAGCTCTATAAAGACCTTTATATACAACTACCTGAAATCTGTCTATGTGTACCTAGTTAACGCATGTATTTTGCTGGGAGGGCTGCAGCGCCGGTGCCTGGCACAGCTGTGCTCGGTGGTGGCCACATCACCTGCCCAAGAGGTCCGGGGGAAGCGGCCGGCCCCCCGTGGGCTCTGCAGCGCCGGTGCTGCTGCTGTTGCCCCCCCTGCCCAGCAAAGCACGGCAAAGTTGCCTGTAGCATCTCGCTTTCAGCTTGCACCAGAGTATTTGTATTTGTTTCCCTGTCCCTTCATGCTGCCCTGCAGGGAAAGGATGGGATCTCTATCTGCTTGCCCCCATCCCTGACCAACATTTCATCTGTGTTTAGACCTGATAAACACGAAGTGTGCAGAAGCCTGGCCCGTGGGAGATGTGCATGTGCACACAGGCACCTGGGGCTCACTGTCTTGCAACTGTTCATTTTCCTCTCCTGTTTTATTGACAGGCCTTGCCTCAACCTACCCCAAAAGTCACTGCAGAGAGTGGCTGAGGCCAGCATAGAGCCAGAGCCCTGCTCCAGGGCCAGCAGTGACAGTAGGTCTTAGGAGAGGAGACCACGGGTGGAAAGGGTTGCTTTTCTTCTCAGCTGCTGCATTTGACTGGAAACGTCTGTTCAGTGTTTTTAGTACAGGTACTTACTGATGGTTTGCTTATGATCTGCAGCCTGGTTTATGCCAGGGGAGGTCTGGGATTCCAGCCTTCCCTTCCCTTCTGGTTATGGGGCTCAGGGGGGCTTGTGAGCGCTGCTGGAGGAGGCTGAGGATGCGGGCGGTACCTGGAAAACTCAGTTTAGCTGGGGCACAAACATCTGTGCAGGCTTAAGGCGGTGCCGAGTTTCTGCCTTGCGTGCAGTTAGCTGAAGTTGTTGTGTTTGTTCGTGCTCCCTGGAAAGACTTTTAATATTTTTTTTTCCCCCCATTTTATTTTATATCCCTGGCTTGAAATTTATAAAGCGCTTGATCACCCAAGGAGCTGTGCCACTCTACCATCTGCATCGTTGCACAGCGAGCAGGCAGGGACAGGCCACCTGCTTCAGATCTGGAAAGTGCTTCTCAGTTTAAGGGGAAAAAAACTTTTAGGAAGGAGTTGGAGGCAGAATTGGATGAAAAAATGTCTTCTTAGAAAGACCAAGAATTAGCAGAATCTGAGTGGCGCGAAGACGGAAGCCCTTGTAACAAAGCAAGGTCAGGAAAGGAAGGGATGAAGGGAGACTTGCTTAGGCAGACCTACAAACGATTATTCAAATGCACAACTTCTACAACCACAGGGCAAGAGGAGACTGGAGCGCTGCTGGCTCCTAGCACAGGGCAGGAGTGTGGGGGCAAGCATCATGTTTTGTACTGTCTTCCTCAAAGCGGGAGCAATGCCTGGCTTTTGGTTGAGAAGGAAGATTTGGAGCATGGGCTTAAAGGCAACATGGCAAAGGGACTGAATGCAAAACAGGAGGTTAAGAAGGGTATGCAGAAACAAAATTCCAAATCCAACAGCCCACAGTGAGTTAGGTTTTATGACACTCAATTACCCAGTGGGAACTTGCAACAGGTTGGGTTTTTTAGGTATTTACATACTTTTTGGGTTTTTTTAGGCACCGAGGGAGCAGGCTTGGGTGCCCAACAGCAGAAAGTGGGCAGTCTCTGTCCTGAACTTTGGAAGGATCTGGCCCATGGACCCACAGGTGGGTGCTTAACAAGTGTAACAGCTCAGGGGTGGGACTGTGTATATGGAGTGTGGCAAATGTAGTGCATCTATTTAAGAGGGGCTTGCTAAGTGTACAGGGTCCAATACTCAGAACTTGGAGACATTTTTCTGAGAGAAAGACCATTTACAGAGACAGGAAGGCAAATGGGATAAAATGCAACATGATTTACCAAGCAAGATTAACCTGAAATCCCTAACTGATCTCGCAGATAAAAGAAATCCAACGGTTCTCCTCCTCCAGGATTTCAGTGATCCCCTGCCTTCGTGCTCTGAATATCTAACAGTATAAGCCATGCTGGACAAGATGTGGATTAACTGAATACCTCAGAAATGGGCTGGGAACTGGCTAATAGGGCCAAGTAATGGTAAAAGGAGAAGTTTTTCAAGGACTGTCTGTCTTCCTTCAGCATGGGTGTTTGCTGATGGTACCTGGTGAGGATGGCACAAACTCACAAGGAGCTTCAGAACATTTTAGCGAAAGGACCTGGAAGACTGTGAGTACACAGGAGATTGCAACCAGCTGGTACAACATGGTCAAGGGCACCCTGTTGTCCCCCAAAGGCCCTGTGGCAAGAGGGAGCACGCTCAGCTTGACACATGTGGTGTGCTCTCCTGCAGCCGTGCACCAAGGCGCTGGCCTTCCTGGCAGCAGACGGAGCTACATTTTGGATGCCACTAGCTGCACAAAGCTGTGAGTAATGCTGGGGCTGTCCATTAGTGGACAACTATTGCCTGCGCAGGGTACACCCCGTTGTGGTGCATGGGCACCTGGTGCTCCAGAGCCTCCTGGGAAAACGCTGTATTTCAGCATATAGGAAGGTACATACAGGAGACTAAACTGGCTGATGGGAACATTGCTCTTGGGAAAAGCATGTGCTGCTCAGCCCCAGAACGTCTCTAGGGAAAAGCAGTGGTGCTGGTGGCATCACGCCTGGTTCAGCAACCCCCTTCTTCACAGCTACCAGGGAAACCCATCACAGCTGTGCTCTGGGTTTTCTGGCTATGCTTCTTCTTGCTGTCACCCATCTCTCTGCATGCCTGAGTTCTGACTAATGTAAATACCCTCCCCCTTCTTTAGCATAATGAATACTAATTCCTTAATATGTGTTATTTTCTACTGTATCTCTATTTCCCTTCTATCCGTCTTAAGAGTGCCAACAATTGCTATCACCGTTTGTCTGCTGTGTGTATATAATTAGAACAGTCGGCTCAGGTAATTACTTTTTGCTTCCTTCAGTTCCTTCCTCTGCTTTGTACTGGTTTGCCTTGTTGGGGTTTTTCTTCATTTCAGGCTCTTTGGAAGAAGTTTTCAAAGCAGGGTGCGTGGCTTTTTACCACCCATTGAATTGGAGGCCACCAGCTGCTAAAGCCTCTAAACCCTCTAAAACCTCAGAGCTTCCTAAAACCTCCTGAGCAGCCAGCTCTCTCTCATTCTCTATTTCTTATCCCTGAGGCTCTAAGTGGAACTTGGTAAATGGTGTTTCTGCAAGTGAATTGCCTGGTTGAGAAAACTGCCCAGCTGCTTTTATTCCCCCAGGGCTGCCAAGCACCCGGCACTGCTGGTGCTCAGCTCACCCCCAGTGTGCCCAGGGAAGGGACACACAGGAGATGGATCTGGCCAGCCCCTTGCCTTCTACCTACATGGAAACCAGTGGCTGTCAGTGGGCCATGAAACCTTCCTCGTTCCAGCAGCAGGGAAAGGAAAACTCCCAGCAGTTTGAGGGATTCATGCAGAGACACAAAGCAAACCCACATCGGAGACCTGGGAAATTCCTGCTCTCCTCCAGCGTGTCAGTTTGCCTTGAAAGATTTCCTTTCACAGGTAAGTATCTGTTTAATTACAGCTATCACAAAGACAGTTAATAGCTGATGAACATGCCAGTATATTTAAATTGAATATATTGAGCACGCTGAACAAAACCGCAGCTCTTGACCTTTCTCGTAAGTGAAATGTTGGAGCAAGCTCCTCTACATTTGGAGCCCAGGGAGAGCGTGGAGGGGACCACCCACTGCTGTTAATGGGAGCCACCCATGTAAATCCCTTTCATGCCAGCTCAACAACAGGCTGCTTAATGTCCAATTATTTTCATTTCATAGAGTTATTGTTCCTGTTGGCAGGGGAAAAAGTGGGAGGAAGGGTCTGGCTAAAGCAGAGCGCTCCAGGTTGCAGCATCTCTGGCCACACCAGCCTCAGCCATCCTGCACTAACACTTTTGTTACCGCCCTGAAGGCTCGGGGTGATTTAATGCTGGTGGCTACAGTTTGTCATTGGGATGGGACAGATCTGTGAACTAACCACCCTCCCCTGCCCTTCAGGATCATGACAGGACAAAGCCAGATTTATTCTGGATGCTGGGAAATGCTGGCCCTTTACCGGCCCGGGTGCAGGCGCTGCAGGGATGTGCCACCCACCCCCCTCACCGTCCCCTCGCCCCAGCCAGCTTCTGTCTTTATTGATTTCTCCGGAACGTGAGCTTGTGATTAAAGTTTGCTTGTGCTTAGGTACTTTCCTGAATTGGTGCTTGGGTCCTTACTCCAGCAAAAACTCTCATTGATTTGTGCTGGAGCACAGGCTGAGTAAGCCCCCGGGGACTGGCTATATATTTGCAGCACGGTTCTTTTCAGACACATGACAATTTCAGGGCAATTTTGTAACATTAAAACAGCATTACCAGTGTGTCTTTAACTGGCCATAAATAGAAACCTTGACTTGTCTATAGTGGTTTGATATTCCAGGCTAGGCAGGAACATTCAGTCCTGGCTCACAATCTGTTTTATCACCAAAAAGAAATTTTGTAGGTTAGACAAGTCAAGAGCTTACTCTTGCAAAACTTCAGCCTGTGTCTGTGAGCTGCGGTGAGGCTGCATCAAATATTCAAGTGCAGGAAGGCCCTTTTTAAGGCTCATTAGAGATGGCAAAAAGATACAAAAAGACCAACACCATTTTACACTTGTAAAAATACCCCTAGTAGATTCATATTTTTTAATCTTCAGTACAAAAGCTCCGTAACTACAGCAAGGCATTAGTTTCCGATGACTAGCTACCTTTTTTTCTATAGCCTCTGGCATTAAAGCTCTCAGTGAAAAGACACTTTAGAGCTAGTTCAGGCAGTTCATTTTCTGTCAATCAAGTCTCAGGCTGGAAGTATAAAGGCAGTAACATGACAAGATTTCTATTTTAATATCTTTACTCTTGATAAGATAATCCTAGAGGAACGGTGGTGATCAAATATTTACAGGCAGTGCTCGCTGGCACAGTCTATTGTAAAATTAAATACACAAAATTATGTGGGGATAATGTTAATGTTGTGATATGAGGACAAAAGGCAGCACGCTTGAAATGAAGGTTGACTCTTCTTAATATATCCTCCTCTGTGGCAGGGACTGGCGCTGCCGGAGCGGAGAACAGAAGAGCAGCTTTCATTTCACATTTTCTGACCTTTCTCCACTTTCCAGTAGCTTGTTTGTTATTTAAACATATTTGCGTACTTAATGATCTTGATTTTTAAGTATGTATTTGTGTGTGCATATCCTGTGGGTCTCTCGGAAGCACTCGACGACTCACAAAAGCCTGGGAGGGAGCAGTATTTTGTACTGAGCTAACCCCTTGCCCCATCATGAGCCCAGGTTCGGTCCCAGCCCTGGTTTGAGCCCCCTGGGAACAGCCAGTGCTGCAAGAGGCCATGCAGAGTGGGGACTGCAGGCGGAGGGTACATGGGGGGGTCTTTGCCAACTCGCCGCATGGGTTGCAGCCAGCAGTTACCTCTGGGGAGCTCTGCCTATGCAGCCTGCAGCCATGCACGTGCCCCAGAGCAGACAGAAGTGCCCCGAGTTCCTGGTTTTACAGACCAGGAGACTCGCAGCAAATGCACTCATGGACAAACCTTTGCAAAAGTGCATATTTTTCTTTCTTCCCCTTTTCTCTGTGCATCCTTGCTGTGTGGAGGTGGGGACATGCAGCGACCTGAAGGTCCTGTCCCTGCCCAGGCTGTCCAGGAGGAGCTCTGGCAGCACTGCGATGCACCGGGGCCCCTCTGCCACCACTTTTTCATGCCGCTCTGCTGGGGCTTAGCCGGAGCCTGGGGAAAATGAAGCGCTGATTTAGGCTGAAAGGCCAGTGCTAGCTAATATGGGAAATTACTCCAGCAATCATCACTCTTCTCCTGTCACTATGGTGACAAAAGAAATGACAAAAGCCTGAGCAGAAAGAGATAGAGTGACACAAGTAAAAAGGGACAGAGCAAATGCTCGGCAGCTGTGGCCGGTTCGGGAGCAGAGCTGAGGAGGGAACACACGGTACTCAAAAACTGCGCCGGAGCCACCTCTCACTGAGGGATGCAGCTGTGTCCCACCTGTGCACGCAGGGCTGCAAACAACACAAGTACTAAGCCCTCATTATACCAAGTGCAACAGTCAATGCAGCTTCCACAGGCCTAAAAAAAATTAATCCTGGCTGTAAAAGGCTTTTATGCCACAGCTTTAATCCTTAATGCACTAACCATTGATTTTTGCACCTCCTCCCTCCACAGCACTTGTTATTTGCCACCTGCCATAAGGACAGGGTCTGCAACCAGCCCAGCCTCCTCCCTATGTTTCAGCTCTGAGCAACGCTAGAGGACACAGCGAGGATGTCTGCGCTTTCCAGCCAAAGCAATGATCACCCATGACCGAGAAACACATGTCCAAAAGGAAGGGGAAAGCCCAGGGGGACACACCTGGAGGCAACCCAGAACCAAGAGGAGCAGCTGAAGGCAGGCCAGTGACTCTTGCTGCTCGGCCCCTTGTCTCTGCAGCGCTGCTGGTCAGGTTTATCTCAAGGCCATTCCAGCACCTACCATCTCCCCATGAACAGACATGGTTGCCAGCTCCTAGACGCCTAAACAGCACATTTTAGCTGCTCAAGGAGAGGAATAACTTCACGAAACTCCAAATAAGTGGTAAGTAGCAGCAAAAAGTGCAGGTCCAAGGGCAACTTGCCCAGGAACCCAGCTGGAGAAGGTGCCAGCGGGTTGGTGCCCATTCTGCAGCGAGACTCCTTACCCTGGGGGCCAGGAGGAGGTCACCAACAGATCAAACACAGCATCCAATTACTTTCCCACTTTAAGTTAAATTTTTATTTTCTTGGAGTCACTTTCAAAAAAACGGGGTTGGGAGGAAAAAGGGTGGAGTGCAGGGGAGAGCAGAAGAGGGTGCTTGAGGGAACAGTGGAGAAAATGTTCACCCTGACATGCCAAGCCAAAAGTACCCCCTGCCCCACCAAATCTTTTTTTTTTTTTTTTCCCCCTTTTGTCAAGAAGGAAAATTGTATTTTCCAGCCAGCTCTATTCATGAGTGATTGTGCAGAGCTCTGCTAATGGGCTATGCCAAGCTGTGGTCACCCTACAGAGCTATTGGCAGGAGAGGTGGCAAGTTGGAGAGGACTACAAGGGAACTCTGCATGATATTTTTTGATGAGCTGATTATTCAGAAATTTCACAAGAGCTGAAATACATCACTCTGTTCTGAAACTCACAGCCCTGCCAACACACAGGACAGCTTACATGAGCAGCAGCGTTTTCTCCTTCACAGTGCTGCTGGCCTGTGCATTAGCAACCAGATGCAGGAATCGGACAAGACTTTTCAGCAGCCATCGACAGCAGTGACAGCGAGAGATGGAAAGTGGGTAGAAGGACACAGAAAGCTGAGATAGAAATGATTTAGGTACTTTCACAGCTGTCACTATGTGAGTATTTGGGCTTGAAAGTTTTTCATTAGCTCCATGGGTACTAGGACATAATAATTTTTATTGCTTTACAGCTAGGATGTGAGATCACCCCCAGATCCCACATGTATTCAAGTATTCTTATTTCAGGGGTTGCTCAGTCCCCAGTCACATTTCAGGGTGCTATCACAAGCCAGGAGCTGACCTTGACTCTCCCCGTCGCAGCCAGGAGCCTCTGCCTTAGGCATTGTCCTGAGTCTGCAGCCAAGTCAGGCTCCCACAGAGAATAAACAATCATTTTCCCCTCTCTGCACCACTGATTATAAACAAAACACGGTGTTAGTTGAGCACAGGATCAACTGAGAGCATGATACCTGGGGGGGTTGGGTGCGTGTGTACTGGAGTGGGTTAGAAGCAGCACAGAGCTGATTTTGGAAATACTGCACAAAGACTCCAAGGAGCTGATGGGGCATGTCCCCAGACCATTGATCTGTCAACACACAAGCACCTTTGAGCTACCTGGAGTGGCACCGACTGTCCCCTGGAGGAGCAGAGGCTGAAGCAAGACTGGTGCTGGATGGCAATTAAAAAACACCCTCCTGCTGTACTCACCACCTTTGTTGTAAGCACTGTAGAATCCCTGCCTGCCTTAGTGCAAGCAGATTTGCTGTAGGTCAACTAGACTGTCTAAAGCTCTCTTTGTGCACCAAGAACCATAATTGTGGTCCAGGCGAGCATACTAGAAAGCCAAGTAGAGTCATCCAGAACTGGGTGCCTGCGACCTTGCACAGCATTGGCCCACGCTGCTGCCACGCCAAAGCCTTCAGGGACCATTCCTAATGGGTTTGCCCAGCCCTAAAAATGTACATGCATGAACCGATGGCTGCCAGGTAGCCTTCTCTCGGGACCGGGTACCCGGGCTGCCTGGCAGGGCAGGGACCGGGTGCACTGGCTGATTGTGTGCTCCCAATAACCCAGCCATTCTCCTACCCGCAGGACTAACCATGCCCAGGACAGCTCTTCTGCAATTTCTGTTTCAAGGCAGGCAGGGGAACAGGGCACGTGGAGCCACATCCTGCTCCCAGCCTGGTCCTACAAAAGTGAATGAAGAGCACTGTAGCGGAACCGCAGCTGGTTTACTAATGAAAATAGAGGCACACAGCCACAGGCACTGCACCCCCTTGGAGGAAATGCTCACTTCAGCAAAACAAACTTTTGGCAATGAAAAGAGTCTGGGAGTCTTGCTTCTGTATAAGAACAGGGAAGAAGAATCCGAGCCGTGTAACAGCAACCACAGTTAGCTCTGTCCTGTTACGAAGCCACCCCATTGGGACCACTCCACTTGCACCACATCCATCTAAGCCCCTGCATGTGCGATTTTTCTCCTGTTTTCTGCTTTTGGTGGAGGAGCTCAGCACTCTGAGGCATCCCCCAGCCCAAAGGCAAGCCCTGGGCCTGACCATAGCAAAGGCAATTATTTAAGGTTTTAAAGGACAAAGTTGGTTACAAAGACCATCAATGCCTTCAGCACAGCATATCCTCACATTTCCAGCAACTGCATCTTTGTATGCAGCACCCTGCCTGTGGAAAATTAAGTCTATAGGAAGCGTATTAATGATCCAGACACCATCCTCGAGACTCAAGTCTTATAAAAAGGGAGGGTTTACGCCACATACTGCTGCAGGATGTCATGTACTTCATGATCTGCCTTTTCTAATCTCGCCTTATCTCTCACCCCAATCCTTTCTCATGTCCCTCATCTATTGCAAATTCCCTTTTTAAGCTGGAGTGAAGCACATAAATATTTTCATGCTGCATAAATAGGTTGTTTTGTGCATAATGCCACAGGCGGCTTTTTTTTTTTAAAAAAAACAGGTCCTTTAGTGCTGTGATAACGGCCTCCTCATTTACACAAATGAAATCTTCCATACAGCTCAGCACTCATCTGCTCAGCAGCCCCCATGCAAAATGGTTGGCGCAGCGCCCACTCATCACAAGCCACAGAATTAATACAGAATATTCCATACTTAGTAGGAAGCCACTGAGCATCAGGTTTGGAAATACCTTGCACACGTAACGGATGCTCAGCTTCTCCTTGTAGCACTCTGCTGGCAGTGCCACTGTTGTCTTCTGCCTATGTGAAATCACAGCTACTTTAAATATTACAGTGCAAAAGCAGAACTGTTTGTGTCGGGCCCATTTGCCAGCATCTTTGCCCACCCTGCCTGCTCACCTTTCCTCCTCTGTCACTTCTTGCCCCCTGACCTTCATTTCCTGTTTATTCAGTCCTTGTTCAGGGTCCAGAAAGTGCAGACACCATCAAAATGGACTTCTCGTTTACTCTGCATCGAAAAAAAGATAGTGTTACAATCTCTACAGTTTTTAAAAGGGCTAATGAAAGACATCGGTGGCCACAGTGGGTCATGGTAAATCTTTGAAACAAACTGGCTTTTCAGGAGCAGTATTTTAACAGCACCACCATAAAATCTAGAATCAAACATCAGTGATTTTGTTTTAGTGTTTCTATTTATATTTGACCCGCACAAAGACTTCAGACCAAAGGACTGAATTCCTCTGCAGTATATAGCAGAGAAAGACTTAGGGAAAATTATGAGAGTTCATCCATTGCACATTTTCATACTTCTCAGGTCAGGCTGCAACCCTTTAGGACATACTATTGTGGAGCATTTTTATTTGTTCTGGTCAGTGACCACACTGTGCTGTCAGGCATGCAAAGCACTGCCAGGCTCTGGTTTGGACCTGACCCTGACCTCCTCACAAGCCTTCAAGCAGACTCTGTGCCCTACAGCTCCCCTCAGCACGGCTCTTACTGAAAGGCTTGGTTCAGGGGACACAGAAAGCTTCAGTTGTCACTTCCCTGCGATTCAAGAGCAAGATTACAGGTGCTCTTTTCATGCATATCTCACGGTCTCGTTTCTTCTCTCCTCCATCTGTTGTTTGACTACTTTTCCCTTATTACACGTTAGCAATCAACAACTAACACGCGTGGTGGGTATATTTCTGTGCAGGGCTCTGAGCGCAGCATCTCCTCCTGCCGGAGTGTTCCACACGGGTGGCTCCCACTCGTGTTGTTCGTTGCTGCAAGCAGGACATTAGTGTCAGTCTAACCCTAATGCGATTACTATGCCATTAGCACCTTTACATATTCATTGATTTGCAGAGGTGGTTTATACCACCTTACGCTCCAGAAGCACTGTGACAATGAATTAAAAGGAACAGAGAAAGGGAAGATCTTAGGAAATGTTATACCACCTTACCTGACAAAACGGTAGCTCTCCAAGCTTCTTTTGGCTAGTCTGTAACAAAGCCTTAGGTTTTATGAATTGTCATACTGCTAAAAAAATAAAAATCTACTTTTTCTGTCATACACAATAACTGAATCAAAAAGTGCAACACAGAGTAAATGCTTTGTAATATACCTAAACACAGTAGCTACCTGATTTTGCTAGCACTTTATTTCAATTTAGGCCAAGGGACAATTTAAAAAGATTCGTTCCCAAGTACACAATTCAGAAAAATATGAGTTACTACTCAGAGCAATATTTTGAATCAGTGCTGTTAGTTGTCTTAGCTGAAATTCAACCTTGATGATATCCAAAGGTCCAATAAAATTTTTCATGGAAGAATCCCATATTTGTAGAACATAATAAAATTGCTCAGCTGCAGCTCCAGGGCCACTGAGAACCGGAGAATGAGGTCTGTCTTTCTGGGAAGTTTCTTATGTCACAGGATATTTTTCAAACACTTTGTTACCTGAGAAATACCAAACATAACAGATAGTTACATATAACAGTATCTCTAATCTTTGTTAGTAAGATAAAGTGTAAGGCTGTTTATTGCTAACGACTTAGGTGCTCATTACTATGTTCCAACAGGAAACACTGACAGCGACAGGCAAAAGGAAATGTTCGGTGTTAAATCCACACACAGCACATTTTGGCTCCTATTATAGCCTGTGCAATAGAGAAAGGAGAAAATCTTTGCACACAACTATTTTAAAATTATATATCAAAGCAAGAAAGAGGACCATTTGTTTGATTTATTATCTACTTTTTCAATAAAGTTCACTTCCAAATAAAACTAATGCCTGTCTTTCACATTGCGCTTTTCATTCCTAACTCACAAAGCACCCTCCAAAGGAGGTCAGCAGCATTTTACAAAAAACAAACATGAAGTGAAGCCACCTCTCTGATGTCCCTGAGTAAGACAGCACAGTCCCCAGCTCTGTTGACCGCTAGTCATAGGAACAAAGGATTAGAAAGGGCATCTTGTGTCATCAAATCCAGTTTCTTACTCTTCAAATCAATTTTGCTATAATAACCTCATGCAAGAGTCTTTGGGGTGCATGATCGCTTATATAAGCTCCCTGTAAATGCTCTTTCAAAATCATCATCTCTTATGTATCCTCATCTAGGCTGACCCTGCCACGGGACTGTACCTGATGCCAAGGTATTACACACCAGTCATTTGGAACCATCAGCCTGAAAATGCTGCAAGTCTCACACACTGGAGAATGAATGGGGTATTTCTTCCCATTCCTGCTCTGATTTTATGACTCTCTTGGTGGTCCATCCTAGTAAAAGACCTGTAATAGGTGCCACGACAGACCTAGATGGTGTCCCCAAAGCAGAGAAATAGAAATAGCTGCAGCCAACTGCAGCTGCAAAAACGGCGTGCAAAATCCCTGCACAAACTCGGCACAGTTGCTATTGCAGTGCTAACTGGAGGGCTGCAGCAGCCCCAGACATTAACACAAGTGGGGCATTTGGGTTTACCGGGCACATACCTGCCCTTTTGGGTAGAGATTGACATCCTGGCAAACAAGGGAGCCTCAAGTATGCTCAGTTCAATATATTTCCAATGTCCATCACCCGCTTCCTTTTTCAAATAACTACTTACTGGAGAAATTATTAATGCCTTTCCACCTACGCAGCCTAGATATCAAAACTCACACAAAGGAAGCTTTCAAGCTTTGAGGTCACTTTTGAGTCGCTGGCTGGAGTGTTCCTCTGGACAGTTCTATTATGCACCAGCTACAGCAATAGGATAACACAACAGAAACCTTTGCTAATAACTGAGCGTGGAGTGGGCTTTTTGCTTGGTATCTTCAGTTTTGTACCTTCACTTCAAAGCATGTTTAGAGCTGGCTTCAATACTTGGAAAATTATTTCAGTTTATTAAATACAAAGCTGTTACTCAAATGTTACACGAGGGCACGGCCCCCAAACTCGTTTCCCCGGGGCTGTGTGTGAGGCTTGGATCCTTGCTGCTGTTGCGGCTGCAACTCCCCAGCCGCCCACTTCTTTGTTTGATTGTCTTTTCTCACTGAAACATATGTTTCCCCTTTCGATGGCATTTTGAGCAACAGTTTCCATTGTATGCCCCTCTTGACTGGCAGTTTGATGGCAGCCTGGAAATTACTTGGCACATGTTTTGCAAATCTGCTTGAAGGAGGGTCTGGCTGTTTACTATCCTTTTGCAGCTTTGGGGGCAAGAGATTAGCACCATTTTAGCACAGGTTTGAGTATAAAAGTACTTGACCACAGTTGATATTATCCTTATTTGAAGCTCAGCATTATCCTGTACCTTGACTCTTTTATCCCAGGTCCTGGGACACGATGTCTATCAGTTATTCTTGGCTTTCCCCATTTTCCTTTCATACAATGCAACATACATAAAGCTTAATGATGAACCAAGAACAGATCAGACTGAAAATACTTGGCATTTAACAGACAGCCCAGGTAAGTATCCAGACCACTGGATGTGCAAGTTAAGAGAAC
Organism: Falco rusticolus; assembly: GCF_015220075.1. Classification (NCBI taxonomy): domain Eukaryota; kingdom Metazoa; phylum Chordata; class Aves; order Falconiformes; family Falconidae; genus Falco; species Falco rusticolus. Next base: position 14,355,498 of record NC_051190.1, read on the forward strand.
ATCTGGCCCTCTATCAGCTTCCTTTGCTAACAGTAATGCACTTGCTGCTTTGCCTTTATAGGGTACAATCTTGTCTGTGTCTCTGACCACGACTTTTCTACTGTAGCTATACTCGCAGGATCCGAGCAGTGCTGTATGGGATTCATATACTCTTTACAGGTGATTTAAATGGCCACCTACAGGGAACTGGGAGTCCAGAAAATGAGGTGTATAGCTTTCAGCACGGTACTACTCTCAGCCTCAAAATAAAGCCCTGGAATACATATGAGGGGGACATTATGTTTATGCTGGCCTCCCACAAGAGAAAGACATTTCGCTTGTAATCATAGCTAACTCCATCGCAGCTTTGTTTTCATAAGAATAATGACATGCTTCAACCAGAAAAATAATCAGCCTCGACGCTGAGGCTGCTGTGCATTAGCACACCACATTTATTTGGGGAAGCCTTTTGCCCTGAGCTTTCTGGAGTGGGTATTACTGCTGTACACAATCGTTGCACTTCTTTTGGCTTTTTACATCTTCCCTTGAAGAGATAACTTAATTCCTGTGCATAAACCTTCTCCCTGCTGCAGAGGTGGTGGGTCTGGATTTTACACTTAAAAACACCAGCATGGGCCAGATTATGTTTGTCTGCTGGATTTGTGTTGATATAAACTTCTCTTGCATTCCATTGAAATGACAAAAAGATTACTTTATATATATTTACTGCAGAAATGGGGAAAAAAAGCATAGAACCTATGATATGATCCATCTTCTCTTTGCTATTTCCAACTACTAAAGCATAATGTCACACTGAAACGCACACTTGGAGTGCTGCATTCGCTTCCTCTCACAGATTGTTGTGATGTTTTCCAAGGTGACCTTTGTAAAGGTTTCTTTTCAAGCTTATATTTCACTCTCAGGTCATAACACTTTCATACAGACACAGAAACCGTCAGCTCCTGCTTTCTAATTAATGGTTCTTGGAGGCTTCTGAGTGGGGGATATAATTAATAGCACTTAAGTCTGGAGTGCAAGAGAAATCTATAGCTGATTATTAGGATGTGTATTTACTTAGGGATTATACACAAACAGCTACTAAGTGCAGCCATGAACAGCTCTCAGCAATGCTCTGAGAAATCCCCAGGACCAGACACCACCTTGAGTCTGGCTCCAGTGGAAGCACTCCAAAAATTCCCCTGCCTGTAAAATGAGGCTCTGAAACTGAGGGGTCCCTGCCTGCTGTACCCCTTTTCCTCTTCTCCCATTCCCCATACCAGAGTCCGCAGCATGTTGTATTTTCTGTGACTCGTGGGGACTCTTGCCAACAGGCTGCCTACAGCGGGGGAGCATCTACTGCTGAAAATACCTCTGACCACATCTGTGTTATCACTGTGGCACCCACCCAGGGGACAACCTGTGCTGGGTCCATGCTGCAGGTACAGCATCTTCTGGGGCAGACTGTGTCCTCACTGCATGGCATATGTCCCAGTTCCACTCTGTGGATCCACTCCAAGACATAGTTATTATTTCATGGTTCTATTCAGTTTAAAGTACCAGAAATAATAGGAGGGCTTTTCTTAAAGTAAAGCAACCAAAGAAAGGTGGTGCAAGCCATCTTGTTGTACTTGCTTAAATGTAAGGCAAGCGATGGGATTGCTCTGGTACTCCCTTTCATGCATACAGCATGGATTGTTAGAGATGCCAGTGCGAAACCAGATGCAAGCCAAAACACCAGTTTAAATTCCCACTGGTCAGCTGCTGCTAACAGTGGTTATTTCCCTGCTGAAGTCAATAGAACAGCATCTTTCCACACATACTGAGATCTTGGTGCAGAAGAGGCAACTGTGAGACAGAAGGAGCACTCTCAAAGAATGAGATTGTCTCTTTTTCACAGTGGGGAAAAAAAAATAATCTATATTCTCTGACAAAGTTGAAAAGACTATATTCTCTAGAAATATTGCCAGGCTGGGGATAAAGGGGAGAACTGACTTCAGAAATCTTGCATGACTACACAGCCTGCATTATTTGGAGAGATTTTAAAATGAATTTTGCATGTTGAATGACACAAAATATTTAGATGGTTAAGCAATTAAAAGCTATTGAATATTTGTAACTCAGCAAGCACTAGGCAACAGAATATCACTGTCAACTCCTTTATGCAAAGGGATGTTTTGACACCATACTTAAGACTGACTGGTTTTCTAATGGCATAAAACTATTACTTCAGTTATACATAAAATAGGAAAACTTCTACTGAAACTTGTACAGCCTGGTTCTTTCTTCAGAAACAACAACACAGAGTGAAACTGCCTTTGAAGAGAAACATTTTTCATATACTATCTGAAGGTTAGTAACTCTTTTAATCTTTACCCTTTTTTCTAGCATATGTAACTTAAAATGCACAAAACAGACTATCGAACCACTTATCCAGCTACAGACAGATAGAAAATTTAAAAAGTGACTCTGAAAACAGGCTTGGAAATTAAGATGCTGCATCAAATCTTGCTCTTTGAGTAAAAACTCTTTCCCCCTAGATCCACCTCAGAAAGCAACCAGTTACTAAACACAGCTGACCATACGACAGCTGATATTAAACAAGTAATGGCTCATGAAGAGGTCAAATCTTGGTGTTACTAAGCAAAAGAGCAACTAACTGGGGCAATTATTTATTAAATACCCCATCCACAGAAAGTTTATTTTCCTTTTCTTGTCCTCCTCCAGAGCCACATAAAGTTCTGCTGAACTTTGGCCCCGCAGACACAGTCCTGCGAGCAGCTCCACAGAGTCTGCACTTGCTGGGGGTGTTCAAGAAGTGAGAAGTCCTTCTAATGAGATAGGATACAGTGACATGGGCACAAGCAGTGAAAGACTAGAAACACGTACAAACCACAAATTCGCTCACTGATTTCAGTTTCATCCACTCAAGGCAATTGCACACACAAATAAATTATTTTAAGACAAGTATTTTCTCAAGCGTGCAAACTTAGCAAGGCTAAATGGGGTTCATTTCTTTGAGCAAGTGGCTGGTTATTTCTGATCATCTGGAGACTGGTGTAGAAGCACTGAGCTGTGGCAACCCAACCTGCCAAGAGGGATCAGCACCAGCAAACCTAGTAGGGAGAGAATCAAGAGCTTCTTCCTGCCTTGTTCTAGTATTTCTTAGGAAAAAGAAAAGTCACCTGCAAATCCTTCTTGAACAGACAGTCTACAAATACAGGTAAAAGGCGCTACTGTACCTGGTCAAGACATACAGCAGTTGTGACAGTTGGTGAAAGACTTGTGATAAATGTAAGAGTAACTGGGAAAGCTCTGAAACCCAGCTCAATCTGTCCAGGCTAATCCAGCTGAGCTGGGCTTCTTGGAACCAAACACTTAAGTAGAAAAATAATGCATGAGGCCTTAAAATTTTCTATTTATTGGCTCCAGCACACCCACATTCAGCTCTTTCTGAGTTTCCCTGTGCCGCCTGAAAGAACTCAAGTCAAATAGCATCCAGGTAAACTTATAAATGGCAAAATAAATCCTTTGTAGGTAAAAAACAAAAATAGCTTTGAAGAAGGATGCATATAGCCTTGTTAATTTGCCAAATGTTTTCAATCTTCATTACTTCAGAAGCAAGGTTAAGAGCATAGACAAAGGTTGAGAAATTCAGAAGGTGCTCAGATACACCTTTATCTTAGTTTCAGAGCCTTAAACCTCAGAAGCAAAACAATGTCGGGGGGAGAGATTGACAGTGGTGCCTTGTGTTGGGAATCTAGGGTTGGAAGGACTGCCTGTACTAGGCAAAATACTCTCATGATAATGATGCCAATAAGATTTAATTTACCAGTATCAAGAGGTCATTCATGCAGACATACACTGATTTATTTTCATAATAAATGGAAATAAAAGTCCAGCCACATGAATTTGCTTGCAGGAATGAATTTAAACCCTCTATCCAGTTTTGTGTTTAGTATCGAAAGAGCCTAAGAACATTTTATTGATATGTGGGGATTTAATCCTAAGCCCTTTGAGAATCTCTGCAGAAAATCATTGCAAATTCATTTTTAACCAGACCAAAAAAACCCCACCAAATATATAATGGGGAACATCATCACGTTGGAATAGGGATGTACCATTTTATCCTAAGTGCTGTTCATTTGCTGCTGCGCCATTGATGAAGCACTACATAATGCCTCTGTTAGTAGAAAAGAATGCTTACATATGCATTACCTAAGAATATGCTCTTTCTGGCTGAGTAAATAATTTTTGAAAAGTATATTTCTAAGAAGGTGAAAAGTGAGTGTCTAAATACAAATCCAGCAGCCACTGTGGCAACTTGCCTGTGTAGTCCAAACCCTGCTGCTCCAAGCCCTGGAGGACCCTAGGTCCCAGGTGCTGAGGACAAACTTCCTTCACAGATGGGACAGTGTGTGTTACACAGCTTTCTCTGTGCCAGTCCACAGAAGCGTTGGCACAGCTAAGTTAACTGGAGAAGATGAGAGCATGGTCATCATGCAGAAAAAAAAACAACTGGAGAGTCCAATGAACCAGCCCAAATGGAGATGCCAGAATGGCACTGGAGATGAGAGCTGCCACATGCACACTGTGTAGTTTAGCTCAAGATTTCTCAAGCTGAGCTGCAAGCAGTGAGTCACAGGCAGAGAGGAGGGATATTTATGGCATTTCAGTTCGTCAGAGGAAAAAAATATGAAACAGTCACAAATGACAGAGAAATGAGAGTGCTGGACGATGGCAGACGACATATGGGGAACAGGGAGAGGGAGGTTTTGGCATCATTGCTGCAGTGTACGTCCCAGCGTAACTCATATTGATCTCCGGGGGCCAGTTCACTTCTACTGGAAGAATCTGGCTTCTGGGACTCCAGGTACAAAACGAAAAACTCTCAATTTCTAGAGCACCAATGTTAGTGCCTGCCAAGTGTTTTCTTTTTTTCTGTTTCTCCCTGCAAACCTCTTTTGCTTCTACGGCCAGTGGAAAATTTAGCAGAACAGGCAGCTTTCCAGCAGGCATAATTTTGAAAGTTGAACTGATCAGATGATTTAAGATTTGACAGATGAAGTTAGCATTTGTTTAATCACTCTCTAGTCTGAATTCTTCTGGGATTTTGTATGTATAGGTGCATATGCATGTCTGGGTGTACACAGACACACCAGTTTTTAGCTCTTCATAGAGGTACCAAGGCTATTTTCTGTTCTAAAACCAGAGGGAGGATATGTTAGTTTAGACATTCCTCTTAAGCAGCTGATGATGATTCTAATTTCCAGATTTGTTATTTTTTGCTGTCTGGAAACTAAATGCTCTAGGATGATGCTGATTTGTTCAAGAAAGAGAACATTATTTCAGCCACTGTAGGAGTGTTCTGTTCTTTTGGAAACAATACAAACTGCAGAGCTCTGGTTTGCTTTGTTCTATTCTGCATCTTCCCCCTCTGACCTCAAGAAGCCTGTGGAGGCTTGAACAGAGTTTTGGACGTTGCAGGAATAAGTCAATATGTAAAACTTTACCTTTAATTTTCCTGAAAATACTTCTTCAGTATTGCTGCTTCAGCTGCCATTTCTTCTTCTGTCCTCCACTTGTCAGGGGAATCCTCTTTGTCATGTCGTTGCAACTTTTTTGAGGAAGAAAGAAGAGAAAAAAGAACAGTTAGTTGATATCTTTTTTCTAGTTTTATTCCTAAATTCAGAGCATGTCTGTATGTAACCAATCTAACTATCCACATGTCTGTGGGACGGAGGGCCCTGATGATGAAGAGATGAAGATTACTAGTTTAGAGTGGTGACAGTAGTTAACTGGCTCTGATGGATTTATGACAACGCAAGGTACCAGGGTGAACTGTAGGCAGTTGACAGAGTTCACCTTTGTGAATTGATGGTCAGATACCTTGCAAGTCTTTGATGCAAAGCTGGTAGGTAAGTTAATAGGATAACCAACGCACTCAGATATTTTGAGGTGCCCATGACATCAGTGGAGTGAGCTAGGCACAAGCTACCATGCCAGAAATTCATGTAAAACTTTCTCTCTGGCTTTTCCCTTGCCCATGGGGCCACCTTTCCCATCAAAGTCCTATTGTTATAACAAGGCCCTGTTGCAGCTCTTTCCCACCAGCAGTTTATATCAGGAGTTTTCAGAAGAGATACGTTCCCTCCCTGCATGCAAGTTATTAGTCCTTCCTTGCCCTTGCTGAGAGCGAGGCACATCCCTGGTCTAGAAACAAACCCTGTTATTTTAAGCAAACTATATTTCATTGATGATTTACTAGGGAAAAAGATCAAAAGTATGCGAAACAATTTTTGCATCTAGGTTGCATAATATGCCCACAAAATAAATTATAGCCCACATGCAGTATTAAGTAATATTTTTTCCAGCATGACAATTTTAAATACACATCCTTTGTCTCTCCAGAAGAAGGGAGAAGCTGCTTGTTTTCCCGCTTTCCAGAAGAAGGGAATTCTATTTTATGGCAAATAAAACGTGACAGCACTTGAGTGACTATTTGTACACATGTCCACTCAAAGAATCCCTGACACTCAAGGGAAGGCCACATTTAGAGCAGAAACATTTGCATTAACAGCCTAAGTATTGAGATTTCTAGTGCGTCTCTAGGTACAGAGCACAGCACAGATTGTGTTAACAGTATCACTGCTGCTGAGGAACGTTGTATCGACTTTTTGTTAAAGTCACAAACAAAGTTGGAAACTAATGAATTTATACCTTTTATTCCTGTACAAATTTTAGTAGAGAAGGTGAAGAAGTGAAAAACCAAAGATGAAGCAATATTGAACCTGCCAAGCAAACTGCATTACTGTATATGGCATGTTTAGCAATAAACTAGGATTGTTAGCATACATCCAACTCAAATGCTTTTATTTGTGCTGTGTTTCTCCTACTCTGAATTTCGCTGCCAGCTATAGTCCTATGTAGGTTTATATTCTGCAGCACAGATTTCTTCCTGCTCAGCAGATGAAGCTGCATTAGAAAGCTATTTCCTTTCATGCCAATACTTTACAGTAGCTGCAGGCAAATTAAAGTGTATTACTGTTCTCGTAGTAGAGAACTAATCTTCATTGTTACATTAGCTCTAGGTGTGTTATAAATCCATCTTGTAATAATGCTACAGAATTAGAGAAAGATTTGAAAGCCATGAACTGGCACAACGTATACACTGTCAACCCATGTCCTTTGCGTCCATGTGCCTGCTCTCCCCCACTGTACACACCTATGTGGTGTATAGGTACCTCATCTGAGCTGGCAGTGAGAGGGAGTTATAAGAAACAGCATACATCATCCTGTACTTTCCACGGCCTGTGAGCACTTACACTTCACAAGAGGATGCACCAGGACAAGCCGAGTGGTGGTAAATCAATTGTCTGTCTGAGGTGTGAGCTCTTTTTCTAAAAAACCAATGTCTTGCTCATTAGACCTAACACCAGCAGGAGATACAGCAGGCAACAGCTAGCAGGCAAGGGAGGGCAGCCCCTGCTCCTCACAGCCTCCTTGTTTCACCTGCAAGAAGTGCTTTTGGTGATGTGATTTGGCTGCTGCCCTCCCCTGCTATCCTGTTTCTGTGCAACCCAGGTGAGAGCTGACTCCAGGAGGAAACCAGTAAAGCGGGGATTTGACTTGTAGTTTTTATTTTTGTTTTTCCTGTTCAAAGAAACTGAACAGTAATTAGAAGGCATATCCTGAAACGGCTGCTGTTGTCCAAATTAAAACTGTGTGAAGTCGCAGACCATAGTGACTTCTCAAAGCTGGCAAAGGAGAGGGTTTCTTTTGCTACATAACTGCTAACCTTTCAAGATAATCAATCTTTGACTTAAGGTTAAAACCTTAAGCTGCTCTATGGGGAGCAGCAATGCTCTGTGAAACTTGCCTTCAAACCCAACCAACTCCAGCAGCCCTGGCTCCGGGTGCACAGCCCGCAGTCCCAACAGCCTGCCCCAGCCTGGCACAACAGCGCCCGAACACCCCTCACCGCGCTCTGCCGCGGCCACGCGCCCCTTACTGAAAACACGTATCCACAGTTTGTGGGCACACTGGGTATGGCGAACAACAGTCTGCGGTGTTAAATCACTGCCACGGCCAATGTATTCATGGTTCAACTGACTTATAGACGATATTATGTCACTACGAAGGCGCTGTGTCTACCCTAACAGGATCCCAGAACTATTCTGAATTCAACCCTCTTAGCATGTCAGTAATTTCTGAAGTGCAATAAGCAATTAGCACTCCAATGCCACTTAGTCTCTGATATTATCTAACCACCACTGTGGACATTTGGAAGACTTCTCCAGTGGCCACCTACCCTTCTCCCACCACCCTGCAGCTCTGACACAAGCCAAACTGTATAGCCGGCTACTCTGAAGCCAAATAGTTAAATTACGGATAACCTTTTACTAGATGATGTTCTGGATGCCGAACATTATGCAGGTTTAAGATTAACAGTACCAATAGATGAAAGGCAAATAAATTAAGGTCTGCTGATACCACCTCTAGCTCAGGGATTCTACATGCCACAAATTAATGGAGTCTGGAAATCACAATGGAGGCACATCTGTGCATCTGCCCAGTTCTTCAGATCTTCTCTTCTCTTCAGATCTTCAGATCTTCTCTTAGCAGCTGCTAATGGTGATCTGTGATCATAGAGGAGTTGGTCTCACCTGGCTATTTCATGTTTTCTTATGTAACATACTTTTCAAACAGGTTCAGATCTCCACGTGAAGACCTCTGTAAGCAAAACTACTTTATTTAATTTTTTTTTTTTTTTTTTTAAGAGCCTAAACCAGTCTCCCTAGTATTCTGGCTGTTGTAAAACAACATTCAGGAAAGAAGAACATACATATTTCCATATTAAATTGTATTCAAATAGAATTCAGGTGGGAGACACATGTAACAGTCGATACTTGTTTCTAAGGGACTTCTGTGCCTTGGAGTGTGCTTCTATTCACATGCACACCCAAGTCCCAGCCGTGCATTTTGCAAACATTTGACATGCTATTGAAAGTTTGGATTCTACAGGGGAAGCAATGCTCTCTCACACCTGGAGAACACTCCAAAGTTCTGCTCAAAGGGGAAAAAAACCCTCTCTTTGCCAGCTATCCATCTGTAAAAACCAGTGATTCCCCTTGCTTTTCTGCCCAGTCGGACAGAAAAAGCCCGAGAACTTAAGCCGACATCCTTACTCTTCTATTCAAACACAGACTAGCTTGAAGTCTGTGATAATTTCTGTAGAACAATTCTACTTCTGCACACTCTGAAAAGAAAACAAATGAAATTTTATCCAAAGCCCCACATCATCTGCCTGACACTATTTTCTGTGAAAGATGTTTCGCCTGGGTTTCCCTGGACAATCTGAACAGTGGTGGGGACTGACTGATCCACAGTGTCTCAAAACCACTTTGGCTACCTTCTCTACAGTTCCTGGGACAAGGCTTCTGTGTTACCCAAACACTCCTAAACAACGACCATTGTCCTTCTTGCAATAAACGCTTCTAGAAGAAACTGCTCACCTTCAGAATCCTTTCCCAAGCAAACGTATGCATTTCCAGTTGTGATAAGTAACCGCTAGTTCAAGTGACATGGAGGTAGCACATGATGAGGTTACAAGAGTCACTTTTGTGCAAAACACTGAAGCAAAGGGGACAGATTTTGCTCAGGGTCTTCCAGGGACATCCATGGGGTGATGGGGCTACTGCCAGGGGCTGTGGCTGAGCTCTGCTGGCACGCCAGGCTCTCCTGACAAGCACTCTTTGGTGGATAGCTGGAGACTTCTTGTCTTCCCTGAAACCCAGATCCCTCAGATGTGGAGCAGAAATGCGGGGAAGCACAGCCTGTCCTCAGCAATGTTGTGGTAATGTTGGCCAAAGCTGGCCAAACACAGACTAAAATTTACAATCTCTACAATAAGTGAAAGAAAGAATAATTAGGAAGCTATAACAATTAAAATAAAATAAAATAAAAAAAAGCTATAAGCTTCAGGCGAGCCTGGCAGGAGCGGAGACAACAAATACCAAACTACAAGGGATGGATCCGCATGGTGGTTTATACTGACATGAGCTCAATCTTCTAACTCTAAGCCAATCCTTCCCTTCCAGGCTGCATGCCAGGAAGGAAGCAGCATTTCTTGGTATCTGGACAGCAACTCCTCCTGCAGGACATGGCACAAGGGCTGGGAGGTGGGGGTCTGCCTACACACAGCGTTGCATTGCTTCAGGCCACAGGGCATGCCAAGGCACACACAGTCCGTAAAACCTTTTCTGTACAACTCCAAGGTAGTTACCAATTTAAAACTGCTGGTACGTTGCCTGTTTTCACAGAAGAGGGGTGATGCAAAAACACCACACCAGAGAGACAAGATGTTCTACTGCAAAACTCAGAAAGCCCCACATTCTCTGAAGCCAAACCCATTGCTGTATTACAGGAGTCTCAGAAGCACAACCATTAAAAATAAGGTAAGCAACCAAACTGGCATAGCTCGCGTAACTTCGAAAGGATAGGAAGAGAGAGCACCAGTATTTCTTTTAGACAATCTCTATTATGCTAACTTTTTCTTTTAATATGCTGAACAAGCACCGAGACACACATTAGTCAATTCTCTAATCGCAGCTGCCCAGCAAATTACACACTGTATCTGCTCAACATTCTTCAAGCACTAAAACTCTTGTTTATAACTTAGTACATCTTCTTGCCTTGCAGTATAAATAAACACGCTATTTCTAAGATATGCCCTTCTTCAAGCAGATCATTACTGATGTCTGACTTCTTGGGCTTCCTGATAAATTATCCTCTTCTTTCACCTCAAGCAGAAAATGCTCTTCCACCAATAATCTATGACTGTCAGTCTTGATTACTTGTAAACAGTGGAGCTCTTTGAATATTTCTGCTTGTGAAAAGTGTTCATTTTCTCACTCCTGTCTCCCAGTGTGAGATGCTGGCAGACCTGACAGCTGTGCTTTATGTTATTTTATTAAAGTTGTTAGTGCTGCAGAATGGTCTATGTTTTTATCACTGCAATTCTTAAGGGAAACACAATATTGTTTTATAACACATTCACATTGGGGAACCTCTGCTTCTTGCCCTTTGTGGAGAAGCCCAGCTCAATGCAGCAGACTACAGGGGACCTGGGTCTATGACTGACTGGTATTTGAAGTAACATCTATATTATGGTTTGTTCTATTTATGCCATAATACCAGTAGAAAAACAACCCGTGTCAATATAGGGCACTAGCCAAAAGTATTGGTAAAGAAGCTTTTGTGGTAGTTAGCACTATTCTCACTGCCCATGAGTATTTACTGCTTGATAGTTAAGAGTTTATAACCTCCAATGCATTTAACTAAAAGAAAAATTACAGTGATGGAGAACAGCTATGCCAAACTGCAGCAACACAACAGAGCTCAACTGCTTCAGCAATTGTAAAATATAGTATTATCAAACCCAGCAGCCAATAGCAACAAAAAAAACAGAACAAGAACAAATTTTTGCCAGCAGTTTGGATCAGATATTAGGCATTACCCAGCTGCTGGTATGCATTATTACCAATGCACCTTGGGATACCCAGGCATCATTTCCACACATTTCCCACACTTGGGTGAAATCTGCAGAGTGACATTTCAGATATTCATCAGATCAACATGTGAGCCATGAGGAGGCTGGATGTCTTATCCCCTGTCTCCAGTGGCAACTCTTTTCCAGAGATGGGAGACAAAAAGAATCCCAGGGCTGCTACATGTAGTTTTTCCTCCAACTCCCTCATGGATCCAGAATCTTGTGATGAACACACACCCCCAGCACATCCTCGCCCCCTGCTCTTGCGCTGCAGCGAGCAGCTGTGGTGGGGCTTCATCCAGAGCATGCCACCACATGGGAGGAAAACGTGACAACTGAGCTGGCTATAGCTCCTCAGCCTTTTGGTGATACTAAGGGCGTCCTGGTGGCAACTTCCAGTCATCTGAGCCTCCTCTTGTTACTGCTTTTACATCAATCTAACTCCTGAATTGCCTCCTTTGCCTTCTTGTCCCTGGTCTTGTTCTCCTGTGCTTTCTTTCCTCTCACTTCTCTTTATATTTAGCTTATATCCTCATCGTAAAACTTCATTTCCACCCCTTCCCATAATACAATTGTGATATTTACTTCTATTATCTGTACCCTCCTGCTATGCTTTAGCCTTTCTTCTCCCTCTGCTGTCTTGCTGAAGGAAGTGTGGGCTTTTTGGTGGGCAGCCTCCTCTGCCAGCCCATGCCTTCTGTCTCCACCTCATTTGCCTACAGTTGTGGTTTGAGCCTCAACTTGACTAGCAACATAAATTGAAAGAATAATTAATGAAACACAGAAGTTTCACAAAGCAGCTTCTCAGGGATGCTGCAATCGCAGCTTCTCAGGGATGCTGCAATCACATGGCTCTAAATCCTACCTACCTGGGGGTAATCACCGCAGAAGCTCCCAGCTGTGGGCATGGCCCAGCTGGATATTCCCCCCTGCAACTGCTCCGGGCAGGGCCCCAGGAAAGGCAAAAATACAGGCAGAGAAAAAGCATTGCATGCTCCCATTTGACCACCGACAAGATATTGCTTTAATACAGTGCAAGAGGCCTGGCTTGCTGATACAGGATCAGGATGAGTTTCCAAGCCCCTTTTACCATTGCTTCTACTCTGCAGCTCAGGCAGTTCAATGCTTTCTGCATCTCTGGGCTCATCTCCATATTTAATTACTGCTACAAGACTGCTGTAATTTAATTGCTCTAATTTACAGTGAACACTGCAGGAAAAAACCCACATCCTATAATTTTCTCATCTGCTGACTTTGCTTAAGATTCTATATCATACCAATATCTGCATTTGCATAAATCACAAATCTCTGATTTTGGGGTGGTTTTTACTCCCTGCGTTAAATCTGAGTTATTTAAGGAGATGGAGAAGAAGCTCAAGTTGCCTGCATTCTATATGAGACACAATTTTTTAACTATCTACTGGAAAATCCTCCTCCAATTGTTTCACCACTTCTGCATGAAATACGCTGCTACCTCACAGCTGCTGATATTATTGCTGCAAAGCATATATCCCATTGGAAACCTCAGTTTTTCAAAGCTGCGTTTTAAAGAGTGGTGTTTTTTTCCTCTCCTATCGACTCTTTGTCATAGTGGCTGCAAATATTTTTTCAGTTTTATTGTTGTGCTTTGGGGAAAGACTTGAACCTCACACTTCACGTGGACATATGAGTAACTGCACCCTTTTTAGCAAAGCACTCAAAGAGAATTTTGTGGAAACACGTAAAGGTTAAGTAAAACCCTTAAGCATATGTGTTTAAGTGCTTTGCTAAAATAAACTCTGCAAACACTAGTTTCTAACAATTCTGCATACAAAAAAGAATAAATATAAAAGGAATCCTAAGAAATTTTCTTTTGAAAGTATGAGACACAAGCAAGCCCACAAGCAGAATGACGGTTGTATAGAAAACACATTTACCATTCGGCAAAATATGTAGATTGCACTTTGAAGAGCTCAAATCTTGACAGATTTCCAGTTTGGCTCCAACTAAGATAAAAATCCTTGGAAAGTCAACATATTACAAAGGAGATACTTGAAGGAATATTCACTGGGGTAAGAAAGTCCTGCCAAAGACTTGGAGAACTGCTATTCACAACCTGATATGAATCCAGGACAGAACCTATAGAGATGTTTGAATATATTTTCACTGTGCCCATTATCCTCCTAGTTATCAGATAATGTTAGAAAGACCTCTGCAGTACTCCTCACCTGGGAAGAAAAGGTAGATGATTGTGGGGAGCTTCCTAATGACATTGGCTAGAGAGGGTTGCCTACACAAGAGAAATGTGTTGTATGGAGAGCCAGGTAAGAAATGGCAATGTCATCAATGTGATAATGTTGGAGGAAATGCTACCCTGTTGTGCATAGCCTGCCATGCAACATTACTCATTTGGAAAAAGGCTATTTTTAATCAAGGAAAAGCACTTTAATCAAGGATAGAGTCAGTGATTCAAAAATTTCATGCAGGTGCATGTATTACTTGACTGAAAGCCTTTTCCCAAAAGGTCAGAGCTGCAGAGCGATGTGTATGTCCCACTCCAAGAGCAGAGATAACCTCGAGGCATCTGTATCAGGCTGATGTATTCTGGCTCCCAGCGCAGGGAGTTTCAAAGTCAGAACTTCCCCTGCTAATCTTCTTAACTTTAGACAAATATTTGCCATACCCTGAGCACACTCAGTAAGATTCATGACATGCCAAGGAAGACACATGTGTTAGGGAGGTTGATTTGGTTTATTTGTTTTCTTTGTATTTTTCTGCCAGCACAAAGGCTATCAGCTGCAAGTCCTACAGCGCAGGCACAGAGCCGACTCAGCGTGCAGAGGGACATGCAGAGCATGCCCCCATCTCCCGGGGGGAGCTTCACCCACCCTGCTCACCACATCTCTCGGAGCTGCAGGGAAAGCCCACAACGGTCACAGCAGAGAGCAGATTTCTTCTCTGGGGAATTAGCCTATTCATATTAAACAAATGCCCACCCCCTCCCAACACTTTCTAAAATTAAGAAGAAAACATTCAGTCAATGTGTCCTGGAGGAACTCATACTCTGAGTCACTCTCTCTGCTGACTGTAGGAGGATTTTAAGGAGACTTCAGTTGTCTAAAATGACACATACTGCAAGCTTGAGGCAAACCACTGGGGTTTCAAAGCTGCTTTTGCGTGTGCTTCTCAGGGGACCCCTCACCAGCCAACAGATCTTCCTAGGATAGCCCTGTCTGCTTTCCCTGCGATGCTTAGGATCACAGCGCTCCTGGATGAAGCTACATCCTCAGGACAGGCTTTTCCCCCAGGCATCCCTCAAATACTTCTTTAGCTTTCAGCCTTGCACACGCCAGGCTACCTCACCTCTGAGATTGCCTCCCCGGGATTTAAGCAGCCAATACCCTCTAGTAGGTAGGTACTAAAATAGGTTGAGGAATAAATTGCTCTCATTTAACATTCACTCCAAAAAATACGGCTGCATTTATTATGCAGCATATTGTTTTATATACTGTTTTGTTATAATAAGTCATGTTTAAAATGTCATGACATTTAAATCAACAGCAGTAAGAGGGAAATGCTGAAAAAGAGCAAGATGATCAAAAAGGATTTGAAAAATCTTGGCGAAACATTATGGGCTAAACAGCCTCATTATAGTAAAAATAAAGTCACAAGAGAGCTTAAAACTCATCTATATGAAACCTGTTGTAGAGAAACCCACTCTGTCCCCCCAGGTCTCTGTGTCACTGTGGCTGTCCCCAGGTCCAGTGGCCGAGGAGCAGGTGCCACCACCAGCTGGCCAAGGGACTCGGGCACCTGCAGCAAAGCCTTCTTGGTGCTCTGCCTTCCCTTGCATGATTAGCCTTTCTCTATGCTGCCCTTTGCCACTGAGCCACCGCAATACTCTGGAAAACTATTGAATACGTCCTTGGAACCTGTTAATGCCATTTGTCTCAGTGAGGAGCTTTATTTCAATGACTGTGCTAAGTTATATGAATGAACTTTACATATAATATAAAAGCCTACTTTAATGTGGCTTCATAGCCTTTGAGGAGACACAGAGACTATCCGCCACTGATGATCTACATGCATAATGGCAAATTTTCACCAGAAAGCCTTTTAATGTTTAAAAAAAAAAAAAAAAAAAAAAAAAAAAAAGATAGCTTCGATCAGAGGAACTACCCTGTTTCTGCATATTCGGTGCTCATCTTCTGTATCAGGTCTGGACCCATATGCCAGCATCCCTCACTGCTGCCTCCATGCTCCCTTACCCCCCACCAAGGGAAAAAACAACAACAAGTGCAACAACAAAACAGATGGTGATGCCATGAAACATTAAACCCAATCCCAATACCTGAGCCATACCATGAATACTTCACCGAGGCATGGGGTAGAAAAGACAAAAAAAATGACCTTTTCTATGATCTTAAGGGATATCTAACCTTGTAATTTGTATAGACACACCAAAGACACACAAGAGGGAGACCCAAACTACTTAAAAGAAGCTGTGTATATTTTTATAAATTAGTATCTCAATGTTCCCATTATAGCCTGCCAATATGAATGACATTTACTCTTGCTCTGAAAAATGAAAGAAACTCTAAAAGACCGACTGCATTAAGAATCTATTGATATTCCACTGACCTAGTGACATAAGAACCAGACAAGTTTTGTCAAGGGCAAATGCCCCAGAGTCTGCAAATTCATCTTTTAAAGTAGCAGTAAAGTGGAAAAAAATATCTTCAATGTCTACAATATTTATAAAATCAGTGGAGGCTTGCAATTCTGGATGTTATGATGGAAGTGGATGGCACCAGACACAGATAGGGGAACAGAACTGGAGATTTCAGATGGTCAGTCACCTCTTCCGGTTTTCCCACTTCAGTTAATATAGCCAAAAATCTTATGCAGATATTCTCTTAAGAAACATCAACACGGGATTTTTACCCAATTTCTTTTTTTCCTGTTGTACAACCTTTACAAAGATATGTTACCCATAGCAGAATATGGTCCAAGATTCTGTTTGGGATGGATGGGTGCAGAAGGAGTAAGCTTTGCAAGAAGTCCCTGCGTTGCCTTCCCAGCAGCAGTGGAAAGACCCAGACAAGGGAAGAGCAGGGAAAATGAGGAACAGTTTGGTATTGTTCAAGCAGGCTCCTTCATGCATCAGATAAACTTCTTAACTCATACACTAAATCAAATGGGAACAAAATGTCACAGGCAAGGGGCCCAATACAGGAGCTCTTATTTACTTGGTGAAACTCAGACTGGGATAACAGGGGCTTTTTCAGTGGGCGGAGGGGCACAGGCTGACTTCACTTGGAGGAGGAGGAATCTATTTGCTCCTCTTCCAAGCTGCAATGTTGGCCTTCTGTTCAAATTCTTTTTCTGGGGAATAAGACCACAGTTGTACCCACATAAAGCCCACGCCGAAGAACAGGGACAGTATAATAGGCTGGGAATATAATATTCTGCAATTAATTTCAGTGAAGGGACTGTGAATTTGGGGTGAATTAATTTTAGCTGGATACATGTTGCAGTTAATTAAGGCTGATAGCTTCTACTAGTAGGAAGGTGTTTTTGATGAAAATACTTTGAAAAATCTTATTAAACTGCCTGGGAAAAAAACAGTTGCCATTACCCGTGCTATAACCTCCCAGACATCCTGAAGTTTCTATATAGGAATCATGAATTGATAGCATTTGCATAACAATTATTATTCAATATGTAGACTTCAGTATCATTGCTTTTGGACAGAATTAACATTCGAACATTTGAGCACAGACATTTTAGAAATATTCATCAGGAAGAGTCACAGGAACTTTTTTGTTTGCAATATTTTTGCAAGTTCTGTTCCTGTGATGATACCCTGGCAGCAGATCACCACCTTGTCTTACTACAATTCAAAGGACAGGCTTCAGAGATACAGAAAATCCCACACTGCATGGATGGGGCGACCACATGAGCATGGGGGTTGGAGGGTAGGAAGGGTATGGCGACAGGAAAAGCAACCCAAATATTCCTAATTTTCAGAGACAAAAAGTAATTTTGTTTGCTTTCAGTTCAATCAGCTTGTTCATGCCTTAGGAAACAATGAGATCAACAGAAATGAAAGCAATTTCCAGCAGATATGAATAAAACACATGGCTCAGCTGAGAAGAGGCTGTACATTACCCCAGAAGCTCAGTCAAATACTTGTGGATTAAATGCCATGAGAATGAATCTAGCATGGGCT
Organism: Falco rusticolus; assembly: GCF_015220075.1. Classification (NCBI taxonomy): domain Eukaryota; kingdom Metazoa; phylum Chordata; class Aves; order Falconiformes; family Falconidae; genus Falco; species Falco rusticolus. The sequence continues at coordinate 14,373,236 of NC_051190.1, forward strand.
TGCTTCATCCCAATTTGCCAGACTAGGAATTTGCAGGTTCCCCATTCATTCTTCAGGAGAGAGCTGACTGGGGCATAAGCTGTACAGTCACACGCTTTGGGGAGGATTTGCAAAATAATATTATTCATGTAGACACAATTCAAAGTCAAAGCAGGGTACCTTGCAAGCAGAACTTCTTCCACAGAAGGTCTATTGCTGCATTTTTCTCTCCTTTCTTTATGTCTGTCTTTTTTTTTTTTTTTTTAACTAGCCTTTAAACAAAATTATTAATAATAAAAATAATAAATCACATTTTCATTTTGCATTTCCAGGGTTTTCTGTATGCATGTACCTAGGTGTACTGAGGTCTACAGAGGCACACAAGCTCTCCTCATTCATTCTGACCCATAAGCATCGTTACGTTACATTTAATTGCAGAAGACACTGTCTTCACAGCTTTATTTCTCACATGACATCTTGTGAATTGCTTTTAAGAAGCCATTTACATGACTTCTATATATAATGTAAACTAGTACTCTAATGTCATGTTCTTGTTTGCACATACCCTTGTATTCATGTCAGCTAATCCTAATGAAAAAAGCAAGTGGCCCTTCATGTATTTCAGTTAGGAAACAGTAGCATGGATTTTCACAAAACAAAAGTTTGACTGATACTATGCAAAATCTGTTCCACTGGAAAACTGGCATCTTGCCCATCATCTTCCACAAAGTTCAGTATTTTTGTCAGTGCTCATCTACTTGACTTCTTAATTGTCTGTGTTCACTGGCTGTATCAAATGGAGTTTTCTTTTTGGTTTTGCTCACTGTGTATTACATCTTTTAATCGGTATATATAATTACTTACCACAATCTGCCATGCCAGATTTTCTAAGCATTAGTCTAATTAACTTAAGCTTGATAATTATGTTTCAGATATCATAACAGTATGCACAGAACTTGCAGATTGTGCTGTTGGCTTAACTGTTTCTGATAACATTTCTCTCCTAGTCTTACTTTTCAATTTTTCCTTTTGCTTTTTCCTTTGTGCAGGATGGGAGTACAAGAAGAAAGAGACTGCTGTTCTGTTTAAATGACTGGAAAGTTCTCTAAAAGCAAGAGCCGGCTGTTTCTAATAACAAGTCATCAAGTCAGTCAACACAAATGAGAACAGATCCAAAACGCAAGAATTTCCTCTTTTTATAAGAATAGAAGAGAAATATCACTGAAGAAACTTGAGCTTACGATAACAGAAATTGTAGAGGATTCAAGCACAAACCTACGTGCTTACTGGCCAATTATGAAAGTACTCACACTTTCCAAGGGTCTCCAGCCTGAGCTAGTCTAATTATATGCCTGTTGGCGACAGCATGCCGCCAGGGAGGCAATAAATAAGTGATAACATGCATGGGACCTGGCACACACACCTTTTCAGCACAGAAAGATCATCCTTCACAAAGTGATGCAGGCCATCTGGGCAAATGAAATATGCAAACCTGAGACCCCAAGTAAGAGTAAATAGATGCAGAGGACACATGTCACAGTAATAAATCAAGGAAAGCAAAAGACAACTGTAAAAGGCTATAGATTGGTATTTGGCTTTCTGATGTAAACCAAAATTTCTTCTCGCTTCTGTCCAACTTGCTTTGGTATTGTGCTTTTATGATGGAGAACATATCCCATGTTCATTTGTCTTTCTCCTGCATGAGGGCATGGATATTGTGTCCCACCACACTGAATGGCTTCTACCCAGTGGGAGGTGGGGCAGAGCCAGGAAGACCAGACCTCCTCTCCCTGCTCCCAAGGACCAGGAATCTCTCTTGCTGACTGGAGTCCAGCAGGCCACATTCAGGCACCCAGACCACAGTTTGGGTTGCAACCCCACTGATGTTATGCCTGTGCCAAGAGCTCATTTGTTTGAATTTTGGGTGCAGTGGTACATCTGTTTTTGTCAAGTCGCACAGAGAACCACACCAATGTGTTTCCTCTAGAATTATTGCTGAGGATTTAATCAGCTATGAAACACTGAAAGGATGTTCAACTGCTCCTATTTTTAACACAGACTTTATTGATACAGGGACAGGAACAGGCAGTTCCTCTTGCTGAAGTTCCCCTCATCCAAGCTCTTATTTTCAGGTGATTGAAGGGCTGTCACCCTTGACAGAAAACATTGCCAGCAGTCAAGGAAGTAATCAGGGTGGCCAGTGCATAAATAAGCGTAACAAAAATCTGAACATTACTGATTAGCATTTGATTCAATCAGACTAAAAGTGTTAGGCCACTTAAGCAGCGATTCCTTATAGGAAACTATTTAACATTCCAATTATCTTTAATGAATTAACCTCAAAGTATGGCTGAGGTGCAACATCCTATGAATCCCTTTGCTCATCTACAGTCCACTTGCAACTAATTTCACTTTACAAGCCTACCTCAATTAACATTTTTCTGTATTTCACACATGAGTAACTGCAGTACTGAAATATGCACTCCTTTCCTAAATTTAATAGCTGAGATACCTTAATTTTTTTTGATTCTATAAATGAAGGAAAATCATTTCCTGCTACTATCTCAAACCAATTAAAATTCTTTTTATATTGGCTTTGCATCTCTTCGATATATGTATGAACCAAAAAGGTCTTGCATTTTTCACATAATAATTACTTGGAATCGATCTGCTATGTAGTACTCCAAGACAAAAGGGTTTACAATTAGCAAATTTTAAAGCTTGGTTTACATTTTCCATCACTAGAGTTTTTAAAGAATGGTTTTTTGGTTGAATGTTTTATATTAGGAAAGAAAACTCAATTTGAATTAAAAAAAATTAGAAAAAGTGCAAATTTATCGATAAGCCTAGAAAGAAAGGAGAGCACACTGCCTTCTTGCACTATGCAACTACAAGTACACAAATAGCTATTGTAAAATAACGCACAAGGTGTATTATACTAGTGTTCTTTATGTGGCATGGGTAGAATGACAGATCTCAGAGTTACCAAATGCCTCTAAGGTAGGTTGAGACTGGTCAGTGGCTTCCCTATCTGCATAGCAGCGCAGCTGCTGGATGTCATGACTCTTTCCTTCTGCTTTACTTGGTTTCCTCTGTGAAATGTATAAAAAGACATAGTGTCATTTAATATCATTCCTGCTTTAGTGCAGAAACATGGTGAGGAAGCTCTTGCTTTGCACCAGGGTTGCAGTAAAAGGAGCAGCATTCTTGAACAGATTATAAATCTGACGTTATTTTCCTTTTCACTGCATGTTTGCAGCACTATTTTAGCATTAAGAAAAATGAACACACATGTAGATAGCAGCATCCACGCAGCAATATGGCATAGCTGTTATTCTTCTTACAAGCATCCAATTTAATTTTATCATCAGATACCACGCAGTACAATTCTGATGTTCTATTCCTTACTGATTTTAACCTTAGAGCAAAGCATTCTGTGCTTGCACATCAGCCAGAGCTCACTGTGGAGGGCATTGCTGGTGGAGACACGTGGGGGTATAGTACATGAGTCCTCCTCATATCAGGACTGTTGAATTTTCTTCTCCATCTGAAGCATCCATGTGATGCCACAGAGCTTCACTGTCATTTCTTCTCTGAACTACTGAGTAATGTTATAATGAAGTTACACAGACAGAGACACAGACATAATATAACTTGCCTACATAGCTACATAAATAGAGTGTATTTTTTCATATTAATTTTTATAACAAATAGGGATATTCATGGCCTGTTTGATTATATGAGCAAATTCATGCCCTGAAAGACTATGTTCTCATTAAGCAAAGCTGCAAGCCCGAATCTTATCTGAAGTGCTGTTTACTTTGCTGGCAGAACAGCCAGCATGCTACAGAGCATAAGTCTTTCACTATTGCCACTCAAATTGAGAGCACCCCATAGCAAATTCTGAAAGCTTAAAAAAAAAATATTAAATAAACCAGTGAAAGGAAAACATATTAATAACCAGTAACTGCTTAATTTCGCTAAAGTTATAAACCAACATTTTTATATAGAGTGAGGTTTTTTTTTCTTATCACACTATTTCTCAGTAGTATTTTATCTACCCTTGGAGAATACTGAATATTCTAATATTTTACCCTTACCTGAATTTTTACCAGCTCTTGGTTTTTATAGCGTACTACACTTTAGAAAGTCTAAATAACAGTTAAAAATAAACTCTTTGCTATCACCCTGTTTCCACTGCTTCCACTTATAACCAATACCACACTGCATTTATGCATGAATCTGTTCTTATTTCAAAACCTGTTTCAAGCCTGCTTTTACTCATGCTCTTTGTAAATGTCACTGGGCTCCTGGAATGGCTTTGGTCCACTCGGCCAAGTCAGGGAGAAATTCTTTACATCAAGGAGGCACTTTTATGCCTGGGCAAGCGTCCAGGGCCAAACCCTTGCATGGAGTTCCACCAGAGCTAATGCACCCTCCAGACCTCTCTCCACATCTTCTCATGCGTTAGGAACCCAGTCAGGACCATCCTGCTTCTAGAAAAGCACTGGTAGGACTATCAGCTGCCTTACAGCCAGGCTGAGCCGACAGGGTAACAGTTCATCGCCTCCCAGCACAGCTTACTGGCACTGACCTCTGAACTGATGCCTTTTGGGTGTTTTTTTGTTGTTTTTTTTTTTTTTTTCTTGTTCTTTTAAAAGTTTATTTTAGGTGTCAATGCCAAGCATCTGGAGACATTGCAGGAGATAGCCTTGAGAACATTAGGAAAGCTATAAATACTGTGTTAAGGATTATCTCTGTGACACAGATCAGGTCAAGACTTTCCATCTTTCCAACTCATATCTGGCATTTTGGGGCACCAGTAAAAATCTGGATAAATCAGTCATCACAGAAATAAAAATTGTCCCAGTTCACAACTAAAAAGTCTCCTGAAAATTAACATTGTGAAGCATCTCATTAATTCTTTAATACAGGAAGAGGGAAAGGCTGAGAATAATCTAAAAAAGCAAAATAGTTTGTATCATCTTGCTGCATTAAGCTTTTGCTTACATTGTGAAGACAGATTTTGTGTTGTTTTTGGGACCTGTAGGAAAAGGCTATTATCTCCAACTCATCTAACAAGATCCTAGGAAGGATTGAAATTTTCTTTAAATAACAATTTTGTCAGTAAATCAGAAGCTGATTCATGTCCCCATTCAACAGTGCATTTAAGTTCTCTCTTAATACTGAATGTATGCTTAAGATCTGTCTTAACTCACTTAAGCTGATCATTTGCTTAAATGCTAAAATGGGATTGCACTAAATACCAGTAGGCACATATATAATTAAAAAAACCTTCTGAGCCTAACAAGCATAGCTGGCTGTGTGTTACTCATTGTCTGCATTTGAGGGTAAGAATTTCTGCTTTAAAGTGATTGAAGATGTCTGAATGCTTACATATTATGACAGCAAGCACAGTACAGAATGAGAAATTAAGTCACAGTGTGAGTCAGAAACCACATGCAGAGGTCAATTGAAACTAGGGAAAAGTTATGACAAATTTGCTGAAATCCTTCATGAAAATGTTATCTGCTAGCTCACAGTCAAACATTCTGACAAATTTTAGGAAAACAACACTTCATTCTTAGCATCTCTTCTCTTGCATCTTCAGAAGCTTCTCCTGTTATGACACTTCTTCACCGTCACGTTTCAGTCGTGGCTAATGAACACTTAATATTATCTACAGTATTCTTGTGCCTCAACATAGAAAAACATGCATGGCACTTAAGGGGTAAAAGGAGACCCAGCAAGGGAGGATCACATCCTGCAGTGTTTACTCATAAGTATTGTTCTCATTCACTAGCATGTCCCTTGACCTGCTGTGATAATTGGGGTCTGCAGGTCTTCCATAATTGTGAGCTCAGCACAGGAAAATGTAAGGTTTCACATGATAGTCTGGAAACCTGTAACGATCGCTGTTGATAAAAACAGCACAGAAAGGGAGGAGCCTGCATTCATCCTAACAAGACAGCTTTGTATGTAAACCCAGAATAGTGATTAACACATAAAAAATTAGCAGTAGATCATAATTGGCACATCCACAATTACATTGAATTCGTGAAAAAATAAGGTAATACCTACTCTAATATTTCCCTCTCACTTTGGAGCTTCAAAAGGAGGTAGTGCGAGAAGAGGGGTGAAACAAGCTCCTGTGGAAGTGGGGAGGGTGCTGCTTTTTTGCTCCAGATACTCTGTTCCAGTCAGGACTATAATCTGCTGCTATTGAAGGAGATACACCATCATCCTTGCCATTCTCCCCCTTTGTGTGTTTTCCCATCCTCCATCATGTTGTTTTTCCTCTCACTTTCAACTTAACCTGATGCCCAGCCAGATGCCGTGCAGTACCCAGCGTGACTGCAGGAGATGCCTAACCCAGCGACGGTGGGTGGACAATGAGAGGGGTCTGGGATTTTCAATGCAGGGAGCATGAATTGAGGAGAACTGATTCTCATTCAAGTCATGGTGTCCACAGCACTCTTTCTTCTAACAGACTGTTTCAAAAGCATATTCAAATTAAAACCCTGTACACCATTTAACAGTGATGTCAGAAGTGACGTGTGGCTCTAATTTGATGCATTTGTCTGCGAGGAGAGCTGTATCACTTGCATTCCTGTGCCGCTGTAAAGCTGCTGTGCAGGCAGAGATGAAAAATCCCAGCTGCTTATAAAGAAAGTATCCAATACCCATAGTTCTTTTTTTTCTTTAAGGACACATTTTTAGTATAGATTGAATGAAAAAAATGACACTTTTACATATTTCCCCCAGCAGCCACTTTTGCATTAGATCAGTCCTTGGCAAGGAGCAAAATCACAGCGGGGCTGGCGGCGGAGCCGCAGCTAGAGCGAACAAGCTCCGTCCTGCCAGGCAGCCGCCGCTGCTCACGTCTGGGTGGGCAGCAGGAGGCCGGGGCACGTCTTGCCGGTGGTTATTGTGAGCTATCCGGGATAAGCCCTGGAGCCGGCTTGGTAACTCTGGATTTGCAGAGCTGTAATGGGGCTTTGATCTAATGTCACAACAGGCACAGGCCCCATCTGCGGCAGAATTTGACCCAGCCAAGGGCCTGCTGCAGTCAGTGGAAAAACACCCATTGGCTTCACTGGGAGCTCGTTCAGCGCTTCAGTGCCAGCAGTGGGGCTGGGGGAGGGGAAAAAAAGCTCGAAAGGTCACATAGAGAAAACATAAAGGGGAAATTGTTCCAAGGCACAAGGAGCTGCTTCATTTTTTTTTTTGTTCAGGCTGGCCTATCAGTTTGATTTTCAGCAGAGCAATGCATCTTACCATGCAGCCTCCCCTAACTAACTAGGCAGCAGCAGGATCAGTTTTTAAGAAAATACTGGGTTTTGTCTGCAGACAACTCAATATTTCATTGCATCAGACCCTGTTCCCTCATACTATTTTTTATTGATCAGAATACCTCAGGCTATTAAGTTTATTAATTAAATGATAATTTTTTTCCTGGTGAGTATACAAGGAGATAAATGTCTTACAAATAAACTCAGAGCTTGCAGGCTGAGTCATGTGGTGATTTAGAAGTCATTTATCTTTTTCTCTCCCCCTCAGCAAAAAGTAATCATTGCCACAATGCTCTGCAAGTCTAATGTGGCTGTGAAGTATGCAACATAAAGAGATATTTTTCATTTCCAGAACAATTATACCAAGCTTTTATGTTATACTAATTTGTAATTGCAATGCTAACAAGAGGACATGGATAGCTGCTAATCCATTTAAGCACAAACTGCCACCCTTCTGAAGTAGGGAGTGGTCTGACCCCATCGGCTGAAGCCAACCTTTGTAGAGGCTGAATTTAGATTCGAATGTCTCTATTCTTCAGTGACATACAAGTTTGCACAGGCCTGAATTTTCATTGCTGTTCTGAGTCAGGCCTCTGGTTGACAGGAATGCACTAAAGCTGCGAGACAGTAGCACTTTGAAGAACTTCCCCCCCCCAGTGCTGTTTTTCCTGGCCGAACCACTGGAGAGCACCCAGCCTTTCACTGCACCACCACCCCCCACCCCAGGGCAAACAGAGAAGCTGGCCAGGTGCCTGCTGAGCACATAGAGAAAATATCACCATTCTTTGGTCAAAACCCCAAGCAAACTGGTGGTGCCAAGCAGCACCAGGTGGAAGGGCCAAGTAACAGCAGAAACTAAAAAAGCAAGCATCCTGGTAGACAGAAATGAAGAAAAGGGTTTAGGTCCACTCTGGGAGAGGAGGGCTGCCGGGGACACGAGGACATGTTCAGATACAGCAGTGGATGTAGTTAGCAACACAGACAGTTCAATCTAAACAAAGCCTCTGGACTGCAAAGAAGCTGCATGAAGCTCCCCATACAGGCAGGTTTAATATATGGTAGCATAGCTATTGCTTTAAATGTTTTTAACACTGAATGCACAGTGAAGCTGAGCCCATTCCAGAATCCCTTATTTTCTTCTTGCTTCATCAACAGGACTTTGACTTAAAAAGACCATCATCATGGCAAGCCCATAGTTTATAGGGTAGCAGCTGAAAGCCTGAGTGATCAGAAGAACACTGGAAGAAGGAAAAACAGTATGAACTGAGAGCAGTCTAAATAATTAATCTGAAACTGGAATTGTGTTCTACAGCAAGACAAACCAGCAGCAGTTGACATTATCTGTGTGTAACTGCATTAACTGCAGCAGCCCACAGAATGGTAGGAGAGCTGGAGGAGTGCCAGGGGTTCCTCCTGTGCTGAAGACCACAAAGGTGTGCTTTGCTATTCTCAGTGAAAGTAAGCAAGAATCCAAATAATGCACCTTTTTTTCGTGCTCTTTGTTCTAAAAATTGCAGCTTTTTGTTTCTTCCAGAAGAATGTTACATTTTCTTAGGACGCTCAGCACAGAAAGGGACATAGCAGCATATGGGAAAAGAATGGTGACCTCTTGTGTGAAAAAAAAACAACAAAACCAACCAGACTCCAGTCTGGATCTCTCTTCCCAGGCCTCTTACTCTGATATGGTTTTGCTCGAGTCAAGACAGACTAAAAGGCCTTCAAGATTTGGTTCATACATTTCTCATCCTTAGATCACCTGCACTTTGAATACAAAATATCAAATATTAGGTTTTCTTTAACATTTACCAATCACTTAAAATCACAATAATTTCCCATTGACGCTACCCGTGGCTTTAGGCAGGCTGAAATAATTTGTCTAAGGCTGATTTGCAAGGTGATATTCAAAATTAACATAAGAGCCACATTCTCCTATGTTTGCAGTGTTGCTCTACCAGTCTGGAACTGGAAGAAGGGCTTAGCAGAAAGAGTCATAAAGAGGCAAAGGCAGCAAAGATAGTGCTCACAGGGACATATTTGAAATAAATAGCACAGGAATATAATGTAAGGCCTCTAATTTTTCATCCCCTTTTCCTGCAAGCAAGCAGCTGCTACAGTACCAACCTTCAGGTAGTTAAGGGACATCTGCAATTCCTTGGGGGAACCATGGATGCTGTTCCAATAACACATTTGATAGTAAGCTCAAGAGACCTTACTGACATCTTCCAGCTAGAAAGTAGGGCATGGTGTTAGCAGCATGCACATGTACAGTACACACGTCTTTTGGCCTTCAGCATGAACATCACATTCTCCACAGACCCACAGCCATCATGCCTCTGCTGGTAGTGTGCAGGTCAGAGAGCTCCCTGCACTCTAAACCAGGCTGCTTCCATCAAAGCAGCTCAGGGGTATTTCTGCAATAACCTATCCTGCTCTCTAGAGCTGTTTACTCACTGTTCCAAGTCAGCATCTGATACAGTTTGAAAGAACCATCGTGTTTAAAGAAATGAAGACCACAAATGTCCTGTGACAGCTACACAAAGAAACAGTGATGCTGCACTGAGTGCTAGTTTGTCAACCTTTGCTACTCACGCAATTCACAGCCAATTTAATTAAAAATGTAACAGATCTGAAAGCTGCTAAAATGCTTGCAATGACTATCAGTCATTTGATAATGGTATGAAAGAGCCATTAGAAGTGAACTGTAAGCAAACTTTTTAAGATTGAATAACAGGGGCATTACAGTTCCAGCCATTAATGTCATAATTTTCGAAAAATTAGCTGTCCATCTCAACATAAAAACTAAGCTTTTGTTGTCTCACACACGCATTTACAATCAAAATACATTTATAAAATGTACAGTAAATTTCATGGTTATGAGCTGCACATTTTGCATACTGAACACTAAAGCAGCCTCTGCTGACTCACTTCATCATTTACTTGATTTAGTACAAAACTTTTTTCCTCCCCTTTTCTGCTTGTTGCTAAGATGAATACTCTGTATTCATTAGTAATCAAATACAATAGCAAATGTAATATTGTTGCACACATGAACTCTTTTTATTACTAACACCCTCATGTTTAAATTATTTCCTTTAAATAGTTGTGTCTTGTTATTCTGGTTCAGCTCATGAAGGAAGCTCTGACAGCAACAGCTTGGCCAAAGAATGCAGAATTAAATAAGTGAAAAAAACCTACAGAATCAATGCGTACTGGTTACATCATTAAAATAAAATCATGTTTAGCTGTGCCCCAACAAGCCTTTGGGATTGACATTGTGGGATAGTGCTGGGAGAGAATTCTACTGCCAGTCCTAAGCACAAATCACACACATTCAACTGCTTTTGTCAGCTGAACACTTAAATATAGGTTGCCTCAACTTTGGGACATGGATTGGTCCTAGAAAGTCTGCAGAGTCCTGCAGGTCTCTTCCAGCAGAAGGTACCCACTAGATGAGAATGCTTGACTTTCAGGTTGTGTAGTCCTGCAGGTGTTGGAAGACCTCTGAGCTTTCAGAAGTTTGAAAAGGTGGATTTTCAGACCCAGGAAGGTACAACTGGGAGGTCGTGACAATATTAGCAATGTTATTTGACTGATGAGAATTCTGCAAATCAATTTTTGAATTTAATTCTACTACCTTAAAGCCACCAGTATTTGTTTTATGAGATACATTTCTCAATTCTGTCTTCTAACTGGAGGACTTCAGATTACCTGCAAAGAAAGAAATGCAAATAGCTTCGGTGCAGAGTAGCTTGGATGGTGCTCCCACAGCAAACTGCCATACACAAGTGCAGATGTAAAAGGAAGCCTGCACTCCTGTGAGCCAGGGCAGCCAAATGCAAAGCTCTCCTGGGGAGAGCTCAGATTTTGTAAATTGTCAAAAACATGAACCAAAGGAAGAAAAGCAAGCTGTGGCTTCCTTTGATCACATAGCTCCAAGAACAGAGATTTTTTTTTTTTTTTAACGATGCTGTATTACAAAGAAAGTGTATATATACACACACAAATTTATGTTTAGATGAAAAACAAGAGTTAATAAATCTTGTGCTGGAGATTAATCCTGATTCATCAAGGTCCTAAGCTCTGTTTTGAAATTCATTTTATACTTGTTATCACAGAATATTTTTTCTGTTTAAAACTAACACAAATTACTTGCTTTATTGAAGTGTTGCAAAGTTAGAATATTTATATGTCTAGCAGATGCTGCTGTATCTTTGTACAATATAATACAACTTTATATCATATACTGCCTTTCACACCAACTGTATTCCCAAACATTGAACTGAATTAAATACAAGGAAGCAGTGGATGCAGGCAGTATACAGTATAAATTACAGAAACCAGTGGTGTAAAGACACTGCATGATGAATAAATTAAAGCACTGAGCCATAAGGCCAATAAAAGAGTGAGAAAAAAAAATTAAGAGGCATATGCAGATGAGAAAATCTACTTTAAAAAAAAAGACAAAAGTTGAAGAGATGGAGGGTTGATGAGGCAGAAAGATACACGGAGGCTGCTCCAGATGGTAGAAACAACAGCAAAGGTTCCTATACCAGAGTGGCAAGACTATGTACAAAGCAGCATGAGGTGGTTGCAGAGTCTGCAAAAAAGACAGAAAGCAAAAAACAGGGGCTGCATGCATTGCTGAGATGAGTCACTGCTGTTTGAAATAAGGAAGGACCCTGAAAAGACTGAAGAATGTATTCCGAGTATGGTCATATTGCTTAAAGTACAAAGGCACCTGAGATTATGGCTGTGAAAGGGTCCTTTAGCTCTGGTGCTTGAGGAGCCTCTATGGCACAGGCAGGGATATCTGCAGACACAAAGGTCTGAAGGGAACATGTTACCAGTTAGATAACCACTGCTTAACAACTGGCACAGACATCTACATGAAACCACGCAATGAGTACACACACATGTGCACAAGGAATTACTCATATACATCACACACACTGTATAAAAAAAAACATTTGCCCAAAGGTATGGTTGACCTGACATCCCCATAGTAACCACTAGATATATACTACTATGTATGTGGTAGATTCGCCTTATGGCTGGGCACATTTTATGTAAAGTGCAGAGAAGTCAATCCATAAAAATACCCTGCTACCTGAACAGATTTTAGCACAGACTGAAATGATGCACTAGTGTCACCATGTTGTCTAATATTTTGAAAAGTCAAACACAACTGTGCTATGCTACACTGTTTTAAAAATATTAATAAACAAACATTACAAATCCTCAAATTTAGATCTTTGGCCTGAAGCTACAATACATGAGTGGCAAACTGGCATAGATGTGTTGGCCACAATTTACTCAGCTCTGAACTAAGTGGCAAAAGTGATGATAGTGCTACTTGAAATCACCAAGCACACATATTTGTGGATCCATTTCACTCTGAAGTTGTCAGTGTGAGAACAGTGCTGAAAATAAACATTCCTGTGTCAACCTCCACTAACAAGCCTGCACAACCTTTAGGCTTTCAGACTAGCAAGGTCTAGTGCTCACACGTGGCTTCCACAGTGGCATTTTCAAGCCGAGAACGACAGCAGTGACACATTTAAATCTTGCTCATCTCCTTCCCATATCCAGCTTTGTTTCCTTGCCCATCATCTGTAGTCTCTGCCAGTCAACTCCCAAGAAGACCCTAGTATATCAAAACAGGATTTAGCTACAATGCTTGTACACGTGGTCTTGCATGCCTCAGAAGACCCAAACATATAAATGCTGCACTTAACATTCATCAGACAGATTCAATAGAGCTGTAAATGAAAAGAAATGGAAAGGACTATGTGCCTAGGAATAAAGGTAAATTAAGTAGCAAGTGTTTATAAGATCAAGACCTAAACCACTGGCTCCTACAACATGGAATCAGTCACTCTGGCACATCTGGGCATTCAGTGGCCAGAAATGAGATCGATTCTCATGCAGAAACCCAGTAAATAACTTACAGGTAATTTAAAAGCCCTCAAGAGGGCACACAGAAAAAGCCCAAGTCACTTACTGAATTAGTGGTGGGACTCTGTATGGTGGCTAAACATCCATCTCTCTAGTGTCAGCTTTGGAAGGCAGTAAACGTAAGCTATCCAGTGCACCCAAAGAAAACAGCATGCAAAGGATTGGTAGCAATATAGATTCACTTTCCTGGCTACCTCCTAGCTTTTGAACTCGGGCATTTCCTTTTAACAGCAGATGCTTTAGACATTTTGGCATTATCAGCTATGGGTAGCCAACTCAAATAACTCAAACTATTTTAGGTCAGATACTTTTATGCTCAGCTTTGAGGATGATGGGTCATTACAAAGAGCTTGCATTACACAAATGCTGTATGATGTGCTGCTGGGTCATACTCCTACCAACGTGACAGTCCAAAATATGAAATGCAATATGAATGGATGCACTAAAAAACAAATCAAACCAATAATTAGTCTTCAGGTTGAAGACAGGACACTGCTGGTTTATATGAAATAGCCCTTGGAAAAAAGTTGCATTATTCATCTATAACCTAACTTGGCATTTAAATAAATTTCACTTAACTATTAATACACATATCATTATTTTTTTTTGCATTTATTTTTTAGATAAAGTTCTTATTAGCAGACCACTGAATCGAATATTTAATGGCATGGTGCTTTAAAGAGCATGCAAATGTCATGTGTGTCCAATGCTCGTGCAACAAATACAGAACAACCCCATGACCAGAATTGTATGTTTTCATAATGGATTTAGGATACTGTCAGTCACAATGCTTTACTCGGAACATCATGCTGATATGCCAGCTGAGATCCCCAGACTAAGCAGGATCTTGGGCTGTCAGAGCAGTCCAGATCTGAACTTTGAAAAGGATTAGGTCTTCCTCTGAGTCATAGGCAAGAACACAGTGTAGCTTCTTATGAAACTCAGAGTAATCTCTATCCAAAGCTACAGAAAAAGTATAATATTTATCAAACCTAGAAGGAAGATACAAACGATCATGGCCAGGTGCATGCACAACTTGGAAAAAAAACACCAATCACAAATAATCCACGGCAGGTAAGCTAGCTGCAATTATTAAATCTGATTGAGCAGAAAAAGCATTATTAAAAGAATTAACACATCCCATCCTGCAATTTATTTGTATGGAACCAACTGGTGGGTGAGATCATGTAAGAATTGATTTTTCTGCCTTGCTAAAAAAATAAGGTTATGCAGACACTAAAAATCATTATCTGAAGTGCCCAGAAAGTCTTAAGCAAAACTAAATCATACCTATAATTCACCCAGTGCATACACACATTTGATCAAGGGGTGGTAAAAGTAGTTGTAATGGAGAAATTACTAAATGCTTTTATTTATTTCAATTTTTAAAATATATCAAATATTTTGAAGACACAGACTAACATCAATTCATTTATTAACTAGGTCAATAAAAATTGCTGTAGCCAAGAGCTCTATTAAAAGTCCATAATGTTACCTTAATGGAGGAAAAACTAATAGAGTTCTTTTGGAAGTTGTCCATAAAATTAATATTATAGAATTCTAGTGGATGTCTTAAATAGTTTAAATAGACATTTTTATTAACAGAACTAATACTAGAATTAAAAAGAAATAAAAGCATTACTTTCTCTAAGAGGAAGTATTTACATTCCAAGCATCTTAACAGAGTTTATTCTTAAAAAAAATTTAGAAACAACACGCATTATTCAACATCATGAAGTCAGAATTGGCTAACTGGCATCCACGCACAGAAGATCTGCCAATTTGCAACTACAGTAGCACTTACTCGGAGCCTCTCTGTCTAAACCACTTTGCGTGGCTGCCATCCAGAACCTAGACCTGCAATACAATCCACCTCCTTGTCAAGAGCCATTCTTGTTGGAAAGCATTAAACTCACCCAGCAACCAAGTAACAACCCCCCCCCCCAACCAAACAAAAATATCTGGGTGATCCACAAAACAAATAATTATTGTAGCAGATATCTGCTCATACCGTGTTTCCCTGGGCATTTCACCATTTACAATCATGCCCTTGGTTTATCCCAGGTTATCCTGTATTAATTATTTCTGTGGCTAACTGCTTAGTGATGGTCTATGCACATTTGGAGCTGAATGAAAGCTTTATATTTCAATTGGACTGAGTACTTGCCTGTAGGATTAAAACACCCACCAGGCAATGTAGATGAGCTCAGTGTGAGCCTTAGAAGACCGTCATGGTTTAAGATGCAGATGGCATTCAAGGTGCTGGGAATGGCACTTCCTGCAAAAGCAAGCATAGCACTGGAGTAAAGTTTTTGGCAAACTCTTCCAGCTCACAGGGTAGAAGCATAGAATCACTCAGGTTGGAAAAGACCTTTAAGGTCATCAAGTCCAACTGTTAACCAAGGACTGCCAAGTCCTCCACTAAACCATGTCCCTAAATGCCACATCCACACCTCTTTTAAACACTTCCAGGGATGGTGATCCCACCACTTCCCTGGGCAGCCTGTTCCAGTGCTTAACAACCTTTTGTTGAAGATATTTTCCCTAATATCTAATCTAAACCTCCCCGGGTGCAACTTGAGGCCATTCCCTCTTGTCCTATCCCTTGTTACTTGGGAGAAGAGACTGACCCCACCTTGCTACACCCTCCTTTCGGGCAGCTGTAGAGAGCAATAAAGTCTCCCCTGAGCCTCCTTTTCTCCAGGCTCACCAACGCAATTCCCTCAGAAGTCCTATGCACCTTGCACAGCTAGAGGAAACCCAGACTAAGAAGCAAACTTGATCTGGACACCATCCTTAATTTATTGGGGGGGGGAGGGGGGCAGAAAGCATATTATTATATAGCTATTTAGGCCAAAAGCAGCCATGGAGCCTGTGCCTAGAACTAAACCCCACAGAACCACAGATAAATTTTGCTTTGAGCTTACCCAGGCATTTCTCAGGTGGTTTATGGAGAAGAGGGAAGCCCTGACCTGACAGAAGGGTACTGAAGCAAGTTTACCTTCCTGTTGAACTCTGTAGACTTCCAATTCTGTTCCTAAATTACAAAGCTGATGAATTTCTGATGAAGCCACTGTATATTTAATATCCAATTACTGTATGTGGGCAATTGAAATTAATGCTTTTGGAGTTTTATTGGCCTATGAACATCATCACTCGTCTTTGGTTAGAAGAGTACGTTTTCTTGACATGTCAGAGCAGATTATAAAAGGCATTTCCAGCACTGTTTTGTACACCAGGGTAATGCATGCATGTGCCTTCCAAAGTGAGCAAAAAAATTCATGTGACACCCACACTTCCCTTACCTCCATCACATAAGGGTGAGCGGAAGGTTGCCATGAGAGTGCTGTTTGGCAGGCACAGCCTGCCATGAGACCCAGCACAGCTCCCAGACTGGGGACCTTCATTAAAGGTTTTTTTACCAAGAACCCATCTCTTTTGTGCAGGTCACGTCATGCAAACAGGGACTTACCGCAATGCAAACAGCAGATCATACAGAAGTTATTGGCCATTATGGACTCAATAGTGATAACCAGATTTTGCTTCTTGTTATCAAAATTAGGTTGGAATAGATATTGGTAGAGGTTTCATACCACATCATAATTGCTGCCAAAAGTGGAAGATTTCCCCACCCCACCCCAAAATAGCTTGCCAGAGAGTTATAGCCCTTCCACAGAAACTGGCAGTACGTTAACATTCCAAGAACAAAGCAGAGCACTGGAAACTATTTCACCCATTACCTTACCAGACACATGCAAGGATCAGATCCAAAGGCCATAAAAGCTCCAGGAAACTTTTCATAGTCTATAACAAGGTTTGTATCAGGCTCCAGGTCCCAAGTGGCTATCCCTAGTTTTGGTATTCATGTTTGCTAAAATTGCAAAATGTCCTTTCATTACAGAGAATCTTATCAGAAAATTGATCTCTTTATATATAAAGTCTTCAGCCAAGCTAAAGTCCTTTCAGGAGTTTTATGGTTTCCTATCATTCTTTTCAAAACCCTCTGGAAACCGGAAAATATGCTGATACTGTTTCTGTGTTAAAAAGAATGGTTAAATAAAAGAAAAATATAGTTCTCAAGTGTTTGCAAATATCCAGCCTTTTCTAGTTTCTTTGACAAAAATGGCAAAGGTTAATAGCAAACAGGTAAAAAAAATAAATCAGAATGACACAATTATTTACAGAAGTACCTATCTGAATGTTATCTCATTCAGTTTCTTATAAAGACGACCTACAGCTGTGCTCTATGTATTTAAATTAAATTATCAAATGCAAGTATTATATATGAACAGCTCAGCAAGACACTGCATTGTAACAACACACCTTATTCCATGTAAAAGTGGATTGCTAGTTTTGGGATTGTAAATGTGTCAGACAATTTTATTGCTTCACAGGTAGAAGAACACCCAACGTTCTTGTTCCCAAATGGTGATTGAGTGATAGCTTTTAATATTGTCTAATGATCACAAACATGTGGAGTCTTGTATTAACATCTGGTTTATGGGTAAAGTCGCACACAGAAACTACTCACAAACAAATAACCCCCTGCCCTCCAAAAGCTAGAATTAATAGAACAAGCACATGCTTTTTTATTACTGAAGAAAAAGTAGCAGGGCACACACCAAATATTTCTAGGTATGTTTTATGTAGTGTAACTAACTGAATAGATCACTGTGTTAAAAAAGTTCTTAGAAGTCACAAGCTCTAAAGAGGGGAAAACAGTTTGTCAGGAACATTGGAGGAAGCAAACAACCACAAAGCTAAATCTTGTAATACTGAGCATAGCAAGGTTTCCACTGCAGACAAGGAGAGCTTTGCCTAAGGACAGTCTTAGCCACTAATATGTGATGTCCAGGTACGCTCAAGAACTCCTGAAGGTAAAAATAAAAACACTATGTTGGTTATTCCATCCTTATGGCTCATTTTTTCAGCAATGAGCATCACATAACCAATAAGACCTTAAGGACTATTAGAAATCTCCTTGGTCAGAGCTACGTTTTATTTGCAGATCTTCTTCTACAAAACTGTATTGAACAGGCTCCACTGTGGGATTTCCAGCCTTTTCACATTTATTCCAGTATCCCAGAAATTGCACTACTGTACTTTTTCCCCTTTAAACTATTTTTATTTGTTCTATCCCATTTTTGCTGTGGGGTTGGACTTTGTCCTAGATGCATAGATCCTTCCAGATGTGTGTTCACAGCCCAGAGCCCTGCTACTGACCGGTATGAATTCCACAGAAGACATTGCCATTTGCAAGGCAGAGCAGCAGCTCTGCTCAGGGCTCACACTGCATGAAAACAAGTCCCCCACACCTCTGGCATATCCCATCACACACCCCAAGGCCAACTTGCACCTCTTGCTGGGCTGTTCTGGAAGGGATGGGAAATATCTAAGACCCAGGGCTGCAGAAACTGCAGAGATGCAGAGGATGGAGAGGTATTTATTGTAATTAACAAAGCACCAGGGGCATTGTGGCCATTTTACAGAATTGAGATGCAGAAAAGGAATTTTTGCTCTGAGCAGAGGGTGTAAACAAGGCCTGCTCATTACACATATCCCATGTGCACCAAAGATCTCAACCCAGCAACACTCTTGCACCTGGGCCACAGGTGCATGTTAAAGACCCACCAAAGCAAAAAGTTTAAGCACACCAATACAGACTTGGCTAAGTGCTGCAGAGAGCTACAGGCCCTGTGAGCCTCTTCTAGTCCTCAAAGCATCTCTGTCAGACAACTTTCAGAAGAGAAACAAAGTATGATTAATGCTGTGAATAATACAGAGAACAACCTTTGGCATTACTGAAGCTTTCACAAGTCTGCCTCTTTACGTGAAACTGTAGGGCACAACTGCTCTTCCACCTCAGCACCAAATAGCCCTTACTGTCTGCTGCTTTCCATGGAGAGCAGATTGCTCAAAATCCCAAAATGCCATGGCTGAGATTTGGATGAGACTCAACATCTCCATCCTCTAGACCCCAACATATGCATATACTCCCTTTCACGCTCTCACCCCTGCAATTAATTGAAGAGATATTTTTTAACAAACCAGTTAATTGAACGGAGCTAAGTTGCAAAATTTAAGAAATTTTGCCACATTTATATACACAGTAATGAGATCAATTACTTTCAGCTCATGTAGACATATTGAGAACTAATGAGGTACTTAAAACATGCACGGAGAAAGTCTACTTTCTATTTCCATGCTGTAACTTAGAGCTTGTTAGGGATTTAGCTCTTTATCAGTTTGAGCTATGGCACTTCCATTGATAGAAGGCCTGTTAGCTGTGGCTCCCGACTGCATTAAAAAGTCTTTTAATGCAGTTTTGTAGTAGCATACATCTCATTATAGTGCAAAAATGGGCAAACACTGAAGACCGCATTGCTGGAAAATACTTTGTCTGAGAACACAGCAAGCAGAAAGCTTATTCTTTGAAGGATAACATCCACCTCACTCATAATTTAGATAAGTAATCCGGAGACCCTTATAATAAGAAAACCTTTATCATTTTTTTAAAGCTATTAAAAAAGACCTGCAAAGTGCCAAATTCTAGAACTGTTATCTTTATGGGTCACTTTTAACAACAAAACACTCTTTCTCCCAATACAAAACACAGTGGTAATTTATTTCTTCAAAGAAATTGCACTGAGAGAACATCTACAACACGCTTCCCTTCATACACTGAGCTCTAGGTTATTACCTGGGAAGCCAATTTTCAGGCAGCGATTTCAACATCTGAGCACAGCCTTGGATACAGCTCCAGGCACATCCAAAGTTTCTCATTAAGTTGGACATGCAATGAAAATGTTGAAAGATGTTTAAGGGTGAGAAGAAAAGGGATATAGATATTGTACAGGTACAAGAAAGAACAGAGAGTAGAGAAACCTTTGACTCCAACATGGAGAGTTACAGGTGAAGTCAGCCCAAGACAGTCTCACCATAGAGCATGTCCCCACTTCCATTTTCTGCACAAGCATACTGGCCAACCCACAGCAGAGCTTTAAATCTTGCTGTTTAGCAGATAAAACCAGCTTCTTTTTAACTATCCTTCTGACCATGTTTTCTGCCTATCAGGCCCTCTAGACATCTTATTTCCCTGGCCCAGATATTAAATGAGACCCTAGGTATGCAATAGCCCTCAGCCATCAGGCTGTCTTCCAGCTCAGTGCAACACCTTTCCCTGAGGGAAAGGGAGTCCTTGTCCACAGAGGGAACGCCACTGCACAGATATCTCAGCTTGGCTCCCTGGGCTCATTCAGGTTACCAGGGACATCTCTGCAGCATGACCAGGAGCTTCCTCTTCCCAAGATGCACAAAACAGCTTTTTGCAGCTCTACCAGTCCAAAGTCACCCTTTTCCTCCTTCAGTCAAAATGGCTCAACAACTTAATTCTACTCATGCACTTGCTGTTCTCCTTCGAAATGCCCATTTGCAACGATACAACACCCACCAGGACAGTACCCCTTCAAATATCAAATCAACGCTGGATGTGAGGCTCAAGGCAGGAGCCACAGGCACCACCTCCACTTGAAGCAGAGACTTTCAGATCTGACTTTGGGCTGCTAAGGGAAGGAAAAAAACCCACTTACTCAGCCGTGGCCAAGTGAAACACCCCTCAGGCAGCAGGAGAGCAGCAGCAAAAACTCAAGGCTGTTTGAGGGAGGATTTAAATAGCTATCTCTCGACCCAGCTGTGATCCTGCTGGGCTTAACCCACCTGCAGCACAGACTTGATTACCCAGCCTGGGTGAAAACAATCCTGTGGTACTCAGGTTTGTTGTTACCAGGCTGGAAGGCAGCTTAGCCCCTGATTCACTCCAGCTGTGGGTGCGTGCCAGGGCTGATGCTCCCCACCTGTGCCAGAATTGCCCTTTGGTTTCATCAGTCACCTGGAAGAGGAACAGACTCTACCCCTATCAGGCTAAATCAGCTGTGTGGGATTTTGTGGGTTTAGAGCTGGGGCATCAAGGCTCCCAGTTTACAGTGAGAGTTGGGAGCAGGTCTGTGGGTCCACCAGCTCTTCCTCCCTGCAGGAGATGACAACCTGCAGAATGGGGGAGAAGCAGACAGCTACAGGCTACACCTGGCTTTGGTTTTCCTTACACCCAGCATGCGTATGCTGATATGCAGCATGTTCAGCCTGAAGATACCGCTTTCTGTAGCACTGATCGTACATTTGCTTGTCATTACAGTGCCTATAAGTAAATACACAGAAATAAATAAGAATACTTAGCACTTTAAGCCCATTAAAGCATTGGCAAAGTTTCACATAAGATGGTCCTTAAAGCTTGATGTATGGCAATAAAATTAGATCAGAAAGAGACAGCTGCATAAAAACAATGTATGCCTTCACATAAAACTGTGAAAAATATTTTGACTGGCACAGATTTTAAGGTAGGCTTATTTATTGGAGCTATGCTTCAGTAATTTACAAAATACACAATCTGATAAATAGGAGTGTCAGATGCTTGCAGAGACGAAGTCCAATGTGCACTCATTTCAGCTGATGAGTTTGAAATCACATTAGGCTCATACCAAAGATTTATACCCAATGTTGGGGAACAATCACACTTTACAGAAACTGACAGCTAACAAAGTAAAATTAAAAATAAGTGGTATGGCAGGCTGAAAAGATTATCTAAAACTATAATATGAAAGGAATATCTAATGACTAAAGACCCATTCTTTTTAAAAAAAATCTAGGAGCATCAAGTTGGAATTAAAACTAGTATGTATTTTTCAAATTCTGCTTCTGGACTACGTGTGTCAGGAAAAAAACATCCAATCTGTGTCTTTTATCCAGTTAGCAGTAATAGAAAACACTTTCCCAGAGAGCGATGCAAAGGAAAAACAGATTCATGAGAGCATCCGCTCCTTATTTATAGCTTTATGCAATTTTTATCTCATATCCTTCTTCCTGTCCTTTAATTGAAAAGCAAAATTTATACCTAAGAGCAACAGTGCAATGAGAGATGGTGCCTGTAGATTGGATTTGAGTCTCTAAAGCGAACTGAGTCACATGAATGATGCAGTGTTCTAGTTTTGGTGTGCTCTTTGCTATCTATTTAATGATATTGTGAGACAAAGGCACAGGACCAGCAGCAGTAGCCTTAGCTAGCTCTTTCTTACCCTGTTTTAAAGTGGTGAATATAGTGGCCTCAATTCACACAGACCAAAGGAAAATAGGACATCTTACTCTCTGGAAATTGTAAAATGAGACAGAAACTTCATATTTTTAAACAAATATTAAAGGCTGATGTCTTTTGACAAGACCT
The DNA here is from genome assembly GCF_015220075.1 of Falco rusticolus. Taxonomy (NCBI): domain Eukaryota; kingdom Metazoa; phylum Chordata; class Aves; order Falconiformes; family Falconidae; genus Falco; species Falco rusticolus. Next base: position 14,395,736 of record NC_051190.1, read on the forward strand.
TGGGCTTAAGCAAATAGATTGCTTTACCTTTTCATATCAGAAAAAAAGTTTCAAATAGTCAATGACAATTTGTACAGGTTCTCCATTTACACCTGGACTACCACCGAGCCTGTCTCACATGAGGAATGTCCTATTCATGCATTCTCTTAGTTGTCCATGTGATGAATTCTCATTACAAATTGAAGCCTTTGCAGTCACATTAAAGTCCATTAATCCTCTGATATATACATACATGTTAATTCAGATTATATTCCTCTAATTGCACAAATTAATTGCTCTCTGATGAATTTTACAACACCTTATTTCTAAGGGTTTCTCCTGAAAGTACACTGAAAAGGTCAACAACATGATCAAATGCTACCCTGTTAAACATGCTTTGAAGATTATAATTATATCTAATTAGAAGGTTTTGCAGTTAGCACATACTGTAAGTTTTCCATTCTATGAATTAATAAGATCCTTTTGTATTTATTTACCCTGCCAAACATGCATGCACATACTACACAACTGCTATTGTTGACGGACTATTATAGCTCAGTGAGGACAACAGGACATCACCGTTACTTGGTATTTTTCTGAGGCTCAGATGTCCTTCTCCCTGAAATCTTACCGCTAGTGTCTCCAGCCTGACCAGGACTTTTGGGACAGAAGAAGAATATGAATGAGCTGATATTTAATGTCACAGATATTAGCAGTAGTCTATGCCTTTGTGCAATTTTTTCATTAAAAAATGCTACCGTGAGGAGAAACTACTGATGTATCGGGTACTCTGTGGTGCCCGCTGTATATCGCCACTAAGCAAAGGACAGGCATGAAACCAATGCATTTCTGAGTCTGCCATAAGGCACATTTTTCTCATTCAGAAGGGTACAAATAACAGATTAGTATTCCAGGTACTGGCTGATTTTCAGCTCTTCTCTGAAAGCTACACATGCACTTGTACCCCAGAGAGCAATATTAGAGGAAGACTGTCAAGCTTCATCTTTGCTGTAGACTAATTACAAAACCTAGGAGCCTACTTTGCAAAACTAGGCTTCCTTTGCTGCCTATCCATGCTATTTTATGTATCTTAACAATATGAGGGATATTTTATCATGGTAACAGATATGCTCAGTTTCTGGGTCTCTTTGAAACAGCAAAACAGGACAGTGACGGTATTTGCAGCGCCATCAGGAAGAAAAGCTAGCAATGAGCTAAGTTTGCCTCAAATTAATTGCCTGTTGAAATCACAACAATTAGTTTGTTGATTCGAATTTTACCTAGGATACAAAAATAAACAGAAGAAAAGATTAAAAAAAGGAAAAAACAGTAATGGTGAAACTGAGGTTTCGTTGTCACCTCTTGAGACAGGATCTCTCTCTAACTCTCCAGCACAAACGTACATGGCTATGACAGAAAGCCCATCGCTCTCAGGAAGATTTGATTACTTTCCAAACACAAGAAGGAAGCATCATTCCTCAAAAGCCTGTCTTTCAGAGCATACCTGGGGCTTTCACATCACCATTCATTTAGGGTAGCAACTCACAACATAGCCTCTCCCACAGCAACATCATATCAAACTTCATTTAGAGAATGGCTCATCTCTAAGTCTGTCTGCTGCTTGAGTACGCCCAAAACTGCCCAGAGAGCTAATGACTAGTTTAATGATCAGATTTTAATATTCCTGAGCTGCCACCACATTGATCCTTTCACTGGATTGTATCCACATGTACCCTACAGAGCCATTTGTATATCTACTTGTACATCCTCAGGCATGTTCTGTGCCGATTTGCTCACTGTCTTGGATGTAGTATCTGTTTGGAAGACAAAGAGCTAATTATAAATATAAATAACAATAAAAAACATTTTATCCTTCAAGGCATTTTTTTTAATGTACATACTTTTAGCATATATGTGGCTTCCATATCTCAGCTTGAAGAATTACAAATGTATTATTGAGCGTTGGTAAAACTCTTCTGATTTGCTTATATTCCTTACATTCACATCCCACTGAACAAAATCTCCTTTTGTGGGATCTGTTGTCCTCCATCAGTGACATCAATATAACAATCCCTCACCACCAAGGGAAACATGAGTCAGGTGTCTCATTAGAATTGTTTCATTAAATCCTTTTTTATTGTCCCAGAAAATTCAGGAAAAGGTGAAATTTCATCCATTGCTCAGCTACAACCAACTGTGGCATGACTTCTAATTGACCTTGACATATGAGAACTTCACAGGATGGCAAATTACTAAGAGGACCTATGAGTCAGCAAGGTTAAGAGAAGTCAAATAGTGAATAGCGAGAAGGGCAACACAGCCACCAATATGTAAATTAGGAATTGTATTTAAGCCAACATATTGCATTATGCATGAAAAGGTGAGTAATAGCAAATAGTTTAAAAAATCTGTCTGCAATTAATGAATCCTAAATAGCTTTATTAATGTAGGTCAAATTCCATCTTCTTGTGGGAATTTGACATTTACTAATATGTCCCTGTATGAATTATTCAAATAATACATATTTAATATATATACAAAATTGTATTGAGTATGTTCTTCACAAAGGCTGCATTATACTTGTATTACAAAATCTATAGGGGCTACTTAATTTCTAATCCAGTAATCATTAATTAAATAATATTTAAATCATACTCTACTATATCTAAATCCAAATGTTATGCAGAAGTCTGCAAAATACTGTTTTATTTGTAGCCTGTAGCACAATGTCATCACCCATCACAAAGCAGGTATTCAAATTCTGTCTTTTGTCCTTGTAAAATATAAACCTAGTATCAATTCCCACTGTGAACAAAAACTATGATTAGTAATTAAATTACAGTGCATTAAACTTACTTAACTTAAGTTCACCAGCTGGGAAAATTCTATGCCTCTGGGCTTAACAATAACTCCTAATCTTGCTGTTGGCTGTACCTATTTTTTTAAGTTGTATTATAATTTTCTTTATTGGAATTTCATTAAAAATGGTAATGTCATTACTCCTGTTAATGCTTAAAACCAACACCATAATCCTGAATTTTAATTAGTAATTATAATTAATCATTATTTCATTAATGAAATGTTTAGTTGCTAATTGTCTTTGAGCACCCCAGTCCCTAGGTTTATAAGCATTTCACAGCATTTAATTTCTCACAGTTTCTGATCGAGTGGAACCATCAACCTTATTCACTTTTAACACTTTCATGTGGTGTAGTACTTTGAGCCTTTTATTTAGTATTTACACCTGTTCAAATGGATGGCTTCTGGTCTTGATTAGCGTTTCATTAACAGAGAAACAAGTGCCTGAGGTATGCAGCAAACAACACAAAATACTTGGGAGGTAAAATCAGTTCATCCAGGGCTATTCCCACTCACTCTGCTGTAACTGTAGCTGTAGATCTTCATTTTCCACTGTCTCAACATCACACAGGTCTGGGTTCATCCACCTGACATTTGGTAATACAAGGAATGCCCAATGTTAGCACCTGTTCTGCCTAAGAGGGACAGTGGGTGCCTGAGGGTCCCAGGCTTTTCATGGGCATGGGCAACTGTGCCCCCGACTACAAGACCTGGGGTGTTTGGAATTAGGTTGGATGATCTTGGGCCAGTGTGGTTAGATGCAAAGACACGTAGATACAGTGAAGATGTAAACTGCTTCTGAAAACCTGCCTCAGCCCTAGAATGACTGCAAGGAGAAACGTGCCAGTATGACACCTGGGATCCACACACCATGAATTCTGAAAGATAGAATACAATAGCAAAATTTTGCAATATGTAACTCATTACACTATTCTTACAAAAATGCCTACAACCGCTCTCTTGGGATTAATTTAAAACCAGGTGCTGGCTAGCCAACGGCTGGGATAACAAACTTTCTTTTGACAGGGTGTTGGAGGGTGCGAGAACCAAAGAATTCAAATTAATGGCTTAGTTCATGTGTGCTCTAAGAAAACTAACCTCTCACTGCCTGCTCTGAACTTGGGCAAAACCACAGGGGAAGGGGTTGAACCACAAGTGCCTCTAGCCTGGGACTCGTCTCCATCATTGAGCAGTTGTGGGTCCCAAGGAAAGCACAAAAGAACACACTGAGCATATGTTGACACTTCCCCAAACTCTTCTCAAAACTCTTGAGTTTCCTGAACCAGGCTGCTTCTATAATTACTCATAGAAGTCTATAAGTTGTTAATAGTCATTATATGTATATATATGTATACAGGCATGAGTATTATGAATTAGGCGTCATCCTAAATACAACAAAAGAAGGTTTTAGAGATGATCGCAAGTCATGATAATTGTTTTTTGAAGCTGTGGGGGCCGTGTAACAATTGGCTTACTGATGAACAAATATATCACTGCTAACACGAATATATTAACCTTTAATTTATAAATGGAACTCAGTATGGAGTGTAGCCAATTTGATCTGCAAAAGGGGCTGTGAATCTTACAAGGAATGACTGATATTCTGCATCACCATTTCCTAAGTTAAGGTTCACAAGTTACTGACAGTCTGTTCAGCTCTTGCTGGAAACCCTATCTGGTCCACAGAGACATGATGCCCCTTGGGTATTTTTAATTTAATGCTCCTTTCTAAGGCTGCAATGCTATCCCTAAGAAGTTATGAGGACTAACAAATGGATGCTGGCCCAAAAGGGTGGAAAGCCGGAGTTCCAGGTTTATGCTGGCATCGCTGTTAACCTGAGCCAACATTCACTGTGTAAAATCTTGAAAATTGAAAATAAGAATTAACCTGAGGTCTTGGTGAAAATCTGCTATTTTTGTTTCTGCACAGATCTTCATTTTCCAGAAGAAGTAAAGCAACAGAAATACTCAGCATTTTTGAACCCATGTATTTTTGGTTCAACAATAAAATAGTATTCAAGTTACACAACTTAAGTGTCTACTTATCTTGTGAATACACACACACAGCATTCTCGGGGTGGGGTGGGGAATATTTCTGTAAATGATTTTATGCTTATTTTACACTAAATATTCTTTAATACACCTAATCACGTGCAGTCTGTTACTACAAAGCACAAAGAACTTATTTTCTCCTTTTCAAAACAGGATGCTAGATATTTGATAGCTACCCAAGAGACGGTCAGTGAAAATGTCTGGAAATATGGTGGGATTTACATATAAAGAAGGGCTGGATTTTGAAAAAGGCACAGTGTGCTCAGGGAGGCACCGGCTGAGGGAGGCGCTTGATTCCATTGGCACAAGTTGAAGTTGGAGTATTTGTTTTAGGGCTGAAGGTTCAGAATACAAATCTCGGCCCCAATGCACTCAGGGACAAGAACTGCATGAAATACAGTAACAGAAAATAGACTTCCTCATGGTTCACCATCTGGATATTATCTATTTATTAGGAGATAGAAGATATGAAGGAAGGTACCTCTTTGTAAGGTATGGCCTACCCCCAGGAATATCTGACAATGCGCATATCCAAAACCATGATATTTGCAGACAAGGGCATTTAATTGAGATTTATACAGTATTTTCTTGGCTGCACAGGAAATAAACATGCAGAAAGCCAAGAGCATTTTTCTGTGTTATGGTGGCTGATGGATGATAGAAGTACATTTCTACTTACTACACCTCTAAGAGCAACTGGGATGCTGTGCTCTATCATGTTATGGTACTAATGTAGTACTTGATTCAGTGAGAGAAATGCTTAAAAGATCATTTTGAAGCAGATGGGGGATCAATAGTTTCCTGTACAGTCTGTACTCTCTATAGACCAAATAGTATTCATACATCTGAAGTTTAGCAGATGGTGTTTTTGCATTAATTTTCTAAACTACCAACTGTAGGATACTCTGTTTTCAGAAAACCAGTTGCCTTAAGGCTTGAATTTTTAAGAGTATTTCAAATGTTTTCATGTGTTGTAAGCACACCTCTTTCTCAGGTTTTCTCTCCCAAAGGTGCCGTTCTGATTTTGGATCTCAAAAAAAATGAATTGGAACAGGCTCAGATGTGCGGGTTCGCACTACGTTTGTAACAGGAGGGTGGAATACGGCAGCAGCATTTCACCAGAAGGTGTTTGCTCCACTGCCCGACCACAGAGCCACTCCTATGCCATCGTGCAACCTTGCTGCTTAGAAGGAAGGAAACCAAACTGGTGGGTGGAAAGTACAATAAAACCATTCAACATACTCACAAGATGCCGAAGACCATTTACCTCTGTTTCACATAAGTCTCCAAAGCCCACTCCGCACTTGGAGCACCTGTTTTCATCTATCTGCACTTCTTTTCTGACTTAAATTATTCATGTAAACAGAAGCAAACTTTAGAAATTACGAGAAGGCATAGCGCCTCTGAATATTTTAAAGATATTGGATTCTTTTTTTTTGGCCAACTATCACAAGCAACATTTTTGAAAATTTGATTATAGGTATATATATCAGGGCAGAAAAAGTCACCTGAAGGTCACTGTCTCATGGATTTTATCTGAGTTCCTAAAGAACTCACCAAAACTGAGAAGTCTTTGATCCACACCAAAAAGGGCAGAAAAAGAAAACTTCAAAGAAGAATAAAAATACTCCTACTTTGCACCTGCCTTAACTGCAGTCAGTGTGTATTATTTATCATCCTCACCTCACTTCTGCATTGCTCTAAGCATGCCGAAGTCATTCAATTTAGCTTTTCAGTTTGGTCAGCCTGCCAGGAAGGAGTAATCTTGCCTTCACCTTCCCTAGCCCTCTTCTGAACGTAAATATAGTGTGACTGCTAATTTGGTGATTTATACAAGGTTTAATCCACTAGAGTCATAAAATATTAAAGGAATCTTTCTTCGGTAAATTTACAGCTAAATAAAATCATAGCTCTCAAGACTTGCAAGAAACTAGAGTGACATTTTATTTGCTTGAAATGCATTTTCTGATTCACTGAGGTGGACTGACATGGGCAGCTTGCTTATTTAAACCACAGCGTATGCAATGGGCTTGGGTGGTATCTTTCTGAGAGAGAAAATTTGTTTCCTATTTCACACAGTAATGTAACCATTGCCTTCATCTCATCTTTTATTGTTACTACTAAATAACTGCAATGAAAGAGCAGTTAGTCTCTGCTGTAATTAACGCAAAATAATTAACAGAAAACCCCAAATTAGTGCAAGATGGAAGGTTGGCTGACTTGGATTGAAAAACATTCCTAAGCACCCTGGAAAACCTTGAAATAAGATCTCTCCCACTCCCTCGCAATTAGCAACTAATGGAGCTGGTATTCATTTCTACTGCAAAGTGAAGACTATGGTGTAAGTATCCAAAACGCTGGATAAAGGAGATTCAGTTTCCTACAGCACATCTGCAAACACTATTTCTATCAGTGTAAATTCTGCGAGCACCAACAGTCTAGACAACAGAACATGAAGAAAAAAAAAAAAAATTACCCCCTGTATATATCAGATTGGAGAGAGGTCAGACAAGGCATAGGAAAAATAATTTGATTGTAAAACCATTAATTTCATCCCAAGCATGATCCTGTCCATTTTTATTTCCATGTTTTATTTTACTTTTCATCAAGAGTCAGGCAATTCCATTTTGTTTTCTTGAGTACCTTACAGGGGTCAAACAGAACCTTTTCAGCTGTGTACACCTAGCATTGGACTTTTATTACATAGGGTTATATGCAACTACTATTTAAAAAGAAAGAAAAGACCCATGGGGCTACATCTTTTCTGAGCAAGAGAGGATGGGGAAATGGCCTATAGATTTTAACTTCCCACTGACAAGAATGGACCATAAGATGTCATTTGTGTACTATAGAAATTCCTTTACATAAGTGTTCTGCATATTTTTGGCAATTTCTCTACTGGAAACGCTTGTTTAGATGCTTGGTGTGAGTTCTATAAGGCAATAGAAGTTCTGGGTAATAAGCATTTTGGAAGACTGATTCCTTTACTTAAATGCCTAAAAATAAGATTAAAGAACAAGTCAAGTACCTGTATTAGTTTTGTTGCAACAGATTATTCAAGTGTATCAGAAAAATATTAGAGAGTGTGAACTCAATGAACATTAAAATATACAGATTAACAATGGGAAAACTAACAACTTCCATTTTTTAAGATGTTTATTGAAGAGCCTACACTTAAAAATGGTTATTTTCAATAAAATATGCTATTCCTATTAGAATAAAATCCTTTTATAAGAAGTATGGTTTAGCTTGAAATCAGAGTTGTTCCTTAGCATGGTTTGGAGGCACTTATTGATGAAGTTAAAAATTATTAAAGATTTTAAATCTCCATGTGTGGTTTTCTAGATATAATCATAGTGTAGCTTTGCTGATTTTCAGCCTGCAAGGCAGAACAACCAGTCCTTGAATAAGACCAGTTAACAACCAACTTACAGATCCCATATTTTCCACACACTTATCAGAATTTGGCAGATTCTGAATCCCCAAACTGCAGTATTGCAGAGAATCTCTTCTAAGTATGTCTGTGTTGCCCAAGATAATCTTTTTGATGTAATAAAAACCAAACCACAAAACAAAAAAAGGGTCTGCTCTCTGTGGTGATTTTAAAAAAGGGGACTAAAAAAATTATAATATTTATTCTTTCTGATGGGCTTGCTGTTAAAAGAGCAGCTAATCTCCTCTGCCTCTTCATCACAGAATCAAGTCTGTTTCCTTAAGGATGTAGCTCTGTGGCTGTAAATGATGCTGCACTTCTGCAGGCACAAAAGCCCTGGCACTGCCCCTGCTGCAACTCCAGCCACCTCCAGAGTCCCACAGCCCCACTGCCCAGACACTGGGCTGCACTGCTGTGGCACACTGGTATTTCCCCAAATGCTGGGCACTGGAAATATTTAACCATTCTATCATCTCTATGTCAGGATTGGCACTGTCTAATGAAAATTTCATTTCAAGCTCTCTAATTTATTTTTGAAAGTATTTATTTCATCTCAGCACTGACCTATAGGAAATCATGCTGTGAAGATATTTGGGGTTTATACAAATGTTTACATACATACATAGCAGAAAAAGTCCACTGTTTCCTTCCATCCTGCGATTTTTGTATTCTTTCCCTGTAGTCTGATGTTTCTGTGCCCATTGCATTGGAAGCAGTGTGTCAGCTGGTAAGTCAGCTACATCACTTCTTAGAACTGAGTTTCTCACTACATTTTCTTCTGGTTTATCTTTAAAAATCTGCACCGTTTAACAGTAATCCTCCTGCAGGTCTGCAAGCAGGCTGCTCCATTGCCCTTCATACTAGGTTCATTTATCACCATTCACTTCCCTCTCAGACCTTGCCTCTTTCCATAACAAATGTTCCTGTAATCTCTTTTTCTTCTTTCTCCTAAGCCTGCACAGGAACTTGCCAGAGTTTCTGCAAATCTCAGTATGGCATTAGGTGTAGCTTTGAATTCAGCTGCTGGCTAAACTCTGCCTGCTTGAGCCGAAAGCCCTGGGCCAGTACACCTCTGCTCTTGCCTTGATGAGTGGCTGCAGCCTGCTGCAATTCCAAGTAACCCCAATTCCACCCCTACATGAACCCATACTCCTTTCAAATTTAAGTCTTTCACTAGCCCCAAACTCATCTTCATTTAACTTAATGTCGACTCCTACTCTGGGAGACTCCAGCCATAAGTCTGCAACCGGGATGCTAACTTTTTATATCAGACACTTCAGCTATCTACAGAGGTCCACCACGTGGCTTGCCAATACATGTTTCACAATCCAGTTCTCAGCTGCTGAAGATCCTGAAATTCTTTGCAAATTTCAGGAATTCAGTTATAAATGTGCTCCAACCACTAGCTTCTGCTATCTGTGCTTTCATTGTACTTTTCATTCAATCAGTGTTTTATTTTTTCTCTCAAAGCCTTCCTTTCCTACTACTGGAGCCACAGCTTGGTCTGACACCATTTCCATCATGTTGCCTATCACCTATTTACATACAATATTGCAGCAAAAACGGTTGGAACATCCAGCATTTGGAGGTTCTTGCAGTGGGATTTATCCACCAAGAGATAAACTTGATTTATATGTTGCAGACTTTACACCTTCAGTTCTGTTTTGGCATACCCCTCGTACATTCAATATTCATTCCTGTCACTCTTATCCTTGCAGTTGTTGAGTTTATAAATCCTAATCTGTCTCTGTGGGATGGTGAGGTTGTATTGCATCTTCTGTAGTTCTTTGGCTCCTTGAAGATTCACATCATTTATTAACTGTTTGCGAAAACATGAGTTTGGGAAAAAGCTTTAATGCAGGGCCATGGATTAATCATAGTTATCAGAGCTCCTTTTTAAAATGGATAGCAACAAAGCATACACACACACACACTGCAGTTAGAATTTAAACTGCATTACTAAATTACTTTTTCCATTTATATATAAATTATGCATCTAAACGGAAGTGTTAATAATTTAAGTTATGAAGTTTCTCAGCTAACATCAGATCTTAATTAGTCTTTAGTATATCTGTAAAGTATAAATAGATTGATTATAACATGTAAATTAATTATATGTCTTTTCAGCTCTGAGTACAAAGTGAAAATTTGCTTTTTGTTTGTTTGGGGAGTTTAGGTATCCCAATTGCCATGTATACTTGAAATGTTGTTGTTATTTTCTCCAATAGGCAACAAACAGGAAAGAGCAGATAGAAATATTTAAACTAATTCAGAATTTTACTAGTAACAGGTTTTGGACATGCTTGGGACTTCCACTTTGAAACGCATTCTGAGTGAGGGAAGTAAAGATTTACTGCCATGGAGCTAGCTGCAAGGAAATATTCTGGGGCAAAACAGAGTATCACAGTCGAATTCAAGGCACGACCTCAGGTTCAACAATGCTGGGGAAATAATGATGATGGGAAAAAAGGCACTGATCTAAAAACTGGAAAAGTGTTTTGAAAGTTACTTCCTTCACCTTCAGCAACACAGTTAACCCAATAGTCACATGCTCCTTCTTTGCTTTCTGACCAAAAAGAGATGCCACCTGCTTGGCTGCTTGCAGTCAACCTTCTTTTATTTACATATCACATATTTCTAATTGGTACTTATTCAGCTTTGAGTTCTATTTGGGGGTGGAGAGGACATTAATTTAAATGCAAATGCATAAATATTATGCTTTGAAGAAAACATAGTTCAATAAGAAAAGTTTAGAGCAGGCCTGCTTTTCTTGTGGTTAGAAATTTGAACATGAATATGTGAGTACATAGGCATGTGTGCACCCTGTCATTGCAATACCCCATCCTCGGCACCTCCAGCCATGGGCCTGCAGAATGGTGATTTGCCGTTCAAAGGGACCAGTGAGTTCTGGAGACACCTGAAAATGATGAAGCACCTTGATGGTGTTGTGGATGGGCACAGCTGGTGCTGCCATCCTGCAAAAGACCACCAGCTGCTGGGAATGAACCCCCTAAGCTGTGATAACGGTCACCTCAAACACTCTCTAATAATGATGGCTCAGCCAGATGAGGCACTTGAGCCTGGTCTTGTGCCCCTGCAGACATGGCATAGTCCCGGGTCTCATTTTGCATTTGCTGAGCTGGACCAGGTCCTTGTCCACTCCCACTCCAGGCGGGACTGCGGCTCCTGAGTCTCTCAGGTCCATTTTCTGTTTTTCCCTTTGCAGTCAGTCCTCTAGGAGTTCCCCCCTTGGAAGCAGCTTCTCTCACAGCATCCAGAAATATATATCTGGGTTTGGGGTTTTTTTTCCTTCATACATCTAAGACATTTGCTTGGACTTGTGAGTTGTATTCTTTGGTACAAAGTCTGTCCGGGTGAGCCGTAAGAGCCTCTGTCTCCCAGCCCTGCTTCGCTGCTCCTGGTGCTGCTGCAATTTCAGAGATTAATTTTTCATCCTCTGCTTTCAGTACTTTTTACCCCAGCAGTTTTGAAAAGACATGACTATGGAAGGTTTCCAGACACTGCTTTGCCAGTTTAAGTGTATTTCATCTCTGTAGTGCTTGATTTTCTTTCCAGGATGTGAGAATTATACAAAAAATGCCACCCAATAAGCAACTGTCTGTGTTCCTCTGTTAAAGAATATGTATGTGTACACACAGAGAAATGTATCTGTAAGTGAGGAAATGAATTGCGCTCATGGTGTGTGAGGATGAAGTTTTCTAAACTAAATTCTCTTTGACAGAAGAATTCCAGCTTCAGGGGGGGAAAATAGTAACAGTAACTGTTAACACAAGGCCATCAGCATTTCCATGCGAATTATGATGAGGAAGGGTGACTATCACCATCCAAACCAGAGAAAATAGTCAGCCTTCATCACATATAGACAAATGTTTTCATTTGAAAATTTTGCTAGGAAGTTTCCAGACAACAAATACATCCCTTTATCAACGTCCACCTTTGTTCATAATGTCCAGCTTCATAAGTAAACTTTCTGAAGCCATGAGCTACCAATCATCCAGTGAGCAGAGTCCTGTGACTTTGCTGAGTTACCACATTACAGTGAAATTAAGATGCAGTCTAACACCAGAGAACCTCAGGCCTCCGATAAAAAATGATGCATGTATCTCCTCCTAAATTACATGAAAGATGTGATATCTGCCTCATCAAACAGTAAGGAGATCCTCGAGGCTGAGCTATTGCAGTTAATGAGGCAGTCCCAGACCAAGCACCCTAACCTAAGAGGTCAGAAACTGAAAATGTGCCCATAATTTGCAAAGTTTTTAAATTTAATATTTCAATTAAAAACTCTCCCTCACAGATCTCTTGCAGATCAGGGCACTTTGATCCAATGAGGGAATGTAAGTGTGGTGCCTCTGTCGTACATGAGCAGGTCCCCCGTGCAGCAGTGCTGAGCAGAAGGCACAGCCGCACCAGCCTGGCTTGCGATGGCAGTGCAGTGGCAAAGAGCACCGTGGAAAAATTGGATCTGGGAAGAGCTCAATTACAGACATGTTCTGGAAAAAAGAGTGAATCTGTCCTTGCCAATGCTGACAAATGCCTGACACAAAAGTTCCTCTGGGAGACTGCTTTGCTTCCTCTCCCAGGCTTAATGGAGTTTATTAACAAAAAGTGGGGTTTGTTGCTTTTGTCCCCACATCTAACGCTTTGCTTCCTAGACAGCACTCGTTACCCAGGGGCCAGGGATTTTCCCTCAAGCCCAGACACAAAGTCTGGGCTCTTTCGGCTGTTCAAAATCAAAATCAAAACAGCAGACACTAGTTCAAGGATCAGTCTGCAATTCAGTGGGGCCTGTTTTCCCACTCTCCAGAACCGAAGGGCAGTGAGACCCCGATGTGGCCACCCCCAGTGCTCTGCTGAAGCTGCTCAGCTCCATAGGGCAAGAAACATGAGCCCTCACCAGCATGCCAGTCGCAGCCCTCCACCACTGCCATTTCCAAAGGCCAGGAGGGCCAGCACAGCTTCAAAACTGCTTCCAGACTTCACCGTTCAACTGTGTACCACCTAATTCTATTGTTTGTCTCAAATACATTGCTTCAAAGTTTCATGAGATGTTCCCTTCTGCCCTTTCTTTGGAGGAACAGTGAATAACCCATCTCTTAGTCACCTTTTCCATGTTACCCTATGATTTTTATAGACCTCTGCATTTCCTTCCTTCTTTGCCTCTTTTCCAGCTGGAGAACCTTAACCCTCAGTCTGCCTTCCTGGGGAAGTCATGCGGATTCTCCTGAAGCTTTTTGGTCGAACACATTTCACTGAAATTTCCCTACATCCAAAAAATTCAATAGTGTACTGAAAGCAAATACAATAAATGCAATATGCCCAAGAGGTGCTTTTGTTTATAGAAAGCTGTGAGTTCTGGGTAGAAAAGAGAAGGAAGATTATAATGGATGCTGCATTTCAACATGAATTATATAAAAAATGTTTTTAGTTTCTTCTGCAATTTCACATCTTTGTTGTGTGTCCCAACCACAACGTGGTAATTTTCATTTATTCCACAGTCCAAATGCACGTATCTCTCTCCACAGCCCTTTTTTAATTAGCAAGAATATTTTTTTAGAAACTATTATATCTTACAAAGTTAGAGTGAACTTAACACTTGTGCAACTAGCATCTCACCAAAATAAATGCCCAGACTAGAAACTATGCTTTAGCTAAAGACAGAATCTCATTTGCAATTCTGGTTTGGGACAGAGCAGTTATATTTTAAACTACTTCAGATTAAAAGTTCTTGCTAGCCTTAGATGATGAGAAAATCATACATTTTTAAAATTAATTTGGAGGGATGGCAAGAGCTCAAAGATTCACATTCAGGGTTACAGAGCAGACACTGTATGAGTGATTATAATTTACACCTCCAAATTGTTTTAATAAATATGTAATGCTAAAAGAGGGATACTCTTGCTAGGCATTTGGGGGCTTTATACATTGAATAAGTTATTTAAATTATTTACTTAAATTCCTAGCAACCGAGCTATGTCTTGTTCACACATGCTTTCAAAACTTAATTTTTTACAACGGAAACTGGGTCTAGAGATCCTGGAGACTTCCACATAAAAGTCAGAGGCAGGGATGGGAGGAGGTCTGAGGACAGCAAGTGAGATATCTGACTTTAGGCACGTAATTCAAGTGACATGGTCCATCACCCTTCCCCCCGCAATCAGTACAAGCTGAGGTCCCTTCCATCGAGGAGAGCACTTACCCACTTTGAACAGATTTGTACGGATTAGTATTAGTATAACACATCACTCAGCCCCATGAAACACTCAGAGACAAATAAATGCAAAACAGGGATACAGATGAAACCAAGCCCCTTGCTTATTTGTCCCTCATTTTGTTATTTAATCTTTTGCTTTGCAGTTATGCTGGCTATTCCTTCCCATGAAAAGCATGAGAGCTTGACGTAAAGTTGAGCACATCCCACACCACGGTCCAATGGAACCAGAGCGAGCAAACCTCACAGCCAGATCCTCCGGGCAGGTCTCTTTCACCGCTGCCATGGGACTTACTGCAGCTTCAAAATGATTTCAGAAGTGCATTAATGGAGCTCATTTTGCCTCGGAGCACTATTAGGAGGTTACCATGCCATTGACTTCGTTTGCTGGGGAGAGTGGATTAATTGCCTTTGTTAAGTTATCATTACTGAGGAAAAAAAAAATTACTTTCACTGGGAATATCTCCCCCAGGCACCATCAAGTTATCTTACAATCTCCTAACTTGTTCATTTACTGGTAGAAACTTCATCATTTTCCCCTAATTTATATACATTCGTATATATTATATATATTCCAGGCCAGTGACAGGTACCTTGTCCAATATCTTTCAGCCCATCAGGGTTAGTAACAGGAGCTTTAAGCCATGGAAAACTACAAATCTCATTTTCCCAGTGGAATATGGCTTTATTTCTAGCCTTGAAAGGCCATGAAATGATAGGCTATAAATTGCATGTTTTAATATCTATTTATAGGCACTTCTATGGTGCACATCTATGTATAAAAAAACTTTCTGATCTCTAAAGTACTAAAATATATTACTGTCCTCTATTTCCAAGGTCTTTTTGGTGGAAGTCACAGATCTAAAGAAGCCAGGGTTTCCACATGGCAGGGATCAATAAGACGTGGATTAATTCATGCCAAAGTACCAAACTGCTGCCTCCCTGGACACTACACTCTGTCCACAGCAGCATCACATTCAGACTACTTATCCCATTAATATCTAATGAATATTGAAAAGGAAACAAAAGCAGGTAACCAGGACAGCTGATGCAATGAGCGTCTAGTGCAGAAACTGGTTCCTTCGTGCCCCCCCGGCTCCAGTGACCCACACAACACTTTCATACAGTCACTTGTGATCAATGTGATAGGAAATGGCAGAGTGCTTCCTGCCACTTCAATCTAGGCAAGAGCACAAGTGTGTTAACACGTGAAGAACAGTTACACTGAAAACTTCGCAGGAAGCATTTCCTGGTGGGCCACATCTCTGCACCTCCAACAAAACCCCAGCCCCTCTGGCTTTGTACACACAGCAGCGAGCTGTGGTGGTGAGTGCTCCAGGGGTGGCAGCAGCAAGCTCCAAACATCTGCCAAAACACTGAACAAACCTTCTTCCTGAAAGCAGTATTTACACTAAGCCTCAGGACCTTCTCTTGGACTGGGCGCCATGCAAGCCAAAGTGAAACTGAAAACGGAGAAGCTGTGCAGGTACCGTCAGAGCTGTTAGGAGCAGGCAGCTCTTTCTGGCAGGAACTGCCTCCAAGCCCCTTCTCAGCTGCAGCCCACGCAGACAGCTTTTCCCAAGTCACAAGGCTGATGTATTAGGGATATGCAATGTGGAGCAATCGTGCAAGACTCTGGAGCATCACCCCAGCTGGGCTGCTCTTCTACACTGCACATTTCCACCTCCATTCCCTTTGCACAGCACCACCGAAAGCAACCCCGTAACAGAAACCCTTGCAAGACCCAGAAGCGGGGGTTTCAGTGGGCCACTTCAGCCTTCGCAGGAAGACCAAAACACATTGGAAATGAGACCTGACTAATATCAGCTAATGAGAGCTGTGACTGGGTTTATCCCTCTTTGCATCATAGAAACCGAGAAAGTAGTTCCAGATTTGTGCCCATGCACCAAAGCGAGGGGCCAGCCGGCAGCGCTGCTTGGCAGGACATGCCGCAGCAGTGCACAGAAGAAGAGGACAGCTGCAGAGCTGATCCGAGAACTTCAAACAACTTTTTTCTCCCCTTCTTTTTTATGTTGACACAGGCCTGAGCAGAATGCTTAATGCTGGTGCACACAGCTACCACCACAGCATACGATTTATGATTATTTTCATAACATAGTCCTTGTCAGGGATTTTTGATTTGATTTTGGTTGGATTATCTATTGCAATGCCAATAACATGTTTCACAGGTTTTTTAGAATGCAATGCAGTCAAGGCTGGTGGGAAGCAGGGACAGACCCACTTAAATGCGATTTGTTAGTGTCCTCAATTCTAGGAGCTGCTCCCTAGGGGCAGCAAAGTTTGCAATGCTCTACAAAGGAATTACTTATTTTTTTTATTTTTTTTCCTAGACAACTACTTCCATTAATTATTTGAATAAGATTTAACTGAGATGAAAGTCTTTGGTCTGCCTTTGATGTGAATGCATAACTATGATTAACATTTTCTTATTAATAGGAGTTGGGCACATACAGAGGGAAGAATAGATCCCTTCTTATTTAAAGTAAAGCTTTTCCTCTTTTTTCCACCCTGTTCCTTTTACCTCTAATGACTAAAACAAGGGATTAACAGCTGGACACATGCTTTAGTGGTGTTAACAACCCACAAAACATCCTTGTTTTGATGGGAAGCATTTGCCAGCCTCCAGTACAAAGGTGGCAGAGCAACCTGCACTGAAGTTTCAGCTGTTGAGTAACATCCTCATGTGCTTACTGTGGGGGTCACATTTTACATGGCTGATGCCTGCCTCCCCAGCAACTTTTTCCTGGAAAGCTGAGGCATTAATTTGGCTGTTATTTTTGCATTCCAGAACAACAAAAACCCCTAGACTTTTTCCCCTGGAGCCTTCTTTATTAGAGTTAGGTACAAGCTGCCATCTGAACCTTAGAAAGCATTTATCCCCTGCAAAGACCTTACCTACAGGAGGAAATTGGACTATAACCATGACAGTGAAATTCCCTGCATGAGCAAACTACTTTAGAAAAAATATTTAGTCTAGGAAGAGCTACATTACAATGGTATAACTATTGCAATGGAAGTATTTTACTACACTACTGCCAACTGGTTTACAGATGTGGACAGGCTTCACATCTGAGACATTCATGAGGCATTAGGAAAAATTTAAAGGGTATAAACACTGGAAAAAATTACACTATAACCTAAGTAGGGTTGACAACTCTTAGGAGTTTGGTCAAGCCTTAAACAAGTTCCAGCTTCCTCCTAACAAAAATGCATATCCTCATTGCATATCTATTCTCCTGGTTTAGATAAGGAGATTGTGTTTCTTTCACAGAAATACCATGTGAGCAAATTAATGAAGCTAACAGAAACTTAACTTTTTCATTTCCAGACTATATCATTTTAACTGTGTTGGTTTTATGGTGCATTAATGTTGTTGTTGGCATTTATATGGCACATTAATTACATTGCACTCAGTTATTTTCTCTGCTAAACTTAAAAGGTCATATCCTTTGTGTATACTTCTCTATATGGAAATTTGATTTCTTTAGCATACCAAATAGAAGCTAAATCAATGAAATAATGCATTTTCTACGAAACGAGTAAACAGTATTCAGTGAAAGGACAGTTAATCTACAGGCTTGTTGTGAATATTTGAGCAATAGAATTAATGTTTTATTCCATTTCCTGCAGCAGAGGAACTGTGCTGTTCCTGTACAGCACTGCACGTGTTCTGTCAGTGCCAAGAACATTTACACCTGAGAAAGAAAAAAATGAGGGCGTGTATATAGCTTTCTATGTGCATAGTATTATACATGGTATAGAAATACTTTCCCCAAGAAGATAGCAGCATGGAAGACATCTGATATACTACAAGCTATTAAGTTGTCACTAAGTCTACACTGTATATCTTCCCTTGAGTGCAATTCTTGGATGTTTACCTTTTTAAAAAAAACTGGTTATATTTTACCCCCAAAAAATTTCCTGCAAAAATGAAGATCAATGGGGTGAGTAGAGAAGTGTAAATATTGTCTAGTGGAAAAAGCAGTCAATGCATAAAAATTATTGACAACAGCTGGGGCAATACAATGATTTTCCACAGAGATGAGACCATTTCATCATGAAAAGTTTGTATAACAGGAAAATACTCATTCTGCTAGGGACCTGCTGTACTATATTTCTCACAGATTTCCTTTGTACCACAAGCTGACATGCAGAACGCTAGTATGAACTGCAATGATAAGGTGCTTTTTGATCCTTACATTTCAGAAGTACACACGATCGACAGTGATCTGCTTGTGTGCTTGGGTTTACATTTTCTCTCAAAAGTGCAAAGGTCCTGTGGTCTGGGTACTTGGTCCTTGGAGGAACGACTCCCTGAAATCCACAGAAATTGTGTCTGAGGGAAGCAGCAGGATGCAGGATGCCAGCAGCTGCTGGCAGCTCATATGAGGTGTCAGTCCTGTGAGCACAGACGCTCTGTCCGGGGTCAGGGGATGTGTGTCCACCACTGCTTTCTTAGCTAGAGAAATGGCTCTGATCTAACACAGGGAGACATTACATCTGAGCCCTAAAATGGAAAAGAACATGAGAGAAACGTGCAGGACAGCAGGAGCACAGACAGGGGACTGTGTACAGGGACATGATGGGACACTGCCAGTGCTTGCTGTGGAGTCAGGCTGCCCCTGCCTCCCTGCTCTTCATACAGACACCAAGACACCAACATCCTTGTCCCCACCAGGATCTGGGAGTTTCCCCACTACAATAATGCAATATGCAATAATTACATTACAGTGTAATAATACTATTGATGCCTTACTGGAAAATAGCTAAATAAATGTTACTTAGAGACCTGATCCACCAGCTGCAACAAGTTTTTGCACCATTTAAGTGTCTGCCTTGAGACAACCACATCTGAAAAACATTTATTTTGGCCTCTCAGTGACTGAATTCCCATCAGCCACAAAATATTACACTGCTGCCTGGTGCTTTGTAAAAGGCATTATGCAGCTACAGAATACAACTGCCATGACAGTATGGTCAGTTGTGCCCCATCTGACCCAGCCAGCTGCTGGGTCTCATTGGGCTGCGCTCGGTACAAAAGCCATGGAGAAAGGTGCATGAGGGTTGTCTGTCTGATGGCTATTCCCCACCACATCTTAAAGTCTTGTTCAGTAAGTTTCTGCTAACAGCCCCCAGCACCATCGCATTGTGTGGGGCAGGTTGGTATGGAGGGATATCTAATGTAGTTGCCACCCTAGCTCTTAACTACTTGAGTTTCTCTTTAGTAAAGGAAAATACACCAAAGCATTCTCGGGTTCACAAGACAAAGCGCAGGTGAATTAAGGTATTTAAGTTTTAGCATTTTAGCTTTTTTTTTTTTTGAGAGAAGGCAAATTCCTTTCCGTCAAAATAGCACCCATCCTGCAAGGCAACAAATTACATCTTTTCACCTCAAAAGGGCAGGAAAGAATAGATGGACGTAATGACCATCTGGTTTCCTCAGGCCATATCTGTTTTCCTTCTTATGACAGGCTGAGTGATTTTTTTCTATTTCTGCTAAAATGAAGAGGGAATTAAGGTTGCAATTAAAAAACCAAAAATGTATTAGAAAAGCAAATAAAAAATATTGACATATATACATAAACCCAGGCAAGCACACCGAGCTACAGCATTCCTTCAGCACCTTGGGCTTTTTAAATATATTTCCTTTGGAGAGGGTGGTTCCCTCCTATCACAACAAATATCTTGAAGGGCAGGAAACTGCCAGCAGTGGCAACAGCAATATATGAAATTGCTTCTCAATTCTTCATATCTCCACTATGCCAGCTACTGTAAATCTAGCAATGTAAAAGCAGTCTGAACCTGCTGGGCTCCAGTTGTGCTTATTGTAGTGTGGAATGGCCAGAAACTAGAAGTGAATATATAACCTAGTGGCCATGCTTGTCCAGGCTCCCCCCCCACAAGTAACGGGTGCACTCAAAAAAAAAAAAAATTAGGAAAAGATTGTTGCCTGTAATGGATCTGTTTGCTTCTTTTCATTTGTTTTGCAGGAGGAATTTATGTTTTGTTGTGAGGTTGCCCACTCCTCCATGATGAAGTGATGGGGCAGGAAAGGTCTAGAGCCTCCTGATGCTAAGACTGAGGTACATAATGTTTTTTTTCCCAAGGCAGTACTCCCTCTCAGGCAATGCACTACATGTTATTGTGTTGACTTCAAATTTTTCCTGGTTTTTGGCCATGGGGCAGGAATGTGATGGCTGTCACTCCCATCTGCTGCATGGAAGCAGCCACCAGAAGTGCATCCCCTTCTCCTCCAGTCCTCATATACCCTCCAAGGAGGCTCCAGAGAATTATTCCTACAGCTGAGGAAGAGGAGAAGCAGATGGCAGAAGAAGACAGGGAGAGGACAACTCCCTCCTGGCTGCTAAAACCAGGCTGTGACATGTAGGGGAGAAGGAAGACAGGAAAGAGGTCAACTCCCCCAGCATGTGGTTCTCCCTCCCTCCTCCCAGTGCACAGCTGTGGTGCAGCCTGTGCTGCAGGGGCTGCAAGCTTCACTGGGTATCAACACCCTGACCTGCCTGGAGCAAGCAAAACCAGGCTCTAAAAGCACAGGGACTAGGTCAGCAAGGTGTGTGCTTGTGCTCCCACACATTTAGGAATGGGCTGAAACCCTGTTGGAAGCAATGACAGTCAAGCACAGAGAGCCAAAAGCTTTGCTGTATCAGCAAAGAAAGGCAAGCTCAGAGCAGGGTCTTGCCCAGGCACCCACTGCCCCCAGGCAGCTCTGCCCAGAGCCATCAAACACCATTCCCTGCTCTGACCCAGCCAGCCAACCCCACCTCACAGCTTCCCAAAGTTTCAACTTTCTTGAAGAAATAAAGAAGAGGTGCCGAAATTGGAAAGGACATTACTCTTCACATTTCTGGTGGGTTATCAATGTTAGAAACTTAAAATAAATTAATAATAGCAGATTAGTACTACAATGAAAAATTAATTCAATCTTTATTTTTTTAAAGAAGATTCCTTTCATGCTGCCGGTGTCACTGTGATATTAACAGTGTTGAAGCATAAATCCTTCCCTCCATGAAGCCCGCATAATTGCACGCTGTGTGCTACCTATTCTATTCACATTGGAAATGCATCCTTAAAACATTTCAGCTTAAGCCTTGTCAGTGCTAATCCTAATGCCTGATGCTGAGATGTGTATTTTATTACTGTGTATAAATGAAAACGGAAAACCTTCATGGAGGATTACAGGGTGTAGTAATGACCTCCACAGCATTACAGCATGAAGATGTTCCCAAGCACAAAATGGGATTCTGGGATAAAAGTGACATGTGCCTATATAACCTTGGCACCCACTCCCAGTACACATGTACCTACCAGCTGTGGGATTGTAAACATATGTCCCTTCTAGTGAACTGAATTTTCATTTATGAGAAGGCTAAAAATAAAGAGTGAGCAGGGGAGATGGATTTTGTCTGAGGCAGCTAATGGGCTCTCGCTTGCCCCTAGCTGGGAAAAAGACTGTTGTTGTTTCGTGCTGTCATGAGAGTGTGGACTAAGGGATGGCAGTGAGAACAAGAAGAAATGGCAGGAGAATGGAAAAAATGGAGGAGAAAAAAGCTGGAGGGTTAGGAGACAGGAAGGGGGAAGGAAGTGAAGGAAGACACAGGAGGAGGAGAGGAGGCAACAAAAGGGCTGGGGCTGGGGGATGCGTCTCCCTGCTTTCATGTCCCACCCCTTCAAAAGGACTGTCCCTCGTGTGTTTTTAGGGATCCCTCGGAGAGGAGCTGTGACAGATCCAGCCTGAGCTGTGTTGCTGTAGCCCAAGTGATGGCTGTGCTTGGGATTACTCCAAAAGAAGAGGGGGAAGTACATGTGGGGAAGGAGAGAGAGAGAAAAGTGGGGAAAGAGGCAAGGTTTATGTCATCCATGCTTCCTAAAAATGGCCCTTGCTGCCTTTTCTAATAGCAGTGAAATAGAAGTGAGATGCTTTGAAGCCTCATTTTATTTGGCCTGGTTTTACTCTAACCTAACCTGAGCCCAGAAACACAACTTTTCAATCTGCCAGAAAGTTGTTCTGCTGACCCTGAAATGTCAAACTGCTACAGGGGGCTGAATCTGAAACTGATTACTTCAGAGATAAGACAATAGCCAGTGTTGTAGTGATTTTTTTAAAAGTCTTTCCTATGAACATAAAAAAAAAAAAAAAAGAAAAAAAAAAAGAGAAAGAGAAGAAAACACTTTTGCAATAAGAGCAAGTGACCATGAACACAGGGCTTTCTGAGACATCAGCAGTGGCTCTTTGCAGAGGAGGGGAATGAAGCATAGACTGATGCTGCATGTGGTGCCTGCTGCCCCAGGGCAAGAGTGAGATCCCAGGGGTACAGCGCGCAGGGCGTATTTTTAGCCCAGTACTGGTACGCAAACATGGAACTGGGGCCAGCTGGCTGCCTTGACTGACTCCCAGACTGTTTCCATCACGAGCTTACCCCTTGCAGACTTGCAGAGAGGCACATGCCTTTCCCCTTCACCCTACAGCAATTCCCTGTGGCTTCAGGATTCATCCTGCAATGTCCAAAGCTGCAGCAGCTGCTGTTGAGCCACTGCAGTCACTGGGGAGAGCCCCCTCCCACCTGCATCCACCAGAACTCTCTCTGCCAAAGCCCCTTTATTTAACTTCCCCTCCAGCAATGAGAAATGCACACAGGAAGCATTTGGATTACTGTCTGCAGCTATTAGACCATCGCAAATACTGTAATCTATATGTTTATTCTCTGTAGTAAATATGTGCTCTTGCTAAATTCCAGCAATTACAAGTGCTTCATCCTTTTCTTTAGCCAGCCAGCAATATAAATACATTTAATTAGTTAACACCCCCTGCCAATTACAACATCTGAGGAAAGTATTGCTGAGATTGTTGGTCCTAATTATTTTAATATTCAGGAGAACCACTTTAACATAACAAGATAATTACTCATGGATAAGGGTTTATGAGAGCTGCAATCCTTTTCTTTATTTTCTACAGTGCAAGCCTGGGCCTAGTTAAATTTCTGGACACATTTTCAATTTAAGATTAAAAATTGTAATTTGTGAGAAATCATCAAAGCACCACATGTTGGAAGAAAAATAACTATATGCAATCTCTGTTAACACTATAGCAAAATAAATTCACTGTGTATTACATGCGATTAAGAGTGGAATCTAAGGGAACCAGTTTTATTTCTTTTTAAAAAGATCATTTCACATGTACTGAATTGATCAGCTATAAGAAAAACCCTGTCTGTTCCTCATTTTAGACAGAATGTGAGTTGTCCTTTATTAATCTAGCCTGTATCCTTTTGTAGCTATGTAAATCCTCTTTCCCTGCTAAAAGTAAATGGAAAACCTGAGCTACCTTCTCTACTGCATATCTGCGAAATCTTTAACTCATATTTCTGTTGTTTGCAGTATGACCATCAATGGAGGAGTTATTCAGCTGAGAAAAGGTTGGTCTCGGTATCTGTTATAAGTTAATAGTATAGCATACCCAAGGAGATATCCCACAAGGGTTTTTCACATGCCAAATACCAGAAATATATGCAGGTATTCATTTAAAAAGAGTTTGGCCAGGGCTGCTGAACAATAAATTGTGTGCTGTTCCCTTCACAAGCATTCAGAAGGAAGCCTTTCTTCCACTTCCCTAAAGACAGCTTGAGTACATATCCAGTGAAATATTTCAATTTTCTGTTTCGCTTTCAGTATTTGTACTCATGGAAGTACAGCCTGTTCACAGCAGAAGCCCGTTTTCAAAGGAAATTTTCCTTTAAGAAAGTAATTTGCCCATAACTCCTGTATTATGTATTTGCTTGGTCTCTACAGTGCACTAGTGGGAAAAGCAGAAGATGAGAGCTCAGCACCACCATTAAATATCTCCAGTTGCTCTGTGTGTAAAAAAGGCACCTGATGACGCAGCTCTTGCTCGGGATGACAGACCCTACTGGCTTTTGGGTTATTCCTATCCGACCATTTGACTTTAGACACAGGAGATTAATAGGCCAGGCACCAACTAGTAATATGAGCTAATCATTAGTTGTACTCCTTTCACTACTGCCACCACCAAATATTAGAGCTAACCTTAGGTGAAAGAGGTTGGCTGCTAATTAGATGTTTAAGTATTAAAGAATAATTTAGAATTAGATAAAAATAAAAAAAAAAGAAAATACCAGCATTGACCATTACTTTTACTCTATAATCAAGATCATTGGAATTTATTTACCAGAATATTTGCCATTTTTACAGTGGACTACCAGAGCGCACAGGGAAAAATCTGTCTGAGTAAATATATAGTAACAGAGAGGGAAAAGAAAGCAGCTTGATTTAGTGAAGCAAACTTTGCCTTTAGCCTGACAAGTGTGCTTTAACTCAGTTGCAAGTGTTGTAAAAACAATGCATATCTAAACAGCGGTGATAAATTAGTGAAATTAATCCAAATAATAGGCAAATGTTAAAAGCAACATATGTAGAATGATTGCAAAGTTAGATTAATTTAAAATAAAACCCTGGAGTTATGTAACCAATTACAAAACTTGCATTTAGCAGTAAAAGGGCAATTAAAAACAAAAAAATGCCCTAACCCCAGACATTATGGCTGGGAACAGGGACAGGGCTCATAGAGAACTCAGAGATGAGCTGGAAAAGCAATTGAACAGAAAGTTTGTCTGGTTTTACTGTGTTATGGAATCAAAGTGCTCAGATATGGCCTCATAATACACAGATGAAAGGCTCGTTTCTCCCCAGATGGGGCTTCGTAATCAGATATAGAAACAGCTATTTTTAATGAAGACCTGCAAAATCATAAAGGCTTAGATGTTGCTGGCTGGGATAAAGCAATGGGAGGCAGACGAAGCAATTTGCTAATCTGCCTGGTGGCACAAAGTCAAGCCCAATCAACACATTTTTCATAGCAAATCACATTCCTTCAGTAGGGCTGGCCCAGAAAGGCAACCATGCCAAGCAAGAGGGGAGACTTGTGCCAACTGGCACGCATGCTCCTCAGGTGGGAGAGCCCAAGCTGCATTACACAGCCTTATACATTAAAAGACAGAAAATACCTGCTGTATTTTTCAGTCCATCATCCTGACAAAATGTTCCCATCAGTTCATCTCTTTTTTTTTTTTTTTTTAAAAAAAAATATCTCCAGTCCACTCTATTTAAAATCTTTCCAGTCGGGGGCATTTATTTGGTATGCAGGCAGAGATCCTGATAATTACAGTGAGAGTGAACATCTCTGCCTTAACCCCTTATTTTCCATTGTACACATTACATATCTTTTGAATCCAATATACTCTGATATGCAAAGCCAGCATCATTTTTTAAAATGAGGTACTATCTTCTATTGGTAAATATATTGAACAGTGATGGCAGAGAGGATTTACTTCTCATTACAGTACGTTGGAATGCTAACCCTGAAGCATAAAGACACCAAAGAAACAAGCACCAAATGCCTAACAAAAATCTTAGTTGAACAGTCTCAAGCACGTCAAATAAATAATTTCTAATGGGACAAATCTGTGTATTTCTACACTAAGCAAATGCATGTTTAAATCGCTGTCTGAATCAAGTTGAAGTTTTATACCAAAAGACCTGCAGTGTGGAGGTTGTCTGTGGCACCCACAGACACAGCCTATGTACTGGGCACCTGAGATTCACCAACATTCCCCACCTGTTGTCAAAAAACTCAGATAACAACTCTGCAAGAAAGAAGTGATGTCAGTGCTTCCTGGCAGAAGCGACATATATTATTCTTGGCAAAACAAAGTCAGGCTGGTCCTGCCAGAACAGAAATGGAAGTAAGAGATCCTGGCAAAGCAAAGATAGTAGTAGAACTCCTATTCTAGAAAAAAAATATAATAAAACAAAGCAAAAAGAACTTTACATAATTCTTGGCAATGGAAGTATATTGTGTGGGTTTGATTTCCTGACAAGACAATCTGGCATTTGCAGACAAATAGTACCACACAGACACAGGCAACTACTCAGCTCGTGCTTGAGAGTTGCCAGCCCACCACAAAGAGAAAAAAAGCAAACATAAAACCCACAGTAGTTCCACAAAACCATTTTTGTTTCTTTGTGAATCCTGGCCAAGTTATATATCTCATGCCCACAACAAAGGAAGTCTGTCTTTCCCATGTGAAGGTTCTCTCAGGAGTGGAAAATGGTGGGGGGTGGGGGAGAGGGGGAGGCGCGTTACATCCTCATTTCAGCAGTGCCATGACTGTAATATTCCCTTAATAAAGAAATAAAGGCACACAACTAAGTTTCATAGAAATGTTAAGCACCATTAGCAAAAAGCCAATGTATGGACTTCTCAGCCACAGCAACCTCAAATCCGTTAAAAAATAGTCATGGCTATGAGAGATATAGGACATTACCAAATGTCTATTAGCGAAGGCTAGCAAACTGCTGTAAGTGGACTGTCAAACTTGCAATGAATAGAACTCAATTATTTGTCTATAGCCTTATTTGAGTTCAGTGTTCTTCTGACTCACCTGGATAAAACCCTGAATTTCAGACACCCTGTTCACGCTTTTTCTGCTTCAGATTAACCCCCCTCTACTGGTACTGGATCCCAGAAATAAAAAATAAAAACACATATACAAAAACATCGTTCTGATGATGGTTTACCTTACTGTTGGCAAGATACACTGTTTTCACACTTGCTACTGCTTCCTTGTCTGGTATCTATGAATAAGGCTGAGGATGTGTGAAGGATGAGAAACCACAGAAATCTAGCAACTTACAGTTTTGTACTGAAATAATCTTTATCTTGCACTCCTTGGTAAAAGAAATAAATTAAAAAGGAGGTCATAGCATTTCTAGCATACTGATGAATAGGTGAAACCAGCCTTACTGTGAAGTAAATGCTTCAGTAGCCAAAGCAGGAAAGAAGTCCCACCAGCCAGGGACCCTAGCAAACTGCCTGAGAGCTGAAGTCAAGGAACCACGTCTTGGCTGATCTTTTGACCTTGCTGCCTCAAAAAAGCCAGCAGAGCTACCTGCTAGAGCCCCCAGCTCGCTCTCCCTTTTACAAATGCTCAAGGTAGGAGGGTGAGGAGAAACACCATCTTTAAACATGGGTCTGAACTGAGAAACTGCAAGGCATTCAACCAGATTTCTTAAAAGAACTGTGTCCAATCTAGAGAAAAGTCTTTGCAAATGCAGAGGTCGTATACTCTTCTGCTAAGAATGAGCAGACCTCATGGGCTGATAAAATAGAGTGCAAAAGAGGGTCTAGTCTCAGGCCCAGAAAATTCCTCTGTATCAATGACAGCAAAAGAGACATGCCAACCGCCCAAAAGGAGGAGCTCCATCACTTAGCTAAAGAGGAGAGTGAGGGTTCAGCTATGTTGTATGTACTCACTGGAGAATTTTTAATTCAAGAGCCCAGTTTAATGCCAATCAAGCTTAATATATCTTCACACTGGTTTAAATAGGAACAGGACTGGACCCCAAGGAGCCTGTGTGAGCACAGATGTCCTCAGCTCCCAATGCACTGAACAGAAGCTGGTGGTCCACATTCCCACGATCAGGCACTAACCACCCCCATATGCTATCTCAGTCAAAAGTGTTAACCACCTTCAGAGTTTAACATTAACTCCTGATACAGCCATAAATGAGTTCCCAGCAATAATCTGTTCGTTTTTTGTTGGTTGTTTTTTTTTTTTTTTTTTAATCTTGCTCTAATTATTAAGGAGCAAAACACTGATGAACAACACTGATTGCATATTCTAAAAAAAAAAAGTACAACCCTCCAGCTGCTCTGCTGGTGAATCCCCTGCTTGCTGCTTGTTGGGATTTACTCTCAGCCCATTGCATCTGAAACTAATTACTGCAGCAGCATCTTCAACATTAATTCCCTTCTCCTCTCTGGAATCAGGAGCAATATGGTACATTCAGAGGATAATTTTTCATCTCTCTTCATAAAGGGAAGATCTCAGCTGTTCGATGGAGATAATGGTAAATGAGTCACCAATTTCAGAAGGTGAAGATTTCCGACGTCCCTTTATCAGAAACCATTGTCCGAAATTTCAGCTGGTGATTTAGGAAACTTTTTTATATGAATGTCACTGAGACCTAGAGAAATCTGTCAGCTCTCTGTGTGGTCTTAAAGACAAATTGCAGCAATATCTTGTCAACGAGCTCTCTTAAACTTACTTCAATGTCTATTTTCATTGTACCTGTTTCACTATTATTTTTTCTCCCAGAAAACCTTTTGCCAACTTCCTTCAGCAATACCTGCTGGAAATTAAATATTTTTCTTCCTTTTTAATTAAGTCCTTTTGTTTTCAATGAGAAGAAGCACTTATTAAGTGACCAGAATTATTAGGCAGTTGTATTTATGGTGTGGCAATATTAAAAAGAAAGATTGTGCCATCAGGCCCTGATACATCAGTGACATGCCCTGCCATGGTTGGTTTCAGGAAGGAAAGCCACCCCTTGCCACCTGCCAGTACTCACTCCTGTCCTCTGTCACCTCATCAGCCCTATTCCTGCATCTGTCTGGTCTCTGCTTTCCTGTGCAGCTGTACGTCTGGTGCACCTAAGTTTCCCTCCAGTTAAAGATCCTCAGCTCACACTTTAGTCAGCAGCAAATGTGCTGCTGCCCACCTGCTCCATTGGCCCAGGCATCTGAAGAGTGGCTTTTCAAGAGGCAGAGCCTTTAGTCCAAGATATATTGCTATAGCAAATATGTACTCTTACATTTTTCGCTATTCAACAAGATGCTAAAAATAAAAGGAAATGAAAAATCAGTAATTCATTCAATTCAGCAAGCAGATGTAACTTGTGCCCTTCCACATAGACTTCCCTATGCTAAATATTAATCATAACAATTAGACTTTCTAGTAGATGACACTGTGCTTTCTCAAATTGCTGCAGAGCATTAAGACTCGCTGCTCAAGTTCTCTGGTGCCTGAACTATTGCATTGCTATGCATAACATTAGAAGAATTAAATAATTCAAAGATGTACTGTTATGACCAAAATTACACAACTGAAGCAGTTTTCAGTTTCTGTGTGTGTTCTCTGAATACAGTCTGAGCCTTTCTAATAATACGTTCAAAACATTTACATCCTGACAATGCATTATAAAGGAAGTTAGAAAAACAGCAACAGGATAAAACGGAACACAGCCGAGGATCTCCCTAGTCATGTAGGTGAAGATGAGAATGCAAAGCTATGTCATTTCAATGAAACTCTGGTCCAAGTACTCCCAAGATCTATCTAGTCTGTATTTTTTAATCTATCAGGTTAAAATGAAGAACTGTTTGTTTAGCCTTTTTTTTTCTTCCTATTATGTTGACTGAGAGATTACATCTGACACTTGCCATTCGTGGTTCACTGATATTTGAAATAATGCAGCCAACAAGTTTTCAATGGATGAAACTGAAAAAGAATAATTGAATGGAAGTGACTTTCATGCAAGTCCTGGAAGAAGGGCTGTTTCTGTTGGTTTTAGTCTGGTTTGATCCTGATGTGAAGCTTGAGTCAGGCACACATCCTCTGTCCAGGCTGATTTAGATTGGAAATTAGGAAAAATTTCTTCACTGAAAGGGTTGTGAAGTATTGGAACAGGCTGCCCAGGAAAGTGGTTGAGTCACCATCTTTGGAAATATTTTAAAAGTATGTGAATGTGTTGCTTAGGGACATGGTTTGGTGGCGGACTTGGCAGTGCTAGATTAGTGGTTGGACCCTGTGATCTTAAAGGTCTTTTCCAACCAAAACGATTCTATGATTCTATGATTTTGTATCAGTGCTGCCCTATACAAACCTTTGCATGGACAAACCCTTACTAAAGCTGTACAGAGACGGTGAACAGCTATATTGCTCCAAGAGGCAATGTCCCACTCTTTTTGTTGCCCCATTCCCTGTGTTTGTGGGCTATGCAGACGAGTCACTGGCACCTTGAGACGATTCTGTTACATTAGGAGCTGTATTTTCCCCCTGCATAGCCCACTTGTGCTTTGAGCACAGTTTTCATGCCCACACTCTGGAACGGGAGAGCTGCAGAGCCAACAGCCGAGCTGAGAGCAAGCTTTGACTGTGAGGATTAGAAGAAATTTGCAACATCGTGTTTGCAATATTTTGTACTCCGTTGTTCCCAGAGATAATGCCTTCACTTTTATTTGGAAGATCTTTGTGTTCCCCACTACAATCAAGGAGAGGAAATCTGACTGTAAACCTTTTTGTTCTACATTATCATTTCACGTTGGTTTGGTGCGTTAATCAAAGTGTCAGTAATGGCTGCAAAGAGAACTCATTCAATCCTCAAACGAAGAGAAAACTGAGCTTTCTAACACTGACACATTTTCCAGTGGGTAAGCTTTTTCACAAAGTAATTATTTCATTTCCCAGAAAGATTACTGATTACATCACACTGGGAAAAACTAAAAGAGGGGCCCTTTATCTTCCCCATGTTTCTGCAATTCTTGTACAAACTTATACTTGTTACCATGAAAAATGACAAATTTGCCATCTGATCAAAATGTTAACAAGGTAAGTGTCAGTGAGATGGATCACTGACTGTCACTGCAAGCCAGAACATGAGGATACATTGATATTTCTCAATATATTCACTGCTTCCCCAATGTTCGCTAACAACATTTCTACTGCGAGTGTAATAAATCAAGCAGAAATAACAAGCTGCATAGGATCTCTAGGATATGATAGATTTGTCGTAATAGCAGTATCTGCAAGGTAGAAAACAATTGGTAATGATCTATAGAAAGACCTAATCAACTGTCATTTGCTATAATGTGGCAGATGAAGCAAAGATATGAAATCCCCAACACTTCTTTAGCCACTGCCCTACCCCTGCATATACACATGCATCAAGTGGGGAATAGTAAAAAGAATTAATGAGCTTTGGGGTCGCAGAAGTAGAAAAGAAAGTTAATAGCATGCCCTGGATGCAATCATTAAATTATACACTGCTGAACAAGGCAAGGGATAATCACAGAAGCTGCACAGTCCTGTAGCAACGTAAAGGCTTTTACCAAGCCTGCTCCTTCTCCTCTGCTTCATGTCTTTTTCATAAAAAGTGCCTGTGTCGAAGTAAAACCAAATGCAAGTGGGGCTGGATAACCAAAGGAAAGGCTCATCCTAAGTTCACAGGGAGGCTCAGAGGACTTAAGGCAAGATGTGCCAAGGCTCTCTATGTGTTTTGTGCAGCTCCAGAGATCAAAAACAAATGGCTGTTTTGTGTTGAAATGTGCCAGATCCTGAACTGGCTGCTAAGGCTTTAGTGTTCCTTTGCCCACTCCCATGTGGGAGTGAAACACCCACCTTTTCCAGCAGACATGTGCAAGATGTGCAGTTTCAGTTTACTGGAACACAAAAGCTTATCAGAGCTACTTTCCAAGGAGCTCAAGTGCTACCTAGGGTTAAAGCCTGAAGTCTTGCATTTTTTGTACACTGAAATACCCTCTCCCCATCACATTCTCCATTGCCACCTGCCTGCAATAAATTCCAGGTCAAGAATTAACACTCGATTTAACCCATAAGCTTTCAAGGTTCCACAGACTATTCTGCACAGATTTTTCTTGCTAGCCACATCAGGGGGGAAGCCTCTCTGGAGAACATGGCAGCACAGTGCATCCAAGGGGAATCTTGGGTTTAAAATTTCAAAAGAAAAACTCAACCTGTTTTTATAAGGTGCAAACAAATATTTTTTCTTTTTTTTTCTTTTTTTCTTTTTTTTTTTTTTTTTTAATTTATTTTCATTGTTTTCCCCGGGAAGGCTGGTGGAAGACTAATAGCTGCTTTGTGCTACTTTGCTTGCAAATCACATTTTGCTAAGTGAATGCATTTTTGGGAACAGAGGAATTGCCATGCTGTCTCAGCACAGCAGTGCTCTGCTCCAGCACCCTGCCTGGCAGCTGCTGCAGGGGAATATGCAGGAAACCTCCTAGTGGGCAATTATGGGAAAACCTGTGCAGATCCAAAATTTCCTCCCAGCTCCTCTATCGGTTGATAAAAATTGGCACATCTTGAAACACGAAAGTTTGTCTCTTCTTAAAAACTTGTTTCAAGTTCTTCCCATGTTTGTAATTTAATGTTTTCCATATCAGAGAGTTTGCTAAAAGCTGTATTTTCAGAAGTCCTCATCTTCCAGCTTGGTGCTAAACAAAGCTGGGCAGATTTTGGAAAGGGCTCAGCTCCTTGGTGAAAGGGAACTGCTGAGTTCTTTTGCAAATCTGTCCTTAAAGGGTCACAACAGGAGCTGCTCTGTGTTGAACAGTTCTGAAAATCTGTCCTCAGTGGGAGCTGCTAAGCCTTTGGGAAGCTTTGGAAAGCTGGTACTCAACACTTTTGATAATCTGGCCCCAAGTTAAGTAACAGGGGCCAAATTATGTGATTTAGAGGCAGAAATTCCCTACTGACAGCAGTGGAGATTTCCACTCAGCGATGAATGGCTCAATAGGATTCTGGAATAATAGAGCCATGAAAAGTGGATAATGCAACAAATAAACATCAAAGGGTAGGACTTTCCTTTTCAATCATGTCCTCTTGCACTCTACATAAAAAGGCTGAAATATTCTGACATGAAAGAGGGAGAAGGAATGATTAATTATACAGCTCTGCATTTCCTTCTAAGATGAAAACAGCATTTTTTAGGAACAGTGTATTCATATAACATATAATTGGTAGTTTACACAATATATAAGACACTGGTGGTATTTGGACTAGTCCTCTCTTCATATGCACGGACATGCATCAATGAGAGAAGAGCCTTACATTTCTCCAGTCTTTTCCACACTGGGAGGAAAGTTTTCTCAATCGAGCCCATCTTTCTTTTGCTTAGGAACAAATGACCTTCCCCTCTCTCCCTTAGGTATTTTCAATATTCAGCCACTTCTGTCCACGATTCTGATCAAAACAGGTTTGCACACAATTTGCTTGTGGCATTTTTGACCAAGAATTTCAGGGGAACTTACTGGTACTCAAATGAGCTTGGCAACCACAAGGCTTGAACCTCGGTCAATTTCCCCATGTTTCCATGACAGTTTTGGCCCCATGACAGTTTTGGCCCTACTTACTACTATCGTTTAGCTTTCTGTCCTTCACTTCTGCTGGAATATCCACTTATTGGGGGTTGTCTGTGCATTTAGAGGTGTAGGCTTGAACAGAGAGCTAAGGAGGGTATGCATGTTGTGGACTAGATGGGAGTACATCATGATTCCTTCATGGCTTCAGGTCTCTTCCAAAGCCCTGGACAGAAGACTGTTACTCGCAAGTCCCTGTAACACAGCCCGCTGCAGGGGCACACAGGATTTTTGGGGCCATAGGAACGGCCTGTTTGCAGAAGCTGAAGACACCCTATTAGGAGGACAGTGGGTTGCATGCTGGGGAGAAAATTTGGGCACTGGACTAATTACCGGAACAAGGTTGTTTAGCAAGTGTTAATGGAAGCTTTCTGTTGCAGAGGTTATTTGGTTTGGTGAAACCATGGGATAAGGCAGAAGACACTGAGATGTGGAAGATACTGCATGCTCCCTCCCCGAAAGGAAGGGAGCAAGGCAGAGGATGAACATTTTCATTTCACCAGAGGAAAACTGGTTATCAAGATACGATTTGTTAATAAATGCTGTTCCATGTAATTAAAAGAAACCAACAACAAACAAAAATGACTGCAGACCAGCAGGAAACAAGAAACTCTCCATGGAGAGTGGCAATTCAGAGAACACCCACCAAGCGGCCCACCCTCACATTTTCCCTCTAGAAACAGACCCATTTTATACATGGCGATTAAGGCACTAAAGAAAAAAGTATTAACATGATTCACATGTAGAAAACAAGGTTATTCATTTTGAGCACATTGTTCTCCCTAATAAGCATAGCAACGAGTAATTGAGTTTCAGGCAATCTCCAAGGTGGTGCTTTGTAGAGAAAACGGAACTTGGCATGATGTCTACTTTTCCTTTAATTACATTGCCCTAATGAGCAACTTTCTTTACTCTCAGCAAATTTATTTCTTGAGAAGAAGTAAGAGTAATAAATGGGTAATAAGGAACACCAGGTAGTACCAGAGAAGAAATATCAGCACCTTAAAATGACAACAGATTGCAAAAAGTGGTGGAAAACCAGCAGATTGTTCTCAGCTTCATTACGTTTACCACACTTACAAACAGAGTAAAGGATGTTAATCAATGGAGCACATTATCTAACCTGGGAACTGCCCTTGTCCTACTGTTACCTTCCTTCTGCACATGTCCACACAGCAACACAGAAACATGAAGTGCTGATACACCAGTCCAAAGCTCCTTTGCTTATATGCAGCAGAGGGCAATTCTGCCTCATGCCCTTGTGCAAGATAAGAGGAGAAAATCATATGCCAATAACATCCTACTGTCAATACTGCTCACCACCTTCCAACAGAAGGATAAAGGTCTGGCTTTTCAAAAGTCTTTAAGGCATTTAGACATCTGAATTGAAGGTTGCCCTGGCTGTTTTGCTTATCTTCATTTAAAAAACTCCACCTGAGAACCCACTTATGGCAAAGGACTCCCTGGATGTGCCTTTCTGGAGCACAAAAAGATGGGACACACCATACGTATGTTCATCCTTATCATCTTTTCTCTAAGCATTTGGTAGGAGATATCACACCAGTGAAGGCAGACCCCCAGCCCTAGTAAAACCATTCTTACCTACAGGTGGGTGAACATGTCACCTCTTAAAATACCTGAGATGTCCACCTTCGGAGAGTAGCAGTTGCTACAGCTCACAGGCCTTAGTTCAATTAAGCCAGTGTACTCCCAGGTGACAGTCTGGCTTTGTAAATGCCAACAGTATTATTTTCCAGAAAAAAAGCTGAAGCAAAGCTCTTTAGAGCCATCCAAGTTTTCAATGTTGCTCAAAGCCAAGAGGCACATCCCATCATATCTATCAGCTGCTTTAGGGTCATAGTTTCCTACAAGGAAGCATGAACTTCAGGTGTTGAATTAATCCATGTAGCTGTGGATGGGTCATCAATTCACTTCCCTCCTTTTCCTTGTTCAGAGATTCATGGATGTATCGGCACTCAGCGGCTTTACCCTGACTCGCTCCATAACTTCACAATGTCCCTTCGCCTCTCTGCACCACACTTGCAAGTACTATTACTTAACGCACTCACAGAGCTGGTAGGAAACTTAATTAACATAAGTAAAAAGAATACTCTGAGGTCTCCAAAATCAGGCACTTCAGATGTAAAAGTGTGACATGAAATTATCTTCAAACAGAAAATCTGAAAGTGTCAGTGGAAGCAGACACCGAAGACCTTAAGTGTTTGTGCAGCTTTATGTATTGTTATTTCTTCAGTAAGGCTGCCACAGAAATGGCAGAGGTATGGGAAGAAAGTATGTTAGCACTTAGAGTCTACTCGTAAATGCATTAAGTGCAACTATTTTACTGAGAAAAAAAATCAGGAAAAGAGCAGAGTCCCTTCTCCTGGGGAGCTAATCTCAATTACTGCTCACAATCATGCTTCAGCTGAAGAAAAACCTGCATAACTCCCATGCTGTACGTGATCTGGCAGTTGTGTGAATTTGCCACTTCAAAGACAGTAATGTAATGAACAAGACTAGATTTTTCCTTACAAAAAGAAATAAAAAAGTGATCTTTAATTCTAAAAATAGGCCTTCCATTAAAAACTCTATTTATTGCATTAGCTTCCCACTTCTATAGAGAATACAATCCCTAGAAGAAAGTTGCCAGTACACAAAAGTAATTTGTGTAGGCACAAGGGAGATACAAATGTTTAGGTGGATTTGCTTTGTGAATGTTTACCACAAACTCATGATCAGTTTTTGCAATTAAATACAGGAAGGTGCTCTTTGCCAGCCCCATCCACAACGCTGCGACTGTCTGGGCAGTGTGGGACAAAGGCTGCCTTGGTTCCCTGCTTTCCCTGGTTATTGGATTACCTGCACTTGGATAGCTGTAATTAGGTTGCAACCCAGTCAGGCAGGACTTTGAAGCAGTAAATGATGCTGCTCAGCATGGGCACCAATAAACACTCTCCATTTTGCAGAATACAAAAGCTGAAATTTGGGGAAAATGCTGCACCGCGCTACTTGAAACCCCTTCAGTGGCTCTCTGCAACATGGGAGGCATTTTCAGCCAAATGAAGCTGTTAGCACACAAGTTAGTTGTCAGAAAGATAAAAGTTTTCCTATACATGGAAAACAGAAACACTAGCTGTTTTTGGAAACAGATCATACATTTCAAGTAATTAATTAGATTTTGGACATGTTTCATTTTTGCCCCCCAGGGAAACGCTGTTAGCTCCTCTCTTCTTCTGAGCATCCTGCGTGTTTTAAAACACACATTCAATTCCACAGAGAATTAACAATTCTGAAGTCTTTGCAGTCATACGGGCATTTAAGGCTCCCTGCAGAGAGACATCACCCAGTGTGGGAGTTAAAGCTCTTCAGTCCCCCCACCCCAATGTTCCTTGTGGTTCGAAGCTGAGCAGTGGTCACTGTGGTCTGCTGGTGGCACTGCTGAATCCCTCCTGTCCCTGCAGTACCACATAAACCCTGTGCAGGGTTATAAACGCTATCTAATAAATTTGAGGGCTGGAGAACAGTAGGAGAGAGGGGAGCAGATTCTCACATCATCAGGAGGGAAATAGACTTTTAAAAAGCCAGTTGTGTCTGTGCACAACAATGAAGCTTTATGTCTATATAAACTGACAAGTCAAATTGTACTCCTGGGCCCAATTCTCAACATCAGCGCCATTTGACGGTGATAGCTCGCCTCCTGCCTCTGCAGCCTAATGGCTCTGTCTGCCAGGAAGGGCAGGAAGGATGATTAAAATAAGCATTAGCAGAATGGTTTGGTGATTAGCTTCTCCCTCTCTCTTTTTTCTCTTTGCTTTCTCTTTTTTTAGATATAGTTTTGGTCTGCCAAAGATTGCTAAAGCCTTTTCTTCATTAGCAGTGTACTTAACAAGTGTAAATTTAAAGTATTCATTTTCTTAAGGCCAAGGATTAAAGCAATTAAGGAAAACTGCAGCAACCCAGCACTCAAGTCAATCCTTAACATGAAAAAGAAACAATGGTGCTTAATGTATTTAAACAAAACCAAATTGTGTATAATTATCCTGACACTCTGTCAAACTGAATTTTCACTCTGCTGCAATGATTTGTTAAAATCTCCTTTCTGAAACTGAAATAAACACTTTCTTTCCCAGTGTGGGAACAGGTCTGCGGTCTCTTTGGACTACTTTCATGGCAAAAACATTGAGACAAAAGCTAATGTCCACTCTCATTCTGTACTCATTTTATCATCAGCTTTCTTCCTGATATCCTGTGGGCTTAATCCCCTCACCGGGTCTGCCCACGGGAGGCCTCAGCCCTTGCCAGCCCAGCAACTGGCCTCTGTACTGGCATCATCAGGGCCCGAAAGAGAATAAAATAATTTTGAGCAAATGTTTCTAGAAAGGGAAGCCATATTCCTGCAGTATTTGGCCTAAAATAATGTTGTGCCTTTGCCCTTTGTGCACATTAGGTCCTTCTTAAAATATGACAATAATTGTATAGAATGGGGCCTGGTCTATCTTTCACAATGATTTCTTCAGCTACTGTTTTAAATGCATGAAACCGAGATGTGCTTATGTGTGCTGGTTTTGGCTGGGGTAGAGTTAACTTTCTTCACAGTAGCTGGTACGGGCTGTGCTTTGGCTTTGTGCTGGACGCAGCGTTGGTAACACACCGATGTTTTCGTTACTGCTGGGCAGCGCTTACAGAGCGCCAAGGGCTTCTCTGCTCCTCACCCCCCCAGCAGCGAGGAGGCTGGGGGGGCACAAGGGGTCGGGAGGGGACACAGCCGGGACAGCTGACCCAAGGGCTGTCCCACACCATATGGTGTCATGCTCAGCATGTAAAGCTGGGGAAGAAGGAGGAAGGGGAGGGATATTCTGAGTGATGATGTTTGTCTTCCCAAGTAACCGCTACACGTGCTGGAGCCCTGCTGTCCTGGCGATGGCTGAGTGCCTGCCCGCCCATGGGAAGTGGTGAATGAATTCCCTGCTTTGCTTGCGTGTGCGTCTGGCTTTTACTATACCTATTAAACTGTCCTTGTCTCAACCCACAGGTTCTCTAACTTCTACTGTTCTGACTCTCCCTCATCCCACTGTGGGGGGTAGTGAGCAAGTGACGGGGTGGGGCTGGGGCTGGGGTTAAACCACATACTGATAAACTCTAGCATTTTTGTTAGCCCACAAACTGTAAAGTGTCCTCTGCTACAGAAAGGTGAGGTGTTAACTGTGAAATAACAGTGAGCTGGTGAACAGAAAGGTGTTAACTCTGGAGCCTTAAGGATGGCAATTTATATTTCAATGTTGCTAACTGTTTCACTGGAGATCTTGTTGCAGAAATACTGAGCAAAGGCATGATGTAATGAGATTTTGCTCAGAGATGTAGATGATGGCTCAAACCCCATACATTTCTGTGGAAAACAGAAAGTCCACAAGTTCCCACAAACTGTTTATGAATAAACCCCAAACACACGTCTATAGCATGCTACAATAGGAAGTGCAAAAATGCAGCATTATTCCTTATCTTAGAGGGGAACAAAAATACTGCCATGCTCCTGAGCCCTCCACTCTATCTATATGTGTAAGCCTATAAGTGTATGTCCATAAAGTGTATGCCCATAAGTATATATGCAAATATATAAATACAAATATATAAATACCTTCTTATTAAAAACAAAGTACTTTTCTTCATAATTTATAATTTTCACTTTTATTTTAATAAAAAATCCATATTTTAAAGTGCTTAAATAAGAGGTTTAGTGATTTTTGTTTCAACTTGAACTGTCAGCATGTCATTTTGGTTTCTGAAAACCACAAACATTCAGTTCTCTGTTTTCCAGTTTAGGCTTATTGATAGGGTTTTTTTAACTGTCTTTCAGCTCAGCTTCCTTCTACACTTTTACTTCCCCAGGAAAAAGAAAAAAAGAAAAAAAAGAAAAAAAAAAGAAAACAGTGGGCAAATATATAGAGGAAAAAGAAAGCATACTTTTTTTCTCCTCACAAAACAAACAAAACCAAAATACAAGCACATATCTGGAAAGCTTATTTCTCATATCTAGATATTTTTTCACTCTTTTGACTCAAAAAATAAATTAACTTGACCTTTCAGATATTGGCAAACCCATCCCATCAGACTTTTATTTACTTCCCAACCAGGAAGAACACTTGGCTCCATTAATATACCACCACCTTCATTTACAAAGAAAGTGATAGATAGGATTGCATCCGAATCACTGAAGCTGGTCATTCAATGCTGGGTAAGCCAGCAAAACTGCCAGCAACAACCAGTTCAGATGGTGTCTCCTATGAGATGATCACTTCCCAGGTACCCGGTCAAAGCTGATCCATCTGACCCATATTTGCAAGGCAGCAAAGAAACTGCCCCAAATTACAGGGTACAAAGAGCTCTTTCCTTGTGGGATCACAGGCTAAAACCACAGCATCTTTAAATAGCTGCATGTGGGTCAGAGGGTTGGATCGCTGTATCAGAATCTCCAAATTCTTGCTATTGCAGAACAGATCACTGAAGTAATCTGTTGTGCAGAGCACTGGATTTTAGTGCTATTTGTTTTGTGGATTATGAACTAGCTGCTCCCATAGCCTGAACCTTAAACAGAATGCAAGGCTGTATTTAATTTTACGTTTATGGCAACATTCCAGTTCAGCAAAGAAAAAAACTCTCTTTGGAAAATGCCAACTACCGGATAGGTTTGTTTACTTTCCAACTCATCAATTCCAAAAAGCCAGGTATCTAGGATACTAATGGGGCATGTTCTCCCCACTAGCATGAATTCACTGTGCATCAAAGAGTAAGCGGAGGTTGGGAGACAGTTTTACCTCCGGGACTGGGAATACACAAGAAGCACCTGAGCAGCTAAGCAAGTCCAAGCACTGACAAAGTACACTGGCCTGAGAGACCATGTTTGCTTAATACCCTTCACAGCAACTTGTTTTGGTTGGAGGCCCTTTGTCACTAAGTTGTTTGCCAATGAACTACCATCAAGGACACAAAAGAGCAAATACTCCATGAGCTAAACACAGTAAACATCCTACAGAAGGGGTCAGGAGATCTTTTGTAATGGTCATAATAATTTGTGTCTGCTATATTATAGACTAAGTGTAAATGATTTTTGGAAGCAAGTCTTTTTTACCTATGAGGAAAACAATTGTAGAAACCTTGAGGCAGGAAAGGGTAAGAAGCAGCAAGAGCAGTGACAGAATGCAGAGAGGCAGGTGGGCAGAAGGGCAATAAGTTTACACAACGGTATGCTAAATGCCAAATGTACCTTACCTTCCAGACAAAGTCTAGGTGTAAAG
Source organism: Falco rusticolus (assembly GCF_015220075.1). Classification (NCBI taxonomy): domain Eukaryota; kingdom Metazoa; phylum Chordata; class Aves; order Falconiformes; family Falconidae; genus Falco; species Falco rusticolus. Next base: position 14,436,634 of record NC_051190.1, read on the forward strand.
GGCATGTGTGTGACCATGAGGGATGGCTGCCTTAATGGGAACCCTTCTAACCACTTTGATTTGCTCCTATACTTGAGCTGATTCCAACTCTTTTGATCTGATGGAAGATATCAGTGAATGAAATGGCTCTTAATCAGATCTGATTATGATATCCGGCTATCTTAAAGTAAGTGCAGCAATGTATGCAGCATACAGGAATGTGTCAGAGATTTCAGGTATCAAGAAATGCCTCACAGGGTTGGAAAAGGGAGAAAGTACCACGAACAGTACGGTTTCCATCTAGGGAGATACATGTGATGATAGGATGTCTCCCAGTATTCCTGCTGGTGACAAATTTGTCAGTTTTGCCTTATGTAGGTTGGGCACATGCAAGAAGCTTGCAGGGCATGCTAGCAGTCTCCAGGGGCTTTCAAATCATAATCAGATAAAATATCATGGTCCAGAAAACAAATAATCCTGTTTAACTCAAAAAGGAAATTCATTTGATGGGGGGCAAAAAAACCTTTCAGGTCAACTCAGAATGACTTTTTGTCTGTTCAGCTCCCAAATCCAAAACATAATTATTTGGACAGTTCTAGCTTCTACCGCAATACTCTCCACTGGAAATATTCATGCACAGTTAATCTGACTTGCCCTGCTGGAGTCGCTATAATATCACAAGACTCATGAAGCAGCTGGGAAAGGCTTATGCTCCTTGGCTGGCAGAACCTCCTCTGATGCTCTCAGTCAGAAAGAGCAACATTGGCAAGACCAGGAGAAAATCCACCAGGATAAAATCCACAGCCTACTGTGAAGGATTTACTTGCTGCTGCATCAGAAGAAGATAAGGAAATAAACTTGTAACTGGGAAAAAAAAGAGCTTTTTTTTTTAAAAAAAAAAAAAAAAAAAAAAAGCACAACAGTTTAGATTCTGTGCTGCTTCCCTTCCTTTCCATGGGTTTATCCATGCAGGATGCAAAGAAAGCCGAGTCTGGCCCCAAGGGAGTTCAGATGCAGCAGACTGATCTACCAGCAGGCTACAATATGTTCCCAGAAGGTGCAATATAATTCCGAGGCCAAGGAACAGCCTATTAGCTCTGCATGCCATTAATTTTCATGAATAGTTCAATCCAATGCTCACAGAAGCTGTTGGGCATCTTTCCATTTTGTCTCGCAGGACCTGGATTAGGGCTTATTTATCTTTTCACTATATACCTTATCTTTAAGTAAGAAGCAGCCCAAACAGTTCAGTGCAGCTGTGCACGTTTCAAGCCCTCCACCAGGCACTGTGCACAGCAGCCTGCGCGACTCTGTCTGTAGGTTGGAGTGAAGGCATGTCACAGTCAAAGCCACTCACGGAGAATTAAACTTCAGGCTTGTTTAACTAAACTTGTGAATTCGCCATCATTCCCCTGTTTTGCCAGCCTGAAGAAGCAGCCCAGCAGGCTACTTGAGTCACATGCCAGAGTGCCTCCTTCATCCCCCCTGGAATTTGAAATGATTACTAATAGGTATTCTTGCTGAAGTGATTTAACATAATATGTTGAATGAGATCACTAAGTCAAAATATCTTTCCCTAAGTGACTCTCTTGCTGCTTGCCTGAATGCCAGAGGGGAAGGAGGACAGCATGAAGCAAATTCTTTTGCTGGCTTCTGCGTTTTACAAAATCTTTCAGTTACTGAAGAATTCACGTTAGGAAGTTTCACCCAGACTCATTACAAGAGGCCAATGATATAGGTCTGGCAGGCAGCCAGGGGATGGAGACACAGATGCTTGGGTTAACCTCTCTTGTTCACACTCTGCCCTTTTGCAGTATTTTCAGTGCTCTTCAGTCTACATTGGGAACTAAGACAGGCGAGGAAATGAGGTGGGCATGAAAGCAAAGCACTCTTTGCCCTGCATGCACAGCCCTGGACGAGCACCACTATTGCAGCTGCCTGTGTTACAGCAGGATGCAACCACCAAGTGAAACAGAATTCATGGAGGAACAGAGGCGTGCACCACAAAACACATCCCTGCATGCCAGGGATGCACAGGGTTTCACTGAGAGGCCAGGCTGCCCTTACCCGTCCGAGTCTGTCAACCTCAAATTTAAATTATTGAGGTCAGTACTCATAACAGCGGTATTGCGGGCTTTTGATTCAGTCTTCCTTTCTGAGAAAGCCCCATACTCTCTGGCCCAGTACGGCTATTACCTGCCAACCTAAAGGATGATGAATTTTATATATATTGCAGTAATGGCTAACCACTCAGTGGAGACCAGGGACAGGCTGTGCTATGGACTTTTCACACACTGAATGAGGACTGCCCACAGATGGCAGAGCGTATGAAACTGCTGAGACATTTCAGGATAATGTTCTTGAATGCCTTGGACACGATGACCTCCAACAACTCTGCAGTACTTGTGCTGACTGTAACAATACAGGGTGCCATTCTACAGTAAGGATGTTCATTCATACCAAATTACTATCAGTTGCCCTGACATGGCCTTATGATAGCAAGAAACTCATCTAATTCAAAGCAGGCAACTCCTTGATAGGAAGGTATTTAAGTGCCTTGATTAACAAATGTAAAAATTTTAATCTATTTCAAACTGAACAGAAAACATAGAGGAATAAGGAGATATTCTAATGAGAAGTTTTCCTAATATTTGGCTGCTATAGTTTTGGCTGTCCAAGAAATAAAGTGGATCAATGAACAAGAACTACTCAAGATGTAGATGAGAAAAGTAATCCAGCAATAGTAAAACGTGAAGGACCTGAACCTATAACAAAACCTGTAAGACCAATTTAACTCTGACATGTTCACACTTGCAGGATTAGGCTTCAAATAATTGCAGAAAAATGTAAGAACTGAAAAACTATACCTTTAGCTTTCTACTAGAGTGAGCCCTGAGGGTGGATAGCTAACCATTCCTGGGAAATACCCTCCCAAGAAATAGTCCCACAAAGATGCAGAGGAAATAAATCTAAAACATTCACTGCGGATTTTTTTCTCATTATTAGTCATTCTCTCTGTAACTCAGAAAAATCACACAGTGACTTCTTTCATATGCACTGAGGTACAGAAACATATTCTACCACGAACTGCCTTAAAGAAGGTGCTGTGAAAGAGGCGTCAGCCACTCTTTTATCCCTTCTGCAATTAATGTTCCAGTATTGAAGTTCTAAATATATATCCAGAAACCAGCAGACATTAGTATCCATCAGCAACCTTATTAAAATACAAGTGCTAAAGATATAAGTTACCTTTAAATATACTCTTTACACTTAGAAGTTGCTTTAGATGAGGCTGTGTCAGAGCTTCATAGCCAAAAGCCTGAAGATACCAAAGCCCAGCAAACAGACTAAGCAGGGACCAACCTGATACACTTTTTTCTCTATTCAGTCAGATGAGCGGTCACTCCCAAACCAAATGGGAGAAATAAAGCACACTGTAAGAGACTGCAAGTACTTTCTAGCTGTCTCAACTCTGAAAGTCTCCTAAGAGGACTGATATCTCAACAGCTGGGCACTCCTTTTGCTGTCAAACACTCACAGAGCAATGGGATTTGTCAGCAATCTGCTGAGCATATACAGATGACAACTGCCAAGCTTGGAGAGCTCAAAGGCATTTACAGAGAGATAGGGGTTTGCGATAGATACGTTGAACCAGAGCTGCGATCCAGAATCTGTGAAAATTGTGCCCAATAGCTGTAAAGCCTTTAGCTGTGGTAGTTAAACCAGGCACCGTAATATGCAGAATTTAGCCTGTTCAAGGGAGGATGATCAGCCTCCATGTCACATACTACAAGGAAAAGGGTGTTGGTATGATTTTGGAAGCTGATGTTTGCTGCCTAAATTACAACTCTATTTATCAGTCAAATATATGGAAATGAAGCATTGCTTAACAAACAGGTTTTGATTTGTCCCAGGTACAAATGTACAAATTTCATTGTTAACGGATTTAAAGCTCTCTCCAGCCACCTACACTTCACTCAGTGGTGCTCCATCCCTTGTAGATTTTCAGCCTGTTGCCCCACCATGATCTACATATCCCTAAATCTTTTTAAAGATCTTCCTGACAAAGGGATATGTTTTGTTGGTACAACACAGAGATGTATTATATCAAAAGATTTTTGCCTTACTGACATAAGCTCCAAATGATTCCCAAAGTCAGCTGTATTTTCAATAATTTGCCCATTTCATGTATTTCAAAACAGGTTTATCCACTTATGACAGCATACTGCTTAATCCCCTCCATCCTCCAATCCCACCAGTGATAGAACTTTGCATCAAACTTTTTATAGCATCAAATGTGGTTTTTTTCCCTGGCATCCTAAAAGAATGAAATTTTTGTTCAGCTACAGTCTGTGCAAAAGCGTAAGTTAGCTCAGTGATATTCAAGAATAACTAGTTAGACTCTGAGGCTCTACATTCTGCTAAAAGATACATTGTCACATCTGTGTCTGTTTTTTGCTTCCTATGTCTGCTAAAAGCAACATCTACAACGACTATAACCAAAAATAACAAGTTAAAAATGTTTTTCACCAATTTGTCACCTTTTTGCCCTTAACAACAGTAAATGTATAATCTAGTTCATTAACAGTTTCGCCTGTTTATACTTAATGTATAACAAGGGAAAAATAAATGCATTACAAAAGAAGAAAATGGAATTGTAAGTATGACAAAAATGGAAACAGAGTTCATGGATTGGTGCAGCAATTAAAATCACTTAACACATTTGAAAAGGAAAAAAATTACAGAATTATAGAAACATTTAGGTTGGAAAAGACCTTTAAGATCATAGAGTCCAACCATTAACCCAGCACTGCCAAGCCCACCACTAAACAATGTCCACATCTACGTATCTTTTAAATGCCTCCAAGGGGTGGTGACTCCACCACCTGCCTGGGCAGCCTGTTCCAGTGCTCGACAGCCCTTTCGGTGTTAATTCCAAGGTGCCTCACTTAACTGCTTTTATCTACATCAGCATATAAAATGGCCATCATATGTTTTCATTCAATCTTCTTGCTCAGCAGTGTCATTACAAGGTTTTACCCTTAGTAGTGGGGTTCTCATTCTCTGTGCTTCATGCAACTGGTCAATAATAAACTTTTTTTCCACAGCTTTTGCATATTTAAGTCATTAGAAAACTTTAAAATACACTACAGTTTTTTTTGTGAGTGGGGAGTTCTCATCATGTGATTACATGGGATACATATTACAAAGGAAAAAATACAAAAGCAGAAAATGTCATTAATTCTCCTTCAAGCAGATGGTAATGCTGTAGCAATGAACAAGTTTATATTATTACTTTCAGAAAGAGAAGGACGTGTCATATTTGAGATAGAGGATCCTACCAAACCTACTAAGTATCATCAGTAAATCTAACAACAGCAAAATTTTTCCATTAACTCATTGTGACAGCTGTCAAGCTAGGGAAAACTTTTTGTTAATGCCAGTATAATTGTTCATTTAAACAAAAGCCAGGAATTCAGTCACACTGGAACAGCTTATGTCTCCAGCTCTGCCGTACAATCTGCACACATGCATATATTACATCTATATGCATAGTTGCTCTTTAATTTTCATCTTTGAGGCTACAGTGTGATTTGTCCTGAGCCTGAGCAGAACCCTACAGAAAGCAGACCAGAAGGCAATTTGTGATTGAGTTGTAATGAGCCGCCTGTGTTTTCCCTTGTTGGAAGGAAGGCTTGGCACCCCAGCCAGCAGCTGGGGTAGGACATGCTCTCTGCATGCCAGGCTAACTGCATGGTCACCGATTTTCTCCACGCCTTCAAAATAGGAGAACACAACTATTGGTAGAAATGTCACCTCACTTTTTGTGAGGTGACAGATTGAAGTACCAAAGATGTAGACTGCATCCTCCCTTGGGACCCTGTGTGACCACAGCCTGACTCAGAGCTCACAAGGAAATCCCGGTATAGGTCTTGGTGCTATCACAGGGTCTTTGCAACCAAGGAAGATGCAGAGATCCCATTACCTACCTCCATTCAAGGCAGGGCTGGTATCATTAAGCTGATCTTCTAACAGCAAAACTAACCCTGAACAAGAAATGGTGTGCAGCCCTTACCTCCTCGTAGACATCGTCATTCCTGCTGAAGTCTCCAGCCCTCCTTGGAAGCACGTGGACATGAACATGCTGTCAACATGAAACAAAATAATGGTGATAATCAAGCTCATGACTTTCTTTTCTGGATTGTCAGCATTATTCTCAACACACACAAGTAACCATGCACAGGCTCCCACAGCATTATTTTCAGAGAAAAATACATTAACCTGTTCCATAACGGTATCTCAAGTCTTCAGAGAATATAAAAGGAAAAACATGAGAGAGCAGCTCTGCTGTATTATATGAGCTTCAGAGTGAAATGCCTGGAAGTTTAGGGACTCTGTGAAATTATTCATAGTTGTCATTCAGGAACGTATTTAGCCTCAGCTTTGAAATGACAACGTACCTCTGAACTGACAAGAATAAGAAGGTGCTGGTACAGGACCTGGCTGTAGCAGGTGTGAGCAGAGGGCTTGTGTAGGCAGCCCCGGGCTCAGTGCTGTGCTGCACGGGCCGGGGGACAGAGGAACCAATGGTATACAGCGGAGACCACGCAGGTAGGAGGGCTGTCAGAAGAAGACACTCACTGGGCTGTACAGCATGGCTAATACAATGTCTTTTGCAAGATTAAAATGGTTTGCTTTTCCTCCCAGGAGCTCATAGCCTGAACGCAACAGACTGAAGACCCCGGTGACATGAGGTGTGTGCTGGGGGCACGCGCCTGCAGGGACATGGGCTGCAGTGTATCAAATGGTACCAAACCTGTGAGGCACAAGAATTATGAGCCCAGTTTTGCAGAGGCTGAAGCGTAAGTGTCACTCTCCTGATGGCAGGGCCATTGCTTGGGGGGTAGAAGAGCTAAGGACTATAAGCTGCACAAGCAGCTTTGAGCTACCCAGTATGGGAAGCTAGGAGGTGCAATGTATTTTTGTCACAAATGATGACAGAAAAGACACAAAAATATGGACAAGAAAGCAAATATATTACTTGCCACCTTGCCAACTTGATGTTGTGTTGTTACTATATTTTTTTTCTCTTAAGAGACTATGACTGTCTCTTGATACGACATAGGAAGGGTAATTCAAGATTCTCAAGACTCAAACTCTACTAGGAAATTAAACAAACACTCATCTATCTGCTTTTCTACAGTAAATTCAGATTACATTGCAAAGCACTCCTTTATCATTTTCCCTTTCTCTTTCACTCTCTTTTGATGAAAAAAATCCACACCACAACTGAGAAGTAATTCTTCAGGAAAAAAACCACAGCACCTCATTGAGGAGAGGCAGCAAATGATCTGAGTGACAGATCACATTCATGCATCTCCAGATCTTTTTAGATGGGGCTTAAATCCTTTAAAAAAACCCACTGCATCAGAAACAGCACCAAATGCCTCACATAAAATTTAGATAGCTTGCACCTGACTCAATTTGATGAGGTAGAAATCAGCTGAAATTCATGCACCTCATTGAAACACTCTCAAAACACGGCTCAAGTCTATAATGAAATCCAAAATCAAAAAAGGTTTTCTTAGGCTATTTGTAAGAAAATTCAAACACACCTATATTGTGTTAGCTTCAATCCATAAAAACATTTGCTCAGTGAATAAAATGAAATCACAAGGATGTTTCAGTTAATGAAATATTCCGAATACCACTTTTTTTTTTCTCACTTTACCCTAGAGAAACTGAATATGCGATTGCTTATTCTTATCATTATCCACAGCCTTCAGTGTATTCAGCCTAGAGATGAGGATGATTCTTGAGGGTCAAAAACTGTGTTTTTGAGTAATACATCAGTGATAGTGTTCTGATAGTGTATTATACTAATATATCATGAGAGCGAAAGTGCTCTTGTGATGTATTAGTGCAATGTATCATCTGAACATCACTGCTCTCATGATGTATTGCTCAAAATCGCAAGGCAAGTTTAAAGATGGTCTTCAGTAGCCCAGGGCCTGAAATTTTGTTTTTGAACAAAGACTTTCAAGTAAAATAAAAGTGAAGATTAAAGTTTGCAGTGGTACTGTAAAATTTTGCTAGTGTGTCACACTTGTGGTTCTTGTTAGATTTTAAATCTACTCATGAAAATAGGGATTAATCCGCCAGTCAGTTTTTTTCTCTTCTACTGCTAGGAGTGAGAGTTTTGCTACAAATATCAATTTTCAGGAATTTCTCCTGATGATACATGTATATACAACCTAATACCAGCTATCAACAACCATACCCCCTAAATGTTCAGGCACCTTTAAAGTATTTTTTATCTCTGTGGCAGAATGTTCCAGGATGCACATAACAGAAGATCAGTATACCCATGACAGACAATTTGGAATATCAGAAAGCACGCAGGGACGTAGTCCAAAGCTCAGTGCAGAGATGCTGCACTGCAGATGCACAGACCAGCACAGCAGGTAATGAATGAGCCTAATGTGATCTTCTACCCAAAATGGGCTCTTGCGATCAGCATGAATAAAAGAAGAAAAAGTGTTTATGACAGCATATGGGCCACTTGGCATCAGTGAGGACATTCCCAGGGGTTAGTCACCTTTACTACATGCATTATGTTCCTACACAACACCAGGCTGCATAGCAAAATCCGTCAACTGTATTAGAAAACAAATTAGTATTTCCAAGGGTTGAGGTAACTACAATCAGTTTAAAAGACAGTAATTTTTGCCAGACATTCCAAATTTTTTTAAAAAAAAATATTTCTGTGCACGAAGCATAAATATATATCTGGATTCTCCCTATTGTTTATGTAACAGAAACAAATGGGATCAGCAATAGAGTCTCAAGCAGTTTCCATCTCTTCAGCTTTACCAAGAAAGCAGGGAAATACAAGCTGCACAGAGCAGCGGCTATCACAGAGAAAGAAACACTGAACAAGAGGATTTCACACCTTCTCTAATCTGCCTTTCAGCTTCTGGCCTTCCCAGCTCAGGGAGGCTGATACTTTGATTTATTAGGAGTTCTTTAATTGATCATTTTTGCTCCTTAGTGCTATTTGTTATTGCTAAAGCCTCAATCCACCAAGGCACTTAAGCACCAGCTCGATTTCCAGCCTGTGAATTGGTTCAGTGGGAGTATTCACATCCTGGATATTATGTATATGTCTGTGCTTTGTGTCCGCTGCATAGGCTACAGGGAGGTCTCCCCAACTAGTGGTAGCAGAAATAACCTCAAGGTACCTGCAAATTACAGTTGCTTCCTTCCAGTTTGTTTTCCAGGCAAAACAAAAACCTGCACGTCCAAAAAAAGACATTTGCAGTTGACTGAAATGTGTCAGTTGATGCAAACAAAACATTTGGCTGCATTGTTTTTTTTAACCAAACAAACAGATTTAGGCAAATCCTCCCTCAAAACACTGCTCGGAGACAAAAAAAATCCAAACATTGTGTATACAAACTGTCAAAATAAAGCATTTCAACTTTTTTCTCCAGTTATTGAGGGTATCCTCAAGTCTGGTGGGTGGCAGACAGCCCCATCACATTCCAGCAGGCTGTATTCAATCACAGTTGATAGTATTTCATTTTTTTCCTAAAAAATTGCTTTCCCCTCATTTTGCATTATTTTGATTAATAAGCAAGAAAAGCAACATACAACAGCCGAGACATTTACATTAATGGACCAATCAATGTCACCTGCATCAGGGTAGAAAATAATGCAGGCACACGCTTGCCTTGCTGAGAGTGTTAGCTACCTTTCCCTTCTCTTGTCAGACACTGATGGAGAAAGCTGCATGCAACTGGAGGAGGTGGGCACACTGGGTACAACAACATGAGGACACAGCAGTATGCCCTCAGCTAGGGGACATCATGTGGGTCAAAGATGCCTGAGCCCCACCAGTTGCTTCTGATACTGGGGACAAGATTTCTTGCCAAGGAGGGTCTGGGGCAGCAGTAGCTGAAAGGAGGCTGTGGGAGCTCAATTTTATAGGACTTTCAAAGTTAAAATTATTAGCCTGAGAGTTTTCCAGGGCTGGGACTGCAGCTTCCTCTGTTTTCACAGTGGCTACCACATTACAAATGAAATTGCAGTTTGAGAAACACCCAATGGTGACAATTATAAAGTGATGCAAAATCACTTTTAAGATAAGTTTTTTCAAGACATCCAGAATGGCAAGAATAGTTAGAAAATGTACTGCAAGGAACAAATCTATAGTGCCATGGGGAAATCATAAGCCAGAGCCAGAGTGATGTCTCTGACCTCCCACTGCAGCCAGAGGATCCTCCCCTGGAGCCCTGTGGCATTCCCAGCATGACTGGGAGCATGGGGCTGCTGCTGGGCACTCTGCAGCACGCTCATCCGTCTGCTGCTGAAATCTGGCAGCAGCACAGGCATTTGTGGGATTATATGGCTGAAGTTGATTTCCAGTGAACCAGGGCTGCAAAATGCTCACAAAAGTCTCAGTCAAAAAACTTGGAGCCTGTTTTGTTGCAAAAACAGCCATTCTGGTCAGGTGAGTTTTGCTTCAGCACTCAAGGCCATGCAGAAAGCAATGTTCCTAGTTACAGCTGGTTTTATATACTGAATTATGGTTGAATAACCAATGTGTCACCACTGCACTGGATGTAAAGTAAAAATACTAGGCAAAAATAGACACTGAAAGAGATTTCCTGGGTAGATCAGAATAGTGAAGAGCAGATGACCCTGCCACACACCACTGGGGAGGACATGGACGTTGCCCGCAATAATTCATGAACATTATGTTGTGTTCGCTCAGCTGCTGTGCTGGTTAGCAGAGCAACAAAGCTCAGCTTCCCACAGAAAGGGAGATAATAGCCTGTACAAGAGTTCCTCAGCATGCACTCAGGGTCTATTAGCAATAAATGTTGCTATAAGATGAATACATAAAAACTGGCAACGCGTCACGCAACCTTGAGGACAGGGGGCTGCCAGAAAGTCGGTAGAGGAAGAGCTGTTCCCACCACACCTGCAAAAGCAGTATATGGTCGAGATGTGCCTTCATACAGCAAAACCAGGTGCCTTTCAGCAGCTCAGTCCTTGCCCTCATTACTTTTCATTCTTTTTACAGAGACAAAGCTTTGCAGTTATGAGCTTCCATGGTCTCATGGTGCAGCAAGATCAGGAGAGGCTGTGATGTGGGGCACAGAGGGACGTCAGGGCCAGGAAGAGTAAACCCCAACGTCCCTTCCACTGTTGTGTTTAGGCAGGAGGAATGGTAGGAAGGGCATTAGTGGCTGCAGGCAGCAAGACTTGCTGGCCAGGAGACCCCCATCAGCCAGTTCACTGGGAAAAAGGATCGTGGTTCGCAGATAAGACCTTGCTTGCTGCACAGTCCCCTGTCCATTATAGAGACACGGGCTTCTTACAGGAGGCTGTGGCAATGCTTCTTCTAAACTACCAGATTAACTGTAGAAATTCCAAACTAATAACCATTCTCCAAGTAAGACTGTTAGTGGGTGATAAAGAAAATCAACAATAATACTGAGATAGCCACATGAAAAATAGGGCAATTTTGTCCTCTCTGTAAACTGGGCTTCCATGGAGCCCTTGTTTGCTATTCTTGATTAACTGCTCAATTATCCCTGATACAAAATTATTCCACGGAAAGCCCTGCCTGTATATCCATAGCTCATTAACAGAAAGCACTCCCTCTGCCGTCCCTGAAAATACATGGCGTTACCCAGGCGCCAGCACACTTCGTACTATCGCTCTTTCTAGGCACTGAAAGCTGATTTCTAGGGCCCTTGACTTGCAGACCCTGGCAAAGGCATCTTCATGGGAAAGCAATTTCTGTTCAGTGAGTACTTATGAGTTCTTGACGTTTTTCCTAGTCATGAATTAGGTTGGGATGGAGAAACAAATTAAAAACTAAATTACGTCCTATCCAACACTAGGAAGAGTTTTGGTCAATTAAAATATTCTGTTTTCACAGCCTTTAAAATTATTTCCAGCATTAATACTATTTACACGAAGCAGAGACCGCTTTGAAAGACCTAATTTTTGTGAAATATTAAAACATGACAGGAAACTACTTGAAACAATTCCTTTCCTACAAAAATGCCTCATTTCCAGCAATCAGCATTTTCCTTTCCAGCTTCCCTAGAACCTCATGCATGAGACTGTACAGATGCAGACACTCGGTGCCTCCTCCCCAGATGGCAGCTCTGGCATTCTGCTTGTGGGGGTGGCTCTGAACCCACAGGTTCGAAGGCTGCACAGACTAATGCATCTTTAACACCTTTGCTTTGGCCCCAGTTTATTAAAACACGAAACTGAGGCTTGGTTTTCTACCTTCATGAGAAACACAAGGAAGCGATACAGATGGAAAGGAGCGGCACAGACTGCCAGACTGGAGAGCGGTATGTGCAGGGGGACAGAGGGATGCTTTGGAAGGGAAGGACAGGGAAATCCACATCTGTCTCAGAAAGCCTAGGCCAACAGCAGAGGAAACAGGTGGGAATAGACTAGAAGAGCCACCAGAGAACAGGAATGGTAGGAGCTACTAATGGGATACAGATAGTGGTGGAAGTTTTGCGAACTAAAAAAATTGTGCAGAAAGAGGGTGCAAAGAGAGAAAACAGAAGAAACTGGAACAAGTCTTGGGAGAGGAGGCCACACAGGCTGACCACACAGTACCAAGCTGGAACATGAGGGCCCTTTCAGGAGACACTTGCATACACCTGGCATGGCCCTGCACCGTACACATACCCTCAGAAGGAAAAAAGAAAGCTCTGCAATGCTCCCTACCAACCTTTATGGATTTGTCTCTGGAAGAGTGAGTATCAAGATACCTGCTCAGCACAGAGGACACGTACTTTGGAAAGCAACAGAATGGAGAGAATTTGCAAATATATCAGAAACCAAACCAGGTGGGGGGGCTTACAGCAGAGTACATCTTCAAAAATGTAGATTGAGAAATGTACAGATTCAGCATCCTCAATAAATAATGCATCTGTCAACTGTTATAAAGTTTTAAAGAAATGAGCTGTAGATGAGCTAGAAAAGGGATGTAGACCTAATGAAAACATGTGCAGGAAGATTTTTAAACCCACTTGAGATCTGCAGTTATAACTTCCACAGCTGAAGGCAACTTCAGCGTTTGCAAGAACTGCTAAGCCTCCCTTCCCCCCCCCCCTCCAGCCCCAAACCCAAGAAAACTGGCACGATAATGAGGGTAATTAGCCTGGTTTTTGGAAGTAGTGATCCAAATGTAATTTGGACATCTCCTATGGGATCCTCTAAAAGGCAACAAATGAATAAACTAAATGGAAATAAGGGTGGGATGGTGCTTTTGAACTGATATTTCCTGACTTCTAATCTGGTCCACAACTCTAGGAATAAAGGGTCCACACACGGTGGTAGGAAGGTCAGGCCAAGGACCATCACCAGCTCCTCTCACCTGCCATTATTCAGTGCCTATCCCCTGTCTAGCACCCACAGTGGATGGGACAGGCAGACCTGCAGGAGCATCAACCATTACTCTGTGTGAATCAACAGGAAGAACAACACCTTGTTCCAGCCAAGGACCCTGATGGGAAAACTGCTATACCATGTTTCCTGGATTATATGTCAGCAACACCACAAATGGAACACCGAGAGACCTGTACAACATCTTCAACCCCCTGAATACCAAAGAACTGCAAAAACAACCTGACACCCTGGAAACCCCTGAATAAAGTATCACTTCCATTTTACAGATGGGAAGGCTGATGCACAAACCAACGAAGGTGCTGCTAAAGCTGCTTGAGAAGGTGGTGCAGGTTTAGGAACAGCTGGAGAGCACCTGCCTTGAGGTCCTGCCCCTTTGCCTTCCCTCAGGGTCACTTTGCCCAGGTGTTTTTGTGCAAGTTTGGTGTTGCTGATATGCAAATGAAAGCACAATTGCATTTCCCCTCACCTCTGATCTTTAGTTAAGTCTTGATAAACGCATATTGTTTAAACACTTGTGATACGTATAATTAGGGTTCTTTAATTTATGTTTCAATAAAATGTTCTATAATAAACATTTACTGCTCTGTGAATAAACATTTAAATGAAGCTCCTAATGGGGGTTACATGTTTCGAAGCAGTTCATGGCTTTGCCGAAGTTTCTCCCTATATTTAATGAGAGTCATTTCCATAATCTGTGCATTATTGCTTAAGCCTCCCTTCAGGAATATTTTACAAAGTAAAATTCTGTGAAATATTATCAGCCAAAAGAGAAAATGCTAAGAGGATTATCAAATTGTCCCGTTAAAGGGACAGCATAAGCTTTCATTTCCCCCCGAGATGCTAACATTGTAATTATGTAGAATGTGCTTACTAATTATCACACCGGTGTGTTATTACAGTTCTTTTTCCTCAGAGACCCAGTCTAAATGAAAAGGATGGGAGACTTCTGAAAGGTCTGATATGGGGGGCAATATAACGCTAATTTACTTTCTGATATTAATAAGAGTAAGGATTCAATGCCCCAGGCAAATTTTGTAGACGTCAGTTAAGGTCCAGCTCCCTCAGGGGGGGTTGAGTGTTGCTGTGTATGAAGTTGCGTACAGCTGATCCCACAACATCGGCCCTGCAGCCCCACGATTGACACCCAGGGTCTCATCCCCATTTTGCTGAAACTTACACCCATTTTCTCCCTGACTCCAATAATAGCAGGACTCGGCACCCCAGCTGAGATATAAAGTACACTAAGGTTGAGGGCAAGATTATTGTTGGAATACAGAGGGTTTTCAATTCTCTGGAGTATCTGCAATGATACAAACACCTGTAAGATATTTCTTCCATGTGTCTGAGTACATTTGAGGAGAGCATAAAACTGAAATATATCTTTTCTCCACTCACAGGGAATAAGAGCACTATAGCAGCAATGGCCCACTCTCCCTTTAAAGCAGAGGGTAGGGGATAAGAAGAGACAATAAATCAGGAATGGATGTGGCAGGGGAGGACAACCCTTACATACCAGTTACTCTTATTCTGAGAAGGAACACATTATCTCTAATTTTTGTGCTTATTCCCTTTCTAGACAACTGTTGCAACTTCTTCTATGATGGTGAAAAGGTGCCTACGGGACTGAAATACTGCCCTATCTCCTCTTTCCTTAAAGGTGTGTATTGCCTTTGCATGGCAATGTTTTGGCAGTGGGTGGCTTCTGTGAGAAGCTGCTGGAAGCTTCCCCCATGTCCGACAGAGCCAGCACAGCCAATACGGACCCGCTGCTGGCCAAGGCCGAGCCCATCAGCGACAGTGGTAGCACCTCTGAGATAACGTATCTAAAAAAGAGGGGAAAAAACCTGCGCAACAGCAATTGCGGCTGGGGAGAGCAGCGAGAATATGTGAGAGCAACAGCTCTGCAGGCACCAAAGGCCAGTGCAGGAGGAGGCAGGAGGGGCTCCAGGCGCCAGAGCAGAGATTCCCCGGCAGCCCGTGGTGAAGCCCACGGTGAGGCAGGCTGTGCCCCCAGCCCAGGGAGGTCCAGGGGGAGCAGATCCCCACCTGCAGCCCCGGGAGGGCCCCGGAGCAGGGGGATGCCCGAAGGAGGCTGTGAGCCGCGGGCAGCCCGCGCTGGAGCAGGGTTGTGGCAGGGCTTGTGCCCCCGCGGGGACCCCCGCTGGAGCCGGCTGTGCCGGAGGGACCCCCGCTGGAGCAGGGGCAGAGGGTGAGGACCCTGTCCCTGAGGAGGGGGGAGCAGCAGAGACAGAGTGTGATGGACTGACCCCAGCCCCGTTCCCTGCACCCCTGCGCCGCTGGGGAGGAGGAGGGAGAGAAAACCGGGGGTGAAGTTAAGCCCAGGAAGAAGGGAGGGGTGGGAGGAAGGTGTGTTTAGGTTTTGCTTTTTAGTTCTCATTATCCTGCTGTGATTTGATTGGTAATAAATTATACTGATTTCCCCAAGCTGAGTCTGTTTTGCCCATGATGGTAATTGCTGAGTGATCTCCCTGTCCTTGTCTCCACCCATGAGCCTTTTCTCATGTTTTCTCTCCCCTGTCCAGCTGAGGAGGGGAGTGATGGAGCGGCTTGGGGGGGCACCTGCAGGGCATCCAGCCAGGGTCAACCCACGACAAGATGGAAGAGTGATGGTACTACAAGGCAAAAGAAAAGGTTTCTGATGACAGTAACGTAACTGAGACTCATAACTTTCTGCAGAGGATGAAATGCATGAAAGCCACGGTGCTTTCCATCACAGTATCTATCAGTGCTAAGGGAGATTTCCAAGGCTCTGTGTCAGTTCTAAGGCATTTTATACCCTTAAGAATACATTTCCCAAGAACTGGCAAATATCTCTTTGCATACC
Organism: Falco rusticolus; assembly: GCF_015220075.1. Taxonomy (NCBI): domain Eukaryota; kingdom Metazoa; phylum Chordata; class Aves; order Falconiformes; family Falconidae; genus Falco; species Falco rusticolus. The sequence goes on from NC_051190.1 coordinate 14,452,910, forward strand.
TACAGCACTCACTAGACTGTATTTAGTTATTTATAATATTAAAATTATATATAGCAGCATGGGTTCCAAAACATGGGCTGTTTCCCTGTTGTATTGCCGAATGTGCACATTCATCACTAAGGTTTAGCTGCTTCAGTTAAACCTTTTAAATGTAAATTATTTTCTATTATAAAAAGCTGATTGTGGGAGTTTTAGTATTACAAAGATGGTAATTTATGTGACTGGAACAAAATAAAACATTCAACAGAAACAGAATTTTACTTGATCAGAAACACTTTTATGTTTCAGTATAGTTTTCTTTTCACATTTTCCTCCTGCAGCAGTGGCCTCTGTCTTTCAATTAGCTTGAAACAGAAGATCTTAAATAAAACTATAATTTAACTGCATTTGCATATGTATCATTCCACAGCTTCTTCACCTCACATCTGAAGTATTTTTAAGCTATCATGAAGCAATGCCTGGAAACCCTTACGCAGCTGCTGAGCTGTTCACCCGTTAACAGTCCACCAAAGTCTCTGGGATGGTGACAAACAGGACCATTTTCCAAGCAAACCACAGGAGTAAGTCTCCTCTCATGTCACCTCAAACCATTTTTATGGCATATCCAGTGAGGAAGCTGAGAATCCAGAAAGCAGGTTTTGGGCATGGATTATATGACTGCTGGTCATACTTTTCTTTGACTTACTTCCCACACACACCATTGAATCTGGGACACAAAATGGTTTTGTGGAAGTAAACGGCCTCCTTGAAAATCAGACTTCATAGGTCACCTACAACATCACCCAAAGGTGACTGAAATCCCCATAATGACTCCTCAGTCTCAGCAGCTACTGGATCAGGCCTTGCAGAATACCACAGTGTCAGCGTTGACACAAGTCACTTTTGAAGATTTTGACAACAGCCTATACAAGGTAGTATCTTCTCCCATGCTACCAGCGCGAAAGTACTTTTCTCCTTGGTTTCCCAAGTAACTAGGATTTTTCTTGCCACTTTTCATAATATGCAGCCGTGCTCCAATTCCCTTTCTGCTCAGGCCAGTGGCAGCACTCTTACTAACTTTAGGTTAAGTCCTTCATGATTTGAAGAGATTTGTCAAGCAGACGTGCTAATAAAGGCAAGGGATATACAATACTATGTCCTTAAACTTCAAAATAAAATAAAATGCATTCCATTGTCTTTATTCACTGTGTAATGTTTTGAAACCAGATTCGAAAAGGTACCAATGTCCCTTTCTGAAACATTTTTTAAACTTCTTAAAGTACTTCTTTTGTAAGCCCTTGCATGGCATGCCACATTTGCCCATCTGCCACCTAAGAGTAGTGAATGGCTACAAGGCCAACACTGATAAACACACAGAAATGCATCTTCCATTGACTGTTTGCTAAAACAAGAACTCGATCATTTTAACTTAACCAATTTAATTACAGAAATGTACTATTGATTCAATCTTTCTTCATATTCATGAGCTGGCTAGAGTGAAGAGTGAACTGTTCTGCTTAGTACACTTTCACCTTGACAAGCATGAATTACCCTAATTGGGAAAGGAGTTCTTTCAAAATTGTTTAAATCCACAAAATCCTTTCAACGAGGGAACTTTGGTGGATTTGTAATGCTCACTAGTGTTTGCCAGGAACCCAGCTGAAACCACCAGACTTGCTGTCCTGGAGACCTTTCAACAGACAGTTTGTCCAAATGGACTTTGACTGTGACTAGCAGGGCCATATGGGCAGAATGGTAGCAGAGGTGAACAGTTTGTGATTATGTCCCTAAGTCGTTTAACCTTCAGAACTGCAATTCAACATACTCTGCCACCCAACAGGAGGCTGTACAAGCAGGTGAAAAGATAGATGTCTATTCTTAATGACTGTTTAGGAGACTGCTGAGCTCTGGTCTGTGCCCATGTTGGTTCAGTTCATTAATGTAATTAACCAACAATCAATCTTTTTAAATTAGTTACACAAAAACAGCTACAGCCAGATCAACTGACATGGAAGTTAGGTCACGCTCCATTTCTGCACGATTTAACATCCACACTGGAACAGAATACGGGGCATGGAAGCATAAGAAACTGGAGCCAAATTCATTTGAAGTCCTACAACTTAATTAAAGTGTGCAAGATCTGTGCAGCTGCCTTGGTCTTATTTGCATGGCCTTCCAAGCTTGCAGCTAAACACCTTGGCAATATAAAAAGTGCTCAGAAAAAAAAAGAAAGAAAGAAAGAAAGAAAGGAAGGAAGAAAGAAGTGCTTCCAGGAAATACTTAGCAGTGAAGGAATTTAAATAATTTTAAACAGTGTAACTTTATGCAGGGTTTGAAACTGGACGTTAACAGCAGCTTTCATGGTTCACCAGCATCTCTGTTAACAGAATAAAATGAAACCAGAAGGAGCTTAAGTCACTGTTAGTGTCTGTTCCCTTTCTTTGGGCTAAGAAAAGACCAGCTAAGCACTGTCCGTTTTCACTGAACGCAGGGGTTACCCGGGAAGGGTTACAGCAGTGTCATCGCCAGCCTCGACATGCTGATCTGCTGTCCCGGATCAGAGCGGAGGCCCAGCTATAACTCAGGCTCATAACAGCCTGCCTGCCTCTTTCCCCTTCCTCGGGGGGCTGGGGAAAATATCTGGTTGGCCTAAAAGTGGTGCAATGCGTTCTCCAGAAGTGCTGGCCGAGAGCTTGCTAAGGTGACCGAATCCTGCCCCTGCTCACCTTCCAGCCCATTGCTACAAGGATGAGGAGCAAACAGCAGCCCTGTAGAGCCTGCTTTGGACCGAACAGACCTCACATTGTACAGACGTGCTCCGCTTGTGCTAGTCTGAGAGGTGGTCTCAGAGGAAGCGGCTCAGTGACCTCTGGCTGCTGCCTGTGCAGCTCCGCCAGGCTGAGCAGGGCTGCCAGGGGCAGGACGTGCCCAGCGTCGCCAGCAGGTCAATGCACGGCTCTGCCTGGTGGGCGCCGAGCATCTGCGAGCTCGGTGTGGGCGCACTGTCAGCCTGGTTTGAGACTAATAGACAATTACTTTCTTAACCCTCCAAGCTGAACCTGAACTAAACTGCTTTCAATTTCCCCAAAAGGCCAAGTGTGCGACTTCGCCTTATGCTTGTCCATTAAGACAGCATCTGGCTTTTTTAAATCCCTCGCACTAACTGAGTTGATCCAATTGCTTCCACTGGGCCTAACGCAGGCATTGCTGCTGAATGACTGCCATGAAACCAGGTTCCTCCCCCTAAATCCACCATGAAATGGATGGGCAGGAGCCTCCCTGCAATGCAGTGCTGCAGGAGGGTTCGGTAGTGCCCAGGCTTGCGAGTCTGCAAATGGCTGAGCACATCCCATGGAGTGCTGAGCACCTTCTCTGCTGTTTGCTGGAACAGCCATTGAAGGTTGCAGGATCAGGCCCACAGATTCCCCTTAAGCGAGGAGTAAGTGAAACACTCACCTGGTTTTCACTTTCATGAAATCAAGCAATTAGGCTGGTGCAGCAGAAAAGGAGGAGTGGGAATTGGGGCAGATGGGAAGGAGAGGAAGATGCCTGCTCAAGTTTCATTTTGAAAGCTGCATGTAAATTAGTGTGACTGGAGGAAAAAAAAGCCACTTCTAGGAGACCGAGGAGGAATGTACAACCAGTCACTTACCACTCCCCACCCTCTGCAGCATTGCTGCCAGAAAACCACCAGAGCAGGTGCCTCTGGAAATGAAACTGAAGCAGACATAAGTGAATTTAAAACTAATAAGAGCAAGAAACTTTAATGAAACTCTCTCTGACTAGCTAAAGCAGCTTTTCTCATATAGGATTTTCTGAGCTTTTATAACTCTGCACTCAAAAAAATCCTAAAAAATGGCAGGTAGCATATTATTACTTTGTGCCTCTGTGTGAACATACATGCATCTTTCCTGCAGCATACATATAACAGCAAAATGCAAGGAGCTCACCCTGGCTAATTCCTTATTCATTACCACAGTGATCTCTTGGCATATGCAATTTGATGTCATTGCTCTATGATATGCATACTGCTAACTGCAAATGGGCTGCTTCTGTAGCTGGAAGACTGGGTTAGGGGAGCTGGGGGAGTGGAGATCTTGCCCCAGGGGAAGCTCCCAGTTTGGGTTGGGTCTGCCTCTTTCCACAAGCTGAGCACAGAGCCTGAGCTATTTGTAGTTTTAGTATCCAACATTGCTGCCAGAGTCAAAAACAGGCTGCAATGCACAAGGAATACAAAATAGAGACCTAGAGGGCAGGCAAAACTTTCATAAATTCAGCTCATCTACCGACATTGAAAGAATTACTAATCAGAGAAGGCAAGCTATATAAGTGTTAACATTAATTCTACTCTGCTACAAGCCACGTGGCTAACACCATGACACCTTGCCATTTACTGAGGGAGAGCTATTTATTTATGTAACCTATAGCTCACATTTAAATAATTAGTCTGCCTGATAAATTTTAGAACTTGCAATCTGTGTGCCACATTTGCGTAAGCACAGCATATTTAATGCAGGTACAATTGTTTAACACCTCCAGCATCATATTAAAGAGTTTCATATAATTAGCAGAGTTAGCCACTCCAACTTTCAGGCCAGTTACAGACTGAAAAAAAAAAAAAAAAAAAAAAAAGTGTACAGAGTGAAGCTGCTGCTCCAGAAATGTAGCCTGCACTCCTAACAAGGGATGTTCAGAGTGTGATATGTGCTGCCTAGGAATAAGCAAATCAGGTCAGATAAGACAGGACTTGATCCAAAGTTCCTCTCAGACTTTCTGTTATCTCCAAGAATCTGAACGCTCCCCAGATCAGTCTGCTGTCTGGTTTTCTTTCAGCCTACCAGGAGCAAAGGCCTGAATTTAAAGAGGTGCTGACTACTTGTTACTCTCTTCAGCATCAGAAACTCAGTGCGCTTCCTTATAGTCAGATGCCAAAATACCACCCACAAGACTGTGGATCAGAGCTGAGCGGTTTTTACATGAGGCCAGGTTTCTAGAATGTGAAGAGTAACAGTCCTGGGATCCTATTCTGGATGCATAAGTTCTGACTTTTCAATAAGCAGCAGCAGCAGGAGTTGCATAGGGATACAGCTAATGAGCTATATTCACTCCTCAGCAGAATGGTCCTCACTTCCAGGAGGTGCATCAGGGATGAACTTGATCTTTGTTATTATTTTGACATAGTCAAGTAAGCAGAACCCTAGTTGTGTGAATCATATCATGGCAGTCTCTTCGCATCTCAGTAGAATAAGAAAGCAATAAATACAAACATTGTAGTTCAGATTGTAAACATTAAAATAAACCTGAATTTCAGCTTAAAAATTTAATCAGTGGAGGAACCTGAGGTAAAAGCTATGCTCACAGAGAGCGGATGCCCTTGACATTCCTACTACATTAGAATTTACTGAACAACATGAAGTCAACTAGCCTGTATTTTGGAACTTAGGGTGTGCAAAGTGACAATTAGAGAGCAAGGTTATATTCTGAAAACAAAATCAGAAATTCAGACATCAGAAATGCTCACTTAAGAGCTTTGCCTTAGGCACGTCACCTGAAAAGAAGTCCAAAAAAAGTTTATTTGCTTCTTTGGTAACTGTTGCTCTCTAGGCCAGATCTTCAAACATCCAAATTTAAAGCCAAATTTCTGAAGTCATTCTGCAACTAGCAGTTACTGTGACATTGACACTTCTTGTCAGATTTTCAAAGCACTTCAACATTCAGTATGCTTCAGATAAATTAGCCACCTGTACTATCACCAATCAGTTCCGAAAACCCTGTTTCATCTATGTTAAGCTCTCATGAAAGCTTCTACCTGTATGTCTTTTCCAAATGGTGTTTAGGCACTTCAGAAGCAATTCTAAGATTGATTATTTTGAAGACATGTCAAGGTCCTTTGCACAGGGAATTATTTTCTAGTTCAATCTATAAAAAAAATGTAAAGAAACTGCGATCAATCCTATCATGCCTGTTTATCACAAAATCTTGTATCATCACATGACATTCATCCTAGACAAGTAAAATGAAGCCAAACTTAAACTTAAAAATAGCACTATGCAGACTCCTACTTTGGTAACTTAGCTGCTAGGAACATTTACCTGTATATTGTACCAAATTCAGTCAAGCAAATAAACATCTTCTTGCTACTAGTGGAGAGAAGGAGCAAAGACCAATATATATTAAACAAGCCTTGATAACTCTGGGAAAATAAGTTTTATCAGGTGATAAGAATATCATTTCCAAGGAGAACTGCCATGAGCAATGAAGACTCTTAGCAGGAGGTGTGGGGTGAAGCACTGCATGATACTATAAGGGACATAAAAGACTTTTATACTGGCACAAGGAGAGTATAAGCAGCAGAAGAAAGGAATGAAATATTCCATATTCTTCGGCATGAGAAACAAAGCAGTCCATATTCAAAAGACCAAGGAAAGAAGATGCCTGTTCTTTGTTAAAGCAATGCACAAAACTTGGCCTGGAAAAAAAAAGGACCCTCTTTCTCCACAAAGAAACAAACACTGCACTGAATTCAGTTACACCAAAATCTTCAACTCAACAGGCATTTTAAGGGAAGGGTTTTCCCCAAATTTTGTCCACAACTTGAAAATAAAGAAATTCTTCCCCCCCGTCATTCCTATGAGGAAGCAAATGCTCAGTTTCCTACCTCTCCAAGCACAGAACCAGATCCCTGCCCCCTCCACAAGTGAAAGGAGATGGGGAGATACAGGAGAGAGAAATGTCTCCTTTACCCCCACAGAGAGGTTGTTCACACAGAGAAACAGGTCCTGTCCTGCCGAGGAAGGATGACACTGGGAGTGGGCTGGTGTTGACATTGCAGCAGGATAATGCGTAAAGCTGAGACCAAAAAGACAGTGGCAATGCAGCTGTGTGAGGTCCATCCATGTGGTGTATTTCAATGTCACGAATCATTTCTCATATTGAAACAAAGCCAGAATAAATATAATGGAGTAGTCTGGGAAATCATCCTTTGTAATCTGTAGCTCACAAAACCCAGCCACCCAAAGGGGTATTCCAAAACAGCTTCTGAATTGGTGATTGACAAAACCTGTGTATTCTGAAATGTTAATCAGAGCAGAATTAGCAGAATCAGGGAAACACCAAGTTAGATGAGGACAGGAGACTAGCAGCAGATTACAGTCTAAAAAGGTTTAAATAGACTTGTTAACATCTGCTTAGGGTACAACTATAATTAAGAGATCTCCTCTCCTTGTTTGGGGGTTTGAGAGTTTTGTTTGTTTGGGGTTTTGTCTTTGCTAGTTTTCTGCCTTTCCAGTTCTGACAATGAATTTTGTATCAGGACCCTGGGGAAGAAGAGCAGACTTTCAGCATTCACAATAAGGAGAAGCAGAAGATCATGGCAATGGAAAAGCAGTTTAGTCCCAGAGTTGTTACATACTTTCAGAAGCTTTTCATCTTATGAATGCAAATCTCTGAAAATTCTCTTTGCTCATGGATATACTTCTTTGGGCAGTTATATCAGTAAACACCTAAATTGGCACAAGTCAGTGTTACTCATTTTCCGTACTTGTTTTGCTACCTTAGTCAGAAAAATTAGCTAAAAAAGATCAATTCCTTCCATGTGTATAGGCTGTTAAAAGCAGGTGTCCAAATTATACAACCCTCACTTGATCCCTTATCCCCCTTCAAAAGTATGGAGTAAGCCAAAACTTACGAGCAGGATAATAGTTTTCATAGTGCTTAAATACATTTCAAGTGGCAGGTTTTGAAAGGCAGGGGTTTTTTGACCATCACAACCAAGAGACATGCACTTGTGGTAGCCAGAAAGCACAGCTTTGAGGGATAGTGGCTCATGACAAAAAAAGAGGTCACAGTTTATACAAAAAATGGAAGCCTGGTATTTGTCTTTGGTAAGTTAATGTAGACCTTTCTAAGCAATTTTTTAGGGCCTACTTTTGCTTTAGACCGCTGAAACTAATAGGTGCTTCCAGCACAAGGAGTGCAAGGGATCCTTTGGTTAGGGAGCAACTTGCTGGGAGAGTCAAGAGGACGTTATAACATGAAAATGTAAACATAAATTCCAGGCTTTTCCTGGAAGGAAAACACAACAGAAGTGCAAAGGGCTAGGGAAAGACCATATGATCCAGAGTAATACTACAGGACCTGGTGATTAAATGGAGCTAGCAAAAGCAAGGTACCTGCGTGCAAATTTAGCTACCTAAATGATTGGTTTGATTTTCAGAGGTGATGAATGCCTGCAGCTCCTGTCAAATTCAGGTGCCCACATTTGAAACGTTTGGCCTTTAGTCTTCAACTCAAACTAATTGAAGGATTTAACATTTCAAAGCTAAGGAGGTTTATCCAATCCAAAGTGCCATAGAGCTGCAGTTCCTAGGCATGAGAGATATGACACGCGAGCAACTCAAAGGCAAAGCAGGAGAAGAAAGATGATTATTCCCCAAAGTGCATATACTTGAAAGACAGGCTAATGAGTTCTTAAATGACATAATTTAATCCCAAGGCTTCTCAAATACAATGCTGGAGTTTTCCCTTCCTCAGTCATTAAGGAGTGCATAAGGAAATTTTAACTGTACTTCTCCTGCCCTTTGAAATGCAGAAAAAATGTGCCCCTCAGTTCAGTTCCCCGAGCTGTGCAATAGATCAAACTAGCCAGCAACAGCCCTGCACTACATGTGGGCAGGAAAGCAAGCCAAAGGGGTTATGCCCTCCCAAAGAGCAAGAGACACAACATTTTCACAGTGATCCAAGGCCCATCAACCCTTGGAAGCAGCCTGAAAAAGAAAATTGCCAGGCACTGCGACAGGCTTAGAGACACCTTGCAGAGAAGGGGACACCTCTAGAGAGGTCTAGACTGGTGCAGGCAATCCTACAGAGTATTAGGTCCTCAACATGCTCACACAAGGGATGAGCAGGTTTTCAAGAAAGCCTTGTAGGCCATTTAGCATCCAGTTCAACAGCTGCGGTGCACACTGTGGGGTTTTTGTAAAAGGGCTATTCCTAGGAGCCTCTGCCTACCAGGATCCCCACTGGCTTTGCACCAGCTTTACTCTGGAAAAACTTACATCGGTCTATATGATGATAAGCAATACAATATAGCTGCTTAATTATTGGTTAAACATTTAGTCAAAAGCAAGAGCAGTGAAAATATTGTTCTAAGAAAGGGGTGATAACATTTAAAGCTCAAGAGAGAGTTCTAGCAGCAGATTGAGGTTAAGTGAGGCTTTCTGCAATATGGTCCTTGCTCTGGTAGAGACATTTGAGAAAGCACAGTAAATTAAGACTGCATAAGACTGTCACAAGAAAAAAGTTAAGAATAAACCCATGGATAAGGTAATCAAACACCACTTTACAGAACTGAGCCCATCCTTTTCTTTGCCACGATTTTGTACTGCTAGGAAAGTCACCTCAGCCAGAACACCTCACAGTTGGTCAGCTTCTGGGCATCCACATGAAACATGCTGGCCTGGTCTGCAAAAATCCTGAGCGATGACAAGTGCAACTGTAGTCTCTAAGAGCCATGAGCTGAATCTGTCATTTAAGTTGCTAAGTATGCAAAAGAAATCAAGCTCTAAAGCTGTCACCCAAAGAGAATGAGCATTACTTAAAATATAAAATATACGTATTAATGCTTCAGAGACTTTCAGATACTCTGCTGAGAGGCTCCGTTTGAAAGCTCAGAAGACATTAATAACCTTGTATTCAGGGCAGAGTTAGGATGGCATCTAAGCACCGGAACTTCACACTGAACGATGCAGATAAAAATAAACACTTGATCTTGTCCACCCTGTGCACAGGATAAAGTAGCAGCTTGTGATCGAGTCTTTAAGACTGTATCTCATTCAAGTTCCAAATTAAAGCTATACAGGCAGTCTTAATTCTATCTTTTCCTAATCCTTCAGAGTCCAATTTTACAGTTCTAACTTTCTTTAAAGACAGACCTTTTTGCACATCAGTAATAGTTTACCCATCTCTGGCAAGAATGTTTTACATCTAGTATACTAGCACAGTAAATTCTACTGAAATTATCCCATTAACAACAACACAGCATTACATTTAATTGCTATATTCTTTAAATAAAAACATTGGGCTTTTTTGTAAAATTAGAAATTCTGAAGTGTTATCAAGTAAGATTAAACTAATAAGATAAGATTTGACTGAATGTTACTTGTATAAATAAGATTTTACACTGTGCTATATTCTAGCTTGATTTTAATTTGATTTAGGACACCAGCATCAAACTTTCAGATTCATTTCAGTTAATTTCACGCTAACTTTAAGAAGCTGAGTTTAATAATGATTGCATTGATAGCATATTGATTTATTTTCCTGTTACAGGTGATGTTTTCTGAGCAACAGCACTACTACTTCACAGAAAACACAGAAGGTGGACAGGATTTGTTTAGGTGCAAAGGGCACCTACTTATACGATGGAGAACTTCTACGTAAGCGAGTGTAAGATTAACTTGGTGGTGATGTTTTAGAGCCATGTAATTGCAAGTCCTACCAGGCAGGCTGCAGAGTTAAATGTCTTGGAAACATTCACATGGCCATTGGAGAATAGGAAGGGTTTTTTTTCCTGGAGATAGTCTTTCTTTTGGTGACTGGCTTGCAAAATTAGAGCAGAAAGACCTGGGCATCTGGAGAAGAGAAACAAGTCTCCTTTGCACCAGGTCCTGTCCTTCACAAGTATAAAAACAACCTAGAAGCCTAATATTATAGAATCATAGAGCCATTTAGGTTGGAAACGAGCTTTAAGATCATTAGTGCTGACCATGAAGATTTCAGATGCTTTTCTGTAAGAAACGCTGTTTTACCTTTGAGCATCATCTACTCAACAATTACCATAAAGTATTAATGTATACAGTGACTCTCACAAGCACCACAGCTTCCACCCACAGCAAACCATTGCAAACATTCATTTCAACGACTCTGACATGCTCTTGCTTCTGTTTTGCAAGGGACAGTTCCATAAGATGTCCACCCTTGATGTTTAACTGGAAAAAAAAAATAAATAAAAAAAAAGGCTGCAGAGACCAGCAACAAACTGTCACACAAATAAAGCAAATACCTGGAAATGCCCAGAAATGAGAACAGAAATAGAGTGTTTCCATTATCTAGTGGGCATTAAAAGCCATCTGCAGACTGTTGAAATTAGACTTGAGTTAAATGGACAGTGTAACTGAATAACACTGGACCATGTGAACAGCATGAAAATCAGCAGTGTAAGTTGAGCAGCCCATTTGGGCAAGATACAGAAAAACAGGGGGTCTTTTGAAAAGGGAATTGTAATAAGTCAAGTGTGAAGAAATCTTTGACTGAATCACACTTGTAGTTGAAGGCAGAGCCACTTGACAGAGGACTTCAGAAACATTAAGCAAATGTTATCTCCGAGTCTGAAGAACCAAGAAGGCAAAAAAAGACACAACTGAAAATGCTCTCAAGATCATCAACAGCACAATGGGGCAGAACAGCACCATAAAGAAAAACAAATAGTTTGATAACTGATATAAAGGCTGTATAGTATAAGCCAACTTAGATTTTGTAATTCATGTCAGAAAAAGGATGTGGCTTTTAGTGATGCTGAGCAACTGAAATCAAGCTCAAGGACACATTCCTACTAAACCTCACTTGGTTACACACTCCTTGCAGGCACAGACTGAACAACAGCATACACAGTTGGACCTACCAACCTCACAATTAACTGAATTTTCAAAAACATACACTTCTTCATTTCAGTACTCCCTGGGCTTTTCCACAGTGCATACTCAGATACAGGTTTCTCTAAGTTCAATAGATTCATCTGCACTTCTTAAGGATCATTACCCTGTGCTCTCTACTTTTGATCTAACTATGCCATTCTTAAAAAAAACCCAAACCAACAAAAAAGCCCTAATAATTTCCAATTTCCATGTCTTTGTTTATGTATCTTCAGAATACAAATGTAAAATCTGAACAAATCCAAAGACCCTAATACTGTTTCTTCAACGCTAGGATCTCTGCATTCCTGCCATATTACTGACATACAGGTGGAGGGTATCAGAGGAAATCTGAGAGTGATTATGGTTTATTCTCTAGCCTAATATATAAAGCAATATAGCACCTCATTAACATACACTTCAATTACCATACTCCATAGCTTAACAAACCACTTAGAGAAAAAGAAGCCTTTGAAAACGGTCCCAGTTCAGAAGGGCAAAATTACCTCCTGCCACTCATAAAAGTGACAAATCAGAGCCTCTCTCCCTGGAACATCCCTCCCCCCCCCAGCTATGATTCTGTCTACAGTCTTTTGAAGGCAGACAGGAATTCATCATTTGCATGCCCAGAAGGCCAGTGTGGATTCAAGCACCAGGACCACCTTCATAAGGTAGATGGCCCAAGCTTGCTGGGTTTATTAGCTTGCATCACGATGATGCTACCACAGTCTCAGGGCTTTTGGACCGAGGCTACTTTGCATTCCCCTGACCTTCAAGCAGACCTCACTTGCAACTACCTCAAAGAACAGGTAGCTAAAGGGCTTGCACTGTCTTCCATGACTGTGAATTACAGCTGTTTATTTGTCAGAGTACTTTTCACAAATAGCTAAGGAAAAAAATCTTTACATACCCTTACTGTGGCTTCCTCCTTTAGAAGCATGAAACAGGCCTTTTTTGCCCTTAGCAAACTTTTATATCAACTGTGCTTTGGTATGCTCAAGCATGGATCCGGTTCAAATGTTACAAAAGACTATTGGATATCATACCAGAGCTTTGGATCAGACACCATAACACTAATGTCTTTTGTTTTCACATGAAAAATCATATCCATATTAATATTCTGAAAAGAGCCTGTAAAAACACAATCCACATAAAATCTAATGAGATATACTATTTGTTAATAAGTTGTCCCAGGTCTTTTTTTCATTAACACTGCATATTTTGTTGCAAGAAATAATTCCAAATAAAATAGAAACTCTTTGTGCATTTATGCATAACTCATCTACTATGTGAAGCTCCTCTGGAGAATAGTATGTGGAGAACAGAGACAATAAAATTTTTTGGCAGTCTTTCTGACATACAGAGGTATCTTGTCACAGAGCAGATGCATATGCTTATGATAAGAGTATACAGTAGGTCATATTGATATTGAAAGTTTGATAACTCCCACAGTACAGAGCTGTCACTTAGCTGCTCCATACAACAGCAATTTGTTTGTCTGACATACAGTAATTCACTTCTGTGAGACAATTCAATAGAGCTAATGGCCAGAGGATTCTCCTAGTGTTGGTTACACTGATTTTACTGCTTGAGAAAAAGCTATTAGCTAATGACAAGAATTTCTTTTGTAATCTTTCTTTCATCTTTGGGGAAAAAAAATAATCACGTTCCATGTACGTCAGCATTGCTCAGTTCATTATTTCTGGTTGCAGCTATTTTGTGTTTTTCTTGGGTTTCTAAGAAAGCCTAGTGTACATGCTTTGGTTGATATAAGAAATAAAACGTTAAACACCAAAAAAACCCTGTTTATCTAAACTCTTGTGTGGAGTTAACATTTATCCTCTTGTCTGAATTCTGGATAAGAATGTTATCTTGTTTGCTCTCTATTGCCATGGTTATGTCTGTGCAGGTCATGAAAGGCTGTACTTGCATAATCTACATTGAAGTAGCAGGAATACTCAATCTGTTTTGTGTAATATGAAAACACCACCACCATTTACAGCACTTCTGTGCCTTTTTTATACTGCTAACCTCACTGGGGGCATTTCACATTCTTTCACAGATATCTTTATGTGATGGAGTTTTGTCTCATTGACATTCAGTCTAGTCTACTCTTTCAGTTTATGCATAGAATTAAATTGAACAGAATTGTTTATTTAAAGGAGACCAACCTGCTTTTCATCCAGACCACTTTAAAACTGAATAGCACCTGACTACAATAGGATGATCTGTAGAATAAAGCAGCACTCTGTTACTCTGGTAGGGTGCAATCCAGACCTTTACACTGCAGGTTTATAATGTGAGTGTTTATGATCAACCCAAGCAAAATGAAAAAGTGCTTCATTTTCTACAAAGTAAACCCAGCTTCACCACAATCACTGCTCAAGTAATTTGCCACTTGGTACATTCCATTGAGGTGTAGGTAGACAGAAAAGAATTACTCAGTCAAAGGTGGCAGAGTTCAGTGCAGATTAAAAATTCTGTAAAAGTAAAGGAGGAAGATAACTACAATCTTTCCAACACAGAACCATTCTAATGTGTACAGAACAGCTTTACCTAGTCTCAATCCACATATATTTTCATTTAAATACAGTCCTTTGTTAATTCTACCACTCTCTAAAGTTTACTGCAGGGAGCTTGAAAAAGATGGTCTTTATGAACAGATGGTCTTTTCAAGGAAATGTAGTTACACTTAAATACAGATAAATGTACTGCAGACTAATGGTCCTGTTAGAATGCAAGTTCTGAAAAGGGAAATATGGGACCACATAATATGCTAGCCCTTAATTACAGAGGGTTTTTTTCCCCTTCTGAAGACAAACTAATCACTAATGAAGCTTAATTAGCAGTAAACAGGTACCAGTGTACAATCATTCATGTACAAACAGATGTCTATTGATTGTATTTGACTGAATACAAACGTGACTAACTGTTGTTTAGGTATTATTTGTACAGAATGGGAAACTGTAACACAACTGCTGCCTTCTCTATGACAAGTGAACAAATTCAGTCTGTCATGCACAGCTGCATTTTTACTGTAAAGGATCAGCTTCCAATCTGAACACTTGGTAGCAACCTTTTAGTGTCCAGCATGCTATCCAATGAGCCTAGTTACATTTGAGAGCAAAGGTGGACAGATTGTACCAAACTACAGCCCAAATGAGCAATATACTTTTTTTTTACTTTTTTTTTTCTTTTACTTTTTTTACTTTCCAAGACACCTCCTGATATTTGCTCTTTTCCACATTTTTGCAGAGATCCTACAATTTTGTGCACGCTGCCTGGGCCAGCTGAAATGCTGACTGCAACAAAGGACCAACCAGGACGCAAAAGCCTGTTTGGTGGGTGGTTTTTTTTCTTTCTAAAGAGCCTCTCTTCTTTCATCTTCAACAGGGTTCTTTTATGAAGTCCATCAGACCTGAATCTGTGAAAGGCCAGCTCAACCTGAGGAGGCCAGATGACTTTCATAGGAGCAGAATATTTGGGCAGTAAACACTGGCAGATGGGGAACACAATCATGCTAGGGAAAAGATACAAAGAAACCTTGAAATTGAGAAGAAATCCTAACCTTTAAACTATATTGCTTTTTGTGTGCATGTGTGTTTGTTTTCTTTGAAAGACTTCTTGAGCTTACTATCTCAAGTTTAGGGCAATGCCTTTCAATCCTTAGCAGCCAGAATCCACTTTCAAGTCTACAAATACAATGAAATTAAATTATGGAAGATAAAAGCCCTCTGAATTCTTTGTCCACTGACAGTTTGCTGTTAGGTATAATGTTTTTTTGAAAAACATTTAAGCCAAAGTAGCCAAAATGGTATTTTTTTTTTTCACTCTCTAATGAAAATGGTGAACTTTTCACCTTCCAGAGATAAGCCCTATGGTCTTCCCTATAGGTCTCTGGAAAAGAGCAAAATTATGTGGGTACTGACAACAGCCAAGATCATTCCCCCGCTGTGTTTGCAATAGGTGCAGCAGGACTAACAAAATTCCACACTCGGCGGTGCTTCCTGCTGCAAGACTTCAATTTCTAGAGATGAAAAGTGAGCACAGCTTGGAGCTGCACCACCTCCCCAGGAAACCCTGCTCTCTGGTTGCGGTGGCACAGATGCATCGGGGTCTAATTGAGGGCAACAAGAGTCTTTCTGACATGATGAGGAAGGATAAATATCAAGAGCTATTCCCACCCCTACAGTTATCCAGTGTCCTCAGTTAGGAGGCTCTCACAGTCACTGGGAAACACTCAAAGAAAAGTCAGTCCTGCAGAAATCCACGTGACAGATCTTAGCAACTTATTTTGGTCTGCTCTAATTGGTTTTTCAAAGTGAAAGAAGCAGTGAATCTGGAAAGGATGACAAGACATGCAGTGCATAGCATTGGGCCAGGACTTTGGAGTATCAATTTATTTCAAGTTCTGCCTGTGGCTTCTTCTTTAAATTTCAGCGTGTCACTTCTCTCCCAGTGTCTCTTCATAAAGCAAGATAACAATGCATCCTTTGCCTGTTCAAGCTCAAGTCTAAGTATAGTTGCATATTTCATCAAAGTACTTCTCAATATAGGAGTGGAGCATTCAAAAGAATTGAAGCTGTGTCTCTACAGCACATACAGTGATTTCAAATGCTGCTGCAATATTAATATAATATTAATAATTTTTTAATAATAAAGCAAGTTGTATTTGAATATGCTAACAGAAATTTTAATAATGATCAGGTTTCCAACTATTACTTTTTCTAGTATTATAGTGGAGAGTGAAACATTCTTTTGAAGGCAATTAGTGAAGAAGATTGAAAAAAAAGAAATCAGTGATTAATATATTGAGTAAATAAACGAACACTGTAAGGCACATAGTGCCAGATAGTATCACAGCTAGGAGGAACCTTATTTCTGTTTTCCCCCTTTTATAGAGTAAATAGATTCAGCTAAAGAGCAATGATGCTACATTCTCTTCAAAATCAGATGAGTGAATATGCTCAAAACTGGTTTCTCTTCACTTGGGCAACAAGGATGATATGGCTAAACTTATAAAGGTATTTAGCAAAATAAAGGATGAAAACTCTAACTAAAGGAATGCCAATTCTATTAAGATGAAGACAAAAGAACTATAATACATATTAAAAAACAGGAAGGCTTATTTGATACCAGCTGAAATATTCATTCTGTTCTTTTTGCTGTGGCCAGTATTTCAGCTGAAGCCCTAGTGAGTGGCCCAAAATTTGGTCTTGCCTCTTAGGTATAGCAGTGAAAATCCAGAATAAATCCACTAAAGCAACAGAATTAGACAGGATTTACTCTGGTGTTCTTCAGAGTACACTGAAACCAGTTGTTCCTTTCGCTTTTAACTTCAGGATTTAGTTTTAAACAGGACAGAAAGGATGTCTCACAGTACAGGTCTATGCTTATACCACAGATATTCTGGCTGCCCAACAATCTTTTTTCTTTCCCTCAAAAACCAGCTTGATTCAGAGAAATCAGTAAAGGAACATGCAGATACAACACCAGAATTCCTATCTTGAAAAGAAGTGCTGAACCAGTGTCTCATTTAAAGCCATTTGGGACTGTGCTATTGATTTCATGCAGCAGTCACCCAGCTTCATTAAAGTATGTCAGGTGTGTTCAGTAGACGCATGTGTATCCAGCCTCCTGTTTCTGTTCTCCTCCCTTGTTTATTTGTTTCACCTCACTGGTGCATCGCAGTATTTACAGAAGAGTTAAATTTTAACATATCTATCCATTTGATGGCTTTTGACTATAAACCTTGTGAAGGAAGAAATAACCCTATTTAAAATGTTAAATTGCATGCTTGTCTACCATCCAGAATGGCCTCTGGTCTATGCCTCAAGGAACCTCTGAAAACAAATAACATTACCATATTGCTGAGCATGTCTTTCATGTCTTTCCACCTTGTTTCAACTACAGACATGAAATTTCCTTCATGCAATAATAATCTTTTTGTTTGAAACACAAATATGCTTAGTAACAACAAATAACTGAATTTGCCAAGAAAAGAATTAATTTGAAAAGTCTGTTTTAAATATTTCTTCCTGCTGCAGTTCTAAGTAATACCCATGCTTACTGTAAATAAGAAAAGTTTTGTGAAAATATGTTTTTGTCCTGGCTTTATTTGTGTAGAGAGCAATACCCTGAGCACATCATTCACTCTCTACTGTAGTTGATCAGATATCAAATTTTCACTTGGCTCATCAGCCATAGTGGAGGTGGAAAATAGTAAAATACTGGCCTCCTTGAAGTCATCAATTGTGTCTTTGGCAAGTATTTCTGTAGAGACAAGAATGAACACTACAGCAGCTTTTAAGGAAATAATCAGTACTGAACTAACTTAGTTTGTGCAGTTACTGCTGGAAGTTTGATTGCAGAAGTCAGTCAAGTGGACACAGGCTGATGATAAACACTTGGAGAAAAATCCTTATTTTATAAAAAAATAAATATACTCAACAATATCAATGCTTTGACAGCTGTCCTATGAGGAACTTAATTTTTCTTTCTTAATTTGGAAGTAAACATATAGAAAAGCGGCAATGTCTTTAGCATTTTCTTATTTCTAGTTTAAGAAACAGTACAGAACAAACAGATTAGAGAATATTTAAGAGTCTTTAATAACTTTCTATGCATTTCCCCTTGTATTTTACCTTGATTCATAAATACCATCTTTGCACTGTTTCTGAAATAGGTGACACACAGTATGCCTGCACAATTTTAGGTTTAGAGATTCAAGACACATTTGTAACTGATTCTGTAGCACAGCCACAGATCAAAGCGATGATTAAAATCTAAGTTCTGGTGGGAGTTCAATCACTTCAAAGCCTGTACATAGCAACATTAACATCCAGCCATGCATAGCTGTAGTGTGTGGCTGGGATCAGGAGTCCCAGAGGGAAACAAGGCAGTCTTTCTGTGGAAGCAGATAGCACTCACAATACTCAAAAGTTTAAATCTTGACTACTGTCAAACCCTCTTGGATGGTGAGGAGTCCTTTTGTGTTTATGTCAAAAAAAATTTATATTTTTTTTTTACTTTTGCTAAAATAGTAACAACAGCATTTCCATATGTGAGATTAAATGCACTGCTGTTACCACACAAATGCAGTGTGAAGAGCAATCTTTGCATCAATTGCAAAAAGACATCTGCCCCATAAATCCAAAATAAAATATGTTTTGAAATCATCATATACTACTTCAATGCTCAGGAATGTTCCCACTGAATACCTTTATTGTCTTATTCAATAATACCTCTGCACATAAATGGTACTAACACAATCAGTTTACCTCTGCTATTATTTATTATTCATGTTGTGGGAGCACAGAGAACCCCAGCCATGGGGCCTTGATCTTATTTGTACTTGCTGAACAAATATATCCTAAGAGACAAGTTGCTGTCCTGAAGAAACATTTTATTTACAGCCTAATCAGACAAGACAGACAACAGGTGGGAGAGGAAATAACAAGGTGAAAAGGCTTGCCCACAGTCACACTACTAACCACTGACTGATTGAGGACAAGTAACAAGCCACCATGAAGTCCAAGAATAGAAATCTGGTCATTGGGACTGCTGCAAAGAGCCAAACTCCCCATCCTGGCCCCTGGAGCACAGAATTCCGTCACCCTCTCATAGACACTGCCGTGAATGATCTTATATGGCAGCTGTACAACCCATCACATCTCAAATGCTTTTGCACTGAAACCTTGAGGAGAAGCTACTAGGTTTTCGGGGTTACAGGGAGTATATGCTGCCATAGCTGTGGATCAGTGGCACAGGTTTGTCCTGTGAGATGGCCAATTCCTCCAGCTTTCATTCCTGTCACATGATGCACATCGAATTTCTTGGGATCCCTCATAGTAACAAAGTTACTATGCTGCAAGTTTGCCTGAACTGGGCCAAAAATACATTTATTTATTCACTCGTGCCTGTCTCAGTGGCATAAGAAGCAATTAGTGCTTATGGGGACTAAATATAGAAGTCTGCAGTAATTAAAGAACATAGCATGGAGAACTGCTCGATCACCTTCACCACTCCTGAAAGACTCAGGCTCATTAGCTCATCTGTTCATGCAGAACAATGTTAATTCACCCTGAAAAGGATGGCAGGAGGGGTGAAAGGTTGCTACACATCCCTAGAGCTTACATATGGCACTGATAAGGTACAAGCGATAAAAAAACAAACAAACAAATGAAAAAAAACCCAAAACCTGGAAATGAGTGGGAAAGGCCCCTGGATCCTAATGTGGCTGGAAGTGAAACATCTGTCACATCCAGCATTCTTCAGAACCAGAAAGAGTCATTTGTTACCCAACTCTCTACTCAGAGATTTATATGCACAGTAACATCTAATAGGTGAATGATGTAAAATGTAATAGTTACAACTAAAAAGGTAGAAAGATATTGGAAACCATCACCAAAGCCGTAAGACTGAAGTTCTGACTCCTGATCATCCCAAATTACATCCCAGACCTCTGTTCTGTATATGCAGACAGGTTGGCACCAAGGTCCTGGGCAAATTGCAACTGAAGTAACATCGGCCCAGCTAATTTACACCCTACTTCCCCATCTTTTAACTAGCCATTAGATTTTTCTTACTACATTTTCACATGGTGCTTTTAAATGATAGCACTGTATTTTTCCAAAGATGTGGCTCTGTTTTCTGACAGATGGAATAATTTTTATATATTGTTTTGACCTGCCTCGCTGGGGAGCTCTGCAGTGTAATTAACACACAGGACAGATGAAGAGGTTTACAGCACAACTGCATCACTGCAACATAATGTTTGCTTGAGCATCACTTATTTCTTCCTGTTTCCCAAGGATGCAGCAGGCAGTGCAATGCTTGCTGGATGTCAGGCTGTTTGACTCCTCCTAGTAAGTGACTGAAGGACAAAAGAAATGCAGTAATTCTGCCCCATAGTTGCTTGGAACCATCTCAGCACCCAGGCTTCTGTTCCTAACTGAAAATATTACCTATATCAGAAAAATCTGTTCTATAAGAAGGCAGATGAATCAGGTAATGGGACCTCCCAGTGTTGGACATGGGAAAGAGAAGAAACAAATTCAGATGTGCCACTAGCAGTGTATTATCGTGTACTACACTACCTGCTCACATCCTCTCCACAGTGCTAGTGTGGTGGGATAATTCAGAAGTTAAAGAGAAGCAAACCCAACCCCAAACAAAACAACCCATAGAAAGCTGTTTGGCTGTCCTGGTACAACTTTGTTCCTAGTATTGCTTATTTATTAATACTGGGATTTTCAATGATACCTCCCAATGAGATTCGTGCATCTAAATCTCTCAATCTTCTTCAAAATCCCAACCTGAAGGCTGCCTATAACCTCAGCGCTAAGAGCTGTAGCAGTACATACATAAAAAAACACCAAAAACCTTGAAACACAAAAAAAGACCAAACCCAAAAAGCAAACCAACCAACCCAAAAGCCACAGCTGCAAACCAGAAACTGCTTGGAAAGAACCACGGTGGTAACTTTCTTACCCTCTAGAGATTAAACCAACATCAAAGAGCAGTAAAGGAATGTATATCCAGAAGGCTGACTAGTGTATTATTACCTACTATAGACCTTCCTCCTGATGCACATGAGATTGGCCATTATTGGTGAGAAACTGCTAGACTTCAATCAATCAGTCAATCAATCACTGGTGTGAACCAACCTGGCTGTACATGTCACCACACTGCTCCTATATTATTTCTTAGTGATCTTTTCCCAGTTTCTGTCTTTTGTCACTTGTTGGGCATGCTGTGCATGCAATGAAGAAGCAGCAAGAAACAGCCAGTTTCTGGATTAAGACTGACCTTCTGAAGCTACTATGATAAATTCATCCTTGCTACTGCTAACGATGTAAGTTCCCAAGGGTACCACCAGCTGTAAATGGCAGAGAAAGAAGACTCTGTTCCAGGATTTTAGGGTGCAATCCATAAATGTGACAGAACTACCCATCTCTGATAGTCTTTATACATACAGAATAAAGCCCAACATTTTCATGTGGGCTCCAGTTTTCTGATGTTATTTAATTTTCTTCACTTTTGCACAAAGACAACATAAAATATACACAATATTAAACTGATATATGAATCTCTAGACAAATGTCTAGAGAATTTTGGAGTGAAAACTTCATTCCCATAGCACTTACAAAGCGGCTTCACAACCCAGAAAAGACTGGCATTTTTTTGGTGAACAAAGGAAACAATACAAATTTTTTAGCATTTTGATTTTTATAAACTACCTTAGAATGGAAATTAAGTATAAAGACTTCCACAAAGTCAGCAAATCACCAGATACTTGGATCAAGCCCATGTGAAATGAATGGTTCAAATGGACACAAGTAGATGACATTAACTTAAAAATCCATAAAGTAACAAAACAGTAGAACACAGATGAACCACGAAGGCTTTGCAGACAGATGTTGTTATTGAGGTGAAAAACTACTTTATCTTGGCATGCATTAATAACCCATAGGGAGTGTAGGTATCTGTTCAATAGCGTGAACTATCTGCAAGATCAGCAAAACCAGAAAAAGTTATTGATTGCTCTATCATTAAAAATCAGTTGACGTGAAGTCCTCTGTGAATACGCAGCACTTAGGACTAGCAATATACTCATTGCCAATTTTTTTAGTGACAAGATGAAACAATAAATTGACTATTCAGACAAATCTCTCTTCTCACATTTGCCTTGGAAATACCAGTGTTCTGGAAAAAATATCAGGGAATACCCTTTGTTAGACAACCTTCAGCATATCATTAATTTGACTGGAATTTTAAATTTCAGTATTGGAAATCTGAAAATAAAAATAGCTGCAGATAAAAGTTCTGACATATTATTATAACAAATGGGCAATGTTTAATAATAATACTAATAAACTAAAAATGTAAAACACTCTTTGCAAGAAAATATCTAGAGGAAAAAGTGAAAGAATGGATTATTTCCGTATGTTAGCAAATTAAGTTAGCTCTATTGTCAAATGAATTTTTGCTACAATTTTATATTTAAATAATTCATGCTTTTTTTTGTTCCTCCTTTTACTAACAGGCTTATGTTTCCTCTTTTTATGTGTAGCAAAATCAAAAAGCGTATTTTCTTGCGTAAAGCTAAAAACATTCTGGTGTAGTTAGTTTTCTGACATACATTGTGACGGTTTCTCTACAAAAGCCTTTAAGACACTATGGAGTGAATGCAATATTCAGGGACATGTTCCTGCTTAGCCATCTGCAAAAATAAGATCTCAGCAAACCTACAGAGCAACAGGCTATCCAAAAAGCCCTTCTGGCCACAAACACAGTTTGTTGTTACATAAATGATTATGTGAAGAGTTCTTGGAAAAGGAAGCATGACCCTTGTATTTCTAGCCATCTTTTCCTAATAACATCTCCTTCCTAGTCTGTGTGGCTCTCTGAAATCTTGCCCTTCTTTTGCCAGTATAAGACTACCTTCTCTTGGGTTACTTCCTACTTTTTGATCTTTTCAGTTTGCCTTCAGAAAAACTTTAAATTTCTCTGTCATTTCTTCTTCACAGCTTCGTTGGAACTGTGGCCCTTTCCCTGGTAATCCTATGCATGCACCCCAGCTGCTACCCGCTCTAACAGAGGACACGCGGTAGGTATGTTTCTGCACCAGACAGCAACTGCTGCCTGTCTTGTTGGGCTGGGGCATTGCCCAAGACCATGGCAAATTTAATCTCCTCCACTTACACCTGTCCCCAAGGCCCTGTAAAGATCTTGCCTTAGCCTGTTATTTTGGCCATCTTACCTCTCTTTGCATCCCTGCATTATCTCACTGTCACTTCTTGATTTCACCAAACATTAAAGTTTTTCCTTCAACAGAGATCTACCTCCAGCACCAATTGCACTCGCCTGTCGCATTCTCTTATGCTGTTTAAATACTTTATTTTAAGATAAGACGACATTTGTTCAATTGCAAGCATGATTATAACGCTTCTGCTATGACAGAGGCAATGCCTGGTAATAATTTCATTTTAATTTTTAAGTAAAGCAAAAGGATATGCTTATGCATTTTAGTCAAAAATTAATTACTGCCAACATTTTCAAACAGGTAAAATTACATGAGCTAGGCATATAGAAATCTCAGATAGGCAGAGGATGACTATCAGACTTCGCCTACTGAATCTGTATTACAGAATATCTTTATGCTGCACATAGAGGATAACTCTGCATTACTTCTTACATGACAGATTTTTATTCCTTGTTCTTGTTATACAATATAGCTTAGTAGAAAATACCCGCATTTCCTTTAACAGCAGAATTTAACTCTGGATTTTGCCCTTGTTCTAAAAAAAAACGCAGTAATCCACTGCTGTCTACCTGTTGAGGAGTGTGGTGACAGTCACTCTGTCAGTTCTCTGTTACACTTGGTAGGTGGTAACAGAGCCATCACCTGGGAGCAGCTGCAACATAAGCAAACCGCTCGTCTCTTTCCACCTAGCTGTTCTATAGAAGAAAAAAATAAAGGTAGAGCTGAACTGGTACCACATGGTGCCATATTTACCAGATATAATTTTAACATTTATCACTACAGGTGATGGCATAAAGCCTGTCAACCATGCTCTAAGTTGTGCAGGAGACTGCAGAGCAGACAAATCTCAGTAGATGAAACTGTACATAGTTGCATGGGGAAAAATAAAGAATGCCTTAAATTGTGAATTGTGGTGGGTTGACATTGGCTGGATGCCAGGTGTCCACCCAAGCCGCTGTATCACTCCCATCTTCAGCTGGATGGGGAAAGAAAATATAACGCAGGGCTCATGGGTGGAGACAAGGACAGGGAGATCACTCAGCAATTACCATCATGGGCAAAGCAGACTCAGCTTGGGGAAATCAGTATAATTTATTACCAATCAAATCAGAGTAGGATAATGAGAAATAAACCCAAACTTTAAACACACCTTCCTCCCACCCCTCCCTTCTTCCTGGGCTTAACTTCACCCCCGGTTTTCTCTCCCTCCTCCTCCCCAGCGGCGCAGGGGTGCAGGGAACGGGGCTGGGGTCAGTCCATCACACTCTGTCTCTGCTGCTCCCCCCTCCTCAGGGACAGGGTCCTCACCCTCTGCCCCTGCTCCAGCGGGGGTCCCTCCGGCACAGCCGGCTCCAGCGGGGGTCCCCGCGGGGGCACAAGCCCTGCCACAACCCTGCTCCAGCGCGGGCTGCCCGCGGCTCACAGCCTCCTTCGGGCATCCCCCTGCTCCGGGGCCCTCCCGGGGCTGCAGGTGGGGATCTGCTCCCCCTGGACCTCCCTGGGCTGGGGGCACAGCCTGCCTCACCGTGGGCTTCACCACGGGCTGCCGGGGAATCTCTGCTCTGGCGCCTGGAGCCCCTCCTGCCTCCTCCTGCACTGGCCTTTGGTGCCTGCAGAGCTGTTGCTCTCACATATTCTCGCTGCTCTCCCCAGCCGCAATTGCTGTTGCGCAGGTTTTTTCCCCTCTTTTTTAGATACGTTATCTCAGAGGTGCTACCACTGTCGCTGATGGGCTTGGCCTTGGAGCCGGCTGGCGCTGCTGGTGGACCCACAGGAAACTTCCAGCAGCTTCTCACAGAAGCCACCTGTGTAGCCCCCACCCCGCTACAAAAACCTTGGCAGGCAAACACAATACTCTTAACAAAGCCATTAAGTGAATTTCAAGAGACATAAACAAACAGAACAAGTGATGTGTCATGATAAGAATTCTCCTTTTGATCAAATAGCTTCCTCTTTTTATCTGAGATATAGCAAACAGGCAGCTCTGACTTCTATCACCTTGAACACTTCTGGGCCTACAGGAGAAAGATGAGGAGCGTCAGTTAAGTGTTGCAGCCCATACTATGTCTCACCTAAATAATTTTTACAGAGATGCTCACATGCAAATCCAACAGAGATTTTGCCTTGCAGTATATGTTGGGCTGTGGACTGTAGACAGTAGCCTAATTGAATTTTGCTGTATGTGCAAGCACTTTCAGTGTACCTCTTGCTTGGGGTGCTAAGCTTAAGCATCATTAAATTGACATAAATGCAATAGACTTCAAATAGCAAGCTCAAGCATTAGACATAGAACACAATTCTTGAACCATCTTGTCCAGACCCCTACCCCTCCAGGACTGTTCCCTACAATACATGCTGAGATGTTTTACCTAGTGCTGTTGTATCTTTTTTCAGTCTTGTATAACATCAGTGATTACTGCCTTGTTAACATTCTATACAAAACGATATATAAGGCCAATGTTTAGTGCATTAGCAGCACCCTGTCCCAAGACACCACCCTGTTTGGAGACATTTGTAAACCTAAGCCTTGGTATTTGGTTTTTAATTAACAAAGAAAGCTTAATACGCATTTTTTGTTTAAATCCATCTGGCACTAAAATTGCTGAGTTGCTTCTGTGCATTTTCAGGAAGAGTTTAGGGCTATTAGAAGAAAATTACAGTATATTTCTCTCTCTCTGGTCCATTTGCCTATTTCAAAGGCAAAGGGTGTTTGGAATTGAGAAAAGTGTTAGAGAAGATACTAACTATACTCATATTTTTATGCATTCTTTCTACTGCCAGTAGAAAGGTCTTTTTTATTTGCCTTTTCACATGTTTCCACTGTTCTGTATCAGGTCTCTGCATTTCCCCCCCATCAAATCTTGACACAAAAAGAAAGAAAGAAGAAGAAAAAAAACCCAAAAAGAAAAAAAAAAAAAGAATCTGCAGTTAATGCATTGTCCACAGGTTGAAACAGGCCTAACTTCAGTGATCCAATTTAAAGACCCTGATGTGGTGAGATGACATAAATGTGGAATAATTTTATATTGCAATCTAGCACTTGTTCTCAGTGATTCCTTTATCCTCTTGAGGGTACCTTCAGGGACTATATATTGAGTTTTTAAATGAAACTCACTAAGTCTTTTTCTTCTCTTCCTTTCAAACTTTTCACTGAAGGAAATGTTTGTGAGCTCTGCAGAGTCTTCTGCAGTGTTCCTCTATCCATATTCCACCTTGCCTATTACAACTTTTCCAAGTACCACATTATAAACAAATGCAAATAAAGTAGAAACAACGTTGTTTTGAACTAAATCACAGAAAGGGGAGAACACCTAAGGAGCATGTTAGGAACTGCTCTTTGCTGACTTAGTTTCATTAGATATCCCAGTGGAAATATAACACAGAACATATGTTCATAAATAAAGTGAACATCTGATTAATTCTATTTCTATGTTTTTAATTGATCTGTTTCTCAATACATAATGCACAAATTACCATATCTAGGTTGCACTGGAAAGCCCACATGAAACCATAGAATATGCAGTGGAAGAGGCTCTGGGGAATTTTTAGCACAAGGTAAGCTTTTTAATGAAATTCATTTTTCTATGCTTTCTGAAAGGCATCCAGCACGCCCCATCTTAACAGCAGCTCCCTGAAATGGATCACCCTATGACACCCTCCATACCAGTAGTACCACCACCTGCCCAAGTGGTCAAAGTAATCCATCAGGGCCAATCTCTTGCTGTGGGACTGGCAACTGGCAGATGCCACAGCAGAAGCTGAATCCCTCTTAACAGTACATCTAATGATTTATATTATCTCGGGGAGGAAAAAAGATTTCTTTATATCTCCACATGACAATTGATAGGTGCAGAAATTGGAGATATAATCTTTGACTTAACTATAATTTGTAACTTGTCTAGTGCCACCACAGATGTTATTCTTCAAACAGAAGCTACCAAAGACTAGATACAAACTTCTGAGTTCGTTACTGCAGACACTGACAATAACATCGGTGTTTTCCTTCCCTGGGAACGAAGGGCGTGTCTATACCGCTACCATTGCAGTCTATCAAATGCTAAGTATTAACTGTCTTCCCTCTACAGTCATTTACCCCCAGGACCAAATAGCTTCTGTAAGAGGAATCAGAGAAAAGTGGAAAATACAGAGTACCAGCTTCAGAACTGCAGAGTTCAAGGAGAATTTCTCTAGATATGTTTTCTTTTAATAAAAGTCCTGTGCAAAGGAACAAACCTGCAAAGCTATGGACTCCAAGGGTGTCAAGAAATCTCCAAGATTCCAAGGACATCCTTGAGTATTGGGGAAATTTTTACAAAGACCTACTTCTCTAACAAGAATTTTCTTCCCTATGTTGGTCCCCAATACGCTATGCTTACCTAAATAACCCAGGATTTAATTCTTTCATTCGTTTACAAACCAAATCAGTAAGTTTTGAAAAGATGCAAAAGCAAGAACCTTTGTCTTTTAGTCTAAAAGGTTAAAATGCAAAAGGCTACATATCTAGGCCTACTCCAGAGTTTGCTGTAACCAGTATGAAAAAAAGGACACAAACCGATGCAGATTATTCCCCTAGAAACAGGATTTTGAATTTACATTAATTTAATCTAAATACATCAAAAGTAACATCTTAAAACAGAATGATGTTCCACAGTTCATATGGCAATTAGTACGAGGTCATGTTGTCCATTACTGTGGCTCTTCTCCTGCACTGTGTGTTTTCATTGCTTACTAATTACAGGAATGCAAAATCAATTAAGAGAAAATAATGAAAGGGAATATATAATTTCCATAAATAAAAAGAGCCACTTTCTTTAGAAACATTATATAAGCAAATGAAGGAAATCAGCTTTAATTTAACAGATGGCAATCCATTTGAAGATGCTGCTCACCACTAAGCCATACTTCCTAATTAGAGAATTTTGCCTCTGTGAACCTTTACTTATAACTGCATTATGATCTTTCCTGCCTGATCTGCTATGAAGGGCTAATTAATAATAACCCACACTAGCCAATACAGATAGACTAAAGTGAAAAGAGTATTAGATATACATTATCTGGAAATAATGCTCACTCTCTGAAAAACAACTAAAGGACTTTATTGACCTATCTTGTTTAACAAATGACACATAAGTAATCCATTGACAAGCTAGAACAATGACAGGACTGAAAGCCTATTAAGTCATTTTTCTAACAGACATCACACTGCATTGGCTGTACATTTCTGGTGTAATTAATTAATTAAGATTTAAATATTTCAGTGATTAATTTCTATGAGCAATTCATAAAATAGCATGGTGCTTCAGGAAAGAGATTAAGGTTACTAGCATCTATTGACTGGGCTGTTAAAAAAAATAGTCTATTTAGAAAAAAACCTCCTAGTTCAGCCACAGAACACTGAAAGCACTTATTGCAAACACTGTGAAAACAAAGTGCTGATATTGCTCTTACTTCTGGTGCATTTTCATTTTTCATTTGAGGACTGCTTTTAGCAGATTTTATTTAGGGATGAATATTCAACTCAGATGCACACAGCATTCCCAAGTCCCATCATCCCAGGACTAGCTTACTTAAGGATTTGGCTTAAAATGGTCGTGTATCTTGCCCAAATATCACAGCTCCACCTCCGCAGCTCTCTGCTGAGTTTGTGCCACATCCAACCCAATCTGTAGACAGGATCATGCCAGCCTTTCCCATCTATCCTCAACCCTGTACCACTCTTCACTGTGCCTTAAGCCTTTTCCCATCCAAGACTCATACTTCTTGTAGCATCTGTTGCCCAATATAGATTACTCTTCTGCTTGCAGCAAGTGGAGGAGTCTTTTTTTTTTTTTTGGGTGGTGGTGGTGGTTTTACCATGTTAAAGCAAACCAATCAGCTCATCCTGCCTGTTAGAAACAAAGATGATATACTTTTATCCCTCTTCCACGTTAAAGTCCCAGTTGCACACAGGGAGACCTGGATACCAGTACAAAGAAGCAGCAAAGCCATGAGGCACGCAGTGCCTACACAGATAAAAATTCCTTCCAATCTGTAGAAGATACTCACAGTTTTTACAGCAGGGGACATTAGATTACCCGCACTGACCTCTGTTTTACGGCACATTAGATTCCTCCCAATTACCATTCCACTGAGATCTGCAGGTTTAGGCCAGCCAGCTGACTTTGCAGGATCAGGGCTAACCTCTTCCATCCCACGGGAAGTAATAACAAGAAAAAGAAACTTAGAGGAAAATAAAAAAGAAAATAATTTCCTGGCATTCTAGCCTTAGCTGTTATCAATGCATATTGCATTTCACTTCATCTTCTATACAACTCTTAGCATATTCAGCACCTCTGATGGAAATCAGCATGGTAGAATGACAACAAACACACCCAGGGCTCTTCAACCCTCTTGGCTGTATCATTTCTATTTATCTGTTGTCTGCGTAAGTCCCTTTATTATAAACTCTTCCTTGAGGCTAAACATTAATGAGAGATATTGCAAACTCAAAGCTCAATAGAATTTATAATCACTACAAATGCTTTATATATAAAAAGCTAATATTTTCAATCTTTTTTCTTTTTTTGAATTAAAAGCCTCTTTCATATTTGATGTATTAGCATTTGTTCTCTACAGATATTAAATCTCGATGATAATTATTTGTATGTTAATGCTTATTAGTACATCCAACTGGATGTGAACAATAAATAGGAAAAAGTCTAAAGTGCAAAACACTTCACGTTATGTATTTCTGGAAAAGGATGGGAAGCCGAAAATACCAGTGAGTGCAGCCAAGCCTGCAATAATCAGAGTGAAATCTAAGGTGAAACTAATATGAAAACTGTAATGTAGTTTAACATAAGTTAAAGGTTAGATTAGTTTATTTATTTTAACTAGAAAATAGAATAAATTTAGTTTCTTTACATTTTCTCACATACAGCATTTTGAGTAATGTAAGAAGTTAATGTTTCCCCATAGCCCTCTTCAATTCTCACCAAAATTGACCTGTTCCATGAAGCACACAGAAACGCCAGCAGCCCCGGAGCTGGAGAGCTGCGGGGTGAACACAGCTCCCACCTGAGCCAAAAGCCGTGCTGGTGAGCACCATGTGTGACTGCACACCTGGTCATACATCAGCTCTTCAGCTTTTTGGTGCATCAGAGCTGCTTTCCCACAACTGCTTTTATGCCAGTATCATTGTGCTGACACTGAGGGTTTGGTCTGCATGGGAGTTTTGGGAGTTTTTTGTTTGTTTGGCTTTGTTTGTTTTAAAAGGAAAATATTACTTGGGGTCAAATTGAAGACCTAGCAAGTACAGGAGAATCTTGCTCAGCCTGTTCTTCAGGGTCATTGTCTTTCCCTATCCTTTTCTCACAGTTTTGCTCCTCAGGGATTTTATCTCCCTACTCTAATGGATCACTGTGGGGCTCCCTTCTCTTTCTAGTCCAGAAGCTTCCCACCCTGCTGCCCACTGCCCTGGCAGGCTGCTGGCACAAGGAGGGAGAGATGCCCAGAATGACTCCCAGCAGCAGGAGGGGCAGGGGCAGGATGAAGCAGGGCTCTCTCACCACTGTCACCTCTCATTTGCAGTGAAATTATCAGTCCTTTGGGATAAAACCTGGGTCTTTGTGCACAGCCTCAGACGAGAGGCTGGCTCTGGATCCCACAGCATTTTGGGGAGCTGCTGGTTCAGGGGAACAGATCATCCCATCTCCACTCCACAGTGGCACGTGGCCAGCTGCCAGGGCTTGTGTTTTTTCTCCATGGGGAAAGGGTAATCTCGGTTTAGGATAAAAGGGTTATTCCCTGTTGATTGTTTAAATTAAAACTGCTATCAGACAGTGAATATACACTTGGACTGTGACCACTGTGATTTGGACTCCAGTTCCTGAGAGCACTTGAAAGTCTCTTAGCACAGTCCTAGTCAAATACAGCTCTTCAGTCTGATGTAGGACCTGACCCTAATACAATACTGGCCTGAAGGCAGGAGACCAGCTAAGCAAGGCACACGAACACCTACTCTATGTCAAGACAACCTCTTCTTTCTTAGCGAAAACTGAGTTTAATTGCAGTTTCATTCATGATAATGACCTACATAATTTTCAACAATTAGATACAATTTATCTTTTCTTAATGAAAAAAATGGAAATTAGCAAAGAGATAGGATACTAGAAAATGCTTCATTTAACACCTCTTCATTAATTATGAGGATGTCTAAACACCATTTTGAGAAGTACAGTTATAAAACAAGAATCCAGCTAATAATTTTTTTCATTCTTCTGTAGAGTTTATTGTAATACTCTACGTCAAAAATAGCACCTAGTTCTAGGAGGCACCTGTTTTATTTGGGTACCATTAACTCCACTTCTGAAGTAAATGATAACTCCACATGTACTTGAAGATGCAGCACAACCACCAGTATAAACATGAATGAACACTATGACCTCATTAAATTAAGATGTTTAGGACTTACTGACATTCTTATAAATTGCTTAGATCTTCCCAGAATTTTTAGTGGGCTTTCTATCAACCACAAAATTCTTAAAATCTTTATTTTAAAATTAATTATTGTAATTCACATCATGTTCCTCATAACTAACTCTGACATCAGCATTTGATGGATGAAACAGAACAAGCAGGGCTTTGAAAAGACTGGTATACCTGTTATATTCCTCCCAATGACAATGATTAATAAAACTCAGTGTAATGCACTATATTTACCAAGTCTCATTTTACATTTGTCGACTTACTAAATTACTTTGACTTATATCCAGTTTATGTTCTATTACTGAAGAATAACTACACAACAGATGGCAGTATGTTTGCATAACAATTTTTTTCAACGGGTCAATCTACAAGGTGGTTATAGGGATTGATATATATTGGTAAGCAGAGGTTTTTTTGGGCAATATCAATCAGACAGTCAGTGAACATAGTAATTTCTATATTGCAAAGGAGAGGTTTAGTGAACATACACCATTAAGGACAATTCTTTAAAGAGTAAAACTGTAGTACCAAGGACTAAGATTAGAGTAGAGCCAGTATGTTGAAACTGACGTTTCTAGATAGAATCACTTTTCAAAGAGGGACTTGAAACTTTGAATCTTCCAGCAATATTAACAAAGAATGGCTGTGAAATCATATTAAAATTCATTTGGTACATAATTAAATAGCTATGGCTATACCTATTGCATTCTTCAGCAATAAGCAATAGATAATTACAGACTGTGTCATGTCAAGTGAAAATAATATCTTGCAAAAAATGAAATTATTATAAAGGAAAGCTATGCTGCTTCAAGAACCTTATTATTTAATTTTTTTTAAAAGCAATTCTGAAAAAAATGCCAAATCCTTCATTCCTGGAATACAGCCAAAGACATATGATTGAAAAGTTGCATTTTCCCCTTACACTGCAGACTGAACTAATGGGAAGGACTTTGTTTTCCCCCATATTTTGGGTTTATGTGCCAAGATTTTGGTATTGGGGGGCTAAAGGGGTGGCTTCTGTGAGAAGCTGCTGGAAGCTTCCCATGTCCAACAAAGCCAGCACCAGTTGGCTCCGAGATGGACCTGCTGCTGGCCAAGGCCAAGCCCATCAGTGACGGTGGTAGCACCTCTGGGATAACGTATCTAAAAAGAGGGGAGAAAAAATAATATCTGTGTAACAGCACTCACAGCCAGAGATTGCAATAAGAATATGTGGGAGCAAAAACTCTGCAGGCACCAAAGGCCAGTGAAGAAGAAGGAGGGGGAGGAAGTGCTGCAGATGCCAGAGCAGGGATTCCCCCAGCAGCCTGTGGTGAAGACCCCAGGTGAGGCAGACTGTGCCCCCAGCCCATGGAGCCCATGGGGGAGCAGATCCCCACCTGCAGCCCCAGGAGGGCCCCAGAGCATAGGCATCCCGAAAGGTGACTGTGACCCATGGACTACCTGTGCTGGAGCAGCTCCTGGTTTATGGTGGGCTGTCTCCTGTGGGAGGTAGCCCATACTGGAGCAGGGGCAGAGGGTGAGGACTCTCCCCCCCCTATGGGGGAAGGACCAGCAGAGACAGAGTGTGATGGACTGATGGCAGCCCCATTCCCTGCACCCCTGTGCTGCTTGCAGGGAGGAGGTAGATGAAACCAAGAGTGAAGTTAAGTCCAGGAAGAAGGGAGAGGTGGGGGGAAGATGTGTTTAAGGTTTGGGTTTATTTCTCATTGTCCTACTCTGATTTGATTGGTAATAAATTGTACTAATTTCCCCAAGCTGAGTCTGTTTTGCCCATGACAATAGTTGCTGAGTGATCTCCCTGTCCTTGTCTCGACACTCGAGCCTTTTGTTATATTTTCTCTTCACTGTCCAGCCGAGGAGGTGCATGATGGAGCGGCTTGGGGGGGCACCTGGCGTTCAGCCAGGGTCAGCCCACTGCACCTCATTCACCACTCTGCAACGTTATGTAATGTGATAGTACTGATTAATAAACCAGAACAGTTTGATCCTGTGTTAAGATGAAACAACTCTAGAGATGGGGCAGAAAATGTGTTGACCTGCAGTTCAGGACATCTGGCTTCCATTTGTAGAGCCACCCTTGCGCTGTTGCTTGGTCCTGGACAAGTGACCAACTATTTGCATTTCAGTAATGAGGACAATAATTCACTCTCTGAGAGCTAAGAATATAAACCATTATAACAAAGTGGGGTACACTAGTTACTTACAGTAGACATACATTGTAAATGGTTTTTTTCTATTTTGTCTGGTTGTAAGAGCCATTAAGTGACATTCCAATTGATTTTCAGCCAAAGAGACAGCTAATATTAATGACTTTCTGTCAAAGTATTGAAATGAAATAATAATGACAGAGTTCACAAAACACTATTATTGTATGTTCTTCTTAAGGAACATCTGTCAAAGTATTGAAATGAAATAATAATGACAGAGTTCACAAAACACTATTATTGTATGTTCTTCTTAAGGAACAATACAAAGTTCTGATTACTCAGCGCATTTTTTAAAACATCTCTTGCCATCTTACTCCAGTGTATAACTGCCATTGGAGAGGGCAGGGAACAGCTGTTTTCTGTAAGAAATTCTAACTTGTCTCTGTGGGTCAGTATTTCTGCTTGTTATGTACCCAGCTTAGTACCAGACCACTAATTTTTAGTAATGCAGGCTCTGTCTTTGATGCACAAAAAGGGTAAAGCAGTGTAATAATTTGGAGGTTGAAAATGCACTGCTTGATGCCTCCTGTAGTAAATTTGACCCTGGAATATTAAGGGGTGTTAAATAAATTGGACAAAGAGGTGTTTGGGGAGTAAAAGTGCCAGACACACTGCCATGAATGAGCAATTAGATGTTCACGAACCAGCTTATCACAAATTACATGCCTACAATATCTATTACTGTAATGACCTTGAGAGTTGACTCATATTCTCCCTTAACCTAATGAGCATGCTGAGTATAATCAATTACGTCTGCAATTAAAATTATAATTTATCTAACAAATTCTTCTTCACTTTCAGACGTTTTTTAACAAAGCCTGTTACATACTGGTATAAGATAAACATTAATTTCCTGTTGTGTTCTCATTTTTTCAGTTACTCTGTGGCTAATTTATTAAATCATATTACCTTTCTCCATTATTTTTTAAGTTTTCAGCAAAATTTAGTTACGTTTCAGTCCTGAATGTCATGGGATAATTATAACATTTAACAGCAATTTATCATTTCCCAACAGGGTTTGCAACCTGTCTTTGCCTGCCTATTGGAATTTGTTTGCATGTTCCACTCAACAGTTACTGCAAATATTCTGCCTTTCACTTCTATACACACACCCTGTTTTACTGGAGCGATCAGAAGATATCCTGCTGAACAGAACTGACATCCATTTGCCAGCCCGGACCGGCTGAGGTCCAGTCAACCCAACACAAGCAAAACACAGCCCTAACCATTAAGGAACAGGATGTCATTCATTGCAGTCTGCTGCTACATATAGAGTCAAACAGGCAGGCAACTACAGAACAACATTTTTTGCTTATGTATCCAGGTGTTCACAAACACTTAGAAAGATTCATACGGAAATTCAACATGTTAATCATAAAAAAATGGAAAGAACTGGAAGAGGGCTTTAAAATATAGGTCCATGCATTTTATGTAATGAACAAGCAAAGGAAATCCTTCCAGTTCTCAAGAAAGGACAACCTTGGCTCTTCCAATGTACAACTAGTTCAAACTCCCCAGAGTCCTGAATCCTTGCACTGAGCTCAGAGAGTTTTGAGTGAACCCACGTACCTCAAAACAGTCACTCCACTTTGCCAGGGCTGTTACTTTGCGTGTCACCAAGTGTACAGCACCAACTGGCATTCTGTCCTCGCAGGGAGGGGAATGAGCGCTCAGCTGGCTCTCTGCCACAAAAGTAGCAGTTTGGCTTTGGGCAAATGAAGGCCAGGATTTGTAACTGCAAGCATCACACAAAGATGCTCTATCAAGTAAAGCCAACCTAGAATAATGCTCTGCCCAAGGCAATATGCTCTTCTAAAGTCCTACCACTAGCCTAGCTGCAGTGAGCTGGCTTGGCGATAGTGTTCCCCAGCACAACTGCAACCAAATGCGTTCCCAGGTCCGTACAGATGTGCAGACTCCTGCGCAGGTAGGCTCAGCGCTTCCTACAACAAGCCAAGGAATCTGCCTCCCTGCTTCAGTCTGCTGCCAGGCTAGTCCAGCAAATGTAAACAAAACGCAGCTTTAACAGCTAATGAATGAGATGCCATTGCTCGTCCTGCAATTTTCTCTTAATTATAGAGCCAACCAGGTAGGCAACACCTGAGCCACAGGTGCTGCCAGGGTGTTGCTGTGGCAACGTGCTGGGCTGAGGAATTACACCCAAAGAGTTTTCTTGCCTGGGACAGCAGTGTTCTGGCACGTAGCATTTTATATGCGGAAGAGAATTAGCTGAAGGACTCATTTCCTGCTCCCATGATCTGCTCTTAAAACTCCCAATTAAGTGGAAGTGTGTCAAACTGAAGAGCTTTATTTGCTTACTTTCCCTTCTTCGATGCGCTTTTCCCAGGACCTTCACATACTTAATGCTCTCTATGAAATATTGATGTCTACCTCAGAAATGCAGAATGGCGAAGTTGTTATTTATATGAAATTAATTAAATTCTGTGTCCTCCGGATTTTGGATCTTTGTACTGTACTACACCTGGATGGAGCTGGAGGATGACTGACTACTGTGGAATATAGTTAAAAGCACAGGAAATGGGGAAAAAATGGGCCTTTCAGGTACAGAAATATCCATGAGTCACTTCTCTCAATATGCTACAGATAATGAATGAACTATCCTATATTTTGTATTTATTTTTGTCAACAAAATCTAATCAAAGTTATTTTTTTTTAGAAACTCAATAGTTACCCTATATTAGATTACATAGAAAATTAAATCATAAATCCATGTAACTAGGCCCTGCCTCTGTTGCTCCAAAACACAACTTTGCTCTCTTGAACACCTCATTTAATTCGAAGAGGCTGAGCTTCCAAACTAGTTATGGATTTGATCATTTAATAACATGAAACAAGTAATTGTGTGTGTGGAAATTTATTATTTAATTAGGCCTTACTGTTAATCAATAGCAATTTATTAATTCATTAATTTGCATATCCCTTGTTTTTACATGTGTCCACAGATTCTGCTAGATTTTTCTTTTAATTTATGAACTTTATACTTTTACTATGCAAAAGGAGGTGCTCAAACTGTATATATTAAGTAGAACAAATAACGGAGAAGCAGGAATGCATGTCTGCCCTATAGAACTAACTGCAGGACAAGATTTAACACTGAAAACAAGGAAAAGAAATAAAACAATAGGGCCTATTCTCCCCAGGATGCATACATAATTCTCATTAATGTTAATGAAAGATACTAAATGTATATGCACTGAGGGGAGTTTATTAGAACCTAACAAATTCTGGTATTTTTTATCTTTTTTTTTTTTGTAAACTTGATAGTTACTACTGTAACAGTGAACTTCTTCAGGTGAAGTGGAAAATATTTAAAGAAAAAACACCCACTGCTATATCAAATTGTGCTTCATAGGTTATTGTCTCAAAATACTATTTTGCATTTGGGACTACTAGATTTATACATATTACTAATAATTTAGGTTTAAATTATAAACTATGTGAAATCAAAGAGTTGTTTACACCAGTAGGGTCAAAAATGCTTGTGTAGAAATGGCAAAAGCTCTATTGATTGAGTCCACATATTTTCACAAGTGAACAGAACCATTTATACCAGAGAATAATCTAGCTCCAGACATGAGAGTTGTTCTACTTCCATGGGACTCAGAGAATTGAAGACAGGTTACAGATTCATATTCTGCTAGATCATATTTCTAAATGTAACTCAGAATGGCCTCACCAAAAGGCCACAATTGAAAGAACGGCTTTTATAGAGTTCAGAGATTACTTATTTGCAGAAAAAAGCATCCATTAAATACGGTGTAAATTGATCCACTTCTTAATCTGGGCAGACCAACCACCTGCTAATGATAACTTCTCTCCAGCTGAGCTGTGCTGGAAGGCCAGATGAGAAAACATCACTGTATTATTGACCTTTCTATACCTTCCCAATGGATAACTAATACAGTTCATTCGTAGATCCATTTAAAAAAAAAAAAAAAAAAAGGAAAAAAAAAGAAAAAACAAGTGCTACCTCTAGGCATTATCTTCACTTCAAATATTTATAACTAGACTTGAAATCAGAGAAATTAAACATTCATAAAACCAGATAGAGAAATTAAACGTTTCAGATTTTAACATTTTTACAAGGCAGATCAAGACAGTCATTCACACGAGCGCTTTCCCTCCAGTCTAGTTTATTTTCTTCCAACCTCTCACAGAATTTGGATCAGCGATGCTAGGCAGACAACATGAAATGAAGACTGTCATGATAGCAATGAAGGAGGTAACTCACAAAAAGAATAAATGGAAAAGAAAATGGTTTGATTTTTCAGAGATAATAATCTAGGAGCTAACCAAAGGAGAAACCATTTTTGTCCTTTGAAAGAACTGAGCAATCTAGCAAACAACACAGGACGTCTTTCCAAACTTCAACCTTTACCACAGGCTGTGGATTTCTGCTGCTCCTAGCCACAGAGCCTTGCTCTGAAGTGCTACAGGGCAGGATTTATTTAGAAGAGATGTGTGCACGGACGTACCACACTTAGCACTGGTCCTTGCACATGGGTATAGGCAGAAACAAATTTATTCTGACTGCATATATCATTCCCAGTCCAGAAGCAGAGGCAGCCTCTTAGCCTGAACCCAGCCCCATGCTAACAACCTCAGCCTGTTTGCATCTGTCCATGTAGACATAACCTTAATGGGTTTCATCAAGGATGAAAAACTAACCAGTCTCTTAGGGCTCTCCACTTGGGCATGTGGAGCCATGTCCGAGGTCACAGGAGACAGAAAAGCTCAGGACAGAAACAAGATGGTGCAAATGCAAAGCTCTGAGAAGAACACAATGTCGTGCACAGAGGTGAGCTCTCCTGGCATGGCCAGAGCAGGGCATTGCCTCTAAAGGACAGTGCCATTACCAACCCCAGCCTCTTCATCCACTCAACAAAAGAGGAATAATGACTTGGCCCTTCTTTAAATCACTTTTGCCGCAACAATTTGGTTGGTAAAATTGAATTACCAGTGTACTGCACCTAGCAAAGGACTGAAAACTCCTGAGGGGCACCGAGGCACCTCAGACTCCAGAAAAAAACAGTCTGTGATGGAAAAGAAGAATATGTATGTAGACCTAATGGTAAAAAAAGCAAGCTTCAGGATGAATTTTATTCAGTGGGCTAATTATTACAGGTGAATTTTCCCCTTTGAAAGTGAACAGTTTACGTCTAAAGTAGGTAACTGTGTCAAAGCAGGGAATCTAAGCTTCTCTCCTCAAATCTGTCTGTAATCTCAGATAAGGGGACAGTGTAATTGTTAAGAGATTCATTTGGTTTTCCCCAATTTATGCTAACTCTGGTATCATTCCTAGAAATCTGAAATACTAACATATGAAAAGAAATTTAAAAAAATACCCAGAAATGGTTTTATTTACAGAATTCTCTATTTGGAAGTTGCAATTCTAATTTTTTTTTACCTTCAAAATGAAGGGGCTGCAGAGTGTTTATGTATTGAAAGAAAATCATGAGCAGCAGCAGCTACTTCAGAAAGAGAATAATTTTTTTTTTAAAAAAAAAACCTTAATCCTCGCTGGGAATTTATCTACTAGTGAAGCAGAGAATTTCTCTCCAGAAAGGCCTGGCAGTTGTGCTGAACTGCATCCGTGGATGCCAATTTCTTTTATGTGATCCAAAACTGAGAAACCCACAAACCTACCAACCCGATTTTACGAAATAACAGCCTACATTTAAGTAGGAATCATACTTTGTCTCATGATTATTCCTTTCTCTTTTTAAAGACATGTTTCTTAACATTTGGTACATATATGTGCGTGCAAACCATCCAGAGACATTGGCATTCGGATTTCTGCAAAAGGGAAGGTATAGAGTGTTTCTTTAGCTTTTGCTAACACTTGCCTAAAAAAGCACCACAGCGCAAGCAGCAGAGCATTGCTCAGTAGCTGTCACCGAAACAGTAAAACAGAAAACAGCAGCGTGGAGTCATAGACCTCTGAAATACGTAACTAGCTGAGTTACTGCCTTGCGGAGTCACCACGTGAGCAGCACTGCATAAGCTGCAGGTTTTCGCTCCCATCACTAAAGCAAGTGAAAGGAAAACGTAAAATGGTGAGCACCACACAAGAGGTGCACTGGCATCTGCTCTGGTTCAACCTCAGAAACTGCTACTCCAGCAATATTTCCATCACCAGACAGCATGTGCTTTTCCTACCGCTAAGCAAATGAGGAGGGGCCATTGATAAAGCTCCCAGAGAGTGATTTTAAAGGCATATTTCACATTCTTCAAACTACAGCTTCGCATTATGGAAAGAGCAGGAGCCCTGTGGATGAGTGGTCTTGCCAGAGGGCACCCAAGCAGCTTTCAGGAGGATGGGGAACTGAGGCTTGAGAGAGGGGTTTTGCTTTCTTTTGCAGGAAGCTCTTGCTTGTAATGAGCTTAATACAAAAAAAACCCAAACCAAAACAAAACAAAAAAAACAAACCACAACACTGCAGTATCCAGAATGACTGATGTGTTTTTCTTTTAGTACTTTTAAACCAGTAAAAATATTATATACTCTTCACCCTGTCATCTTGTCTGGAGCTTGCTGAGCAAGTTTTATTCTATTATTTTAACCTTAGTTCTCCATTTCTGAATCATTTCAGCACAGGCTTTTCTTTCTTTGAAAGGAAGTCCTCCATGGGCTAACATGGTGCTGCCAGAACAGACTAAAAGGCGTGGACTAGATCAGATATACTTGTATTTCAGATGTGTTTAGAATTTCAGTAGCTTACAGGACAGTGTAACCACCTACTCTTTCACATGATAAAGGAACACAGGGCTAGGAAAGGCCCCCATTCCCTTGTTAACCACACGCAAAAACATTACATACGCTCTTTCCCTGTTGACATTTTTTAACAACAAACTCATTCAAGCTGTGCAGGTTCTCTGGGGAGCTGAAGGGACAGGTTTAAGTAGACAATTCTTTCATTTTCAGAAGGGGAGGTGACTTTAAGGGGAAAAAAAAAATGGAGCCAGCTTCACATTTTCTTTATTATTGCATTGAGAAGGCAGCCAAGGACTCTAATAAACAGGTTCCCTTTGTCTGGCTGAAACTGGGTCATTAACACGAGCAAAGCACAGTGATCCTGCCCTTCCCTGGGAGACTCTGGATCCAACCAGACCACTGAGGCACAACAGGTTAACACAGATCAGTCAACTGAAGATGCCTTTGGGCAAGAACACCCAATAAACTCGACCAAAAACCAGTTCAATTGTGTGGTTAAATGCCTGCTTATTGAAGGCACACATTGGCATGAAGAAACCTGTTTTGTACAGGACCCTTTGACATCCCTTCTAATCTGTCACCGGCATACAAATAAATTTATGGCAGCTCTTTGGAGGAGGCAAAAGCAGTAGTTGGTAGGTAAGAACACAAAGACAACTGTGCAAAATCATATGAGGTCAGAGCACAGGCACACAATAACCAGTTATAAAGCATTAAAGTAATTTTTAGAAAGAGTTAGTCAGAAACTTATTAAATTGAAATCTAACTTTGCCACACTTGCTTAATAAACAATTTTCACCTACTAAAAACCACTGAACAGCAGCAAGTTACACATCTGAATTAAACAGGAAAGCTTTTGCACATTTCTTGGTGTGTTGCACTCTAGTTGAAAGCAAAGTTTTGTAACAAAAAAGAAAGAAAAAAAGGAAGGAAGAAAGAAAGGAAAGAAAGCATTCCCTGTTAAATGAAGAGGTTTATAAGATATGAGCTTGACAAAAAGTATTATGGATGAGATAGAGCTTGGAAAGAAATTCATACAGTAACCACACAAAAATTAATCAGACAGCCTTGACTGTGCTACTAATGATTTCAGACCTCATACATTGTCTGGGATTTCCAGAGGTTTTACATTTACAGTACAATAGTGCATTTGTAGGACCTGTACTCAAAAGTGGCATTTGATTGATTGTACATACCCTGAGACAGAGAATAATTTAAATGCAAAACATATTGCTGTAACATGGGAACAAAGAAGTGAAAGATACTTTCTAATTAAAACATGGGATTTTTGATCCTAATCTCAGTCATTGTGGGGCAAATTAAGAGCAACATGTAGAGCAATTCATGGATTTCTCAACACCCCTCCCTGTATTGTTTTTGGGGTTTATCAAAAAAATGCCAATTCAGTAAAACAGAAAGCATTTCTAAAAGAGGTTTTGTTTTCATAAAGAAAACATTTTTGTTGTCAAAATACCCTGTTACAACATTTTCAGAGGAAAACTTTTCCACCTTTCTGCTAAAAATATTCTCATTTTTAAATGTTTATAAAAAATATCACTGATTTGTTCAAGATTCTTCTGTCATGAAAATTGTAAATATCTGAACACATACCAGAAAAAGAAGGAAAAAAAAAAAAAAAAAAAAGTAGTACATTTGAAATGCTTTTGTCAAAGCAGGAGCAGGCACTCCTGGAACTGCACAGAAGGGCAGAGCATGGGGAGCCTTGGCATTGCTTAACCCTTCCCTGCAGTAATCAGTCAGGTCACTGTGGGCAGCCTGAAGCATTGTGTCAGCATGAGCAGGGCTCCATGGGGTGACTGCTCACTTTCCACTGGAAAAGCTGCTGGCACAGCCACCTGCAGCCCCAGCCCTCCCCAGGTCCTCGGGGCTCTGCTGATGCATGATGCGGCTGCTGGGGACTGGGGCAGGCGCCACTGTGCTCCCACGGAGGTTCCTGAAAATGCACACACTCTCCACGTAACGGACATGCAAGCACCTTGCAGGTCTGCATGTGCTACCCAGAGTTTAGCTCTCACCCATTGACTTTTGGGAGGACAAAAGCGCCAGCAGCCAGTGCTCTGAAGGTCTGCTGCTGAAGGGGATTGTGCCCAGCAAGGGAAGAACTAGACAGTGGATGTGGCCAACACGTGACTTTTAATATCTGTACACTAAAGCAAATTAAACAAGCATTTGAGCTCACTTACTTGCTTATTAAAGTTTAATTTAGACAGTGTCAATAACTCTGACTAGCTCTGGGGGTATTTTTGGAATTAAACTGTATAAAGAGAATATTCATCTAAGAAATCCATATGGCAGGAAAGAAGTGTAGAATTGCTAGCATGCAACAGTAAAGTCTTCCTTCTCATTACCATTCTTCAACTTACATCTTTTGAAGTTTCTTTTACTTCCCTCCTTTACAGTTGCACATTTGTAATCCTGTTTTGTTTTGGAGTTTTTTATTTACACTCTAGTGCATACAGAATATTCTGTGTTTGTCCAGGGACAGAGAATGATATTACTTTACAAGTCAGTGGTACAGCATGTCATGACATTCACTACTGGAAATCCAAAATCATCCAGGTATAGAACCATAATTCACTGCTAAAGAGAATCTTTCAAAAATTTCTGTTCCCATCCCTTCAGGGAACTTTCACAACCTGATATTTCTAGACCAGACTTCATTATCCAGGTCATCATTTCAATTTATCAGTGCCTTGGAGCCTTTGGTATTCTCAACTAGGATAGTGCCACGTCCATCAATCACTAGGCTGTTTCCACATTCCCAATTTTCTTTCATCTCCTTCAGTCTTCGAAAAACCTTGATAACTTTACATGGGTGTATATCGGACACAGACACTCTTACTTTCGTCAACTGTTACCATGTTTTAAGCACAGGAACTGATCTGTACAAACTATGAGGGCCTTAAGAACTGTTTTCATTCTAGGTCCTGTATGTTATTATTTGTATTAAGGGAGGGTTTACAAATCCACCAGTGCCTCTTTGGAGTATAACCATGGCAAACAGAAAAGAAATACAATGCTTTTCCTAGAAAACTTAGAGTTCAATCAAAACCTGAATGTTAAATATAACAAACAGGAGTAAGAACCTGACAAAGCAAAGAGGAAACTGGGACTCTAGGGTTATACTATTACTATATGGTATATACTACTATATAATAATAATATACTAAGTGCATCTCAGAAAACATAGGTCTGGCCATGGGACTGAATGGAGAATTAGACCAACACAAGGCAGATTTTGAAGACAGCCCTGAAGGAAAGGGCAAGAATTTTTATTTAGTGTGAGTAGAAAACAGCTAGCAAAAGGTTTCAAGGGAGGAGGGACAAACTATCTGCATGCCTGTGCTGCTTCACCATTTCTGTAAGCACCAGTACAATCCTAGCTTTGAAAATACACACCACTAACATCCCACCAAAACCCATCCCAATCTAAGTATCGTACAAAAACAGAGAGAAAATCATGAGCTCAAGAGACATAGCAGCACTGAGACTACTGAATTTGCTG
Source organism: Falco rusticolus (assembly GCF_015220075.1). Taxonomy (NCBI): domain Eukaryota; kingdom Metazoa; phylum Chordata; class Aves; order Falconiformes; family Falconidae; genus Falco; species Falco rusticolus. The sequence continues at coordinate 14,497,284 of NC_051190.1, forward strand.
TACCAATTACCTATCTGCAATATTACATATTCTCTAATCAAATACTATTGGTGTGCTTCTCAAAGCAATTAAAAAAGACTGCTGTTCTTCATCAAATCATTTTTGGACATCCCACAAGCTTTCAAGACAATCATGGTTCTTCAGAGTAAAGCAAACAAGACCATTTGTTCACATGCTTGAGTACAATCTGGTTTTCATAACCTTGTTTCTTTCTTCCATGGTTTTGTTTCTCTTTCTTTCCTACTTGAATTTTTATATCTGTTTAGAGGTAAGAAAAATCTTTGCATTTCTCAAATGTCAGGTTTTTGTTCTTTTAGGAGAGCAAAAGGTGGTTTCCAATACTTCATTAAACAAGGACTCACATCTGCCAGTTTGCAGGGAAATCAGGCTGAGGCATCAGAAGTATTTCAGTTAGTGAATTTAATCCTTCTGATGCAATCAGTCTGCAATGCAATCTGATTAATTTTAAAGACTCAGACCTGAAGTCTAGTACTTCAGGTCCAGAGATAAGTAGACAAATAGTATGAAAAAGCAGTCTGCTGTGGGCTTAAATAAACCCTAGACTCCACAGTTCAGGTTAAGATTTCTAAAGAATGTAAGCCAGGTGGATTGATTTAACACAGCATTAAAAAACCATCTGGGAAAGAAAAACATGTACATCAAAAAATAATCGTAAGACAATCTTCTCAGTGTAAAATAATTAGTGGAATGTTTGACATAAAATAAATTTCTGCACATATACCCACACTGCCACCCTCAGCCTCGCTTTCTCATTTATTTACGTGAACCTGTAATTGGAAAACAGGCACTTACTCATGGATAACAGTGGAGGTGCTGAGCTGCTGGAGACTTTGACACTGCTGCAAAATAGAGTATGTGTTCGTATGTGTTTGTGCAATGGACACTTGCTGTGCAATATTATCTTGTCTCTACAGATAAATTAGTTGCATCATGCTCCCGCCAGCTTGATTTGTTTGGCTTTTACAGAGTACAGAGTACATGGAGTTTCTTGTGATTGAATCTCACATAAAAGGTAAACCTGAAAGTTTATTCTACACTATGCTATACATCCACCAAGGCAGCTAGAGCATTTGCTGACTTGATGTTAAAAAGAGGGCTATAAAATATACCAGGGAAATCTTGAAACGTCACTCACTTGACATAGCAATAAGAGCCCTGCATTAAGATGCAGAGCTGATTTCCCTGATCCATGAAATTACCTGGATATTTAAGGCATTCTCAAACATAACCAGCACGAAACGTACCCTCCATTCCTGGCACAAGGACACCATAAGTTTTGTGCTCTCCAAGAAAAACAGAGCTCAAAATTACAGAAATAAATATTCTTCAAGAACTTAAGCACAATTTCCTTCCTTTCTTAGGTAAAATGTGCTCAAAGAGTCTTTAACGCTGGAAGGTGGTTATACTTGCTGACACACAACTCGGAGATGCTCAGGTTCTTTGTTGTGAGTTGGTGCAAGTACCTCATCATAAAACACAGTGTGGAAAAGCCTGTGATCACTTTTGGAGAGGGACATTTCTCCCTCTCATATATAGATGACAGGGCTGGAATAGGCATAGTCTGTTGATGGCTATGAAAAAGATTATGCAGCAATACATTGTATTACTTTATGGTCTGAGAGCTGGGACATGGTTCAGAATTCCTTAGCAAACGTATATTTCCAGCTGCTAACAGGTATGAAAAGACCCACCTACATTTCCAAAATGTTGGTGAGCTGAGGGTGAGGTATCATTTACTCCAAAGATCCATCCAATGCAAACACACAGGCTGCACAAATGGGGGAATGTGAAAGGACCATAAGCTTCCCTAGAACACTGTCCTGCAGGCTCTGCTAGCTTAGATTCAAAGGAGTACAGTATCCACAAGGATCAGAGTACAGCAATAATGGAGATACATTTTAGACTATGAACAGCTTCCCATTAGATAACAAGGAAGGTTTCAGTCCAAGAGGCACCACTGAAGTATCCTGACATTACAGTACCTGGTACATCTAACTGAAACTTGCACACGTCAGCAGGTTTCACACCAGCACAATGAACATGTAACACTGGTAGGCAATCTTACTGATTTCTATCCAAAATCAGACTGAAAGGGTAATCTTTAAACCTGGTGCATGCTTTACGCATAACATTTTTTGACATCTCCATAGCAAAGAAAGACCTAAAACTCATACTCAAACTGAGATCCAATATTAGTCTTGAACATGTATTACCATTCCTCCTTCTTGACAAAGAAAGAAAATTTCCTAATCTTTTTCAGATAAAATTTCTCAGTCAGTTTTTGTCTTCAGCTAGCCTAACAGTTCCTCCCATTTTGTAGTAAAGCTTTGCACTGACCCATTTACAGCCAGTACACTTCCCCTGCTTCCTGTAATTATTTTCCTACATAGCAGATACAGTAGCCTGTATTTATACAGGTATACAGAATTATGTACTAATTATACAAAATTATACAAATTGTACAAATTATTACAAAATTATACAAAATACGAATCAAAAGGACTCTTGAAGCCATCTGGTATGTGACCCTGTGCAAAGCAAGATCAGCTACACCTAATTAGCTCCTGACATATGCTTGCCTACCCTACTGAAACAGTCTCCACAAATTCCCTTGGATATTTATTGTGATGCTTTGCTAGTCTTACTATTTAGAATGTTTTTCTAATGTTTAGTCTGTTCCAGAAATTTTAATTAAAACTTTCCTTACAGGAAGATTGGGTTATTCTGCATTCTGATACATGAAGAAAAATACATACAGAAAGACACGACACATTGAATTTAAGGTTCCTAAATTATTTGTAGATCACATAGGTGTTTTTTTCAAACTTTCTGATTCACAACAGTTTAAATGGAACCAGCTATTTATGTATCTACCTTATTGTTCACTTTAAAGAAGATCTTGATCATAGTAATTTCCTCCCTAATTCAAGTTTTGAAAGCTCTAAGTTCTCTGAAGAAAATAGTTGTTGGCACTTTTGGATGATAAGCATCCCAAAGTGATGATGATAAATTACAGCATTGACCAATGACGCAGAAAAGTAGAGAAAAGCAAACGCTAACCTCTGATTTATGAATACACACTCTTTATTACAGAGTCTAGGGGTTCACAGCTGTAAGAGCAGGCCATTTTCATCTCATTGCTTATTAAAACTGTGAGAAGGAAGCATGAAGGGTGGCTACCATCCTGCAATATATTGGATAGATTAACACTTAATGCACTTTGTCTCCAGTACAAATACAAAATGATACAGATTTTCTTGCTTTTTTAAGGTCTACATGAGTGTACATTACTGGTCACAATCACAGAAGATGGGAGTTTTGCATCTAGTTTTGCTTATTTGTATTAGTAATTTTTTTCATATTTTAAGGTAAACATCCCTATAAACCTTTTCTTTACACAGAAAAAAAATATTGCCAAAAGTATTAAAATAAATCCTGTGATCTACTAGTTAAAACACATCGGTGTTAATGACAAAATTTGCTTTGGAAAGTAGTTAAACTTAGTATTTTACCTATCAAAAGGCATTCCCAGTGAAACCCACCCAGTGCACTCTAAGTCACAAGCAGAGGAATCTGTTTTGTCACAGTACAGAACTGAATTGCATTACATTCCTTCATCACTCCTCAGCTTCCCAAAGGCTGGGGATTTTCTAATTTCTTCGTCTCTTTATTACCTCTCTGTTAAATATTCAAAGCAGGCAACAAAAAGGAGTAAGAAAAATAAGGTCAATACAGCAAGTTAGAAAGTAGTAAAATATTTCTTATACGCCATCATTTGGTTGTTACAGTTGCCTTAATCAACCCAAACAGCAGCTTTGAGACATCTAATTTGATTTTACAAAGTGCTAACCCATAGCCATATTTGACTTTCCTTTGATTCCGAATGTAAAAAATAGCCTTTGTCTAATGTTCAGGCATATAATCTAACCACACACGCATTTGCATTATGAGGTAGTGAAACATGGCTGGAGAGCCATCTTGGATGTTATCTATGTTATTACTCAAGTTGAGAGTATAATCATAAATCCTTCTCTTCCCCTCCACCCCACTGTCTTTTTTTTTAGAAGAACACTTAAAATCTGTTTTTAAGCTTCACTGGCTCCATTACATTTGAACTTCAGCAACAAGAATGTGATATGAATATATAGAGAGAAGGAATAGACAAAAGGTATATTTTCATAATGTGGTTCAGTTTAACTGTTGCTATAATTAGCTACAACTCATTAGGCAATAAAAAGACAAACAAAGAGATTATGAATGGAAGGGCAATATTTTCTCCATAAAACAAACAAAAAAACTTAAACAGATGCCTCTTTTCCAAGGCTTTCCTTGCATAAATACACCCAGCAGCTTAGAAAAGATATTTTCATGATTGAAAATTTTTACCTAGAAAAAAACCCTTGTAAACATTATCCTGTGCAATTTCAATAAAAAGTATTTACAGTTATTGTACACTTGGGATTTTTTGATCTCAGGGATAAAATAACAATACAGCAATGGTCTGCAGATGACTAGCTTTGATCTTTTATTAGTGCTTTTAATTGTCTCTTAATTTGTATTCTGCATAATAAGCACTCACCTTCACCGTTTGTCCAGCTTCGGGGCCATCCTGTAAGCAAAGGGAGAAGTCTTGGGTTAGAGAAGCTAACAAGGATCATGCAGCAATTCAGAAATCTTACTCAATAATCATTTACATCCAATTTCACTGTATGCTAATTTAACATGTTTTCCTGGGGACCATTCAACACAGTTTTTGGACAAGACGCCTTTCAATATAAGGCCACGGCAATGTTAGAAACTTGTCTTTATCTGACCACAAAACCGACAGATGTTATTTTTTATTCTTTCAGATCATATTTTTTAATAGGTAGCAAGAGATTTCTGATCCTTGTGAATATAAAACCAGACATGTGAGAATTTAATCAAAGCAGGCTTGCTTAAATTCTTATTCTAATGAAATGAGCTTAGATTCCTGATTTGCTTTAAACAGAGCTCTTTTTTGGTATAGAAACACCCAGCACAAATAACTGAAAGGTCAAGACCGATAACAGATTTAGATGGCTACATCTCTTTGCCTGCATATAAATGGCTGTGAGCAGGAATTACCTGTTTCTATCACAAGCAGTAGGTTACCTGCTGAATGGGGTGATGTGGCTGCCTTCTCTAGGTCAATCCTGCAAGCACTTCTTTGAAGAAAGAGTATGAAGAGTATTTGCTGAAATATGCACAAGTAAGCATCGTGCTTGGGAGAATTTGCAGGCTTATTCCAAAATCTTGCACTTACTAATTATCCACACTTATCTGCTGGTTTGTGTTTTAGTTTTCAATGGTAAATCTGGCAGACTGCAATGCAGTTATTGTACTACTTTTTATTATTATTATTATTATTTTGCATTTATTGCCCCTTGAAGTTTGAAAGTCCTTTTGTCATTGGACTAGGGAAGAAGGTTGAAAGCTTGATAAAACAAACCATTAAACCTTTTTTAGTTGACTGGTTTACGAACCTGAATTGAAATGGTGAGCGAAGTGCTGCAGAAGTGTTTCTCCACCACATTGCCAACCCTTTGCGCTGTACAAAATAAATCGGCGACTTCCTCAGGACACAAGTCACGGAAACGTTCCACTGGCCGGAGAGGACAAACAAGGACATCTGAAGGTGGCATTGTCAAGGCACAAATGCAAGTCTGAGTGGTCCAGAAGGACAAGGGTCTCAGTCCCTAGCCTGTAACCTGCTTCTGATCACCTTTGAACTGGCTAAACTCTTCCTCTCCAAGGATTACAGCAAGAGCAACTAAAATATAAGGCTAAATACGGATAATCATATGATGTTTTGTTCAGAAGTTCCCTCAGATACGGACAAAATAACTAAATTTAGGTTGCTACTGAGACATCTAAAGGAAAGCAAAGTTTTCAGAGACTCAGAGTTACCACTTTGATGGAGAGATACCTGTATTTAAGACCTCTGAATGTCAGAAACATTTCCTTTTGTGATTAAAAATGGGGGAAAGCCAAAGGAATTTAAGATGGGTTTGGGTGTGTGATCTGAAACAGCAGTTTTGCAATGCTTTTGTGCATATGTGGTATGTATTTTCAAAAATGTTATTCTTACACCTCTAATTTTAGGTACCTAAATGTGAAAAGCTCACACTATGCTTATAGTAGCAGAATGCTTATTTCTATATCACGTTAATTACCAATCACAAGGAACGCTCACCTGTTATAAATATTACATGTTTTTAGAAATACATTAAGATAATTAAGACTATTTCCTTTTAAGTGTGGTGTTCACCACACTGTAAATATACCTTGATGTTATTCTACCCTGGTGACTGCTCTTCATAAGTCAGTGAAAGGAAGCTATAAAGTAAACAATGGAAATACACAGGCACTATTCACAGTCATCTGATCTGCTGTCTTCACAGGAACTAACATTTGCTATGATTCCTCACTTGAACGTCAGTTTCGTAACATTATTAATAGGGTCCAGAATTCTTAGCCAGAGACTCAGTTGTGTAAATCCAACAAGCAAGTACTTGGGACTTGATTCTTATTTCAATTCCCTGCAGACAGGATTTTTTCTCAGATGTACAGTATTGTGTTTGCAGAATAAAGACCTTAAAATCACCTTTAACACCACTTGAATTTTCAAGACCAAAGGCTATGAAAATTAACAACTTCTTATTTTTCAGTATTGAATCGAGTGTTCAAAGGACTATTTGAAGAAACTAAAGTTCCATGCCATTGTATTAAAGTAATCTTTATTTTCACTGCATCTTGAAGTTTGCAGTTATTCAAGAATATTCTCTATACTTCAGAAAAGGTAACTAGGAGATGTTCTCAAGTTAACAGGTTCACAGAAAGGTTACATCAACCTGATTTTCAGGAACCACATGAGGCATTTGAAATAAAGATTAATACATGTGAAAAATATTTATTTCCATAAACAGAGGCAACATGTTTACATTCACCAAGTTTATCATAGGAATCTCATTTTTAATCCCAATTGGAGAGAAAACCAGACATTTTCTGGAAGAAGTAGGGACAGGTTTTGACCATTTTTCAGAGTCAAGACGAGGACAGACAAGATTGTAATGGATATTTGCTAAAGCAGAAGCAGATTTTTCAAGCAAGCTCCACAGCTAGTAGCTCCCAACAGAACAAGGGAAGACTGGCCCCAGCTGAAGGTGTTAATTTGAAAATCTGGCCCTCAGGGGTTTTCAGTACAGCATCAGCTATACCATCACTATTCTCTTTTTCTTTTATTACAACTTACAGTATTAAAATTTAAGAAAGGAGAAATATATATTTAGAAAGGAAGAACTTGGAAATAAACCAATCCTTGATGGGAACAAAACCCCTAGTTTTGTGGGGTTTTAGTTCTAAAACGCTGTGCCTCTTGGCAAGCTACTGGACATAATAAAACTCCTGTAATTTATTTGTGCCTTCCCAGCACACTGTACAAAGCACCTCCATAAAGGATGCTGTTGGCTGAACTTGGGGCCCAAGGGAATAGCTGGAAACTTGCTTGGCAGACCTGATTTCCATACCAGGAATAAAGGAATAGAAAAACTAATTAATTTTACTCATAAAAAGAAAATCCATGTCAACACTAAAACAGGAAAAAGGACATTTGTTTAATCTGAGTTCATTTTTCAAAAGGAGAGAAGGGAAGCTTTTACCCTTAGGGCATCTGATACTTAAGTAGATAATTATCCTTCTTCTGCAGCACTGCTTTATTATCATGGGTCAACGAACCATTTATAAATGAAGAATTTCCCCTCACTTACCTCTAGCAAAACTGCTGCTTACATTAAGACAAGTTTCCTTTTCTCCTTAAGGATTTTTCCCCAGCAGTTTCTCCACTCTCAGACTTGCACACGCCTCACCAGCGATTGTTTGTTCTCTACCTAGCTCAGGGCCACAGCCACAAGTATGAATTTTTGCATTAATCACGGTTTCTATAACCTTATATTAACACTGTGCTATTTGCTACTGTGATGCATTGTGAAAAACATGGGCTAAACACTGCTTGCAAGAGCTTTTTTTTCCATAGAACATAGCAGAGGGAGAGAGCATGGTGTAAGTGCTGGTTGTGACCAAGACAAGAGATCTGTTTTCTCTTCTTAGTTCTGTCACTAATCTGCTCTGTCGTTTAGGCAAGTTGTCTTTGTACCTCTCTCTCCCTCTCCTGTTCCACACTTTATCTGTCTTATCTGCTCAGATAGCATTTGCCAGTTGGTACAATGGATGTTTTCTTATTTAGCCATGAGACCTTCTTCTCATGTGGGGCCACAAAGCACTCTTGCAATATCAAATGATGCACCCATAAACCATATTGTTCTGAAAAACGGATTTTCAATTCCTCCTTACATTAGCAAGACACATTTACAACTAAAACTAGATTTTAACCATATTTCTGTCTTTGAATGCGATAAATAATTCAAAGGCACAATCACACACTAGAGCATCTTTACTGAACTTTCCATCATTTCAAAATAATTCTACAAAGAATAATGATAGAAATTCTGAATCAGAGCTAAATTAACATGAGAATGTAATTAGGACAACATTCAAGTTATATTTAACTATGAATATATAAAAAGGCAAATGTTAGAATGAATCCATGGATTTGAGGTCATTAAGAAAACAACCATTTGCTGCAACTTTAAATTATACTTTTAACTACAGTTTTTAACATTAGGATAGTGTTTAACTTTATAGCCTGGTCAGATTTTAATCTAAGTTCTCTATTCTTTCTAAGAACCTCAAAATTCTTCCTAAGTTTAAAATTAAATACACTGTTCATTGCTTTCTGCAATTACCCACTGCAAACACTGCTATGAACTACCAATGTGCTTCAGGTGACTGTGTATTAAAGATGCAAGTGAAAGTGATTCTGTACTTATGTCTACATGCAATTACTCCTTAGAAGCATCTACTGCCATCTGAGATGCCTCAGGGCATCCAGCTGACACTCCAGAAGGGCAGAAGTCTTCTGTATGCCCTGTGTCATATCTGTCAACCAGGTGGGAAGCCTGACTCAACTTAGGATATCTGAAATTGCAGTAGGTGCCTATGTTTGGGCAACAGATCCCAGTTTTACAGGGTGGTTCAGCAAGACAAGGGGCTGATACCCAGTAGACATGCTGCATGATTGAAGACAGCATTCTGCCTTCAGAAAATTTGAACTTTGTTTCCTTTCTCTAACCATCATAATTAATAATTTTGTGATTTCTTCATTCATTCTGAACTGTTACTGACTGATGAAGTTTCTATTTTTAAGCTTTGATGTGCACAGCTGTTACTTCCTTCAGATTCTCCCGAGTCAGTCTACATCATTAGAGTATGTGCAATTTAGTATATCAACTTCTCCATTTTAGAGTGTGGCAAACTTTTACACCTTGTTATAATCTGTGATCATATATTCCTCTCTAAGTCTTACAGGAGTCTCTCATCAGCTTTACTTTTTTCCTAATACCTAAATATGCTTACACAATTCGATATACATACCCTTATATGCACTAAAAGCTCCATTAAAGATTCATTAAACAATTAGAAATGTCAGTATTTTCCAAAGACTACCAGTAGATAGTAGATGAACTGCAGGTATATTAGTGGAAGTGCATAACCATAAAGTAGTGGTAAAGCAAAAATGGATCAGACCCATTACCCTCAAACTGAGATAAAACCCAGGGATGACCTACGATTTCAACAAAATCACTTGTTCTTATATATTTGGCACAATAGACTACTCCCTGCACAACCAGGGGTAGGTAGATTAATGCACCAAAGCCTGTAAGCCTCATCCATATTTCAAATTAACAGCCATGCCTGTTGGTCTGTTAAGATTGTAACCTGTTTGGAAAAGTTCAGGCTAGAGGCCAAGCAGGCACAGTTCGACAAGTTTCTACACACCAGCAGAGCAAGGATGATGAAACACGTGCCAGCTCTCAGCCCCCAACAGTCAAGGCTGCACACATTTCTGTAAAGCTCTTTCACTCTTTCATTGACTTTTTAGACCATAGTAACTGGAGCCCTTTGAGAGTGGCATTCAGAGGCATTTATTGCAATGTGTTTCTGTACACATTTACATCCAAGTATTGAAGGATATGCTCACACTGGAGATTATGGGTCACTACTGAAAAGTGAGCATTTGTTAACCACACAATGAATTCAAGTTGATCAGACAAAGAGGGCCCAGATTCTGCAAGAAAAGCAAAACACAAGGCCAACATTTGCAAGCTGACTACTTCAAATGCAGTTTTCCTTCCACTAATACAGAGTGGAGGCTGAAACTCCAAGGCACAGCAGCAATTTTTATTTGCTTTACACAAATTTTGACTTTGAAGCCTATATTATCGTAATTCCATATTTAAGGTCTAATCCAGGCTCTGTGTTTCCTTCAACAGGATTCTGATCAACCCCACAAGATGCCCATTACAAATTTTCACACACAGGTATCAAGGTACACATGTTCTGTAGTTCTGAAACATTGGAAAAGTGGCCATTGGGGGAGTAAAAAAACAGTAAGAAAACCAAAAGGAAACCCAAAAGAAGTCAAAATTCATTTTATGTGACAAGCTTTAGAACAAAACACAGCTTTTTCTTGGTTAAGTGCATTAGTTTGCTATATAGAAAACACTTTCGGTTTTGACTTTCGTTTTATTTCTGAGTTTGAACTTCAAACAGAACAATTCAAAGATTTATAAAGGAAAAAAAATTAAAAGCTCTCCAGGTATTGACATTCTAACAATAGGAATAAAGTTCCTTTTTCTTTTTTTTTTTTTTTTGAGAAACCAGTTAAAAACATTAAAATTGACAGGTTTTCTTAATATGTGAGGCTTTAAAAGAACAAAATACAAGGGGAAAAAGGCAGAATATCTAAAAGTGAAAGAGTAATTACTTCTTTATGAAGCTCCTGCATTTGACCATATTGTTAGTTTTCTAAACTATTCTTTACAAAAGGGTTTAACTTAGGAAAATGATTTATTTTCAATGTGTCATGGTCAGGAATCCATAGCTCATGTTGGTTTGAAAATACTGTTTTTGTTCAGGAGATCTTTTATAAGATTTTAAAAAGTCTTCCCTCTCACAACAGCACAAGAGTCAAAAATCTCAACAAAAATAATTGAAAAATATAATTTAAAGATTAGTAGTAGTAAATAAGATTTCATAAACTTTTAAAACTCTTGACCTGTTTCAGCATTCTAACATTTTTATACAAAAAGCAGTTTAGTGAATGATAAAATTTTTCCTTAATAAATTAAGTTTGGGAAACTCATAAAAACTGACTTTTGTATTAATATTTTGACTAACTGGTTCACATTTTTTAAAAACAAACAAAAAAGTGACCCAGACTATGGTACCTAGGGATACTTAATATTGCTTCATGTATTTCATAAGCTTGGGCGAGTAACTTAAAGCACAGCAGCATCTTGGCTGAAAACACCCTAATCATTTACAAAGCAACTCTCACCAAGAAGTCCCACCTTGGAGATCAGAGATTTGCTCATTTTGGGATTAGTACAGACTATAGCACCATGGATACCACGACCGCTTCTTTCTAACAGCAGGAAGCATTTGAGAGACACGTAGAGAGGGTGTCCCTTGAGTGAGAGGGCTGCTCAGTGTCCAGTTTAGCCCTCACTGAGGTGTGAAGACAGTACCTTGGTGTGGCTGCTGGGAGCTCAGAGGCCAGAAGAACCAGCTGCAGAAGTCTGCAATAAGTGATTATTTCTAACCATCTCATGTGTCTGTATGAAAGACCCCTTCTGCACATCCATAAGCTAGTTGATGGGAATGCAGAAGTAATGCACTGTGGGGAACTGGATGAGGGATTATTCTTTTCTTACACTCTGTTTTACATGAATTTGCATCAAGTGCCCCAAGCAGAGAAAATCAGTCAGATGAAGCTTCAGGTATTAAAACTCACCACAATGTTGTCCCCAGATTCAACTGAGGAGTGTAGGCAGGGGTATCGAATTCATCATTGCATCTAAGCAGAAGTTTTCTTTGTTCAAAAGCTCTAATTGCTAACAGAAAGTAGTCCCACAGCTCATAAAAAACACAGGAGAATGCATGAGTAATAAAATTTATATAAATGAAAAACAACTGCCAGTCATTTATCTTTTTTTCTGCCCTTGAACAATTCTTCGCATTTTTAAGGCTATGGGAGAAATTTCTCTATACGAAGAAAACAATCATGGTTCCACAGACACTGCCTATAGGAGGAGTTAAGAAGGAAGTGAAAACAGCTGAAATAGTGCATGCGTATACACATGCAAGACATCAGAAAGCCTTTAAAAATTAATCAAATACATATTCTGCAACAATACATCAAGACATGCGTTCAGTCCCCACTAAACCCTCTGAATTAGGAGATACATAAAACCGTAGTAATGCAAGAACTGATGTCTACCCCCCAGGACAAATCTTACTTGGGACAGAGTGACTCACTTTTGGAAGGAAATCTATAGAAATCCAAACTCTTATTTGGATTAAGAGTGATCATCTCATAATAGGAAAAGTTGGAGGACCACTCTTCCATGAGTTTTACATGTAGAACTGGATTTAAATATATTTTAGAAGGCTGCTTTGGTACAATACAGGAAGAACTTGTTAGTTTGGGAGAAAACTTAGTTGTGAACAATAAAGATGATTAAGAACCAATGAAAATGCAATGAAATTACAATAAAAACTTCAAAATTGCTTCTTACTCTTAAACCCACATACACTGCATTTTTAAAATATTGCTATGGCACATCTCAGCATTAATAAAATAAGTCATTAAGACAAGAAAATTATCTAAACATAGTTGATCTTGATAAGGCAGATCAGTACATGTTTACACTAATACAGAAGACCAGATCTATTCAATAAAACAGAGAATTAGTGGTTCCAGTGGAACCAAGAGCAATCAGGATAAATCTTTGACATGGATCTCTCTGTACTATAAGTTTTAAGACCACAATGCAGCTTTTATATAGCATGGTTTTTTACTCTACCTGATCTTCTCACCCCACTGAAGCTACTTAAAATAGCTCTTCATGTCAATGAAACATGCAATAGTTCCAAGAAAGGAACAATAAATATTATTTTACTTTTTCTGTAGAAAAAAAGGCAATACATTAAATATAGAAATGGCTTATAGTCTAAACCATGCTAGATAGCACACCAAAGTACAAAGTACTGCTACTCAAAGCACAGCTACTCCACAAGACAGAGGGCCACAGCAGGGAAATGTGAGATTTGGAACTGTTCACTTTTCATTTTAAACAAGTCTTTCGTATATTTGATATTCCCTTTAAATGCCTTTAGGGTATGTCAAGTAGGTCAACTGAAAGCTCAGTTCCTCATAGCAAGTGGTATTTTACTGTAGGATTCGTCCTTTTCTGCTAGCTAGTGACCTCAGGGGCAGCCTTGGGCAACAGCAGGTGCCTAAGTGGAACCACAGTGAGAATAGCCATGGGAGAATTCGTGGCTCAGAAACATGCCTCTGATCCAAGTTTCATTTGGTGGAAATTTACTGCAGATCTAAACTTACATTTGTACTAGGAATCATGATCACATTCTAGAATCACGTTAAGCTTTTGATCTTAGAAGACTCAAAAGCAATAACCAGTGGCTGAATTGGAAATGTAGAAGTTACAATACAAAAGGACTTCATCTACAACTGCTACGATGATCTGAGAAGATCATGTAAAAGAAATACGTCTGTACAACAACCCAAAAGTACTATGTCTATATTCCTCCAGACGATATATCATATTTCTAAGTATATAATGAAACTATTCATAATTACATGAAGATATCTATGCACATATACCAATTATACATGTATGAGACCGCTGAAATAAACAGCCATGCCTGAAGCTGACAGGAGACACCCAACAACATCTGGGGTGCAACACTCAAAGAGCATTTTTTTCTGCCTAAACATTGGAGCAATGGCATTTGCCATAGAAACTAATACGTTCATGCAAAGCAGCTCAGCAGCTACAAGTCTTGTCCAAATGATCTGCACCACCAGAAGACTGCACTGAACTGAATTTACCAAAGTTAACCCTGCTGGAATTGCAACATGTCATTGGAAAGCCTCATTTCAAACAGAGGAAGTAAGCTCATGATCCAGCCTCTGCACCTGAGAACAAGCAGCAACTTGTGAGAAAATTCTTCAGCATTGAATCTTAATTAAAGCTGTGGCATCATTTTATATAAAAAATAATGTGATCGTTATGAAGTTTATTCTAGCTCATGATTCAGGAACAATAGTTAGGGAATAATTAATTACTAAATATTAGTTATGACAAATTTACTTTTTTGTAATTCATTGGATGCCATATTCCAGGCATTAAGTTTTATTGGAAACAAGATTTAACCTGGTAGAAAGACACCATAGAATGCGTTGGGAATTAAGGTTCTGTACAAACCATAAGCATTATTGACATTGTTGTCTATGGTACTTGAAAGCACAATCTTTTTTGCTCCTCTGGGCATCTATGGCAGGACACACCAAAAAAACCCACAACCCAACAGATAAATATTTGGTGAACCTCCCTGGGATTTATCTTGCTTAATTTTGAAAATAAATTGGTTTGACCAACAGAGCAAACCATTGGATTTGGAACTGTGAAAAGGCAGTACTTCATGGCAGCGCTGAAGTACCTCGCTGCTTAGGAAGTATCACTCCTCCCATCCTATTCTGTTTTCTCCAGAATTAAGTTATTTCAAGGAGGGTTCCATTGGACCTACTGCTGGGGAAGCTGATAACAGGTCCACTTTCTCCAGCTACCTGTTGATGGCAGATGAGCAAGAGCTTTGTGCGTATTCTTTATAGCTCTGCACTAAGCCTATGCCAAACAGCACACAGAAAGATGAGCTTGTGGTAGCGCATGCCAGACAAACAGTGCCTTCATTTCATAACCAGTGGAGCATCAGCTGGAGGAATGCAGTACAAGATCAATTATCAGAGTATCACAGGGGACAATGAATATGTTTGGATAATCAAGGTTTCAGGTAATGAAGGTAATTTTGAAAGTAATTGATAGATAATGAGGAACATGAATAACAGGGAGCCCTGGAAAACTGAATTTGGATAATTCAGACTGGTTTACACTAAGTGTATTCCTCAAAGAATATTGTAACATATGCTGGGATTTTCAGAGTTTGTAAATGGAATAAACCACCTGATTCCCATTAATTCCTTTGAAGTGGTTTTCTACCTAGTTCTGTTAGGGCATTCAGACAACTGCTCCAAATAAAGTTAACGGAGAGCTGTGTTTACCTTAAGTTGGAAGCTCTCATGGCATATTTTGCACACTTAGTTACTGAAATTGCTTCTAAAGCAACAGGAAGGGCTATGCTGTTCCAAGGAACTATTCCATCAGAATACAATGGGCCTAAATTACAAAGAAGAGAAAGAAACTCTCTTGCAAAGAAGAAATGCTCTCTACACCTCTTGCAGGAACGGCTTAGCCCTCTGTAATAACATCAGCACCTTTAGTAACAGTCTGGAAAACAAAAGAACCTTCTATCTGCCTTATGAAAGAGCCGTTGAGCACATTTGCATGGCAGAAAGGCAAATCGTAGTGCCCTCGCCCTGCAAGACTACATCTTTGCTGCTGCACCTAATAATAATTCTCAGTGTATTTCCATCAGTTCCTCTGAATGTTTAAAATTGAAGAAGTCCATGATGAAGAACCTAGATGATTACCTTTTCTGCATTGGCAGTAACATTTAACACACAGTTGAAGTAGATGTAGTAGAAAGATGACTTTGCAAGTGAAAGTTTATCATTGTTTTTGCAAATGTTATTGCTACTTTGCTGTTTAGCAGGACCTACTGGAAACAGTACTGTTGACATCCCAAGTTCTACATTATTCACCAGTAAAGCCCAGGAGCATGCACATAACCCTCCATGCATTCAGGAGAGAAGTGCTGACCCTTCGAAACAGTAATAGTTGGTGAATGGTTTACCTGAAAAGGTAAACAAGGGAAATTTAACTGAGGACTGATAGAAGTATTTCAAAATGAAGAGGAATATAGCAATAGCCTCTGCAGTTTATGTATCTGGGGATTAAAACAACCAGTGTAGCAGTGCAGGGAATCAGCCTTCGCTCAGCTGCAGCAGAGAGAAAGGTGGGGTGGAAATACCAAAGACCTTACGTAGTGTTTAAACAGAGACTCAGAGGCAGTCTAACAGGAAAAGAAATTATTTTAAGCCACTATTCTTTAGCTACTTAACTTTCACAACTTATTTCATATCTGCTTTAACACAAAAAGCTTGATATCAATAAGAACGTTCATAGAAAGTGCATGTGTTAGGGCAAAATTCTCCCAGAGGTGCATTTTCCCTCACCTGCCAGGGGACTCAGTCTTCGGATAAGTCATACTTAAAGGCTGAGGAAATGTAAAACAGCCGTAGAGTAGTTAATCACAGAACTACCGATATTAAGCCCTCCTTTTAATACAAAAATAAAACTCAAGCAGAAATGGTAAAACATAGTTTACAAAGCACCAGAGACAATGAAAGCTATAAAGGAGAAGAGAATCAGAAAGCAGTTCTCCTGCCGTTTTTCACTTGCATAATAAGCCCTCTTGGATAACAACAGGGCCCTGAATCATGATTGCTTCTGTAGATGTTGTTCTAATACTATCATTGTCATTAACGCTCATTGTTCCCAGCTCTGTGCATCATAGCTAGGCATTTCAGCCTGCACAGTACATAAATTCATATCCTCATCCAGGACTCTTGCAATATTCAAGAACATGAGAATGAAGAAGACAAACTAGCAGTTTAACTCTGAATAACCTTATTTTGTGTGAGTGTCATCTGAAACCATTACTTTAATGTGATTATCTGTTTTTATTATTTCCTTTCTGTGGACTTGGAATAAAGACACAACTGAGACTCTCTCAGACACGGTCATTGGCATCATTACAGTCTTTCTGCTGTCATAACAGAGATCTAATCTGTAAATCAAGTTAGACTGTAAGGGCTACTGAAGAGCAAGCACTCTTTATCATGCTATTACATACCCAAGCTACCACTTCCTCTGGCTCACTGAGTAAACCAGACTGGTTTAGTTCCTTTACATAACCAGAGGAGTTCTTAATGCACAGATTATTGACTTACTGGGGTTTTATCATGTCCCAGTGTACCAGGGGATTCCTTAATCCAGGACTTCTTTACATGATCTATTTTCATGGGTCTTTTTATTGTCACAGTCTGTCATTATAATGATTTGCAAATCCAGACCCAGCATACGCTTAGCTCTTTAACAGTTGCTCAAGGAGGAGAGCAGGAGAAGGCATTTCCTGTCTTGTTTGCCCTCTTGCACTCCATAAACACTGAACCCCATCACATACAGCATGATAAAATCCCTGCAGGGCTGACTGCAGCAGGGAGTTGTGTGACACAACGTTGGCTTTCTGCCAAGAGCATTTCCACATCAGTCCATCACCTTCACCAAATTGCTAGGATGAAGATCCTCTTTTGCTGCTCTTCACAGAGGTCAGCCTTTGTGGGGAGGCACAGAAGACACACACAAAGAGCCAAGTAATCAGACCAGTGCTCTGCAGAAACAGGAGTCTCCAAGAGCAAATATAGATCTCAAAATGGTCTGCTGCATGTCAGTTACTAGTAAAAGCCACCAATGTCTGATTCCTTCGCTGATACTACTGAAAGTAGCCAAAGATGTTCATCCCTAGTCCAGGGTCAGTGCTGGGAAAAACAAATGTTCCAAAGCAAGTGGGTGTTGTCTCAGAACTGGCAAGGGAAGACCCTGAATGTCTTGCAGTTCTGAGATCAACAAAAAACTCAACAGAACAAGGGGTATGAAAAGATGTTTTCAGAAGTGAAATCTCCTATGTCTCCCTCTGTGAGTTTCTGGTCAGTAGAGACCTGAAGCTGCTCTTCTCCCTTCCACTCCCTCCTCCAATTTATTGAGACACAGTTGCACAGGCCCAAAGAGAAACATCCACATGAACCTCAATACCTGCTGGAAGCTCCCCGAGCACTGTACAGTGTGAGGACAGGGTTCAAGGTTATCAGATGCTTTAGGCTGAGGTCCATCAAGGCAAGCATCTGCTTTTACAGCCCTTAAACCCTGACATCCTACCTGACCCTCATTAATAGGTGTTTCTCTTGCCACTGTCGGAACTAGTGTGGGAAATCTGCAAGACCGCTGTGCACTCCAAATTAATCACAGGCCTAAAAGTCTCCCTGGAGCAAGGTCTGAGTAGCTGTTAGCACTTCACAGCACGCCTACATACCCCCAAAGATTTGGGCTGTGATCTCTGGTTTGGACCTCTCAGTGTCATCATAATATAAGCTGATAACAACAGTATGTCACTGTCCTTGTTGCTAGCAGACAGTTCCCTGGAGTGAAGAAAAAAAATGGTTTAAATCTGACATGTTTTCAATGTTAAAAAAAGAAAGTAAGTTTATAAAAAGAAAAAGCCAAACCAAAGAAAGATGACAGTACTCCAACTGCATCCTTGATGCAAGGGAAAAAACTGATGTTGCATTTGGTATCACAAACTTTGTTCCAGTAAGTAAATTTGTAGATCGCTCAGGTTTTTCTCTAAATTACAAGCACACAGCGTTCTTGGGGGTTTATGACCACCATCAAAGCCGTCTTGCTGAGAAACATAGATGTCTTTCTCTCTCCGAAGGTCACAAAGTAGATATCCCATATCTAGGGGCTGAAAAAGCAGGAACATTTGGTACTCCTCCAAATGAAAGCATCTCCACTGTCATTTGTTCAGCTTCCTCTTGTTAAGCTGCTGGATGTGAATCACCCAGTGACCTCTCAACATGTCAGTGATGGCTGTGTACACTGTTATAAAACTCACTCTTGCAAAAGCGATGTGCATGGTTGTTGCTCTGGAAATTAAACACATGTTCTCTACAGAGTCTCCTTGAATGTGCCTGTCTGCATTTCACATGCAACCCCATGCTGCTACTTACCACTGGTGTGAAAAACACTTGCGAATCATTTTTCCTGGGCTTTGCATTGCTATCTTATGTTTCTTATCAGGCCAGTCAGAAACTGGTGGCACAGTCATTCCTGGCTGCATGTCACTGATACAGAACAGAAGACACAAGAGATGCCTAAGTGGAAGCAAGCAAACTAAAAGCAGTATAACTAAAAAAGGCAGAAAACACTGCTTTCCAGTTGTTTATAGGAACTTCAAAGTTCTCCTCAGTTATAAATCATTCTGAGCTACCAGTCTGCCTAAGGATGGCTGTGCTTTTGAAGGTGAAAGCTTGAAGATCAGACCTTGGGTGATAAAAAGAATGTTGGTTCCACTACAGACAGTAGATTGCAGAGGAGATAAAATGGTGTCCAAGAATAGGATAGATCAGGCTGAGATGTTTTTGCCATGCAACTAGTCACCAAGAGATAAAAGTGCTTCTATAGGATAGATTTTCAGTAGGGTAGAATTTAAGGCCTTTTAAGTCACATTTTCCATCAGAAAGAGAAAAAGTAAATAAAAATTCCATTTGACTACCACTTTCTTAAGACGGGAATGAAAGTAACTAAATAAAAACCTCAATCTTTTAAATCAAACTTAAAAAAAAAAACCACCCTAAACAAACAGTGAACAATTTAAAAAAACCTACACCTTTGCAGCCATGACGCCAGAGCCATTTATATTTGTTCTACTAATTTTTAAGTGCAAGATTAGCAGTTATCAATGGAGATAAGAAGCCAAAGAACTATATGAGGGAAGGGAAATTGTTCTGTAGCAAAACATGCTCAGGATGTCCTCAAAAGAGGAACCGAAAAGCAATTTAATGTTGATTCAGTCTCTTCTGTTCCAGAAGAAGCTCATCAGACTGCATATGAAAACAAAGAACTGGCTCATAAAACTTTCAGACAAATTACGTTTAGAAAGCTTTATAAAAAAAAAAATCAGCCTTTTCTGGGAAAAAAAATTGATTTGTATGCAAATATACCCCAGCATTTGTCACCAAAACTAAAGGATTTTGAAGTGAGAGCTTTTTTGAATATAAAGTTTATCACTGCTTTGATGAAATGAGATGCCAGCTGCAAGGTTGCTGCTGTCTCCTTTAATACCAATTAAAAGAATGGAGAATGGAGCTCTAGCTTGTGCTCACAGGCAGAGCTGACACCACACATGTAGCACAACTTTGACACCTAAGCCTCCAGTGGCAGCAGCCAAGACATCAAGGGGCCTACATTTAAAAGTAAGCCACTAGACTTACTGGCAGCCTTTATGACCAGAAGCATTACAAAATGCATGAAACACATATTATTTACAGTAATTTAATGTTTTCCAGTGAGAGGAGGAATGGGGAGCCAATGTTTGAATAGAATAAAAGCACAGTTGCTTCCAAGAAGGAATGGGCAGATGTGTCATTTTACATTTTAGCCTTCTTTCAGTTTGTTCAGAAGAGTGTGTTTGCCCTTGGATGTCCTGGATGGTTTCATTTGACCCTTCTAGCCAGCAAGGATAGAGCAGGAAAGAAGTACTACAAATTGAACCCAGTAGCCATGCCTCCCTACCCAAGCAACAGGGAAGGGACAAGTCTTCCAGCACACTTTAAAAGTCAACAAGATCAGACAGAGCTCAAAGCCATGGGGTCCACACGTCAGCAACTCTGTCTTACAGGTCTTAGATCTGGAAACATTTGATAATCCCTCCATTCTTTTTAATTACACACTCTACATTTTTATCTGCACTTACAGAAATCCTGCAAAAATGAAATCCTGCAAGGAGGAGCTTCTTCCTCTCCCAGTAATTTTGAACCTAAATAAGTACTGGAAAATTCAAAAGACTTGCTCAGACTCAGAAAACTATCCAGACTTCCAGATGCTATCACCATTGCTCTGCAATAGTCGATTGCTAATTGATTTCCTTTAAAGTTGTGTAAGCTATACATATATAGATGTATACGTGCGTTGAAACTCAAAGTGTGTTTCCTTGTTCAGAACTCCAATATCAGAACTTCTACAAGCTCCCCAAGTGTACTCTAGGACAACCTTCAGGACAAAAGTAAATTAGTTTTGACAAAGCAGTACAGATTGCTAGAGTAGTGAACATGTTAACACATAATTTTTTAAAAAAATATTTTCTTGCCTTAACTCATATAGCCACACAATAGTTGTGTTTTAGAGGATAACATTTCTGAGACTGGCAGTGATCTATAAAAAAACCCCAAACAACAAAAACTTGCCAACAACCACAGAACACTCACTTGGAGGTTTAGCTTACTTACCTACATGTACACACCTGTTTCTTGTGTTTGCATGCTATAAAGATGTTCCAGAAACAGGTAAAGGCTAAAGTAATTAAACATCATTTTGAACACATCAGATAAAAAAAGTTCCCACAATGGCAAGCACAATGCAAAACAGTATATCTGCACATTATGGCAAGGAAAATACTGTGGAAGTAGACGTCAAGAAAATGGTTTTATCTTGATTAAGTTTCCTCAAGCAGGACTTCAAAACATTTTTCTGAAATATAGCTTAACACTGATGGACAAAAAGCTGGGCTGAGCAGCTGGGACATTTGCACCCCCCTTCTCCCACAACATATCTATTGTGTAGGTAGCATAGGTGATAGCACATCTGGATCACTCACTTTGCTTTGGGCACATGCAAAAAAACCCACAAAGCATGGCTGGTTGTACTGCTGACTCATGGGAGGCTGTGCCCAGGGAGCAGAGACATGGACAGTCAATGGCATGCATCAGCTCCACTGCAGGCAGGAGGATGCAGCAAGGCAGGGATGCAGCCCTCAACCTTGTGTGATATACCTTACCAGTACCCTAGTGTATCCTCCCAGTGCTCACGGGCTATCTCATAGCACAAAAAACATGCCATTAGAAAAGTGCAACTAAAAAAAAAATCTAACATACTACATTTTGTATATTTAACTACAGAAATAGATGCACGCACAGAAAAAGCCCCTTTAGAGTTATCAAACAAGTTTTGAAACCCAGTTGCTTCAGCATGGGGCACACAAATCTTCTGCAACAGCTAAAGATCTTGACTGATGGCAGGAGTGCCACACTGATATTGTTCTGTTTTCCACACAAACATGCACAAGGCAGAAACAGTTCTGGATTTCTGGTTTTACAAGGTAGTTTTACTATTCAGAAATGCTAACCCTTGAGATAAAGCAAAGCAAAAAGGTTTTCTGAGATAAGAACTTTTTTTAGCTAAAAGAATGCTAAAAAATCCCACCAAAAAGGTAGAGAAGAAAGGACCTTGGGATCCATCCATCCTGCTCCATATAATCCCCAAACAGGCTCTGTGCAATAAGGAATATATTACTATTTAATACTTTTGCCTTAGATAATTTAGTACAGCACTGGATGTTGCAAAACCATTTGACCTCTGCGTTTTTTTTCTCTCTCAATTTCCACAAAACCTGGTGACTTTTCTCTAAGGAAGTAAGGCATACAAGTTAATAAGTTGAGTATCATTTCATCCTCACATGATAAAAATTCATAAAGAATTCTTAAAAACACCCAAACAACCAACAACAGAGAAATCCGAAACAGAAGAAAATCATTAGTGCTGGAGTTTCAACAGAGGGCAAGAAAGATGGCCTCACTTGGAGCACAGTCCCTCACTCAGAAAAATCAAGGGTATCTATTGCCTTTTTTACAAATGCAGTTTGGAAAACCCATAAAAGCAGTTGTAACACCAAGTCAGGCAATGTAAATACTCAGGTATATGTCCAATTAATTCAGCTTTAAAGATTGGTGCAGTCTATCTCTTTATAAGCAGGCAGGGTGCACACAGGTTTTGATATATATGCTTGATGTATTTACCTTTGAAATCTGGCACTGCTGGTGACTGTTGTTGTTCAACCGAAGCGTACGTATGCAAAAGCTAGATCATTTTCGTCATGCTGTGCTGTGTGTAGCTGCACCTTTCAGACTAAATATCTATACTGCTGAAGAAAACGCCCTTTTTCTTTTGAAGTCGGAGAGCACAAGCCTCAAAGGTTCATTTCTTTGCAAAGACTAAGGCCCTAATGAGCATAACCAACACACTATTACACCAGCTCCAGAGTTACATGCAAATATATCTAAGGTAGATCTTTGTCAATACATCTTATAGCACAAATCCACATTGCAGAGAATAAAGTTGGTATAAACTATGCTTTCATATATTACTTCATATTGAAAGAAATATTGGTGACCTTATCCAGCATGACTGTTATAACAGTAATAAAACTGAATCTTGGAAGATTACACTTCTGGTCAGAGTAGTAAAATGTGACCTTATGCTATTCAACGTTGACATTTATAATATTAATACAGACAAAAAACTGCATTAAAATGATGTTAAGTGTCTAGCTTTCAAGCACAACAGCTAAGAAATTTAATCTGTAAGAAAGACTTCTTCACCAACTCTCCATTTCGCATTTCACCATTGCAACATATTGCACAAAATACTTATAGCTGTCCAGAGGATCTCAAATCTGAAAGTCTGGGCTCCTTAAATAAAAATCTGCTTGTATCTCAGCCACAGGGATCACGGCAGGGGTGACATAATGCATTGTCACATCTACAGTGCTCATACATTGTGCCTTCAATATAAAACCAAAAATAAAAAAAAAACCCCAAGATCAGGAATTCATCTTTGACCACCAGACTCCAAGAATGAATTTTTTCACAGCCATTTTTTAGTATCACAGCAGCACGTTAATTTTCAACACAGAGGAAAAAAAAAACCACCTGTCATGGTTTAACCCCAGCTGGCAACCAAGCAACAAACAAAACCAAACCTAGTCTCAGGTCAGCAAGGAAGATCGAGGATTCTGCAGTCCCACGTACTGTAAACTCCCACCGATTTCACTAAAAATACAGGACATACAGAAAGAGCAGCGTATCAGAGCAGAGATGTGCACTGCAGATCTCAGAACAGAATGAGGTCTGGAGCTATTTTGGGATTTAGCAAAAGTTGAAAGTAGAGCTATCTGACATTCTTTTTTTATTTTTCTTCTGTAGTTGGTGTTTATTCACAGGCAAATACTGCTGTACTAAAAAAAGATTTTTCAGGGTTACAAGACAATTTCTGGTTTTAAAATAATAACAACAATAATAATAATTTAAAGATTCCAGTATCTAAGTGATCTCAGATCAGGCAACAGTATGGTGATTTGAGCATTCATTTGAAGATCTGTCTCATGTTATGAGTATCCTGACTGTTCTGTCCTGTGTTACATGTTCACAGTGATTTTTAATAACTAAATTCAACAGCCATGTCAGTAACAACAAATAGCAGGACATCAAACATTTTTTTCCTAGATCAGAACTCTTATTTTCTGGCCAGCCTAAATTTGCAAATATGCCTAATTTTAACAATTCTGCAAATTAAATGAGAACACTAATGCTTCCTGCTATGTTGGCAAGTTGCAAATTTCTGTTTTAAATTTCAGACAGAAAGTGAAAAACATTGGCTTTTATTATCCAAGTTGCGTAATCTGTAAAGAACTATGATTTGCATCTGGTAAATGCTGATACGCATGTTTAGAAGAGCTAAGCAACAGCAGCTCTGTGAAGAGTGTGGAATCCACCCCCACTCCCCCCACCCTGGCTTGTAGGCCAGGCATCGCAAAATGAAGCTTTACGGGGAAAAATAAACAAAGTGGGTTTGTCATCAGAGTGGCAGACAACCATGCCTATTACATGTCAGTAATCTAGAACACAGACTTTGGTTTTTTTAGGCTATAACTGACAGAACTGCAGCTCTCCTGTAAGGGTGACACTTCATCTCAACAGCAGCTTCACCTCAAGACATCTTTTGGGCATGCACACTAGTCATACTCTCTTCCCAGACCATACAGCTTTGCTGGAGCACCTTGACATCACATTTGTGCAGGAGATCTACTGCTCTTCTGCCTCGACAGAAGCTGTTCCCCCAGGGATGGGTTGACAGTGCAGTGCTCAGTGTCTATGCAGATCCCTTGATTTTGTTCCCTTTCCCTCTCAGGGGTGCAACTGGGTCAGGCTTTTTTTTTTTTTTTTAATTTCCTTTTTGACACATTTCAGCAGGTTTTTCCTAATCCAACCATATTCCTGCCTCATCTTCACATAATGTGCTCTTTTAACAATGCATAATGCTCAGCAGGCCCCAACACCTGGATATAAAAGTCTTCTTTCTTTGCTCTTTAGCTCTTCTCCTACGTTATTTGCATCCCACTAAGATCCATCTCCTCTTATTTATGAGGACAGAAATGTGACTGGTAAGGCATGTTATGAACTAGAGTTTTTCACAAAAAATCTGCCAAGCCCTCCATGGCCAAACTAATTATAACTGTACTCTCTCAGGCTTGATGAAGCTAAATGGAGACATACAAACTGTCTTTGAAAACAGAAAAACATGCAAGTGAAAAATGTTCATATGGAGAAATATGCATAGAACATTGAGGCTTCAGGAGCAGCAGTTTATAGACCCAGTTACTACTACATGCATTTTAAATTTGAATGCCTCCTCAGTATTCATGAAGTGTACCACAGTTCAATAGTTGTTTTCATGAGTTGTGCCTTCATTAGGTGAACAACATTAAACACCTGGGATACTGTTCAAACTAGTCCTAAGGGGCAAATTTTCATGAAAAATGAGCTGAGATAAATTTTACACCTGAAAAAAAAAAAATCTCAATTTTGCAATGGTAAATTTACTACTTGTTTCAAAGAAATAAAATAAAGCAACAAAGACACAAAGTTAATATTAATATTACTTCTACAAAATCCCCACAGAAATGCTTTCAGTTGGCTGTGCAAATCAGAACACTTTCAAATACCAGAAGGAGAGTAAATATTTATTGACACGTGCTTTTTTTTCTCCCTTCAGGTTAATGGGGTTAATTCCTCGCTATCTTTGGAAACTTCTCTATATTCATTATCAGGGTGACTTCTAATGCCTTTAAGGCTAACAGTAACTTACAGATTTTGTTCAAATCTGTTTCCTTTTTCCCTAAGGCTTGCAGCAAGCTTGATTCAATTCTTATTTGGATAAGGTTCCATTGGAGACGTTACCAAATGTACATTTTTGTCTGCCCTCTCTCTCATTGGGAGCCTGCTTCATTCAGCACTGCACAAGTGCCTCAGTGCACACACAGCCCTCCTGCTCAGCCAGCCACAGGTGTTTTCCCACCCAAAAGCTTTGGGAAGGCACAGAGACAGCTAACTGCAAAGAAGTCCTCTGGCCTTGCAGGCCTGCCATGACTTCCCACAGCTCTGGCCATCCCCACTGCATACATGAGAAAGGTTTATTCCCCTCTGGATACTGCTATCAGGACAAAGAAACATTTTATATATGGGGTTTTCTTCTCTTCACTCACAGTTAGCCCTGTCCAAATGGGTGTTAACCTTGACAGCTTACCAAACTGTAAAAAGACTTAAAATACTTTGGACTGCAGGACTGACAGCTCAGGACTGGATATCAGTCTGATATCAATGACTGTCATACAGCCTGGCTGAGTCAGGGCAAGTCTTTTTCAGCTGGCTCCATACAATCTGGGCAGCACGACAATTTCAGTCACATGCCCTGCAGAGAAATATTGACATCACCTGCACTGCAAAATGACACTCATGCCAGAGGCAATAAGGACACAGACAGACTTACACCTCCATTTTGTTCAGACACCAAGGTCATAGAGAAGACATGGTGGAGAAGAAGCAAGAAGGGGCAGGACAACAAGCCTGCTAATCCTAAAGGCTGGTTTAATCATATGCAGGAATATTCAGCATGTGGTCCTTGCACCTGGCATATTCCCCCAAGCACTACAACAGTTGAAAATAGGGAAAAACAGCTGTATTTTGAGATAATTCTAATAATTACTATTTCCATAAACCTTTGTTCTAGTTTCTTAAATCACTGTTGCCCCCTTCTTCAATGACACCATCGCAGTAAGATAATACTGTCTAGCTGAGTAATATGCATAGATGCACAAAAGCCCCTAGCACAACAGAAGCTCTCCAGATATTTTCTTCTCTGCCTCTTTTTACTATCTTTCTGTTTCATTATACCCTAAACAACTCTTCCCTCGGGAGACCTTCCAGCTCTCTTCCAAGCAGCCACAGAGCCTTTCATACTTAATAAAACATAAAAATTAAAGCAATGAATATTAGAAATATCCATCTTACTCGATTACCTAGTCCACAGTGAACTGTAACCCTTTGAATGAGGTTGACTAATCCCATTAGCTGGTCAAGCAATTTTCTCTACTGCGTCTAGAAGTACAGAGCTCACTAGAAAATACATTTAGAACCATGCTCAGCCTTTAGATTAGATTAAGCTGCCTATACAACTCCAAAGCTTTTTTCTAAGGTTTAAGACCTGTATAGTAATCCCTGTATTTTTCACAATTCAGCAGGTATGCAGTGCTCCTAAAAATCACTACAGGCTTGCTTTCACTTAAAGGTTAGACCCTCCTCCAAAGTACCAATTATTATGGAATTACAGGCAAAGGGAAGAAGGACTTTCTTTATAGATTACTAAAAAGATCTTTTTCCTTATACTGAGAAAGAATTTTCCCAAGTTTGATTTATTAGCAGATTCAAGGTAGGCTTGAACAGGAGCAGGCTGGCTTCTCTGGATTGCATTACAACAGCTGCCAACCTTGCTGTGCCCGAGGTTGCAAACTTTGATTCAAGTCTGGTCCTCATTCATGAGGACTCTGTGATTTTGGTTTATTGTTGTAAGATCAGGCTTCAAACCTTCCCTGGGAGAACAGGGGAAATAACGGAGGACAGTTGGAGCCTGCCTCCTGCACCCAAATGTCTCCATTCAGTTATCAGGGAACCCCTGAGAACATAATATCCCCCTTCCCTTCCCACCACTTGAGACCACTTCCCTGTCAAAGTTGGTTAACAGGTTCAAAGCATGGGCAGGCTCCAGGGGATGCTTGGATCTGAATCCAATTTTTCCCTTGGTTTGAAGGTGGACAAGATGGTTCATTATCAACATCAGTTATTTTTATCTCCACTATAAAATACCAATCCCTTCGGGCCCTAAAAGCAAAATTAGAGGCAAGGTGCTAGGTCCTGCACAGATGAAGTAAGAAATAGTCCCTGCTCAAAAACCATGCAGGGCAGACAGGGGACAGGAACGCAGAAGGAGAAGAAATAAAACACATGCTCAAAACAGATATACAGCACAAGCATATAAACATCGTTTCCTAAGGATCCTTTGCTAAAAATCTGCCACAATCTCACTCAGCAAAATATGCAGCAGATGACTGAAAAGCCCAGTAGTGTTTGCAATGTAAACCCTATCCATGTGGATCCATTTTAAAAGTGCAAGAAAGCAAATCAGCACCAAAGTTTAGCTGTTTACATCAGATGATAATGTCAGAAACATGTTGTGTCACTCTGTACTGTATGCTTAAACAAAAGATACTAGAAGCGCAGAAGGAAGATATTTGAAATCAGTAACTAGAAAGGCAAATTAATTTTAAAACAGTGACATCTTGAAGTCTGTTTTCATAAAACGTTAATAAATTGGCTAGTATTAAACCTGAGTTTAGCTCAGAATATTCTTCATAGGTGATTATTCAATCAACATGAGGCTACTGAGAAAACGTTCTCTGAGCTGAACCCTAATATAACTGGTACAAAATTATAACAGTATAAAACATACCTCTCTACTAATAGAGCACATCTTTCAGCGACGACTCTTCCCAAAAAAATGCTACTTTTTGTAATGTGTGAATTCTCTATGTTTTCCAAGAAACAGCAGAGTAATAGTAAATATTTGCTTGGCACACAGCACACAGATCACATACTCTGAGATTTGAGGGCTCCGAGTCAAGAAAATGCTTCAGTGAATGCTTAAGTTTGAATATTCACACATCACCTGCCTTTTTTCCCCACAGTTGCTCCCCACAAGGCCCCCGCGTGACAGCACAACCCAGTAGATTAGACAGGCTCTGCTACAGCTAAATCAAAAGCTGGTAGTGCCTGGTATAGTGCTGTGAATCTGGGAGGGTCTGCAGAATGATGTCTGCCCTAAACCAGGGATGTAAGGCCTTTATTTTCATAAATGAAACATCTTTGTGAGTGATACACAAGTGAGGACTTAAGCAGGAAAAGGACAGACTGCAGAAAATATGCCACATCACAGGTATGCAGAAAAAAATCAACTGTAACATTTGCCCAAGAAAGGAGATAAACAGGGCTTTGATGGGTAGGTTCTTAAATAATCCCCAGGGAGATGTTTAATAGGAAATGCATTTAGAAACATATTTATCTACTTTGAAAAAAAAAGCCCACATTTTTATAAAGTCAGGAACACCAAACAGAGGACACACAACAGAGGAAAGCACCGACACAGATCACAGGCACTTGCTCATGCCCAGCACAAGCTCAACGGGGAGCAGACAACAGCATAGATCCCTAAGCACACAGGGTCCCGTGTGGTCACACAAACCTCCAGAACGGGCGTGGAGAGGGGTGCTTACCCCAAACACCTGCCCAAATTGAGCCATGCAATGTCACAGTGATGTGGCTAAGTGGTCCCATGGCCATGCTGATTTCTCACAGCTGCAGCTCTAACCCTCCCTGGGCAGTGCCACTGGAAGCCCTGAGCATTACTGAGGCACTAGAGGTCTATCTCTAAAGGCTGCTGCTGTGTATGTGCATCGCTGTGCTGTTGCTTAGCTATCCCCAAGTCCAGACTGGTCCTCTGCTGCTGTGCATAATTTAGAGGAGTCTGGGGAGCCAGAGCACCACAGCCTGGAGTTGTATTGTTTTCCAGCTTTAACCTTTGTCCCTTCTGCCCCTCAAAGAGTCAAGCTAAGCTCTAGCACAACAGAGAATCTGCATCACAATGGATTACTTGGTAACTGAAGTGCTGGACACTGAAAGAACCAAGTCCATAAGCAGGACAATAGGAGGAGATTAATCTCACTGCAGACACACCTTTTATCTACTTAGCAGCATTTGACACGTTAAGGAAGCCAACATGCATGGAAAAGAGAATGCATTTCAGTCAGTGACATTTTCACTACAATACTGAGTTAAAAATGCATTAGCAGTATCTTTCCATCTATCAAAAGCACGAGGCAGGAAGCAACACTTGCCTGGCAAAGCCTAAGAATGCTATTAAATGTGCCAGAGGCCAGACTCTGTCCTTTTTTTATGATCCATTTGCATAAGTAGGACATTTTCACATAAGTCTACATGGCTCTAGGGCAGCACAACTTGCCACCTCTCTACCTGACTGCTACTTGGATTGCCTGACTACCTAGCATCAAGGGCTGACTAAACATGAGTTTTAAAAAACATTTATACCTTGACCCATACAATATTTGCTCATTATTTGAATTTCTATAACATACAAACAGCAAATAATTACAGTCTCACACAAAGCTACCACACATCAGCTGATTCACAGTAACTGTACAAGTACACACTGTCTGCCCTCAGTGAATACAAGGGACTTAGCCTGCGCTCAAGGAAAGAAAATTACTGTATAGCAATGAGGTCTGGAAACCCCCACATGCTGATGTAATCACCTCCCCTCCTTACGTGCGGTCACTGAGTCTCCATCTTGCCATGGACTTGCCTTTCATTTTCAAACCCATGAACCACCCCACCCTCCTCACCCTTTTCTTGTTACACAGAAGTAGAGATCACTTGCTGTCCCACAAAAGCAGTTCATACTTGGAGCTCCCCACTGATGAAAGGCAGCTCGTGTGAAACTGGTAGAAAGCTCAGGGCAAGAGGAATTAAACCACCACTCCACAGCACCATCTGGTAAGCCTCTAAACTGCTCCATTCAGAGAAGCGGTGAAGTTTGTTACAAAAAGCTAACAGTAAAAAGTTCCCCAAAGCCTTTCACGCCAGAGGCTGTGCATCCATCCAGCATGATCCAACGTTGCCCATAAGAGTGGCCAGGGCTTTCCTGGTTTGGCTGCCAGTGCTCCACCTGCATTAGCTGCTGCTTCCCAGGGGCTTCTGTGTTTGTAGAATAAACACCAGAGTCCAGTATTCTGTGTTACAGAGTGCACTCTGTTAACTTTTATCTGCATATTTAGCTCTCTACAGAAGACTTGTGTTACAGACTTTCAAAGAATCTTCTTTGAAGTGGTGTAAGGTAGGAACCAGCCACAGGCATGCTTGCTCCTGCTCTCCGTGGGAGGAAAGAAGAAGGGCAGGCAAATACCCTTGGTGTCACTACTCTTTCTGCTATTCTAATGAATGCTCCTTACAGCTGCCTTTCTGATTGAAAGCCTGCAGTTTCTTTACATAATGACTTCAGAATAAATTGCATGGGGATCAGAACAGAAAGAAAATTATAACTTCCAAGTACAGTTCCCCATCTTTGCTTCTTAGTTGCTTCTTTATTTGGATCATACTCACTGTGTTTCTGATGATACAAACACATCAATGTATGCAGTGCCTTTACCGTGACTAGCAGTTACTCTGGAGTAGAGCCACGTGTGCAGGGGCAGACATTTAAAGTAGCCAGATGCCTAACTGTGATTAGAAAAAAAAACAGGTTTCCTTGCCATTCCTTCAGGGTCACAATAGTTAATTTTAAAACCTGTTTCCTGTCAGTGAATTTTAGACACTACTTGAAAGAAACCCACAGGTTTAGGAGTAGGCAAACTATCTTTTATATCTTCTTTAGATGCACCTGTTGGGTAATATTCTTTGGGAATTGTTATGGGCATCTAAGGACTGGGGCAACGTAGATTCTTATCAGAGAATGTTGTTGTCACAGACAGTAATACGGGCAAGTGGTCAAGAGCTACTGCAAGTCTTGCCCAAGTAGCACTTGGAATGGCAAACCTATTCATATTAGTGAGGGCAGGGCAAGGACCTGAGAACAGCCATTTGAAAATGTAGTAACCAGCCCAGGAAGCTTCCTGCAAACAGAAGTTCTTAAAAGGCTAAAAAAGAAAACATTTATTTTGTTCTTGAATCCAAGAAATGCTCTGGGATGAGCCAAGGCAAATTTTCCTGGGCCTTAAATATGATAGCGTGAGAGCCAAACTCCCTCACTCATTTCTTGCTATACCTTGGGCTCACTTCACCTAACTTCAGCCATCTAATATTAGGGTAGTGTAAATGTGTTAAAATCTAGTTTAAAGCTATCCTCAGGGGAAAGAGTGAGTCTTCTCTAGAATGCAATTTTCCTGTGGCGGCTGTCTCAGGTAACCAGGATAAATTGCTTCCTGGAATTATCTGCTTCTTTTCAGTCTAGATGACTGCCTGTCCTGATTTTGGCTGGGATAGAGTTAATTTTCTTCTTAGTAGCTGGTACAGTGCTGTGTTTTGGATTTAGTATGAGAATAATGTTGATAACACTGACGGTTTAGTTGTTGCTGAGCAGTGTTTGCTCTAAGTCAAGGACTTTTCAAGTTTCCCATGCTCTGCCAACGAGGAGGTGCACAGCAGCCAGGAGGGAGCAGAGCCAGGACAGCTGACCTGAACTAGCCAAAGGGTTATTCCATACCACAGAACATGATGTTCAGTATATAAACTGGGGGGGTTGGCCAGGAGGGGCCAGTCATTGCTCAGGCTGGGCATCAGCCAGCAGGTGGTGAAAATTGTATTGTGCACCACTTGTTAGTTTTCTCCTTGGACTTTATTTCTCTCTCTCTCCTCTTTTTTCTTTTTTGTTATTTTTGTTGTTGTTATTGTTATTACTTTGTTTCAATTATTAAACTCTCCTTATCTCAATCCACCGGTTTTACCTTTTTCCAGTTCTCCTGCCCATCCCACTGGGGGGTGTGGGGGAGTGCAGGTTAGCTCTCAGCTGGCATGGTACTTGGTTGCTGGCTGAGGTTAAACCACAGCATGAGCTTACAAAGGCAGTACAAATTCTAGGAGTAGGTTCTAATTTCTAACACCTAGATTAGGTATTGTGTCTAGATTGCTCAGCATTAGCAAGTCATCCTCTCTGTTACTTGCCTCACCCTGGTCTGCATCATCTGCCAAGCTGAACAGTAGCAATCTAGTGCTTTCATCCTGACTACTGATAAAAATACTAAAAGTGACAAGTGATACCAAGTTGAAGGATACCTGGAAATCTTACACCGGTATTATCAGCTTTAGCAGCACAACTTGGAATGAAATTTAAGAAGTCCACCCAACCAGTCTCATAAGAACCTTTGCTGCAAACTTACAGTGATAAGAATTACCTTGTTTTCATTTCTTTAGCATTATTAGTTAATTTTTACATCAATTGCTCTGTTATTTTATCATAAAAGTCAAACTTACAATTTTAAAATAGCTGCAAAACATTAGATTTGCTCTAGTCTTCTAAATTGCACAGTCTTCCGAGTCTTATTAAGTCAACAGTAATGGTCGACTCTGAAAAAGTTCAAGAATGTAAGCCACATGTTACATGTAATAATTGAAAACAAACAAAAAATCATGGCTGGCTTTTGCTTGAGTACTAAATTATTTTACACCTTTTTAATTTCCTAACTTCTAATTCCTGTTCAATCATTTTCATGCAGAAGTGGACTAATAACACTGTCAGGCTTGCTTTCTGTCCCTATCTTTCCTGGATCACATTTCTACAAGACTTAGCTTCTGATTTACACCAAAGGATTGAGCACTTGGGGCATCATTTAAAGTTTAATGAAACTTAGAAACAGGTTGTGAATTTTATTCCCCCCAATTATTTTGTCACAGGCCATAATTTTAATTTTAGAAAATAATTAAATTTTAAACCCCCAAAATGTTGAAGTTATGAAGTTGCTATAGACACCTAGCTACATTCTGAATCTCTAGGACAAAAAGCTTTGGGGGGTGGTGGGGGGTGGTGGGGGGTGGTGGTGGTAGGCGAGGAAAGCGCACACGCGAGAAAGCAAGCAGAACAGCAGATATATTTGTAGGAACTACCCACATGTCTAGATTGATAAATATATGTCTGTATAGACATTTACCTAACAAAAAGATAGATAAAATGTGCGAAGAGAAACAGTAATAGTAAATAACAGTTTCTGTTGCTGTTGTTTCTTTCTAAAATTAGTCAATTTGATTTCTGAGGTCTTGATCTACATTTTCTATTGCAGACTATTACAAACACAAGAAGTCAAAGCATCTACAGAACTTCAATCTATTATTAACCTTGGGACTGGCAGCTTATTAAAAGTCATAGGTTGAGTATTTCAATTATCAGCCAAGGAGATGGAAAGAAACAAATTAAACATTGTGGCAAACAACAAGGGTCTTATGGCCCACTGCATGCAGTAAAATCTTGTTTAGTCTAGTGTCTATTCTCAGAGGACTGCAGATTGGGCATATTGTGCTCTTATTCAGAGATTCTTGTGTATTTGTCTCTGTTATGTAAATCCCTGCACTCATCAGGGATGAGAGCTATTAATAGAGATCACAAGGACTCAGAAAATTGCTGTTTCTCTTCCTGTACTACTTTAGACTTTGATCCTGTAAACACTCATGCATCTTAACCCCCCCCCCCCAAATCTTGCAGTACTTACAAGTGCAAGTGTCCATGTCAAAATGCATGCTGTATTTCCTACCTTACTTTTTACAGGCTCACAAAGTTACTTTTTCATTTCAAACACTAAAAGTTTGTACTGCAGCATGGAAATTCTTCCTCTTGAAACCTGTCAATTACACAGGCCATGCCACTTACAAGCTTGAAACTCTTGTGTAAGAACGTACCCCTTTCTAGTAGCCTGATAAATTGTAAATATTGGCTATTTAATGTCACACAGAGATCACAGTTGTTAGCTTATGTGACAAAATCTCTGGGTTTGGGACAGATAATCTACGTGTTTGCATATGTAAAAGACTTGCAGGAGCTCTGTGTTTTACAGCATTTTAACTGCCTTTTTTATTACTTGCTATTTCTATCATCCACACAACTTTGAACCCACAATCATGCATTTATGCATGATTTGCCCTGCTTGTATCCAAATAGCTCACCAGTGGGACTATAAACGAAGCTTTCTCTGCAGAAAAACTAAGTGGCATGAAGAAGCTGAAGCTACTATTTCCTCCTGTGCCAGTCTTTGCTTAATCACAGGCATTGCAGCCTTTGACCCTTCATAGTAAATTTGTTAAGGTAATGCAACGTTGAGAATGTTACATTTTCTTTCGCAGGGAAGGAAAGCATATCTAAAACTAATTATTTTTCATTCACCAGTGCTACAAAGAGACTTGCTGTGTGGTCTTGTTTGCCACCAAGCATTAAATAGCATTTTTTTTGAAATAGCACTGCAATAAATGCTGATACAGGCACTAGAGAGAAAAATTTGAGGTATGCTTTTTCCCATTAAGGACTGTTAAGTGAATCTAAATCAGTCACCTCCATAGATCATTATCTTTTTTTTTTGTACTGACTTGCAGGGCACTATAGCTCAGAAGTATTTGTCCAAATTTCTACTTGGGTATACAGTGGGTAATCACAGTATCAGATTGAGAAGAAACAAATTTCCTTCAGACAAAATGAATAATGGATTTTTTTGCAGAAAACCTCTCCTTACTAATTGGAAGCCATAATTGCCATCATACAACTGTACAGAGGCGATTTTTGTGCCCCACTTGAAACACAAGTCCCACAAAGAATTACCAGTTAGGAAGACATAGTAAGAAATATTACACTGCATACAAATGAGCTGTGGAAAACATTCATACTTCTGAAGTGTCACAATTAAAATGCAGAATGGTATAACAACATATGAAGAGTGCTATAAATGCATAGCACATCAGCACTTTGAAGGAAAACATTTTTTGTCTTTATATATCTCTTACTACAATAGTACTTCAATTCTGGTATTAATTTGTTATATCCAATCACATTGTTTAGTGACTCAAGAAGAAGTAGAGCATTTTTTTAAAAAAACAGCCAAAAATCCAAGGGAGCACAAGTTTTCTTTTCTTACCACACCCTAAAAATATAAATAAATACTAAAAAGGGATTGTTCTGCAAAGCAATAGAAGCCCCCTAATGCGGAACAGCTGCATAGCACAACAGTAACAAAAGAGTAATAAGATCTGAATGTCATCTCATAATATGATTCTCTACAGAAACAAAATACTTTATGAATAATAGAACACTCCCATTCAGAATTACAGTCTCATTCTTTTGTATTTTTAACCTCTCTTCTTATGTGATAAGGAAGGTACCCTTGACTGCTTTGTACTTCTATCCTCTTGAAGCTGAAATGCACTGGCATATCGTCTATGAGGCACAGAAGAGACTTCATTAGCAATTCCAGGTTCAGGATGCTATGAACTGACATCTCTAGTGTGCATCTCCTTGTCACTTTACCCTTCCTTGGGGGGGGGGGGGAGAGTAATCCTGTCAAACACTCTTCTAGACACATGAGTCTCTAGATGGAAAAGAGTATTTTTAAACCAAATCCTCTAATCAGAAAAAGCAATAAGAAACCTGGTTAGTAATGCACAGTGATAATATTCCACATTGATTATGAATCTTCAAAAGCCCAGTGGTATTACTCTAAAGGTTTCTTTTCTTCTACACAAATACTAAAAGTAGCTGCTTAAGCATAAAGTAATCTACTTACAGAGTAAGTGGACTATTTGTGAACAAATAAAACTTTGCAAAAGTAGAATTACACATTGGTGATATCCATAACACCCAGGAAATATATCATAATAACTATGGAATAAGCTTCTAGTTCACTGATACTTAGTGTAAAAAAATAAACAGTATTTGTTTATTGAATACCCATACTCTGGTACAAAGGAGGCTTATGTTGCCTTACCAATTCTTTTGGCTTTAAAATATCTTATGGCCAGCACAGAAACAAGAAACTGCTTCCAGCACCACTTGGCTTCCTTCCACACTGAGTAACATTGAGAGCAGTTCACCTTGCCTTTTGGAAAGCAATCTTTATGGACCTGCTCTACCTACATGTCTCAACTGTCAGTCACAGGGAGACAGGACAGTTCTGGCATCACAATTATTTAAATGTTTAAAAGAATTGAAGAGGGTTGCAAAATGAAATCTTCCTTTTAGGAGAAATTCTAGAAGTTCACCACTAGTTTTCACCTTGAACAGACAAAAATTAAAGCTCCCGCAAATTAACATGTTAAAACTTTGACATAGTTTTCAAATCTTAAAATAAAAATACAAACTTGATACAAAAGATTGAAAACTGTCATCCAGCTGCATGTTACATGATTGGAACCCATTAAATAAATTTTTAAGCATAAACAATTTTTAGCATGACATGGTATGAAGTTCTATGCTTTTTAAATACTGTGGTCAGAAGACAAATCTATATACAGTTAAGTTTACTTTTTTTGAATTAAAATGTTAAGATGAGGGCTAATACCAAATTTGTAAGAGCATCTTTACTCTTCAGGTTTATACATTAGTCCTAAAGTTTCATCTGGAAGATAGATGATACTTTGCATTCACAAAATAATAAGCAAAACATTAATCTCATAATCCTCACTGTCTACTCTGTAATATATATATTATTAAAACCATTTCACAAAGAAACTGAAAAGCTAGACAGGTTGACCACAGGCAAAGCTGCTGTTTATGCTCAAGCCTTTCTAATTCCACTCTCAACCCAGTTTTGTGCACCTTCCTGTGCTGCCTGGACTCTGTGCAGCCTTCTCCAGTAACACATCTGCAACTTCTCAGCACTTACAGGCTGTCTCATTTCCAGGTAGTTTTGGTTATTCCAGAACAAAGAACCAACTCTTGAGAACAGAAACTCAGCTAATGAGAGATATTTTAACTATATGACAGAAAGGTGCCCTGCCCAGCACAGAAGGCGTACAGAACACACACAGCCAGCCAGCCAGCTACCCAGATATTTCTTTCAGCTAAAGATGTAACCTAGGGCTGGATTTCAAATACCTGTGTGGCCCAGGACTACTTTGGTACAACACCACTTGGTGACCTTGGTCCACTTTTATTGAGAAAACTGTTGCAGAGCTGGGATAGAGACCATGAACTAAAGAGCTGTAAGGTAAGAAGAGTAAAAAGACTGAAGCGTAACTGTTGAGTTGATAATTATTGGCTACTGAAGTGAAAAATATTGCCATGAAAATATATAAAACTATAAGAAAAAAAATGGGCTAAAAAGGAGAAGGTGTCAACTCAGCAAGACTGAGGATCAGCCTTTACCAAGAGACAACAAAGCTTAACACTTCCCCTTCCCTCCTGCCTGGCCAACAGAAACTCTTCGGTGTCTGCTTGGTCGTAGTAAGCATACTAATGCTAAATACATTATGTTGTGCTTATACATATGTACATATAAATACATATGTTGTACATAAATACAATGTGTTGCCATGCAGCACATTTGTCCTAGCTCTTGTATATGTGTATTTTGCACTTAATAGCTGATGTGTCCTCAGATTACATCTGCTCTGCCTGCTGTTTCTCTGTGCACAGTAAAAGATGTCCAGAAAAAAAATTGCCCCCAAAGTGGAGGGGATCACAAACATCGATTGGGACTTCAGTACCAGATCCTACCTTAGGATTCAAGCAGTTTAGTCACACTGAATGGCAATCTGGAGACAGATAGAATAAACATGGTTACAAACACTGGTCAGCAAATTGACTGAGAAAGCCAAAGACAGCTTCAGGCATGGGATGCGTATGTCACACAGTAAATCTTGGGGATTTGTAGAATTGCCTGCTTGGTCTTCTGCTGACTGCATTTTTAAACTCCTATACTACCCAGAAAAGAAAACTGAAGAACTATATCCAAATGCAGCACATGTACAGCCATGCCAGGCAGTGAAGGAAGCTCTTTCCAGTTACCAGCTCAAGGAGCTGTATTTCAGACACCAGAAGGCAGTAAGAGTCCTAGCAACCCTTCATTGCTATGGAAAATGCAGCGCACCCTAAATAGCTTCCTTTGCAGCAAATGAAAGAGTGGAGCCTACTAAATAATGTGCTGCTGCCCCAGTGAAGCAACAACTGTCAGTGACTCATTAAGAAATGTGCAATGCAGGGCACTTGTACAGGTGCATGGGAGAACGAGGTGGATGCCAGCATCAGCAATCAGCAGCCTTTTCTTCTGCCCATCATGCAAACCTCGGTGATCAGACCCTAAGTTCCCCATTGCCTCATCACTTGTGAATCCAACTTCTGAGTAGGAACAGCATTCCTCCTTCCCCAGACAGAGGTTCAGATCTGCCACATCTCATCTCACCACCCTGCGCCATCACTTAAAGCTAGAAGCGAGTTAGAATTTCTAAAATCCAACTTAAAAGTCCATGAGCAAAAGTTAAAACTATTACATGGTCTAGGATTTTACACAGTAAAAAGTTAGTGGAATTAAAAAAAAATAAAATTATCAAACAAGCACATTAGCACCTGCCAGGAACATTTGGGATCCAAATATTGTAAGAGTCTGCAATGAGTAGAGCAGAATAGGTAGATACCCTCCCATAACATACAAAATGTCAGACAGGTGTCCCTGAACATGCCTTGTTCCCCATTCCTCTTCAAGCCAGCACAAAATTACATCTGGTGACTGAGAAAATACACTCTAGGCTCAATCATCTGTAACTCCATGAAGAGTTGAAGGGTGTTCAGCTTCAGGTGTGAAAGCGAAGTGAGATATTTTAGTAATAGATTTGAGTAGGTTCCAAGAATTTACAAAAAGTCCTACCTTGGTGAGACTTTCATAGTATTAAAGGTTTGCAGAACATCTAAAGCCAGAATGTGACCTCCATCTCCAAATCCAGATTTGATTTGAAAGGCAATTAATTTTAGCACTGTTCTCCTTGGCATGACAGTGATTTCTTTTTATGCCAAGACATCCGATTCAGAACTAAACTAAACAGGATGCTCTTCCAGTCAAGAACATGTGACATCACATTATCTCTCACAGACTCAGCGTGGGTTTCTCAAGATGAGACACCAATTATCTAAACATTCTTTATTCTCTTTTCATAAAACAATTTGGCAAAAACTTAACTGAACCAATAGAATGGTAATGGATAACACATGACACTGATTTGAGCTTATAGCTAAAGATGCTGAATTTCTAGAACCAATCTTAATGAAATTTAATTTAATTTCACTTTTTGTGTCTCTCTTTCAGCAATAATAATCTATAGCTTACTATACTTCCCTAGTAGGAGTATTAGGTCTCGAGGCTGACTTCAAAGAGCCAGGGAAAGACTACACAAAAATGGGAAGTGGGCCAAAAAGCAATTAATTTTTTTCTACCATTTCATTATATTTACACATAAACAGAAATATATAGCCAAATATCATCCCAAGGCTTTCTTTAATCAGGCTAAACAAGCAATGCTCAGCAGATGTCTATTGGGCAACAGTTAATGAAAAGTTGTCTCGGACTGCTGGGGCTTTCCTGACAGCACCAGACCATTTGATTTCTCGTACTACACTGTCATTCCCAACAGTGGAATCCCTGCACACATATATAAGTACAGGTCTCAAGTACTACTGGATTCCAATATCCTGGACTAGGCTTTCTAGTTAGTGCTTGACTATGGGTTTGGTTTTGGGGTTGGGTTTTTTTGTTGTTGTTGTTCATTTTGGTGTGTTTTTTTGTTGTTGTTTTGTTTTTTGGTTGTTTGGGGTTTTTTTTTAGTTGTGTGGTTTTTTGGCACTTTTTTTTTTTTAAAAACTTGAGTATTTACCATCATGCTTAGTGTTTCCTGAGAGTTCTCCAAAGTCACTGGAAAGGCTTTCAATGAATTGCCTGAGTTTTCAGTCAGGTCCTATGGAGCTTTTTCAACTAAACCAGCACAGCTCCAGGCAGCAGATAAACTACAGAGAGTTCACACTAGGCAACGGTACCTAGTAATTTTAGGGGTAGGGTAGAGAATATCTTAGTTCTCAAAATCTTGTGACTTTATGTGATCAAAGTGATAATTCACAAAAGATAGTTATATATGTATTATTTATACTCCTAACAACCCAGCTGCTTATAGTAGCTCCCTCAAGCAAGAACGTCCAATCTGAATAATGAAATTGTAGAGATCATGTAAAATATAAAGAGACAAACTATTTTTAAATAGTTTCACATTTCCAAGGTATATCTGAGTAACCTATTTCCTCTTATGTACCCAACGTTGCACTAACTGTAATAGCAGCAACATAAACTAGACTGATAATTCTGTAAATACAATGTTTCCAAGAAAAAAATCCAGCCATTTTGGGTATAGGTGGTTGACTGTCTCAATTGACTAAATAAGCAAAATAACTTGTTCGTATACTACAGAGGCCAAGTTTTTAATACCTTCAAATTGGTAAGTTTCTGGAAGTAGGAACTTTGTATCCTTTTAGCAGTCAATCAGTCTTGAGGCGCTGCTCAAAATCCCTTTCACAGATACTGCTCATTAAGTCTGATGATTTTAAACATGCATGCGCGAGAATCTCTATGTGCTTTTATTCATAACCACTCAAATGGCGAGACAAACCATACCCACTTAATGCCAGTGTGGGATCAGAACCAACCTGCGTACATATTATGGCTGCAACTGTCATCTCCAGCCTTACTGTTACACCCACAACTATGTTTGCTGCCATTCTTGTTCCAACATTGTAATCCAGATGTAGCCTCACTATGAATAGTAAGGATGAAGAAGTGGGTCTTCGTGTCTCCTCCGTAAGGTACCTACTATGCCTTCAGAGCATTAGGAACTAATGAAATCCTATTATATAGTACCTTAAAAATATTTTTGGATTGCCTCTTCTAAGGACCTAATGAGAGCAGGTAATTCATGCAACCATACTCAACAGTAATTGGTAACTCACTGTTTGGAATTAAAGCTATTGGCTTCAGCGTACTTGACTAAAGCAGCATTGTGAGTCAAAGCTATGACCATGAAAACTCTTTTGAGAAGCACTTGTATAACTTACGGGGCTCATTTAAAGACACCTCAGACTTGCATTTTGTAAAGTGCTGTGCACAAGTTTTCCAGAAGTCAGTGTCCAATCTTTCTTCTTTCAGGCACCCCAAAACTTCTTCAGTTTTGGTTTTAACCTGAGCTAGTATTTTTCCCATTGTAAAACCCAATTTGATTATTTCACATTTTGGGACCCTGTACTTTCTTCTTTTAAACTCTTTCATTCTTAACTGCTTCAATCTGCAGGCAGAATCCAGAAGGAAGTCTGGCTCTAACAAGCTTTCACATATGGAAAACTTCTGCTCTGTTGAAAGGCCACAAAGAAATGCAACCTTTCCATTTTGCACCAAACTGATCGATACACAGAAACCGTATTTAAGAAATTCACAATCTTATAAACATCCTTTTTGAACTTAGCTGGCATCTCCTGAGTCATAATTCACAGCTCAAGACATACTTCACAATACTGTCCTAAATAGTGTTAAATTGGTATTCTCTGCTCCACTGGGCAATCTATCTAGATGTGTAAAGAAAAATCAAGACAGTCACAATTATTTATGGTTGACAGACACTGGCAACAAGAAATTGCAACATAACTCTTGGAAGCTCTATACCTTGCTTGAACCATAAAAAGATAAAACTTCATAGCAAATTAATTATTATGATTAGAAGGAAATAATAACCACCCCAAGCCAAACAACTACCTTGGCAATCAAATGTCACTTAAATTACTTGATTCATTTGACATATCTTTAATGCAGAATACATATTAATATAACACATGAGGAGTACAACCAAGATTTCAGAGGACAGCACTCCAGTAAAGCCTGAGAAAAATCAACCTAAAATGACTTTAGATCACCAAATCGATATCTAGGGATTAACTAAGGATCACTGAATCCTTCATTATTGATCCAACAAAATACCGTCCTTTTACTATGCAGCACACAATTACTTGTTATTTTTACAAATTCACACAATAAGAATCAACAAACTGTGTACTGATTAAAATTCAGTGCTGAATAAATTACATTATGAATTAAAATCATCTCAAAAATGAGAGCATGTTGTTACAAAATTCATAGGCTTCATGTCTTTACTGGAGATATAAAATGCATGCTTGCTTCCTTGTCATCTCATTTCAATCTTTCTGGGGTTTTGATGTTAACTGGTCTTCTACACCTGCTAACACAGAAGTAGATTTTAAAATGAAAATTAGTCGAAGAAACTCTGTGAAAAGTTTTCACTATATATTTCTACTTTGTAAAAACAACTGTCTTGACTGTTTTCTGCTAAAAAAACCCATAAACTGACTACATTGTATTTGTGTGTTCCAATCCCTTATTTTATCAGTGACTACTGCATTATATAAAGAGAGCACTGCCACACAATTCATATTTCTAACAAATTGTATCATGCTAGATTATGTTTTTTCTCTGTTTTGCACCTTACACTCAAAAAATATTAAATAGGGTGAGACTGGTAAACAAGAAGAGGCTTTTCTGACAACAATATTAAACTTAAACAAATCCTGTTCTCCATAAATAAGCTGAATCTCCACAAAGCATGCAGCTTTTCCCTGCCAATTCCTTGCCAAAAAAGTTCTACTCTTGTATTCAGGTCTGAACAGCCCCGACTGAAAAACCCAGGGCACAGTTCAGTTAAATCCATCCAAGAGCATTCAAATAATGCAGGATTGACTAATTAGCTACACTTTAAGGAAAAATATGGTAAAAGCTATTCACTTAAAAATCTACCACACTCACAGGAATGACAAGTACCTTATAA
Organism: Falco rusticolus; assembly: GCF_015220075.1. NCBI lineage: Eukaryota > Metazoa > Chordata > Aves > Falconiformes > Falconidae > Falco > Falco rusticolus. The sequence continues at coordinate 14,540,893 of NC_051190.1, forward strand.
AGTTATATGCACTGGTTTTGAACAGGAATCTCTCAAAATGCTTAAACCATTTGTTACCCATATTGTTTTCCCTGAAATAACAGTTATTGCTATTTTATTCAGTATCAGAACCTCACAGGGATATTGTCCATGAGTGACCATGTTTTAATCTTCTGGTTTTGCTTCAGTCAGAAGAGTAGAAGTCAAGACTATGCCACAGTCATGATTATTACAACAGCTTCAACCAAAAATAGAGAAGGCATTTTATGTTTCTCTGGTTTTGTATGCACAAACAGAAATTTGTTGATATATAACAAATTTCAGACAAAATTGCAGAGACCCATTAACTATGAAGTTCACACAAGCCAAAACATTTTCACCAGAAGAATGTAATGTAAAAAACCAAACCAAAACAACAAATTGATGTTTAGTTCATAAATATTCTTTGGACAGTTTATATATAATATATATATATATATATATATATATACACACACACACATATATATATAGGTTTTAGGTTTCTATGCAGATCCATTCCCAGAGCATGCAGCCACATAACAGAACGTGCACAAAGAGAAAAAATACTCTCACAAGAGTCCAAGAAATCAGAAAAAATTTTAGATAGTGGAATTTTGTAACACATTTGTTAGAATAAAATTAGAAAGGTTCCAAGAGTGCAAATTAATGACTTCCCACAACACAGAAATCATATAAGACATAAAATGAAAGGGCTTTATAGCTATTTTTTTTTAAAAAAAACAGTAAATTAAATAAGGCAGTTAGGAGAGGCAAATACTCAAACTATCCTGCTAAATTATCCTGCCTTATATCCAGAAATCAGTCTCCAAAGCTTCTCAAGTCTCACCTTGTGAGACACAGTTCCCAAAGGATGCCTGTAAATACAGCCCTGCTTGACAAGCTTTCAACTCAAATAAAAAAGCTGTTGCATTGCAAGTAAATTTAATTTTTAAAAAAATAATTCCCTAGCACAATCCTACTATCTTTTCTACTTCAAAAGTAAGACAAAGAAAAAATAAATCATTATGTGGAGGTAGTAAAACAATATGGTTTATAATTTTCCTTTTTCTGACCTTTGAATGTGTGCAGTTCTCTCTGAACTTACTTCAGTGAGCTGTGCAGTGGTTGGCATTTTTCAATTTGAAGCAGTAATGAAGGAGTGTAACTATGACTAATGTGCCATAGTTGCTTTGCTCTATTCTGTCATTTCCTTCCATCCTAAACAACAATATCTACCATGCATTTTAGAAGCACACAGCAAAGCTTTTCAGCACGCTCTCTATACCATTGTGCCACTGATTTCAACCCTGTTGTAAACAAGCTGCAATGATATTCACCAAGGAAAATAGGTTGCACTGCAGTCTAAGGGAAGCAGCTGCCACTGACAGAGGAGCAAATGCAGACACATCTCAGGGACGGACAACAAAGGTGTTAATTTTACCTATTTTTACTTTTTATACTTTTCTGTTTTTTCCATAATGCATCTTTAAGGTATCACAGAAGGCGTAACATTTTCTGAGTCAATTCTTTGGGGAGGTGAAGGGCTGGATACTAAGCAAAGAGAAAATGCAGAAACTGGGAAATGTGCACCAGTATATTCTAATAGAAAGAAGGTCCTCTTCAATATCTGAATTATCCCTGTAATCTATGTTTCTATACTACAAAAGGAATTTAGCAAATCACAGCACATAAGCTATTTCTGCTGGGTTCCTTCTAGAGGTTTCTCCATATTGATGCCAGCAGGGTATACTGGGAAAAATCTATATATTCAATCCTACATTATCATGCAAAATGGGCTGTCTTCATAAAGGGTGGGCTAAAAGAAGTGAAAATACTGTAACATTTGAGCTTCTCTTAGCACAGAAAGAATAACCCCTTAACAAACAACACTTTTTTCCACACAGTTGGAAAGCAATCCCTAATTCAGGACTACTTTATATGTTAGCTCCATATTTTCACTGAAATCAAATCGAAATTGTGTCTTACTCTAAATAAGCATTTCTTCAATTCAAAGAGTATTAAATACACTGCACTTCAAGGCAGACAAAATGTTTACTTCCCAAGCCCTGACCTTAAATATTGTTAAACTGCAGAACCCAGGATTATTTTCTATATGATTAAAAAGTTGAATTCCCTTTAAATTTTTGACAAAATTAAGAAATATGATTAAATAGTTAATATTCTTAAGATAGCGTAAATATGTTTTAAGGAAGAATTGACTTCCAAGGGAAAAATCCTCAGCCTTTCCTCCACCTTGAGCAGTGTGACACCACTTTCAACAAACTGAACTGGGAAAACTATAACAGCTATCTAGAAATTATGCATGTCCTACTAATAAATGAATTTTTTCTGAAAAAAAGTTCTATGGAAGATTTGAACACTGGCTATTAGTATTACACACAAAAGAAACATGAATAAAAGCTTGCATCTCATTAGAATTGCATTATTTTCTTAAAGTATTGAGTCCATTTCATTTGCCCAATAGAAAAGAAAAAGATTAAAGTGCTTCCCTTAAACTGTAAGTCGCATGTGAATTTTTTATGTGATCTAACTGCTAAGTGGATGCTTTGGAGAAGTGGTAGTCTCCTGATCTCCTCTGGGGAGGAAGCCCAGGCAATAAACTTGCTCTGTGTCCCTTGCTCTGGGCACCAGCCTCTCTTCCCTGCCTTTCCCATCCCCAAACATTTTGACTTTGAGCAATGGGGTCTGATAAACCTTAGCTAGGAAGTCTCAACATTAAAAAAAAAAATACCATAGCTATTTCAAGGAAATCAGCACATAGGAGGAGAGGAGAGAGTTGGAGATAACACCACACAGAGAAAGGCTAGGGACATTCAGCAGCTGCAGCCTCTGAGAGCTGTTGGGACCACTTGACTGCATGACTTGCAGGCACATTTGGGATGTGAGAAAACATATGATGGGATGCGAGAAGACATGTATTACTCCATCCATGAACAGACAGCTTCTCTGAGAAGCATGCAATTCAGGGTTCAGGCTGCAAACAGATGTTGGGGGAGATACAAATGTTGATCAAAGAAGGACCTTCTCAAACTCCCCCCTTGTACAAATACTGGCTATGGGAGAAGCCAACACAAGTGCCTAGAGGGCCGTGACTAACTTGGGGAGTGTGAAGATCCACAGAGAAATGCCCAACACCACTGGAGAATAGGAACATCCATATTTTCTGAGTAAACTGAAGATGTGTGAATAGGCAAAACGTTGCCATACTCCTCTTCTGAGAATAGGATGCATCTTCTCCCAAACACTGGAAGCTACAGTCGCTGTCTAATTAGGAGTGTTATTAAAGGTCTTGTTCCCTCTATGATTTCCCTTCAAATGACACACGACAAGGTAATTTCTAAAACAGAACCCATTAATCATATATGCCAGGGAGCCTGCAGCTTGCAGTAAACATCTGGCTGTTTGTTCACTGATGCTTGCTTGTCTTGAAGACTGCCTTACAAAGGTGACAATATTTGCACACCCCTTGAAACCTTATTTTATCCCTACTGGATTTCACACAGTACTGTATGTCCTAGCTCCCTTCACACTGACAAAAAAGAGACCCTACATGTTGCAGCACTCTTGAACAAATATCTCTGAGCAGATCAGACACCCCCTGGCCTACAAGCTGGTGGTGGTCAGAGAAGCTCTCCCAGCTACATCGTTTGTTCAAGCTACATCAGTTGGAAACAAGAAAACTGTTTTATTTCAGCAGAGAGAGTATTACAGTCTCTAATACCATTACCTAAAAGAGGTTTATTAGTGGGAACAAACATATTGTCATATTTGCTAAGGTTTTTCTCATCCTCTCTCTCATTTCCCTCTGGAGTCCCATAAAATTAATATATTAACCCAATGTTGTGTCAGTAGTACTGAAAATAACCCAGGAGTACAACCTATTAATGTTATGGCACATTGTGGCAAACCTTGCTGAGACTTATCGCCACAATAGCTGCCTTTCATTTGGGATAGTTGTGGGGGATCTCTGAGCTTACTTACAGACATGGAAGGAAAAAATGTACCAGGTTCCAGCCCTTGAACGCCTCCACCAAAACAAAAAAATTATATTTAGAAAACTAGTTAAATCTGTTGTCATCCACAGAGGGAGAAAGAGGGAGAGGTCAGAAACAGGTTAAAAGGAAAGCACAACCTAACCCAGATTCAGTGAACCTGAAACAAAAGAAAAAATTTTGGGTCATACTAGCATGAACAGCAAAATTATTTCTGGCTGATTCCTTCAGTGCAGTGTTGGCTCTTCCCCCCCCCCCCCCCCCCCCCTAAGTAATCTGCAATGGAACAAAGAATCCACTGGATCAAGCACCAATCTTAACTTCTAAGTGAAATAAATGCTGGAGATCCTAAATTTTGACAAAATTTCTGACTCAAGGACTACAAAATTGCTTTACTTACACACTCCACTTATATAACAGCTCTGGAGCACTGCATTTATCAGCAGAACTGTCATTAACAGCACCTAGAGAAGTAGCTGGCAAGAACAGCTTGAGATTTTGCTTGGAGTGCTCCAGAATCTGTATTTGGAAGTTCTAGAGCCTCCAAGAATATATGTAATTACTTTTTCTTGATAGAAAGTTCAGATGCTTCCTGGAATGATTTTTATCTTTTAAAATAAAAGAAATAATGTCTTGTCAACAAGTAAAAATACAACCTTAGTAACAGAGCAACATGGTAATGGCAGAGGGAAAAGAGAAGATCTCTTGGTTAAAGTGCAGAGGACAGACATGGAGATGAGCACTAAATACCATATCACACGATCTACTTGTCCTACATATAGTCTTCCTTGGGCTGTATGGGCTGTTTCTGACTCCACAGAGACGGTGTGATGAGACATTCAGTAATAACTAGGGAGTGTAGAGATACTGCACTAGTTTAGAAAACTGGTTTGCTGGCCATTTCAGCCAAGACTGTTGATCATTCTTTAGGGTTCACACAACACCTTGCTTATCCATAATTTTACCATACATTTCTCCTTTGTGTTTCTGCCTAACTCCTCACTCTTCTTGAGCAGTGAAGCATGCTGTCTATGCTTAGACTGAAAACCTTTATTACAATTTTTCCAACACTCTGAGTAGCCTGCCAGGAGATATTTAGAAGAATAATAAATCTTATTGGTGCCAGGGATGTAGGAGAAAGGCTCAGGACTGATGCAGAGGTCTGGTTTATGGGTGTCATCTATTTCTGTTCTGCCAAAGGAAGAATGGCATATTGAAATTACTCTGCTGTTGGCAAGAACAGCAAGGACAGCACATTATCCTCTCTTGGTACTGGGGCAGGGGATGGGGTGAGGCGTGGAAAAAACATTGATGCTAGTACTAGGAAATACAGCAGATGATGTGGTGCAAGTTAAAGTGTTAAGTTACTATTAAGTTACTTAGTTACTGAAGCAGCAAACATTCCAGAGAGTTGCATAGAGTAGGTTACTGTTCCTGTTTTTTGTGATTGGAAAGATTTCCAGTTGCATTACAGCAAATAAGCATGATATCCTGTAAGTAGAAGATACACACTAGTGAAAGTGAAATGGCTCTCAATTCATACATCTGCTAATGGAAGCAAAGAAGCCTGGCACAACTGAAGCAACCAACGCATATCAGCTGTCCACAGAAAGACCTAACGAGCTTAGAAAGATTTTATTGCAAAATTAAAAAGATCTTGCACATCTTTAATCTCACTTGGCAAAGAAAATGCAGTGAGGGCAGCTACTTCTTTCATGCTATATGAAAGAAGGTCTAGAAGATGTGAGCATTTAAATCTTTAATGGGGAGGACAGAATAAATAAAGTTGAGAGTAAAGGGATTTTTCTTCTTCTGTTTATCAGGATTTGGTCAGCATGTACAACATCTATATTGATGATGTTAATTTATGATAAGCCATCACACATCAGTGACCACCGAGACCTTTACAATTTTTTCCGCCCAAGGAGAGTGCTGGAGGCCTTAGATAAAAATTTTAAATGACATTACTGGTAGTGGGCTACAGGAACCTAAAGAAGAAAATACAGGAACACAACAGTCTTGAGATATATATATATATATATTTATCTATTGCAAACAGAAGGCACCGTTCTCTCCATGTCTGGTGGCCAGAAAACATAACGAGCTTGAACTGTTGCATGAAGGAGCCACTGGAGAAAGGAAAGTTTTTCTGTTGGGGGATGCCCAGTAGGGCTCGGGTGTAGATCCTAAGAGGCTGTGGGACCTTGGCACTGGTGATAAAGTCATAGGTGATTCTGCCCTGGGGCAGGGAACAGATTAGACAACCTCTGAGAGTCTTTCAGATGTTTTTGTATAATCGACACAAGAACATGCTTCAGTCATCATGATAGGGAAGCTGTGATATTTGATAAAGCCATTGTGAATGGCTCCTATACCAAGTGTGGATGAGTTCTAGAAAACAGCAGATGCTAAGGAGAAGCAGAATTCAGAAGGAAAGGTGTTCCATTTTCCAGTGAACAATGGTCATAATTTGGAGTAACTAGATACAAACCAAACATCTGTGGCAACGAGGCCCAGATGGGGTCTCATCATTGGACACATTGTGCACACAGAGCTGCCAAGACAACCAGTATTGTTTTGCCAAGGGCAGAGGATGAACTACAGGCTGGTACTCCTGAGACTTCCCCATGATTTTATCTGAGGGTTTGGTCTTTATTTTTTTTTTTCCCCAGAGACCCAGAAAGGCCTAGAGTAGCAGGCTGTTTTATTCCAACTGCAAAATTCAGTACACACATTGACATACTTTTGAAACTTCAGAAAGGTAAAATTTCAGTCTGTAGAACAGGCTTGGCTGATTCTTAGGGTAACCATATCAAGTGACCCATCATAAGCAGAAACTCTTTTTCAAAAACAGAATTTTCAAGCATGGCTTTCATCTCCTGAGAAGGAGGAGAAAGTTGCGTTTAAAGATCCTAAACTCAGTGCAAATCACTTATGAGAATCATGTGGAAAGAATCTCTTCAAACAGAAGCATGGACACAAAACAAGTGTCATTTCAAGTGAAAATATATCCTGTTTTTCTCAAGAAACCCTGGAAACTGAGGAGGGGAACCCCATATGTTAATGTATTCCAGGCATTGAAACCCCCTGATTCACAGCCTTCTTCCCTGCTACCAATGCTCCATACACAACACCATCTAGCTGCTTTTTTGTGCACAGCAGTACCAGCACAGCAAGTGGTCCTCATGCAAGCTCCCAGTCATGGAGCACTGTATGCAGAAAAAAAACCCCTAAAATATCAAGGCTTACATGTAATAAAGGAAGAAAAGAAAACAGGAAAGCATAGACAGATGTCACTAAGTTACATTCTTAAAACAAAAAAAGTCTATTTTTTTAGCATGCCAAGTAAGTTATGTTTTCACAGACCAAAATGGGATATCCCTCCATCATTGCTGGCATTACTTTTTTTTTTTTAAAAAAAGGAATAAAACAAGCCAGCTTTCATTTTCAAATGATTTTTTTAAAAAATCCTTTCCATAAAATATTAAAAGCATTATTAAAAAAAACCCAAACCACTCCTATTTCTGTGCTGATAAAACCACAGGTTGATTATAAACGTTTGTCCTTTTTCATGTATTAAGGTAGCATTGTGCAATCATTGCTGACCTGGAATGAAAAGAAAACAAAACAAAAACAAAGAAGCATAGACCTACAACTATCATTATCCACATAGGCTCACCATGCAGATGCTGGGATATTAGCTTGAATTGTGCAAGTATGAGAGGGAAAAAGACCGTGATAGATGAGGAGATAATATTGCACAATGTCACCTAGCAAATGGTGATCACTGTGCTCATAGGGAGCCAAACAGCCACGCTGATATCCAGCGGCAACATAATTATATTTCAAATTAGTTTTCCGCAATGCAAAAGGGAAAATAAGAAAGATAGTCTGATGTGATCAAGCTACAGAAAGAGACTTGAGCAATATATTTGCTTTTCTGGTCCATTATTATACACAGAAAATGAGGCTGTACAATTCCAGCTCATTTCTGAAGGTTCAGGGTCATCTTATTAGGAACAACATATTTACTGGCTCTTCAGGTTCACAGTATTGATTTGAATATAAGCATTTATGCTTGTTTTTAGGATCTGTCTTTTTCTGCACTGTCCTAATGAGCCATGAAAATAACCTCAGCTAAATCAGAAATGCCCAACCATGGCTGGAAACAGGCCTTGTAACTGTGCTATCATTTTGATACCAGTAACATGGAAGCAACAAATTTCCAGCTCAGTGATTTTTAGGAGATACAGAAAACCAGCAAGAGGATATGGGAACACCAGGACTGATTTGCTGTAGCAAAATACTAAACAGAGGCACAATCCAGGCCTGTCACATACATGTAATTACAGGACCAGCCAGTTTTTGTGCTTTGTTTCACCTCCTTCTGCATTGTCTGAAAATGCACAAAAGTGGCAGCATAGATGTTGCCAAAACTTGAGTTTTGGCCCAGTTCACACATGCATCAAGGAAAAGCAGTATATAGTTGAGCAATATCTGAACCAACACAGGCTTGTATCCTAAACTCCATGCTAAGATGACATAAGCAGGCTTCTCAACAACAGAAATAACATCAAACTAGTGTATCATCCTGCTGTGGGATTTTTTGCTGGATTCATTACAAAAGCATAGCCATTTGGAGAATTCTTTCTAAGTAATACACTTTGAAATTAGCATTTTTATATTCTCTGTTACTTTAATGGATTCCCGCCTCTTGTTTGATACTTTGCTAGAAAGAAAATGCCTCCCTCTACACAACAAACCTAGGAACTGAGTCAGCAAACTACTGTTATGTGTGAAACCTCTTTGAGACATAGGCATTCGGCAGCTCCATTTCATTTGGACTAGATGTAAGCAGCAGTAAGAAAGTGGAATAATAGAAACAATACTGATTCATCCACCCAAATCCAAACCTCAGGAAAGCTTATTTAGGAACTGGCCTATATGGACAAAAACGTTTTGTTAGATATTACTGTTATGAGAAGTTTATGTATGTAGAAAGTAGAAAGAGAGAAAGAGAACAGAAACACCTTAAACCTTTCAAGCGTTAGAGAGAAACATCCCAAAAATTATACAGTAAGAACAGAACTGGAAAAGTTGCCCTGTGAGAACAGAAATGGAGCCTTTAAGAAAAGCACTAATGAAGAAAGAAGCCCCATAGACAAAGAAAAGTAGTCTTGTTATCTGCTGCCTGAGGTGTCTGGGGAATCAGGTCACAGGGTGCTTTCTTCTTGAATAAACTTGATGATAGCAAAGAAACAGCAGACTGCGTCATCAGCTTCTCCTCCCTGAGGAAACAGTCTACTAGACTCCAAATGCTGGCTTACCTTCTCAGTAGTACCTTCTCAGCAATAGTACCAATTTTATGCCTAAAGCTAATTTTAAGCCTACGCATTGTGTTTAAGTACCTCACTGCACAATGACAAATGCATAAGAGAAAAGAGAAAACTACATTTTTACAAGTAATTTCCTTCTGGTTTGGTAGCAAGTTGTTATTGATACTAGGAGTGAAAAATGTCACTTCTGTGCTTAAATGCAAGGTGATGGTGTCTTAAAAGGTAGTTTCTTTATCTATCAGGACCAGGCAAGCACTGGTCCTACTGAGCTCATTGGCAAATCTGCTGCTTCCTGTAGGACCGGGGTCAGACCTGTACTTGTGAATCCTGTCACACAAATAAACTCTGTAAAATAACAACACAAGGCTGGCAGCTCAGGGGCACCACGAGGCTCATGGGAGCAGGCGGCCTTATTTAATTTCATTTTTGAAGATGTTATCCTGTCTCCTCCTTTCTGGTTCCATTCCTTTTCTTTCTTCCATTTCTATCTGTCCAGAACATTTCTGTCCATTCATTCTCCTTTACTCAATCCCTCATCTATTTATCTGCTCTCAAATGTCAATTTTGTCTTGTCCCAAACCCCCCAACCCTCTCACTCCACTATCACTTCTTTTAAATTAGCACTAATTCAAGGGTGAAGAGACAAGGAAAAAAAAGGGTAAAGATGGCGAAAAAAGCTGACTATTGGTGCTACCACGTTTTATAACTCATTTCTATGGCTTCCCCTGAATCCTGCAACATTTTCTAGCCATCAAGGAGTCACAGCAAAATATAACCCCTGATTATGAGGGGGGGGGGAAGTGAGTGGCACAGAAAACTTGGTAATTCTCAGCCAAGGGCTGCAACTATCTACCAGCAGCAGGGCTGCATTGACAGTCTGCGATTTAGGGTCTTTACCAGAATGTATGCTGGTATTATACCAACTAATAAAGAGTTGCAGCAGAGATGTGCTAATTATATTTTTCCACTTCAGTGTGTACTGAACATTGTAAACTATCATTTAGTGTCATTATTTTAATGATATATTATGTTGACAATACAATCTGGGTTAATTCCCAAATGTGAAATATAGGAAGAAAAAGTTATTCTGATATTTTTAAAATGTGATTTCTCATTAACCCTAAACCAGAAACTACTATAGTCACAGCTTCAGAGAAAGCATTAATTTAACAGCAAAGGTAGCAACTATAATTATTCTGGAAACAGTTGTCCCAAACCAATTGTAAGCTCTGTTATTTTAGTACCAAAGACCCAAAGAAGAGATAAAACCAGTATTTTGTATAGTAAGGCCCATGATTAAGTGCTTTATTTTAAGGCATCTCTCACCTTTTGCTGAGAAAGGGCAAACAGCAGTGTATTCAGCACTGGCACAGAAGAAAAACATATACTTTTGTGTGCCTGTCTCAATGGGACGAGAACACCAAAGTGTAACAAAGTACGTAATTCTGATCACGTGTGTTCCCCATCATTTGAAGCAGTATCAAACACTTGATACTTTAAATAGCAGGGGCTTTCCCCCTAGTCTATTAGCCTGTGATCAGCAAGTAATCATTATCTCTGAAATTCCAATTCCAATCAAGAGACAGATATTTTCATATGTATTTAGGCAATAACTCCAACACAACGCGGGATGTGATGGCAGGTCATACAGGCATTTGCTTACTACTATATACTTTGTCATCGTGTATCTCTGGACTGCTGCAGAAGCAAGGAACGAACCCTCTGTGGGCTTACTGCCCACGAAGTATTTAACTAATTGCTCAAAGCAAGATGGAGGTGATCATTATCCTGGCTATCACAGAATCACATTTTCTTCAGGTAGGTAGTTTTACCTACCTTGTGGTACATACTCATGGTTAATATCCACATATCTCTCTAAAAGAAGTTTAAAGATTGTACGTAAGATTTCAGCTTTAAACATACTTGAAAGCCAAGAGTCTGACTTCCTCTACCTACACTCATATAGCCAGGAATGATCACCCTAAGTAACAGAAGGGTCTGCTAATATGGGATATGCCAATGGGACAAATGAATGAAGTTCAGGATGTTCAGCATCTTCCTCCGCTTCCTGCAGAGGCAGCTGGGGGAACACTGATCAGCAGATGGGCTGAATAGGCTCTCTGCTAAACCCCACGCACCTTCAGTGCCAACTACCTGTTAACAAAGCCCCAACAGATTCATTCATTGTTTATCAAACCATGGAAAAATTAAGTTTTTCCCCAGACAGAGAGAGGCAGAAGAATTCAAACAGACTCGAAGAATCTACATTAGGCACTTCTAGCAGCAGATCACAGGGACAGAGAATAAGTCTTAGCTACTGCAGCCACTGATTACTGGGTGCAGGACCTTGTCCCCAGCCCTGGAGGAAGGGCTGCTCCCAGCAATTAGAGGCAGATGAAACAGTTTGAAAAACAATGGATTTTAGATATTTAGAGGATGCATCAGAGAGTGGTTAAGGCATTTTTCGCCATTTCATCAACAGCAAGGGTTTGAGCCTGACTTCTGACTGTTGTTAGTTGACCAAAGCACAAATAGAAGCTTGCCAAGGAGAGAAGCAATCCAAATACCTTCATTCTATCCTGTGCCATCCTATTTTTACCCAGAACCTACCCCAGCATAGGGAATATGTGAGAATTTACAGGTTATGCAACTTGTATTTTCACTGTAGTTCAACACTGCGATGGCTATAATTGTGCTACACTGAGAACACTTGCAACCTTTTGCAGATCTCACACTCACATTTCTGCCCAACGGGTGTGATGTGCTCGTATTATAACAGCTCAACACGTCACAACCAAAAGCTGTCAAGAATGCTGGCTCATTGATTTTTCTCCATACACTGTCCTTTGTTTAGGACTTTACATCTAACAGTTGAAGCAGGGGATGGAGATTCAGTGCTAGTCACAGCCTTTCCAATTCCTTACTATGACACTGGGAAACCCACCTAATCTCTGTGTCTCAGCATGTCAGTCTGATATACTAATACCCTGCTCACAAAGGCAAGCAATCACAGACTTTAGAAAGGAAGGGCCAGGTGGGTGGTACCACTCTACAGATAAATTATGTAAATCAGATGGAGGTTTATGACAGATTAGGTATCCCAGCAAAACTAGCAATCTTGGTGATTCTGGTCATATCATGGAACAGTCAGCTGTATTTTCCATCAGCTTACTAATGCCTTGAGGCAAGAATAAGAAAATGTTTCCCAGCAGCTGCACTCAGACAGAACAGCAAACACTCTTAGTAAAAGATCCTGACTGTAGTGTTCAAACCTCCCAGAGTCTGAGAAGGAACTAACAACAAATGAAATCTCTCAAAGGAAGCTGCTCCTTTTCCATCTCAGAACATTGCTGACTTGCATGTTTTGCCCAGGGGATGGAAGTGGAGGGGATTTGTTTGAAGCTTTCTGTGTTGTCCGAGGTTTTTTTTCCCCTCTCAGACTTCTTGACCCCTTGGGAAGCTTCTGCTCTGTCAGATGAGTACTCAAGCCCAAGGGGAAATCAAATGGGCTCACTTACACAGTCATCATTGGTCTCTACGAAGCCCAAGGGGCTCATGCTTTCTGAGATTTGTAAAATAAATTGAGAAAACATTGTAAAATAAAGGAAATGAAGAGGGGAGAAAAGTTGGAACACATGACCGAGTAGGTCTGCTGGAGGCACCCTATTTTTGCAGCAAGTCCAGCAGCCTCCGTTGAGATTTGTTGTAAGAAAAGAGCCATCAAATCTGAATCACTAGTCCTTTGCAAAGTTTTTTTTCAATCTGCACCTCATGCATCACCTGAATGTTCTAGCTGGAGACAACTCAGCTGTCTCTCTCAAAAAAGCAGATTGTCTGAAAAACATCAGGAAAACAGGCATAGCCTATTAGGAAGGGCTGACAATAAATCCCTTATCTTTATTAAGATTCAAATCTTTCTCCACCCCACACTTATCAAATATATTGATTTCAAAGTAAACAAAACTCTCTGTATAGATTGGCTGTACTATGGATTTTGAATTTAATCTAAGTGTTCAGGTACCATGATTTAAGCAATAGAAAACCGTATCACCACAACAGGCTAGGAAATCATCTTTAAAAATTTGCATTCAATCAAAATATATGCTATGTATGCTATTTGCTATATTGTGTACTTCTATAATTTCTGTATATTAATTTAACCCCTCATGAGTCACACAACTGTACAACTGTGAAGCATTTGAACATAAGAATCTAGGGAAAAAAGAATGATGAGTTGATCTGCAATTTGTTTTGGAAAAAAATTGTTATCCACTTTATATCATCACTGGAGAAATTGCTTTTCAAATCTATTACATCTCAGGCATACTAAGTATACTCTAATGAGTTCAAAAATGTGTAATGACACTGTTAATTCTATGGCTAGCTTAGAATCAAGACTGTTTCTTTTCTTCAAAGGAAAATAGGATTATCAAGTGCACTAGGAGAATTTCCTTAAGATGATTGATAGGAAGAAAGAGTAATCACCTTTGAAGTGCCACTACATATAATACCTCTCTAGTGTTCTCTTTCTCCTCCTGACATCCACGAGTAATTGAAAGTAAAGAAGCTGCTTAGTGTGATCAATGAAGCCCAGATGACAGCCCCTTCTACAACACCCAGCAGCACTGTCGGGTGACAACATCATCATCTTTGATACCTTAGAGTTGACATAGGGCAACATATTTTGGAAGTGCCAGACTTCAGTTTGGCAGGTATCACATTTCCAGGAATGCTAATGACTTGTATTAGGTGCTCCTCCATCAGCACAGAGGGCCTTGCACTCTGTGGGAAATAACGTTGGAAGTTAGGTTGGAAATCTGAGCCAGACACTTGCTGGGTTTGGACTCAGTCTCATACCACCAGGCTTCTACTACAGGAAAGTCTCAGGACCTTAGTTTTGCAGCTATCAAGTGTATAGTCCCCCTCCTGACTCTGGCTGTGACATAGGCTGCTGAGCCCCTCCTAAACATCATCTTTCTGACGTTGCACAGAAGAGCAACAGTTCTGCACAGTTCCTTAAGTCGAGGTACTCAAGGGGCAGGGAGGCACTACCGTGTTTCCCAGCGTGTGATAAACAAACCAAGATGCATATACACTGTTAGTCACAAATTGTGTTATTTGGACAAAATAAAAGAAAATTGCAGACCCCAAGTACGCTGGAGTTAACTCGCTGCAGGTTTCTGAGGGATTACGTTGTCTAAAAAAATACCTGTTTGAATGGCTTCAGATTTATCCATGTAACATTCCATAATATTGTTTTGGTATCAACAGCTTAGATATTCATAATGAATTCAATTACTGTTACATAAGGAAGTAGCAAAACAACTGTATCTCTTCTAATGAATTCTTTGCAAGATGACAGGCTGGTCTGAGCTGACTTTTTTTGGAGAATATTTCTCATAAAACCTACAAATCAAGAAAATATGAACAAATTGGGCTTCTATCTTGAGCACTAGAAAAAAAATAATTCCTACACACAGAGCTTCTCTTAAAAAAAATAAAATTAAGTCCAACTTTATTGAAGCTTCAACAGCTCAGCTCAGATCTATTGTTTCACAGTCCTAGGCACTGAATTGAAGGTGGTACACAGAGGTTAAATCACAGTATTGACAGCTTCTTTTGTCAGACACCTGTCAAAATGTAATAAGGAATCTGTGAAAAGAAATAAGATGCCAGAAGAACATCACAACAGCTTTTTTTTTGTTTTTGTACATCATGATTTGTAAATCACAGAAACCGTATACCTATGAAAACAAGGTGACAGCTACATGCCAACACTTCTTGTTTGGCAGAAAGTTAGACTGGGTCAAACCCTAAAGTCCTGCCTGGGCATGCTCTAGAAGGCTGCGTACTCCCACGCGTGGGAATAACCTACTTAAGACATTGGCAAGTGGCAAATTTCTGCTTCACCTGGTAAAGTTGACAGAGGCAGCAGAGATTGCTGAAGCCTGGCCAAATCAATGCCCCAACTCAGCACCTCATATCTGCTGTGTCTGCAGCTTCTCCCTGGGGTCTCCTGCACACCTGTTTTCTGTGATTCCTAGTACATACCAAAATTCCAAGCTCCCTTTTCTTTACAAAGAACCCATGCGCATCAGACAAGCCGACCCAAAACAACAGAAGAAAATCCAAAGCCGTCAACTGAGTCAAGCCAGTATGTTCAAAACCATATTTAGTTAATGTATTCATAGGAGTCCTATCAATACTGGACTAGGGCACTGAGTCTGAGGAAAGTAGGACAGTCACAAGATGGACAGTTTCAAATCTGCAGATAGGTGCACAGGCATAAGACGGAAATAGCTCGAGAGTTGTAACACTGACTCCTTTTTGCTAAAGGGAATTATTTTAATATCTGTCCTTTGTAATTAAGGTGAAGTGACTTCCACGTAGATGAGCTTTCTGAATGCTATTCCAGTTACCAAATGATGCAATCACAGAGTAACTTAAATACCACACATACCTCTTGGCTTGCAAGCCTGCTTTAATGAATTCTAGCTGTACAGCAATAAGCAACCTCCAGTAAATCCCCTTTTCTGTCCTACATTACCTTTATTTATATGAGAAAAATAATGAAAACAGTGGCCAAAAGATGTATATACATTATGTAAAGGCAATATTAATTTCCATGCAAAGAGGACTTATTTCAGAGCGCAGTCACCTTTTTCTGGTTTGTTTTAAAATAGCCCTATTCTGTAATATAGGACAGTACTGTATTTGCTGGAAAGTCTGCTCCTTGAAGTCGATTTCTTTAAAACTGTGAATGATACTGTCTGTTCTGAGCTACCTATGCAGGGCTTTGGCAATAACACGTTATTGGCAGGAAAAGGAGTTTATAGCTGCAGTTTTGCAAAAAACAAGTAACATTTTCCTGTGATTATTGATTGCCATCTATTTTTATGACACATCTGTGACTTTCAGTGACTTACACAGTAAGTGTTCTGCATTAATAATATATCTGTTCCAGTTATTTACATATTTACTTGATAAATCAAAAATTACATACTAATAAAACAAGTCTAAGATTTTCCAGAGAGGAAAAATATTAAATGACTACTTTCAATGAAAGGCCACAGAGCAACACCCAACGAGATACTAACTAGTGGTTTGTATGTACATGTCACATATCCACACACATCAATGAACATACAGAACGTCCCTTTTCTTTTTGTTCCTCCCCCTTTAGGTGGTTCAATAACTTGTTACCTCCTCCCTTGCCAGAGGGGCCAGTAGCTGGGCTTGGCTCCACCTGCTCCTTCAGGGGCCCCAGAAGATAAGATTCCAGACCTTAGGCTTGACCCCTACCACAAGCAATTTGAAAGGGATAAAGTTATCAACAGCAGTCATTTCCCAGAGACTATTCATGCCTTTGCTACTGGCAGGGCTTAAAAAGATCAGCTGCAAAATAAAAATTATTGTTTACTATTTTTTCTTGCAATTTCTAAATATCTAAAAAAAATAATTTTAAAAATGTCTTACTGTGGCAGGTGCACGCACACCCCAACAAAAGAATCCCAGTCTTTGCCATAAGGTTTTCAACCCAAGTGCCTTCTCCTGTACTTTGGTTAGTCTCATGCTTACCTGCAGTTCAATGACACATCCTCTGTGTTGCACGCTACAATCTGCATGAATTTATACCATAATAAGACAATAGATATATTAAAAAAAAAAAAAAAGAATGAAAGAAAAAGCAGCACTGCTAAAAAGTTATTTCTATTTCTGTCTGTAGCAGTTTTCCAGGCTGGCATTTAGTCCTTAAAGTAACTACGCCTGATGCTGTCCTCTGTGCATCTTCAAGCCCTCCTGCTCCTCAGCAGTTCATGTTCCCAACAGTGCTAGCTCTGTCCTTCTCATTCCTTCTGCAGTCTGATGCAGCACCACTGAGCTAACTGGTACCTCACAAACTAATCTTTTACTAAAAAGTTCAGAACAAAGGCACTTAGGTGTTGGTTCTTACATTTAGAATTTCAAGAGGTCAAACCTTATGTGACCTTTTATATCTACATTAGCGATCAGTTCAGATGAAATGTAAAAGGTTATGACACTCCAAAATTGTGCCCTGCTGCTTGTCTAATGGAAGCTACAATGCACAGAATTACCCTTTAATCAGAGTTATCCTAAACCATCTTCCAGCGCTCTGCATTTTGTAATTAAAACACACTAGCCAGAAGGAAATGTTAGATTAACTAGCATTCACAGCATGCCTTTGAGCAGAGATTTACAGAGAACAAGTCACTTTAAACTGAAAAGATATTCCAATCCATTCTCAAAGTTCTGCAGAACACGAACAGAAAAGCAAAGAGAATAACCAGAACTATTCATACAGACTGCTAATGTCAAAGATGATGAAAATACAAAGTTGCATATTCCTGTTACTGGAGGAAGAAAGATTTCACCATCGTCCTGGTTTCAGCCAGATGGGGTGAAGCCATGACAGCCAGGGACCAAGATTTGCTGTCAGCTCTGCCACCAGCCTGCCAGCTAACCCTGGAAATCAATTTACCCACTTGCACCTCTCATTACAGAGAGGTTCCTCATCTACCCCTCTTTGCTCACACAGTTGTCCTTTTAAAAAGTGCTTTAAAATCCCCTAAGCATTTTGAGCCTGTATTTGTGAGGCTGGGTATCCACATGATGGCCTGTAGTCCACCAGGGAAGTCCCTTTACCCAGGTCACCATGTTGTGCTGCTGTAGCACAATGGGTTGCATGAAGTTAACAGCAGGAGCCAGGGGACATCAAGGGCAGAAACCACTAAGCTACCACTAATTGTGAAACCAGAGCTCAACTGAAATGAACTGGGTACATTTTCAGTAAAACCATGAAGCAAAGGAGTTCAACAGCCAGGCTGCCATGTGGCAGGAGCACAAGTCAAAAACACCGTAGCATCGTTTGCATCTGAGTTTTTTTTATATGCTCATAAAACTGCCCGCTCCTTTCCACCTCTAAAATCAGGCACCTAAGAGAAGCCTTTTCACACCGGCATCCCTCAATAGTCTAAGAGGCCCTTTCATACTGTGGAAGTGCGTCTTTTTGGCCACTGTCTATGGAGAAAGCATTATGGACTGAAGTGCCTTAGCTCTGTGCCCACTGCTAAGCCAGATGAACCCCGAGCCTAGAGTTCAACATCCTCTTTCATATTGTGACAGGGATTTCTGGTGATGCTATGGAAACCATTACTTTTCTCTACAGAGACTCAAAGCTGCATTAAATACTTTGCTTTACAAGCTAAACTTTCCTTCCTTCAATGCTGGTCCCATCATGAAAACGGATGCTGACGGGCTTTGCTCTTGACCTCAGTTCAAGCTCCCTGTGTTTCTCTGTCTAGTCCAAACAAAGAGGTAAATGCTGAAGGTGGCTTACAAACACTAACATCTAGGGAAAGGGTGAGGAAAAACTGCTTATATTATCACCTTGCTACTGCGTAAATAGTTAAAGCAAGGGACTAGGTTAGATGCTGCATTTAGCAAGTTATAAATCTGAGGTTTCAGTCTTAAATTCCAAGGCAAATACTGCTCAGCCAGCCCTTCTCTTTCTAGCCTTTAAAAACTGTACCTCATCCTCAGTCCTTTAAAATATGCAACTATGCATAAGCAGAAGGTGTTACAACTCAATCACTGAGTTCTTTCTTAAAAGGCAGGTTTTCTTTTATGCAGCACACTTTAAAAATGTGTAACATAATAGGGCCAACAAAAGGAGCAGGGGTCATTTGTTAGGTCCTTAGGTGCTTCAGTTTAAGCTTCTGGTTTTGAAATACCTCTGCCTTTCTAACTGGATAATGGTTCCGTTGCTATTTTCTTAATCATTTTACACATATCCATTCGCTCCAGACAGATTAAGATGAGAAAATGGGTCACACATCTACAACTGCTAAATAGATACCATCTACTAAAGTGTTATTTGCATGCATACCATGCTGTTACAAACATTGAAATAAAATGCATGTTCCAATGTTCCATGGCATGTAAACTAAGTCACAACAAGAGAGGAAAAAGGAGCTAATTAAAATACAAAGGTGAAAGACAAAACAGAACAAGCAATGAGCCAGGTGACAGCATTCTTTGGGTCATTACAAGGATGCTATTTCTCCATACATTCTTGGTAGAAGCACATGTCTCTGATAGAGATAGTTCTATTATCCCCTGTAAAGGCTTTTGTTTTTATTGACACCATCTTCCTGATGGACAAGAAAAGCCTGAAAATTTATCTTAATACACCCAAAATATTCAGAAACCAAAGGACAAACAATAATAAATCCAAAGTTAGTCCTTTCCTCTCAGTCTCTTATTATATTAAGATAATTTTGTAAGCTTTGGAGGCCAACTCATGCTTCTTGAAAACCTGAAGGCAGTCATAACTACTACTAGGCCAGTTTAATAATAGCTTAAGGGAGCTCCTCTTTTGCAAAGAAATTATCATGTCCTGAGCTAAGGACTTCCTCTGACCAAGAAAGGGCAGCTCTCCAGTTAACTGGAAGCCCAAACGATTTTATTATACTGAATATACTCTCCCTGTTATTTCTAGGGCTCTGCTTAAGAATTACAAATTGACTGCACAGGTAGGTGCTTTGAGAGATCAACTACCTGTCTAACATCGTTGTGTCTTCTATACAGAGTCACTGCAGCAGTGGGCAACCTAACCCCAGCCCATAGCAGTGGGTATGGCTTTGAGCACAGTGGAGTCCAGACCCCACCTGCAGTCCGTACGGTCAACGCTGCAGCTCCAGCCAACTCCCTTCTACACTGATTTAAGGAATCTCTGGCTTTGTGCCCACGTAGATGAGTCATGGGAAACCTTGCACTACAAAACCTCAGAGTTAAAACCACCGGAGTTCATCTTCTCTTGTACCACCCATATGCCTGCAGCCAAGCAGAGAGACTAAAGATACAGTTTGCCTCTTAACCCTTAAATATTTAATCCATACCTTCTATACAATATTCTAGCTTCTAGATACACTCCTGTAAAATCACTGAATGTCTGTAAGTAGTTGCCCAACTCTAGATTATTTTTTTTACATATTCCATTCTGTGTCACATACACATATAACGTGAAGGCTGACTGAATTATGCCTTTACATATTCTGACAAGGTCTTCCCACAGTGCTCAGGAATATTTCAGGCAAGAGAAGGAAACCATACTGAAATACAGCAACTTGGCAGTTCTCACCCTTGCAAATAGTTTGCCTTGAGTCCATCCTCAATGCTAAATCCTGCAGAAAAACAGATGTAGTATGTAAGAAATAGTGCAAGAGAGACATAGCCAAGGTGGTGGTGGTGGGGAGTGTATTTTATGCCAAGCAGTAATCTGTGTTTCTCTACAAATACACAACTGAAATTAAACAACTTTCCCAAAAGAAAGACACATTACACTGGTAAATTAATAAACTATTAAGACCTTAACCCGAGAAACCTGAATCGTCATCAGTGACTACTCCTAAGAGAACTTAGCTGCATCATTTTGTAAATGACACTTTGTTGCCACTGCATTTCACTGCAGCTGAATAATAAGGGATTTACGAATTGTGAGCATTGTGGGAAAGTCAGCAGGATTTTAAGTATCACAGGTGCAATTTGCATCTAGGCACGCAGTGAATGAAGGACAAATGTCCATTTTTACTTCAATGCATTAAATGTATTTATGCATTTATACAATACAAAAATAGGACCGTGTTCTGAGCAGTACTCTTGCCTTTCAAAGATGTGAAGGGACAGGATTATATGTTAGCAGGATAAGGTATGGCTGAGTACTTGACTGCTCAGGCATTTACAGTGATTTCTAGAACAGTCCTTTCAGGAAGGGAGTTACCTATATAATTTTCTCTTCTATTATGAAATAAATAATCAGGTACAATTTCCACTATTGTTCACTAGAAATAAAGTTCCCTCATTCTCCAGGATGGAACACTACCCACGGGCAAAATCTTGGTTTTTTCTTTCTTTTTTTTTTTCTTCTTTTTTTTCCCCCCTTTCCTTTCTGTTTAACAGGAAATTGCTATAATGCTAAATGTATATGTAACTAAGCTCTATGAGCAAGTTTGAAGCAAGGCTTTTATAGCTTTAGTAGTCAGGTTTGTGGTTTTTTTCATCTTCATAGTATCCTTTAACAGGTCTTCAGGATAAGTTTGTTTATTAATTATATCTGTCACACCAGGGACACAAATAGCATTCAGATTATTTCACAAAAGGACAAAAGCACCAATATCACCCGCTGGCTATTGAAAGAAGCTGAGAACAGAGCCTAGAAATCCCCATTTCCACATTCTTTGTCTCCACTAGACCACTGCAGCTCAAGTGGTCTAAAACAAGTTTGCTGCCACATGTTAAAATGCCATAAGCATTTAAAAATGAGAAACAGCCATGGTTGCTCAGAAGTAACAAGGTACTAGAGAGCCAGTGAGTAACGGGATAGGTTCTAAAACAGGAAACTGATTAAGAATTCCAAGTATAGGTTAGATTTTGCTTGTTTCACCTCTCCTAGAGGGGATCTACTGTCTCCAAGTCCTTAAATTAAAAAGTCAGCAAAAGTATGTGCTGAATCCCAGATGTTAATTGCACAGACTCACTGGATTATAACTGCAGACTATTAATTGCCAGTTTTTAATACATGCTGAACTAAATGGATGATGAGATTTCCAGTAGGTAGTTCTGAGGACCAGAAGGGGAAGATTATTTCTTAAAATGAGAGAGCCCTAGAGGCCAAAGTCATCTAAAATGTCTGATTTCAGGAAGTTAGAGAAACTTGGGAGACTAGTGGAATGGCAAGTGAGAAGCTTTAATGCTTGGGTATACAGTGCAACAGCTCAAGGGACCTTATATGCTCCTAAATTCCTTTTGGTAAGAAGGAAGCAGCTTTTCAGCTTTTAGAAATGGGCAGCCTGTTTGCTATGTTTGTTATAAGGTAAGCTATACACAAACTGCTCCATTAGATTTTGCTTAAAAAAACCCCGCAAAACAAGAACTCACACCATTTACTGCTATGATACGATAATCTCATTGTCCCAGTTCTTGGGAATTTAGTTCATCAATTAACACTCAGAATAAAATTATGTAATGACAGTAGAATTAATATACAAACCTTTTTAAGGGAAAAATGTCTACCTTTATGAAGACATTTTTATCTGGAGAGTACATAAAGCTAAAAGAACAAGATTAACACATAGAGAAGAATTCTTTTTATAATTTATACAATAATATAACTGGAAGACTCCAGCCATGATAACAGCCACACTGTACTTGGTGTTACTTGCTCATTAAAATCTGAATTAAAAAAGAAAAGCAAAAGTATACAGTAGCATAGGCTTTAAGACATATATAGTCTATTGTCTGATCAGGGAATTGAATCTTGGTCTTGAGGTCTCTGACTAGTTTGTTACTGCTCCTTTCTATCTTCACGCACTACAGCACTACCCTATTGCACACTGCCTTCCTGGTGTTTTCACTGACACAGGCAGAGTAAGATGTTTTGAGGTTGTTTTTTTTTCCCTGCAGAAATGTGCTACGGAGACTCTCAGACCTAAATTCACAAGTGTCTGCTGTGTGCTTCTAGCATTTTATTAGGAACTATGACTGAGAAGTATAATTTGAAACTATTGTTATACTGATAAGGCCACAGTTTATTTTCCTATAACAGGTGACCCAAGAGAAGTAATTTCCTGTATGACAAGACACCTAAATGACCATTAGCTGCGGGTATCAGGAAAACATGCCCTGCAATTAGATTTAAAGAATGATGAGCTTATTTTGGCTGGTGCCTGATACCTTTTGAATTACACTTCATCCTTTGTGGTGCCTTTTAAAGGAAGTTTTAGTGTGTCTGGTTTGAAGGTTCATGACCTCGAGGTCATCTTGGATATCAGCCCATCTTTTGATTCTCAGTTTAGCTACATGACAAAAACTTCTACATCTGCAGAGGATAGTAAGTAAGGCCACAACCAAGGCTGTCTCAGGAGGGTGCTAGGCTTTCATTCATGCTTTCATTACATCTCAGCTGGATTATTGAGACACATTGTTCACAGGCCCTCCAGATCAGCTGCTTCAGAAACTGCAACACAGCAAAAATATTGAAGCTGGAGGAATAAGTAGCTGCCAGCGAGCACAGCCCCTTTCACCCATGCTGAGAGCTTAACAAGAACCTCAGGCAGGACAGTAAAATACACTTCTGGTCTCCCAACCCCAACTCTAATACTAGGTCTTCACACCTGCACCAGCAGCATACCCAAGAAATAGACTTTGCCCCTCTGGGTGTTATTTGGTTACTAATGACAGGGCAGACAGAGGTTCAGGATTTGTTGAGTGCTGTGTGGCACTCTGCACATCAGACATCCATGGGGAAAGCAGATTTGCCTTCACACTGTCCCAGAGACTAAGGATTTCCTGTCAAATTTAACCAATAGACCCACTCTTCATTTACTCAGATCTATTTATTTTGTCAAAAGGAAAATGCTGCAGGTCACCTGGACATCACCTAATTCACCTGGGTGAACCCCAGCTCTCTAGTTTGGAACCAGAACTGTTTATTTAAAAAAATAATAAATTACCATTTCGACATTAAACCAAACTTATGTAAAGTGAGAAACTGTACTAATCACGCAACAGCTTAAAACATTACTTAGCTGTGAGGTTTAAATACAGAGCAGATAATTTTCTCTATTAGCAGAGGGCTGCAGCTATCGCTCCCTACTGAAGGAAGCCACAGAGAAGGTGTTCACAGGAGACCCTTGGGTTAGATGGCTTAAGACTCAGCTGTTGTGCAAACCTGCTCCGGCTCCACACTCACCTCCTGGCAATACAGTTACAAAGTCACTGTACAGTTACTTTCAGTCTGCATGGAAATATAGCAAAACAATATTAAACACTCTTGGAGAAGAAAAATTAAGACAGGCCAAATATGACCGCAATGTAACAAGGATTTCTATGTTAATGCAATCATGAGAGCCAAAACATCCAGCATGTATCTTTAACACAGAGGGTTTACATTAAAGTGAGTTGAGTCATAACTCACCGAGCATCACACTACAGTCTTGGGATACTCTTAGACATAGTATGAATTTATTTATTCAGCTGCACTTATTCACAATTGTATCTCAATATCTCTTCCCTCTAAGAACTAACTCAGCTTTTATTCTGTAGTTTGTTACTTCTGTGATTTTCCTACACACGAAGGGCATTCAGAATTTTACTGTATTTTGTAATGTATTGGTATAATTAAAAAAATCTCATTAAGGAGAACTTTATTATTGATTTACTGGTTTTCTATTCATTAAATTTCACTATAAAAAGGATTATTACTTTTAAAGTCAGCATGCTTAAACACAAATGGAATTATCGTAAGAGAAACAACATAAAATGGAGCTATTAATATTAGAATAGCTATAGTTTGAAGATTATTCATTTAATAAATCTTTGTGATATTAGCAAGATTGATGAGTAGTAGTACAAACGAGGGGAACATGGGAGAGATGATAATTTATTATCATTACAGAGATATAAAGTATGATTCAGTGTTTCATAATGGATGTTAAATTTGATTTAACATATGGCTGACTCATTCTCTGAAAACTAATCTTAAAGACATAAACTCATTGAAAAGTCAAATCCATTGTCTTAATAATACACATGAATTATCTTTTGATAAGAAAATAACTACTATGTCCTAAGACAAATCAGGCACATTATGGCAAAGCTGCCACGCTGTTTGCCACCAGTACAGAAAATGCACACCTTACATGTAGAAAAAAAATAAATATGCCTCAAGCATGTCACTGTAAGAGAGAATTGAAAACAAGTAGAAAATGTCTTCTACTTTTGTAGCAATTCCACATGCCCACAGACTGATGTTTGCACTGTGCATGTATGCCAGGTACTGCTTTTACCTAGTTAAAAGACAACAGCAACAGCATATCTGATTGTGAAAAGGGACAAGGCTTGCTAATTCACATCACACAAGGACCTGCTTGTACCTCTTTGATGCACAGACAAGGATCACTTCTCTATACACATACATCTCGCCCCACACTCGGACAGAATAGCTTTTTACTAACCAATGGGCTTTGAATCAAGTCTCTGCACAAAAATACCTACACCCAGGTGATGTAGCAAACCCACCGAGGTTTGCTGAAAACACACTTTAACCCCATTCAAAAAGTATGTTTCAGTACTTGGTATGTATAGATCAGTTCCTTGGACAGAAACGTGCAGTCCTAAGTTAGAATGTCTACACAACTCAAACGTTACACTCCACTCAAATGCTGAGCAACAGAAACTGAATTTTGTTACACTGTTAACAACATTTCTTTATATAAAATCAAACATACTGTGAGAAAGGACGATTAATTGCCTGATCATCTAGAATGTACTACTGCTTTAAATACCCTAGCAGATTAAAATACACGTTTAACAAATGAGTCATCTTAAATGAGTGACTAGTATTTCTTGGTGAATAAAGTCCTGGCAGGCATTTTCTGAGTGTATATCTGAAAGAACTGCCATCCACATTAACTGTGTACTCATGACAAGTTCTGTGTCATAGTAATGTTTCTGCTTAGCAATCTTGGCCACAAAGACTTCTGAAAAATACTCCTGTAAATTCATGGTTATTTTGCTATGAGTTATGAGCAAACAAAATGTCTTGTCCCCTACCCTGCCCCAAGAATTTCACCCACACATGGAACAGACACAGATGAGACTGAATGAATGTCACGTAGCACCCTCGGGACATTCAACATCTGTATCGTGCAAAGTGTCACCATTTTCCACAGAGGGCACTTCTGCTGCCTCTTTCCTTGCCTGCAGTTATCTGCAATAATTTTTGTTTAATTAGCAAAATAATTGAATCAATACGTCACCACCTCACTGTTTCACTCCCCTGAGATGCAGTCCTAACAGGATATTTATTTATTTATTCACACTATTGTGATAGTCTAGTCCTTGTTAAAATATTGGCAGCACAAGTCCCAGCAGTATGGTTTACTGGAAGGTTTACTGTTCTGGCCTATGTTGTTCTTGCTCAGAAATCATCCTCATAAATAGACTCCAGCAAAGGTCTGATGTTTTAATTTCTCACCTCTACAGAGTTTTACTTGTTTCTACACTCTGTCATATGCTATAACTAATCCAGACTTGTACTTAATGGAAAAGGATTGCTGAGCTGCTCTGTTACCTCTTCTTATGAAACAATTTACATTTCTAAAGGAAAGGCTTTGTCTTATTCTAATAAATTGCAGGCCTAATCCTGGAGCCTGTTGCAGAATCTGGCCTTCAATAACTTGTGTGTTCCTATACATACATCCTCCCAAATATCATCCTAAGTGAAATGTGACAGGCTCAAACATGCAGAAGAGTAGGAGTGTTTATTCTTTGAATATTATAATAATCTAATCATCTGCTAAAATATCCCATTCACTACCTCAATTCAGCCATTTGTTTATTTGGGTAGGAACTGAATCTGCACATCAACATTACATACATCTCAGACACTGTTATACTTCACCTTTTCTCCATCTGTTCTGTGAGAATTTACTTTCTCTTATGCAGCACTATTCAGGCAAACTTCCCAGTTGTTAAATGCACTAAAGAGGTATGAGAATAAAAGTGTGACAGGATGAAAAGGTTTCTGAATATTTGGCAACGGATGGATATGTAGATAATCCACTGAGGCAGAGATGATTCGTAATAGGAAAATTTTAGCATTTACATAAGTTTTAACTCATTCTCCTTTCTAATTTTACAGACTGACAACAGTTTCAAAAGCTCCCAGGAGAAAGTGAGCATGGCTGAAACACAGGAGGTCTAGTACAGAGATGAAGAAGCATTGTTAAGTGAAACTTTTTGAATATATATATATATATATATCTCCTTTTTTGTTCGCTGCAGTGAGTTTCTGTACTGCTAGTAATTCACTTCTGCTTGTTTACAATTAAAAGATACCATTCCTGTTAGAATATACAAGTGAAAAAGTGTCTTCTGCAGGTGAATAAATGTCATGGAAAGATAGAATGTAAGTTAGACGTGAAAACTGTTAATTGCAAATATACTCCAACATTAGGAACACTATCCCTGTCATAGTCTCCTTCCTAGCAAATCACACCAGAAAAAGACATTTGCAAGTCACACAGAAGCATGGACATGTTTTGCTAATGCTTTGTTGGACAATCCAGTGATTCTCATTTTGTGCAGTTTCTTACAGGTGAATAAACTAACAGTAAAGCCCTGAATATTCAGTGAAGTGCTGAGGAGACAGAATTAAGAAAAAAAGAAATATTTAATTGCTTTTGCTTAGTTTGCGATTAATCAAGATTATATTTTCTCATGATTACTTATCTTACAATTTTCATCAGGCACATACACATCTTGGGCCAAGTTAATCAATGGTGAAATAGCAGATCAACGACATTCAACCAGCAATGAGATTTTCCTAAGTGTACAGGAGTTGTAAACACAAACACAATATTTGGTCTATATGGCAATTTGATGCTTATAAAAAGATCAAAAAGATACTAACCATGCAAACTGTGGCTTCAAGCACACTTTATCCCAGCATCATTAGTTCCAGTGTTGGGCCAATCCCAAGTCATTATCCTTGTACCAGCATTTCTTTGTTAAACTAAGCATGTTTTGCAAGCCTTGCAGTGTTTCACTGGACAGATCCATCCGTCAGGTATGGGTTCACCTTCTGCTGATTTTACTTCACTTTCTTCAAAGTTTTATTGTTGCTGATTCAATCTTCTTTCGTGTTATGTGGTTGTTTGTTGTTTGGTGGTTTGTTTTTTTTTTTCCTTTCTTCCTTTTCTTCATATGATGGGAATATTTTATTTCAGAATTGTATCCTTTAGACTTCGGTCTCATTCCATCTCTTTGAACATTTCTAAATGTAACAGGTGTCATGTGAATATTTGAAGCAGAAAAAGACTTGTTCATTATAGTGTTTGGAAATTCAAAAAACATTGATCTATCTTTGATGCTAGTCTTCTCTGGCCAAGGTGTCATAGACTTCTTAATTAGCACTCAGTTCTTTTACATCCACTGTAGATTTTTCCTACTTCCTGGTGTGTGGCATGCAGATATATATATGTATCTATAACTTTATATGAATTTCTGAACGTCAAAATTAATAAATTTACTTTAAATAATCTTATAATAATAAATAACAAATATCAAATAATAAATAATAAATAATCTCCTTTGTCTTAATTCTTAAAGTCTTGTAAAAACAACCAAAATCATTTAGTGGCTGGAACTAAGTTTATGACCTTAAAAATGCTTTCTCCTGATGTCTCTTCAGTGGGACTACCTTAACATCTTTACACACCACTCATCACCAGACATGAGCACCGTTGATTTGAGCACATTTGCACGACTGGGAAAGTACTACAAGCCTATGAAAATCATCAGAGCCCCAAGAACATGAAGTACTGAGGTCTGAAAACACTAGGCATGCATATTGTTCATTATGTCTCTTTCTTCTCATGGTCCTAGCTTCTAAAACATCTCTCAAAATAGGAGGTGAAGATGTAAATGAGAGAAAGGCTTTCTTGTGCAGCACCATGTTTTATCTCGATCTTTTCATTCTCTCCCAGCGAAGCTTAAACACCATGTAAATGATTTTCAGAATATATGGATTTTCTGTTCTTTTTTCTTCTTGGGCTTCCAACATCGATGCTATTGTTGAGCACTGAAAGGTTCTTTGTAGCCCAAAATAGCTGTACCAAAGACTTTGCCGTATTCAGTCATTTTACCCAGAACCTGATTCTTATTCTGTGGAGTAGTGACGAGTTTTTTAAATCCTGCATGCTTTTGCAGGCATTTAAGGTTCAAAAGTCCCAATGCCTAGTTAATCAATACTTTAGGAAGATTTGTGTAATGCTCATTAAAGTCTAATTCATTGTATTTCTTCAGCTCCTATGTACTCTGCGCTCAGAACACCCTGCAGCTTCTTTCCAGCTAAATGGCCTTTGAGTTCCTCACACAGCTTGTTGAGGTGTTTTCCTGCCCATTTTTCAGTGATACAGCTTAACACCTCAGATACATCTTTTGTCCCAAATCCTCCCCCTCCTATAGACAATCTGCCAAGAAAATAAGGAGGGGTGGGAAGAACCAACTTCTCAACTGTTAATTCCTGGAGCTGCTACTATGCTTTTTGCTCTAAAGTGAAAAACCTGCAGGCTGTCAGAGGCAGCTGAGCACACAGCAAGGACACCCTTGTGCTCCCCTAGTCCACACAGATAAGCGGCCAGATGCCTTTGAGTGACACTCATCTTCTCCATCTCACTCTTTGAACTCAACTGAGGGCAAAGCTGACAGGCTATATTGCCTTCTCTTCTGTCCACTGCCTCCAACATCAGACAGATTCCAGGTGATGCCAGTCCAAACAACACTAAGTGTCATTTAACCTTTAAGGAGACCTCATCTCTGTAGGGAGAGCTAGAAAAAAATATCATACACTGCTTATTTACAATTTCTGGCCTATAGAAAAGTTTAAGTTGTCACACATATAGTTGCTAATTATGTGCTCAATTATCTGCTAGGTATCTACCCAGGACTACATTTCACCTCAGACTAACTTCCCACACTCTGAACCAGTAGCCCAAGCTGTTCACAGCTGGACCTCCAACAAGCTACTTTGCTACATTTTCCTTCAGCAGTAATGATCCTGACAGACCTACCAGCTATGGCCATACTGGGGAGAAGGCGGCTGCTACGGAGAAGCATTTATACTATGTAACTGCTGCCTGGGCATCATTCAGCATATCACTGGCTTCTGACCAGAGGCACACACCAACCCATTACGTTACCTGGGAGAAATATTAAATAGTACAGTAAACAAAATCCCTATTTTATTATTCCTGGCTGTAAACCCAACCCATCTTCCATTCTGCTATGTTAGGGCCACATTCAAATGAACATGCTGTTTCCATTTTCTCCTTCCTTATTTTCTCCATTTACATTAGTACAGATCAAATGAGATCATCTTGGTCAAAGTAAACCCCTGACAAACTTCTAAACAAGAGGCCAAATAATTTTTGAAAATAAATTTATATTCTCCTAATTGAGAAGAAAGGATTATAAAACGACCAAACTGATGACTAATAACTATTTAGACAAGTTGAGATCTTCTAATCTTTAATCACCAAGATAGGCTGCTCTCTCCAAGTCAGAAAGGCAGGCCAGTGTTTAACCTCAGACTGCGCTTGTTTTATCACACACAAGCTAGAATGTACTAAGTGACGTAAACTGCAAGCTACTGTCACTCTCACTTGTAGCTGTGATGCTTGAAATAACAGCTCAGAAGGCATATTTATCTTTTGCCACCTTATCTGGAAAGCACTGTAAAATGACCACCAGTCAATCTTAAATCAGAGCTCATGACAAGTGAGAATCATGTCTAATACAGACATAATTTTACATTCAATTGATTTTTCAAAAGTAGACTTTACAGAAATTGAGCAGCAATATAATCATGCAAGCAACAGCTTCACAATGTAAACCAGTATGTTTCTTGGTGTGTAAAGACACTTAATTAAAAGACTAGAAGAAAACCACAGATGTGTCTATCTTCAGATATAAAGTTCACATGCCTGCCCCACAAGTCTGGCAAAATCTTAGTTTGATAAGCCATGGATTTGGGAACATGAAATACATAACTTCCATAAACGTAATCTATACTACCACACACATCCATTTTCATAAAGACAGCAGAATGATCTCCATTCCACAAATTTATTTGCACTCTTCTGAAGGATATTAGTAACCTGATGTGACAAATAATCAGAGGGGAGAAACACCAAGTAAAACTTGTTTCACTAAAGATGCCTTACTACCCATATCTACAGTGAAACACCTGTACCGCCCCACCTCAGCCTTGCTCCAACGAAGCAAGGCCCATACAAATGTTGAAAAAAAGCATCCCCACAAAAAGGTCAATGAGAATTGCTGGCCTTGGCACAGGGCACAGTTTCCTAATGGCAACAGCCACTGCAAAGGGATGCTGGCTTTAGACACTATCTGACCCAAGCTAGTTAATGCTGTCAGAACTGGCCATTTCACCAAATTAGATAACAGTTCTCCTCTGGAGGGTGACTGGCATTTCCAGAGCAAGTTTGCTCAGCTTTCTGCAAACTAAACCTCAGGCATATGAAAGTCAATCTGTGCTCTTTCTGGTTCACACTGAAGAGGCAGCAGCAGCAACAAGATTCTCCTGACCAAATCTTGCCCTCAATTACACTTGTGCAGTCCCAGCTCTGTGAGGCTAACTGGAATACAAAGCAAGTACAAATGTGACAAAAGCAGCATGCTTGGCTCAGGATACACACAAGACTGGTTTGTTGGCAAAGGTGGTGACATTCTTAGGTGATTTTTTTGATCTACACTTTAAAGCAATGTCTGTAGCAAGCTAATTGTAGCAAGCAGAGAAAAAAAATTGCTGCAATTTGAAAAGAGAATTTAAGTAAGGATTTTTTAGATTAAGTCCATTGCAAACTCCAAGAAACTCCCCTGGGAACACATTTGAACATGTTTACTCATGCCTGTGAATGCTGAAAGAAGGGTCTATTTGTTTTTCCAGTACCCAGTACAGAGGAGTTGACTGACCACTAAAGAGTGCACAGCACCAATCTACCTGTTCAGTGACATGGAAAGTAATGGGGTGCTTTAATTCCCCTTCAGTCTTTATTTCTATTTCAGAACATCTTATTCATAGATTCCTAGCATTCATGGAAGCAGCAGATGCCAACTGTTCAATTCCTTTCCTCCTAAATGAGGTCTATCCTTTCTATTGCAATGCAGTTGTCAGTTGGAGTAGGTATACAAATCTCCGATCTATGTAGTAGGTTCCCAACCATCCTTGATTTCAGCTTTGGAGAGTCATAATGATTTCTTAAGGTAATGCTTGGGAGATAAATGCTTAGAGCTGATTTTGTTTTATTCTAGAGAATGAAATGCAATAAACCTACTAATTTCTGAGTGCTTTGGAAATAATCACTCTTTTATTTAGATGATGCTTCTTGCTTTCAGTCACAGAGGTAAATCCAAAGCAACTACTTGAAATCAGTGGAACAACCTCTTCAATTTGACCCTTTGTTTTCATAAGCTTATATAAAAATACTTGACTAGCAAAAGCTACAAATTATAAATAATAATAAACTACAATTTTAGTTTGACTGAGAGGAAAAAATTACCCTAATTTTACCTTAAAGAATAAAAATTAAAGCTTTTCCACATATTGCCAAAAGTTAATGGAACTCTGCAGCAATAATTACAGCAGGAGCAGCAAAACAAGAGTAGCCTCAGTCCTGACCACAGATGTGAGCCTTTTAGAACAAATCACTGGCTTCCCACACAGCTCTGCAGGATGTGCACTGCCCTCTGAATAACAAAGAGCCTCCTAACACCTTATAAAGCAAAGAACTCTATTTTACCATGACAGAAGCAGTATCCTGTCACCAGCCAGGTGGAATAATCCCAGGCTCTCTGTTCAATAGGATCATACCCATATCCATTTGTTTATTATAATACTCAGCTTTTCCCTTGCCTATTTCCATGACCTTCACATTTCCATGAGACAAGACTAAGTACTATCACCCTACCCACTTTCAATTATTGCTTTGATATTTGTTGCTCAAAACTATCAAATTCAGTGTGATTCCAGTCTTGCAGAAAGAAGAAATAGGAACGCGAATATTATTAGGAGAAAAGTTTTGAACCACCTACAAAAATAGCAATAATAATGAAACACACTTTCCCAAAGATGCCGTATATCACCTTTGTTTAATATTTTTGTCAGTTCCACTTAGAAAAATTAATGCCTTGCGAAGAAATAATTGAAAATGTCTTTCTGGAGTACTATAAGCAACCCCTTGGGGTCTTTATTATTCTAACAATTTCCCATTTTAAAATACACAGGTACTAACAACCAACAAATTATTACATTTCCTTTAAATGAACTGAAACAACAAAGATAATTAACTAAGAACATAAGCCTGCTTTCCATATGGTAATACACATCCCAAGGGCAAAGCACTTCTCTTTTAAGGAATTCCCCAAAGACTTCTTATCCACCTTGTAAGGGTAATTAACAACTGCAAAACACAACTGAACTTGCTTTATGTCACAATATTCTGCAATGCATTACTTTTTCCACAGAAAATGAATATGATCTGTAAAAAAACATAGGATCTTGAAAGAGTAAGGTGTTATTTTCTGTGATAGAGCATGCTGATGTAAGTAGCAGTATGATTTAAAACCTGAAAAGGTGTTTAGAACAATGTTTACATTGAGGGCTATGTCAAAAAGAAAGCTAAAATGGGAAGCATGGTTTCCCACTTAGCTATGTAGTAGTTCACAGTATGTTCTGTGAACAACAGTTTTTGGAGAAAAGA
The DNA here is from genome assembly GCF_015220075.1 of Falco rusticolus. Taxonomy (NCBI): domain Eukaryota; kingdom Metazoa; phylum Chordata; class Aves; order Falconiformes; family Falconidae; genus Falco; species Falco rusticolus. The sequence continues at coordinate 14,574,607 of NC_051190.1, forward strand.
GAAAGGAACGCACTGGTTAATAGATATCCAATGTGTTAAAGATTAGGTTAGATAAGGCAAACTATGGTTTTATTATAATGTCATTAGTTGAAGCAAACAGTACACAGACTACTAACGCTTTCTTAGAGTGCACAGTGCCTACTAAAATTCAAAAGCATCTTGTCTACACTAGAATTTTAAGCTTGGAAGTATAATAGACAACAAGCCTATTGTTACTAGGAATAATATAAGCGAGAATGCGGTAAGTGCAATGAACTTAAAAATCAAGGGCTAAAACCAGTAAGCACAGGGGAGCAGCAAAGGTAAAGAGATGTTTCTGGATTGGCTGTGGATTTCCATGGGAATACAGCTAAAGAGACAGAACCCCACTCAAAGCAATCCCAGAAAGGAAAGATATGCCCAAAGTAGATCAAACCACAAAAGCAGAAATTATCACAACTTCTCTCTTCCTACAGTAAATGGCATGTTCAGTTTTCCAAGAGAACTTTTCTATGGATATACAAACCCTTTGCATTAATGATATGTCTTTCACTATACAGGAGACTAAACTTGAAATTCAGAGCTACCCTTCCTGTGCAAAAGTCTTCAGGCAAAATTATGGGCAGGTTAAGTCAAAGTAAACTTTGCCATCAACTTCCATGGCATGACTACTTGGTTTTAGATATTTTTTCTTTAAAACAAACACCACCACCACTCCACAAACTGAAACCACCACCTTATTTCCTTAAGGAAGATCCAAAGTAATATCTCATCAAGACTAGTCTTAATGTCTGCCAATAATTGCAGGAAGGCAGGTAGGCCATGCAGTCATGAGCAACCCAACTCTGGTTAGTGTTCAGGTTTTCAAATTTTATGATATTGCTTCAGTGAGGGATTTGACATGTTACCATTGGTGCAGTGTGGACCAGTTTTAAATTCAAGAACATTTTTACATAGGATAAATCACTGAGCTAGAGGGAAGTGAATGATTGACATAGGGCCGAAGTACATTTTGCTTCAAGGCTCTGGCCTGTCGTTTGCTAGAAAATCTGTTTTATTAAATGCCATTCACACTTCCCAGATAAGTCACCAAGGGATATGCCAGATTCTTTCCCAAATACTACTTGATTTTCAGTGCTGGTCACTGGTGCGAACACATCTCTTTTGATGTTCCTAAACACTGAAGTGTATTACATTTCCCAATGCACCAAATGTTTATAAGGCTAAAAGAGAAAGATATCAACCCTTCGAACAGAGAAAGAGAAGAAGAAACTATGGCTTTATTTAAATAAATATATTACTTGAAAGAGTTCAGGAAAACTCAAAATAGGTGCCAATTGACAGTGAGGTTTTGCGTTTGGTTTTGTTTTTTTTTTACTTTAGTTACTATAAGTTTTACTTAAGTGTAATTTCAGTCAATCAAGTAAACATTTATTACCAGGAGACAGGAAACAAGAGGGCAATAAGGTCTACTGTGTTAACAGTAATATACCAAGATATACCACCGGGGGCTCTGATCTGCTCCTGTGAAATATGTCTCTATAATCTACCCATGCAGAGAAGGGAGAAGGATCACAGCCTAAGTTTGCAGGTGACCGTGAAGGCCAAAGGAGTAAAAGGAAGCTGACATATATACATTTACTTGTAGACACATACAGATGCATTTCCTTGAACTAAGGCCCCTCATTTGACTCAGTCTTTTTCAGATGTGACATCTAAACACAATTATATCATCCACGTCAATGGCTGCTTTCTACTTCTGCTATATATGTCAAAGGACAATAAATGTATTCCTGCGACACCCAGCAACTGGGCAATTACCATCATGAAAACAGTACTGTTACTCAGGGACCATACAGAATGCTATTCTGCTTAGTCCCTTCAATCATACAAAACATCTTAAACCATTTTTTTTTTCAAAGACTTTATGGGTTCAGATCACCTTCAAAGAACTGTAAAGTGCTCTTATGTTAGAAGTCTCCTAACTGATCATTTAACATACACAGTATTTATAGCAATAAATGAAGTAGATTTACCATTAAAGCTGTGAAAATCAAGGTTGTTACTACACCAAATCTATCTGTCACCAGCCCTTATTTCAGATAGCCTTTTCTGCAGCTTAGGCACGTATACATATTTCTCAAATCGGGCACTGCATTCAAGAGTGATATGTAAAAGCACATCTCTAACACACAGCATGCTTTACAGCAGCATTTAAAAAAAAAATAATGTGAAGATTCAACCAACTAATCCTCATTGAGTATTTTTGCCTGCACCATCTGCATTGCTGTTTTAACCTCCTGTTTCGCTTTGTATCAAAACCAATGACTAACTATACGCCCACATGCACATTATCAAGAAGACTCACAACTAACCCTAATACATTATTCTAATTATTTTCTACAAAGGAGCACATTATACTTGATAATAACCACCAGCAGATCATTATAAATTAAATTTACAAACAGTAGAGGCAGGAAATAAACATTTGTATCACAGGCAAAGATCACTTTACCTCAAATGTAGTTCAGATTATGAACTAAAAGACCACTGATGTTTCCAAGGACTCTCAGCAAATGCAGTACATCCAGTGTTGCCGACATGGTCACACAGAATACTAATTATCAGTTTAATATCGAAGTGAAAATAACATAACACCCTTACTCAGCTGAAGGCTCCGATTCCTGGCAACCGCTGTACAGGATTTGCCCAGTCTGCAGATGCAACCCGCAGGGCGCCATTTGCAGGTGAGCCCCGGGCTCCTGCGTGAAAAGGCCCCTCACAACCCAGACACTGGGGTGCCATTGTTGAATGCACAATTCCACAGCCATCCTGCACAGCAAAATCCCCTGCCCCAGGTTACCAAAAAATCACAAAAATCTACGTAAGAGGTTTTTTCCTACAGCTGCAGGCATGCACCACCATTGCAGCTGGGCTTAGCACAGAAACCCAGCACCGTCTAGGACCACAGAGGCTATAATCCACCCTACAGCCAGCTTCCCACATCCCTGGGATGGCCCCAAGCTCACTTTATTAAGCATTTTTGACCACTATTTAGGTCAGGTTCTGTTGCTCCTGCTCTCGGCTCAGCCTGCTAATGGGGAAGCCCAGTGAGGGAACACCAGCACAGGCCACTGGTAGTTTCTGTATTAACAGGCAGGCACCAGTGGCAAACTGACAAAAAAAAAAAAAAAAAAAAAAAAATCAATCTCATGCTTCAGGCCCCTTCTGACACTCACTATTGGGACTGAAAATTTTCTTAGTTCTTTTCTCGGGGCTCATTCCTCTCACACTCACCAGAGCTTTGGGCAGGGCCTGTGTCCCCCCACAGCGGCCGCTTCCCGCCATGGCCATGCCAGCCCCACAGCCTGCGGAAGCGGAGCCCCGGGCACTGCCGGCCTTGGCTCCGAGGCTGTGCAGCTGCTCCAGAGAAAGCCTTGTATCCACTTCCAAACAGGTGATTAAAACATAAAACAACTTGGTCTTGGTGCAAGATTTATTACAAGAACTGACAAATTCCAGCAGCTCCAAAACTTTAACCAAAGCCTCACATGCTTTTCTTTGTTCCCTTTTCTTTCCTTCACAATCTTATCAAGCATGTTAGCAGCGTGCTACCTCAATACATCATAAAATATGTAAGAACATACAGGATAGCAAAGTGAACAGCTCCAGAAGCAGTGAGGCCCTTGGTATTTCCTGACTTTGGGGTACTTTTCATTCTTAAAGCTGCATTAGCGCTATTTTCAAGTGTTTGATGCAGTATTAACTAGCATCACTTTTTGAGGAATAGAGCTGTACAACACTGCCCGAAGGAAAGAGAAAATACCTTGAAATGAAAGATGTGATCATTTACAATGCCAAAAGCTTTTTAGCTATGGGCATTATTTCATAGCAAGGTAAGCTCTCTCTCCTATGAGTATGACTACACGGCTGCGTTACCAGCCCATCCTTCCTTCTTAAACTCACCCTGATGAGAACCAACCTCCCAGCCCTAGAGGTGCCACAGCTGCCCCCAAACCAGCCCACGAGCAGCCACAAAGGGGTTTTCCTCCGGCAGCCCCTCCAGCCTTCTGCAGCACCGCCCCAGCACACAGGGGCAAGCGTAGCTGCACAGAAACCTGCAAAGCCAACAGACATACCTGACCCAGGATGCTGAGAAGGATATGAAATCTGGAGCTGACGCGATGTGCTTGAAGGTAGTAAGGTACCACAGGCAAGTCACTGGCGCGAGGCCAGTATAACCAGCAAGGAGCAGCCATTCCACTGTGAGGGTGAAGTGAGGGCCCCTCCAGAGACCTCACCCTCACACAGCACCCAGGACACAGGTTCCTCCAAGAGTCCATCAGCTATCCTGGAAACAGCAAGTGATCATCCAGAACCCTTTCAAAGCCAGAGACAGGCACACACAGCATGACTCAGGGCTGAGATCAAAATGGAGCCCTCAGAGCAACAAGCTGAGGGGGTGTTGGTAGAGGTCCCAGGTGACGCTGGTCAGGGCAATTAAGCACAAGCAGAGCCCTGGGGATGGCTGCACATGTGTGCAAGAGCCTTGGCAGGTGTGTTTGTGTCTTCAACTCAGAAAGAAGCAGGAGGAAGCAATTTTCAGATCCCCCCGGTTTAAATATATTCTGAATTGCAGGGCTAAACCAAAAGGTTTCTACAAGTCCTTCCTTTGCCTTTGGGCTCTCCAACCCCACCCTAGTTTGTAGAAAGCATGAGTGAGCATATGCAACCCCTCTCCATCAGCTGGAGCACACAGTGAAAAAATGAGTTAACATTTGAATTAAAGTAAATAAATGTATACAGCATTACGGGGCAGACATTTTATTTAATTTCTCAGGTTGCTTATCCCTAAAAAAGAAATTAAGTTTCATCTCATGAAGACCTAAAAGCTGGACAATCTCTGGAAAAAAAATCTGCCTTTCAAGAATGCTGGAAATTGGAATAATATGTTCTATGCAGCATAAATAAACCTTAGCCTACAAAGAGGCTGCCTTCAGCTACACATATATTAATGTGCAAACATATAATTGATGCATAAATTTATTAATGCAAGCTCAGAAGCTTTACACCTTGTAGTCAAGTTGACATATGATCTTTTTATTTTATTTTCCTATAGGAGAAAAAAGTAGTGCAGAACTGATAAAACTGTTTGAGATTAAATTGGATTTTCCACTACAGAAAGCTGTTTGGAGACAGGTATTCCAACAGTGAGACACGGTACAAAAAAGTCTCTCAGAGCCTTAATGAGAGTGACAAGGGGGGAAAAAGTGTCTGTGCTCTTCTAGAATGTTACTCCAAACGCTGCTTTTGTCATAAAATACTTCTGCTTCTTTGCAGAAACTCTTTTCTTGTTGTCATTATTTTGCAGCATTTAGCTGAAAGCTTGGAACAAGAAAGCTACATTATGCAAAAATGTCTTATGTGCTATTCAAGCAAAATAAGACACCAGCTTTAGATTTAGGAAGTAATACACTCATGAATTCAGATTCAAAGGTCTAAATTCAATATAATGAATATGGTATATTAGGGTTCACCTGACAGTATCAAGGGGTTGGCATTATTAGTAAAGTTATCATAAGAAATATGGGATAGCAGTGAGTCTTAGCTCCACAGAATGAGTTCACTCAGCCCAGAGCTTCCTCTGTGCTTCCATCCGTTGCACCATACTGATCTCCTAACTAGTCAGCTCCTCCTTCCCCACACTGCATGAAGTCTACAACCCCTCCTTCATAACTGGGGAATGGCTTGTCCCTCCTTCTCTGCTCCTTCCCAGGACAGAGGTAGCTCACCATGTCCCTAACACCCTCGTATCCCTTCTGCCTTTTCAGTTGTCTTCCTCTTCTCCTTCCAAGGAATGTTTCAGCTTCACATTTCTCTCTGCCACCAGGAAGGGTTTCTTATTCTCTCCCCTGTGCCGATGACAATGTTCATTCCTCAACACAAACCACCTTCCAGCCCATCCCAGGATCTCTCAGTCCTTGACTCCAACTCATCTCTAGGTACACATGTACTGCCTCCTTCTTCAGGAACCCTGTTATCTCCTGTTCCTGTGGGGTGTCACAAGTCTTTCATTCCCTTCATCACTTATACTCACAATTCTTGGGTGAAGACAAAAGAAAACCCACAAATCCCCAATTCATGCCATGAACAGCAGGACAAATGAAAAACATCCTTTCCTTCAACTCCTAGATCTCTGCCGTCTAGAAAGAGAAGAGCTCTCATTGAAGCTTAGACAAATTGAAGATCCCATTGAAGATGTGAAGCCCCTTACAACTGGAATTATTCTGTGATTCTATGTGATTCTGATCTGCACTGGAGCTGGCAAAAATTAAAGTTATGGCTTACAGGCAGCAGCAGTTGGGAAAGCGATGTTAACATTTTTTTCAGCCAGATCAGACAGTTCCAGTGTCACTGCACATGCAGATAAGTTCATTGAACCAGGAAGGTTTCAGCTCAAATGCGCTCAGCTAAACGAACCGGTATTTTCTGGTTCAACTTTGTCATTTCACAAAATAACTCTAAATTCACACAGATCAAGGAAAACTTCAGCTCAAAAAAAATTATATGTAATTTATTTTACTTTCCTGAAGTACAGAAGGATAGCAAGCTGTTGCTGGTACTGCTAACTGAGCAGTTAAAGGGAATTTGTCTTTTCAGTGAAGAGCATTTGCAGGCTGAGTTATCAGTTAAATCTATCAAAATACTTTGAATCAAATACTGAAGATTTAGACAGTAAATACAGACTGGCTATACAAGCTGCTAAAGAAGCTATTTGTTGTGTCATTCACCAAAGACCCATATTAACAAGTTCTGATATACCCAAGGTTGTAAACACGGAAGTGCAAAATTTGATATTAATTGGGCCTAAACTGTGTAGGTAATGATGATACGGTATGTTCATGTAGCAGCACTCTACTTGGAGTGACTGGGAAGTTCCAGCTGTAATATAATAAATTTTCTCTTAGGTGACGAGTAAAATATCACCTTAGCACTGCCATTTTCTGCACAATAATGCAAATATTCATATTTTTTCAGAAAAGTAATTTATTTTTGCCCCTTTTTTTTCCCAAGCAGCACTCATTACACTTCGCCCTACCATCTTCAACACAGGCATTTGTCTTTCTCTGCACTCCTCAGTGTAGCACTAAGTCTAGCTATTGCTGAGAAAAACAGAACATCACAAAAATGTCATGACAAATGCACAACAGCATCCAGTATAGTTCATGTTATCACAATTCAGAATTCAGTTTGCCCTGCTCATAACAGTTTCTGTTGCATTTTTACCAAGTGAAAATGTTTGTCACCTTTAATAGAGACCTTTGCAATAGAAACTCTTTGAAAAGGATGGATTGAATAACTTCTTAAAAGCAGTAACTGACATGGCTATGAACGTTTGAAGAAGTCTGGAGCCTGAAAAGCAACATATATATATTCTTTGCAAAGAGCCCTGGCTTGCTTGCATGTGGGTCCTGGGGAAACACTGCTTTTCAAGTCTTCCAAAGAAAGGAGCCCCAAGAGCATTTCAAGTCCACAAGCCTGGAGTCACATCAGCCCAGTACACAACAGATAGCGTTGCAACATGCACCCTCCCTGCGAGGGAAATGGTATGAAGAAAGACCAAATCAGTACATCTAATTCTTTGATAGAGCACCCAGTCTGCACTAGGAACATGCAGTCCCACCATTTTCTTTCCTTCCTTCCTACACACTCTACGAAACTCAACCTTGTGCCTACATAGGAGCTATGGACTTTCCTGAATTTGCTGTCTCTTTTCTCCACACAGTCATTGTCTGTACCCACAGTTTCATAGTATGAAGATTCTGGCTGCAATGGTGGCTGACAATTCTTGTCTATCCCCGCACCACCCTGTTGTACCATGCCTCTACTCCAGTTGTGCAAATGTGCATTTTTTGAGGGCTGCAGTACAAAACATTCCTCAGGACTGATGTCGTAAAAATCTTTATACCACTGTTTCCATCACACATCTATTGTCATGGACTGGATACCTGCTATCAGGTCAGAAAGTAGACTGTAATGTTAAGGCACCTCTAGCTGGGAACATCTCTTCTTATTAATGCCAGTTTCCACATTGTTTGCAGTTACTTTGTAATGTCAACAAGTTTTATTAATTTGGACTGATATTTTCTAATTTGTATGCCTTGAGATTTTTGTTAGTTGTTTTTTAAAGTTTTTTGGCCATAATGGTGAAGGTCTTTCTGAGGAACAAGCTAAGGAAAATTACTTGGTATTGTTTTGGGGTGGTTTTTTTTGCACAAATTTGAAGATTCCAAGAAATCTTTGTTAACTCCATTTACCCCACATCTTCAGTATTGCCCAGGACCTTTCTTTTGCCATCCATACAGATGTCTGCTCAAATTCAGCTAACCTGAACTTCTTTAAAATCCTAGCTGTGGTCATTTATGTCATGCTATACCATTTTAATGCAATGCTTATTCATATAACAGACCAGTTTCTCCCAGTAGCATATTAAGCAACAAAATTAACAGCAATAATGTTGTCTAGTCTGTTCCTTGATGCTCGTTACAGTAGGCACTTCCTGGAATTTTGCGGCTTCATCTACTACAAACTCTGCAAGAGCAACCTCTTTGTGTGGGTCATCCTGTTCAGCAGCAACACCCCACCACAATAGGCCATGAAAGGTTTGCATCCAAATGGAAGGAAAATGGGACTCCCCACACTCTCCATTGCTTCCATTCTGCATTTGGATCCAAGTAGTGAACAAGAGGAAGTCTTTTCCAGCCAATTGCACATGCAACCTTAATTTAAGAATTTCCTAACTCCACTTTGCTACTTTGGTATGTGCTTTTAAAATAATTTTCTGCACTATGTAAATTACATAATTTTTTTTAGAACCAAGCTCATGCTTTTGGTGTTTGATATGTTTTAATAGTTCAATGATTCAACTATACACAGCATAGGTAATCAGTCAGAAAGACAGTGCTTACTGACAACTACACTTGGCATGTACATTATAATTTACAGAAATCTTTTTTCTAGATACTTAACAGTTATTTACCCAAATTATCCTCAAGGAACTACTTTTAAAAGAGGAATTATCATCCAAATTCAATGAAACAACTTCAGTTGATTTCAACTTCCAAGAGAAAGGTAAACTTTTTGAAAACAAAAGAAAACATTGGCAATCATGTATGGCAAATTTTAACTTGACTTTCTGTCAGCTTGCATTCAATAACCACTCTGAATAGAACTAACACATTATTCAAGGTTGTCTTGGGCCTACTAATCTTCAGTATATCATGACTTCTGAGTCACTATTATTACCGAAAGATAGATGATACTAATAAAGGACTTTTTTGGAGGATGTATTTTAGGGATTTCATTTCCCACTTTCAAATACCGTTTATTTGTAGGTTTCAAGAAAAATATTGATGTTGAAATTAAAACCCATCACTAAACTCAATCGGATTTTTCTGTAGCATATAGATAGTGATCAGGAATTGATCTGGCACAAGCTGAAGTCAATGGAAGGATTATTATTAACTTTTAGGTCATACTCTCTAGAGAGTGAAAGGGATTCTTTAACAAAAGCATAGTAAAATGGCCACAGTGTGTCAAAATCCATATCTAGCTCCCTCTGCATAGGTCTGCACTACACATTTTGCATATTTTAAGTGTGTGGAGCCTTAAATTGCTGGAGGAAATGTTAAAGGGTACCTTGAAGCTATTCTTTACCTGAACAGACTGACTATCCTTTATCTGGGAAAAAAGGATGGAACAGGGGCTGGAAGCAGTGAGAGCTACCACGTACACCATAGCATCATCTAAAAAGTTTTGGGCAAATTCTATTTCAGAGCAAGAACAAGAAGTGTTTCTTGGAAATTGGCTGAAAACTAGTGATTGTCCCAATACTTCAAATTAATTAAAGCAGCAGAGGAAAATAGTCATGGATATGGCTCCAAGAGCAAGAAGAGTGTGATTTATGTGGCCCTAAAACCTAGCAGAAAAACCTACTCAGGAAAGCCAGCTCAAGGATCACTGAACAACTAAACGTGCTCTGTTTAGGGGAATATCATTTTGTGTAGAAAAGATAGGTATAAAAGGTATATATGACTGTGATCTCTACTGAACAGAAAAAACTGTTCAGCATTCAGGGCTATTATTTGGGCCAGAGAAAGACGAGATGAAGAACTGAGCCATAATAGTCTGGACACAAGTGGAATAAACTGTACTCAGTAAGGAAGATAACTATTGAGGGAAACTTTCCAGAGGAGGAATGTGAAAATAAGGGGCCCTAGACTCTTTCCAGAAGGACCATAATTTGATAAACTGATAATACAGTCACACAAAATCTGCTAACACACATTCAAATTTCACCTGCTCTGTGTTACTGTATAACCACTGAAACAGGCTACTATCTGTAATTTATTAGATGAAGAATTATTTCACTTTGCCCTTCACTTAAAGGCTATTCACATACACATAAAGAAACATGACCTGCAGTAAATGGAGCATTTTCACACTACTTCATAAAACATTTAGAACACATTGAAAGTAAGAGAGAGTAGCGGTACAGTGTAGCAAAACACTACTGGAACAAAAACTGACCAATTCTTAATTTCATGTAGCCAATTTTCAAATAAAGTAAAGGGTGAGTGAATTGCTGAAGTTCTATGGCTAGACCTGCAGTTTCTGAAAAATCTCAGAAATACATGTAATTTACAGCAACTTCCCCAAATTAAACTCTTTCACCTTGCATATTTTGGTATTTTACTTCCCTAAATAGCCAAAGAGGTACTAAACATCCAGTTTTTGATCAACACAAACTCTCTTTACCTGTAGTTGGAATTTTGCTGAAGTATTTTCTACTTCATGAAAATCCATAAGAAGGTAATATATAAACAGAGAATCCAGCCAAAAACATTTTACTTTTCATTTGTCTAAGTGGGTGAAACTCTAAACACAGTAGATCAATTGTAATTTTGCCTGTGACATTATTAAATCAGCCGTTTATCATTTAGCTTTATAGTTTTAGCTGCTCAGCAAGGTATCTTCAAAGGATAGAACAGGTATAATTTTTCAGGGACTGAATTAGAGTGTAAAAGAGTAGATGGTTTGGATAAAATTCATAGTAAGTGTTCAGAACCCAAAATTTGGGCTCAGTTTATTGCAGCTGGTCACTCAATTGGAGCCCACCTGAAAATTTTCTTTAACTGAAATGTGTATATTTTGTAATCCAGCATAAAGCTTAAATGGTCACCTTTAGGTATACAAATTCCCCTTTCCGTAAGTATTGTGCCTTAGCTGGTAAATATTTTTTTTTTTTTTTCTACAGCTGGCCTGTCTAGCACATGCATTTATTAAAATAATCAGAGAAAGCTAACAGGCAGACAGGGATGTAACTTGGCTACAAATGGAAGAAAACAGCAGCAGAAATTTTGGAGCACAATATAACCAGCTCTAGTACAAGGCCAATACTGTTGAATCTGTAAGATTATCATGAAAATAATAAAACAGAAAAAGGCTTTCAGCATTCAAGTGAACCTCTGATAATTTTACTATTTATGTCAACAACAATTTGTAACAAAGTTTAACATGTTTATATTATCAGGGATTGTTATAAATATAGAGATTTTTTAAAAGGAAGGTATATTTCAGAATACGAACTATATGGCTCTTGGTCGTGAGGTGTTTGTCTCTTCTGCTATCGCCATACATCCAAGAAGAATCCAGTACTTTCTTTTTTTGTAGTAAGCATGTGTAAGCTTAACATATTCTATGTAATAAACATAATTTAAAAGCTGTAGAGATAACATTTTTAATTGTTGCCTAGTAACAGTTACATTATTGGAACTGACCTTCAGCTAAAAATAAAATATTTTAAAACAAAAAAAAAAGAAAGAAGAAGATAACATTCCTATATTAAAAAAATAAAACTATTTTAAAATTACCGTGCTACCATTTCTAAAGGTTCATTTCAGCTTCTTCCTATTAAAATGCCTGGAAGATTTAAATCATTCACCTATTAAGCCATTTCCCATTTCACCATCCAAGCTAAGATTTTATGAAGTGTTGCTAAAACATGACACACAGGATGAGTCTGTCACCTTGACAGCAAAAGTGTCCTGGTTTCAGCTGGGATAGAGTTACTTTTCTTCCTAGCAGCTGGTACAGTGCTGTGTTTTCAGATTTCACAGATTTCAGATGAGAATACTGTTGATAACATACCGGTGTTTTAATTGCTGCTGAGCAGTGTTTGCACTAAGTTAAAGCCTCTTCAGCTTCTCACCCCACCCCACCAGTGAGTAGGCTGGGGAGGCACAAAAAACTGGGAGGGGACAGTTGGGACAGCTGACCCCAGAGGGCCAAAGGGATATTCCATAACATATGGCATCATGAGCCACTGCTTGGGGACTGCCTGGGCAGCACCAGCAGGTGGTGAGCAATTGCATTATGAATCACTTGGTTTGTATATTATTATTATTTATTTTCCTTTCCTTCTCTGTCCTATTAAACTGTCTTTACCTCAACCCATGAATTATACTTTTTTTCCTTCCAGTTCTCTCCCCCATCCCACTGGTGGGAGGGGGAGTGAGTGAGTGGCTGTGTGGTGTTTAGCTGGCTGCTGGTTTAAACCGTGACGAAAAGGCAAACTGAAACCTAATGTAAGTGAACTTTTGATGTCTGGGAAATTTCAAAGAATAACATAAAAAATGGACTACATTCACTGTATTTGCTAAATGCATAGTACCTTTGTTTTTCACCATAAATAAAACAGATATAAAATTTGCACTCACCAAAAGAAATGAGCAGATTCTGGGACAGTTCTTAGTTGTTAGCATGCACTTACATGCAGCTCTGGTTGGAAATCCTCTTTTATGTGACCAGACAAAATGCAGACATATTTTTATAAGCAGAAATATTTTTACATATGTTAAAATCTGAGGTATATAACATCCCAGATTACAGTTTCTCTTAGCCGTTGAGCTATTCATTTGTAAATATTACTTACATTAATAAACAGGACACAATAATGCTAAAAAATAGTTCTGTATACATAGAAATGGCAAGTTTTTTTCTGCAGCTGCTGAATATTTCAGCACTGAAACAGATCCTTCATAATTCAGAGATAACAAATCTGAGGTCCCTTTGCAGCAGCCATATGTACTGGAGAAGATATTTCTCCAAAAAAAGAAATTTCATAGGTGTAAATGGTGATCTTTATGTTAACCAGATATATATCTAAAGGGCATTCATGAAAGTGTTGTCTGTTTTCAGGTCAGTTCCCTTGCTTAGAAGGCTCAGCTTTAATTGAAGCAGTAAGTTAGCTGATTTTACACATTTGGATGGAAGAGGAAAATGGCTTTTGTGATGAGCATCTGCTGTTTTGTTAAAAATGTGGTTAAAGACATTAACAAAAGTGACATTACCAGCTGTTCTAATGTCAAACAGCTTAGTAAAACTGTTTTTTGTCAAATGACAACATATGACACCAAAATCAATTCCAAACCAATAACACTCTCTTAGTTGCAAAACAGGCTGCAATCTAGAAAAAAAAATGTTAATTAAAGTACAAATTATACTTTTTTCCCCCTGAAAGACTAGAACACCAGATTTACTGACAAAACTCAACCTCTTTTCTAAGTTCATAAAAGGCAAAATATAATCTACAGTGAGTTCTCTGATGGATAAATAACACCTTATTCCCATAATATACTCATAATAGCAATAAAACATGACAGGCTGTGCCTTTCAGGGTAATTAAAGCATGCCTCAGGTGGTTAAAGTATGGTGGCCTTTGGACTTGCAGCTTACAACCCCCCTGCCCTCTTGTGCTGTAATCATCAGGCAGGCAGTGCCTGCTGTGTGCTGCTGTTCAACTATCCCACGCTCGTGTTTGCATCATTTATAATTATCAGATTATTAGAAGGTGACACATTAGCAGCCTTTGTCAGCCAGCATTCCTCTAAGAAGCAGATTATAGTCACAGCTAAGCTGTGCGTATTTGGGCCAATGCCCTTAAAATTCTCCAAAAATTTACTTGGAAAGAAAGAAGCAGGAAAATAAATTACCAAAATAAAAATGGCATCATTTATACCTTAATGTTAGGCTTCAAGTCAAAACTGGACAATTTTGCCTTCAACATCCTAATCAACCTGGCAAGATCAGATAAAATGAACCCCTAAATTCCTCTTGGTGCAGACCTTATTTAAGTGGTATACCCTGTTATTTGTGTGTGAGGTTTTTTGTGTGGTGGGTTGTTTTATTTTTGTTGGGTTTGTTTGTTTGTTTTGTTTTTTAATTAGGAGAAAGTTGCCCATCACAAATGTTTGGGAAAATGCCTTCCTGAAACATACGGTGAATTACATGAGTAGAGAGACTCAAGGTAAGTTTAGTCCTCTGAGACAGCTATGCTGCAAAAGAGATTGGTGGGAGAAGCAAGCAAACAGCTGTGCCTTCTTGTTAACTAAATAAAGGACAAATACTTTAAATCATGATCGATGTATGCAAACTCACAAACCTTGAAAAACATAGAAAATGGAATAATGGCTTCCAGATGGAATTGCCAGTAGTGCTTAAGTGACCGAGGTATAGAAGTCTGGTGGCATTCACTGGATTCAATGCTTTTGAACATTAACCCAGCTTGTACAGTACACACCATGGCAATTTGCATTTCTATATTAATCTCAGCCCGCTAAAATGGTGATTTTTATTAAACTATTTTTAAACGGATATCATTTTCCATTTTAAAAACCCAAACACATTTCAATACACATTTTTAGCCAGCTCCAGTAAAGAAACAGGATATGAAACATAAGTGTTTGTTGCTGTCCCCTCACACCACAGCATATGGTAGGTGAGTTACAGACACTTGTGTTGCTGCTGCAGCTCTTCAAAACTAAATTGTTACATTAAAACCTTAGACACATGCTATTTTCAAGCTGTAAAATACCTGCTTACTTAAACACACAGATGCCAATAATCCCCATATGTCTTGAGAAGATTTTGAACCACTTTTAATAATTGATTAGCTCTGCGCAATGCAAATTGGAAAATGTAATAATAAGAAGGGAAAAATAATTCTCACATTTGTCACAAATAACTGAAGTGCAGAATCCAGCCCCCTTTGCAGGCTGAATGCACGTCCTGGACTGGGTCATATCAGCCTTCGTCATATACTCAGTTGCACCTTCCCTGCTATAGGTACCATTGCTCTTTCCCGTGGGCTAATTAAATCCTAACTTGGAAATGATGCATGTTGCAGAGGATGGGGAGGACCTGGTCCTCTCTCTTCAGTGCCTGGGAGAGAAGACACCCTCAGGCAAGGTGATCCCTCCTGGGGAGAAGACAAAGAAATAGGAAACCCATAAATGGCAGGAATGTGGGGAAAAAAAACATGCCAGGAGAAAACAGAAACTGTGCTTATGAAAAGAGGGAGGCATACTAAAACATCCTGGATGCAGGATGTAGGATGATGTCCTGAGCAGCAGCGTATTGACCGAATTGGGAACTTGTGGCCCTCCAGCCTGTCCAGGTGCTAGGTGGACTCAGCACTCTCTTATCACTGTGTTTACATCATTGTCGACTGTGCATTAGACAGCACAGCAAATATTTTGTGTTCCATTTTCAGTAGGGAAAACAGCATGTGATGGTTGTTTGTTTCTTCATTTAGGAGAATTATTCTTTTCCAGTCGTTCAGTCTGATAGTATCATGTGCACATACCACTACATTTACAGTAGAAAAAGCAGGACAAATGCTTTACCAGTTGTCTGAACAAGATGGCTGAAACTTGGTAGCTTCAGAGTGAATCTGTTGCGTGGTCCTGTTCCAGGACAGATGACTTCACCATTGCTAGCATTTTCCATTCTGAAGCATCCCAACACCCTCCTGACAGCTCAGGAGTGCACTGTGTTACCCACTGTTCAAAACAAAAAGATGGTTTCTGCTCCTGCAAAGTAGTTTTGAGGGGTCTCCAAGGGGGCTTAGTCTATCCAACAAGGGCTCCCAGCAAGGTTTTGCTACCACGGGCCTAGGCCATAGGAAATCTTGAAGAGAGGACCCACAAAGGCCCAGAAAGGGCCAGGTCTTCTCAATACACAACAACCCACGACTGAGGAGGAAGGCCACAGTGGTTCGGTCATGCTCTATTCTTAGCAAGAAGAGTCAAGCAATCCTGAGAATGGCTTTTCCCCTTTGCAGATGCTTCTAAAACACAAACTTGAGAAATGCAACTGTTGCACCAGTACAGGATGTCTGGAAAACAGTTGCCTAGGATTCCTCTTTGAAGGGTCCCTGCTGATCTGGAAATTTCAGTAAAAGGGAGAGTTGCCTGGTTGAAACCACTATTATCTGAATGCACTGTCTCTGCAGACCTGTTTGCAAGGCCTCACTTAGATACAAGCAAATCATTACGTACAGTAAATATAAGGGACTGAACTCACAGTACAACCATTAATCTAATGCTCCCACTGCATCCACCTAAGTAATGAGATTTTCATTCCAGCCATCTGCAGAACTATGGATTCTCCTCCCACAACTTCTTGCTTTAGCTTGCTCTAAAACAGCACATTCACACAGAGACACAAATCAAGATATACATATTCCATAGTAGTTCATTAGGATTTCCCATCTGCTAATATTATTGATTAGTAATTGTTTTCACCCTGCTGCAAGTGGAATTTCTATTCCACATGTTAAAATGAGGCACCACCAAGGAAACTAAAAAAAAGATGCAAAAGGCTGACAATACAGATCAAAGAGTCAAAACTAAGCACTAAAAAAGGCAGCAGCAGACTGATGTTTAAAGTGTAGAATTAATCTGTAAACTATAGCTTAAACATTTTGTATGTTTTGATCAGGACACAATCATATAATAAAGTACACACAACAACAGGCTGCGTGCATGTGAGTCTGCCATTTCTCCCCAGCTGTGCAGCAGCATGTTGCACTGGTAAAAATTAGAAAGCAATGTAACCTCAGCTGACAGGTTTATTAAGACACAGAAGACATTACACAAGCCCCTTTGACATTATAATCACTAACTCAGTCAGGAGTAGAAATCTACTTGCTGTCATTATTGGAAGTAATTGGTCAAAAAAAAAAAAAAAGAAAGAAAAAAGAGGAAGAGAGTAAGCAAATACTCTTGTAAATGTCACGCTAATTATTTAGAATACAGGTGCTTTCAGCCAAATAGGTTGCATCCCATCTGTACTTTAGTATTTTTCAGTGATCAAAAGGAAAGACTCAGTAAAAGAAGTCTACTATGACCTTGCTCCATTAGTTCAACTGCTCTTATTTATGTTGATGAAACTGTTCATGCTCCTGTTCCACAGCTAAGGCTGTATCACTGCTACTAGTCCCAGTTTGCAAGGATTTATAATTAAACTATACAAAATTGCTCTAGGCTGGGACTTGGTACACACAATCACAATGCAAGTTCTTTCCTTTTTTTTTTTTTTTTTTTTTTTACTTTTTCCTAACCAAGTTTGATTTTAATGGAGTTGTCTGATTTTGTTATATGAGTTAGGGGAGGAGAAAGATTTAATGGACTTCTTGTGCTCTCCTATATGGGCTTCTACCTTAAATATATCAGAAAATGAATGCAAGAGAGTCAATATTTCTGGGATACACATAAGTAGTTTCCAGCTCTTCACCTGGTGGGACACAATCTAGTGCAAGTCAGAAGCAAATAAAACCTGTTGCCATCCCATCTTTACAGCCCTGCTCATTGCCGTTCCACCTCTGCTGTCCCCCTGCTGTTCCTGATGTGGGAGAAAGCATCATGTCAGGCACCAAATGACAGAAAAACACAATTCCTGCGTTTTTTGTAGTCTGCAATCTACATACAAAGACAAATATGAAACAGGTCAATGGGAAATACGAACTACCATAGAGATGGTATCATCCCTCTAACAAGGATCAATCTAATTGTAATTTTTGTTGGCAAAGGACAGAAGTCGTGCAGCCCTCTCAGAGCCTGGGCTGGCTCCTTATGCCATACACTGAAGAGTGGGGCAGAAGACTGTGTAGCTAATACTGTTTCTTTCTCTACTCCATGATTTAAAAGACTCACACACTCTTCACCCAACTACTTCCACAGCTCTAGAAAACACTTGAAAACAAGACTAAGCCGGAATTTCAAGAATGCTCACTCTACTTTCATGGCGACATGTATGTGTGAGTGCATGTGGAAATGGTGCCCGTAATACACAGCTCCATCCACTCCAAATAAAAGTCCTACAACAATTTTTATTATTTTTTTACACAAACTGCATAACATTTTAAACCTGACCTCTTTTTTGGGGAAGGAAACAGCAATTTAAAGTAATTTTAGTCTCAACATATTTGAACTTGTGCTTTTGCTTTCTGCTTCTCAGGGCAAGACCTCTTTTGCTCCTTGTGTCCTGAGAGAGCCTAGACCCACAGGCATGTCCTGTGTAGACCTACTGAAACTGCCTCTGGCTCCACTGATTGTTGCTCCCTGCCTTCAGGCACAACACAGGTATCTGGCATGAACTCCAAAGGGCAGCAGTCTCCTTAAAAAGAGGCACAAAGCAAAGATGCTCATATTTGCAGTCTCCTCCATGCATTTTTATAGGACCCCAAACCAGTTCACTTACAACCCTGATCCAATCCCATAAGCCACAGAAATCAGTCATTTGCAAGTGCAGATAACAGCTTGTGAGTTTATGTACACAGAGCTCCTCTGTTAACTTCAAAGGGGAGACCACCTTCAGAGAAACACTGTGTGAGTGTCACTGCAGGTATGTGCATGGATGAAAGGAGATACGAAAGTTCAGAGCAGTGCACTGTATTTATTTTATCTTCAAACTTTTCTGAATAATAATAAATGCAAAGCTAACAAACATTTACCATACTGGATTTCCTGATTTCTACTAGACTGTGTCACAAGGGTCCATTTAATACAAAGGAATTGCAAAAAGACTTGAAGATGCAACCTTTTAATGCTGAGCAGCCACTGCAAGCATTAAGTGTTCAATATATCTGAAAATACGCTTAAAAGAAGTTTATAAACACAGGTGGTGATGTGACTCAACTAGCTTTAATTTAAGAAGAAACCATACAGAGGCCTTAGGTACTCCTGTTTGATAGACATGGTAATGTATGCCAACACTTGTGCCCTGGAGGGATTTAGGGGATGATTTAGCAGGTGCAGAACTGCTTATGTTAAGGGATTCCTTTAATTTATTTATTTTGCTTTTAGAGCTTATATTGAAGAGTACTCTGTGAAGATATCTCAGGAAAGGTCATATTGCTTGGATTTTTACACCTTGTACAGAAAGTCCTCCAGAGAGCTACCTGCAAGCAGTGGTGAATAAACATTCTTTAGTGATGTTTGCTCCCAACTTACCTCAGCAGCCTGCAAGGTAGTAGCAGAGCTCTGCTTTCCCTTGCAGGATGCATGCCTTTCATTTTAATGTCAGTGAGCTAAGACAAGATCTGCTTTTTGTTTCCTCTCATTTCCAGCTGCCTTTTTTCTTTGTCAGAACTGACAACTTAGCGGACAATCGAAACACCGAGTAAGAAACCCTGTTTGACCTTACTGCCAAGAGTCATAAAAAATTAATGTTTACATCTATTTATATGCATTGGGAAATCACTCTTTCACCTTTGAGTTTAGCTGTTTCAAAATGTCTTTTTCAAGCTCTCTGGACTTCACCAAACTCTAAGAACTTTTCACAAGCCATGATCTTCACTTTAAGAAATGTACAAGGGCTGATAAGAAACTAATGTATCTCAAACACCCAGAGAGACAACTTCCAGCCACTGTCCAATGGGTAGATTCACCATAACACAATTCCTAGCATAATATTTTTTCAAAGCATTTAGCTTGCAACCCCACCTGTATCACATGAGGTATTTTCTCCTCCAAATCTATTCCAATGCCAGTCCTGAATCCAGCAATACTTTCTCCATACCCAAAACAAAGGGACATCCTCTTGTCTGTCTTTTTAGGTGTTCCAGCTGATCACTCTGCTAATCATATCATTTGGAATGTTTTGCAGGTCCAGCTTACTTTCCCAATAAAAGGTACTGTTTTAGTAGTAGTTGTAACTAGTGACTGTTCAGTTAAAAAAGCAAGAATAACAAGGGAAAATAAAACAAAATGATTGCACGCATTATTCTATTCCCTACCAAAATAAGTATTTGTGTTCAGCTTCCGTACATCTGTACTCTCCAGCTTGTTGGCAGAATTGGACACAAACTCATTTGAAGCTTAAAGGTCAGAGGGTGCTTCTTTAACAATTGATACTGTTCTCTGAGAAAACACTTGTGTTTGAACAGTTATATTTTCCTCTTGCTTTAAAAAAAAAAAAAGAAAGAAAAAGAAAAAAAGTGCATGCTGTTTTAAAGCTCCTAAGGAAGAGCACCAACAGCCGTGCAGAAATCAAACCAGAAAGACTAACTTGACACATTAGGATTCATCAAGCAAACTTTATCAGACATCAGGCCCTCGGGTAGTGCTTGGAACTATAAGCCAGGATGCTCTTAGCACCAGGTGAAGGTGTGCATTTGACCTAAACAGTGAAATGGTCTTAGTAGCCCTGTGTGAAAAAGCGCTTAATACATTGCCCATGCTGATGTTAGACATTACCTTTACACAGAAAGGGGAAAGAGATAAGAAAGGGAATGCACAGATTTAATAAGGAGAAGATGTCATTTTCTCTCTAGTAGGAGGCTAGCATCAGGGAAATGTTTGAAAAATTGTTAAATCAACTTTTGTGGCAGCTGAACATCCTTGAGGTTAGCCAATGTGATCTAAGCCTTCACAATGTGATTTGAAGATCCCACAAAGCAACCTGGACTGGAAATTGCAGTCAGGGTGAAAACATAGCTTCTAGGTCTTTAAGTGCCAGGTAGAGATTGTTCTTTACAATTGCTTCCTGCGAGGAGGAGCTGGAAACACGGGGACTGTGAAAGGAAGCTCTGTCAATCAAATTTTACAATTTATTTTTTCCATGGTTTAATTTTCACCCCAAAGCAATACAACTCACCTGGGTGGGAAAAGTGGTTGAAAACCTTTAGAAATGTCAAAGACCACTTCTGTACAAGAAAGGTAGGGAACATGCCTGGCGTGTGCCATTAGGCTGGTAGTCAAGACAGTATCAATACAAGGTGGATGACGGCATGGATGTTGCTTTTTTTATCCTGTCTTTTTCCAGTCGTATTGCCCCAAAAGAGCCATTAGTGAGAAATATAGGCAAAGATAGCCAGAATTATACACTATCAATGAATTGAAAAATAAAATTGTATCAATTTTATAGATATGCTTAGATTTCTGAGGGGTATATTACATTTCCATAACACCTTTGATTGCAAGTGCTCTGCAGACTGTGCATGGAAGAACCACAATACCCTCAGCCAGTTCTAGGGTCGGCAAGAGTAACTGTCACAGAGCTTACAGAACCTCACTGATGGTGGCTAGAAATGTTCAGCACAAGGACCAAAAACCCAGTCTGTATATTCTTCAGGTGGGAAGCAAAAAGGAACACAGTAATTATGGTGCAGGAGGAAGAATTAGATAAAACAGAATGTAATCCTGAAACTTGCAAGTTAGCCAGGATATCAGATTTATTATGTAACGTTCAGCAGGCTTAGCAAGAAGAGCAATGCAATTTTCAGGAATTAGTGGAATCCAGGTGGTCTTCATTTACTCTACTAGACTGAAAGTCACGGAGAAGCTTGAACTCCTCAGCATTCTGCAACAGTTGCCACATGTGAAAGACTGAAAAGGCACTTTCTGAGAAAACAAATGGTGAAGAAACCTAGTGATGTATTGAGTTGAGAGTGAAACCCCAGGCACATTTATTCCTTACACCCTGCTGTCTCTAATGATACCCATGCATCCCTCCCATAGACTGGGCTCCACTACGCTGCTGCTGAAAAGGAGCAAGATTTACAACATTGCTCTGAACAGCGCTATCACAGGATAATTGTTGTTCCATTGGATTTGGGTTAAATGTTTACCAGTACTTTGAAACTACAGGCTGAACAGGAGTCTTTGCAGATGTATGCACTCCTAGCAATTCCTTTTAACTAAGAGAAGAAATGCCAGTGTGTGACACGAGGATTAAGACTTCTTTTGCTGACCTCCCCTAACAGTTGGGAAAAATCTTCCCGGTTGTCTCCTCAGCTTTTCTGCTGCACTCTCTCCAAGCAGCATTTACACTTGTCAGAAAGCTGTGCTATTACTACGCTCTCAAATTTTATCTTGCATAGCCAAAATGCTATGTTATGCCTATCTACAAATTTCAGCACAGTGCATTGCAGCATGTTCATAAAACAGAAGTTCATACACACAAAGCCAACATTAATATGCAGCAGTTGAAAATGGATAATCTCAGCACACTGAATGCCAATGTTGTAAAACTGTGGGATACACTAAACTTAGATATACTGTCATATTAAATACAAAACTAATGTTACTTTAGTGGTGAAAGGGAGCACTGGAATTACCAAAAGTGTGTTCCTACTGTTACAGTGGGAATAATTACAGGGTATTGAATATATTATAAAGGGAATTTGATGATGTGAAGCAATGATGTAACAAGGGAAGTGTTTCCATACAGTTTCTGCTCTTAATTCCTTCGGGTAACAGTGACAGAAAAAATAAAGAGGGTAAGAGACAGAGAAAGAACACTAAACTATTTCTAATCACCTTAAGTGTGCATTAGAGAATCTGACTGCAACATTAGTGAAATTACACAGCATAGCTCAGATCAGGGGGACTGGATTTAATATAAAGAAATCCTTTCATAGGCTGTACTGAGGATAATATGGTAAGGAACATTGGGCTGAAAATTTGCAGGGTGAAAAAATGCACACTGTACAGCCTCATTAAAAGTTTGAGAGCTGTTGATATTCTCGGTAACAAATCTTTCAAGAAGCTGCAGCAGCAAGACACAAACTAGCATAGCCTTAAGCTGCTATCAATTGCACAACAGTTTAAATACAATACATGCCTGGCCAGGACAGAGATTACTGTATTAATAGGTAGTCTGGGCAGCCGATCTTGAAGACAGGAGGATTAGCTTGTGACATCAATTATTGAAGAATCCAAAGATGTTTTTTGACAAAACCAACCTAGAAGGACCAAAAGCACTAAAAATTGCCCAAAGCACAATAGCTGAACAGAAAGTAATGCTGACTTACGCTGAAGTCCCAAGGCTCAGGCAGCCACTTGACAATCAGCAGCATGTACACACTTTCAATGCATCTCAGAAAAGAAGAAACGTCTGGGAAGGCAGACGGAGCTCCCTAAGGCCATATAGGAAAATGTCCATTTGTGGGCAAGAGATGGGGAATGTGCGGTGGGGAGAATGTGTGTATGTATGATACAGACAAATGCTGTAACTTACATTCAGACAAAGGCCTTTGCTAGTCGAAAATTTAGCTGTCCAAAAGAGGCGCACCAAGACATAAACTCAAACAAGAGAAACAGAATGTTTACAAGGGGAATTGGATTTAACTAGGTCAGTGTCAAGGCTATCAACAGTGGAGATGTCCATGTGACCGGCAAAAGGGCAACAGATCATGACTGGCGAGGAGGATCCCCACACTTGTTATCCTATTTCTCCATAGTTTTCACTTCTTTTCACAGTTATCGATAGAAAAAGCAGCACTGGATTTTTCACTGCACAGATTAGAGGAGAGATACATAAAAGGGTATAGCACAAAAATAAATATGTGGAGAGAGGTACAGAATGATGGGTAACAGATAGGAGCAGAACATCAGTGGAAGGAGAGTTTTGTAGGGAAAAAGAAGATTTACAAAGACAGGTGTTCAGAGGAGCCAGAAGCTGTCACACAAGTAGAAAGGAGAAACACACAAAGAGCTGAGGAGGCGGCATTCATCTGGAATAAAAGAGCAGGCAATGAGACATATAGCAGACACACAGAGAGAGCAGAGGGTCTGGAAGAGGCAGAAGTGTTTGCAGACTTTCTGGAGGGTGAAGAAAGTTCATGAGCATACATGGAGGTCTGCAGTAAAGGACCAAATGCTGAAAGCCAGTTCTCCCTCCAATCCCTTCATCCACATCAACTGACTTTTAAGACATGCTATATGGCTGATCTGTTGCTGTAGTTTTAGGTGAAGGCTGTGAAATGAGGAGGAGAGTTGTTCATTAAGATGGAGCAGTATTTTATACTGTGTAGGAGGGTGTTGATCTGATATGATGCACTGTGTAGTGTTTACATTTACAGGAGTCCAATAGCATAGACAGATGCTTTATAAAACAAACTAGGAACATCTTAAAAGTCAAAGGTACATGGATATGCCAACACAAGGCAAACGCTATCCTTGTCTTTTCTAAGAGCAATAAACAGCACATTCACACAGATCAAATGTGGTTAAGGCACATAAAGCTAAACTAGGGCAAGATTAAGATTGATACACTGTCTATTTAAGCACTTGCAGAAGAAATGTTGAGCTTCATTCTCAAAGGGCAGCGCTCACAACCTGGTGACTCCTCAGAACTGGGAACATGCATTTTATCTCTTATGAAAGAAGGCATTTATATAATCCATCTCTGTAACTCTCAGCTGTCTGCCTATATCTTATCTTTGGCTGGGACCACAGCCCATCCAGCATATAAGCAGTGAAGATTATTTCTCTTTTTTCTGGCAATGGAACCAGTGGCAAGCTTCACTCTACTAGGGTTCTTGCAGAGCCAACATGGACATCCCCATTTCTCCAAAGCAGGTTATGGGTGGCTAGTGTGACCAAAATAAAGCTGGCTAAAGGACAGCTGCTGAATAGTAA
Source organism: Falco rusticolus (assembly GCF_015220075.1). Taxonomy (NCBI): domain Eukaryota; kingdom Metazoa; phylum Chordata; class Aves; order Falconiformes; family Falconidae; genus Falco; species Falco rusticolus. The sequence goes on from NC_051190.1 coordinate 14,599,353, forward strand.
GAAACATAGAAGCGTATAGACTTAGTATCTGAATATTTCAAAAAGGGCTAGCAAGCAAACCTTATCAGAAAGGGATAAAGATACAGGAAGAATCCAAAGGGAGGCGCACATCCATCCTCTTGCCTACGCAGTCAAAGAGATCGCTACAGCAAGGACAAGGACAGCAGAGCTATGCGGCTTTTCTCAGCTCGCTTTGTCTTAAGCTCCAGAATAGTTCATACAAAAGAAAAGAAGCTTTCACACAGGTGGCATTGCTACTTGAGAAAGGAAATTATTTCTGCCTGTGATCAGCTAGAATCCCTTTCTCTACATAGCTTGGGGAAGGGTCATGGGCCTAAACAGTCATCCACTATCTCCCACAGAAAAAATATGCCCTGAGCAACTGAGGCTGGGAAGAGCACTGACAGGTAGGGAAGATCACAGAGCATCATCTCAGAAAGTAACAGCTAGAACAGATAATGCATCAATTTAACCAGGTGTTGTCAGATCAAATCAGAAACACTGCTGCTACCCAGCTTCGAATTAATGTAGGTCAAGGCGCTCTGTTCCTCTCTTCTATATAATCTCCCACACTTGTTATGTAGATAAATGCAAAACAAACAGCACACTAAAAATAGGCTGAAAAGCCAAAAAGATTTCTCAGATTATGCCGTGAGCGTGTAAGACAGCAGGAGAGCAACTGCTCTCAGATTTGGGAGATGAAGCATATTCATGTTGTTTATTTGTCCTGTTTTCAGGGTATAATTTAATTGCTCTTAGCTGATGGGTTAGAGAGCAATGCCACAGGGTATACTGTATTCACAGTAAATACAGGTATATGACCAATGCAAAGCCTTTCAGTGGAATTTACAGAGGTGATAAAATGAGTCATACCAGAAATGTAGTGACCAAATCAAATTGCCAGGCCTTTCTTGACAGAGCATGCACTCAGATACATATAAATTGAGTCACTCTGTAAGAAACCCTTTTTAAAACAAGCAGAAGCTAAAAGCAGCAGGAGAAGCTTAATTGCAGTTGTGTTACACTGTTATCAGTTAAAAAGCCTAATTCAAAAATATTAATTCTAATTTTTAATTAAAGTTTGAGAATATCGTTACACCAGTCAAGGCCCAGTGAAAGGAAATGGTGCATAAAAGAAAGTTGGATGGGGGGTTGTTTTTAAGAAAGTGAATAACAAAAAAAAAACCAACAACCTTCTGCCTCACACTTGCCTCATGAAATGACACCAGAGCTTTTGGTTTGCCCAACTGCTCCTCCCCTCATTTCCTCTCTAGAGTGTGACTTGAGAAAATGTACGAAAAAGAACTGCAAGTGCTGCAAATTAGACTGACTGGGTTTATAAAAATTTCTGCTACTTTGTACACTGTCATTGCAAGCACCACGTTACATTGCTGAAAACTACATTTCTACAGGAACTTTTAAAATAGAGGTATTTGGTAAGTCCCATCTTCAGCATTGTCCTGGTACTGCTGAACCATTTTGCTCTACAAGCTTCTCATTTTCCCTGAGTCACTGTAGCAGCCACTTTTTCTTGGGGTAATAACCCTATTCAGGCAGAGGCTGGGAAGTTAGTGTCCAGCTGTGAGATACATCCCTTCAGCTAGGACACACTAACTGGGCATGTGAAGCAACCAGTTTTACCTCAGTGCAAAGGAAAATACTTCTACCTAAATCATCTTCAATTATTTAAGACCACCTTGCTGTGACTTGCACTGGAAAAGCCCAGACATACTTATGATTTCCTTTATGAGAGGAGCAGTAAATCCCAGCCGAGGCTGCTATCAGCCCTGATACGCATTTTCACATGATTTCACTTTTTGGGAAAAGGATGCTAATCCCTCCTCAGCTGTAATGCAGAAAGGTTAGGACAACTGTCTTGTCTTCAGGCAAGCTCAAGGGCAGTTTCTCAGCTGAAATTACTCCACCTGGACCCTGTCATGATACCATTTGTTGTATATTAAGATCGCCGTGCCTAATGATGGAGGGCAGGGATGTTCTAGTGTCATTAAATGTATTAAATCTGTCAGTTTTTATTTCTGGTCAGTAATTTCACCAACATCTCAGCCCAGCTGAGCTTAAAATGGTCAGACTGGTAGCAGAAGCATTTCAGTGGTGAAGACAACATGGGAAGTATTCTAAGACTATATATGTAAAGAAACTGTAAAAGACTTTAAAAAGGAAAATAAGTAGCCTCGCAGTTGCCTTTGCAAAACACAAAATATTAGTGTTGGCTTTCAAAGCACTAAGTGGCATTTAAATATCTTTGATGCATATAGCGTAAAAAGCAAAAATAAGTTCAGAAACCAGAGTCAGGAAGGTGGTTTTGAAGTACTCTGTAAACAGAGGAATAACCCAAAGCGATATAACTGAGGTATTACCGTGGAAAGCCACAACTTACATCTCCATCTTAGCATATTATTTTTCAGTTAAACCAATTACACACAAATCCACTTTTGATGGCTATCAGGAGTTGGTAAAAATATTCCATAAAGCGATACAAAAGCTACATTCTGAAGTAAAAAAACCCCCCCAAAAAAACCCCAAACAACAAACCAACCCACACACGACATAATTTTGTCATTTATTTTCAAGTAAACATCCCATGAATTTGAAATGCATAGCCTGGGCTGGAAGTTGACAGGTACCATCAAATTATGAGGTACTAAAATTTTTAATTCCCGATTTTTAATCAAATTTTCTACCCTAAACATCAAACAGATTTTATGTCTAAAATACCATGAAAAAATGACACTCTTCCCTAGGAGATTTATTACTTCACAGCACAAACACAAAATCTGATCCTGCAAATGCTCCCACACGAGTAACCCCTCGGATACAGGTTAGGTCTCAGATAACTTACTGGCATGAATCTAGTGACCAAAGAGTCAAAGATGGTAAACACTCTTAAGTACCACAAATTACCCGACCTGAGCATTTATCTCAATTTCTGCAGAATTAGACCCATGAACATGGGTCCATAACACAGCTGTTACTCACTGTTGATAGTAACAGCAGCAGACAACTCTCAGTCAGAATTGGAGCCCTACTGAAAGGCCTTTCCCACACACAGAGCCTTTAATTCCATATTAGTGCAGCAACTTTGTAGTATAAAATGTGGAAAAAGCAAGTAACTCTCCCAGTACGGTATGATGGATATGACACGGGGAAATACATAAAACTACCCTGCAGAAGGAAATAAGGGGGAAGATCAAATCTTGCCTGTGTTAAATGCACAACAGATCCATATTCCTTCAGTAATCAAGATTTCAGAATGGTCCAGCCTATTCTCATGAAAACGAGTGTTGGAGGAAAATGCCAGATCAGTGCTACTGTAGGCTGTACACCTCAGCTTTGTCTTTTACAAAAAGCTTTTCTTTTACAACGAGCAATTGGAAAACAGTTTTAAACTGGAAACAACAAATCAGAATAAGCAAAAATGGAATAACTCCTTTGAAGTCTAAAATAACATTTAAAAAATTATTTCAAACAGCATCATAACAACAGGTTGTTGTTTGGGAGTATGGGGCGGGAAACAGAGGACCAAACCAGCCTTGGCTTCACCAGTGTCACCACAGCAATTCTTACCAAAATGAACAGATCTGGAACCTGTACCTCCTCGTGCCGTGCACTGTGCTGGCCACCAACAGCTATGACCAATGGCCATACTGGAAGATACTGGTTCACTTCGTCTCCACTCTTATGCCTATAAACCCTTCAATATTTCAGGGTATCTCACCACTACAAGTGCCACAGCTAAAAGAAATGAAGGCTGATTCAGCGGAAGAAAGTCTTTGAACTGCAACATGAAGCACCTTGAACTCCTGTTCCCTGCTGTGCATCACCCTGCTCAGGACACAGGGTGCTGCCCCCCCTCAGCACGTTGCTGTCTACCTAACCAACCTTCGTTCATCTAACCTTCCTTCCTGCAACCACTGTTTTCTCTTCCTATACAAAGGAAACCATTTTATGACGACTGTATTCACAAACCCTAAAAAACAGTGATTCAGTTCTAAAAGAGATGGTTGTAACATTTTGTTTCTTGGTGTACACATCAGAGATAACAGCGACAGATCCACTTGATGAAACCCTTTGTAACGCATCTCAACAGGAAGGGGTGCTGGGCCTACCATTGCCTTTGCCTCACGCACAATGGTATTGTAAAGGAGTGGATTTTACTGCAGTATGTCTTTTTCAACACATTTCCCAGCAACAGCATTCATAAGCACCACGAGAAGACAGTAACATTTCAGATGACAATCCAATTCCAATTTCAAGCCTCACAGGGTGCTATTACAAACAGCAGGGAAAAATTATAGAAGGTACTTTGGCACCTTTAACTTTTAATAGCCATTTTAATGCAGATGATCTTGACATAATTTTACTGCCTATTTGGTAATCTTATTTGGAAAATGGAATGAACACAAGATCATTTTGCAATATACAGTAACATTTATTTTTTTCAGTATCTTTTCCTGAGCATCCTTCTAAGGGATCTTATCATAAATCAGTATACCCTGAATTGCTGGAATTTATTTGACTGTGTTGGCAGCTGGTGCTGATAGCTACAAATGTGAGTCAGAGAACTGTAAATTAGAATATAGTGCATCAATGGATTTCTTTAGGCAGAGACTTTTTTAATAGCATCACAGGAGTGACTGCATTTATGGCTCAAGTAGTATCTTGAGTTCTTTTCCAGCTTAACTTGTGAAGTCAGTTGAGTGGAATAGGACTTCAGCAAATTTTCCCCTAAAATGACTATCAAAAACCCACAAATGAAATAAAAACAACTTTTATTTTTTCAGAGTACTTAGTGGAACCCTTTTAGGATATAACCACCGAGGAAATGTAGCTATCATTTCTTACTAATGCCTCTTTTGGGGGGAAGGAAAAACAAAATAATCAAACCAAACCCCTCCATAACACCGAGATCAGTGGTATGTCCACACTGGCCAAGATTTTTATGAAGATTAACATAAATTATTTTTGCTTGTGTTCCTTCACGCTTCAGCATAAAGATGATGAAACTATAAATAAAACCTCTGTGTAGGGCTTTACCAATAAAAATACTTAGAACAAATAACAGAGCTTTAGCTAACGCTGCAGTGCAAAATCCCAAGGATGATTTGACATCCCACACATTTGTCTCTCTGCCTTCTGGAGATACTGGTGGGCCAAATGGTATGTTTTGTATTTACCAACATTTTTGCCATGACAGCAGGACCTCAGAACTAGGCATCCACAGGGTTTGTGTTTACATGTTCCCCAGAAGAAAATTTTTCTCTCATAAAGCTATTGAAAGGAACTTAATTAGAGCAAATATAATTTATGTGTATACTAAAATAAACTCTCACACATTAGAAATCAGAAGTAAAAACAAGGCAGATACTTAGATCATAAAAAATTTAAAAAACCCCAAAAAAACCCAAAAAACAAACAGGGGTGGATGGGAGAACACCAAAATTAGTTCCAGTTGAAAATGAAAATAATGATTAAAATTTATTGACAGACCATAAATAGGAAAAAAAAGTTCTTCTGACAAAATTAAAATGTTACATTTCAGCCTCAAACTTAAAGAAATTGGGTAACTTTTAAGGAAATGGTTTAAAAGAAATCTTATTCTAAAAAAGGAAAATATTTTAGAAAATGACAAGATCAAATATTTCAAAATTTGTTTTGTTTATAAATTTTAAAATTGAAAAATTTACTAATTGGCATTTGTGCCAAGTGAAGCTCTGCTCCATTCCTTCTGTTATGTATTTCAGGTAGCCCAGTTGTTTCTACATTTACACTGATGGAAATGTATGCTAAGTCTGTGTTACCAGCAGAACTCTCCTATGAATGCACACACATTTAGTTGGATGCGTCATTTTACAGGACAGTAATTCTGCCTAATCCTTCCCCAAAACCTAGAGAAAAAACAGAAAAAAGAATGGAAAAAAATCGAATCAATTTTACTTCCTTAGTGAAAAGAAAAATCACATAATTACATTCATTGTCATTAATCAATTTTTAAACAACGGTATATTTTGGAGCTTGGAACATAGTTTGAATATAAGAACAGTAAAGCAACTATTCATATACAGATAAACCTGCTAGAAGTGACAGTCAAAATCTGCTATATTCTATCCTCCGTATACATCTTAATGTATTTACAATGCCAATGCATAGAAAGCTAACTCACTTTTTTCTTTGGGAACTCAGCCTTCCTAGGCTGTCCTATTCCTATGGAATGGATTACCAGAATCGCTCTACAGAAAAGCATGTATGCAACACGGAGTCCAACCTGCTAACCAGGGCAGATGGAGCTGAAGTCAGACTGTGTAAATATTTGTTAGATGCCTGTGCTGCAGTGACTGGACTAGTTCGTATTTGACCTCTAAATTCTAGAAAAAATGTGTAAATTCTGCATGCAGGTACCAGTTGGGTTTTTTTTTTGTGGTTTTTGTTTTGTTTTGTTTTTTTTCCAGAGGATCACAGACATCTAAAAAAGCAGAAATAACTATAACTTGGTTGTTTTTCAGGTCATTATTCCATCTAGAGGAAGGTTGGCATACCTAGTGGTACTGAAGACAGGTAATAAATTTGGTATAAATTAATGTTTGACAATTTAGAGATAACAAATATTAAAAATAGTATACTATATTCCGAATGCTAAGGTTTAAGGAAACCAGAATTTTATCACACATCAATAAGAAGTCCTTAAACCAACAAAATACTAACATAAATAAAGGCTGCCTGGAACTTAATACTTCAGAGGTGGCAGATATTTAAATTGTGATTTCAGCTAATTTCTCAAATTCTAAGAGTAAAGCTTCTCCTTTTATTTGAGCTATGTGATCATATTGGTCTATATCTGCCCCAGAGCTCTGGCTGCCTTTTTTTTATTATTATTCAATAAAAAAAAAAAATGAAAGTGATCATAATTAGAGTCTGCTGGAAGCAAGTAAATCCTAGACAAGGTCAAAGAAATGTTTTTCTGTCCCGAGGGCACCACCAGAAATGAAGTGGTGAGAATTCTGAACCACTTCCTTGTCCTTTCTGTGCCTGTTTACAAATGATAAAAAAGATTTCTCAGTCACCCACACACTCACAGAAATCACACCAGCCAATCCATCAATGATATAAGTCCTTAATACTGTCACACTGGACTCAAGATATTATACCTTTCACTTCTGCTTCTCATGCCTTCTAAAATAAAGACAAACAGATGGATAAAATTATAGTTATAATGCAAAAAGAGAATGCATAGATGCTGAAGTTCTGCTAAAAGGCTGTCCTCTGAGACCTGAAGTGTATAACTTTGTAATTAGACTTTGGATGGGAGGACTACCATGTCTTAGTCTATTGTTGTTCTTATCAGTGGTCTCTAGAGACTGTGGACAACATCCGGTAATGATTGCAAAATTTGATCATGTTTCTAAATTAATTGAGCTTTGGCCTGTTGGGAGTATGCAGTCATATCCAGCAGAGAGGAAGGGAATAATACTGTAGCGTGCCAAATAACCCTAAATAGTCATTGTACTCAGCCTAGGCTGTGATCTAAATCAACTCAATTTACATAATCAAGTTGAATGTATTAATTTACATAATCAAGTTCAAATACAGTAAAGGTATATAACTGCAGCACAAATATATTTCTTATTCAGAATTTGGAGTCTACTAGTTGTATTCAAATGATCTGAAGTTTGAAAAATTTCTCCACAGTGTTAACATGGCGAAGAAACTTATCTATTTTGCTGAACAAAGTGGGATTGGGAGAAAGATTAAAGAGAATCAAACATTCCAATTTTTACTTTGTATTTCTTTAACATTCCTTTGTGCCTGATCAGACAGTGACTAATGAATACGCGTCTCAACATCCACAGCCACTCTGAACAGGATTCTCACGAGGAAGTAAGCTGTTGTGGAAACCCCAAACAAAAACAAAACCCCAAATTAATATTACAGTACTTAGAATAAAATAAAAATAAATAATTAAAAAAAAAAGGACCTTAGAGCTGTTGCATTATTGAGCAACCTGAATGTTTCCATTCATCAAAGTTTTGTAGATTCTTAACTAAAGGAAAAGCCGGTTTGTTTTTTTTTCCCTAGACAATGAGAAAGCCATAGACTGCTGTTTAGCTGAATGTGTCCTTTAGAACTCTTGAAGATACTGTAACCTCGTCATCTAAAAATCACATCAATATTTAAACAGGCCACTATAGTTGAGTGCCTTCAGTTGAAGATGATGGCTGTGGGACACGGGACTGGCTGGGATACAGGGTATGCCTGGCCAAGGGCTGCGCTGCCCAAGGAGATGGAGCATGGTGCGGAGAAGCCTGAGTGAGCAGAAACCCGGGCTTCTTATCAGCCACCGTGAAACTCTGGCACAGCTGCTGTCTACCTCCTGTGTATGGACAAGGCACTCACCGCTGATCTGTGCATTTCACTTGCAATTCTTACAGCCCTTGGGTTAGGGCACTTCCACCTGTGCCCATAGACTCACCCCTGGACAAAGGCCAGTGCAGAAGCATCATCTTCCACAAAGTCTCACAGTTCCCTTCACCCTGTCAGCACAACTGCCTCTGCTGTGGTGCTGATGCCATTTTTGTCCTTGAGAAGCACCAGGACTAGCTTTGCCTGGGCTCCCAGTGCTGAACCAATAAACTCATTTATTCCAAGTACTACTTCAGAGAAGCCCTAAAATTCTTCCTTTGGCAGCCATGTCTCCTCTTGCTAAGCATAAGCCCATGGTAGAGCAGCTGCTTGGTCATTTGTGCATCAGCTGCCTGTACCACATGTCCAGCCCAGGGCATCTGAGCCCGCACAATCAGCACTTTGTCACTCGGAGCAAATACTACATTTCTGGGCTCCTTCTCATGTTAGCCACAGGGCACCCCAGGAGATGGTAAAAATTAATTACACTTCAAGTAATTTCTCTAAGAAACACTGTTGTGTAAAATGGGAGTGCTTCTGTTCTGCAGTTGTTTCGTAAGGGCTAAAAAAACAGAAACAAAACCAAAAAGAAATTTGCAGGCCTGCAGATAAAATCTGCTTCCCTTCCACAGTTTCTAACATTTCCATTCCAGCACTGCCTTTGAAAGCCAGTTTGAAACAACCCCTGCCTACCAAATTGCAGAGGAATTATTCTCAATTACAGCCCTCCGTCTGTTAAAAAGTAGAGTCACTGATCAGTGCTGACCTCTCCTGTGACAGGTCAAACAGATGAAAAACTCTGACAGCCACTCAGTTTTGAAGCTCCAGGGAGAGGGAGACAGAGAAAGAAGGAAAGAAATAAGGTTTCTTTGCTCAGTTTGATTTCAGTCTTTTTTTGCGCTATTAGTAAAACCGCATTTGCTTTCTCTTTACTGAATAAATTGCATATGGCAATGCAATTTTCTTTAAAGTCATTAGCTTAATGTTTTAATTTTGGTATCATTTGTGGAAATCTTCACACAATCAATCACTTCAGCTTTTTTTTCCTAGTTCTGGACAGTTTTGCTGAGCAGCACAACTTTGCTCCTCTCTCTGTTCCGGTACCCTATATAACTAGATTGCATATAAATCTGATAGGATTCAGCAATGTCAAACAACTGGGAGAGACCTATTGCTGGGGACACCTTGCCAAGCTGTGGAGTAATCACTGAAAATGCCCTTTTGAAGCAGATTTGGGTTAATCAAATTTAACTGCATGAAAAGAGTTTTCTTAAAAAACTGACATTTACCTGTGACTGTTCCTTCCAAGAAAAGAGTTTCTGTGAAGGAAAGAGGCACTGACCTAATGAAAGGTAAACACAAAACCGTCTCACTTAAGACTTAGCAAAGTCTATACACTCCTGCATCCTCAAGGTAGAGCTGTTAATTAGGAGTGGGAACTATTTATATAGCTGGGCTGCCACTTCTAAGGATTTAAAAAAGATCAAAAGGACCAAAGGAAGAAGTATCCCCTCAGGAGCACTTTCAGCCCACATTTAGGTCATCTCATGCTTTATCCTTCAACTATACCAGATGTTTTTTTATTAGGGAATATGGTGTTCTGCCCCAAAAGAAATGCAGCTACTTAATCTCAGTGGAAAGAGTACATACCGGCTAGTGCAGCCCAGGCAGGCCAGCGGAAACAGGAAAGCAACGTTTTTGACATTTTACTTACGAATGACAGTGAAACTCTTAGAGAAAATGCTGATATCCATATTCATCTTCTACTCTGCTATTTTTTTCTACAACTAAAATAAACAAGAAAGGGAAGTCTAGAGCTGTCAAATAGTTGATTCTTGAGATCACTGGCTAAACAGAAAAAAAAAAAAAAAAGAGAAACAAGCAGAGAGCCTATAACTTCACAACAAGCCAAAATGTAAAAAAAAAAATAATAATAAAACAAAAAGCTTTTTTTTTAAATTAAAACAAAAGCAAAAAACCAAGCCAAACCATCTGACATGACACCACATTTTTATTAGGTCAATCAGAACTGTCCCCTTCAATCTGTACTAAATGATTTCCAAGTTGGGGTGCTGCATGTGTAATGATAGTCCTTGCTGAATTAAATCAGACTGATTTCAGAAGAAAATGTTTTTCTGGAAAAAAAATCCAAAAGATTTATTTTTAACATGTCAAATATAAGGAATATTTTCCTACAGCTGCTCATGCCAACCACAGAAACATTTTTTTCATTGACTATTTTAAGAAGCAGATAAGTTATTTGTGTGAAAAAAAGAAAAAACAAATTCAGTTGCCTGTGTATTTTTGCTTAAGTTGGCAAGAAACCATGTTGTTGTTGCTTTTGTCTCTCAGCTAATTGCGGGACAAACTTTTGGGTTTTGTTACCCTCAGCTTTAAACTTGAACAACCCTGGCGGGACAATTCCAACCAGTGAAGCTGGTTCTTTAGTTTCCATTCCTGTAAGTTGTCTGCCTTATTCCGTAAGCCTAAGAAGCCCATTAGCATGCAATATTTTCTCCTCACAACAACACTTACACCCGGTAGCCACAGCATCTCTCAGCCTTCGTTTGATTAAATGACCAGGCTGAACAATGGTTTCTGCACTCTTAGGCATTTTCTCCATTTCTTGACTCATTTTTATTGTTCTTTTTTTTTTTTAAAAAAAAAAAAGTGATTTTTGCAGTCTCACTATTTTTCATCATCCTGTGAGCACCAGAGCTGAGCACAGTACCACAGCACTGGCCTCATTGATGCGGTGCATCAGAAAGTGGAAGGCTTTGGAGGAGATCATTCTATCAGCTCCACTGTTAGCAGAAGACTGCTCCAAATTCATCAAAACAAAAAGTGCCATAGTCATGCAACTCTCATTAAGTCCCCTGCAATTAATAAGTGGTTAATATTTTCAAACTCTTCAATTCTAGCTAACTATTTCCCAGGAAACTGATGGGAAGGAAAAACAAAAAAAAAAACCCAACAAAACTAAACCAAACCAAACAAACAAAGCCCATTTCACTTTGAGTGCAATACATATGTAGGAATGGGAGAAATCTCAAGGCAGGTTTCCAGCACAGCAGTACCAGGGCTGACAAAGCACTGGTAATGTGATTCAGCCCTGGTGATTCAGTAGGTGATCATTCCCCCATGTCCCCTGAGATATGTCAGATCTCACTGCAAAGATATGGTGTTGCAGAGGCATTCTGAGGACTGAGATTTGGCACAAAAACTGGGACCTGAAGACTTGTTGTTCTTTACTTTCTATGGTAATTCATATAATCTCTGGGATGGGCATCTTGGCACTTTAGGTGCTTTCCAATTACATTTTGACCACAACTCCTCGCAGACCTTATTTTTTATATAAAAGCTGGTGGCTTTTTTCCCATTTCTTACATATTACTGGACACTGCTGAAAGATTTCCATCTCTTTCCTTAGAAAGGATGAGCAAAGCAGCTACTGTAAAACCTCTTGCCTGCCCCACACCCCACCTTGATCAGTTGAGAGGTTGTCCTGACTAAGACTAGCAGAAAATGACCTGTGTTTCACCTAGTCCTTGAGAACAAAAGACCCCACAATAATTATCTTGATTATAATTGCAGTTTTAATAATCTGACAAGAGACATAGCTCAGAAGATACTCTAGAGAGCTTTATCAATTAAACTCACCTCCTCAGTTACTACTGCTACTCATACAAGGACTACAACATTTTTTAGCTTTGCTATCTTGGGTGGTGATAAATATACTTTTATGACTTTCCAGATGTTAGTGTACAAGTCTCTTTCATTATTCATGCTCCATAAACCCATACGAAGAGCTGGGCAGAGATCAAGCACATGGGAAACCTAATTCCAACTATCTCACCATATTTTAGAAGTAATTTAGCAACAGCATGCTCCGTGCTCTTATTTATGAAGGTTATCTGCTTTAGAAATATATAAAGCCTCTACTTGTCCTTTTACAGAAGCTTTTCACGACTGAAGCTTGTAACACATCATGATAGCATAAGTCACATGAACAGCCAGCGAGGGATAATGCCCACATACAACAAAGTGTCTGATTTAACTGACAGTCTCTGTTTTGAAAGTAAAACTTCCCAAGGAGTTCAGGCCTAGAAGTTGACTTGAAGGCCCATTTATCATGACTTTGTGCTGTTAAACATGAAGGATTCAAAGACTTCAAGAGTACAAGAAGAGTCACGCAAGCATGGATGCATTTCTCTTTCAAACACAGGATTTGTAAAAATTTATTTTGCTTTTTAGTAGATTTAAGTTTAAACTTTAAGTTTAAAGATCTTAGTTTAAACCAGTTCTTAGCTACCTGGTTGACCACATTATATCCTGGGCCTTCAAAATAGGTTTTTGTTAGTCAACTAAAAAATACTACCAAAAGATCTATTTTATATGGATGTTGGTAAAGACTAAAATACTTCACAAGATAAAAATCTGTGGTTACATTTTACATGTTAGAAGCATTGTCTCCTTTCTGCAGATGTGTTCCAGCCTTTGGGATCAGAAACCCGCAAACCACTAGTAAGCAGCAAGCAGAACAACAGAGAGATATTCAGACTAGCCTCACTCCCATTAAAAGGTCTAAGCAATATCCCCAATTACTCTGATACCTCCCTTATGAGTGATACATGTGAAGGCACTGGCACAGTCATAAGTGACACAGGGTGTGCAAACCACCCAGTGAAGCAAGTGATGCTCTGAGAGAGCCAGCATCTTCTGATGACAAGGCCTAGGACTACAGCAAACCAGCGAGGACCCACAGGATGAGGTTTAGCTTTTAGTTTTCTCACTTCAGAAGATGCTGCTAAGCAAACCAAAGGGCATCGGACCTTTGGTATACTCAGAAATTTGTGAGCTCTAGTGGCAAAACATCCTTTCTTGCTTCATGAAAGGTGGAGGCAACAGTACCACATGCTTCGGAAATTCCTCCAGCTTAATTCATAATCTGCCTTTCCCTCTATGCAGAAATAGAGTGCAGGAAGTATTCTGCCATTAGTAGAAGAAAATGAAGCAAAATCCTATATCACATGTATCTGTATGTAGGTGGATGCTACCTTTTTTAATGCATAGTGTTTCATTGCCAAGGGATCAGTTAGAACATATGTATCAAATCATCACTTTCACGGAGCCAACTGTGAAGAAAAAAAGGGATTTTGTTCTCATTCCTTTAAGGGACACAACCAGAACAAAATAAACGCAACGCTTTACCGATACTAAGGACCCTTCTAGCCCACTTCTCACCTACAGCTTGGATAGTCCAGCTTAAAGGAGTGTGCCTCTCCTAACTTTCTGGACCTAAAAGCTCAAAGGAGCAACTCCACAGCAACTGCCAGGGTGAGCTCTAGCTCTCAACCGTCAGCTTGGTGAGTGTATACGGGTGAATTCATGGTTTCTGCCCTCTCTCTGTTGCTGACATAGCCCCTACTCTATGCAAAGAAACGAGAAGATAAGGGCTCTCTGGGACACACCATCACGTTCTGCACACTCTGCAAAACCTTAACAAGGTCACTCACACACCACCGCAGGGCTGCCTGGGACAGAGGGCTGGGTTTGCACCAACAGAGCAGAAATCCAGCGTTACATGAAAGAACTCACTTTGCCTTTCAAACTAAGCCAAGGAAAATTGGCTTTGATTTACCCCAGACATCTTCCTAGCTTGCAATACTCAGATGCAGTAACACTGAACTATCTTCTGACCACTTCAGGTTAAATTAAAATTCCGTAGAAATGAAAGTGACAAGCATAGAACGAAGAATGACTGAAAAGTTCAGATCATTTCAAGAGGGTTTGTTATTCTGAAAAGCTCCCAGCTCCATTTATGACATACAGGAATTTCATAACTGATTCACTGAAATTAGGATCAAAACAAAAGTTTAAGGAACTCTTGAGGAACCATGAAGTGATTGTACATCCACGTTTTTAATCTATAAACTCAGTTCTGTTGTAACAAAATCTTGCCTGCCTTTGCTGATGATGGAAACAACAAATGTATAATTTGCCTCAAAGGCAAAGCAGAAATTAAAAATGCATTAATTCATGCAAACTGAGATCTGGGATACAGCCGTTTTGTTTTGTTCTATTATTTAAAAAAGAAAGTTTAAACAAGATGAAAATTTAGCATGAAACATAATCCTGAAACTCCTAGGGTCCACTACAATGCTTGGACAAAAATCAAATACATTTTATCTAAAGTATGGCACCAGCTTCTATCAAAAAATTACATGTTCAGTCACAAATGGTTATTGTAAAATCTTTATTAACCTAAGTGCATATAAAAATTGTGAATTCTTAATACAAAGCAGTATTTGACTTTTAAATTTCATTTTAAGCTTGCCCTGTTCACTTGGAATGTGATTACAGAGTAAATTAAAAAGTAATCACATGTGAATTACATTTCCTCATGAATGTAATGACTTCAGGAGACTGATTAATGTTAAGCAGTGCCTGTCCTACCTCATGCATACCTTCCCAGGTGAGATGTGCAAGATAGCTGTCGTGAGTTGATTTAATTTCCTTTCTCTGGTAGTCCAGTGAGAAATGCTGAACAGAAACCAATTCAGCACGTTCATTAGATCTGTATATGTTCGCTTCTTTTGTCCATCCAAGCACCATCTGCAAAATGCTATCAGTGTCAGCTTATGATTGTGAGCAAGACCCAAGAGACTTAGCTCATCCTGTACACTGTATTCTAGCCAGGAAAACTCTTTACATTTAGATAGAACAACTCAGCTGGTGCATAGAGCAAGAGATACATATGTGTCAGCATATTAAAGACTGATGAAAAAGAATACCTTGTCAATAAACCAGGAAATAGGTCTGTCTAGGAAAATACCATCACACAAATATATATACCGCTGTTAAAAAAAAGCTGTACGTAACAAAACATGTCTAAAATATTTTTTTGAAAACAAGTGGTTTTTTAGACATATGTAGTAAATTAAAACTCACCATACTACAGGAATAGTTTATTATCTATGAGTAAAATAGAAGCCACAGAATTCTGTGTCTAGTACAACAGTCCCACAAAGGTCCAGTTCAAACTTTGTTTCCCAAGTATTACTTTTAATTTAAGTAAGAACCAGAATGAATATCAGCCTTATCCTCAGTTTGTTTGAATCAGTTCTCCTTACATCTTCTCTTTCCCAGGGAAAGATTCATATCTCTCTTTCATTCTTAACTTTAATAGTAAATAGGAATTCACTTAATATCGTGGCTCAAGAAATAAATCTGTCTTTCTGCACAGGCTTATATGTTTCTATACATGGTTTCTATCCAGATAACAATTTCTGGACCTTTTGTAAGCAAAGCATTCCACCAGACACAGAGGTTCAGAAGGGTGTTCAATGCTTGTGAGAATAAGAAGTAAATGCAGAATGTCCTCTGAAGACAGGAAAGGAAAATGTCCCCAAAGGAACCAGTCCTACCTGACCCATCACTGGTCTCGGATGGTAATACTGATGTTCTTCCAGTCTTAGATGTCTTGATGGGCAACAGTATGAATGTGACATGAATATATGCATATCAGCATTTACAAAGCAAACCTCTCACTTTGTTTTCACACAGCCAGGGGAAAAAAAAAAAAAAAGAAGAAAGAAAAAGAAATTTAAAAAAGTATAAACCCAGCGATTATTTTATGATTTTAGACTAAACTACCATAAGGTAAAATGTTAAAGCATTAATTCTGCAGCTTAATTCAGCCTTGTAAATACTAAACACAAAAGTACGGTCTAATTGTTCCAGAGCACAGTTTATTTCTGCTGGCAAGAGGACTGTTCTGAATTCTAAATGTGCATTTTAGTGGCAGCATGACAATAAATTCCAGCTTCTTAACAAGGCTTTTTACAATTATATATACATAAGTGTGTATATTCCTTTTCATCACCTTGTGTTGTCACTTTCTATTATTTGTACAGCCTCAGCAGTAAGGCTTTGTTTCTTATTGATTTGCCTCCCCGTCCCAAGCCCACTCCATCTCCTCCTGGCAGTGCTCCTAACACAGCACAGCCTAACACCTCTGCTTTCGCTGCCCTGGTTAGGTCCCAGGTGGAGCCATCCACTCACAGCCTCATTTGTTGGCTGGCTCTGCAGCAGTGCATCCAGCTGTGCCCAAACAGGTCACATTTTGGACTTAAAAGGTAGCAACTGCCCCATTCAAAACCCTATTTTAGAAGCAGCAACAAATAAAACCTCTGCAAATTGGACTATATCCTGATAGGAATAAAAATATCTGCAAGTAATGATTTGTAAACTATTTTATATAGAAAAGTTCAAAATATCTAAAACACCTACTTGCAAAGACGAGGATACCTGTAATGAGACAACATTCAAAGGGGAGCCTTTACATGTCACGTATACCATGCTCATTTTCCAAGCCCATGAGATTACTGCTTTAAATTTTCCTCTTGACACCTAGTACTCCAGTTTCCCTTCCTAAGAAGAGCACGCAATCACAAGAAAACATTTTACAGACGGTATATGGCATCCTTCCTACTATCTGCTTCTTCCCCCCACCCCCCCCACCCCCCCCCCGGACATCAAGGATCAAAAAAGACTATTCATAAAGACACAGAGAGATACTACTGCCCCAACTATCATTCTGTCACTTAAATAATATAACTGGAAATGAATTGGCATTAATTCACTTGTTCAGACTCGTATAGGAGATGTTCTTTACAAAAAGCAGCCATGGTTGACTGATTAGAGATAGGTAATTAATTTAGAAAAAAGGATACTGTAAAATAAGAATCCAATATAATCTCAGCAGGTGTCACTGTAGTCAGAAGAACATATCAGAGCAAGAATTCTGAATATTTAGACTGCACTGGCATCACCTGTCCTGTAGAAAGGAAATCTTTTCTCCATTTACCTGGCCTCTTCCGCTTGTAAACTAATTTGTAATCTCAAATTTCAATTCAGAGCTTGACTTAAGTCAGTTGTTTAGTGGAATAAAGATTCAGAGTGCAAGCACAGTATTTCTCTGCCCAGAATGAGAATCCTACAGCGCACACTGCTTGTAATGACTATTACCATTGAGACATTTCTCTGCAAAACGTGTTTCCTGAATTATAAATGAAAATAAAATGAAACATCTAGCTTGGCACAGGTTACTTCAGTATGCACCCACTGCCATTTTTCAGAGCAGGCTATTTTCACAAGCAATGCAGTGAAAAGGACTGGATGTTAGTGGGGGTGTCAGGATGCCCGAGTCTATTTCAGCTCTGCCATTCGTGTGCCATACCTCTTTTCCAAATGACATCTTACCTCCATGCCCCGTTCTCCTGCTATGTTTACTTCTTATGCTTAGTTTCCAGTCTCTTCTAAATCACTTTTTGTTTGTGTAGCATGTAGCTTAGTGGATTTCCAGCTTTGACTTGGACCAAAGAGAGTACAGGCATGGCTCCGACAGAGGGGGTGATGCACATGTTCTGCATGAACCTGTCCCATGATTGCACTTTTGTGCAATACCCTGGCTTCCCCCTGCACAGCCAATAACCCTGACACTGCCTAGTCCAGATGATGTGGTTTGGTCCAGTCCTATTTCTTACTGACCTATTCTTTCTCCTTCCTCAGACATTATGCAATGTTGATAAAGCAACACAAAAACCTTGATAAGCTTAGCATTTCTCTGCTATCAGCACTTTATACACAAAATATAGAACTACTAGGAGTTAATATTAAACTGACGTGGCATAGCTGTGTGATAGATATGGCAGCTAAAAGCAGTGCCCACATGCATTTTTTTCAGCTATATAATAAATTTTCTCTGTTAGAAGTTAGGTACTGCAAAACTGGTAGCATAATCAGCACTGAACTATGCCACTTAAGAAATCATAAGGTAGCCTGGGGAAAGCTTTAAGAATAGAAAGCTTAAAATTTTGTCAAGTGTTCTACTGACTATTTTCCATTTATTTTTGAAAGGAACCAAACAAGACAGGATTTTAAAATATGTATTTACAAGGGACTTATTTCTGAAGCCATCTTCTATCACATAAGGCAGTAGCACAAAGAAAAGGGAAAAAAACCTAAAAGAGCTCACGTAAGGATGCTACCATCTGTAACACTTAACTATTCTCCAGCTTAGTTGATATTACAGGCTTCACACTGAAGATCTGCCCAGCTCCCAGCATTATGCAGTGCAGAAGGCTACTCACACCCTAGAAAAAATACAGTTCAGCTATAGAGTGAATATAATTCCTGATGGGTGTTTTTTTGCTTCCTGACAGCTTCAAAAAAATCCCATCCCTGGTGTTTTTTCCCTAACAGCTTGGAAACTCTGGTTCAAGGCCAAAAGAATGAAGAGATGGTATTCCAGCTACTTGCGTGTATTTGCAGCGTGGCATACCAGAAGAAAATTTAGCTCAGAGAGACCTTCTGAGGAAGCTGAAGGAGCAAAAGGGAATCAGTATCTCCTCAACAAAGCTATTGTATTATTATGGATGTCCACAACACTACACACATGGCAGTGTGGCAACTGAAGTCTTCTAAACAAAGTCAACAAAGTCAGCTTGAAAATCCCTCAAGGGATGGGAAAAACCATTCATCTGAACAGGCTTCACTTTGAAAAACTTATTTGACTGTTACCAAAAGAACCAGCAACAAGAAAGCACTACCTCTTTAACTGCCTATGCTCAGCATGTAGAAGAACAAATTTATTAAGCAGACAACATAGACAACATAGAGGGGGAAAAAAAAAAAAAAAAAAAAGACCAGTATACCTTTTAAAATTAAGAACACTCATTTGGGATGCAGAAAACCTAACTTCAAACCCAGACACTGTTTCCTTCAGTGGCTTGAAGCTGGTTCATGCCAAATGAATGCCCTAAGCACTTAGTAACTTTGAAGTGCAGCAGATTACTTGCTCCTGTATTTTTAAAACCTTTCAAAAGAACTTTTCATTCCGGTGAAAATGAAGCTGATTTCACAATATCATGTTTTTGTGCACCTTGGAACAGGTGTCTTCCAGCCAGCCATATTAGAATTCTCCAAGATTTGATTAAAAAATAAATGAAATTACCTTACATCTTCTCAAAAACCCTGAATGCAATTTAGGATTAACCTTCACAATAGCCTTCATCTGTAATATTCAAATGTGGATCGATTCATTAAGGTGTTAAGCAAATATTTCTTTAACAACTGATTTTATCTTGGCCTTTACCACCTATTGTAGGAAGTCAAGCTAATACAGAAAACCAAGGATTTCCAACAAGGAAATGAAAGCCTTTTTTTATTCTGACTGGTCTTGGAGTCCCATTGTCTCATAAAGAAGGCAGTTACCTCCCCAGTAGTTACAACTGAAGAAACAGTCTATTTAATGCATTGATATTTTTCTCTGACTTTTGCACTTAGGCCTTTTGCTACATTAATGCCAAATGGCAGCAGCAAAAGGCACAATAGTAATTGCTTCAAGTGGCACCACAACCTTTAGGCATCATTAAGAAGTGCAGCTAGCTTTTTAAAGGTAACAATTATACCCTTACACTATGTAATTTTAAGACAATTGGCTGAAATTCCAATTCACATCTTGTGTTCTTTGTTTTACTAATAAAATAAATAAAATATATTCCACTACTAAGAGTATTAAGAGGTACATTTTCCTTCTGACAGAGATATAAAACTGTCATTAATATGTTATAAGAGAAGATTATAGTCCTAAATGTAGCTATCCTTTCCACTTCTGACATGCCAAATTAATCTTTGCTTACACCATTACATAAACTAGACACAGGATGAAAATTCATGCCTCTGTAAAAAGACACTGCAAGACCTCTGCAATACTGAATTTCCATTGTAAGTGCTAAGTGAGAACATGGACCTTGCTGCTGCTATGAATCTTCTGTGAAAGGCTCTGGTATTTCTGTGCCAATTGACAATATAACCTCCTAAAACTGCTAGCAAGACGGACAAAGCACTACAAGTGTTACCTGCATCGACCAAATTTTATCTACCAAGGACAATTCACATATATCATATATGTTATGTGTATTTCTGTTAAGAGTCATTAATTCATGATCCAGATGAAAAACCCACATGGTTAATAACCACACAGAACTTGAACCGCCTTACAAGCCACTCAGCAGATTATATCCAATTTGACTACTCGTGATATAGACCTAATCTTCAGTTCTCCATGAAAATTGCTTCAAAGTTGGACTTATTTTAAGATTACAAATGAAATAAAGACCAAGGTTAATAACATTCACACTGTTTAAACAAAGACTGCCAGCTGACATCTTTTAGGGAAAAGGTCCAAATTACTTCTGTCGACTTCCTTTTATACAATTGCACGTTACAGCAATGGCAGGGGTGAGAGCCACGTCTTCAGAGTCAACTGCGGAGGTGCTCAGAGGGTCTGAGCAGCACCGTCTATTAGAGGCTCCAAAGGAAAACAAATACACAGGCTGCTCGTCACAATTAATCCCCAGAGCTTCCAGCCATGGCCGTGTAACCTCCGTTCTTTTGTGAATACATTGTGAACTACAGGGATTCAGGAAGCGAGCAAAGGAAGATGAAGTGAGAATGCTTTATCACCAAAAGTTTGAAACCACATTGCTCCTTGTTTAGCACCAGACATTCCGGCTGTTCTGACTGTGCATTGCTTGGTAGCTAGAGGAGAGTAAATGAGAATACACCCTATCTCTACGGTACGTGCTTTTAAAATATCACATTTCTCCACATAAGGAAGAGCATCATCCAACAAAACCCCCGAGGTTTTAAGCTGGTGTGACTGCATCTAAAGTAGGATTGCATCTCTTGTTAAAAAACCCCACTGATGCGGTAAGCATATATTTAAAGCATTACAACACTGAAATCTGGGAGTGTTTTTCTAACACTGAATTTCCTGCTGTCTTCACCTGGACCTTTGACAGTGTTCAGCAGCATTTGCTGAAGCGGGGCCCAGAATGCCAGGTCCTGGGGAGCCCCATGCAGCTCCCAGCTGTGTTCAGAGAGGCTCTACCAGCTGAAAGCCTTCCAGGGGGACATGGGCCAGCAGGATGTCCCACCTCCCAGCAGCAAGCTACGGTGCTGGCTAGACAGTTTGTCAGAAGCTCCTGAAAGGTGTAGCTCACAAAAGCTACCCATAAATTTACTTTATTTTATTCTGCACTCTTGATCTTACCAGAGCTTACCAGCTGCTTATGCTGATTTTGGTATGGTGGATCTATGTTCATCCAAAGCCATTGTGGGCCATTCACGCTGAAACAGGAGCCTCTGGGAAAATGGTTCTTTGTGCCTGTTCTCACCTCAGCATGCCTGGTTGTGAAGGAAGGACTCAAAGTAATCACTTTACATGGAAATATCACAATTTAAAGTCCCTTTTCTCCACACCTGCCAGGTCCAGAAAGGCTGTTCAGAAATCTCTGATACTAGCGTTGAAAAGCTCAAGCTAAGATCTGGTGTGTTGGAAAACACTGTACCTTAAACTGGGATTCAGTATTTTCTTTGAGCAGTGAAATCCCTCACTTGGATGTGAAACGATGAAATCTCTGTGGCAGGCAGATGTTTTAAAGAGAACCTGAAACAGCCTGTTACCAGACAGAAAGTTGAAGCATATCCAGTCAGACGTGATATGTATACAACCTACCATGTGTGCATCAGGAGAACATACAGAAAAGCATACGTGTGTGCTATCTATAAATGCCTACACGTATATCAACACACACATACACGCACGTGCTGCTGAACTACAGCTGTTAAAATTATACATTCAAAGAGTACAGATTCCATCTGATCAATCACTTAAGATGTATTTACCTTTAGTCTGCATAAAGGATACCATGAGAAAGCCAAATATGTCACTGTGAAGATGTGCTAAGCCAAAGAAATTCTGTGCTTTGGGCAAACCCCCAGCATTATTAAGCATTTTAATCATATTTTTATAGGGGCAGTCATATAAATGTATGACATTGCTGGAAACATGACCAATTTTTTTTTTTTTTTTTTTGATGGCTTACCAAGCATGAAGCGAGCCAAAGATGCTCTGGAATCAGCCAACTTTATTTGTAAACTCACTTTTTAAAATGAGATATTAACCTGCAGTAAAGTAAAAATCTGAAAGGGCAGCAAAATAGCCTATTAAAACCTACTAAGTCTATTTAAATAAGAAGTTATCTAAAGTAGCAAGAGCACAGCAACTACGATCTTCACTTAGATAACATATTTCAACTTGAACCACTATAGACCTTTCTCAGTTGGTTCTTTCCAGGCATTTCAGAGTGCCTTGAAAACTGAAACAGGGCCTCAAGATTCTCCAGTTGAAAAAGAAAAAAGAAAAAAAAGGAAAAGAATAATAAAGAAAGAGCTTCTTTAAAAACAGCACAGCAAAAGGCAGCCACGACACTACCTTCTGGACACACATCCTCCATGTCACGTTAGAACTGGGGAAAGGCCAACGTAACAAGCAACCTGTAAAACAGCATGGGAAGATACTACCAGCTTGTTTAACTCCCCCTCCTCTCCCACCCACCCGGTTCGGTTATTCTGAGTGCCTTCCATCACTAAATTTGCAGGGTCAGGGTGTTAAAAAGAAACCAGCATGCCTTCCTTCTGCCTGGGCTGACAAAGAGATCCTCTACACAGAATCATGCTAATTTCCATTCACAGCAATTTCTTGAAATAGGCAGGTTGGTAAGATATTGGAGAACCAAAACCAGGGATAATTAGACCATCAGAAAATCCATTTGCACCTTGGTACCTGCAAGAAGTGAGAGGACTAGGAACAGGGAGTGCGGTAACATAGAACGTATACATGTGTGCATGTATGCGTGCAAATGAGAGAGAGAATGTGTATACATACAAGTAATGGAAATCATCAATGTCATGGATTATAAATACAAAATAAGAAAGTAACAAAGTGCAATTGGCTTTCACTCAGCAGAACTCAGCACTGTTGCCCACAACAAGACGTGATTAAGTAGCCTCTTCACAAAGTTCTGAGGAATTTTTTGAATGGAGACTGACATACGTTTCCTGATGGGCGGAAAACCCAGATACATGGTTTGCATGCTTCTGTATGTCTAAACAAATTCTGTTCCAGTTACAAGTGTTGAGGCTGGCTCTCACTAAGGATGCCAAAAAGCCAGCTGAGTGCTTTTTGTTCTGCCCTTCCAAAAACATGAACTGCTTAATGACCTAAAAGTCAATACCTAAAAATGTTACTGCAACATGATCTATGTTACATCCTAAAAGAAAAGAAATAATCCCATGATTAAGATATTTAACAGGAAATTAATAGATTTTACTTCAACTTCTTTCTTCTGTCATAAACTTTACTGTGTGACATTAGCAAATAACTTCATATCTCTGTGTCTTCATTAACCTTTCCTGTTACAAGCATTTCATGCTGTTTGGCACTATATATAGCCTCATACCCATTATTAAACATGAATACCCATTTATTCATGAGGTTATACATACTTTTCCTGAAATTAGTGCTGGAAATCAGTAAAGATAAAGGGGGGGGGGGGGGGGGGAAAACCTGAAGGTAAAGAAAGAGGTGCAGAATGTGCTGTACAGAGGACAATGTTTTCCATATTCTAATAGCACTCCTTGTTCGTCAACTAACAAGAAGAGCACTTTCTCTAGCATTTTGTAATTGTTATGTGAATATCTGCCAGTTAAATACTGGCACCAACTTGTTTGTTTTGATTGTGAGGGTAGAAAACTAGATGTAATTGTTCTATTAAAATGTGAAATTAGAGTTGGCTAATTTTACTAAAAAACTGAGTGTTTTTCTCCCCCCCCCCTTTAAACCTACTGCAACTTGTTTTAAAGACCTCTCAGTCCTCACAGGATGAAGCCATCTCTGATACTTGACAACTAGACACAGCTTATAACTATACATAAAAATACATTAAAAAACAAAACTAAGTTAATGGTACAATAAAAAAGAAATTGTAGAGAGTTTTCAGTAAACCTCATGCAACATGGCAGAAAAGCAGTGTACTGATGGATAGCAATTTATCTAGGAAAAACGTGATTTCATCCACAGGACTGCATGGATTACCAAAAGACTGTAGGTAATTTCATAGCATTACCTCCAAGAAAATAAGAGTAATCTTAGCATATTGCTGCAGGGAGAGGTCGAGATATTAAGGGGATGATGATGACCTTGAGATATAAATGGGGAAGAAGAGATGAAAGGAAAATTATCCGTAATTTTTTGTTCTCAAGCACTAGTAAATCTAAAGAATCCCTAGGTGAGCTCCATGCCTCATGATTCTGACAGGAGCACTGCATACTGAGCTACTTAAATATTTACTGGTGATGGATACTTGCTTATCCCATTGCCATGTTTTTAATAGGAAATTTCATCCAGTAAGTTTTTCTGTTCTACTCATGAATACGCAGAAAGTTTGTTAGAGCAACAGGTACATTTCAGCAGGTTCTTTCAGAAACTTCTTTCTATTTTCCTTGGGCAATACCAGTTACTGTTTTAAGAGAACGGCTTTTGCCAAGAGCTATCAAACACTAAGCTACTGCAATTATTCATTCCTTGAAATACAAATAGTTACAGTACTATTCATTTTTAGAAACAACAGTACATTTTCTCCTTCTATCTGCTTCAGTTCGGGTATTAAGATGAATCACATGGAAATACTGAATCTGAGTTGTCTGACCAGCACTGAGCTGCTTTGCTTGTGGTAGTGTTATTATGCAATTTGTTGCCTTTTTTGCTCAACAATGGTGCCACCTTTAAAACTATTAGGTGAAAGATGTACCCTAGCCAATAGAGGACGAGGCATTCCAAGCATTTTATATTCCCTTTTACAGTCCCCAAGATACTTAGTCCTCTGGTTCAGAGAGCAGTGCCAAAATTAAATTCCAGCAGTAGTTCACAGCACTCACTACCACAGAAGAAATCAAGACATAGAAACAGATGCAGAACCTGTTGAAGAGGAAAACAACACAGGCAACTGCTGAGTTCCTGTTCTTTTATTAGTCGAGCTCAAATAAAAAAATTGATTAATGAGCAAAAGCCCACTAAGGGATGGAGCCAAACAGCCCATTGTTTTGTACTTTGGTACAGGCTGTGACGGTATGGAAGTATGGACAGGATGAGATCAATCATTCCTGTAGATTTGGTAACACATATCCCCTAGGTTGCTCAGTCTAAAGTCTGAGCTAATAAAATGTTCAAGAGTAACTAAGAAACAGCAGTGTGACATGCACGCGCAGACACAGCAGAGTCTTCCTGAAACGTGCAATGAGACACAAAGAGTAGAGTGTGAGTAACATTCAGGCAATATATACAGAGTAGGCCAGAATGTACAGTGAAGCGTGTTGCATCGAAACAGCCAAATTACATATACTGTATTTTAGTAAAAATAATGACGAAGTGAAATCAAAGGCACCTCATCTAAATTTGAAATGGAAATATGCATCTGCCATGTTTATTTCATTATTATTTCATGAGGAGTCTATGCTTGTTTATGAAATCTTAAAGTATATTTAAGGAATCAGGCATAATAGTGGTGTAATTATCTCAAACCTATTGCAGTTCCAGGACTTTATGAGAAATCTAAGTGCATGTCATGTAGCTAGCTCCTAAGGTGTCTCACTCATGAGCTTATTCCCTGCTGTGTCTCATTGAAAAAAAGAGGCACTGGCAATCACCAGACATGAAAAAAACCATCACATTACGTGGGTGGGGAAGGCAACCCAATGGTCATGTACGCTGACACCAGTCCCATAAACTGTGCCCACATCCTTCACCGCACCAGCCTAAAGCCAGCAGCAGAGATCTTACAAGACGGGGCTTTTACTGGGTACAAAGCTAACTCTGCAACGCACTTCTGACCTGGGCATCTGTGCCTTGCAGCCAGCTTGCAATACAGTTGCCACCTTCAGGGGAAAAGAATACTGTTGGGGAGCTGGTATAAAGTGAAAATGATTGAAAAGAGGCTTTGCACTTAATAACACTGCTGCCATGGTGATCCCTTCTCCATTCTGCTGCTCACCAGATAGACAGCACTGGCACGTTCCCCTTCAGGTGTGCTATCAGCTGTTTTTAAGAGGCAGAGGGGATAATGCTTGGCAGCTGGCGTAGCAGCAGGGCAGCATAAAGCAGATATAGCTGTTTCCTTTGTCCCTTCTCTTATGGCCCAACAGAGTTTAACTTGCAAAGGGGTTTGGATGCATTTTGGGTTTTTTTTTTAAACATAAGAAAGACAACCCATGTTGTGGATTGTCCCCAGCACAGAAACAAAAAGGCACCACAAAGGATTGCTCAGCATTCAGCATTTGTGGAAAACACATTTTCTGTCAATCCCCTCAAAATGCTCCTATCAAAAGTTAAGAGTTTGTAGAAGGAAAGACAAGGCATGCAAGGGAAAGTGACAGGCACCATGAGAAACCAGCAAAGACCTTTCCCTTCTCTCCAAGCTGACACAAATATCATAGCTCAGAAATTAGCTTGTTCAAGCTAGGCAAAATTCCTGTCCAGGATTGCTACTACTAGGGCACGTTTCCAGTAGATGTGGGCCAGTTTTCCTGTGAAATCAAATATGGAGATTAGATTTAATTTCAGAGTAGAACTCTGAAACTGTCACCTTGGATTGGACTCGAGCTCCAGCACAAATTATCTTTTGTCCTCTTAAAACTGATCCAGCTAACTGAACTCTTCCCACTCAGTAAAAGCAAAATGAAGTCAAATACAGGCAAGATCATCTGCTCCACAAATTATTCTGAAACTAAGCTTTTCACAGACAACATACCTAATTAATGATTTGAAGAGTGTGAAAATTGAGCTCCAGGAAAACACATCTGTAAATCTCACCTGAAACAGCTCAAAGAATTGCCACTGCTCTAAATTCTGATACACACCTTTGAACTTTCAGTTTTGCTGTGGTAAAATCAAGACAAATGGGAGGTGACAGCTAAGTAGCAACAGTTCTTCAGTATAAAATGAAAGTCATTAGATGAACTTTCAAAGGGTCTATACAGTGTTTCATACTGAAAGAGCATCTTTTCTATGGCCTGTTTCAAGATGTTCAAGATTATATTGTTCCAACACAACTCTGGCTGCAGGGGAGTTTGTAAAAAAATTCTGAACTGATACAATAACGGGATACACAGTCATGGACAAGGATTAGGAGGTTTCCTTTATGGCGCTACTGTAAAAGGATTAGTTCTTTGGGTTTACAGCGTAAATCTCTAAAGAGAAATTTCTTCTTTGAGAAATTTCTTCTTTTTCTTTTTTAATGTATGAACAACAAATATATCACAGTATTTCTTTGTGAGATATGAACTTACTGCAATTTTTAAAACACGCTTCATCCTTATCTTTATTGCTGTATTACAATCAACAAACAGCATTTCCCATGCAATCCTTCCTTTTATCTCACCTTTTGCTTTATTAGCTCTGTCCTTTTTAGACCTAGCTCTACCTTTCAGGTGATATTTGATTAATTTGTGATCACTGCTTCTAGGCATCACATTCTGTAAGACACGCTATTGTGCAGATGATTATACATGGGAAACAACATCCTTTATATTTACCTTTGTTTATAACTCTTTCTCACTGTTCAGTGCCCATTTTTCCTTTTGTGCCAGACATACTGTGTCTGACTTTACACTAGCCACAGAGTTTTGGTCTCTGGTAATTGAAAAATTCTTTATCTAGTGTTACTGAGGTCAACAGCTGTGGACATCTCACATTTTTGAAATGCATTGAATGACACAGGCAAGTAGGTTTTCAGTTGTTTAAAAGAATCATACACAACTGTTTTTTAATCAGCAAAGACTCTTCAGATTAGTTAGTATGGTGCTGTTAACAGAAACTGCTGTTTAGATGTTTATATGAAAAGCACAAAGATTATTCAACCTGCTTTAACCTAAAATAAACTCATATTATCCAGCTCCAAATCAATGTGCACACACATAGTATAGTCCATATTCTAGCAGTACTTGGCTCATAATTTCTTTTCTACTAATACTGCAGAATTAAAACATACAATGTATCCCTTTGAGATACAAAAACTGTAGAGATACTCTTGGATCCAATACTGCTCTATGCTAAAGGACTTATTAGAATTTAAATTACTATTGTGTATTGTTTTAATATGCCTTCACAGCATGCACCGTAACAGTTCCTTTGCAGCTATTATACTGTAGATTGGCTACATCAATTAACAGAAGCGCGCGTTATATATTATGGACCTATATAATACCTAATACATTTTTCTACAGTCTATTTATTTTTCCTAATGTACATTCAGAAAACATACTAGGAGTTTTCCTAAAAAAGACATGTATCTGTGCACTTATTCCAAGAACAGTGTGCATATCTACATGTAACTGAATCTAGCGACTCCTTTTTAAAATGAAATTTTACTGTTTCCTTTTGCTAATGGAGTAAAAATCCTACTGTGTTTCTTTTAAAATACCTATTTTTAACTATGGCACTAAATTGATGCTGTGTTCCTAATGCTGAATTACAGGAAAACCCTTATTAACTGCACCCAGCAGCACAAAGAAAAAACTTGTGCAAGTTCAAGTGACAAATGTGAAAAATGTCAAATCTAAGCCAACATGATCAGATGATTACACTTGATATGTAATATCACACAACAAACAGACTGCAAAATACCTAAATGTGATTCACTAAATCAAGACAAAATGTTGAAACTGGCTTTCTTACAGATCACTATTTTAACAATAAACTTGATATTTGTGACTCTGCCTTTAGGAAGAAGAAAAAAATATCTTTAAAGCAGTGCTGAGAATTTAAATATTTAACTTTGACAGTCTGAGAAAAATAGTCAAGCATTTCTAAGAATTTCAATTATGTAAATGAGAAAGTTTTATAAATAACTGACAAAACAAACTGTTTCTTTGGTGGCCTATTAGTATTGTATTGCTAAACCAAAGTCACTGTTATGTTGATCATAGTGATTTATAAGCATACAGTGACTTATGGTTAAGCATCATATATATATTTACATTTATATATATACATTTATATTTATAATGCCACTGAATGCAAAAGCCTTTACACAATTCCAGGTTTGAAATGACGCATACGTATGCAAAGAAAAACAAAAAAGGGGCTTAAAAAAAGAAAAGCTTTTCTAAACTTTTTGCAGAGGGCTAAGCAGCTCTGGCTGTTCACAATAAAATAAAATTCTTCCTATTTCAAGACTGCTGATTTAAATTCAGCCTACGTTGGAAATGACCAAAAGCTGCTTAAATGTGACACGGTCTGTGTGGGAAGAAATGGTGGCTTTGCAGCAGCAGATAAGGACTCCCACCTGCGAAAGTGTCCTCACCAGGGCTGAAAGTCAGGGCCAGCTCAGGGGGAGGCTCAGCTCCTTTCTCCAGGCTGTAACACACCCTTGGCACAGTCTGGGGCGCTTGACGCAAATGATTTAGTGAACCATTGTTTTAGTGAAATGTTCACAGTGGCTCCATACTCTGATGGCAGCTCATAAACCCCTCCAGGTGAGCGTGAAAGACCATTCAAAGGTTCAGTAACAAGGCAGCTTTTTCAGAGGTCTCCAGCAGTGACTTCAGTGCAGATTAGCTGCGCACATCCTCTTCTGCCCTGTCCAGAGGACATTCTAGGGGCCTGGTATATGGATTTAATGTGGGTTGAGGAGAGTACAAAGAAAGATGGAGTGGGTTCATAATGCTTCACAAATCCTTCTTTTTTTCCCTGTCTTATTCCCCTCCTTTAATGTCTCCTTTCATGTTTCTTTTCTTTCCTTCTTTCTCTCTTCATGCCCAAGCAGTGGTGCTGAATGCTAACGAGAGCAGACCCAGTCAGTGAGTAACTTTGGATAATTTCTTGGGGTACAAGCCATGCGATTCACCCTTTGTGTACACCACCCAGCTACCAAAAGGTTAGACTCTTCATTGAAAGTAATGTTTCTGGTATCCAATTTTCAAAACCTGCCTACCTGATAGCAATCTCCTGATTCCATGTCTATTGTAGCTTTGGTTCTCTTTCACAGAGCCTTTTTCATTTTCTCTTCACGAAAGTGCTTCAATCTATCTTACATTTTAATTGAATCAAATTTAATTTAAACCAAATCAAAGGTCCTTTCGATACATCTACATAAGAAAGCACTTAATCTTAATAAACTACCGTTTAAGATGGAGAGGGTATCTACAGTAGCAGTGAAATATATAGCAAATCAAAATTCTCTCTGTTCATATAAAGGAATGAAGCCAAAATAAGCTCACTCTACTGTTTAAACTGTGCTGCATGTAATGTGTGAGGAAGAGAAATGTGCTGCTAAAGTAATACACTGTGACTGTGAACTATTCGCTGAAATCTGAAAAGAATCCCATTTCCCAAAGCAGCTTAGAAAATGACATTTGCTGGGACCCTGTATTAATGAGATGAAGTTCCTTACCCCCTTCAGATTTTATTACATTTCAGAAGACATTTCAAAAAGTCAAATAATTTACTTTGCTTAGGTGAGGAGGAGTTAACCCTCTGGGATTCTCTGTCTCTTCAGCTCTACAGTTGTCTAGCATATGAATTTTACTAGAGCTGTTAACTTTTATTTCCTGCAATGCATGGATATGAAATACTAACTGCTCCTCCTTCCTCCTTTGTGCCTTTGCATTGGGAAGTGCGTACAATTCTTCAAAAGCAAACACTGCATAGTCCTACATTAGCTGGACTATACGTTCATGTATTATTTACTACAATTTACGTAAGAACTAGCTCACATCGAATAAAGATTTGTGATCTTTCAACAGGACTGGATAAGAGACATTAGTTTACGGTAGACAGCTCTATTATCTTTCAAAGTCCTGCAATAAGATCATTAGATTTCTCCTTTAAAAAAGCATTTCTACAGGCTTCTTCTGAAGAAAAAAGCAGTGTTAGGTACGACTCCTTAAGTCGATGCATTTTGAAAACCTTAACATAGAGCATTTGTTCTGGCAAAAACGGTTTAAGGTTGTGGAGCCCGGACAGGCAGCTCTGGTGCACACCTCGGCTGGTTTTTGTAGCAGGGAGCAGAAAGCAAGCAGGCTCTTCGATAGCCTCTGCGCTGGATTCAGGGTCACTTTGTGATAATACCGCACAACTAACAAGACGTCACGTGCTCCGGCTGAAACCTTGGGCATGGCAATAACAGCATTTTTACTATCAGTGGTAAAAACATGAGATTGAGAAACCATGGAAGAGCAACACCTGCACTAAAGCATCTCTCACTCTGCTCTTGCAAACACTTCTGCTTCCATGCTCATGGTGAAATACGTAGTGAGAAATTTTGGGATTGTAATGCACACATAAGAAAACAGCCAAAATCAGTGATATGAATTAGTTTCCTCCACCCTCCACTTGTGGGGCACTGTTGTTAGCATAGAATGTGGCAAGAAAGGGTACTTACTGATGGTTAGCGTGGGTTTGGCTGCTAGAAAAATTTCAGGATACCAATAGTAACTGGTTTGGTCAGTAACACCTGGAAGACTAAGGCTTTTCTGTTTGTAGGAGTGAAGGCCAAGAAATGACAGCTAAGCAAGAAAGGGCAGGACAACACCTCAGAGGTAAAGAAAATAAAAATAAAATAAAATAGGCACAGACTGTGTTATACTTACGTGGCTGGTGGCAAATGACTACACACAATAAACTTGGGTAACTAAATATCTCAAATCTAAGGAGTAAATACTTATCCTACACATGTATTATTAAACGCATGCCTGCATACCATACCAGTGTGACACATTTGGTAGCATCAGGCCAATTTCTTCAAGAGAATCCCTTGGCAACAGCCCCTTGCTTACTTTTGAGGCTCTTGCCAACATTTTGATGCACAGGAGGCATCAAGCTGGCTGAATAAAGGGGACAAAAATTTATACCTCAGAAATCACTCATTGATGCAGAGGATGAGAAGATATAAAATAGAAGATGATATGCTGAACCATGCAGGAGGACTGGCAACAGGCCGGACCAGAGGGAAGGGAAAGATGACTGTCAGGGGGGTGAAAAGAAACAGATGAGCGCTGGAGTTTTCAATGCATCCATGGTAGTGGGAAGTCAGTGCGCACTCTTGAACTTCCCCCATATTAAATACTCAAACCACTACGATACATCAAAAGAAACAGAACTGTACTCCAAGCACCTGAAACGTTTCCTAGCTAAGCTGTTCACGCCACTTACATTCCTGAAAGCATATGGATGTGCCCAGGGTCTTTCCTGGATGTAACATCAGTCTGGCACGGAGTTACCCTGACGTTATGCTGTAGGTCAGCCTGACTTTTTTCTCTTGCTCTTTTCATTATCATTCAATCTCTGAAACAGACACATTTATAACCACTTCATCAGGAATTTCCATCTCTTTTATGATTCAAAGTGCTTAATACCACAACAACAGGCCACTGACAGTGCTCAACTCAAATGAGTCCTCTGTATCAGCTACACAGAGGTGTAATGTGTGGAGTTATGAAGACCATGATACTTAAAAAAATATAATAAACCCTAAAATTTAGTTCCTAAATACAGACTCAGGTATCTGCCTGATTTTCAGAAGCACAAAGCAATTATTAGTAAACTCTGAGATACAAGTAGGATTTCGGCTCCTCTTCCTGAAAACCTTGGCTTTGGTATATATGCCTTTTGTTATCTAACTGGTTTTAAAATCCAGCATGTACAATACATTGCACGTTACTCATATCAACATTCTTTCTCTCTTTCTTGCCCTTTTTTATTGTTGTCTTAAAGATTAGTCTTTTTTTTTTTCTGGGAAGCTAACACTATATTTGTTGAAGATATGTTTATGTGGCAGCTAGAGATGAATTATTGTCTGGCATTCCCTCATAGGGTTACAGGTGAATACAAAAGCATAACTTTCCTCACTTTGTTACATGTGCTAATGGACCAGTGTTTTATTTTGCTTTCTTTAAATTCTTTCCATATCTCACTTATTTGAGGACTTGTATGGTATAAGGAACGTCAATGACTGACTCGATACTTTTAATATTAACTGTTTCCTGATATATATGGTGTTTCTGAGCTTATGAATTTTCTGGCAACCTCCATTGCTCCCATGTGTTTGACCCCACCAGATGCACTGGTGGGTAAAAAATGGACTTTCCTCCCCCCCTCCCCCATAGCTATCACTCATTTGAAGCTTGTTTTAGCTGAGGAGACAAGGAGAACACACATCAACAGAGTTACTATTGTTTCTAAACTTCCCATTCCTAAAGGTCCTGCTGACACGGCATTTCATTAACCACCAAACAGCTTTGATGCTTGGGCAAACAAAAAGTAACACATTCTCCCAGGAGCAAACTTCCCATTTACGCATGGCTCAAACATCAAGCTAGCATGTTTAGCAAAAAAAGAAGCTTCATACCTAGACATATCTCTTCCCCAACACGTATTGTAGAAGGAAAAAATGTCCATGGCACAACATCAGCTCACGTGTTGCTCCAGGGACCTGTCTCCCCATCACAGGGCAGGAGACAACACAGCTTCACAGCCGTGCCACCGGCACAGCGAAACTGCACTGGCTCTGCTGCCCCGCTCTGAAAAGCCCAGCTAAGTTTCCAACAGGCATATTTGAAAAAGTAATTTAACCACAATCAGAGAGAGCACGGACTAGCTGTATGACTAGCAGGGATAGCCAAAATAGTTAACGGTAACAAAAAATACAGGATCGTTTAAAACCTCATGGATTATGCATAGAGTCTGTTCAGAACTGTATCAAGGCAACTACTTACTGCACCATTCTTTAAAAAACTGAGGGTCTCCAGAGGAGCTGCAAGATACTGTATTGACTGTACCTGAAGCTATTAGTTCTGATAGTTCTGGAAAAAATAGGAGTGGGTTATCTAAAATGTTGAGAGTTGGCTCAAATAGAACAAGGGAGAGCAAGTTCTGAAAAGTAAGAAAAGTAAAAAAGTAAGTAAGTAAAAAAGAAAAGTAAGAAAGGAAGATCATGAGGACAACGTCTGATCCTATCCGTTCCTCTTTGCATTTCCATCTGGAATTCAAGCATAAAGATAAGGCAATTCATAAATCTCTAATATTTTTAGTAGAAGTGTTAATGTTCAGTGCTA
The DNA here is from genome assembly GCF_015220075.1 of Falco rusticolus. Taxonomy (NCBI): domain Eukaryota; kingdom Metazoa; phylum Chordata; class Aves; order Falconiformes; family Falconidae; genus Falco; species Falco rusticolus. Next base: position 14,633,787 of record NC_051190.1, read on the forward strand.
AACCAGAGATTTTATACAAGGTAGCTTCTACTGCCCTAGGAAAAACACATAAAATATTTCGAAGTAGACAAAGCAAAATATTGTTTATGCTTAATATTTTTTTAATGACTGGCCTTCTTCCAACTGGAAATCACCTATATTTAAGCCATTTGAATTGATGAACTGAGGCCTAAAATGCCTAGAGATGCTGACAGAAAGATGATTCTTCCTTTAAGTGGTTCTCTATAGTCTGTGTTAAAGCTTCCTGCTATATCCAGTATTTGTTATTCTACTGTTAACTACCTACATTATTCACAAGAACAAAAGTTCCAGTCTCTCCCCAAAAGATAACAAATGTTATGCTCTTTTTGTGACTTCTGATCAAAGTATAGCATATATGACAGAATTCTTCATAATATGGCAGGTATCAAATAAGGAGAAATCCCTTAGAGATAAATAACATCCTATAAACTAGGTCAGTCCATCCTCTTTAAGGTGAAAGGGTCCCCAGTACTTGTGAACTATCACAGAAAAAAAAAAAATAAAATCCTTATTCTGCCTGACCAAGATATGGATAAAGATGAAAATAAGCCAGAGAAGATCTGAGCCAGAGAAAGTGTAGGTATATTTAAAAGCATTCATTTGCAGACAGTTATAATGACTATGTCTGGTTTCATTCTAATCAGAAAGATGAAGAAGAATTCATAGGCTCCCTTCAGCAGTACCGAGGACATTATGTGGCAGCTGTTTGTTCATACGGTAAATGTATAACACCATGTCTTGATTATTAAATATGTATTTGCAGGTTTACAGGAATATTCCTCTGTCAGACATCAGCATACTTTATATTCAGGTGCAACAGCCTTATCTAATGTTAAGCAACCTCAGCATATTAAGTACACTTTGATTTTCCTTCAGTTATTCCATGACGCTCAAAAAATTGATTTTTAAGATTTTTATCAATGACCTTTAAGGTTCTTTTAGGGATGATTCTCTGCTATCATGGGGATTCATGATGGACTTACATGCCTGGTTGTTGTCCATCACTCCTTTGCAGTGTTCACTTTTTTATATACAATATCTTTTGAGAAACACTTAATTCTTTGTGCTAGATTAGTTGCAGATACTTTTAAGCCCTCTTTGAGATTGCTCTTTCTGTGCAACTTCCTGAACTACGATTTCTCCATCTTAAATGTTAAAACTAATGACCAGGAGCTTGCAGTACCTGATTACGTTGCATGATAATGAATTTCCTCCTTGAATGTAATTTTATGTTACTGTTCCAATTACATAGGCAAAGTGTATAGATTTCTACTTGCATGCATAATTTCTTTCACAAAAGTTTAAGTACAAATTGCCCAAAAACTCATCTAAAGAGATGCTTTGTACTGTGCTGCAGCCTAGAAAACAAACTCAGATCAAGCAGTTTCTCTTTGAAGGGTAACACATTGATCCATCCACTCCCTGTGTTGCACAAAAGAACAGACTACCTTATCTTAAAGGCTCTTTCTACTCTGAAAATCTAAGACTCAACTGCGATATTAGAATAGCTATCTGCTCTCACGATTATAAAAGGATGCTTAGCACAGAGCCAACAGTCCAGAGGTTCTTGCCACAGGTGGTCAAAAATATTCCAGCAAATTATCCTGATCCATGGATTCCACAGAAAGCTTACTGAAGTAGCATCATTTTCACAGTCCCATGCATACTCAGAAAGGAGAGTATTAATGCTTATTTTCCTTACAGCTAACGTATATCTATTTCTCTTCAAATTAGATGTGAGTGCTCACAAATTAAATATGTAAGCAAAACGAGAATGTACCTTTCCCACACGATAACCCCAAATGTAATAGCATTCTCAGTCTATTTGTCATCCTAGCCACGAGTGAGCTGAATCTGGCATCTGAACTCCTTTTTCACTCAAGCAAACACCTATATAGGTCAAAGGAAAATTGCTTTTGTAAAGACTGTGAAAATTGAGCAAGGAACATAGGACCTGGTATACAAGTAGCAGGATACAGTATGCTACAGGGAGATTATGCAGTTTAGCTATCCATCTCCACAGTACTCTGATTTCTCTTAGCAAAAGACACTGCAGCAGAAGCATAAAATACAGCCTACACACATTGTACATTTGAAATGTAAGCGAAAGTGTCAAGAGCAACTAAGTGAAAACAGTGTCTAATACAGACACAAGTGGAATCATGTCTCCCATCAAGACAGTGGAGTTAAATTGGGTACGATCAGTGACTTTGGTTAGGCATCTCCTCCTGTTGTGAACACAGATGTGCAATTTTCCCTTTTTTTCCAGAGGTATGGTGTATGGTCCTTATTGTTCTCTCTGATAACAACATAAATAACTCAGCTACTAGATTAAAGAAAGGTCCATGCTGGAAGTTGGAGAGTATTGTGGGGAAACCTGACTATTTACTTGCCCTGTTCTGCTGGCCTCTTTCAGAGCCAGGCCAGATGAACCTCCGATGGCTGTCCTGGTTCAGTTATGCTCCTTCAGGCAGAAGAGAGCCTCAGACAGGCTTCTCTGGGTCCTGCTGCCTCAATGAGGGCGTACAACCCAAGCTTAATAATATGATGTTGCCTTTGAAATGTCTGTACAGCTTGTACTTTATACAATTGCCAAAAAAATTGATTTACAGAGCCTTAATGACACCTTGAAAATAATTGTAAAAGGACTTTCACTTCTATGATCTGGTAATAGAAAGAGTAAGGAAAAAAACCATAAAGACCTTTTTAGGTTTATTTTTCCCAGATGTTAAAAACACCAAAAGGGAAACATTTCAGAATGACTCATTTGTAACCTCACAATTGAAAAAACTATTTAAAACATCCCCCAAACCTGACAGCCTACAATCAAATGAATCAACCAGGAACAGAACCCAGCCAGAAGCTCCTACCACATATTGATGCCTGGAAAATGTGACGCTGGGAAGCCATCATTCTTCAGCTACAATGGCCTGAAATTATTTGGTAAACAACATGACTGCAATGTAAAGGTAGAATAAACAGCGCAATATTAAAAATTCAAGAATGACTGCAGGGACTGATGAAATTATTACTCTATGTTTTTTTGTTTTATTCAAGTGCCAACAATATTTAGTCATCTTTCTCTCTTGTTTTTCTTTCTGGCATTCCTTTCAAAATGCACTTGTTGTGGTAATGCACTAGGTTAACCCTAACTGAACTACTGAACAGCTAGCTTGAGCACCAGCCACTGCAGTCTTTACAGCACTGAGGAAGGCTTCAGCACTTACTGTTTTAAAGAAAAATACACACATGTATGAGGTGCGGCTGGCTCACTCTGTGCAGCTTCTCCACAGCTGCTCTGACACCAGTGAAACCACACCGCAGTGAGCATCAGCTGAGTTTAGCCAGAAATCACAGCCATTAAATGTAAATGTGGCATGTTCATACCCAGCTGAAAAAGTTCAAGATCAAAAACACTGTCACACTGTCCGAGCTGTAGGTAGCACGATTTCAAGATTATTCTGCCTTCGACAACAACCACAGCAACATTCGCATTTTTGTCATGGGAATGCTCAGAGTTTGGGCAATTAAAATCCATGAGGATTAGGCCAGAAGACAGGACAAATCTACAAGGTCACAAGCACCATAGTGCAGCGTGTCTCTGAAAAAAAACCAGGGTGAAATAGCAGTCTGTGACTTCCTGAGGACTTAAATTGCTACTTTGTCCATGCTGCAAAGAGCTTTTCATGTAAGTGCACATACACAGTATTAGGTTCAATTAAAAGAAATGCAAGAAATCTTGCAAGGATATCACAGAAATTAGTTTAATTTTCCTGGGTCACAGTTGATGCATGTCTTCTCTGCATCCCCTGTGTCAGAGGGTCAGAAGATAATGTACTTCCAAAAAGACAGAGAGGCTGGTTGAATTCGTAGTTATCCTCACCAAAGCACTTTGTTGGTTTTTTTTTTCAGTTCCTCTATTGTTATCCTTCAATAACAACTCTTCTGAATTACAGAGGAAGATCTGCATTTCAAGTAGAAAGCCAATACCTTCCCTTTGGTTCTAGAGAAAGTGGAAACCCTTTTGGTAGATAAAACGGGAGTGAGAGTGACTATTCTACTCTTTGCATCCCCAGTTGTGTTCATTTTTCAACAGGAGAAAAAACTAAAATCCAAGCACTAAACTTCACCTTTCTGTAAGAGACCACACACATGTTGAGGTTCTTGAGCATAGAAATCATAAACTTCCAAGTGTGCAGACACCCCCCATGCTAGGGCAACGTGAACTGATAACTCTGAATTCACTCTTTGGACCCTGGGTTTCATTTCCCTACAGTTATGAGTTTACAAGGAACTGCCAGGGAATTTTATAAATTGCACAGCCCTCAAGCCCTTAACTCAAACTCCAGGCTCTCTCGTCACAACCACAAAGTAATCTCAGGTGAAAATTATGACATTTTTTATTTTAATATTCCAAGTATTTATTGATTTTTATTGTTCTTGACAGAAATTAATTGAAACTAATTTGAATAAAATTAGTTTCTATGTCGATTTAAGAAAGCTCTGCATTTACTTTCTGATGTATCAGCAAATTGACATGGAAAAACATTTGAACCATTTGCGAATATCAAGTAAGAGGTTTTCTCTTGAGGAAATTACTTTGTAGTCAAAAACCTGTACATGCTTTCCAAATAGGGCCATATAAGTTTCTAACTTCTTTCTAGACATAACATACATTAAACAGTCAAGAACCCAGATAACTAAGCCTGGAGCAATCACTTTTCCTCGCCTGATGGCAGAAACCCAAAATAATTTCCCCGTTTCTTTTTGTCCTGAAACATCCTCTCATTTGCCTTCTTACAACTTCTACTACACGAGCAAGTAAAACTGAAGAGAACAGAATCCCTCACTGATGAAATAGTTAAACTTTACCGGGACCTCGGAGCACATTCAAGTTCAACAAACTACAGAAAGTAAAACCGGGTCAAGAAGAGGTGGGTGGGTGGTATAAGCAAAGGTGTGTCACTAAGATTTTGAAGTGATGCGAAAAATACGGCTTCGTAATTCTTTGAAGTTAAAGAAACAGAGCACATACTACTTGTAATTCCACAGTGACACAGCCCACAGGCTGGATCCTCCCAGACCTTCATGAGGCACCCCCTTCCAGAGCTTCTCGATTCAGAATACTGAAGGGTTAATAGAGTTTAAAACCATTAGGCTTCACAATCATTTTATGATAAAGTCCACCTTGCAGAAACTGGAGAATTTGTCTGAAATCTATCTTTCTGAGACAAAACTGAATAAACAGTATCTCAGCCTGACAGAAATATTATTATTCTTTTGTAAAACAACAGACTATTGACATGTTTTGTACAAGATGGCATTTCAGAAAAAAAATAAAAAAGCCAGTACAAAACAGAAGGATTTTTAGTTGCTATTTTTAGCTCTTCTGAGAGATTTATGTATTAAAAATAAACTTGTAAAGAATGTAGTTCATCATACTCATCACATCTGCTACTCTGTTTTCCTTTTAATGCTAGAGAAAAAAAATGAAAACTGTCTGCTAGGTTCGTGAAAGAATTTTTAAAAATTATAAATTAAATTATATTACAGCAATAATGGCAAACATTTCAGTAATTACTTCATATCTTACTAGAACATAGATGTATTTGTATTAACTAGGTAATCAGAACAAGGGCAAAACCCACTCATTAAACAATAATAAGAAGTATATTAAAAAACATAACCGAGGCAAATGTTGCCTATTTTCATTGTCTTCTCACTTTGCATTGACACAAAAGTCCTTTTCAGCAACAACAACTGATAAAGGCTCTGCTTGCTCAAGCTGTAGACCTCAGATAAGTATTTGCCCATCCAGTGACATTAATAAGGCTTTTGGTTACTATAGGGATTTGCCTGTGTCCAGTCAAAGCAAGGTCAGACTCCCCACCACAAAGGTCAGGGACTATTCTCATTATGCACAGTTCTTCCCATTCACTCTCCAACCTACACAACTGGTTTTGATGAGAACCCACTTTGTCTTTGAACCAACTCATAGACAACCATCTGTAGTTTACGGCTACTTCTCTCTTTGTTCATCTTTATTTACAAGACACCTCCTGAGAACCATTTCTGGGCAGCTCTGATTAAAATTTCATCACTGAATATTCAGATGTTTCCTCTAACTCACGCTTGCCCCTCAATCGCCTGCATGTTCCCTGTGTCTACCTCTGATAGCTTTCTTTATCCACACTCAGTTCAGCATTAACTTCACATCCTAAAAATAAGGTTTCTTCTGGTTTACTGTAAGACTTAAAGTTCAGCATTTTGTGTAATCTCCAAAATCCTAATACATACAAGAGTTGCATACCTTCACCCATTTTGTTTTTTTCTTTTTTTAAATGGAATTCATTTACTAGCCATTAAGAAAAACTTTACCTGTTCCAACCATTCTTCATGTTAAGATTAACCAGCTATCTCAATCTTAACTACTTAGTAAAAAGAACCATCTTGTTTCTTTTTCGTATTTATTCTAACAATCTCTCTCTTATTCCTTTTCTGGTTATTCCTGTTCCCATCCAAGTAACAATTGAGCCTGGCTCTTGCTCTAAGTATAATGCTTAACACATGTTGAGGATTTTTTCCTTGAATGCAAGTTACATTCTCTTAAACTTCAGTGACTCTTTGCAGTCTCATGGTTGAATTCTGCTCATGCCTTGTAGAAGCGAGGCACTATAACCAGAGAACACCCAAGTTTAACTATTATTCTCCTTGGTGACAACAAAACCATTCTTAAGAGTTCGTTGAGCTTAAAAACATATACCATAGCTTATAAATTCCTTTATGAGCACTTCCATTCAGTCTCGACTGATGAACACACCACAAATGTTGATGGTAATGTATATAACTAAGGCACGTTCTGTTTGGCTTCAATGGTGTTTATCACATTTTGTCAATAGTATTTTCAAGTGCTGCACTATAGTTTCCTTACATTGATCAAATAGATCCACTTATGCTCTTGGCATCACTGCTACCTAGAAGTTAGACATTTTTGCCTTTAATGGAAGTCTTTCTAGACATGTACAATCAACTGTCTACTGGCATACATCCCTTTCCATTCGTTCTGCTGGTCACCATCGGAAAGGATTGAAAAGATTAAATGCTAATATATGTGCACAGACATAGGAATTTCTATACCAACCTTTTAACTGGTGAAATACTGTTCACACCATGTATTTTTAGTCCAAGAAATTCAGCCATGAACCTCTTTCATGTCAATTAGTGTCTTAACAAATTAAAGACAGATGTACAATCTGTAGCATAAGCTTACATGATGGAAAGCAAAAAAAAAAGTAAGTTTTTCTGTAATTGCTTTAAGAACCTTTTTAGGATATACAGCCTTCAAGTGTAATTTGAGTTATTTAGCCATTCTTAATTCCAAGAAAGGAAAAAGTAAGTAATGGCTTAGATAAAAACCTTAACCATGTGTAAGGAATTAGCTCAGTTGTACAAATTAATTCTTGTTGATAACAGATACTTGACTGATTGATTTGTTTTAATTATGTCATAAAGAAATATTCTGTGCATTCACTGCAGTTATTCATACAATGCAAAACTCCTAAACGTATATTAATTTTGGCACTGAAATCCCCAGCATCGTAATGTTTTGATCTGAGCATGATGCTCATTAATCTAGCACAATTACCACCTTTTAAACATTACTGCAGTGTTTACACTTGGATATAATGAGACAGACATTGTAAATTGGACAACACACTAGGGCAATTGAATACTTTTAAAACGAACAAAAACACCCCTAACATTCTGTCAAAAGGCACACAGCAAATTTAGGTGACAGACATTTTCTTAGATAGCCTTGGTTTTTAATTTACTTTAAATATTTTTGAGCTCTGGGAAAACACTTTAGCCTTCTAGAAAGGGTGTGTTATTAGTGACTGTCGATTGATCTGACTAAAGCCTTCATCATAAAAAATTTATAGCTCCATATAATTAAAAAATCCAAGCACTGTGAGTTGACTAAAATACTGTGGACTCTTAAATAATTCAAATTTGTGTTTAGTTACAGCAGCTGTTTAATTAAAAGGTAGAAACTGCAACTAATCCACTATGGTTGAATGAAATATAATCTATAACAGAGTTTAATCCCCCTAAGACAGAGAACAGTGATATGGATTCTAGAAGTCAGGGGCTCCATTTAATGAATCTCACAAAAGGGATCATAATACAACCGAGCCAGCGCATCTTTGTTTCTCTGATTATCCAAATAATGAATCATTTCCCAGCTTGGTGCTGAAATTATAATTTTGTATTTTAATATTAAAAAGAAAGTTCTTTCACATGCATTATGTAAACTCTTCTGTTGGAATTTGTACTCAAAGCTTTACCAGAGTGAGAAATTAGATGCACAAGAAAGAATGCATTTTTTGACTCTTAGCTAACTACTTAATTGTTCATAATTAAAACATTTTGTAACAAAATTCTTGCACGAATGGCCTGGAAGTATCTTTTGTAAGTTAAAAGTCAGCTAAGGAAACTGCTGCACACACGAGTTCTGCAGTTGCTTGCTCTAGCTCGGATGCAATGATTCAGGCACGATTTCAACTTTATATCAATTCCCAGAAGTATACTTCAAGGCAGGAGCACAACAAAACATTTTTTCTTCACTTCTGTATTTTTAATTACAAAACAGAATGAACAAAGCTAAAAATCACCACGTTTTCCTTCTCTGATCCAGAAAGCATTCATTAGTTTGGGATGTTTGTAATCATACTGAATTTTGTTTATACCAAGGTAGAGGGGCTATCAAAGCAGAAAATGGTAGTCCTTAATTAGAGAGGCCAGGTGGCACACAGAGTCACAGCACAAGTGCCTCTCCACATCCCTGCCAATGATTGAAGACTTGACCTCAGCAACCATTCTTCAGGGGTGAAAAATAATACAGTCACCAGGTGGCCATCTCCTCAACAAAGACAGCCATCTGCACCAAAATGTGCTCAATTATGTTTAGTTCATTTTAATGTGAACCATTATCTATTAGAGTCACGGCAGGAAACCACGAGGTCCTACTAATTGAAACTTCAGCTGTGACTTAAACCTCGTCCCAGACAGAAGACAGACACTTTACCTGCTGAGTCCTTCAGTCCAACAGGGTTAACATTTTTTCCTGAGTGTCTGATCAGATACACAACAGTAAATGCCTGATCTGCAAAATAGCTGAGGTTTTGTGGTAGGACTCATTCTGTGGAAGTTTTTATAGGTTTCTCAGTGCTGCCTGTCAGCCCAAAAAACAGTTTGATTTTGCACACCACTGTTTATTTTACTAATGAGCTGAAGGAGTTGTACTTGTGACTTGTTAACAAGCAGCTATTAACTGCTTTGAGGAACACCCTGAGAAAACGCAATGCAATGCAGGCTGCTAGTGCTGAGTCACATACAGAGGGCAAGCTCTGCTTCTGCAAAGAGAACCCCAAATTCTGTGCTAGTCTGTGACCTCCCCCAGCATACAGGAATCACACTGTTTGCTCGCTCATCCGTTCCTCAGGTATGGGGAGACTGAAAACGTACACCGAAATGCAAACAGAGGGTAAACATCTTGGGGAAAAAGCACGGCCAAGGGAAAACAAGAGAGGAGTTTGTACCCATCATAAAGATGCTCCTTCCAATGCTCAAATTTCCCTAAGCACCTTGACTTCTGTAACCGGGAGAAGCTAAATGGGAACCTCCATCTTTATGAAGACCAGTGCCCTGCCACTCAGCAGTATTTCCCCTTTGTTATTTCAGCTGCACTTGAAATAGATCCAGCACTGAACAGGAACTACCGTGGGGAGCACCCACCCGAGAAAGACCACTTCAAGGATCCCAGCAGAAGGCGCACCAGCAAGGCAAGGGAACGTCTGATGGAGCTGGAAGCTTGGGACACATTGACCCACCGCATTCTGCATTTGGAGGAGTGGGGACTGCATGAAGTAAAAGATGCCTGTCATTCCTGCGAAGACTTGATTGAAAGCTCACAGTCACCTCACTGGCTGTAAAGTATCAGTGGCATCACCAAGCCGTCTCTAGCTGGTGCATTAGGAGCGCTGTGCTAGAAGTTAACTTTCTGTGCTGTCATTTACATCTCCAAATGCCCAGGCAATCCTTGTAACATGGACAGGAGGAGATGGTCACAGACAATCGTGGATCTTCACTCAAACAAGTTTTTATTCAAACGAATAAAAGAGTAAAGACAGAGTGTTATGACTCCAAGCACGCACATTAACAGAATCATGGTTCATCAATTTTTAAATCCACATTTAGAGCTTCCTCCTAAAAGCCAAAAAGTAGATACAATACTCTTGAAAAACACAGCATCTGTTCTCTTTCATTCCTTGGTTATAGATAACCTTCATAAGCTGATTTGCTCATGACAATAAATTTATTTTCAGAAATTATACTCCTGATCTAATATGAAACAATAAATAATTCAGAAGTTTCACATTATTACAGGGAATTATATTTAGGAGATCAACTAGGGATCTCTGTAATGAGAAACATTCACCTTGCTAGAGGAATGCTACTCTGCATTTAATCTTATAATATTCCCTTCAGGGTGTACAAGACAGCTTGCTGGAAAATATAATGACTCCTTGACTATTTTCTGAAGGAAAAAAAAAAAAAAAAAAAAAAAAGAGTAAAGAAAACAGTGATATGGAAATGAGATCTACATTTCATTTGAAATTTTATATGCACTATTTTAAAGCCACCTTGTTTCAATATGGAGAAAATCAAAAGATTTTGATGGGCCTGATGATGTTATTTAGAAAAAAAGAGATTAAAACCACAAAGAAACAAAGAGTTGGCAAATGCGGTCATATTAATAGAAAGTGACTTTTACGCCACAAACAGGAAAAGATCTGCTTCAGCTGTTTTTGTTATATTATTTGTTACTAGAAAGAGAAGGGAACAAAGTTCCCATTGCCCAAAAAAGCAAAAGCATCTGTTGAGGTCACAAGTGACCAGCTAACCAAGCACAGCAGCACCAAGGACGCTGGCAGCAGCACCGCTCCACTCTCACTTTTAGGCAATCAGCACCAGCGACAGTAGCTGAGCACTGTGGGAACAGAGGAATACATTTTAGAGGACTGTGATGTTGGGCACTCATCTCAAAGTAACAACATTGTAACTAAGTATTTTTCTCTCTTGCCCCCCCATTCGGTGTAATTTATGTTGGCCAAAAGAAGGAAATTATCTACTTTTTCCAACCAAAGCTGATGATGGGGGTCTGCTGCATGCAGGGTAATGAATATTGATGTATGCAGACCTTTTCTCAATGAGGTAACTAAACAATACACACATAGTTTCCACCAGCATGGAGTCTCCAAGAAAAATCATTAAATTGTCAGTATGTATGATCAGCTCTAAAGAAAAAATAAATATTATTGATGATGACAGCTTACTATTGTATCTCTGCATCATTATGCAAGAGGTGTACATTTTCAGAGCATGCTATGAGAAGTAGGCAGACAACACCATTAATTGCCTGTGGGATTTAGGTACGCCATTTAGATGCAACAGCCTGAAAAAACATGTCTAAATTTTCCAAATGCTTTATTATTTTTTTAAGCATGGTACCTTCTGCCTCAAAGTATTTCACATTACATTCTTCAGAGTAATTAAAAATCTACTTATAATTAACTTTGTGGCAAACCAGAAATTTTGTCTTAATGACTATAAATGGATAATCTAAAAGATCAACTTTGATACTTTAGAAAATACAGTGATATTTAATCTATAAATACAAAAGAGCTCCAGGAAGAAGGATCTTAAAAATTTCTATTTTGGTTTCCACCTATGTTGTTATTATGCATCAAATGTCCATAGGCAACTGCCATCACAAAAACTATAAGGCTGAAAATTTCTACTTAGGCACTAATTTCAGAGTTTCACTTTGAAACAAGGATTCTGATATAAATACAGTCTTACTGTGATCTTTTTCTCTAAAAAGTCTCAAAACCCAATGGTCTATGTTGTATTTATGCAATAAACTATAGTGAGTTGACTATCTTTCAAACAAAGTTCCAGTCCCTGTATCGTAAGATTCCACAATAGTAATATGGAGACACTGACCTCTGTCAACTATCTGTATTTACATTTTTCTTCAGATTTGGCAGCTTTCCTCCAGAATTGACTTTATCAAACACATTCACAAATTATTATCTTCCTGCTTTCATCCTAGTTAATTGGAGAGTAGGTTTACTACATACAAATACTATTTTGTAAACAGTCTAGCAAGATATGCTGTGCAATCCACGTGAAAAGAGACACTATGAATATGTAGTATCCAGATGTAATTCCATCCTTAAGTACTCACAAGAATAAAACTCAAAATCACTGCAAATCCTGAGCCAAATAAAAAAGTGTTCTTTGCCATTATCAAGACAACCTCATTTCTTTTACCCTAGGAAATGCAGCTCAACTATAAGTTACAGGTATCAGTTAACAGCATTCGCTACAAATATGTTAAAATGGCATGTATTAAAATTAATTAGATTTCCAGAGGAGTAATGTGGTATTTGGACTTTGACATTAAATCAATTCAAGCTTTACAAATACTCTTGACAACCCCACCCGTAAAATCAATAGTAAAACCTTGTAGCCTTTGGAAAGGACAATGGTATCTATGTGCAAATAGGAATTTAAATAAAATTGGAATTGTCTGTAGTAGATAGGTTTGGGATTATTCTAGCATTTGCACAGTATTTAACATGACTTCTGAGTTATTCTTAATCTTATATTCCCAGTCACAATACAGAGGTTCTTTAAAGATGTAGTTGACTATTGTGAATATTTTCTGTATGATACCTTGTACATTGCACTTTTTTTTTCTCCATTATTAAAAGAAAGTTCTGGGATTAGTTTAAGGTAAAACGTGTATCTTCTCTTTGCACTTACTCTACCAAAGTGGTTTCACAAATCACGCAGTGATGGCAAGATTCTAAATTATACTTATGATAGCAAGCAGCTGTGAAAATCACTATGGGAACATTGGTAGGAGGTGGTGATATCATTTGTCCAGAACTAAACTTTTTATTTTTGTGCTACTTAATAAAAATTACTACTTTTTAAGATGGTTTTCGTTGTTGTCACCATTCATCTTCCAGTTTCTCATTACGTTAAACAACAATATCAAAGAAAAAGTAGGTGTTTTTTTCCAGAAAGACACCATAAACATCAGTCTAGAAACCAAGACCTGACAGTGACAGAAGAAACTGGTGAGACACACTTTCACAATCATTGAAAATGTTAAGGCTTCAAATGAAAAACAAAATGAAAGCATCCCGAAGGATGCAGCTACCACAAAACAATCCTGAATCTCCCAGAGAAGAGTAGAATATAAATATTCATTGTTCTCAACAGAGAATAGCACATTGCAAGCTCACTGCAAAATAGAGATACTTTAGTATATGTTGAGGCCTCATAACAATGGGATTTGCCAATTAAATCTGAGGGGTGTGATCATTTCTGTTGTGATATGGTGAATAACATGCTGAGAGACACTCAGATGAAAGGGTTTTGAAGCAGGCTTTTTTTTTTTTTTTTTCCCATCCTGTGTAAATATGAGAATGAAATGTGGTAGACAAGCCTGGGGAGACATAAAGGAAGGTTATTTTGAGGTTGTTTTTCTTTACTTAAGATAGCTAAATGCTAAACTAATACCAGCTATATTTACTTTTATTTTAAAGCCTGTAAATTGCACCTAATTATTAGACCCTGATGAAGTAAGACCGAAATCCGAGAAAAGGCAGGTATCTAATGGAATTATTCCCTGTTATGTCTCATGATTAAATCTTGGGACTGTGCTGTGCATATCTAAAGAAACAAATCCCCTTGGTTGCTTCCACCAAGTAAGTGTGAAGGACAGAGGATGGCCACCCTGCCACTACTGTAATTTTCAATCCTTTTGTTACAAGGGGCAAAACCCCCTGACTGTGACTCTCTGAGGCTGAGGGGGGAAAGGAAGGTCCTAATGCAACCTGACAGCATTCACAGAGAGCAGCTCACCACATTCCTGCAGGATTCACTGCTAATAATCCTCATGAAGGGGTTAGCAGGTTCCCTATGCCATCCTTTTCAAAGGCTGAGTTAGGTGAGGCACTGAAGTGACAGACCCAAGATTATCCATCACCATCGCTGTTCACATTAACACAGTATGTGGCAGCCAAGTCATGGGCCTCATCCCCCAGACTACACACAGTTTAAGCAAAATATAAAGCCATCTTGCTTGAAAATCTTATAATCCAGCAGAAGGCAAAGAACCCTAATAGATGGAAATTCAGAATAAAAAGCTGCTGTCTGGCATTTCTACAGTAGTCTCTAGTTATTAACCACCTCTCTCAATAACCTGAAATCATTACATTTCTGGTGTATATGCCATAGAAAAGGAGATATTTAAGGAGAGTTTTGAAGGAGAACCAACATTGCTTTATGGGAGTGTGTTGGGAGCTCTTCTGCCTGCGGGCATGGAAGGAGGTGCTGGAAGCTCTGCTGACAGCGTGGTCCATTGCACTCTGCATTCACTTCTTTTCTGAACTGACCTGAGGGCCATATGTTTCCAGTATGGTCATTAATACTGTTTAACTGGCAGGCACAGATATTTAAAGAAATCTAAAGGGAAAACTCCTTTATGTATATCTATATTTAAATAATGTTTCAGATCTCTTGTATAAGCACCGCCCCTACTAGCAACTACCACAGTATTTCAACCTTCAGTAGACTCTGTAAGACGTCATCTATCATTTTAATGTGACATACACTTATTTTCTTAGAAAATGAAGCCCCCAAAACCTAAAACACTATGCTACCAAAACAAAAGGCTACCAAAAGGGATCAATGGTAATACGTGGCTCTGTCTGGAAGATCATTTAGAAGAACTGAATAAAAAAGACCTAGCTAATATATTTAATTAACAACTTCTTGTCCTTTAACATCATGTCTTGTATTAAATGACAACTAGCAAAGAGTTTTCACAGAGCATGAAGTATCTTATTTCAGCTCATATTCTACAGAAATATATTTGATGGCCAGTCCCCATTTTGTCAATATGGCAGATACCATCTAATCTTCGTGCAGCAACATAAATCAGATATATCTTCACTTTTCTTGATAAACTCATTTACCCTCTTTCAGTAGCCACCAGCTCCCAGTGTATGTACAGCTATATGCTAAACCCTATTTTGGTCTCTCAAAATCATTGTCACAATTTCCTTTGACTTCAGCAAGACTTGGATTTGGCCTAAGGAATTTATCCCATTTATTTGCAAAGCTTTTGCTAAGTCTGTAAATCCCTGGAGTAATGTTCATATTGCAGGAAGAGAAATCTCTTAAATGTGACAGAGTTTATAAATTTCTGAGGCACAGAAAAGTCTGGAGAATGCTATTGCTATACTCTGAGCAATCGCCTGGCACACTGGGTGACGGCAAACTGGTTAATGCAAAGGGTTTCATGAGGATTTTTTAAAATAATTTCTCTTCCACCTTTTTGAATGGCCACACAACTACTATCAGATTCTGTATTAATATGCATTATAGGGACAAAGAAGTGAATAAGTTAAGCAGTAGTCTCCTTCCAGGCACTTGCTGCTGATCTATAAACCTTATGAAGTGTAGTATCATCATTTTGTAGGTCATACACCCAAGAAATTTAATTTTGCTTAGTTTTCATAAGAACTTCATTGCTGCAAAATAATTCAGATTCAGCTAGAAAAATAAGCTCACCAATTGGTTAAGACTTAGCTCTAGATGCTTCTTGTCAAGAGTAATCCAGAAAGAAGCTGAAGAATAAAAACAAGTAAAGGGTAATGACAATTTTCATAAGCAAACTAGGAACAGCTGCTCCAGGGTCAGTAACTGGAAAAATGATGTTAATGACCCTGCATTAGCTGGGTAAAGTGTCACAGCTAAAACAAATCAGTCCAGATTTGAACCATTGTGTGGCTCTACATCAGTACCAATTAAGGTGGCAGACGATGTATAAAGAGCATGGACAAGGGATATTATTATGTTACGAGCTGCATTGATTTTTACAAGGCTTGTTTGATTGACTGACTGATACTATCAAGTAATTAGCTTTAATCTTGGGTTACAATGACCAGAAGAAATCCTGAATCAGGTTATATTTGATCTTTGATAGTACTTCACTGATAGGAAAGCGCTTAAATAAGGCAGAACCCTAGTTTCCTTTGTAAAGGCAATGTTACACGAATAGTCTGTGCAGAACTTGGCACGCTCGGGAGGTGCCCAGGCTGCATACAGATTCTGGCCACACAGGCAGCAGTCAGTAAAGAATAACATGAGAAGTCATTCCAGCCCAGGAGTTCTTCATAATTGGTTTAATGTTTTGGCAAATCCAATTTTAAAAAGCATATATGTAAAATAGTATGCAAATCTAGAACTTTTTTTTTTTTTTTTTAAGATGTACATTCCCTTTCCTAAAAGACAGCCACAAAGGACAGAGGGGGAAGATGCCCAGCCCACTCGTCCACTGTGGCCACTTCTCTCACCAACAAAGCCAGGACCTTTACAAAAGCATTTACAATTTGCAAGCTCATTATCCATAAGAAAACCAGACTAATGTGGTGTCTGGAAGCTGGCCTTTCGAGTGAGCCCTTCCAGTGCATTTCTGATCCCAAATCCCAATATGACACTTATCTGAAAGGAAATTCTGTAGGAACAGAGGACCAGGTTACAGACATATGCAATACCTCTCCTAGGACAAGTAACAGCAAGATACCTTCATTTTGTCTTTATTGGCCCCAGCTCTTTTAAATCTATTTTACATATATGCCTAAGTTTAGACCAAGGCTATAAGAAACACTGCATTTTTTTAATCTTTGAGTTCCTCAACACACCCGTTGATTTCTAAATACATACTTGCCTTCCCTCCATTTACATACTTGCACTTGCTCAACATGTGGGCCACTCCGCTTCCTTGAATATCACCTCCCTCCCTTCACACATTTGCTCTCACACCCCTGTCCTCCTGACCCATATAATTCAGCTACATACTCATGAAGGTCTCTACTTTCTCCTGCTCACACTATTTTTTTTATATATGTATAGATACTCCCCATTTTTGCATAGGCTTTTCCCCTCTTCCCAAGCAAAGCTTCTCTAAAAGCACCTAGCTTTCCTATTTCAGCTAATAAACCCAACAATTTGGGACTACGAAACCACAAGGAAATACCATCACTGAATTTGCTGGCTCGGGCTTCTCCATCTCCCTTCAGCATGTCAGCTCTGATAAGCTACACATGCCTGCAACCATTTCAACATACTTGTTTGTAAAGCATCTGTCAAATCTTCAATTGCATGCAAATTATAAATAATACCATTGGAAATGATGACAGCAGATGTACGGTGATTTTTACAACAGGCAGCCCCGCTGAATTAAAACCTAGCATAGTGCTGAAGATACCCATCTGTAAGAGAAACAGAACATTATTTCTGCCACTGTGCTAGCTATTGACTTGCAGGATTATCCAGGCTCAAATATAATTTCCTTTCATTAGGATAATTCTATATTCATAGCATTTAAATAGTTTGAAAAATAGAGGTAGCATGAGCAAGCTGCAGCTCAACTTATCTCTTTAGTGCTATTAATGTAAACCCCAGTTCCTGGTCATCAGTGTTGGGGCAGGGGTGGTGTTGAAACGCAGTTAGTTTTCTTGTTAAATCTCTCTTTCCCCCCCCTTTGTTATTGATTTGCAGATCTTTTCTCCTAGAATGAATTCTCAGTTCCTTTTCTGGTGACACATTTGTGCATTGATATTTATTGTGGGTTTGGCTACATATATGTATGCCCCAGGGCTTCAGCTCTTATCAAGAGAGAGATTCAGTTTCTCAAAGCTGCAGGTCCTGTTTTTTCTGGTTCAACACACCCTTGCTCTGGAAGTTTCTGGGTTTGCTTGCCTCCTGAGAATTTACAAACTGAGCCAAAGTTCCAGAGTAAAGATAAATGTCTGTATATGCAACAGAAAAAAAGAAAAATGACAGCTGTTCTGATAAAATAATGCTGCCAGCTCATTTGAAAACTGTACTAATTTAAATTGAGGCAGCATAAGCTGATGCTTGCAGGCAGATATTTACAACCACCCTGCACCCCAGCACGGAGCTTGTACCCCAAGGACCTGCCAAGATCCAGGTGGCCCTCAGAGCCAGGGACAAAACTTCGTTTGGCCTATCGACAGCCTAGCTCATGCCCTCGTGAGACCAAATGGAGATTTGCCATTCTTCTCAAAAATAATATATCTGAGTTAAAATTTTGCTAGCTACCACCAACTGCATATGCAAGTGGGCAAATGATACATTATCATACACAATTAGCCTCTGTGAATGCAAATGACACACAAAACCTCCAGTAATCAGGTGCGGAAAAATTGAGTCCGTTTAAAAGGAATTCTTATATTTCTTCTTTTTAAAAGGAATTTGTACAACCTGCCATGGTTTTTACAGTCATTCTTAGGATGATGGGGCATATTAAAAAGAAAGTTTAAGAAAGCAATAAAGGAGGCTGTTCCTTACTGTAACTTGTAAATCTGAAACTAGTGCTGTCTGGGAAAACATCATTGGTGTTGGAGATCATGGGATGGGGAAGACAAGAAATAAAGCATCACGTATGAAAATAAGCATATGCAACTGAGATTTTTACATCTCTCATGAAATCATCTGTCTTCACTTTGAAAACTGTCGAGTTGGTGACACAATTATCAAATTATTAATTATTTTTTAATATTTTTTTGTGAGTTAGTTAAATATGGCTTCCAGGAGGGAGTTAAAAAGGACTTGCATTGGATAAAGGCTTCCCCCCATGGGAAGGCATACAGTCAGAAATGGCTGCTACGTATTCTCAGGGACTTCTCTCTCGTTCTCATTCAATACTGTTTTCTTTGCTAAAGAGAGATACAGCGTCCACATAGCTTCTTACAATAACTGTCCTTTTCCTTCTGATGGGATAACAGTTAAGCTAATGGGATAACCTTAGGAAGCAGAAATTCGACACAAACCAGACAGCAGGTACTTACCAAGCAGATTGCTCTGAAACAGAAATAATGCCACCATAAAGCCTCCATCCAAAATGCCAAAAAATAAACCAAGTCACAGTCCCTAAAACAGTTTTTAGCCCGAAAATAGAGGTTGCAGAGTCTCCGTGAAATCTAAGGACATGCTGGTTTGGATTTTCTATGGAAAACATTCAGATAATAACAGAGCATACAACAATTTAAAACCTTGAGATAGATTAATTTAAAATAAAGCCAGGAAAGACAGGCTTAAATTTGTACAAAATGAGCATACTATGTACTAAGCAGCAGGAGAATATCACATGTTCATCCCATTTTGAGAATGATAGCCAAATTCTTCTTTCTTGGAGTGAAATCCTAGCCCCGCTGAAATCAATAGCTGCATTATCAGAGCTTCACTGTCATCTCAGTCTTTATGACTGCCAGCTCTTTGGCCAATGAAACAAAATTTCAAAGAAAGAATACCATCTTCAAAGGATCTTTATTCACTCTAATATACAGGCATGTATACCAAGTAAATTTTTTGCTATTATGACAGACCTGACGTTCATTTTTTGGTCATATAAAAGCAGCAGATGCCTAACTAGGCAAAATGGGAGAGACAGGAAGGATAATGATAGCATAACAATTCTGTTTAGGAGGGGACAATGTATTCCAGTGGGTTTGAAGAGTTTTCTTTTATCTGCTTTGCTGGAAAGAACTGTTTCTTTGTGAAACAGCCAATATGCAGTAGCTGTGGTTGTTCTTTTTCATTCTAAAAAACCCTAAGACAAACCATAGATAAATTTGCAGATTTTAGATTTGCTCTTAAATTCCAGATGCTGGACTAGCTCTGAATTTAGAAGTAGATGTAACCCCACATCACTGCAAAGGTTCCCCATTCCTTCTGCCTGCTCCCCTGAATGATTTACATGCAGGAACAGAAACTGGAATGAGAAACAGCAGATGCCAGATAAAACCATACAAGCCACGTGCTAAGGAGCTGTGAAAGTACAACTGTAAAGGGAGATGCGTGAATCGCCAGCAGGATTTGCAGCTCATCAGCCTGCCTGGGCTGGGCACTCTCCTGGGGTAGCTGCATTCCCCGGGTGCCCGGCGAGGGTTGCCCACCACTGCTCCTAGGATTTATTATGTTCTTGCCTAAGCCACACCAATGACAGTTCTCTTTAACTAGTCTAAAGCTAATATAGGTCTTATGCAAGCTACAGAAGTGACTGCAATACAGATCTATCCAGAGAGATTGTGTTTCTCTTGGGCCAGAAAACCATGAACTACTTTTGTGTTTTTTCTATTTCAGCTGCTATTGTCTCGTTCCTACAGTCAAAATTCAGTTACAAAGCTGTTCTTTGAAGCTGAATGTTATTTTGTGATATCTATTTTAACAGTAGATACCAAAAAAACCTCAGCAACATTTCATATTACCTTAGTGTCCTGAAAGAGCACAAAACTCTCTGAACACAAGGGCAAACCAAAAGTAATTCAAATTCTGACAGCCTGAGCCACTACCAAAAGGGTTCCCCACATACCATGTGTCCTAAGGAACACAGCTATCTTTGTTCCCAACTTTAGCTGGAACTGGTATAGATATTTTTATCATAGAAAATCTACCAGTAAAGTAATTTTCTTCTCGTCGTTATTTTCTTCATAAAGAAACCTTAGCATTAAAAAGCATTTTAGGAAATTAGAACTGAAAAGCCTTTGTTTAAGCAACAAAACCTGCGCTTTGATGATTCAAATAGCACTGTGAATCCAGTCAACATTAATCATGACAGTCGGCATCCATTCAAGGCAGCAATTAAAATAATGTTATCTCCTGAGTTTTAAGAGCCACTTACTTAACGGGGAAAGGACTTTATATATACAGTGACACACAGATGGCACTTTAGTTCTTACAAAAGAAACAGACACAAATACCTCTCAGAAACATTCAGAACCCAACTGGTAATTTTAATATCTCTATTCTCAAGAGAATTGTCTGTATCTGAAGATCAGTTATCAAATCCCATGATTATCAGAACATGATTACATATAGAATTTACAGTGATAAAATCAAACTATTTCTTTAACAAGCTCACAACAGTCAGAGGAGGGTTTCAAATCACAGCACCACTTCCTATGGCCCTGCACCTCCACTATGGGCAAAGAAAGCACACAGTGGGACATGCTGAGATGCTGCCATCAGCACCAAGAGGGGGGGTGACAACCCTCGTGGGCATGCCTCAAGGCCACTTACTTTTGCTAGCCAGAAGCACAGCATGCCTCGGCAACATGCAAAAAGGAGGTGAGACAACAGGACTCTGCAGTCCACAGCAGCATGGGAGAGCAAACTGAGATTGCCTTCAGATCAGCTATGGAAGAAAGGCTAAGAATTTACTTATTAATCTAATTATTATTAATTAAATTACTTATTTAATTATTATTAATAATTATAGATTCATCTCACTGCCTGTGAGAGCAGCATAAGAACAGTCTAAGAGCTGATGCAGCAGGTACTCGTTCACACTGAATTATATACACTAAAGGCTTAGATTTGAAGTAATTTACTTTCCTTACCAAAATCAGAGCGGAGAGAGAAGATGCAAGACTGAATTCAGGGACTTGGCAGCAGTACATTACATTGTAATACTTATTTTTCAACTCCAATTATAAAAGGCAACCTATTCTCAACGTGAAACCTGAATGGGGTATTTACATTTACTGTATGTGCACTGGCAGAAATCAAATACGTATAACATAAATGCTTCCATTGCCATATTTGGTTCAAATCCAGGAGTGACTGAAGGCTGTGACCATCTGGGGGCATATGTATGATCCCTGTTAATTAACTCCCTGCTTCACCCCATGTTCTCATGGACAACTGTCTACAGCATAGTTGCAATCACTAGCCATTTTGGCAGTTTCACGGCTAAGCAAGATTCATGAAAACTGGCTCTGGAAAGAGAACGGAGCGTGCTCACAGAGAGCTGGCAGTTGTGCTGGCTGGTTCTGCCACTGGAGAGTTCCTCCTCCAAAACTGCTGGTTCTCACCTTTTAAAAGAACTAAACCTACACCTGCACAGGCCTACAGAGTATGTACACATAGGTGCAGAGTGGGAACTACCACCTTTTTATGGCCCAACAAAGGGTTACATACCTGAAGAACTTAAAATATTCCTTTTTTGAGGAGAAAAAAAAAAAAAAAAAAAGCTCATTCATTGCTGGCAGATGCAGTGAGCTTCCAGACAGAATAAAATAATTTTGTGAACAGTTATTTACCCTGAACTCAAGGTTTCTCTGCCTACACATCTGCAGAACTACAATTAACTCAGCAAAACTTTGCCTCCTCCACAGTGTCAGATTTTACAGTTAACTGGTGGACATCAGAAGAATTCCAGTAAGAAAGCCAAATAATTGGAAACACCAAGACTTTAACAAATCAGCACAGATGCACAGATTTGGTTTAATTTTCAGTTTGAGTTAGTAATTCTCAGTTCCAGAAAAAAGCAGAGAACAAAACAGTAGTGAGCATCCACTGTTCACTGGAACTTTTAAAATTTTTTACATCCCTCTGCCAATTTACTGCTCACCCTGAGCCGCAAAGTATTAGGAGTGAAACGTAAATCTTCAACTAAATAATGCAAATGTGATCGAGCCAATGTATACTACGTGCGAGTAAGAGAGAATGTGGGAATATACATATGCAATAAGGAATATTAAAAAGTTTCTTGGGCACTGCAGTATGACAATGCACTCTGATGATTATTAGATAGCACTGGATAAAGAGCCAATTCATTAAAAATTAATGGGACAATATTTCCATCCATACATTATACAGGCCCATAAAGTGGATGTGGAGCTAAATGTTAAATCTGTTGGAAATAACTGCAAAGTGAAGTCAGAGAGTGTCATAAAATAATAGGAACCATGTAATATGAAGGCCATACAATAAAATGGGAAGAAAAGAAAGACAACCTCACTGTCTGCTGAGTCTGCAAAATCAAATGAGGAAATTAGAAAAACTACAATAAACCAAAATTTTCCCTGAAAAATTGTTCCCGGAAAGTGTGCAACAGCAAATAAAATAACCTTATTAAAGAGTTACACTGGCGAGTGGTGAATACAATGACAAATGGCAGAAAGATGTTTTATTGCAAAACAGCAGAGCCATTCACAAAAAGAAAACAACCCTATTGTGTCTTTTGATGAAAGCTCAGCAAGGTAGGGCATTAATATCACCGAGGCAGAATCGGTAACAGGCATCAAAATAGTACAGATAAACCTTTTTATTCAATCAGAAAATGAGAATTCCATTTATTCCATGTTTTCTAATTAAATACATTTCTCTTTTAGAGCAATTTAAAAATATATGTTTCAATATTCTAAGATTTCTTACAGTTTTTGATTACAAAATGAATGCCTGTGGCAAATTACATGATTTTGGATTAAAACCACTACTCAGAATACTCACATCTGCTAGAATGATTATTTCCAAGGTTTGTAGAAAGCTTTTGCGTGGACTTCAGCTATCAGGAATAAATAACCATTTGGTGTGTACAGCCCTAATAAGATATGCCTTTATGAACATTTACCATTCCACATATTTATACAGCAAGATACTTTCTGAAATGATTTTGTTAACAAATGATTCCTTCACAGTGCACTGAGAATTAACATTTCTTCATAGTAGCGATGAAGAGGAAGAAATGGAACTTCAAAGAAAAACTGCTTAGTTCAAATATAGATGTATTTTCATAAACACATAAATCCTAATATTCCCAGAACTTACAAACAAGGCACAAATATTCAAAGAACTCTATCTTTGCAAATCAAATTTCAAGAGGAAAATTATATAGAGAACCTATCTGCTTATCTATGATATCTAGCAACTTGGTTTAGGAGCGCAACAAATACACATTGATGCAATTTAAGAGCCCGCACAGAACTGAAGGAACTGCAATAGTTAGCATAAGGCCAATTTTTAAATTTGACCTGGCTGAGGCACAGGAACAGTGTTACTCATATTAAGAATGGCATTACAAAATGTATCTAAAACAGACAAAGCTCCCCTCATTTCTACTAAACTGAAATGAGATCCTGACCCTGCAGCTCTAAGAACCACCAGCCTGACAGTGACAGCAGTAACAACATCCCGTGTCATCTGCGGATAACGGGCACTGGCATTTCTGAGCCTCTGTGAACGTCTGTACTTTGCGTTTCCAGGACGTACACGGCTTTTAATTATCATGTTGCATCACAATACAAGTCACCCTAAAAATGTACTGGTGCACCTCAGTGGAGCTCAGCTCCCTGGACTGAGTCTGAGACACAGAGCCCACCATTCTGCTGTTTGCAGACTTCTCTCTAATAAAGCTGTGTGTTGCACATCTGGTTTTACAATGTATTTATCATCACCGTTAGTCTCATACTTTGATATTTCAAATACAGATCCTTCAGACAACCGACAACCTTTTCATTTTAGCATCTTCTAATGACAGCTCTTTAGAAGAAGCTAGACATAGAGAAAGACTAATGCAAAGAGAACCTGAAAAGCAAGTTTTGAGTTTGGGGTAGGAAAGACCCCTAACAGAGCTCGGGAAAACATCTATTCCATGCTGCAAAGATCCTTGTGGATTATAAATGTGGAAACTACGAACAGAAAAGGAATTATTCACCATATTATTAAACATGACAAAAAGCTTCTGAATTGAAGCTTAAAACAGGCTATTTAAGATTCCAGCAATCCCTGGGACTTTGGCAACAAAAATGTTCAAAAGCCTTTTATAGTTGCTGTCAGATTTATGTAAAGCATTTGAGATTCCTGTGAACTTATTTATATAACAACCTAAAACTTGAAGCCAACTTGAAAGTCTTTCTATTCTAATTATTCAGAATTGTAGGTGCTGCACAAAAGATACAGAACACTCTTTCTTGAACATCTCCTAAAACGGTAGCTAGCAAAACATAAGACTTAGGTGAACATTTTATGGAATGACTGTTATTGTTGATGAGCTGCATCATTTGATATAAAAATTATTTGGTGAGATGTTTTCCTGTTTTCTATTCAGAGACAACAGGGGAGATATCACCGTATGCTACATTCAACTCTAATTGACTGCTCACATTCCACCCCGCTCGTCTCGCATAATTATTTTTAGGAAAATGCTGCAGTATGTAAAAATAAAATAAATGTTTCCATCTCTTTTCAGAAATATAGCACTGGAATACTTCCTGGAGTCAGGCTCAGGATGGACACCCAGATATTGCTGGGAAGTGAGGTCCAGCTGTCCTGGATGCAAGGCACTGTCATTCAAAACCATTTGGGTTATATCCCGCAGGAACACTGTGCCATCATTCTGGGTCACTCCTCCAGATCCAAAATGGAAAGGAGCATCAGCAGCAAACACATCTAGCCTCTCTCCAACAGCATCCACCCAACTGCATGTAGGGGTCACTGTGGGAGTGCAGCAAGACATGATCCAACAGGGTCTGCACAATTCAGTAAGAGCTACTACACAGTAAAAGAGCCCCCCACCCCAAAAAGCCTTTCAAGCTTTATCTTTCAGGATGATTCGATCACGTTTTCCCTTTCATATTCCCAACAGCTCTCAATGCATTTCCTTCCTTCCCAACTCCCAATTTTCCTGTTCCCACCATTGTGCTGTCTCAATGAGGTCTCTCCTGTTTCAACCACCAGCTTCACTCCTCCCTCATCCTTCACGTCAGCACTTCTTAACTATCTAGGGTGTGCATACTCTCAAACACAGACTTGTCAAACAGACTTCTAATTAGCTTATATGTCTTTATATAGATACTGCACCAGGGTGTCTGCAGCTTCAGAAAACCACAGGTCTAAGAAGAAATAAATACAAATGCTAGAGTATTGGCATTCCATATAAACATTGTGAATTGCAGACACAACAAAAGGGCATTTGCCTGTATTACCTGGAATGTGAATTATCTTTTGTAAGTATTGTGACACCACTGAAACTGTTTTATCCCTACACCTCCACAACTGCTCAGTGCCCAAATGTTGCAGTCTCTTCACAAAAACATATAGTTCCTCATCATTCTTATTTCTTTCATTACTATACAACTCATTTAATACTAGCTTATATTAACTATTCAAAGCAGGAGAAAATTTTTAACTCAAATGAGACCAGAAGCAATAGTACACAAGTTCAAAATTCTTTTCATTTATCAAACTTTTGCCATGTCAGTCAAGAACTAGAATTGTTATTGCAGTAGACCTAAAAAGAAGTCCACACATACAGTACTGCAAGTAAATATGTTAACTTGGTTTGGTTGGGCTTTTTACTTGTTTGTTTTCTCTGTCTTTGGGTGTTTTTTTTTTATTGTGCTGATGACATAGTTTAACACCCATGGATTGTTATAAACCAATGTGGCTTCCCTCTCTTCCTCTGTTTCTTTCATATAGGATTATTCCATATACATTCTGGCTGTGGGATTTTTATGGATTAAGACAGAAGCCAGAAACATTCTTTATTTGCTGCTTTTGGCATTAAAACACCACTTTGATTGCTTTCCTTTTTTTCTACTTAATCATGTTTTAGACAGACAGCATCCAGATTTAACTCATCCAAGCTCTGCTTTGCCATTTTCCCTTTAGCCATAAGAGCTACAGACAGAGGTTACAAAGAGCAAAGAAAAGGTAATTTAATATTTAGTTCAATGACGCCTGTGGAAGTGTCTTGTAAACCTGTGCTGATATCTCAATGAATCACCAGTCACTTATGATGCAAAAACAGTGACATAAAGGGGTAAAATGTTCATAAAGTCTTTAAAAGACCATTAGCTACCAGAAATAAAAATATTAATATCTCTGATAAAAGCATCCTTCAGACATCCACACTGCATTGCAGGCCCCGGGTCAACCTCATCCAGCTTATGCCAGGACAGATCCTGCTTAACATGAGGGTGGAAAACCTGTCCACACAGGGAACACATCAAACATAAGCACTTACAATTTCCCTTGTGTTGCTTGGATCACTTGAGTCAAGCAAAGCGAAGCCTCCACAACTTGCGATGTATTTACTTTATGGGCAGGTGTAAGAACAATCCCACCTGAAACCTCTTGGGAGGCAAAAAGCACAATCCAGTGTTTTACCTCCTACAGCAATTCCCATTGCTCAGGGATCAACGTACATTCAAAGTGAACCAGACCATCTCTCATAAGCCACACAACTGTCCTATGAAAACAAAAGATTTGAGAAAAAAAATATCTGAAGACAAACCAAAAATGTGGGGTACATACATCTCATTTTTCCTCGCAAAAGACGTTTTTCATTCTGACAGAGACAATACCCAGTGAAACTCACCACCCACGACAGACAGGCGTGACCTTCCTAAGCCTGCTGATCCACACAGGAAGCCTGCACTTGCTTCTCAGAAGGGCTGTTTCCATGCTTTGTGATCAGGTATCATTTACTTTGGGGGATTGTATGATACTAAGATTGTTAATAGGATACAGAGCCTTTCACCTGTAGGTCAGCGTCTTCAATTTCACCCCAGCTTATGAAGCTTGATCTTGCAACGTGCTGTGCGCTCTGCAGCGACTGCCCTCCGCTCCTGCCGACCCCCAGGAACTGCTCGGGGCGCTCGGCAGGGGACAGGAGCACTCAGCTCCTGGGAGAAGCAAGGTCCTGCTGGCTAAATGTCAATGTGTGCTGTGCAAGAGACCTAGGTGAAACAGTGCTGTTCCCAGGTTCGTTCCTATTACATTAATAGAAGGACCCACCAGGGCTGCCCCATTTGTGGCGTGAAATCGTGGTGACAGATGCAACTCCACCAGGCACACACAGAGCCTTAGCCACTTCTGCAGCCCAGAAGAACCTGTTCACGGCACAGCAGCAGATGGCCTGCTCCAGCCAAAGGCTAATGATGCCTATGATTAGCCACAGAATAACTAAACAGAGTGGTTCTCTAATAACACAAATTCAGGGCTTTTTACAAACATTAAGTTTCTTTTTTCTTATTTAAAAAGGATAACAATGTCTTTTGAATAAACTAATGGCACCCAGGAGTTGGGAAAGAGTTACTTGCAAGTATGCGTTATTTAGACCAATTTTTTCCTCAGGAAATAATGAGCTGAGTAAGACCCTAACAATTCCAGCCTCAGGTACAGCAATGGAGAAAATCACTCCCTCATTTACATATAACTGTGTAACACATTTCTAAGCGTCTACATTACCAATTTGGAAATATACTGCAAGTTCCCAGGATGAAAATTAACAAATGTATGTAGCACAGCTGAACTCTTCAGTTACAGATAACGTTTCTTGGACTAGAAATCATCAGAATCACCTAGAAAAAGATTTCTTTTCCCTAGTAAAAGTTTTAACATTTTTCAGGGAAGACAAATAAGAGAGACTTGTCCGTAGGAACTGTTTAACATATCTGAAAAGCTAATGCATTTACTTTAGACTGAGGTCAAAGCTGCATGTCTTTTTGTAAGTCATATTTTACTGTTATTTTGTAGTAGTATAACAAAAATACAAATTTTACAGAATTGTAAGTCAAAACTGCAATTCTGACTATAAAATGGGATCTTATTTTGTCTTTTAGTCTCAAAAACTGGAACTCAAGTACTTTGTAAGTCAAAATGAAATTCGTTCAAAATATTATCTTCTATTTATTATTAGTAGTCTTTTGACTGAGTAAATATTTTCTATTAAATAGAAAAGTTGTTTTGACAAAATTATATTTTTGTTTAGAAAGTATCTTGCACAAAAAAAAATCAACCTTCTCTAAAAAACCAGAGGGTTTTTTTTTTTGCATATGCCTCTTTCTGTGTGGAAGAGGTGGCTGCTCTTCAGTCTCTCAATTTTGTTGCCTTCTCCTCTATTCTATAAACCCACTGTTAGAGATGCCAGCACTGAACCATCAAACAGCAGTTGGCATTCACCAGCCCAGTGCTCCTGTACAACAAAGATGTATGCCTGTGCATGTCTAAATTTTGGCAGGATTTGACTGAAAAAAAAAACCCTTACTGTCAGCATCCAGAAATAAAAATTATGATGAAAACCTGATTTCCTAATTGCATTTTTAAATGGAAAAATGTACAACACATTTATTACGAAACTACAGCCATCAGAAAACACAAAAATAAATAGAAAACTCCTATCAGTGTACCAATTCTAGGTCCGTGACTGTGATATTTAAGGGCTTTCTGCTTGCTGATATATATTCTGCTAGCTGTCACTTTGTATTTCTAAATTGTTAAAAAACCCCTTACCTATCAGCCCCTAAGGCATTCATTTTTCCCTGGACTTTATAAAAAACTAGAACATGTTTCCGTGATATTTCTTTTAAAATAGGAGGCCTGTTAAAAACAGCATCATGAATATTCTAGTTATGACAGATATGAAAGGACATAATATCCAGGAAACAGTTCTTTCTTAACATATTCATGAAGAGGTCCTTGTCAATCACAGCTAGTGAATTGAATAAAAAAATAATACTCGGAGTCTTAGGAGGATACAACTGATTTTTACATGCTGGAGATATGAAGACTGAAGTGAGACCAGGTTCCACTAACAAGATTCCTGGCCTGAAGAGCCTTTGTGAAATTATTCAGAAACCTGCCAATAACAATATTGCAGGCTGCAGCTATCTCCTTGGCACTTGTGCTCCGTGTGGGTCCGTGTGCTGTTGCCACACAGTTAATGGAGTCTTTCAGCTGGTGCTTTAAAGGAACAATGTCTCCAATTTTCCATTCATCTTGGAGTTTCAAAACAATATGTTTTATGCCCCTTCTTCTTCTGAACATTAAAAAAAATCACATCTTGAAATATTCTGGAAATAAGAAATAAACTGCCAAATGCCTTAAGCAGGTGAAGAACTTACAAGGCAACTTATATAAGTGTAAAGCAACATTATTTACTATTTATGCTGTGTCTTCAACTTTTTCAGTGGTATCCCCATAGATAATTAAACAAAATTTTATATTAAAATACTTTTTTGTTGTCTTTGCTACTTTTAAAGCAGGTAAAAAGTATAATATTTAAAGGATACTACTCAAAAATATACCATATATAGTCAAACTTTACTTGATTTTTTTTACATATATCGAAAGCTAATTCCAAATGTTTTAATACACACAACAGCAGTCTGAAAAAAAGCCAGTTTGCTAAGACTATCAAACAAGGGCACCTCTTGAACCACATGTCATTTTCCTAAGCAAAGCCTAGAGGATAGCTCCTCCTGCAATAATTTACAAGCCAATTTTAATGGCTGTGTCACTTTACAGGTGTAATTTTCACCTTTAATATAATTACTCGTCACTGAAAGTTCTGCATCAAAATGGTAAAAAAACAAACCCCAAGTATAACAGATACCTCATTTCATATAAAATGAGTGAAACAAAACGAAAACCGTAATTAGAACAAGTTGCTAGAGCACTACACCCTGGGTTTCACTGCTGACCACTCTCCCCACAGCTAGCAACCACCAGGGTAACTCCCCCAGCATTCCTTCACAGCAGCCTGTTTCCAGGGCACTGAAAATACCAAAACGACTGGCCTAGGAAACGCACATGGATTCTTCTCATACAGCTTCCTACTGGTACTTCAAGCACTTGCCCCAGGATATATTTTATTTTCTTGTCTGGCTGAAGATAGCACTTTGTTTCTCTAACATTTAAAAGCAATCCATCTGAGATCCATTCTGAATTTAAAAGCGTATCACCCAGTCAGATGACATCAAAGTAAAACAGAAAACACAGGTAAACTTGCAGGCTAATGCAGGTAGAAAAGGGGAAAGTTATGAACTGGCAGCAGCACTACCAGAATTTTGGTATGGGGACCTCTTGTGTGAGTTTGTTGTGGATAAAATTAACCACAAGGCCTGACTCCAAGAGGTTTGCTGCTGCACTCAGATGTTATGTGTATATACAAAAAAACCCAACCCAAACAAAAAAGAAAAATCCTGCTTGAAGGTAGAAATCACCTCAACCCAAAACACTGGAGTAAATTTGCAACAGCTTTCAAATTGAAAATAACCATAAAGTGATAGTCAGATTAATGCATGTATATGGCATTTCACAGCCTTGCTTCCTCATGGAGATGGAAAAAATTGTGCACTGCTGGACACTCCAGCCCACAGGGTGATATATTGTCTTGACAGTTTTCATAGATTTGGTCTTTGCATCCTTTTCACAGTGCATCTGATGCCAATTCAATGGGATTACTTTCAAAAAGATAGGTTTCGATGCCTAGATTCCAGCGAAGAGCCAAGATTTGCCAGCTCTTATTGGAAAGACACCTTTAAGGCTCACAAAAATACTGCAGTGTTTTTTTGTTTTTGTTGGTTTTTTTTTTTTTAACAGGAAACAAAAATAATGTGAAACAACATCACAGAGCACATTGCAATGAAATCTGAAATATGGGTTACCAAAACCTTGAGGCAGAATACCAAATTGCCAAGTGACTGCTTCTTAAATGGAAGTGTCTCAGACTTTTATTTTCACCTACTTGTGGCAGAGTACACTGAATTGCAAACAAAAATATCCAAACACATTTTGGACTTCGTTTGCAAGTACCAGCAGAATTGCAAATAATAATAAAAAAATATAAATATATATACATATATGTATCTGCCTGGCAGTCATATATTAGCAATACTTACTACAGGTAAAGTTTGGCACAGCACCACATGTATTATGTAACTCACCCTGTTGAAAATAGTAACAACATAATAACATCTGAATAATTTTTAAAACACTGCTGAATCGAGCTCAGCCCTGGTTTCAAATTCCTCTCATGTTTGGACTAAAATAAATAAACAGGTTTTCTGAGCCACAGAGGTAAAATTTAATCACATTTTAAAAGTTTAAATATGTGAAAGAACAGCATCAGCATGTACCGGCGTGAAAACTGCAAGAATAATGAGGAACCACTGTTTGAAAACAAAACACCACAGATCTGAAATGCAAAAGGATGAAATTTCTGTGCACAGAAGCTATGTAATTCATACTTTTCCACTGGAAGTCTAAGTTGCTTCACCTTTGGTAAACTTGATTCATCAGTGTATTAACTGACAGTTGTCGTCTTTTCTGCATGATTGTTTTCCAGGTCTATTATGTACTGTTAAACAGCAGCACATGATTAACTACAAATAAACTAAGAACTTTGCTAACAATGGGATATTTGAAAGCCTCCTACCTTCAGGGAAGGAAGTCTGACACACATGGCCAGTTGAGTTGTTTTCTGGAGATTCCCTCACAGTCTTTCAAACACTGAGCGGCACTGGTATCTCAAGAGATTTTGGCTGACATTTGAGGTTGATATAAATGCGTTAATTCTTATTTTGTGCCTTACAAAATCACCCCTTAAACACACAAAGTCATGTACCAGTGTTGGTCCACACACAGAACATCTATCAACTGAGAAATCAAAACATATAAGGAGGACAGCAAAAGGCTGTACCATCAGCCACTTTATAGACCTCCAGCATGAAGTCCAGGTCCAATAGAAAGCCATCCCAGCCCTGGAGGCTTCCAAAGAATCCTCAGATCGATACAGGGAAATTAAGATACTTCATTTTGCTGTCAATATAATTAATACGAATGCCACTTAAGCAAACAGATTATCTATGGTCTCACGGCTCCCCAGAAAGAATTGGAAACTTAACGTGTTGCAATACCAAAGATATAAAGGCAGACGGCTGGACAGAGACCTCTGACAGGCTATTTATCACCCACCTCAGCACTAATGGCAGGAGTTCATAATGATTAAGAAGAAACATTTTGTCTGAGGTTGAAGTTGAGACGGTTTAACTTTCCCTTTCAAATCTGTTTGTGATGGATTTCCAGGGCTCTTATATGAACAGTTACTTGAACTGCAAACCAAAGAGGCTTGCATCCCTTCTTAAATGTTCCTCCTAGCCCGCTGCCCAGTTTCCTATTACTGGGGTGAATTACAAACTCTTTTTCTTCTAAGTCAGAAAGCTTCCCCCTGCCTATATTTCTTTTGGGCTTATCTGAAAACTAATTTCAGTAACTAAAATTCCTGAAATTACAAGAAGTCCATGAAGTGTACCCTGTTGCTCTCTTTCAGACCCTATAAAAACATTGGAATCACCTACACTGGAATAGCTTGCTATTTCTACAGTTCAGTTTTAAGATATTTCCAAAAGAACAGAGTTACTGCTGTTTAGGAAAAAAACACTCCCATGAGTAAAATAGTTTTCATCACTTTCAATAACATTAACAGAAAACAATTATTTCACTGTGGAAAACAATTGTGGTCTTTGTATCATGTAGCCAAGTTTAAACATCTGAAATAACCACACACAGCAGAAATGGAGACCGCCAGGTGTTTGTTTTATTCCTGTGAAAGCTATGGTGAATAGTTCTGGTAAGTCCACGGTTCATATTTTCAGATAGGTTGAACATGGCCACTGGAATTTTAAGTAAATTTCCCTACACCTCTAAAAACAAATAAATAAATTAATAAATAAAAAATAGATAGGCTATACATACAAGAAAAAGATGATTTACCTTGGCCCATCATAGAATAAAAGCCAGATGCAGTTAACTGGACCCTTCAACTAAAGCTGTTAAAATACATACGTCAATCATCATTTGGGGGCAGTCAGGAAAACAACAGTAATGAAAATTAGTACTTTGATCTTTTGCACCTAACTTTCTTTGTAAAAAGACAGACACATGCACAAGCAAAAAATCTATTGGAAGTCAAAATAAGTTATTTGCCAAGATCCTCAGATTTTCAAATTGTAAACAGCCATGATTAACATGGCTTCTTTTACTTCCTGGACATTTATTTATTTATTTATTTACTTATTTTAAAGCAGTTGTATTCAAAAGAAAGCCCGGTCTATAGCTGCCAAAAAATGCAAAAACAGAAGAGCCTAGATCTTTGTAACATGAACAAGGCTTATTTATTTCAGCTACTGTTAAGATGCAAAGATGAAGCATTTTGCTGGCTGTATTTTTCATTAATATATATACCATTAAATAGTATTTGTTAAACTAGTAAGAAAAAATGATGCATAACACATGGTATGTACATAATCCTGTACTCATCTCTGTAATCTTCGCTCAAATTTTTCCTAAAATGACAAAGTCAGAGAACAGCATCCCTGGGATCAGTTTCCTAACCGTAAAAGTAGAGGTGAAAAAGGTGAATGAATCACTTGATAAAGCTTTCCCTCTACCACAATATCCTTCTTTTTCTGGCAGGATTTTCTCAACCAAGTAATTATTTATTGCCACAAAGCACTAAATACTCATCTGAAAAAAAACTATTCACTTTTGAGAAGAACATCATCTGCTTCATCAGAAACATTAATCTAAAATGTTTTATTATTAATATTCTGAGAAACATTCTACTTGCACCCCTTCCTAATCCATTCCTTCATAGGCTTTTCTAATTCAGAGATTATCCTGCTTTTGGGATAATTCTCTATAATCTCATCACACTTCCATACAGTATCTTACTGCTGACCTACTTTGGGTCAGATGCTAAGCCTAATAAAGATAATCAAGCACCTTTCTTCTATATAAACTATATTTGCATCTTGAAAAACCTTAAATTTTGCTTGCTTTTTCCCCACCCTCCAAGAGTTGCGACCTTTAGTTACACTTCTTCATTGTTGCATTGCTTCCATGCCTTCAAGCTCAACTTCTCTCTACAAAATCTCCAAAACTGAGAGAAGACAAAGAGAGTGAGTGAACTCTTCTGCTGAGGGAAACAAGTGAAGTTTGTGGGTTAAAATGAATTGCATTTAAAGTATCTTTGTGACATATTTATAACAGACAAAGGTAGATTGTCCCATTAATCTTCAGAAGAAACTTACTCAGCATAAGAAACCCCAAAAGTGGAGCATGCCTACCTGACAATGACCCAGAAACATAGGTCTCATTGGCTACAAGTCATAGAAAACTACTGTTTTCAAAATTGACTTTAAGACACACACAATAAAACTGAATTTTAAAAAATTCAGCATTTGAAAAAGGAAATGGATGTGTACATATTTTGTTTGGCTTGAATCTTTTATGACTAATGTTTAGGCACACAACGGAAGGCTATATAATCCTTTTGCTATATTTCACTGCATTTTATGATTATAATTATTTCATATTTCTGAGTGTAAGCAATCTAAAAATAACTTGTAAGTAGAATTTGAAGAAATCTCAGCTTTTTTTTAAAAAATAAACTTGGAGAAATGAAGTAGCAGATGTATTAAAAGATCAAATCATCATATCATGTAACTGACGGAACTATTCCTAATTCCATTTCCCAAATCAGCTACAAAACTTCACTTTGTGCTTTATCAGGAACCATCAAGGACCAGAGTGTGAAAACGTAAAGGACAATGTATTGAATAAATGGAATGAAACAAAACAGTGCATGGTATGTGATGCAGAATCACTCCTTACCTTTACAGCTTACATTCAGTGCTGTCAGGGAGCCAATATCTCGAACAAGAATTAGCCAAATAAAACACTGCTGAATTCCCCTGAGCTTTAAATGCAGCTTTGGAAACAAACCCACTAGGTCAAGCCCCGTCTTGGGGCATTTTGCAGTCTCTGTGAGACACTTGCATTGCTGGGGTATGGACTGCAGGAGCTGAGTAGAATGAGAGGGAACAGCTGGGAGCCAAAACTCACATAGAACCAGAGTTAAACCTCATGCTTATAGAAGTACCTATGCCCCACTATATGCATTCAGCTTGAGTTTCATGCAAATTAACACACATAAGAAGATATACATACAGAATCCCGGAAATGGCTACATAATCCATAGTGTAATTTTGGTGCTCTTATAGTAACTTTGATCAGTTTTCACAATTATCACAGGCTTTTTTTGCCCCAATCCCCCCCCCCCCCCTCGTTTTTCTTTTGTTTTTGTTTTAGAACTAAACAAAGCAAAGAGCAAATTTTGAGCAGTCTTGTCCCTTTGGAATCATGCATAGAAACATGACATTTTCCACAAAGGATTTTATTATGCCAAGACTCTAAGACCCACAACAGGCAACATGACAGAAGAAGGATCAAGAAAAGACAAGTATGCCAGAAGAAAATAGGCAGTGCTGCTCAAGCACTTCATTTGAAGCACAAGAAGCTCCTTCCATCAGTAAAACACACGCATCTGGAAAGCCCTTAATTTACAAGTGACAGCGTCTGAATATAGAAATTTACAGGTATATTGGAACTTGCATATAATTGCACAGTCACTAATTTGTCATGAGAATACACAGGCCACTTGACCCTGCTGCTGATACGACTCCTCAGGGAGCTCTCAGAGTTTACTAAATCAGCAGAAAACCAGTGGAGCCAAAAAAACCCGGTGTAGTTTGAACTATCCAGTTTCAGGATAGCTATATTTGGCCACAATAGCACAAAGCTCAGCACCGGGAATTAGTTGAATATTTGTTTGCACAGACCACAGTGAGCTCCATGCTACCACAGCTACTTGGATAAAACAAAACCCAGGTGTGCAGGACTAGCAGTCAAAGCCAGGTCAGGTATGGTTGTCCAGTGCCTCACACTGGTGACGTACCTAAGTTACCTTTGAACGCTTCCATTGTGCTGACTGTATTTATAACAATGATTCACTATGACTGTCACCTGCAGTACTGCAGTTCAGCTGTATGCACTCCAGTCTCCATGCCCTGCCGCACAGGTAGGTGAACTCCAACATCCACCCAGCCATTTGCAACAAGACATCAGTCTCCATTCAGCACGACACCCACCCTGCTGGAATACCTGCATGTCATAGCCTTGCTCAGAGCACACTGCTTCCAAAAGAGCACCACCCGCATCATACTTTATTCTGCTTGGATCACCAGAACAAGAGAAGGATGAGACCAGCCTTGTTTATAATTCTGGTGTCGCTCTAGTAAAAGCCAAAAGGTCTAACTAGTAACTAGCCTCTAACACTTCCCAGCTGCTTCTCAGGATCAGCGATTAATTCTAAGATCACATGTTTAAAGCTATATGAAGTCCTAAAGGAACAAAACTAACCCCCACCACATTAAAAATATATCTTAAGATCTAACCCATTCTAATTCCGTAGTTTTCCTTTATTTTTATTGCAACCATTAATGACTACTTAGATATTTATTAGAGCACCCCATATTTCTCCATTAATGCAGACACTTGCCTGTTTAAGGTAGAGGCCGTGTTATTTATCTGTCTGATAAGTATCGTGAGCAGTTACTGCACTGCATAAATAACAACATATATACACAGACAGATAAGGGACACTGGGCCCAGACAGCTAGGTGTCTTCCCCAAAAATCTATTACCATTGTCAAAATCTGTGCAGTCAAGTTATATAGGGCAGAGAATTTAAGGAATAGAACTGTCTCTAGCACAACCTACATTTTTCCTAAGATGAGAAATGTTCAGCAGTACTCTGAGACACATTAGCTATCAATAGACCAGGGGTCCAGAAGATCAGTACAGAAGGGATGTGCCCTGGAACCACCTACCTGCCTTGTGACTGCTCTTGACTGAGAAGAAGGGCAGAAGGAAGTCTCTGTGCTGTTTTCTGAGCAAAGTCCTAAACTATAAGACTCCTTCATTTCAACCTTTTGCCGTGCTCCCCCTCCCAACAAGCCCTGCATCTTAGGTATTAGCAATGCAACCCCTCTTACCTGATGGGTCACATGCATTTTGGGGTGGGTATCATTTGGGATCTTCTCCACCGTGTACATAGCACAACAGATGATATCTCCCAGCAGGACACTGTGCTCATGTGGGCTCAGCTGTAAGGAACATTTCCCTGGGAAAGCCCAGTACCCTGTCCCCTCCATATTGCCATGTGACCTTTCACACTTAGAGAAGCACCTACCATATGACTACACCTGCAAGAGACCTTCAATAATGTAAGAAAGGCACTTGTCCTATTATGCAATCCAAAGCAGAACTCTCACCCATTAGGATGCTAGAAACTTGTGATGTCTGTATTTTAAATGGGGGAGAGCCTTTATCAGATAAAAAAAAAAAAAAACCAAACAAAAAACCACATAAAACAAACCCAAAACCAAACCAAACAAACAAAAAAAACCCCACAGCACAAAACCAAAAACCAACTCAAAAAAGGGTGGCTTCGGCCAGGGTTTCAGCTGGCACATTGACCTGCAATGCCGCCTTCAACAATTCATCTACAGTCTATCTTTGGGGGGCTAAACAACATGGAGATCTCAATACTGAAGAGCTTCACAGTGCATGTAAGTAAAACTACGCAGGAAGAATTGACAATATAAAAATTACCATCAATAAAAGCAGTTCTACATTATTCTACCCAAAGCCAGGTATCATCCTTGACAATGTTTCAGTGCCAGAAGGCTGCAAGCAAGCACAGAGTGTGCACCACATTATGTGCCTTCCCAGTCTAAGTACAAATAAATCAGAGTATCCACCAGCTTCAAACCCACACTAAATTAATGTTTTCTATAGCAACATATCCTCACTGCTACAAATGTTTAGGTAAAATGTGCTTCAGGGAAATATTTTGTTGACTGCTTATTATAGAACAAAAGGTTGGTTTAGATTAATTTTCTTAATACTAAATACTGGAGTAAACTTTAGCTTAAAGTTGTTTAGCAAACTTGTGATTTAGCTGCCGCACTGCACATTTACTCAGGGTACCTGAGAACTACAAAACATGCATAGTAAAATCTGATAGTACATTTTTCTCTCTTTTAGCTGCTTATTTAACAACAACAAAAAACCAAAACAAAACACACACACACACACACCAACAACTACAAAACCCCAAACAACCTCAAATAGATAGTTTCTTGAAATTTGAAAAGACAGTCTGGTTAGACACCAGAAACCTTCCCCCCAATACATCCCCAGATGAATAGTATTATACTGCAACAAATTTTCCTGGAGGTGTTGTGGAGCCTCCATCACCAAAGATCTGGAGGGGAAAAAAAGGTTAACCAAACATTTGAGATGCAGAGCATCAGCATAACCCAACACAGGCTGATACTGCCCTGGGACAGTGGGGCACACTAAAAGACCCGTTGAGAGATCTTCAAACCTATTTTTCTATGATTCTAAATTGTGTTTGTGTGTGTGTGTGTTCACCACAAAAGGCAAACCTACATAGCCTAAGAGAAATACAGCCTTTAGTTTCGAGATACAAAAGAAAGTGCTTCTCTGGGTGGGTAGAAGTGGGAAAGGTTAAGAACTTCAAACATAGCTGAGCAGATAGTCGTCGTTTCAACATTGCTTTGAACATGCTTCACAGTGCTGCAAAACTCTCAGATATAGAAATAATCAGTGAAAAAGCAGCTTGCTTATGGCTCATCTCATACAGAAGATCCTGTATGTTACAGGATGATTTATATGTAATGTTGCATCTCTCAAAAGAATGCAGCTGACCAGGTAAGCGTGGGTTCTTTTAAGCAGTCACGTTTCTACTTCTCAGTGCATCAGTACTTCCAGTTATAAGCAAACTATGTACACACAAAGGATTTCACCTCATATTGTTTCATGAGAGCCTCTGTATTATGGCAGCTGATGCACAAAACACAGCTGCAGGTGCTGCCAATGGCCTCTCCTCACCACCTATCCATATGTATGAACTAAAGTTTGGCAGAAGAGCTTTAAAAGTTTCCCCACGTGCAGAGGCAAGGAAGGAGGTATGACAGGAATTCTCTAACAGGTAAGAGCATACGCAGGAGGTCTTTGCATCTCTGCCTTTAAGGTGCCCGTCAAACCTTCCTACAGACCGGAGGGGACTTCTCTCTCCGCACTGCAGTTAGCGAGGCACGCAGAGCATCGACCCCAGCCTCGACAGACCAGTGTTCATTCCGGGAGAGCAATTCCAGCGTGGAAGTCTTTCAGGCTAGTAACAGTTTAAGTATAAGGTATTATTCCTGTATGATTTCTAGAGCCAGAGGCTTGTATAAATTAGACGTGTCATGAAAAATCTGAATTATGTGTCGCATAGTGCAGCAGAGGGTAATATACAGACCTTTATTATGTAATAAAACAATTGTGTGCTGGGGAGATATTTATGGCATAATCCTGTATGTCCTCATAGTACTCTTTGGAAACATATAATTTAATACACACTGTATATTTTGTCTATGTGTGTTTACATTTAAAGTAATGCAAGTTTATTCCCTAAAATCCCAGTAATATATCTGGATAGGTTATTGCATGGCAATACTGGTAAACACTACCAGAAGCCATACTCTCTTGAAAACGGCCACTTACTGCTACTGACTCATTCTGCATATTTCTTTAATATTTTTCTTTTTAAGTCAGAGCAAGCTTCCCAAATGCTTAATGAGTAGGTTCTAAGGCTTTAATTTTCAGCCAATCCAAACTTTATTACAAAAGTTTATCAAGCTATAAACACACTACTTCACTACGCTGTCATGTTTTTATAAAGTAGTTTATAAAAGGTGACATCTGGCAAAGAGGCAGATCTATAAAAATCATGCTGGTGGATGTAGTGTCATTTTTTCTGCCATCCTCCCAGAAAGAGTAATATTATTTTGACACACACATTCATCCCCACTGTCAAGCTTCTATTTTTATAGTTAGCTTACTGCACATATCCTTAAGCTATACAAAACCTTTGGGCTAATGTAAAGAATGACATTTCTGCATATTTATTATAACACTTATTTCAGGGGTTGACTTTGCCTGATAGGATATTTCCAAGTACAATGTCATCTTCATGACAATACAGTTCATTCAGAAACGATAAATAAAGATGCACAATAAGTCGTGAAAGGCCAAATATGCACGGACAAGTTTACAGCAACTGAGCTTGGCAAGCCCTACATTTGTCCTTCTTTAATATTTTCTCAGATGTGTGAACTTGGAGTTCAGTACAAACTTCAGTGTACAAAACAATGAAATCTCTCTAGGACATTATAGACTCCAGCAGAGTATAATTTTAATACTGTGGAGTTTTTAGCTCTGGTGTGTTGGGAACTACTTTCTTTCAAAGCTTTTTCTGTGTTTGTGTTGGCTCAAGCACAGCCAGGATATAAGCAAGTGAAAGACCACTGAAATCAGAGAAAAGAAGGAGCACTTTTTTGTGATATAATTACAGCAAATAACCTAAGACACAGCAGAGACTAATCAGTTATCTACTAAAGTAGATGATACAAATCCCAATATAACACAAAAAAGTTGTTACATTTGATTGTGCATAATGACCTGCTCCTTCCAGTCTTCCTCCAATGCAATGGACACTTGATTTTTTACATACGAAGTCTATCATCATTCACCTTTGTTGAAAGCTAGAACTCTAAAATATTTAGCTTTTAAAGCACATCCGCTATTCATGAAAAGACTTTTTAATGCCCTTTCGCAGTATTTAAAGAAGGAATGGAAGTGTGTATTCACACCAAGTCCGGAAATTAGAATTATTTAACTGCTTTTGAACATGACACTGATGCAGACAAAACCAAAAATAGGACTAGGAATCTATTACCAGCAGAATTATTCTGCCATCAAAAGGCTTCAATACTAAAACATTCCTGAGAAGAGATCATTATTGGCAGTTCACTAAATGATAATTTGGGTTAGAAACAGCATTCTGATCCTTAAACAGCGTATTATCTTTGAAGTTGATGAGAAACATTTTATACTGTATTTTTTAATGTCTAATTCAAACCAAAGAATCTCAGAGATATGCTAAGAAACCAACGTCACCCTCTGGATTGTTCACTATAATTGTGCTACAGATAAAGGCTTGTTTAACTTTATTGTTTTAGGTCAGAAATAAGGATTCAGTACAGTTTTTATTATTGTTGCCATTGCCCTTTTGCAGATGCTATTTTCGGTTGCAATTAACCATAACATCCCACTCTCTAAGATCCCAGTTCCACAGCTGCACATGAATAGTCAGATCTTTGCATCTGTCTGATGCCCCTATAAGCTTCAATTACAGAATCAGGGACTATTTTGCTCTCTAATTAAAATAACTTCAGTTTTAGTCACATAAGAGAAGGTTCTCAAGTGCACTACGCCTGGAGTTTCACAGGATTTCCACTTCTAGGGCACAAGTAAGGGCAAGAGACAGTAAAGAAA
This sequence comes from Falco rusticolus, assembly GCF_015220075.1. Classification (NCBI taxonomy): domain Eukaryota; kingdom Metazoa; phylum Chordata; class Aves; order Falconiformes; family Falconidae; genus Falco; species Falco rusticolus. The sequence goes on from NC_051190.1 coordinate 14,675,856, forward strand.
CAGGAACCCACTAAGGGGGTGTAAATAACATAACTCTGCCATGAATCTATCCTCGCATCCGCTGCTGTAATGTCTTTTCATCTTTATGTACAATCAGTGCTTAAAAACGGGTCTTCAGAAATACTGGAATATATGCTTAATTGTACTGAAATATATACATTCACGTATTGCTATCTTTCAATTTGCCAGGCTACCTTCACAAGTTACATCGGTAGCTAATTCATACCTACGAGCTCCTTTTGATCACTGCATTATATTCAGTGCAGAAAGCGTAATTCTAAAATGCTAATTTACTACCTATATTGCATATGCACTTACTGGGCAATTGGAACAATCCACCACTTGCAATTATGCTGGCATAACCGGGGGAATCCTCTCCTTTAAGCAAAAATTTTTGGCAGTGGCTCTATCTTTCGATATCATCAAATGCAAACCAGCATGTTGTGTTTGGATGGTAAGGGAAAAGGGACATACACATATAAATGTGAAAAACATTACAGGATCATTACAAAGAGTGTTCTGAAAATAGTAGAGTGAAAAATACTGAAGAGTCATGTAAATATAATGCACTGGGAATGCTCTTTATAGATCTGATCTATTTTTGATTAGTTTTGTGGTATTTTGCAAGGCAGTACATTGTAGTGTCATGGTAATCAAGGACTGGAAGTACTATTACCTACAGTCAGCAATAATGAGAACAGAACCTTTAATTTCAAACTATAAGATAACACATTGATTAATAACTGTGGGATGATTAGTCAATCCAAGACCTTAATGCACAATGGAGAAATTCATCCATTATCTGTTCAATGTAATTCTTCTTTCATCTTGGTGACTTTAAAAACAACCAAGGAAAATTACTGTCCCTCAGTAAAGGCTTTTGAATTTCATATGCATTTAATTAGATAACTGCCAGCCCAAGGACAGGAACCATGACAAATAGTTGTTCTTTTCAAATTAGAAGAATAGACTGTTCAATGAGCAATATTGATGTTCTCTTGTACCGAGTTATACAAGAGTTCTGCTACTACTTCCTTTAATTTATCTAACCTTTTTTAACATTTAATGAGTTTTTTAACATGGTTTTAGTTACATATGCTAGTTGGTCATTTTAAAAAAATGTTGCTAACAGCAACAGTACCTTCACAGACATAAATGCATACCCCACCACAATTTTCTTGGAATTAGGTATGAAAGTATAATTTACATAGGGAAAAGAGCATTAGAAATTAAGAAGCCATCTTTATATTAGTAGAAAAACAACAGTTAATCCTGTTTAATCTCTTCAATTGCTTCAATAGCCATAATAATAAAGATTAGCTAGCTGTGAAATACTAACTATAAAACAAAGGAGGATTTTTTTTTTTCCATTTCTGGTCCCGAGATGTTGTTTTCTGCTTTTGCAGGATGAGAGTAGAATGAAGGAAAGATTCTTTTTCAAGTTTTGTTGTTACTTGGTTTTTGGGTCTACTTGGCTTTTGTTTGTTTGTTTCTAAAAGCCTTGCAGTAACAGACTATTTCCTTTTCCCTGCAACATGTACACATAATCTAAAGACTGCCTAGCAGATGAGGAATGGTTTATTTAGTAAGAGAGAACCACCCTCCTATTTCACAGGAGGTTAAAACTTGACCACCCTCAGTTTGGTACAGCAAGAGCACTTTAGATTTAAATGGCCAATGACAAAAATAAGAGCAAAAGACTACCCCTGAATAGCTTCCTGGTCTTTCTATAAGCAAGTTGCGATGAAGTTGTGATGGCAGGCTTGTCCTACCCAGACACAGTAGAGAGGCAGGTTAAGGAGAGGCAGCAAGGAAAGTAATTCAGATTAAACAAAACAAAACAAAAACCAAAAAACCCCAATAAACTCTTCAGTATTCCACTAAACACAAAGACAATTTTTCTGAAAGTTAAAAAATTATTTGGAGAAGTCAGAGACTTTGAACAACCACCCAACCTGGCGCTTTTGGCTTTCTATCTAGCAGCCACTGTTAATGCTACTAATGAGAAAATAATTTCCAGCTGTCATTTGCCTGTGCACTGTTGTAAGAACACAGGAGCTTCCAGCTTGAGCACCCAAGGGGCTACACTACAGCACCTGCACCGACGGCACTGCCATCCTTGGTGTCTGCTTGCAACGATTGGGTGAAAGATTACAACAGCACGCTCAGCCTACAGAGCCCTCCTGAACTGCCTCTTACCAAGGTTCCCCACTGCAGAGACAGGATTCCAGCTCCACTCTTGCCGTGGACTTACAAAACCTTGTTTATGATTAGAAAACCCACAAAGGCCATGGCCATGCTGACTGCTGCCACCCCCTTCAGCTTGGCTTTAACTTAAGAGTTGCTCAACAGGCCAAAGCTGGCAACCAGCCCGGGCCTTGCCGTGGGCTCTGCAGAGGGGTCCTGACTACCCCCAGAAGTGAATTTTGCCTCAAGCTTCCCTAGAGCTCTGGGCACAGATTTTCTGCCCGCAAGAGATCAATTGCATTCCGTAATCACCTATAAGACATGTTTGCCTCAAAGGAACCCTTCATATGTTAAATGTCAGATCTGAAATAATTTATTCCTGAAAGGGTTAAGCTGACAGTACATTCTACTTGACAAGTAAAACAGCGTGCTCTCTAACCATGACATACCGATACCCCGTGATAAAGCATTTCCCAATCTTTATACCATTTTGATAATTCAGTGTGTGTATTACACACAATCAAGACGTACAGGTTTCAGAGGGATTCCGAGCACATCGCTCAGACTGACAGAGCAAGTATTCCAGACAATTGGCTCCCCGAGGGTCAAGACAGTGATGCTCAATCAGGATTCAAACGGGTCATAAACCCTTCATGGATCTCGCTCAAGTGGGTGGTGATGTCTCCCTGGGGCAGCTCATCATTTTCTGCTACAGTCAAGCACTTGTCATTACAGACAAACTCCCTGTCAGTCTTAGGCACTCATTTAATCGAGTCTTAGTGAGAACAGCAAATATTATCAGTGCCACAAAAACCCTAAAGAGACAAATATATTAATCATAACTGCTGTGATGGTAATTTAAGACACTCTCAAAACTCTGCTGGTGGTCCTTATACTATGACTGCTTTTTAATGTAGACTCACATTTTCAAACATGGGTGCAGTAGTCAGGCACTGCCATTTGGGTTTTAAGCTCCTCAAGTGAAGAGAGAAGAGGGGTACCAGAGTACCCAGTTGCTGAGTATGGGAACTGGGACCGTGGCAGAGCACTCCAGAATTTTGGAATTCTTTCACTAGAAATACAGGTCAGGATTCAATGCCCTAATTTTAAGCATAAAAAAAAAGGAAAGAGTCTTCAAACAACTAGAAATGCTAAGAATAATTAAAAATATTTGCTTATGCAACAGTTCAGTTAACCTGGCATATAACCAAGGCAGCTATAATACACTACAAGCTTGAAATGAAAACCTAACACAATCCTGGCAGCTTGGGACACAATGTTTTTATTGTACTGTTTTCATATCTAATTATGCTTCTATGGAAAAAAAAAGGGGGGTGGGTGGGTGGAGAACATTGTTATGCACTAGAAAAGGATTGTAATAATCTAACATTAGGCTTGACTGGCTTTATAAAATCTTCCACACAAGGTTTGCTCCCTTTCCCTATACCATCCTAAATCCACACAATCCCATACTCATACAGTCGCAAATTTAATCTAGCTCAGAATCTCTGACCTGCTATAAGCAGCTAGGGTTTTTATGTTCAGATCATGTTTTAGAGTAAAGCTCAACACATGATAATTTATTTCTTGGGTTACTGTAGCATGCAGAATGAGCTCCTCACTAATTTAGCTGCACATGCACAGGTATAAACTTGAGACTGGATTTTTTTTTTTCCCAGCAAATGAGTCAGCCAACATAAAAGTGATGTCATGTCCCCATGAGGATAAAAAAGCCTCAGTGATATAAATCAGTCTGCAACCTAAATAACTTACTGAAAAAGAAAAAAATACCAAAAACATTTCCCAGCCTTCCCTTTCCAGCTGGTTCTAGTCCTTACAGGATCCATATCTCTGTTTTCACTCATGACAACCCTTCCCTCACTGTCTGCTAGTTTTCTCTTGGCTTCCTGGGTAATTTCAGTGCTAATGTATCCCGGGATGCAGTGGTGCAAACCAATAAACAAGCCAGGTGCTGCCTTTGCACCTAGTCTCCAGGAAGCCCAGTTAACCTCTACAGCCCAAAACCTTTTGCAATTACCAGGGGTCTAGTAGCTCAACCAGTCCATCTGTGGGCTCCAGGTAGCTTCCCCACTGAAAAGCACAAACATAATTTCTGCCTGGCCTCCCTGAGCGATGGCTGACACTCCCATGAGCCTAAAACTGCTTACACATCAGAAAGCTGTGCTTAGCACCCACCAGCTCCTTTCACACAAACACATATCTCAGAGGCCTCAATCTCTTTCTGTCTGGAAACAGGTAAGATACTCTTATCACTTCAATTCTAAACCAAATTTCCTTCACATTGCACATTTATCAGAAAGTTCAGGAACATATAAAATACATTTCTACATACCAGGTGGATAAAATATCTTATTAACGTAAAACTGTTTTAAGATGAAAATTTTGTGACTATATTCCAAAACGCTAAAGCATAAAGCAAAGTAGCTTTTAGCAGGATAAATGAAATCAGAAGCTGTACTTCAGTAATGGGGTTTTACAAGCTACTTGTGATCAGTTTTCAACACTAGTATCAGCAGCACAACAAAGAGGAACAAGGCTCACATGGCCCTTGCTGTTATTACACAGGCTTCTTGATCCTAAACTTCTTGAGGCTTTTCTTCAAAAGACCTTGGATCTGATCAATACCCATAACTAAACAGGCCTGAATATCAATCTATTTGTGTTTTCAATCCCCCACATTTTATGAAAAAGAAATAAACTATTGCGTATGAAACAAAAACCAGATAACCCCAAAGCAATCTGAAACCTTTTTACAATACTCAAGACAGATTAGTGTAAACAGATTCAGTGACCTTACTGAATAATAGATAAAGTTATATACATAGTGACCATGACAGAAAGCTCTGAAAATAATATACAGCTAATAATACACAACTAAAAATTTAATAAGAGTTGAAAAGGATTGCAATATTGGATATTTAAGCCCTGTCCAGCAAAGTACACAAGTTTTGGATTGACTTAACTGCTCATAAGTTCTGGATTGATTTACAGAGTATTTGTGTAACCTGAATTACTGAAAAAGAACTACGTATAAGAATGAACCTGAGCATGTAGCTCTCTTCCAGTCTGGTCTGGACCTTCATTTCCTAAACCAGTACAGGTAGGAGGAGGAAGATTATCCTTACAGTGAAGACCCCCACCAAAATGCAGAAGAAATTTTAAAAGATACCCAAAACCCTCAGATTTGAAAAGACCTGTAATTGTCCAGCAATAATAAGCCTAGAAATGCTGCAGAAGTTCAAGCTGGACAAGGATCAGTCTGGTATAACTTAGGCTCAGCTGAGCATCACTTTGGCAGGGGGATAAAATAGATACACTCTCAAGGTCCCTTCCAGCCTATGAATTTTGTAAAGTGGTTTAGGATCTATAAAGACAAAATGCACCACATAAACACAAAAGGGCAAAATGCTGCTCTTTCTCTAGTGCATGCGAGGCCCCAAATACAGCGGAAGAAACCAGCTTTCACTTTAAAAGCATAAAAAGCTTTAGTGCAAAGCCCAATGCTACGACTAAAAGGAGGCCTGAGGTCCTGGATCGGATGTGAGAGAAGGGATCCTATTGCTGATGCTGCTGAGCACACAACAAGAAGGGACAAGGGGATGTACTTACCTTTGCAAAGTAAATAAACATCATGTCATGGGAAGTGTCTTCTCTTGACATCTTGCAGATACAAGCAAAAGCAACTTGCTACCTGGATCCATGCTAGCTGAATACATTTGTTAACAACTGGGAAGGTGGAAAGCATGGGGTCGTCCTTAAAACTCTGGCAAAATTCTAGAAGAGTTTTGCATGTGAAACCACAGTGAAAACATACAGTATTAGAGATTACAGTCATTCTAAAATGAGAAAATATTTTTCTACCCAGGGTTTTTTTTCCTGATGCCTGTTGTTTCTGATATGAAACTAAAACACTGGGTCTTTATTTTCCATGTATATGAACTCCCAGTGTCCTGAAAATAAATAAACAAAATATGCTCACTTGAGATTTTATTTGAGAAATACTACGAATGAACATGCACTTCATTGTGTCACTGAGGGATTATTTAGTAAACTTATAATTGAATAGAAAAACAGTGCATTAAGTTTACAAGTTTCTTTTCATAAACAAGTTACATTTCTCTTGGCTAATAACAGTATTTCAGATTGATCCATGCATAGCAGGATATTGCTGTGTTGCAAAAACACAAGAAAAATAAAAGACTTAAAAAACATGAACCCTAAAATAAATACAGGAACAAAGCAGCTGTTCAAAAACATCCGTTCATTTAAGCATGAAGTCTGTTAGCTTGGTTTCTCTCATGTAACAACTTTGTTTTAACACACTTGCATTTTACTTGGCATCAGCTCCTTCAGGCTCCTGCCTGGAGCTCAGAGAAATAGTTCTATGCTATAGGAGGGCATACCACAGTGCAGACCATTGAAATGGTGAAGCCAAATCATCCCCATTTCCAATGAGTAGAGATGAGAATTAGGGGTAAGGAGAACCACAGCATCTACCTTGTCAGACCAGAGCAGCTCAGAGTTGCACAGTTCATCATGGCTTGGTACTCAGCAATTAAGACTACACTTTTATGAAAACGGGTGTGAAGGGCACTGAAAAAAGTTATGAAAAGGCAAATTAATTAATACAAACAGCACAAGAGGAATGAATACTGCTGAAAAGGACTGCTTAAACAGATCGGAATTAATTCTGATGAATTTTCCTTCCCTTTCAAACCATTTCCATTTGTGTCTGTAGCATCTCAGAGGGTGAACTAGACATGGTAAAAAAAAAACCCTAATGCAAAATCAGCAATTAGCTCTATAGCCAGATTCACTTTGAAAATTGTTAAGTAGTGGAGCAAGGGCAGAGGGAGAGAAGACAGAGTTACATTTGCAACTAGCTAGCCTTTTACTACCCAATTTCAAAATCGAAGCCACCATGGCAACTGAACACCATTTTTTTTTAGTAATGCAGAATGCTATTTATCTTCACAAAGAAACACTCACTAAAATAAAAGAGCCATCTCTGTAAACCGGACTTCTTGAATGCACTGTTTGAACGAATGCATTTGTCTTCAGTATTACAGACGCATTCAAGAGTTCTTCCATTTCGTACCATGAACACTTGCTTTCCTGGCTGCACTGTGGGGAACTAAAGATAGCTGACAGTCTTGCAACTTACAAGTTCTGTCTTCCATCATTATCCTTATTTTTTGCTGCCTGTATGAAAAGTAAGGGTAGGTAGTCACAGCTACTTTATTGAAAGAACCCTAGCTATGAGTGCATGGAAAATTCTACTAATGTCAGGAAAGGTGATTTTTCCATAGGATTTTTACTAAAGCAGCTAACTAAAGTAGAACAATAACATATGCTGGAGCACGTCCACGTAAATCCTGAATTATTCTATTTGAATTGAGCTTACTGTACTCTTCTCTGGTATGAAATATTCATGGCAAAAATGCAACCTCTTTAGTATGGGGTTAAGCTTTTAAATATTGGGAAGAGCTTTAAAATGTCATGGCAATGCAAAAGCAAGCAATATAAATATTATGAGTTTTCATAAGTCAAATCTTTGGATTTTCTGATAGTAACAGATTATATTCAATATCATTTACACATCAAGGGTTATGCTTCAGGTAAAATCTATAGGGTTTTATGAGTACAGAATTAGTGTGCTACTTCCTACACTATGGGACCTCTCCTTCCACAAAATCTCGTTTCCTGTAGGAACTGTGCATGGGAAATGGCCAAGGTGAAAGCATCAGACCCAGCACATGGAACTTAACTTGCCACCTTCCTTTGCTGACATAGGATCATCTGTAACAGTGAGGAGTTTCAATCCACCATGGAGCCACTCACATCACAGATGATGTGATTAAGAGGATATAGTTCAAACTCAGATACAGAAACATTTCCTTCTGGATCTCACAAAATCCCCTTATTTGGGAGATTAAACCTCTCCATTTGAAAAAGTAACAAGAGGAGGAACCACCTATAACTTCATCAGTCACTGCTCTGATCATTTTATTTTCACACTTAACGCTCTCCTTATCCTTCCTACTGTTGTTGGAAGTCCACAGGGAACAGAATTATGTGTTAGTCGGTTGTCCAGTAACATATAATAAAAGGAGAAGGCTGACAAAATAAACTTCTCTTTCGCAGTCCGACCCCTGCCTCTAGCAGCAAGAAGATAAAAAGATCAACTGTCCAGTTACTGCAGATAGAAATAATGGACACCCAACAATTATCCAGATCCTCAGAAGTGAGACTGTTGTTCATTTAAAGACTTCATTGATCTGTCTCTCCTTGCCTGCTTAAAAGGCCTGAAAGGGTACAGAGGAGCAAAGAAAAATCCAGCTTTGGTAATCAAGCTGTTTTGCACTTCAAATTAATATTTTCCTATTCACTGTAATTTAAAGATGTTCAAATCAGCACATATTACCAAGCTGACTTGGTTATGCGTAATTTTAATTCTTGCAATTTGTCACTTGCTTTCCAGACAATAATGTCATGTTGTTTCTAAACACGGATCATAGTGACTTTCTCACTTTATGCGTCCTGCAAATTGCTTTGTTTTACACAGTCATACTCTGTTATATTTTCAATTACAGTCACATTTTATAACTTTGACATTCTTAAAAGTATTATATGTTAATATATTAATTTAAGGAATGTCAGATGAAGTGTGTAGACTTAGCACAGAACATATTCTGACAGACCTGACAAAAAAACATGAAAAATGTGTGCTTTCTATCATAATGATTATTTTTCAGATAACACCAGCTGTGCAACTATTAAACCAAGTGACTGCTTTTCCACATAACACCAAGTACCAGCATTCAGTCATGAAAGAAATATAAATCTCCATGGGCTTTTTCCACATGCTTTAAATCAGCAGCAATCTGTGCATTTGTATCTGCACTAAAAACATGGTAAAAACTGGGAATGTCTTCCAGCTGGAAACTCTTTGGCATCTTTATTGATAGAGACTATGAATGGGGTTTGTAGTGCGATGTTTATAGGGACACAGTTCAGTTTTAATCTAAGTTCCAAGTTAAATATGACACACACAAAAAAGATTTCACTAACCAAATAAATTGAGCAACTCTACGAATCTTTCATTTCATCCTTCCATTACTTTATTCTGGAAGCCTTGGATTCCTCATCAACTTCACGTTAAAATTGTTCAGATCAAATGCATGACAAAAGGTACCATTCCCCTTATGAAACTCAGAGGTTTTAAAGGGGTCTTTAGTAATTCTTAGGTACTACAAGATTCTGCCTACAAGCTGCATGTTCAATAGCAGCCTTTCCTGACAGCTAACTGGATAATGCCATCCTACTTCAGATGTTGCAAGGTGAATAGAGTCTTCTGCCTTTTTTCTTTCCTACTCAGATGTGCTCATGAAACACCTTTAATTCTCTTTTATATTCATTTCAGCCTCAGAATCACATATCATCACTACATCTCAGATCCTGAGGAGATGAAAAGGAAACAGTCATTTTTCTGGGTACACTGTTAGTATTATGTGGTAAGCTATGAATTCTCCAAGGCAACAGCCTTTTGAAATGATGACGTTTTGAACTGGTCCGTAACTTTAGAATATGATAAATGGAACAGCTTAAAAGTGTAATAATTACATAAAAATATCTGCTTTCAACGATGATGCCAATTCTGGATTCAAAATATGCATAAAATGTTCTATGAAAAAAGGTTTGTGAGTTATAATGTGGAAAAAAATAGTATACCTCAGGTCTGGCTTGATACTGCATGTACATGTAGGGCATATAACTCTGGCTTGTGAGTAATATGGCTCATAAAAGGTCTGATCCCATTGAGTGATAAACAGTTACTTAGGGCCAGCATGAATTAACCAAAAAAGCAAACTCATGTCAAGTCACAGCAAGAGAAACCTTGTACAGTGCAATGAAAGATGAGCAAAACCCCTCCCTGGAGCTTCTGCTGGCTCTCTCCCAGACATGCCACATTCTGTTGCATTTCTCTCGTTTATGATTATGGAAGAGAATAGCAAGATCTTTCACAATTTTTTTAAACGTAGCAGGGCTGAGCTGGCAGCTTGCAACACACATGGCTTCCTCTTAGTGTTTCATACAAATACCGCATTAGAAGAAAAAAGAAAAGAAGAAACAATAAACGAAAAAACCAACAAAAAACCACACACCACGTTTCTTTTAAATCCTCTTGTCCTTACTCTCAGTTCAGGGAACTGCAGAAGAAAAACGTTCCAGAAGAGTAAATAGTCCACATACTGGTAAGATACCTCACTGGAAAAATCACAGGATCTAAGTCAGTACAAAATCTTCAACAATTTCAAAGCAAATCTATACTGGGTCATTGTGTTTAGTCAGAAAATTGAGTCAAGGTGTGTTTAAACCCACAGGGTACCAATGTCCCTATCTGCTAGTGGGAAAGAACAGAATGCTTGTGACCTGCTTATAAGACACTCAAGACACTAAATTACAAGCTCTGCTAGATCTTCTGCTCCATCCACATTCTGCAGCTTCCCAAACTCCAGCACACAGGTTACAGTTATGCCCTTTCTCTCAAAGTTCAGCAAGGCTTGCCAGCAGTCTTTTTCTAACAGCTGTGTGGCTCCTTCAACATTCAGCTCTACTCATGAACCACAGCACACTGAACTCTCTCAGCTCACACCATATCTTCACAGTTCCTTACAATTTTCTTTTCTTTCTGGTTCATGGTAAGAGGAAAAATCCTATCTGAATGAAATAAATAAAATCAATAATAATAATAATAAAAAAAACCAAACCAAAAAAGCCCAACCCAAATCTGCATGCAACACATCAATAGATGATTCTCTGGTTCTTAACAGGTGTAAATCACATGAATAGCTGAAATTATCTGCACTGGGCTGTCAAACAGATGCATCTGGAAAGGTCCCTAGATCTTCCATTCCACCCACCAGTAACTTAAGAAGATCAGGATGTTCTACCTTCTCATCTCTTTATTCTTCATTGTAGCTCTTAACTTTAACAAATTGTTACTCTATTTGGAATGTCTAAGAACAGGAATCTCAATGTGGTTAGTGGATGTTTTCCTCATGAAAAGGCAGAGTAGTGCACTGCCAATCAGTTACTGCAAGTAACTGTTACATTCCTTGGGGTGATTTTTCATGCAAGTATTTTAATTCCAGTTCAAGCATGGTTTCTCTTGTTTCAAAAATCTTTTGATTTTGGCTTACTGGACCTAGAAACATTACTCTTAAACAGTTATGGTTCCACAAACACAATATAAGGCTGAAGTATTTACTTGTTCCTCAGTGAATCTATTAAGGAATGTATTGGCATATAAAGCTACAAAATGGAGTGAGGCCACTTGGAAGTGTCAACAGAGGAAATGCTGGGATTCCTCAGCCATTTATGTCTGGCCAAGAAAATAAACAGAGAGAAGTCCCTAGCAGATGAAGCTGACCTGCTGACTGTTATCTTTCCAACCTTTTGATCCTACCTACCTGTCCAGTCTTGTCTCAAGTAGAGCTAGAGGGAATTGGTTTTGGTGAGTTTGCTGAGCAATGTTGTTTGAGTCACTTCCACACATTTCGCACATAACAGATAAAACTTATCTAATAGTATCACCTGCACAAAGTATTTTCAAGGCTAAAAGTCACAAAACTGCCAAAGGACTAACTCATGTTTTCTTTCACTGAACAGCCCTGTCAGCAGCCAGTAGTTTCCTGATGGAGGGAAGCTCTGAAGACTGTCCATGGAGGCTGTTCACACCTTAGCAGCAGCTGAAAATTCAATGGAAACAGGAGCCAGGAACAAAGCACATCTTGAGCTAAATAAGTTCAAACAATCATTCTTTCTAAATGCCTTTGATTTGCATGGAAATCAGAGAAATTCACTGTATTTGGGAGAACTTTCCTTTCATTTAAGCCATGAAGGTCTTGAAGCTGCTCTTTAACCTTGATGAAATCTGTTCACCCTTTAAATCTGCCTTTTCCTCTCACAGTCTTTCATGAACTTTGCCTTTTTTAGATGGTATGATTTTCAAAGCATGAGATAATCTCCTTCCAGGTACTTAAATGTGATGAAATTCAAATACTTGAACCATTAAACTTTATCATTATACAAATAATAATATGCGTTTCCAGGGCTAGCTTCTTCCTTTTGTAACTAGGCTAAAGAGGGATGCAAAGAAACTATAGTCCAAAATAGAAAACAAAAAAAAAAAAGTATATTATACAGTTCCTTAGTCTGCGGTATGGAATGACACCTACAGTGCATGGTGTATGTGCGTGGGTGCACACACAGGTTTGTCTGGTTCATATACACACATTTCCATTCCCCTTTAACAGTAATAACAGTCTTTTTGAGGTACAGAAGTGCCACAGACATATTATGGAAAGACATGGCTACAGCCGTTAGTGGCAAGCGGCACTCTGAAGTAGAGCAAAATGTTGTTGCCGGGTAAACAGCAGCATCATGCAGTCAGCAGCCTGACCTCCAGCTGTGAGTCGGTGCTGCTGGTTTATCGGAGTATTAAGTGATAGAGGCTGTTAGCCAGAACTTCTTTATCTGCTCTTATTCTGAATCCTGTCACGTTATCTTTAAAATTTATCTAAACTACCATGACAAACAAGTAGACAGGCTCTCAGTTTTCAGCTGCACTTCAAGCAGCTTAAGCCAGTAGGTTGCGCTGTCTATTGCCAGACAGAAGAAGAAGAGTACCTGTAGCTGGGTCATCTGCCATCACCCAAGGCAGGCCAGGAACAGTGAAGCACAATTATTCACTCATGAAATATTTTGTGACATTTGGCATTATGCACTCCAGATTTTGAGCACACCAAGAGCACCCTGACCAATACTCTTCCATTGGCCTTGGTATTTCTTCGCACGCTCATGTTGTCGCCTCTTGCACTGTGTGTTTCCTGACCAGCTTCTGGTGGCAGGCGCTACCTGTGATTGTATCGCATGCAGCACAACGTACGGTTGATAACAAAGAATCCCAACTAATACTATATCAGACCGATTTTCCATATCTAACAGGAGACCTACACATCAGGATTGCATGCCTCAAGTGCAGCACGGCATTTGGTCCTTTTCCCGGATACAGATTTCACACTTCAATTCACATCCAGGTTAGTGAAGAATGAAAAAAAAAATACTGTTCAAAGTCAGCTGTATAGTATATGAGTCTTCTGTATAAAACCTAGCCAAAACAGTTCTAGATAATGAACATCAATCCATTTTTCTCATCTCATGAATGCTTAAGGAGAGATAGAACAAGATATTTTATTTTTTTAAAATTTTTTTTCTCATAAATTCATTTCCCCAGGTTTGACACTGTGAACGGCTTTTCTTGTAACAGAACTCCAGGCTCAGAAGTGCAATGTTATTGATTTCTCTTGCCAGCATGCCTAGCAGATTGGTCTAACAGACTGGTAATATAATACCTCATTTTTTCTAATGGGTGGAGTTCTCCTTCACAATCTTCTGCTTACAAGCAAGAAAAAAGCCTACCTTTGCTTACAAGCAAGAAAAAGCCTACCTTTTCTTTACCTTTTTTAAAGAAATTCAATCATTTCTGTAGTTCAGTAAACTAGTAAAACCACCTGCAATATTTTTGGGGTTTCAAACTGTGTTATGCTTAACTTTGCTGCACAGAAATTACTTTATAAAGTGATTCAGTGCTCTGTACAAACCACAACCCTCTTTAGAAAACTGGTGCTGTTGACTGCAATAGATTTTTCAACAGAACAGTCAAACAACACAAGTGATTTGCAACATTGCAGGACCCAGTAATTCCCACTATTCATCTTTTCAGAAGAGCTATGAATCCAATGAAGATTTATAAGTGGAAAGTCACTTTCATTCTCAAATAATGTACAACTGGCAATATAACGCTCACACTTTTAGCAGACACTGTTTATAACATGCTGCATCACTTTGTGTTATGACATGCTGTAAAGTCTGACCTAATTTGACACGACAGCTAGAATTTAAAGGACAACATTTCCCACTTCACTTCCAAATGGGATAACCACAATGTTCCAACAAAAGCTGGCCAGCAGAAGAAGGGCAGACGGGAAAGTGTCTGTGGTCTGCCAACTTCAAATTACTGTTGAGTAGTTCAGCATATCTCCAGAAAAAAAACCCGAACTCACCTTAAAAGAATAATTAATCATCATTTAGGAAAGGTCTTCAGTGAAGTGCATTTATTGCCTTGTATTCATGCATTCCAGTTTATTAGCAAACACTGAACATTTCTGCACACATGTCCCTGTACTGCTGTCAATTCTAAGCTAGTAGTTTTCAACTGAATCAGAGAAATATGGTCATTCTAAAACCCAAGGCAAAAAGTGCTCAATGGTATCTTAATATTCTCCAGGTTTGGTTTGTTTGTTTTTTTTTTTTTCTAGAGATGTTTGAATCCAGTGACTAGGACACTTGTCCACTATTAACACACCTCCTGGGGTAATCTCTCTGAATCTGAATTATATGCTGTACTTACAAACAAATAAATAAATAAAAATCTGAGTTTCACAGATTGCAGCAAAACAACTGAGTGATTCAGAAGTTCACACAGCAACAAGTATCTCCTAACCAGTCCAAAATTTCTGCCTTGTGAGCTTAGCCTGTATCCATGTCCCATGAATAAGATCCTGAATGATTTCTTGTTACTAGGACATGCCCAGGACCTAACATCTCCATGCAGTACACGAGAAAGTTATCAGATTTGTTTTAACTTGACTTCATCTTAATTTCTCTCTTCACCAAAATACAGAAGTTTCAGAACAACATATTAATCTAATTTGCATCAACCTGTAGAAAGTAAATCAAAATGCCACCTCAGATTTGTATTTAACTTTATTAAGCCAATATATACACACCTGAATTTTAAAAGCTAAAAGAAGATTTTTTTTTAAAAAAATCTCCATAATTCAAAAACTTCAAGACAGCAACTGCAGCCTGCACTCTACTTCAGTCCCCAGTCAAGCAGACATTGGAGTGCATGACACAGTCAAAGCCTAAGAAAAATGCTATTCAATCAAAGCAAATCCTAATCTTTTGTGCATTTCATGATGGTGGGACATTTAGAAAATGGGATAATTTTCCCAAATCATCTTAATGTGTGGAAGTCATGAAAATCTCCATTTTCCTTCACCTCTGTACTTATTTCCCTGAATGAATGCTTGAGGCAATAATTTTAAAATGCTGCTAAAAAAAAAACAAAACAGCTGGGGCAGTAGAAACATGCTTGCTGTCAACGCTTGCCTTTATCTACTTCAAAATTAGCACTGATTATAGGAGACCTTATAAAACACTAGTAAATTCATTTTTCATCCTCAGTGGCAGGTGCCCTCAAAATCTTGGGGGAAGTGAACTCTTGCTTGTCCTGTCTGGCTTAAGTCTTAATGAACTACTCAGAGCAGTGCAAAGGCACTACTTTCTCCAAGAGAGATAAAACAGTAATTTTTATAGTAACTCTCATTTCTTCAGTGAATTAATAACATTTCAAAGAAGACTTCTGACCTATCCTTTCAACCCAAATTATCCAGTTATAATTACCTGGTAAAATATTATGTCATTTCCATATGCGTGGCTAAACCTGGCCTTCTCATGACTAAGTCTGATTACATTCCAGAGGTGTAAATTATAGAATTTTGATATCCTTAGAGAATTAAAATATGTTAAAAAAATAAATCAAGCAATGTGATTCTCATTAGGGAATTGTCTCTACTAGGTCAAGCAACCCTTATAACATAACAACTAGCTTGATTTTTTTATGCCATTGGCACATCCCTAGAACTTTTGCATAGTGACGTTTACTATTGATCTCTCAAGAAATCAAAGAAAACACTTATCCATTAAAAAAAAAAAATTCCCCATTTAGGACAGCAGGGACTATGGCTCTATTCTAATGGCAGAGACTATGGCTTTATTCTAAATATCCATCTCTACTATCCACCTTGATATTATTTCTCTAAGTGCTCATTTTAGGAATATTAAAATAAGGCAATGGAAAACCAGATTAATGCTAAACTCTTTGTAACCCAAATATTTTGATACCTCTATTAAAAAAAAAAGTATCTACCTGTAATGCTAACCTTTGCAGGTCAAATAAATGTTATTTATAGCCATTTATAAGGGGTGTGATGAGAATGTGCCAGGCCAGCTATATTCTACAATCTATCTATCCAGCGTGTTATGTGTAATGATGACCTTGCCAGATGTTTTATAGGGAAGAGCAAGAATCACTGCAACATGCTGAAATAAGACAGTTTGTGTCCTCCACTGAAGGTCTCAAACTAATTCTCAGCAGTTTAAGATGGGGTTCAAACATTGAAACAGAAGCCTTTTCCTACCTCCAGTCCTCCTTGGGTACACAACCTGGTATCATCTGCAGTCTTACTGAGGGTGCACTCAATCCCCTTGTCTAGATCACTGATAAATATATTAGATGAAATTGTCCCAAACACTGAGCCCTGGGGAAACACCACTTGCAATGACCCACCAGCTGCATGTAACGCCATTCACCACCACTCCTTGGGCTCAGCCATCCAGCCAGTGTGTTACCCAGTGCAGAGCACACCCATCCAAACCATGAGCAGCCAGATTCTCCAGCAGAATGCTGTAGGAAACTGTGTCAAAGGCTTTACTAAGGTCCAGTTAGGGAACATCCACAGCCCTTCCCTCATCCACTAGGTGGGCCATCTTGTCGCAGGAGACCAGGTTAGTCAGGTAAGACCTGCCTTTCATAAACCCACGCTGACTGGGCCCGATCACCTGGTTGTCCTGTACGTGCCGTGTGATGGCACTCAAGATGATCTGCTCCATACCTTCCCCAGCGCTGAGGTCAGACTGACAGGCCTGTAGTTCCCCAGATCCTCCTTCTGGCCCTTCTTGTAGGTGGATGATACATTTGCTAACCTCCGGTCAACTGGGACCTCCCCGGTTAGCCAGGACTGCTGATAAATGATTGAAAGTGTCTTGGTGAGCACTTCCACCAGCTCCCTCAGCACCCTTGAGTGGGTCCTATCCAGCCCCATAGACTTGTGCGTGTCAAAGTGGAACAGCGGGTCGCTGACCGTTTCCACTTGGTTTATGGGGACTTCATTCTGCTCACCGTCCCTGTCTCGCAGCTCAGGAGGCTGGGTACCCAGAGAAAGACTGGCCTCTTACTGTTAAAGGCTGATGCAAAGAAGGCACCGAGTACCTCAGCCTTTGTCACTGTGTGTTTGCCCCTACATCCAAATAAAGGATGGAAATTCTCCTTAGCCCTCTTTTTGTTGTTAATGTATTTATAGATATTTTTTTTTTATTGTCTTTTACAGCAGTAGCCAGCTTAAGTTCTAGTTGGGTTTTGGCTCTTCTGATTTTCCCCCAGCATAACCTCACAACATTCTTATAGCCATTCTGAGTTGCCTGCCCCCTCTTCCAAATGTTGTAAACTTTCCTGTTGTTCCCTGAGCTCCAGCCCAAGCTCTGTCTTCCCCACCAGCTTGTCTGTCGGCACACGGGACGCCTGCCCCTGAGCCTTTAAGATTTCCTTCCTGAGGAACGTCCAGCCTGCCTGGGCTCCTTGGCCCTTCAGGGCTGCCTCCCAAGGGACTCAGTCAACCAGATTAAAAATTTTAAATTCTAGAGCATATAAATTATAATTTGCGGTGTTCTTTGAAGCTCTTTAACTGAACCTAAATACAAAGATTCCCAGGCTGCCTACAATCTGAACTATTCTGGTCATGAAACATTACCTTCCCAGCATGTGGTATGCCTATCAGCAGAAAAGTGGTAAAAAAGAACTGACTAACTTTATTTATTACATTTGTATTGCTTACAAAACCATTTACTTAATGGATGACTATCATTAGCAGTCCAACCACAAAAAAAAAAAGAATACAATGATGTGTTTCATAGGTTCATTAAAATAATATTTCAAAGCAATCATTAGAACAAGAAGCTAAAGATCCAAGAGACAGTAAGTTATCTGCAAATAAATGAGGCAGAACAAACATGTTTTGAAGTTAAGAAACATGTTTACCAATATATTACACCATAAAGAAAGCAGGGCATGAAGCTTAGAGACGGCTGTTCATGCAACTTATTAAACAATAGTTGTAACTAGTTTTGAATCAAGGGTCCTCAGACTTGTGGTCAACACGCTCTGCTAAAGAGCGTGTGCTTGTCTGTATGGCATATAGAAGTTCATAAAGCACCATAAAGGTTACATATAAGAGTCCCTTAGGCTAAAGCCAGAAAACTATGAATATTGTCATCCCCTTCTGTGTTTAAAAAAAAAACACCAAACACCACACACAACAAAAACAACAAAAAAACAAAATACCACAAACAAACCAAAACAATGAAACACAAAACAAAGCAACCAAAAAGATGACCCACACTATTGCAGAAGCAATAAGCATCCTTATGTCCACAGGCTTCCATGGTGAAACAGAAGCCTTTCCAGTAGACCAGGCAAGGGTTGTAGAAACATGCTGGTGTGATAACTAGAGAGTCATAACTTCTCCCTTATGATAAATTCAGCCACAGAAATGCGGGTGAAGATTCTTGAGCATAATACTTATTTACTGTGATAGTTACAAACAGAAAAGATGAAAATAGAAATAGGGGGAAAACTGATTTGTCCAACCATAGGGATAAAAGGATGATACCAAAATCATGCTGAACAAATGCAACAGGACATAGTTATACTAGAAAAAAATTAAAGACTACAAAGCAAAAAGGTATAAAACCTTTTTCTTATGAAGAATTACTAAATAACATCAGGATTTTTCAGCTTAGAAAAAAAAAAAAAAAGACAACTGGGTGAGGATACACCAGACATGTAGGAACTTGTAAGAGGTGTGGAAAGATTGATTTCAACTGTTCACGATAACTTCCAGCACAAGAACTGGGGAGATGCTAAGCTATTAGGTAGCAGTTCCACATGGCTGAGCTATGGATAGTCTTGTCCTGCAATAGTGAAGATTGTAAAAAGCTATCGTGACTTCTAGGAGTGCCTGAACATCGAAGAGAAATTCATTGTCAGCTGTAACACATACAGACGTACTCTGGCTCACAAAGTCCCTAGACTGTGATCAGCTGGGTGCCAGAGAGCATTGGAGTAAGTACCACCAGGTGCGCAGCCTGTCATACCCTCGTGCCCTTCCACAGACACCAGCTTTGGCAACTCTCAAAGACAGTTTCCTGGCTTGAATGGACCCAAGATCTCACGTGGTTTAGCCATTCTTACATTCAGAGATGGAAATAATGTATCAGAAGTCAAGACTAGACAAAGTGACTAGGAAATGGGCCTCTCTGCCCCTCAGCTGGACCTTTTTGAGGTCTTTAAAACTATATTTCAGTAGCACAGAGGGAAACTGATAGACTGAACAGAAGGATGCTCTATTGTCCCAGCTGTTTGTTCCACCTTGAATGGCACCACAGCCTACAAGGTCTTCACCATCCTCAGCCTTACAGGTATCCTGGCCAAACCACTTGCACTTGGCTTCAGGTAAAAATCCAGGTCTAACCACAGCACAAGACATCAGTTCCTGCTGTGACTGCCTTTTCCTTTTGCATCCCTTATCATCCTCCCTTCTCAAAGATCTTTTTTCATGTCTCAGGTTCAAGCACACAGGATAACATCCTTTGCAGTTCTCTTAAAAAAATTAGAATGAGAAAGGCTAAAAGCAATGCATTAATTAGTCCAACAATGCCTCTCCATCAGTGAGACAGGAAGAAATAATCAGCACAGGAGCCTGTCCTCCTTGCACCCACTGGTCCTTTCTGCTCCCTTGAGCCTGCTTCCCTTCAAAGAAGAATCAGATTTGCAAATTGTAGTGCTCACAGTTCTACTCCATTTTAATATATTCCTCTTCTTTCTTAAAACCAGACTGTGAATATTGCTTTTGGTGATTTTTAAATAAAATCTAGCTTAACTAGAGGGAAAAGGAATAAAGAATGTTATTAGCATAAAAGCCTTCTTCATTTCATATTAAATGCTCTAACTGATTTTCATTGTTTTTCTGAATCTTTAATCTTTAAAAAAATGTAAACAATCGTTGCTGTCATGAATCTACAAGGAATAATAACTCTGGCCTATAATCAGCTGCTTAGAATTGTCAGCACCTTTAATTTTCTGGACCACCTCCTATCTAATGAAATTAAGAAAGCTGTCTTCCAGACATCAAAACATAGAGCAGCTGACTGTTTGAGAGGAACTGTTACGCTCCCAGAACCACCTGTGCCACAAATGTTTTGTTATGGGCCAGCAGTTACACAACTGTGCCTGCATCAAACGAGGAGCATGATAGAATGATTTAATAACGAGTATACTGAAGGGGAGAGCAAAGAGCATTACGGAAAGGAAGTAACAGCTCCTGAGTTAAAGCTGCAATCAATTCCTATTACAAAGCTCTCTTTTAGCAGTCTTATAATCAGAACCAGATTGGAAAAGGTGCTCAGCTCAAAAACTCAGATTTGCTCTGAAAGCAAAAGGCAAAGTTTAAATGGGCTTCAGTTCTATCCTGTTAAAATATTGCCATGTTTCAAGATTGCCTTTCACATTTCTTAGTCCCAGTCTCTCTCTCTCTCAAAAAAAAAAAAAAAAAGACCTTTCTCTTACACCCCTACACTATACTTAGTACTCATCATAAACTGTGCTAAACAACAGCAATTAATAGGAAATCTATGTATTCTTCCTGTGGATAGTTTGGGTCATATCTGAGATATCTGGGAGTCTTGACATTTGCTTTGGTAAGATCTTCCACACACATGAGTATGCACTAACTAGTGAAAGTAATAAAAAGGGGAGAAAAAAAAAAAAAAAAGAAGGCAGCGGTGAGGGAAATCATCCAAACCAGAAAACCACTTTTACAAGTGACAGAGACTTTCCTACAGAGTGAGCACAGAAATCTGGAGAGCTAGTACAAGTGTTTCTGAAGTCATAGCTGTGTACTGTCACAATAGGGGGTTAAGTGACAGGTTTTCTACAAGTGGCAGAACAATTTGGATTCACTTAAAATTCCAAATCAAGAAGCATTGCAAGAGTTCACAATTTATTTTTTTAAGTCTAAACAAAACATCTCTGAAGTGGAAAAGTCTTCTGGTTGAGTTCAAGCAGTAAGAATGCATCATCCAAACACGGATGAAGCCTGAATTTAAGATATGAGAACTTACCCCTTTCTGAAATTTTCCTGACAGGTATAGTAGTTCCTTATGAACCTTTATCAGCCCTGCAAATTAAACATTGATATTGACACCAGTCATGGAACAGGCAGGTTTTGTGGCCAGAAAAAAACCCACCATATTGCATTGATTTGAAATCAATCAACGTTTTCAGGGCAGATGCAGGCACGCTATCAGATTGTATGATGCACACTGCAGTGGACAATGCTGATGCACATGCAGAAAAGCTAGACCTGATGTTCTATCAATGAATCATAGAACAGTTCAGGTTGGAATGGACCTCTGGAGGACATCTTATCCACCCCTGCTGAGCCTCCCTGTTCAAGCAGTCATCTACAGCAGGTTGTCCAGGATCACGTCCAAGAGGTTTTTTGTGTCTCCAAGAATGGAGACTCCACAGCCTCTCTGGCAGCCCTTTCCAGTGCTCAGTCACCCTGAAAGAAGTCTTCCTTCTGAGAGATGAATTCTGTTTCTTCTAAGAAACAAGAGACTTCTAAGAACTCAACCAAAACCAAACAAAAGTATGTTGACACCCAGCTTTCTTCTAACAACTGCTTCTAAACTAGTATAGAAACTAGTCAAAATGACTTCCACAGACTGGGAAGTTGTATTTTGCATTTCCATTTTTATTTTACACTGAAACATCTGCTTAATCAAATAAGAAATGTTGTATATGTTTTTTATTTTTAAGGGGAGGGGGCAGTGAGGACAGAGGTTATAGCCTTTGACATTGTGTTTAAGGAAGTTTAAGTGACTTTCCAATATATACACAAGATAACATTAACTGCAGACTAGGAAAGAGCAATGCTGATTTTTTAATTTATTCTTGTATACTTAAGTATATATTCAATATATCTTATTATTGGAAAACTCAGGCTTGTTTAGTGTACAAGAATAGAAGTTGACAAAGATCTCAGTTTTGTAATACCTGTAACATAAGTGATTGTGATGGAATAGAAGACGACAAAAGGAAGGAAGAGCTGTTAAGCTAAAGGACAGTGTAGGCAAAAAGATAAATGAGTATAAATCAGTAAGTGGGATTTTTGTTTGTTTAGTATTCAAGAGAATAAAAAAATATGCCATGATTCGTATGTCTTAGGAAAACAGCAATCATACACAAGAAAAAAATTGTTACCACTTAATGCAACTAGTTGGCTAGGAAATGCGCAAGGTGAGGGCAGTTTCTGCCTGGGGTTAGATAAGCCCTGCTCTGCACACCCAGGCTGGCATGCAGCTGCCCCAGGCATTTGCCATCAGGCTTCGGACCTGAGCTTCCTTGTCTCAGGAAAATTAATGGGTGAACTGGGATCTCAGCCTGCGCAAGAATGCCAAAGGGTCTTTGTATAAATAAACCCGGAAAAAAATAAAACAAGCAAGTAAGCGAGTGACCCAGTTTGATCATGCCATCTTCACTGAGCCTACCCTCAGGCTAAAGCAGATTAATCTTTTTCTTTGAATAACAACATAATTAAAGAAAAAGTTCCCAAGAATGTGTGGAGTGTCAGCACCTGCATATTTGCAGAAATGGCAGCTTTTAGAGTAAGCAAATCCCAGTCAGTACGCAACACAGGGCATGGTGACCTCTGTGCACATCTGTCAAAGCAAGGACTGCACACATTTGAAAAAAGGAATTCTCAGACTGCAGAGCACCACAAAAATTTGTAGAAAAACAGTTGAGGAGAGTCCTAAATTGATTGATTAGAGATATGAGCAAATTGCATAAGAACAAATTCTTATTTTACATTAATTTACCTGTTTGCAAAACTAAATTATAATTTAATAAGCTTCATATTGCAAATATACTACAGACTGAATTAGTAAAAGTGATACTTACCTATAACATTTACTTGTGTTGAAAAATGCTAAAGGATTACTCGTAACACAAAAAAATCAGCCAATTTTTGATCTTGCACTTTCAAGATTCACCATATGAAAAGTACCTATAATTCTGTTTACTAGTAAGCCTTTAAGAGAAGTTGGTGGAAAGAACAAAGTATTAGAAACTTCTGAGTATGACCTGAGTTTACAGGCCGAGTACTGTCTGCAGGTACCAGCAAGTACTACCTCCATTTTCAGTGCCATGAATACCTAGGGCAGGGTTTTACTAAGCATCATTAAAAAAAAATGTGTTGGAACACACCAGTTTTATATAACTTCATTTATCAATCATATGAATTTAGAATTCAGACCCATTTAACAAGCAAGCTGTATATCACTTCAATAGGATGCACATTCTCAAGAAATCAAATGCACTATTTTTTACATGGTTTTGTCATCTTGAAAAATTCATTAAACACAAACATACATTAGATAGCAGGGAGATCGAGCCACAAAACTTTGTAAAACAAATTCAAGTAATTCCAATCACAACCGCTAATGAAATTTAGGCATGAATAAATAAAAATACCCACAAACACAAAAAACTGCAACTTTTGCTGGGCATCAAAAATGACAACATGTATATAGTAAGGGGACCATGACAATTTACATCCTGAATTAACAATAGTTCCAGTAGATTTCATAGTTTCTCAAATGCTTATACTTTCCTAAGGAACACCTAGCATTATCATCCTGCCCTTTTTGACCAACACAGCAAATAGCTCATCTCTAAGGAACAGAAGGAAACAAGAAAGGAAAAGAATTCACCTTAGTTAAACTCTTTTCTGAAAAATCAGCTCCAGTGAACCCTCCACAAAGTCATTGCTGAAGAAATATACTAAACAGCTCTTAATTTATTGCTTCACTCATCCAGTGAGTACTTAGAAAAATCCAATACTGAATTCATTAATAATATTAAAGCACTAAATTCTATGGTAAAGTTTACAATTTCAATCAACCATAATTCAATGACATTAAATTAGTGCAGCCATAGCAGGTGAGAATTAAAAATTACAGTTACTAAAAAAGAAATTTTGTTGTTGTTGTGGCACATCTCTAATATACTCCACAGCTCATTATTGGTAGTGACAAGATTAAAAAAATTACTCAGTTATAATTTCAGTATGATAAATACATCTAAGGTCTATCTAAGCAAAAGATAATATTTTTAAATGTACTGACCAACATAAGACCAAGGCACTCAACACTATTAAAAAAAAATATTGTGTGAATAAGTACAGCTATATGGGACTAAATACTATTTCAAGTTTTTAAAAAATTGTATTTTCAATATTTATTTTGATCCTTAAGTTCTTGAGGATGAGGACAAGTTTAAACACTTTGTGGAACAATGTTAAGAGTGAATGATTAAGGGGAATGCAGATTGGAGTCTGATTTTCTGGCAAAAAATACTGGTTTTTCCTTTGAAGGTATGGAAACCAAAAACACAGAAATATTAAGTTACCAAAAATTTTTTAGCAAATTTATATAACAGGTACAGGAAACCTCAGTCTTCACAGCCAGAAGAATCACCATCTTAAGAAAATCATTATATTAAAAAAAATAAAACCATATATAATAGCAAACCCTTCTACCTTCAGGGTAAGTACTGCTCCCAGCAGCACGATTTTACCAGTTTGGGGAGCTCCTGAAATCCAAGTAACTTCTGCTGAATTGATGCTAGAAGGTAGAGGAACAGCCTGATTGCTATGTGAAATAGAGAATTTCAGGAGAACATAATCCTTCTACACAAACTGGCAGGTAAGTGTTCGAGTCATTTTCTGTCACCCAGCTGAACATCTTCTAAAGATGCCAATATAATTCTGCCAACACAGAATGGGGATTTTCCTCCTTTGCTGAAAAAAATAACAAAATTTCAAAGAACTCCAAAAATTGAGTAACTGGTTCAGTGTATGCTTGAAAGGATGCAACATCCACAGCTATTCATTGATACACAAAACTACTCAAATTATTTGGAAAACAACAAACTTGTTGGAAGTTGACACAAAAAATTCTCAAAACAAATTCTAAACAGTTTAGTCCTCTGTCTTTAAGAGAATGGCAATGACTTTGTTTTTAGTATGAAATAATATTGTTTACGGATTTAGTTTTTGTCACTGGAGTTTTGGAAAGATGTTTGGACAGCAAAGAAAAGGGTAATATCAAAATGTTGGAAATGATAGTTCTGTGCTGCATACAATCGTATGCTGACTTACCTAGAAGTGACATAGTAATTACAAACATGATTAAACAAAATTGTTTAAATTTAAAATTGAGGCAATTGGGTCTCTCTTCAAAGGACAGAATATCAGAGGAGGTTACTAACTTCAACTCAGACAAAAGTAAGTGATATTACATTCTTGCATGTCATGAGCCACACACTTCTAAGGGCTATAAATGGACTTCTCCCAGGCAGAGACTGTACACAATACCGCAGTGTGGATAAGGGCAACCAATTTCATCACCCCTACCATGGGAAGTAACTGGAATTCAGCTGTGCTTATCTGTACAACAGAGTTTGTCTTATATGCTATTAAAAGTCTGATATATAAAAGTGAAACTATTAAAAATCACAGCATCACTGACTCTGAAAGTGTCAGTAAGACAGGGGGACTGTGACACTGCAGCAAACCAATTTGAAGAAGTGAAACATTCGATTTCCAGTTTCAGGCTGTTTTGCTTGGCTGTGCATTGAACAGAAAACATGAAAAGCATGAAGAAATAGACTATTGTCCTTGAAGACTCTGACCCCCAACATGAATCAAGGTTTGCTTGCTCTGTCTTCCAGGGCTAGAACTATTTGATTGGAGATAGTTGTCTTTAATTAAACTTATGTCACAAAACGAAGGGTATTGCTTAGTCAATTCAAATGGACTTCTGACCTGAAATTAGAGTTCCGTGGTTTGGTAGCAATGCAGTCTTTGAGAAATACCAAGGAGATTTATTGTAAAAGTAAAGAGTACACTCAGTAGCAAGAATAGACAGGGTGAAGCCCTTTTTCATATGCAAACATGCACACATAGGTACACACACACTCTAAGCATTCAGTATTTGTTGCAAGTTTCATCTCTGCTTTACAGCTGAGAATGAAGAAAAATACAGGCAAAAAGTACTCAACATGAACATACAGTGCTTCTCCTTTTATACAAATGTAAAACCTCCCTCATACAACAGAAAGATAAACTTCAAAGAGTCTATCCATGCTTATATTTCTACATACTTTTTGGTGGCTTTAGGCTATCTTTGCTTGAAAAGCAGGGATGTGATCTGGCCCAAGACAAACAAGTAGGATCTACTTAGTTATATACCACTTAGTTGTGACATCAGTTCATTCTGTCAGCAGTCAGGCAAGGCTCTCGGACACAGCTTTACTTGTGTACAATACATATAAGATTAATAAAATGCACTGCTGCTTGGCATAGCTCTCCAGTGCCATCACCTCAAAGCTCTTCAGCAAGGAGAAAAAGCTGAAGTGGGGGACGTGGGGAGAATTGGAAAAAGAGAAAAGCTTTCAAGGAGCACTCTTAGCATTGCTGACTTCAGGAGACCTGTCTCAAGGCATACAGAGAATTAATTACTCCATGAGGTACACAACTACAACATCACTTGAAACTATGCAACATTTGTGGATAGTTCCCAGGCATTTGTAGCCAACAGGTGTCTAGTAGTTGCACAATTTTCTAATTAGTTCATGCGCTATACTTCAAAACTAATTACAAAAATGGCTGGATTATAATGTTGCAGGGAGTCATTCATGTGCCACCTACCATTAAAGGGAGGGAAGTTTTGTAAAGGTTAATTAGCATTTTTAAAGTACTTTGGAGATGAAAAGCTTTAACTATAAGCCTAATAAAAGAAGCAGAAGTAATACTTTCTATTCAGTGAATGCCTTTTTGCATCAGAAGTGAATGACAAGGGTTGCTTTAAGTCTGAGAACATAAATTTTCATGTACAAGGAACTAAATCAACGCCCAACAGGATCGATCTGTTAGGGAGTGGAGAACTCCTGCAAGATACAAATCATCAGAGCTGACCACAGCATCCTGGTGCAAGAGGAGCCGGTGCTGGTTCCCAGACAGAGGATGCAACTAAAAGTAGACACTTCCCTATAACATGCCCTTGAAGAGGTCAAATAATCAAACCACTGTGAACAGGTACACTTTTAATTAAAATAACACAGAGATGTTCCCCTCTTGGGTCACATGCTGGCTGTTCTCTGCTCAGACAACACCCACTGGCCTCTCCAACAGGAAATCAAAGTGCATCTGAATCTGTAACCGAAGTGGCACCCTCAGCATTTTGCACTCTTGCATTATGTTAAGATTTTCACAGTGACAGAGGACATTAGACACATGTTCTGTAAACATAAAGTTATTTTCCCCAGACTTAGAGTTACATATAATATTTCTAATGAATTTATAATTGCTTTTTGTGAGCTTGGGAGATAATATACAAATCATTATTAAGCATACACACATATTTTGTATAAAATCTGTTTTTTCATAAGGGTAATAAGGGGGGAAAAGAGTATTCATTAATTACAAAAAATACATTGCAATTATTTGGTTCATATGATTACTATTTATGCTGTAAATCCAAAATTGCCACTGACTTAGAAATTTATTACTGTCATCAACAGAAAGATTATTTTAGTGCTACAGATGGTTGTCCTTTTATAGGCCATTTTAATGACTTGTTCTTATCTAATCTGTCATGCATTATTTTGTTGTCATTATGAACTTTTTAAGTTTCATATCAATCCATTTTGATGTTTACTAAACAGATGGTGTTACAAAAAAAAGAAAAAGTGAAAAGCATAACAATAACATTTATTTCTCAAAATACTCAAACCGCCACACATTCATTTTGTCAAATATGAAATCTATGTCATTTGTTTTAAAAAAACTTACATCAGAAACAAAACTATTCATAAGCTGTAAACTCAAACAGCTTACAAAGCAGAGCATGAAATCAACCAAAAGGTGTTTTTTTCTGCAAGGAGGTTATTGAACTTCAAAAATGTTTGTCAATTAAGATACATTAGGAACCTATTTACTGTCATTCTCAGCATTCCTTTTCTTTATAGAAAGCACTATTGGTTAATATTTGCAGTAATTGCTAAGTGAGGTAGATAATTATTTAATACACAGGTGTGACAGCTCTGCTGCTTGAAATCTACTTGTGAGCTGTGGTAATTATGTAAGCACCTCAATTTACAAAAAGTTTTGCTTTGTCTTTATAATCTTTATGATTTTTTTGTTTAATCAGTGCACTGTCATCAAATAGACACAAAGACCTGAGAACTGAGCACTACAGCAAACAAAATTACTTACACGTAAATGAACTAAGAGTTCAGAGGATGGTAAATAAAATTCTGCAACAGAACAGTAACACAGTTCAATCTCACCTCAACATTATGGGATGAAAAACCTCCCCAACTTCTAAGATTTTGCAGAAATCTACCTCAGAACACTAATATACCAAAGTGAAGCATTCTTAGATGAGGAAATTCCAGAGTTCAGGATCTCTTAACTCTACATCTTCCACACCTGCATTACAATACAGGCTCCAGTTATAGGATTACCTTCCTCACAAGAAGAATACCTACAGTCCTCCTAATTTCAAACAGCAAACAAAAGCTGTTTGTGGAGTTCATCTGATTAATCTCCTGACAAATACTGTAGTAGCTAAAAAGGAAACAATATAATAATCATTAGATCATAGCTCAGTGCCTTCCCAAGCGTTGAATATATCAAGGGATGGTTATCCCACAGATTCAGTTCCAGTCTGTAACCACTTTTACTGAGGAAGATGTTTTACCTGACATCAACCCAAAACCTCCCTCTCTGCAACTTGTGCCTGTTGTCCTCTGTCCTTTCAAGCTACTCCTCTGAGGAAAGTCTGACTAGACCTTCTCTCCAGCCCCATCCAGGTGGTGGGGGACAGCAACTGGATCCCCCTCAGGCTGACCAAACCGCATCTCTGACTCTCCTTCACTCAGGACACTCACTTTAAAGAGATCAGAGGGCAATGCATCTGACTTCCCACCTGTGTGCACACTCAGTCCCCCCTGTTCCCCATCAGCAATCAGCCATCTTCAGGTGACAATAATAGATTGAACTAGAGCAATAACATCACAATAACAAATTTCAGCTGACGAATCTAAGCATGCTTTCAGGTGGCCAGGGAAGTGTTTTCTCCCTGCTTTGTAGAACAGGAAATAAAGGAAATCAGGAAAATGGATGTTGTTTGTTCCAAGTACTGTCTCTTAGTAACATTGTTACTGGGCTCTCCATAATTTTAGGCAGTTTTATGATTGTGTAAAATGTCCTGAGTAAAATACAACTAATTAGCCTTTGTTAATTGTTACCTGTTTATAGTACGCTGCAGTAGAATAGGTAGCATTCTGTATCTGTTTTCTTATTTAGCCAACAGATGTGTCCCCAGCAGGAAGTTACTTCTACAACATATACTTAGCACAGTGATGTTCCCGCAAAATGTGGATTTCTCTTGGCATAGGCAAAACGTTAAAAATGTGGTAAAAAAAGGCATGTTACAGATGTACTATTTCTGCCAAAGGAAATTAGTAAAACCTGTCAATTTGTACTGTTGTTTCTAAGAGGGAAGGACAGAGTAACTGAATTCCCATTGCCCTAACAAGAATAAACATCTTTTAGTGCAGTAAGTGGCTCACTGGACATGACATGGGCCTGAGTGCTT
Organism: Falco rusticolus; assembly: GCF_015220075.1. Classification (NCBI taxonomy): domain Eukaryota; kingdom Metazoa; phylum Chordata; class Aves; order Falconiformes; family Falconidae; genus Falco; species Falco rusticolus. Next base: position 14,705,817 of record NC_051190.1, read on the forward strand.
GTATTCCTGGTATCTAAACTGGGCAAAATTTATCTCTGGTACAGCACTTTATAAGCCACTGGAATTTCACCAACTCTGCATTTGTTTTGATGGCAATCATTAACAATAAGCTGAAGGAAGGGCTGTTAGCAAGGCTGATGTCATTGCCTTTCATCAGATTCCTACAGGGAAAAAATTAGAGTTGACTTAAACTTAGCATGACTTCAGGGGTTTTTTTAAATATATTTGTACTAGTACAACATCAGTTTCTCATTAAACTGAACTCATTCAGGCAGAGATTGCAGAGGATGAAAGTTGAAAACTTTCCACCTTCTCTAATATATCTACTTTTAAACCACTGAAGACTGTCTCATTCATTACTAAAGCACAACTCCAAGCCATCTCTAAGCACGCTTGTATAGAAGTGAATGAAAGACACAGTACCTGTGGCTACAAGCTTATACTTAATGAATAACATTAAGTTTCTTAAATGGACAAAATCAAGTTCTTTTAACAGACCAATTACTCCCTGTTTTATCTCCATAGTCTTGCTCCATTTGCATGTCTGGTGTGCCAACTGTTATTCTTTAAATTAATGCAATCATCTGTTCACTGGAAAAAAGAAAACACTGAACTATATTTAACAAGATGAAAGGACTGGATAAAAGACATCTCACAGGCAAGCTTTATGTTGTGTCAATGATGAGTTTCATCTCAAATAAAGCTGGCTGTAAACATATTTGTTTCAAAACTCACTCGCTGTTCCTGGCTGTACCAAGTGTCACAGATACAGCGTGCTCTACTTTGGGCCATAGTGGGAGGCTAAAACAAGACTCATATTCCCTTTTCTACAGGCTGGCAGAGGCTGAATATGTCATAGTCATAAAGAAATACAAATGCTGTTTATCAGAATAGACATGTCTTTAGGCTGCCACATGCAACAGTATCTCCTGAAAGCCAGCCAAGCAGCAGTCAAAAATCACATCCCTAGCGTTAGGCTGGATGTTTATGAGAAGCAAGGGCTTACTGTGTACTGAAAGCTCATAGCTTTCCCAAGAGTCACGGTTCCCCAGAGGCTCAAGAAATGCCTCAATCACAGATGCAGTCACAGTTTAATGATCAGAGGGCTGGAACACCTTTCCTATGAAGAAAGCCTGAGAAAGTTGGGTTCTTTTAGCCTAGAGAAGGGGAGACCTTACTGTGTCCTTTCAATACTTGAAGGGTGCCTATAAGAAAGGCGGAGACACTTTTGACCATGCCCTGTAGTGACAGGACAAGGGGTAACACTTTTAATCTGAAATAGGCAGAATTTAGATTAGAAATAAGGAAGACATTCTTTATGCTGAGGGTGGCGAGGCGCTGGCACAGGCTGCCCAGAGCAGCTGTGGGTGCCCCATCCCTGGTAGTGCCCAAGGCCAGGTTGGATGGGGCTGGGAGCAGCCTGGTCTGGTGGAAAGTGTCCCTGCCCACGGCAGGGGGGGTGGGTGGAACTAAGTGATCTTTAAAAGTCCCTTCCAACCCAAACCATACTATGATTCCCACCCTTTGATTCTGCTTTTATTTTGGGGGGTTTACCTTTACAGTTTATATTTTACCTGTAGCAGAGCTCTCCTTAAGGGTCTCTACTCAGAGCTTGGGCTTCACCACTGATCTGGAGATCTTGGTACACAATGTTGCTGAGCCCCAGAAGCTGATCATTAAAGGTAAGCAAGCATTAGCAAAATGATCAAAGGAAGGCAAAGACTGGAAGACACAGATCCCAAGCACTGATGCTCTTATCACACAGCTATTTCAAAGGGGGCCTTCTAACAACGTGCAGAGCAGAGCTCAAGATTTAAAGAAAAAACAATACAGACCGAGAGCTCCCAAGAGATCCTCAGGGCATCCCAGAGAGCCTGCAGCATTCCTTGATTCAACTTAAAAGCAAGAGAAGTCCAGGGAAGTTGGTACATAGCCACTTCTACCAAAGAATAGACAAAATAGCTTTCTGCTCAGGGTTGCTCCCCATTTAAGGTCTGTATCTCCCTGTAGAGGAATGAAGCTGGGTTAATTAATATTGATAACATACAGCTGTGGGCTGGCTTCAGGGGCGGTGGGTTGGCTGGTGTAGACAAGGTGCAGCTGTGGCTGGTTCTGGTAAGGGGTTAGGCAGCCAAGGAAGAAGGAGAGAGAAGAGTGAGGATGAGGAGAGACTAGGAGAAGGCAGTAGAGGGACTGGCATGAAGAGTATGTTGGTATGTGATAGTAAGAGACCTTGTTGCAGCTGGTAGTTTGGAAAGTGCTGTGACACTTCCCTTCTCTTTCCAGGGCGTCAGTAAAGCTGGGCTCTAACCAGACTCCCCAGCATGTGGAAACTGTACTAATGGGTAACAATTCCCCAGTCAGAATCAACCACTGACTGGTAGGGCTTTCTTCCTTCCCCATTCCCCACTTTCTATTTCAAATATAAACATCCCTCTTCTCACTTTCCTCTGGCAAAAGGAATTACTGGTCATTTGTAGTACTGAAGATATACTTTCTATATCAGTAAGGCTCAAATAATTAAAATATATAGAGAAAATTCATAGCATTGTTTTAAACGTCTTGGTCATTTGTTTAAAGAATATTTCCAGTATCTGTCTGCATGAAACTTCACCATTAACTTTTAGAACTATATCACAAAATCCCAAACAAACAGAGTTGGAAGAGTTGTTGCTGCCAGATGCTTGATTTAATTCTGTACCAAAGATAATGAGACCACCTTGCTGACTGTAATTTTCCATTACTATTTAACAAATTATCTGGCAGGTCGCTCTATGAATATTCCTGGTTTCCATAATACTGTGACTTTCACAGCTAAATCCATTAACCAGCTATTTTTTCCAATGACTGTCCATAGAAGTATCACATGGGGTCTGAAAGTTATTTTATTAGCAGAGGTTGAAAACATACAGAAATTGCAGGGAAATATAACAGGAAAAAAAAATAGGACTGCATGAAAATTAAAACAGCTCCTATGTGCTTTGTGTTACTCTAGCTCTTCCATCAGTGAGAAAACCTCTTCTCGCCTATAAGCCAAAGGCATGCAGTGGGTATGGATTAGGTTTTCAACTCCTCTTACACTTAATTTCAGTGCTCTTTCTTTCACTCCCTCCTTTTGCATCTTTATTTTCAAACAGAATGAGGGGTGTGAACGCCTGAATAAGACTTTTCTCAATCTGTCCCTTAGGAGATGCTGACACAGCTCAATATCAGAATTCCACAGAGCCTAGAAAGATTTTCCAAAGGAAATGCCAACAGAACATTTTAAACCCCAACATTTTTCGTAATATTCTTTCTGGAAATAGATTAATAACTTCTCCTAATTCTGTAATATAATCAATAAAAAAAAAGGGGAAACATGCAATGAAACCGTTCAGCCTAAGATCTAAAATATGTCTGTATCATGCATGAGAGTTTAGCCCTGAAAATAATACCTGGTAAAGCTACAAGCAAATGAAAACAAGATGTTTGAATGGGATGTTTTGGATATCTCTAAATCAGTTCCATGTATAAAACTGTCATTTTGTAATTTTAGAACAGTTTTGAATGATATCTGCAGAGCTAGGAGTCCATCATGTGAAGCTGGCCACAAGTTTCTGTTTGATATTATTGCGTTCCTACTCCATGTGGATTTTGCTACCTCAAAGCAATTTTAAAACACATCAATCAAATCCCTGTGAATCAGCAAAAGCAGATGCTGCTAAATGTTACAGGCAATATCACTTGAAGTTTCATTTTCTGCAGTGCTCATTTAATGTAAAATGCATAGGCAGTCCTTGGAGTGGAGGCTGGATCCTGGGATTCTTGCCTATAACTAAATTCTCCAATCTCTAGACTATGGTGTCAGACTTTCCATTCCCTCTCTCTGGTTGTCTGAGCTTGAAAATATTCATAAATTTATAAATACATCCTCACTTTTTTTCCTTTTCAAAAGGCACAGACTCACCTGAAACAGTGAAGCATGCCTTCTTGGTAGAACAGAAGATGTTCTGGTAAACTGAGAACATTCCTGAGACACAAGAGCTGAGGATGGACCAGCTTGACAAAGCCCAACATCCCAAAGGAGCCCTTCCTCTGCTGTGTGGAGGAGTTGCTATCCCTCTTTCAAGTTTGCTTTCTAAGAGAGGGCATTCCCAGTTCAGCCTTTGATGCTATGGGTGCTCAACTTCAAGAGGTTTTGGTCTGTGATTCTCTGTCACAAGTATGTACATTACCTAATACATGAGAAAATGTTTAAGTACCCAAAGCAGGATTTAAACAACACTTTTTCTTCAGTGTTCAGCATGAATAAGCTCAGCTCACAAAGACAGTGGCTGCTATATCCTTCTCTCCCACACAGAACACTGTAGGAGCCCGAACATTAACTTACATCAAGTCCAGAGGCCAATTAAGCACTGTGACAACTCAGCATCAGAAGGTCCAAGTTCCTCTGTAGATTTGGTCAATAGGGCACTATAAGAGCAGCTAGTCTCCCTTCCTGCATGTTTTGAGGAACTATTATGGGAAAGAATTGGGTAACCCTATGTACTATGAATATGTAAATTAAATGTTAAGTGGCAGAAGTGTATTGTGCCTTTAAGGCACAGAGTAACTACAGGCCATAAACCACTGTTGGCTCACACACAGATCTCCCACTGCTGTCAGTGGGAATCTCAAACACAGACCGAGATCTGTGCATGCCCTTGAGAGTCTTTATTCAAATAGGAAATGTAAATGACTGGTAAAGCTATAGGAAAAAAAGTCGAACCCAAATCCTACTGCCTTTAAAACTGGTAAATAAAAATAGGTTTAGTGCCGATTTTATTTTTAATTTCCTTCTTGATTCCACGAAAACACAGGCTTAACAATTTGAGCTTTCCTTTCTTTCTCCCAGAAGCCATGCTCTGGCTGTGGAAATCATGAAGAATGTCTCTGAAAACAGCTAAATATTACTTTGGGCCAAATGTCTGATTTTGCTTACTGTGAAATTTTGCTTATTTAACACTATGAAAAACATTCAATGACAGACTTGGCTCTTTTTCATATCAGATCAAGCCCACTAAATGTTGTTAATGCTAAGAATTGCCATGAAGAATTGTTTTATTCCTGGGGAGCGAGGGGTGGGGTGGGGTGGTGCAACCCAAAAAAACCCAACCCCAAGCACAAGAAGTTAAACCAAAATAAAAAGAATCATAAAATCACAGAGGATTAATATCCTATTAAAGTCAGTTTTGCATGTCACACAATAATTTTAGTTTCATCAAAGACAGTTTTCCCTTTCACGCAACAGGAGTTAAGCAATTTGCCAGCTAGTACTGCCATCTAGAAAATGGAATGATTTCTAATAGGATAAAACCTTCTGCAATGTAGACTTGGGAACTACAAGCCAATCAATTAGACCTTAGTGAGGAATTAGTGCGATAGTAAGAAGTATTTGCTTTCTGTAAGAACATCTTTATAAGTAGATGTGATCCAGAAAATGTAAGCTAACAGTGAAAAAATTACTCCATGTGTATACATGTGTCTAAGTAAAATGAGGATGAACCTAAAGCTAATGGGTATTTAAAGAACTCCAACTCTGTTGCCAAGACAAATCCACCCTATTCTTCAATAGCAGGTCAAGGAGTAGTTCTGGGAATTCAAAATCTCTGAACTAAATGATTTAAATCAATAGGAATGAATGTAGAAACAGGGTAAGTACTGATCATAGTATACTCCCTCGTAGCTAATACTTGGTTCTACCAAACATTAGCTTTACATTTCACAAAGTATTAGAAAATGCACTGCAAGCTTGATCAATATGAGCTATACCCGCAATAAACTGCTCAGAAAGTCTGTTATTATGTTAAGATCAAAATGTTGTTCCTTTGTCTATATTAGTACAGTGAGCTTTGTCTATAGTAAATCTGTCACTTTGAGGTAGAAAGTATAAAATTCTATCAAAGAAATAATATTTTAGTAAGAAAACTGTTTTTTAAAATTGCATAAAATATTATAAAAGCTTAACCTATTCTATTAACTGCTGAAATTATGTCCAGAATAGGAATGATATATATGCTGTCTTTTGTTCATCCTTAAAATACACATACAGAAAGAATGGTTTAGTGTTAGAAACATTAGTAAGCAGTCAGATCAAATAACCTGACACTGGTGGAAAAGCTGATATTGAAGCTTATATAAAAAATTCACAAAACACTGAAATCCGTAATCCATATTCTGGCACTAAAAATATGACTTCTGTTTCCAACCGTTTTGGTTTGCCCCTGTCCTTACCCTGTATTTTGTGCACCTTGCAGAAGAGATAAAAGGTGACAACATTCTTCCACCCTCATTGCTACAGTCAACTTCAGAGACCTGGAAACCTAGGGTGTTATCTTTTATCCTGGGATCAATTTTTGCCTTTCAATTTAGGAGGTAGAGGCTGCTTCAAATGGCACGGAATGTGAAGGAAAACTCTGTTCTTCCCTGCAACAATTGATAATAGAGCAGGAAACTGGCAAACAAAAGCCTGAACAGAACAAGTCAGAACTTAAAATCTGTATTCATGAAAGTCATGCTACGGAGGCAATTACCTCTGTTTATGAAGTTATAGTTATTACCATGTTAGAAAAAAGCTTGTAGAAATGTACAACTAACGTGCCATATCTGAAAGATGGATACTAGCGTGAAGGAACATGGTTTGAAATAATTATTTGAAAATACATTTTTTTCCTCAAAGTCCCATACAAAAGACTATTAAGGAAAATAAGCACTGAAGGGTCAGAAGTATGATCTTCAGTCAAAATTTGTCTAAAATAGTGCAGATATTAATTAAGATGATAATAATTAAGACATAGTCAGAGGTCATAAAATATAGCTGAGATGTTCCTAATGCATTCTTCTTATTAAAGAAGAACAATTATTTAAATTACTAGATGAGATCCTCCCCAGACACCCTCTCCCCTTCCCCTCCCCCATGGCATAAAAAGCCCATAGAAGATATGGTCTCAAAATTTTGGTACAGTAACTTGATAGAAACAAAACACAGATTAGATATTTCTAAAGCCAGGACAGTAAGGAGGAGAAGAACTGTATGTGCATACATTTTAAGAGCTATAAGCCAGCCACAGTGTTAGAATTTTTCTTCCCAGCCTCTACCAAGGACCACGTCATTCCAAAATGCTATTGTAAGTTAATTGGTTCATTTTCCTTTCAGCATTTCATTTTCAGCACTGTTAGAGAAACAGGAGAATGGACAAGATAGACCACTAGCATAATACTGTAAAGCAATGCTTACATTCCCAAGATATATTAAAAGGATCTGTTAGTTCTTCACTGAAGCAGTGAAAGCTCAATTTGTTTATCAGAATTCACACTACCATGACTGATTAACAATTAATATACACAAGAGAAATGAGACAACATTATAGACTGAGCAGGAGAGATGTTTCTGATACCAATTTGGCATTTCAGAATCTTTCATTGCTAAGCGATAGTGAGAAATAAGATATTAATCATTTGGAATGGAGGACATATTATTTTAGCACCAGATACTCTTTTTAAAAACACGCTTAGATTTGAATGGTATAAAAAGAGGTTTTATTGAGGTTATTTCCCTAACAACAATTAATTTTGTTGTCAGGATTTATCACTGAGAAGACACAACTCCTGGTCACATGGGCACATCTGTTAAATGAAGGCAGTATATTGCAATATGACATGAACTGCATTAAATCTTTGCAGTGTCCCCAAAATTTTAAACACATGAGCATCATACAGTTACTATGTTGTATTGTGCTGTACTTTGCAATGCATATTATCATTATTGTACTGTGTTGTATGATACACAGTGTATTTCAAATGTGTTAAAAAATAAAAATTCTTTAGGGATTCTTAATAAGGTTCAATTTTTGCACATGACCAACCTTTTATAGCCACGAAGAGTTAAACTCCAGCAGAAAATTATTACATTGGATGGCAGGTAGGAATGGGGGAAAAGGAGGGAAATGAAGTGGTCATCTGGCTTTTTATGCTTTTTTAAGCACCTACAAATAAGTAAAAAACCAAAATGACATCACAAAAGTGAATGTAAAAATAGTTTAAGATCTTCAGCTCTTCTGAGATTCTTCACTAATATAAATCTGTGTCGCCTCCTCAGACAAGGCTCTGAGAACATTAAAGACTGATAGCCACCACAGCAATGTCTGATGTTTGAAGTCTTAAAAAAATTAATCATACTTGGAACTCTTAGAACACTGTGAAATGTTACATGTCCAGTGATTCCATGAGTCTCGGACAAACCTCAAAGTACTTAGACTTCATAGGAACTCCTCTCTGAGTGCAAGCACAATGCAAACTGTCTATTAAGGGAAGATAAAACATATCAACAACTTTTCTTGGATGTTTTTTACATCACTCAAAACCTTGCTCTCCTGAAACTCTCTAATATTTCAATTATAATTCTTATTTCCACACTACCAACATAAAACCTGAAAAACAGGAGATGCAAATAGATGGCAACAACTTTTTCAGCTATAGGAAATCTAATTTATGCAAGAGAACACATTGTTTGAAAGTCCATATACTTTTCAAGACTTGACCATGTCTTCGATTAGAATACATAAAGAAACTTCCATTTAAAAACAGAAATAAAACTATCATCTTGAATCTCAAAGCATACAAAGCAGAATACCATATCCACTACTAGAACCATCCAATGTAAACAAGGTGAGACAGGACCACAAGTGACCTATCACTCACCTACCAAAGCAAATTAATTACCCCTTGACATAAGTATCATTTTTATGTATGGAGTCTGGATCATAATGAGGTCTTTACTATGCAACCATATTTCAAGTAATTGTCATCTTAAGTAAACATGTTTTAATTACTGTCACTTTTTTCATTATTCATTCTGACGCCTACAATACCTGTCAGGGTTTAAAGGATTGTCATCTCCTGCTACTTTCCTGTGGCAACATATGTCCCCATTTATTTCACCAGCAAACTAATTAAAATACCTAGACTATACTATGAATTTAGGGTAATTTTCATGGTGATGGTGTTGCAGTTGCCCATCCTAACAAGTCTTCGGATCTTTTATCTGCTTCTCTGACTACTTTCATGATGCTTTATAACTGAAAATAAGGTGCTGTGTGACTGTGGTTAATAAAGTGACATTTGCCACAAGCACTGTCATTTTGAAGAATATCCAAGGAATAGAAAGGGAATCAATGTAATTGCCAGTTATCAACTTTAAATTTTCATTCAATTACATGATACAGAATAGCATAATTTCAGTTCACATAGTGCTGGGAAAGAAGTGTACATTCTGGGAAAAAAAGTACTGCCTTTTCTCATATCTAATTCTTAATACCCTTAAAAGTAAACAAATAACTTCATCTAGTTATATGCAAGCTGATTACTTCTCTGTTGAGATATTTTATTTACATTGGTTTTTGCCATTAACAGTGGTCCACCAAGAACTTGAAGGCCAGTTCACTCTGCCACTTGAGGATGGTCCTAAAGTTTACTACTTGCACTACAAATAAGGCATCTCAAATATTAAACTAGCTGCCATATTCACACCAAACACTTGTTGAATCTACCTGGTCCAGCAGTTCTTCATCAATTCCTGACAGATGTTTTCCTGGAGCCCTGAAGAGAAAGCAACAACTGGGGACTGTGTTCAGTCCTGTGCCTAACCTTTATATAAATAAAGCAATAATTCTGACAAAAGCAGCTTCAGAACACATTTAAAACACAAGTTAAAATGTAAAAGGGAAAATAACAGGAGCAAGAGAAGGAGAACAGAGGAAAAGACATAGTAGCTTGGATTATGTCTACTTTAACCCCACTGACTATAGGGTCTTTACATCAGAGATGATACCAGATACATCCTGCTCTTGGAGCTATTAGTGCTATTTCAAAGGTAGTCATCATATGTACAGTGAATTATGTTTGACTCATTTCCAACGTTTCTGTTCTGAAGGGAGACAGTAAAACTGCAGTGTCTGCAGAAAATAAATGCACATGCCTTATTGGTAGAAATTCTGCTCAGCATTATAAAGTGAAAGATAAATTTAATACTTTTAAGGATATAAAACCTCAGTGACTTATTTCTGTAAGCCACATATACCTCTCATTTCCTTAACATACAAAGAAATGTCTACTTGAAAGTCAAGTTTTGGAATTAGCATCTGTCTGTTTTTACCTATCAAACACAATCACGCTGGGTACAGCTGAAACTTTTATTGCTCTCCTGACAGACACCTGGAGCCTGTGCTGTCATTGCTCCTTTTTGTAAGCAGTGAAAAAGTGAATGAGACGGACAGTTCTTCAAAGAAATGTTTAACAAAAAGCAGACTGAAGCCTTTTACAAGGACGTCACCTTTTGCAATTCAAAAAGGTTCTTTTTGTTTGACTTTCTAGCACTGTCATATTTAGCAGCTCACCTTCTCTCTTCTCAGGCAATTTTCCCCTGTGATGAACCTACATTGGGGAGGGGACGAAGATAATCGCCAAAAAGCAGACAGAGGAATTCAGGTCGGGTTGTGAAGGTGAGGTAAGGGGAAGACTGTGATTCAGGCAGAGGCCTGTACAGGCATTATCAGGTCCTGGAGCAGCATGGGCAGGAGCTGAAACCCTGCTGTACTTCTGAGGAGCACACACAAGATTCTTCTTCAGTTCCAGGGTCACTGGGGCAGTAGTCAAGGCTCTCACTTCACCTCCTGCTCTGTCTGGGGCAAGGAATGGCCAAGAATTACTCCAGGTAGAGTCCTATGTTAGTACAGGAAGCTCTAAAAATATTCTTTGTCAATCTGACACTGCAGAAGCTGGACTCTATTCATTCTTGATAAAAGCACACGGACACTGCTTCTGGGCTGGTGGGCAGCTGTATGAGCTGGGGGGTTAATAACAATTCTGGTCCTGTTTGGATGCCCTTACTCTGTGTCAAATAGACTACACTGAGTGCTGCGATGATACTGCAAACATGCCTGTAGCATCCCAGAAACCTTTCAAAGGGTTCAGTCGAGCCTGTTAGTTTATGTGCTGGACAGCTCCTGCCAGAAATGTCCCAGCACAGTGAGGACCATGGTACCTTAGTACAGTATCCGCACACCCTTGGATAAAACAGCAAAATAGTCAACAGTATTTTGAAACTGCCCAGAGAAAGATGAATTGATTCCTAACTATAGCCTATTTCTAATCGTTGCTTCCTCTCCAAGTGATAAGAAATATTTGCTTTTCTTCATCAGAAAGCAACAGTAGCTGCTGGAGCCATGGTGAATTATTTCTTTCATATCCTTGGAAACATACTATACAGCCTTAATTAAAAGAGATTTCCAAAAGAATAGCAAAACACTCTTAATGGAAAAAGGACATTCTGGCTTTCAATAGCAAGGAAAAAATGCTTTTGTTTACTTCCCTTGATATTTTATAAGCCAGGAAAGGTCTTCTCTCCATATCTCACCTCCCAAAGCTTTGATTTACTCTGTTCTGCAGTATTTCACTTCCAGCAAAGATCAGGGGCTATAACATGCCAGTTTTCTCATACAACAATTTTATTTCTCCTCTGCACCTACACTTAATACAAGCCATTATTTAGAGAGAAGAAGAAAAAAATACCAAGAAAATGGGTTCTCCAAGGCCTTAAGATCCAGAAGCGTGGACAGCAAACCTCCTTCAATAAAGGAGAGACCCAGAAAAGACTGCTGATTGTACATCATACACCAATATCACTAAACTGGAAAAATCTAACAAGACCCTTGGGAAGCCTCTGAGCAGAGGACACAGAAACAAGGTACAGAGTGGTGTAAGTTACACATCACTGAATAAGTCACAACAGTGTCATATGAACCACATTCATATCTGGGTGAGAAGGGAGGTAAGAAATTATTACTACAGTGCCAATAAACCAAAACATGAAAGAGGAAAAGCTGAAAGTTAGGAGCAATTACTTAAACAAGACTCATTGACTAGCTTTGTATCAAAAGAAAGAATATTTCTTTCTTACATTAGCTAAAAAATTCATACAGATTTCTTCATGGAAAACTGGAATTTTTTGGGCACAGGTTGAAAGCCAGCGCCGAATATGGTTCAAGAATTGTCACTTATAAACCACCAAAGAAAGTCCATATGCAGTAAAGCAAATTTAAATTGATTTTAATACAGTGAGTAAATAAGGTAGTAATCAAGACTTGTGACAAACATGTATGAAAACTAAGACAATTTTCTTGTACCATTCCTGTACCATTCCTGTGATACAGCTCAGGGGCAGACCATGATTACACTCCTATCTGTTGCCTAATCAAAATCTAAGCCATCCAGCAGTAAAGATTATGCATCTCTTCACTTAGTACATGGACAAAACCCACCTATGAGAAAAGCCTCATGCATGCAGAACAGGGTAAGATAGTGTATTGCTCTGAAGCTGCACTATCTCAATAATTATAAGGATATAGTTATTCTAAACATGTTTGTGATCACATGTTCTAGCTTTAAGGGTAATACTTAGGAGGTTTGATTTAAAAACAATAATAAAGAAGAATAAACCTCTCTTTTCTGATCTTTCCAGGTTCCTCAGTATCACAAATCAGGTCCTGTGCAGGCTTTCAGTCATTACATTTACGCATCAGTGCTTTTCCTAATCAGAGATATACAGAAATCACCCCTCTACATATTGCCCTCTCCTCAGTCCCTCCATTTCAGACAATCTAAAAATTTACTTGCCTCAGAAAAAACAGTGAGCAAACTCTTCAAGATAACTGCTTCTAGGAAAGCAAGTCTATCAAATCTTGTATCTTGTAACATGTTTAGAGGCTTAGCACCCAGTAGCTATTCTTCTGCAATGCAAATCCACACATACCTTCCACTATCTTATCAAATATCTATAAAAATCTCCTTAGCAACTTTGACTTAATTTTTCTGGGTACATTTGACTAAATTTCTACTGAAAATCAAATAAAGGACAAATAAAATGAGCCACCTTGGGAGAAACTCACAGTGCAGGAAAAATACAGCTGATCCTCTTAAAGCCAAGATCCAACTCCCAGGATTTTTCTTTTTTAACAAACAAGAAAAAGTAACCCACTTGACACTGGGAATATGGTTTCCTGAAATCCATTCCAACTGCTGCAATTAAATGTGGCAGGCACATAAGCCAAAGACACAGAATTAGTTAGATTATACCTGACACACATGAACAAGATTAACCTTAAAAAGCATTTATAATAAATTGTTCCCTTGCAAAGTCAAGATTGGTGAGGTTAGACAATTTCTGCTATGAATGTCCTTTTTTTGAAAAATTGATCACAGGTGGAATCCTTTGCAGTTTCTTTCCATTCAAAGTGCTTTAAAGGATGTTGCCAGAAAGAAAAGCACTCACACATCATGCTACCCATTATATGCCTTGAGTTTTCTCAGTTTACTGAATTCTCGGCGTACATCCCCCTCCACAATCCACAGTGAATCAGTAGTGATGCACTACTCACATGTCCACCCAAAACTACTATTTTAGCTCATGTGGAACTGTCCCTTCATTACCCTTCACCTGACTGTGAGTTTTAACAATTTACCTACAACTATTATGTCCCCCATCATTCCTCTGAGTCATTCACTATGTCTCATAATGCATATAGAAGAGTAAAGCATAGAAATGCAGCCTAAATTAAAATTGATTTATTCAAAAGTTAAAGTATTGACAATCAGAGAAGGAAAGGTTAATCCTCTGTTCTCCAGATCTGCACACAAGCAGGAACATTGACCCAAACATCTTTCCCAAAGCTCTACATTATACAGAAAGTGACAACGTTATATGAAAAAGCTGTTATCTCAATATTGGTGGGAAATTTTTCAAACAGCATGTAATTAAGTTGGGGAACACAACTCAACAGAACAATGTGTAGGATAAAAGCATAAATGGATTCAAAGAGAAATTAAATAGAATCATGGAGAATAAGTAATCTGTGATTATTATGATGATGATTATGACAATGTTGTCATAATTCACAGACTCATGAAGACTGTAAATCACTGGTGGTTTGAGCTGGAACATGTACTAAAGGGGAAAGCATCACTCTATACTGACCCATGCCTTGCAGGCCATCCAAGAAAAACTACTGCCAGGTGCTGGATACTTACCTTCTGTCCCAGGTATGCATGCATAGTTTGAACTGCACCACTGACCACTGTACTTAGCGTCACATTTATTGTTAAAGTCTATTTAGTGGTTCCAGCAAAGTGTTATACAAATGGAAATGAAAACACGATACGGGAGCACCTTAGCATTTGGCCTTAAGCGATTTTCTGCTATAATCAAATCTTCAAGGATAACTCCAAAAAAGATGGGTGCAGTTTTCCAAGTTCACAGGAATGCCAGCATTCGTAGACATAGCCAAGCCCACCAAGTAAATATTTCATGCCTGAAATATTTATTCTATGCGAGCAAAACATCACAGTTCTTATGTAACATGTTTGGGACAGAGAGCTATTCAAACCCAGACTTAATGGCTTATTGCATTCTGCTATATTACCCAAGCACTTGCAGTAAAAAGATACAACTGAAGGGATGTTAATTAGCATGTGCTGCAGAAAACCAATGCTGCCTGTGCTTACTACAAATATATTGAAAAAGATTTGTTAATCCTAGTTCAGAAATGCCTTCCTTCCTTGTGAGGTTGTTCTCAGCAGCTAAGACAAAGCTTATTCCACGTTTTTCCCCAGACAAATGCAATCAAACAGGGAGTTTCTGAAACACATTAAAGCTTGTCTCTCAGACATCTGGAGCCAGGGCTGCCACAGACACGCTGCTATTCAGAAGAAAAGTGAAAAAGACAATCAGCACTTCAAAATAAATCAATTGCATTTATTAGCTCTTTTTGCTGATGTTTTGGGGCAGGAAGGAAGGGAAGAGAGAAGAGAGGAAGAGGTTTTCAGCATTAAAGGTCTTATTTTCTTTGCTATTTAAAACTCCTATTAGTTCTAGTCAGATCAATGGCATTGTGCATTTTCCAATAATTTGTCTGAGATAAAACTAGAGCTATAAAAGCTTCAGGATTTACTAGGGACATCTATTTCCATTCCAAGAGCTAAATAAAACCAGAAAGAGAAATAGATCAATTTGAGCCCAATACAGTTGGGTATATAGTTCCATTTCCACACACTGAAACCAAGCATGACTCTCAAATTTGCCTTGAAGAAGTTCAGAAGTCAAAACATTTGCTTGCACATATTAAAGAATATAATTTCTAAGAGTACACACATTGCCCCATACTGTCACCGTAGAAGCACAACCGATACGCATTTTAGGAGACATACTGCAGTAGCTGCAACATGCTGGAAAGTGGATTTTTTTCCACCTAAAATTAAACCTGAGTGTTTTATGAAGTCCATAAGGAACTGACCACCAGAGAGAAGAAATAAAAAAATCTTATAACAACTTTTAAAAGATCTTTTTGGATTGGAAGAATTTGTCAACATACTCAAGGCTTCACACGGAAGTCTGGAATACCACATATTGTTTGTCAACCCAAAGTGAAGTCTTCTAGTCACTTTTTCAGACAGAAAAATAAAACCTGATAAGCTGTCAGAATACTGGAGATTTCTGAGCTATATGCAATTGTATTGTCTCATTTCTCTTAAAATAATGCTTGACAACACAATTAAACACAGAAATAGAACAGCCAATTAATTAGATTCAGTTTTCCTTTACACTAACATAAACTGGGAGAGATGATGTGAAATAAGCTGAGTTAATTCCCAATTTATACTGATGACAATCAGAATCTGGCTTAAATATGATCATCTGCTAAAATACATGAACTAAGAATTTAAAAACAAAACAAAGTCTCTTCCTACAGAAGGCAACTGTGAAAAACAGATGTCTCTGCTGTAAGAATGTTCAGTTTGATGCTATTATAAGAATTATAAAAAACAAGATCCACGGAAACTTCCTTCCTGTTGGAAAATACAATATGGTTCGCTTCACTAAAACAAGCAAAATCTGCCATGTAAAAAAGCCAAACAAACCTACACTAGTGTTGCAGTCATTAACAGTAGTTCCTACGTTACAAATTTTGCCCCATCTTCTCATAACCTGAACAAGGTCTCAAAATACTAAAACATTGTTTTAAAATAGTTATGATTCTGCTTGGCTTCAAAGTAAAAGTGATTTGGCTGATGAGTGGGAGTGGAACGGGAGGCAAGAAATAAGAATACTGTAAACTCATTTTTGAGTACAAATAAGCTGAACATGGTGTGGGGAGAATATTGCTGTGGGCATCGTATTAACCACTGCAAAAGGATACACTCGGTTCCACACAACTATGTAGAAAAGAGACAGTTTCTGAAGCTGCAGATATTGAGTTCAAGGCAGTCCAGAAAACCAGTCTGAAACAAACTCTGCAGTGTCAAAGATCATTAGTAACATAAATACAGTAAATAGTAGAAGAAATGGAGGCATCTTTTTGATACCTACAGTACTAGTCAGCACTCCTGTGACTGCCCACCAACTACAATTACTTCAAAGCAGGCTCAGTAAAGCGGTTCGAGCTACCACCAATTTTCCTCCGTCAAGCTCTATGGATTCTCAAGTCTGGCTGAAGCACTGCAACTATTATTTTTCCTATCCAATATTTATTTCAAGAATTCTTCTCCCAAAAGACTTTCCAAAATAAGATTTTATGTCTTTATCTTGGCTTTGAAGCTGACACGTGTCAGATGCGGATCAACTTAAAGGCAGGAAAAAAGATCCTTTTGCTCAGCCCCAGTTTAATTGAAAAAGATTCTTTTCCAGAGTCTCAGAAGCTGCACTGCAACCAAGCTACAGCCATTACACTTTCCTCCTCTATACAAGAAGCCACTGGCAGAACACTTGTTGCTAAATAAGCCTGGGGTTTTCAGTGCTTCCAGTTGTCCATCAGATGTTCAACCTAATCAGATAATGCAGACATTTTAGATGGAACCATACAAATCAGCACATACTCCTACCATCAATGACAGAGTCACTGAGACTCGGTTTACACAATGTGTAATGCAGAAACCTTTAGAAAAAAACACCTGCATCTTCCACCTAGAGTCAGATGATTCCAATCGACCAACTTTGCAAACTAAAAATCATTATTTGCAGCAACAGATACTGTTTGAAAGGAAAGTGATTTTCTGGCTGGTTGCTCTGTGCGCTTATATCTATATTGAGATATCAGCTCAGAAATTCATATGGATAAACTTACACAAGGTTATACAATGTTGTAATTATTGACTGAAACAACACTGTTAATTTAACATACTTTGTTGCTCCTTTGAGCCATTGACTGGTACTGGGCAGCTCTGCGCCTCCAAAAAAGAGTGGGAATAGTGGAACACTCCTAAAATTACTGAAATAATACTTGAAAAGTTTATATGGAAGCACTTTCGTCATAGCATTTCCTGTGACTGTTCTGATTCCATGACAGAACTAGCACAATCAAAAATACACGTTAGAAATCCAGGGGAATACAAAAGAAGTTCAGTTTGTTTTCATAGCCTTGTTAGACCAAGGCATTATCCTTATGTACACTGCAGTTTGCCTTTTGGGATCAGAATGACAACCTGCTACTACACATTTATATCATTTGTACTTTGTCCATTACATACTTCTCAGGAAGATATCAAAGCCAAATAAATAAAAAATAAAAAAAAAAAAACCACAAAAGAAGTCAAAGTCCTTCTGGAGAAACCCGCAGAAGTTTGAAGAGCTCTGTCTTTGCCACAAAAACCTCAGAATTTGAAGGAAATACAACACAGCTATAGCTGCCTCCTGCTTTATGAATGAAAAAAAATACAACATTAAGTATTCTATTCCACCAGCAGGTTAATTAGCAGCAATGACTGGACAACAAAAACTACTTTCTGGAGTCTACACACCTTCCAGTGATACACAGTACCATCTAACTTCAAAGAAACTGCATGTTATCTTGTAAGAAATAAGATGGAAAATATACACTGACTTTACTTACAAAAGCAATTTCACTATGCATTCACAAGAAGACAGGAATCACATAATACTGTCTGTTATTAAAGCACTCTGAAAGCAACAAAAATTTGAGTGCAAAGAACCCAACAAGGGAAAGCAAATGGCATTGGTGACTAATCATTTAAGACTTGCCAAAGAATCGCAGACCTCTGAATTATAAAACCTCCTTTACTTAACAAAAGCATTTGTAGAAAAGACATTGGCTGAGGGGGGAAAAACATTCAAACACTTTTCAGACATTTCCAGGAAGTGATTTATCTATTGGAGGAAAGGTTAAGGGCTCAGAGGAATAGACAGGTTAATTTTGAATGCAGGAAGGGAGTCCACAGAGCCTGTACTATATATGTAGGTAAAAATAACACCAAGGAAGAGAGATCCCAAGCTTTGACACCTATTCCTAATTTTTTTTCCCCCAAGATGAGAGAAAAAAATGCAAAAAATTATTTTTGTACTTTCTGAAAGCTAAAGGTTCTTACTAGCAGAATTAAATGAACACATGTTTATCCAGATGGATTAAGATGGAAAACAGTTATGCAGAACCATAATCCTTCCTCAGGTTAAACAGGGCAATGCAGGAGAGATGGACAAGGTCTGAAGATGAACTAGAGACCACAAAAACACATCCAGCAGCCCTACAAATTGTTACTTGCAATAATGGCACAGGTTAATATCACACCTGTCAGGAGATTACATGCAATTTCCCAGAGGGTTTTGTGGTGGATCATGGAGCTACAAACCAGGATTCTTCAAATGAAATTTGTCAAGCGACAAGTTTATAAGAAGCTCTAATCACTTTTCATAGTTTTGAAGGTAGGGAAAAGAGAAATATCAGATACCCATGTTTCAGTTATGGCTACTCTGGATAATGGCTACTTTGCATGTATATTAAGAGCTTTCCCAAGGAATTTTACCATACTTTTTAATGCACATAATAGAAAGGAATGGCTCCCATTAGGAAAAATTATATGTCCTTAATAAAAACATATAGAAAGCTAGCTCTCTAATAAAATAACCAAGCACCATTCAACACTGGCAAACTTTTAGAAGACAAAATTACACATCGGATATTATATAAGCCTGTTACTGAAAAGAAAGCAGCAACTGCAGATTCTCTTGCCTCTTGGCTCTGTTTCTGGTCCTCCACTACCTACAACACTGAGGATGCTTTCTCCCCATCCCCAGCTTACTAGCTAGTCCATATTCCTCTCCTAATTTTCTCCAGACTCCATTTGCCTAAACTTTGTGGTCTTTGTGACCCTCCTCTTCCTAGCACGATTTCTGATTGTACTCAGTTTTCCTCCTGCTCTCTCTGTAGCTGTGCAATATCTTCATCTCCCTCATTCTGAATTCCCATGTACTTATTCTGTGCTTGTTTCGCACCTCACTTGTTGCTTTATATTGTATCAATTCAACTCAGTTTCCCCTGACCCTAATCTCCTGAGGTTAGTGGGAACTGGCTGCTGAGACCACTGGATCAGAATTTTACTTTTCATGTAAGGAAACATTGCAGAGGATTTTCTAATCCCCATGATCACTTCAGGGATCTGTGATCAAAATCTGTCCTATATAAATGAGAGCACCATAATCTCTCACACCAACCAAAAGGCACAAACACATGAAAACATGCGAACTCATTCCCTATTCAGATAGCATATGGATCTCATTCACCCGTATGACAGCCCTTGTCATTGCTCCTCCAGGAAGGACACTGGGGCTTCTTGTCTGTCTCACATCAACCATGAGACACGTACAGGGCAGAGGCAGATGTGACAGAGTGTCTGTCATACACACACACACACACACAACTCACACAGGTGCCTTGGTCAGACATGGCACGTTAGGAGCTCTCCGTACTGTGTGCTTCTCCCAGAGCCCACTCGACAGCGCTGGATTCCTCTCCCATCCAACCATCTCCTTGGCCTGGAGGGTGCTCTGACAAGCAGCCCTGTTAATCAGCCCCAAACCTGTCATTGTGTCAGAGCTGACACCACCCACTTTGCAGCGAGATTGGTGGCAAAACCATGCAGCTTAATGGTCAAGGTAGAGGCTTATACAATGGTGAAAGTGTTGAAGCTGCTACTTGGTGACAATGAATTCTAAAGCCTGGATCTCTTAAATGATTAAAATCATCTAACATAGAACAGAGTATGAAGCTGCAAAGTTCTGGTTGCAAAGAGGCCTTGGAAAGAAGGCTAAATCTTTAGCTACCACTCTGACAACAGTGCTCTGTGGGATCTGAGTTAAGCAGTACTCTAAAATGTAGTTCATGACATTTTTGAAGGCAAATAGATATAAACACGAAAAATAGTTTAGCTGCTTACTCAACTTAGGCAAAGAAATGCTTTCAGAAAAAAAGAAAATTAAGAACTTGTATTCATTAATAACTTCCTCTTTGGGAATCTTGGACTGATTCCTTATGTGTTTCTGTTGCAAATATCACCATTCTTCGATGATTATATAACTGGTGGAAGCATCAGGAATATGCAATGTTGGATCTCACTATAAAGCATTCTGGGCTCCAACTGGCATTAAGTTCCCTAAACAGATTAGAGTGAAAGGCCGGTCACAGCAGATGCCCTGTCTCAGTTCATTACTCAACACCTGTTAAACTTGATTAACAGCCCCAGCTAATTATCTGTTAAGAGTAACTCATGCTGTAACAGATCCCAAAGGTCTGAGAAGTTGACTTCATTTACATGTTTGTCTCCTCTCACAAGGTCTCAGTGAAGCAGCACCAAAAAATACCTCCCAGAAAACAATAATAAAACCTCTTTAACTAGAATACCATTAGCACCCATATGACCTGCTTCATAGTTCCAGATGTACACCTGCAGGGAAAGCTTTACAACAGGACTTAAAATGCTCCAAATACACACCTGCCCTACAATTTAAAACTGTCTCCAAACAATGTGCAATAAACTATAGCCATGTGTACTGTAGCAGCTGAAACAGATGTCATGGCAGCCAAACAAAAAAATGTTCTAATTTCAAATTCAAAATTCTGTGCCTGGGCAAACACCACTTCCCTAACATAATCCAGAAAGTGATATTTTCAGGTGCTGAATACAATAGAGATACATGTTATGAATTCTGCTGCTTAGGAAGCTAGAGTTGACACCATCACTCTATTTAGACTCAGTTTTCACACCTGTTTTAGTACTTTTCTAGATTTAAATAAAATTTTGTGTTAGGCTCTACTACAATAACTCCTACAGTCCATGAATTAAGAGATTGTGGGTTTGGTGGGCACAGTGTTTCATAGGACACTGATTCCTCAACAATGATTTCTGCTCTTTAAGTAGGCTGGACAGCTGATCACACGATATGAACCAAAGACTGTTTTCCAGCATTTGATAGTCTGTTTTGGTGAAACAAATCATGTTGTGGCAGTCATTTCACTCCATTCTACAGATGTGTAGCAACATGTAATACAGTAAATTATACCCACTTTTACACTAAATAGGTATTGCTTCCATAAAACTGTACAAAACTGTATAGACCATGTCAGTCGTTTCCTTTCTTTTCCAAGCAAGCCTCAGTGCTATCACTGAACCTCATTTCTGTCCAAAGACCAATTCCCTTTGCCCCTGGAAACACTGCCAACATGTTCCTCTGGGCTGCTGTTGCTTCCTCCTTGCACATCTTCCATCTTTTAGCACCCTAGGTGACTGGCCATTAAATGAGGCGTGTCACATCTTTTGTCTGATATTCGTGCCCTCAGAGCTCAGATCTGTGTGTATCAGCAAGACCCACCGCTCTTCTTCACGTGTCTCCACCCCGGGGCACCTCCTCAGCTGCGCAGGTGCCGTTGTACACTCATGTCCACTGACGTTATTTGCTAGAAATCTACATCCAAAACGTCCTTCTACTGCATGATGTAAATGTTAAAATTACAGCATCACAAATGGATATGTCTCCTTGCATTCTGCACAAATGCTTGTATCTGGATTCTTCCACACTGCAAGGTGGTTTTGCTTAGACCCAAAATTCAAAAGCAGTATCTAGGCACTAGCCTCATACTTGTAGGTGTCTAATTTTACATGCAAGTCTACCATGGAGTAGTTTTTTACAAACAGTGGGGCACTGTGCACTAAAGTCATTGAAGACACAGCCTAAATATAAGACTGACTAAAAGCAGTATATACATTTTTACTTTGGGCAACTTAAGAACACTCTTCAGATACAGATTAGATTATCCTGACTTGCTGCATCTTTTGCAACTCTTCCCTTATAATCATACTAAACCTTACAGTAACTTGAAGGAGGAGTGTCAGCTTTAGTACAATCTCTGTATTCAGTCAACAAGCAAAGAAAACATTATTTTATAGACATTTTACCATTTTAAAATTCATTAAATGAAAGTAGACATGACAATTTTAGATCATGTTCATAAAAGTGAAAAAGACAGTAGTTTTCAAAAGTCCAAATATTCCCCTACTAACTGCCTTTTAGAGGAACTGGCACATTGCAATATTGATGTTACAGTAGCATGCTATACCACTGTACCTCAGACAGAAAGGAGAGATTTAAAACTACATTATTAGCACCATTTAGTGTTAATGGGCCACAAAATCTCTAAAGACAAAATATCTTAACTCATCCTAACAACAGAAGAAATTTCTGCATCTGAGAAGAGATTTCTCAATCTGTTCATGTGAATTTTAAGACAACACACGCAAAATCTAGGAGAAAAATATCTGTAAGATCTGGTACCAAGCAGCCAAATCAGTTTGTAATTAGATATTTATTCCAATCAGCCACCACATTTCCTAAGACTGAACTCCAGAAAGACTTCCAAACAAAACTAAAAGATGAATGATACTGTGCAAAAAAAAAAAAAAAGGGAGAACAGCATACCAGGTCAATCAGGACATATATAACAGTAAGTGAACCACAACTAAAGAGCTGAAAACATGCTTTTGTCTCAAAATATGAGGGTTTTTTTCCCCAGCAAGACCTTACTTCTTGCAACCATTACACTGCTTATAATTATTCTAGCACTTCTTTAGCATCCCAGATGTCATATCCAATTTTATCCGTTTTACTCCTTTCATGTACTTCATCCCCCTGATACTATTGGAATCGACCCAGCTATAATCAGAAATCTTTTGTTCTTCCTTTCTTTTTGCCTTGTGTGCATTTTTCAGGGCATGAAACAACTGGTTAATATGGGCTGTAAGGAAGGGAAAAAAATTGCAGTATCTATATTCATACATGGTACAGAAATTATTTTTGCTTATATTAAAGAAAACAAATTTCTACATTTCTGAAATGATATATTTTTTTATACCAGCTGAACAGATAGAAAACAGTTAAAGAATGTGGATTTCCTCTATAAATTCAAACCCATTGCTTCTTTAGCTTTAGGTGTTTATTTTTTTCCCCCTGGAAGGACTGTATTTGAGAGGATATAACACAGGAAGCAAAATAATTTGCACTACTACTGGAAAGCCGTATGTTTTTGTATTTCTTCTAAGCTTCCTAACAGCAGCCAGTATTAAAGTCACTAAAAGCTTTTCCTCTTTTATTCAGATTATAATTTTCAGCTTAACATTTCTATTTTTTCCCTTTCTATAGTACTTTTTGTATAAATACATATACTAACAAACACTTCAATCAGTTCCGTCCCTCAGCTAGAGCAGCACTATACTTGTTATTATTCTTTTTCTTTGTAAGCAACATCTTTAGTCTAGTACATGTCTATGTTTCCCTTTCTTGTATCACATCAAGATGCAGAATTGGGATTTAACATTTCAGATCCTGATATTATCAAATATTAGCTATCTCCATTATGGAACATTTGCTGTCCCTTCAAAAACTAAGCACTTTTTCTCATGCTTCCAGCCTGTTGTTATAAAATGGAAGAATAATTTTATAGATTCTCTGTAAATACAGACATACACATTCATTTCACACCTACAGCAAGATTTTCGTGACAGTGCATGATACTCCAAGACATGTTTCTTTCAGAAGTAACGGATCACAGATACATAAAAAGATGCAATTTCAAGCTCTAGGGGCAGGAGTGAAATTATCATGTCACCAGTCTAAATGTCACCTTTTATTTTACCTCCTACCACCAGGTTCACACTGAAAACACATGCATTAGCTAGCCTGACAAAGACATCATCACATTCATTGTCATCTTTGCTTCATTTTTTTCTTTAAAAATGTTGCCAAGCATTCAGTCATCATCCTTCATTCTGAATCATGATAAACTCTCTTTTTGTCCTCATGTTTATGAAAGTATTAATTGTTGCACAGCATATATCTCTCTGTATAGATACACAGAGGTATGAAATAGTCTGTAGTGGTAATACCGAAATAAAGAAAGCTCTTTTTCATCATTGTTATGCCTCTGTGAAAGAAACAGGAAGCAGCAATTTTATAAGTAATATTCAACTTGAATCCATAGCAGAAACAGGGAAGAATTGGTCATGCCAGAAAAGATGTCTTGTAATCCTCCAGTTTACCTTTCTGCATTACATGAGATGGATATATTTTGAATTTTTTAAAAAAGAGAGAAAAAGAAATTTACCTTTTTCACTGCATGAAAAGGGCTTAAAATTTGCTTTTGATTAGGGGATGTGACAATTTCTGCACTAGTAGATGTGAGACAACAAAGGGAAAACGGCAAACAGTAGAATAAAGATGTTGCTTTCAAAGAAAGTAGAGACAAATAAGGACCATGCTGATTTAGTTGGAGGACAGAACTAGTAGAAAAAACACCCAGTTCATTAGTAAATATATACATTTATAAAGCAGGAAAAACTGACAACAATGGTCTGAAAAATAGTTTAATGCTGCCATATTTTATTTTATTTTATTTTTCATTTTTAGAAAAAGAGCTCTCATTTCCTTACACAATTTTGAAAGTCATCATTTATGAGCATCAGATATACCTAACTCGTTTCAGCAGCAAAAGGAACACTGATAGCTCTTCAGAGTACAGTTCATCTAATGTCTCAGCTTTGCAATGCGATGGGAACTCTCAAGCTCTCCTGTAACCTGTTGGAAAGGCTGAAACAGCCTTACAGGACATAGGACGAAGGAAAAGTGGCAGAAAAATAGGATAAAGAAGCTGCAAAAAAGGGAGGAGGGAGGAAGTTTCTTTAACAAAAATGAACACTGGGGAAGATGATGTATTGCTCCCTAGCATCAGTCTTGATCTTTGAACACACTCAGACTCTACCAAAACTACATGTCCTTCACACCATTCTTTCAAAGTGAGGATTTCAGAGGGGCTAACAGGAAAGGAAATGCAAGCTAAGGACATTCATCTAAGTTTATTTTACCTGAGTGAAAATCATGTAAATTCCAGGCATATAAATTACACTTTCAATGCACAAAGTGTAAGTCTGGTTATGAATAGAAAGTGGCAAACAAAGGAGTTATCAAAAAAAAAACCAAAACCAAACCTAAAAAAACAGTCTCAATACTGAAAACAACTAATGAAATAAAACTGTTCCATGAGGCAGAAGCAGCAGTTAGAACTAATCTACTGCAGAGGAGGCACAGCATGCCTCTAACATCACAAAAGCACCTAAATGTTGCAGGACAACATAAAATAAACATACGATTTATGTTATATGCACACGAGTTACAGAAAACAAAGAGTATTTTTTCCTTTCTGGAGAAGCCAGATAAACTCCAAACGCCATTAAAATCTGTTGGGGAAAACAGAAACTTCATTGAATGGACCATAAAGTTAGAAAAGACATAGACTGAGAGCAAAGGTGACAAAGCTGTCTATGAAGATAAAAGAAAATGGAAAACTAGTAATAAAGACATGAGAAAACCCACCAGAATATGGTTATCCCATTGCAGTTATGTGTAAGAGAGGACCAAAACAGTCAGCTAATTCATATAACCCAGTCTGCTCACTTTACAACTGGAACACTTTTTTGAAGATGTACCTGCTCACCTTAGCAGCATCCTCATTTTGCAGTTGTAATTTATATTACACAAGCAGCAAAAGAGTAATCAAACTGAAAAAAAAAAATCACTTTTGCCCGCAGGCATCCACAGGACATGAAAACAAGCAATTTACTTCGTATCTATCCTAACTTCCGTGCCTAGTTTTAATCAATGGCACTTCTGCAAAAACATAATGATTAGAAATATCACCACTTATCATTTGCCTTCTGTATGAAGAAGCTCCTTGAGCAGAGAGAGGCATTTTTGGTTTATTTTGATTGTTTATCACTTCTGTTGAAGTTCAGGATTCATCAGCTTGCATGTGGCTTCTTGCCAAGCCCACAAGAGATTGACACGCAAACCACAAACACCTTCTGCTACTTAACACCAAACTTAACGTACAGAATATAAAAATGTGTCCAAAAGAATTGAAACCCTTTTCCTTATATTTTGATGGATGTCAGGGTAAACTGGTAGGTTAAACAGTTCCAGCAAAACTCCAGTCATATATAAGATGCTGCATGGCATCCAATACATCCAGCCTTGCTATCAAACACTTTCTAGTCAAGAGCAGCTCCTTTCTTGCATCACTAAAGTGTCAGATGGTATAAATACCTCAAGGTTAATGGAAGCACAATTATTTATACCCGCTGGGACTCTGGATACTGATTTTAGTAAAAATATCTTCTTAAACTGTGCAAATTATTTAAAAGCTATATATGCATCCTTTCCTAGTGCTGAACTCTAGTGCATAACGCAAACCATTATTTTATATTTAATGTACCATGTCCAACATTTTACTTTTTCCCTCTGTTCTAGTCTTTTTATACAAACCTTTCATTTATGTTTAAAGTATTTTATTTTTAGTTTAAAAAAACTGCACCCATATTTTGTCAGTTAAACTTTTATGAAGAATAATGCACATGTGCAACTCAAAATACCAAAGTAAAACATTTTAATTTACATGGGTAAGGATGCATGAAGGCAAATGCCTTTCACAACTTGATAAAGGTAAATTCACTCTTTTGGAAATGCTTTATAATGATGATAAATGAAGACAGAGAGAACATTTTTGAAGTACACTGAGTGACTGTACATCCTCATACACTGAGGTGATCATGTTTCTTTTCATTTTCCTGATAGCAACAGACTTTATTATGGTCAGCAGACAAGTTTCACCTTTTTCTTTAAATGTCTTTGATATTGCCTGACACACCGCATTGAAAAAAATATTTGGGCACTGCTATTGATACTATCTTGGATTTCAGTATTACAGCTTACAGGTTACTATTTTGCCTGCTTGGAAAAAAGAAAAAAAAAAAAAGTAAGATCCCATGTTTCCCATCACAAAGCATAGCAACACAGCATTAACTACAACAGCTACGTGCCCTCTGCTTTCTCTCCCACACAAGTTACTTATGGCACAAGCAATACATGGGAGGTTGCTGGGCAGTGTACCACTGTGAATGGATTCTTTGCAAGTAAACTGGGTCATGAATAGGGTCATGTTTCGATAATAAGGGGAACAGTGTGAATAATTGATTTTCTGGCTGAACAGTGAAACTGGAAAGTAAAAAAAAAACAAGCAGACAACACACTAAAGAACCCCAAACTGGTTTTGATTAAGCTATTCCATTATTTATCCTGTTTTTTCCCCATCAGACTGCAATGAAACAGCACAAGACTTTCTCAGTTCAGCACAAGATGGTTAATTCAACCTGACATAAAATATTTATTGTGGATATCTGTAAGAAAAGCAAAGGCAAAACAAGAGCGTGCTTCAAAAAAGTTGAAGGTAGAGCCAGTTCCCTTTTAATGGTACAATTCAGAGCTTAAAATGCCCTTCCATGAGCCCAGAGGTCTGTGTTCATCTTCCTCCGCTTTACTTCCCTGGAGATGTATTATAGATTACTCTGCTGCTGGAGTATTCTCAGTCTCACAGTTAATGCTGTTCTATTGCATTCACTGAAGGAAGTCAGTTACTCCAGGAATCCTCCATGGAATAAGAAGTTATTCTTTCTCTCTCCTTAAATGATTACTTCAGTATTTCAAGCCAAACAAAACACCTCCAGAAGGAACCGAAGGTGTTCAAATAGTTAGGGTATTTACTTAAGCAGAATTTCAGCTTAATAATTATTGCACTCAGTCCAAGGAAGGGACTCGGGTTCTTCCAGCAGAGGTCTTGTAGAACTATTCCCTGAAATGGTCTGAAGCGCTTGCAGCTACACACCACTCCAAACTTATCCTATAGGGATTTTCAAAGAGTGTACACAATCTTATTAAAGCAAAAGAAGAAAGTAAAACATTGCTTTCTATAGATTTATTTAGTAGCAATGTTGGGGTTTTTTGCCATTATTGAAGGACTTGAGATGCTGCAAGAGCTTATAAATATGTATCTTCATTCACAGAAAAACAAGTAATGAGAAAAACATACATATATACATACACTATATATGCTCTAACTTGGAAAACACTCGGAAGGAAAATGTTACAAGTATCTTCTAAAGATATTGACAACATTTAAAGACTTTGTTATTTTTATGTTAAAGATCTAGAACTAGGAAACTATTTTCTAACTTGCATCTATACATTTCTTCAAATGAAGGTAAATTTAATAACTGACCATTTTAAGAAGTAATGTTATATGTGTAGCAGTTCTGTTTTGGGCAGTTGAAACCAAAACCAATTCCGAAACATTTTTGCAAATACAGTTAAGACTGTCTTAAAATTCCTCATGACAGAGTAATTTGATTTAGCTTGTTCTGTTGGAAGCTCACAAAGATATATTTCTTTGTACAATACAGATTGACAAGTAGCATCATACGTTATTGTATCTTTATAGAAAAAAAAACAACAACCAAACCCAAACTTGTTTATATGCAAAACTACAAGAGCAGAAAAAAATTGTGACTAGCAATTTGTAAGAAATAAATGCAGATGCTCTTCTCAAAGACAATCACATCTGCAGAAACAGTAAAAACAATCCTACCTCATTTAAAGATAAAAAAAATCACATAGAATCACTTAGAATAACGGGCTAGGGCAGACAATATGAGCATTCAACTAATTTATCATCTCAATTTGCTCCCAAATCCTGCTATTTCTTCAGTATTCCCACCATGGAGGACAGTCAATTGCAAAGAATATTTGATTAATGTTCCATTACTTGTACCAAATAAATACAACACAGACAACAATACCCTAGTTACCATCTAATGAAATGTCTCTAGATGAGCCCTCCGGTCAGTTGCTTTGAAAATAGGCAACCACACTGGAAAAAGGACAGAGGGAAATGCCAAAATATGGTTTTGACTGTAAATTCTTTCCATTGTTTCCAAAGCTCTAAATTCCAAAGCTTGCCTACACAGGATCATCTTGTAACTTGAGCAGGTATTTTTATGACAATTGAGATCAGTGATTTGACTTTAAATTTATTTTAAATAGTGTCTTACTTTTAAAATGCCCTTTAGAATTTGTTTCCTGCAGTAATTATGCAATCAGAAAATAAAATCTAAGTTTTCGATTTTCCATATCGCAATGATCTGAGTAGCTAATATGCAAAGCGACAGTGGGCTTGAACCATTATGAACACATTAAACAAACCTCACATGAAAGAAAACCACTGTTTTATTAAGCAAGCAAATATGGGGCAAGCGTACTAGAATTATTAGTTTTACAAATTGAAAAAAAACTAGGTATTGAAAACCTAAGTAAAATAATCCAAGGTCACACTAGAAACCAAGTACCGTCCTGGTATTTTTCCAGAATTTTTTTTTCCTATCAAAATAATACTGCCAGTTCACTGCATGGTATATTGAAAAGTTACCACGAGCATACACACAAACACACACACTCTTCTCCCCTCTTTTCCACACACATACACATGGATGCCAATGGACACATGAGCTTGCACTGAAGCTCACAAAGGGCTACAGAGAAAGTTAGCAGAAGCTCAGCCAAGTTACTCTGGCTGCCTGCTCTCCACATACTGGGTGTTAAATATCACAGTGACTGCAGGGAAAAAAACCCTAAGATCATCTTTGCTGGACATTGATTTAATGTCCAATACGCACAGACAAAACAGAATGTGCTTTCTGCAACAAATAGATTAAAGCCAGGTTTCATTGTTGTATATGCTCTGTTTTGCAAAATGGAATATTTGTATACATTCACTAATTGGATTATTTTATGCTACTGGTAAATGTGATTCACATACCGATTCTAAAGGAGCATGTACCGTTACAGTACTACTCAACACATTCAGCAGAACTGTGCTTACAAAAAAATCTGTCACTTTTTAATAAATTAATGCTTATAATACTAATCCTATGCCAAAAAAAGCTCAAGACTCAGTTGACTATGTTCCTTAAACTACCAATTTCTAGATTTTATGCTATAATAAAATATTTACCTTTACAGTTCTAATACGTCATTGGAAGTGCAGGCATTCTTTATACAGTGAGTCCCTGAATTAATGGACCCAGACTTTTCCAGTCTCAACCCCAAAGTAATTTTCCCTCCCCTACAATCCTATTATAAAAAAAAAAAAATAAAAAAAAATTGAACATTTGCTCCTTAGTGAAGAGCTGTTAGAAATGTGCTTCTGTTTTGCATGTGGATCATTATCCAGCTAAATCCTCGTTTAATGCCCAACACCATTGTTTCTGAGCAGCTGGCATTTAACCAACCTTTTAGCCATTTTGGACGGACAACGGGCTTTGGGGTCAATAAGTTTCTTTTACCTATTACAAAAGTTTGGTGACCTTTTCCTTGATTACCCTCCTGCACTTTAGGAGTAAGTAGTGGGAAGGAGCAGCTCACTGGGCATCTTTGTCAAAAATCCCTCTACATTTGGATGTGCAAAAGCCAGTTGAGGTGCCATTCTCAGTCAAATACAGCGTCACCATACAGCCTCTATATGCTAAGGCTTGATGCTTCCACAGCTTTTAGTGCTAACATGAAAGGGCCCGCTCTGTTCTTACAAAGGACCAACAGGTTCCTCTTCCTCACATACCTCTCATGAGATACAACCGCTTGTATGCTACCCTCACCACATGTCCTCATAGGTGGAGGAACTCCTAAGTACTGTTTCTACTGCCACTAAAAACTGGCCCAGACCAGGAAGGAGAATTAAACTAACTGGTATAAGTGTACCTATGGATAAAGACTTCAGTACAAAAAATAAATATATTTAAGCTGCTTTATTTTCTTAAAGAGCTCAGAGACCAAGAGAATTAGTGGTGAAGAAAGGGAAAGAGTTAAGCGTGAAGATTTTGAAAAGGATCAACCAAAGAAAAAACTGGTCAGGTAGCCAACTGGCCGTGAGAGAAAAGGATTGGGACTACCTAAAGTGAAGAGGACAGGAGGATCATGCTATCTAGGAAAGGGCAACAGAATCTAGACCTGCAGGGTGTGATGCAAAATAAGTTAATTCATTTTGGTTTCTCATTGATTACTCCTTAGTTTGGTGTAGTCCTAATTTGCAGAACTACTCCTTTTTTTTTTTTTTTTCTCATAGCTGCAAATAAAGGAAGAGATTAACTTTGTAGGTAAAAAGGCTGCACAAAACAGAGCTTTAAAAAATCATGGCTCAGATTTGGCTTCCCAAATTAGCTGATGTTTATGCCCACTCTTCCTCAGCTCCACCTGGATAAATGAGGATAAACACCATCACATCATTTCCCAGCAGAGACAGCATGAGCAGAAGTTCATTACATTTGTGAAGTTCATACATACAGCTGTGCTAGGTGTCACGGAAAGTCCATAAAGCAAATAATACTGCAGATAGTCCTAGTACAGTGTATAAAAACTAAGGCAATATAGTGAATCATGCAAGAAAGCAAAACTCTCAACAGCTGCTCCTGAAGCTAGCGCCACTCTTTCTGCATACTGAAAGATGCAGAGAGCTTAAAAAAAGAAATAGTGTGATCATGTAATTAGAGATGGCACGTATACATAGGAATGAAAAATACCGCTACAATTTACCTTAATTCTCGTATTTCCTAATTCCTGACTGGCTTTGCAATTTCAGTTATGTTCTAGATTTTCTGTATTTATAGAAATATAGATTGAGATTGAGTTATCTTGGAAGGATAACACTCCCTTGGAGACTTCATTAGTTGTGGTTGGACTTCACACAGTATGACAAGCTGTGTCCAGCAAATAAGACCCGTTATTTTTCTGGTAATAATAATAATAGCTTCACTTACTCTAAACAAAAAAGCACTGTTATTAAAGTGATTTACAGGATGATACATATGCTTGCATCGACTGTACTGGAACAAGATTATTGCTGCTGAAATTATAATTACAGCTTTCAAAGTTGACACGGGAGAAAGAAGGACTCTAAGCAGCTGTCATTTTGGGAAAATAATGATAGGATTGTCATATTTGAATAAAACACTCTTAAAAACCGGAGTGATTTCTGAGAATGGTGCATTTGTGTGTTATATTTTAAAGTAATGCCTGTAAGGATGTCATGCGAAGTAGAAATAATCATGGTAAGAAAGGAAAACAAGTTGAAAACAAGCTCAGACATGCAAAAGTGGATTGCAGCTGGCCCTGAGGTAAGGCATTTCAGTGATGTGGCATGTGCTTTTCCAATATGTGCTGTCTATGGCTGCAAAACTAACAAAGCGAGGGAATGTTGATACCTGACAGCAAGCTTGTTGTTCTTGATATGCTTTGCAGAAAGCAACTGCTTTTTAAAGAGGGAAGAAAAAAAAAAAAAAAAAAAAAAGCGAGAATATACCCCTGGAACAATTCTATTTTGAACCTTTTGTAAAAAATGTTGCTATTGGTGTTACTTGGAAGAACAGAAACAAAAGGATAAGGGGCAGGGGGTTTGGGAGGGTGGTAGGAAACAGGAAAAAACATGTACTGTGGATTTATTAATGATCTGAAACGCTGTGTGAGGACATATTCCAAGAGCACCATATAACAACATTCAGGTTAAAGTCTAGAGGAAAGGCTATGAATACAGATATTTAGCAAGAAGTAAACAAAGGAAAATATGTGCTTTTAGCTTTTCTCTTTAAAACCTGCTATGCCTCTCATGAATTTTGTAAATCATCATGTTCTCTTCAGCCTCCTCCTCTACACAACGCAATGTCCCGTTCTTTTCAGATCATTACTGCTAGGCAACTCCTTTAATATCTTGATTGTTTCAGCCACCCTTCTGTATTCCAAATTGATGTTTATGCTTTAAGAACTGAAATAATAACAAGCTGGGAAAAGACTATTGAGACACTGTCAGATCAGTATGTCAGATCAGCCTGTATTATCTGTAACACAACTGAAACCACGTGCTTATAATTCTTCACATCTTCCCCACAGCCATACAAGAATGTTCTTGACAATATGAATAGCAATGTAAGTCTTGCTTTGAGGTCAAAGGCCAAATATATTTGGAAGCATCACACCAGAAACTGTCTCTGGAAGCAGCAGAGGAGGAAGAGATGCTTTCATGTTGTTGAACCTCTTCTTCAAGTGAATAATAAGCTTCTGTATGAGAGTACTAAAAGTACATACTTCATTAAGTACAGTTTGAAAGAGTATGAAGTTGTTGCCAGCTTCCCCCAACACCCATCAAATACTCTATGGCTGGTAACACTGCTGAAAACAAGATTTCCTCTTGCAGAGCATTTCCACATTTTTACAAAGCCTGTTCTTGAAGAAGCTATATAAGATTATGGTGTTTAATTCCAACATTCTCTCTCTCTCTCTCTCCCCCCCACCCCAATACATACGGTATCAGCATCCTGAAGAATCTTTCTGTTGAAATAAATAATTCCTGACGAGTGGCACCTTCGCATATGAATTTATCTTTGATTCTTCTGCCAGTCAGATATGGTTTCTATTTGTTCACAACAGAACACCAGACACTGCCTGGATACAAGCTGCTGCTTAAGATAAGCTGACTATAATTTCAGAATACAGTGGTATGTTTCTTGCCATAGAATAACCTGACTTTATAGCAGCTGGACGTATGCCAGTTTCCAATTGTTTGTCTTTAGACTGCTGGCTTTCTTCTAATTATTCTCATCCTGGGATACTTGGCTCATCTACTCCTCATTTTGTGCTAAATATTCCTTATAAAGTCTTTATAAGCTTTCCTGCCTCCTTGTATTACTAGTATTTTCACTATGAAATAGTCTTTAATTATTCTAAGCCTAGCAGTCAAAACCTTTCTAAGTTTTAAAAGCCCATGTTATTTCATTTGCCTTCCCTTTAGCTAATAGCCATTTCATTGTCTTCTTCACATTTGAAACCTGCAGTCCTCTCTGATCTAACAAGTTACTAGGACATTGTACAGTATGTTTACAAGGAACCTGGAAGGCCTTGTTTCTCCTGCAGTATCTCTTGTCCACTTTTATGCTGTGTTCTAGTAAATGAAGACGTCTTCCTGGCACTTAGATTATAAATTGTCTTCCCATAAGCACTGGTTTGTCTCTAATCTGGTAGGGTAAAGTAATTTTCTTTCCATTCCTCTCTTTCTATGTGCAAATCTCCATATACAGAAAGATCAGGGGACAATGGGCATTTACTGTTCAAATACACCACTACTAAAGGAACTATATGCAATTTGCACTCTCAACTTTTTGGGGCAGGAACATCTTGTTCTGTGTCTATGTTGTAATTAATACACTATCACTCCTGATTTCCAGTCTGCGTCCCTAGGAACTAAATTACAATGAACATATATTATTACCAAGCCTGTGAAAAGGATCATGTTTTATTTTTTAAAAACTTATTTAGTTAAAATGTTATTGGTCTGTTCATTTGTTGTGCTAGTTAATAATTTGGCATTACATTCACCCCGTCCACTACACAAACGAGAAAAAAGACATCCCAAAAGGTCAATTATAGACAGAGCTAAGGCCAGCTAGCGGTATTCTTGAAGGAATCAAAGCTACCTTGTATTCTGACTCGTTAGGTAACTTTTCTTCTTGATGAGAACCGCAACCAGTTTTCTACACACTTTGAAATACAAAGACTTTGTATACAAATTTTAAACCATCTCTTTGGCTTCCAGAGTAAGCACATGTCTGGTAAAGAAATAACAGGTTTTATTCATCTTTTAAACCAAATCTATTTATTAATGTATATATTAGTTTATACTACAAATAGCTCCTTCTTACGCTTCATGCATAATAAAGGAGGGTCTGTCTCAAAAAGCTTACCATTTAATGAATATGTTTTTAAAAAGCATGGGAAGGAAGTAAAACAATTATTCTGTCCTGTTATATGGAGAAACAGAGACAGAGGCTTAGATTCTGCCTAGCTAACAATCCTGCTGCTTTCAGCTCACTATCATCCATGGAGAAATTGGCTCTTCTTCCACTGCTTTGTTTCAGAAGCTATGTGAAATCTGAGTGCTTGGAACTTCTACTGACTGTGATTATCGTTTCACTATTGCTAAAACAAAAAAAAAATAATGAGGTAAGAAGAGGCAAAAATATTTTCAAGGTCAAAAACAGTCACAGGAAGACTTGAGACTTGACCTCATGTCTGGTAAGATTCAGTGTTGCTTTTAATCCTATTTTACATCTTGATTGAAGGCCTATTGAATTCAATGGTCAGACTCATGTGAGCGACAGAGATGAAATCTTCTATTACAAAACCCAAAACGGTGGAGTTACTAATTTCACATGATGAATCCAAGTATAAGAAAGAGTACCTTTAAATATCTGAAGATTTAATAGTAGTCCAGTAGTAACTGATCGCGAGCTTTCAGAACTATCACTCAAGGATTATGATTACTTTTAAAAACACTCCTGCAAAGTGAAAAAAAAATCTTGACTGAGAGGGAAAAAATGTATATTTATATGTATATTTATAGCTCTCAAGGTACATATTTTTTTCAAATACCGCCCTCTGAACTGAACAAATGAGAGCACAGCATGGACACTAAAAGCCACAACAGACTGTTGTACAGACTTAAATAAAGGGTCAAATTGCACTTCCTATACTGTATTTCAAAGCAAAAACTCACACCAACACATAAAATTTCTGTATAGTGACTACAAACTAGAAGCGTGAAAGTATGTATTCACATGAAAAATGAAATAAATTCATCCCATTTAGGTTCCTAATAGTACTGAGAAAATTTCAAATAACTAGGTTACTTGAAGTCCTGCATGTTGGTTTGAATCAGAGACAGATCAGAAGGTGTGGCAACTAATGATTGCATTATGAAACCAATTTAGAAAAGTAGTTGTAACTTACACAGTTCACACAAACTTCAAGGGGTTTTCTAATTTTTGTGGTTTCAAAATACACTCAGAGCAATTCCTCTAGGAAATGTTAAAATGAAATTAAACATCATTACAGAGATTTTGACACTTTGCCCTCCAATGATCCAAATTACAGAAACAGGACTGTGTACATAATGATGTAATTACATACAGTCAGGAACAGTTTAATTAGCGTATGCCTGAGCAAGCTTTTGTTTTAAATTTGAGGTCACTGTTGGAATTTTTTTACTTCTATACCTGACTGATTTTAAGTATATTGATACTGTAGTCCTAGATTGCCATGTCAGCATATAGAAATTAATTCCCTTCTGAAGCAGCACAACAGAAACAAAAAGCAAGTACACATTATGGGTTAAGAAGTCGCTAACAGGCATTAAATGACACTTAGTGCTTCTTTTATTCCTTAGAAAATATTGCCTGTGGTCAGACAGAACTAGAAAAGGTCTTCATTAAAAATATATGCACCAAATTAATTCTGAAGTTGTTGTTGGACAGTCAGCTGCATCTTTAGTTTCTAAACACTTCTTAAAGCCTACCCTTAGCTTTTACATATTTTTATAGAAGTGTGACACATCAGATACACAAAGCATGTTCCCCTGAGGACTGCATCGTACTGCAAAGAAAGCTTCCAAACCCCATTTTGGGATGCACTGGTGCAACGCTGCTCACTGAATAACTAAACTGTAAAGTCATTTGCATTAAAGAAAAACGTGCATGATTCAATGGAGGCTCCACAATAGCACTGTGTGGAAGTTCTGCTGGCAAGCTGGGAGTTCTTTCAAGTGTACATTCACAAAAGATTGTAATTTGGATCACAGTTAAGAGTCAGGCAATATCAGGTTTTCCTAGAATTTTCCTGCATTTCAGTAGTCACATTGGATCTATAAATGAACCTGACAATTTTTAAGTTTTTTTTAAACCTTCTCATTAGCATTTCCACTGGATTAGCCAAGCCCAGTGAGAAATACATTTCATAAAATTGCTTAAGGTACACGGCAAGGAATGATCTGTATGACATTGCGAAGCTAGGAGGGAGCACTAAACTGGTTGTCCTTCATCATCAGGAAAAGCCAGTGGGGTTTCTGGATGAGAAAGGGAAACCAAAACCAGGTCTTCAATTCTACGTTAAAAAGAAAGCAGACAGATGCATGCCTTAATACATTTGTACTCTCACACTAAAAAGGTATCATGAAAACTCTCGTTTCTCCTAAATATTTTGCAGCACTGCAAGCTACAATTATGTTAGATCTCCAGTATGCGTAACTCCTTAATTAATCAGAATTCACAACCATATTTCACACACTAAAAATAAACCCTTGCTCATCTAACCATCCGAAAAACACACATAAACATGTGAAGAATCTACAACTGTACTGGGGATCCCGCATCTCCACCTACAAATGATTTTAAAATCTAATCATTTTGGTGGTGAACTATCCCACTGAACAGATGAATATTTGCATCCAAATATTACCCTCCTCTGCCACATGAACTCTCCAGGCTTGACAGTAGCTGTCCCAAGTCCTACATCTGCCAGCAGGACAACAAAACAAGGAGACATGTTAAAGCAGAGATGGAGAGCAGGTAGAGGGCAATTTAAACTCAAACCCAACAAGAATCTTTTTTGTTTTATTCTAAGCTTGGCTTTGCCTCAAGCCAATTCTCATTATTAAATGAAATAGATTCATCATTCCATAAGTGGGAATGTGCATTGCCAAAAAGGAAAGCACCCAACTATGATGACCAGTAAATTGCTCACAAACTTTTACATAGGAACATTTTTTCTTGAAAACAACATTAATTTTCTGTTCTTGATTAAACAAAAAATACACTATATACAACCACTGCTAAAGCCATGTTTCTATTAATATTAATACCAAAAGTAAAGTATCTTTGAGACTGAAAGTAAGGCAACCCTGATTGCTTTGAGAAGCACCACAAAAAATTAAAATCCAGAAACCTTCCTCAAGCTGGAATTACTTGAGACCTGCACAGTTAAGTACTTTCCGTTCAACAAGAAGTCCTTTTTTCTCCATATCATCAGTTCTTTACATTCTACTAATAATTTAAGCACAGCCCTGTCTAGTAATAAGCTTTAAATTCAATTAAAAGTGCAGTAGCACTCTTGAAAATATATTCTTGGGGGAAAAGCATCTCAAAATTCAAACTCTAATTTTAAGAGGAGGAGGACGGCAGCAGCAAGGCAGATGATGGAATGAGCCTTACCCACCCCACGTGCACTAGTGGCACAAATTACCTCAGTGTTCCACTTGGTAGTTTCAACCCATTCACTGGAATTACTGCAGGACATGTTGGAACAACTAGAGGTACATCACATGGAAATGCAGATGATAACTCATGTCAGCTCCACTGAGGCCTGCTTTTAAAACATACTTTAAGACAACACTAATTGCAGAGAAAACCGTATTTGCTTTAGATTTTTTTTTCCTAAGGGTTCAGCTGTTTATCTCCCTACAGATCCAAACATTTACTGTACTCTGAGAGTTCACTGTACTCTAGCAATTAAATTAATGGCTGCAGCAACAGCAAGAAATCCTTTAAACCCCTGTGGGCTTGTTCCTTTGATTAGACTAGATCAGTGAAGCTACAGCTATTTGCAGGCAGATTAGATAGGCTAGGTTTTTATTGCCATTTCCACTAGAGATTGAAAGGTCATGTTTGTTGACATCTTACCAAAACCCATCTGTGAAAGTTTACTTTAAAAGTTACTCTTCAGGAATATTTCTAATTTTTAAAAGAGTACCATATGGATCTAAGAATAAGAACTGACCTAACTATACCAATACAAACCAGAGTACTCCATTTTTGCAGTGAGCAGCAGAACATATCTAACACCGGCACATATATTTTCTCTTCTCTAAAAGCAAAGTTTGAACAAATTACAACACATGGGGCACTATTAATATTAGGCTTTGGGGATGAATCATAAGGTAGTTCACGATCTGCATCTCTCTCTGATTTTGCTTTGGTTGAAAGAATGGATTCAAAGAACATTCATATTTCTAGTTAAACTGTGCCATGCTATTTTTAACTCTATAATCTTTTTTTTCCTGCTAATTAAGAATGCTTATAATGACAATGTTGTGGGTAGTAATGAGCATCTCAGAACGTCTTTACAAGCATTAATGTTCCTATGCTATTTGAGGTGTCAAATGACAAACATTCTGGTATCAGAAAATATCTGCACAGCCTTGCGAGAACAGCACTACAATTCCCAATTTCCTGGGACAAGGGTAAATTGACATGGAAATTAGCAGCAGAACTGGGAAGTGAATCAAGCTTTCTGAAGACCTTATCGCCTGCCTTAATAATGAGATGATCACTTTCTCAGATGGTTTGCTTCTCTGCAGTAATACAACAGTCATGCTTGGGATGGTAATAATCCTTCAAGAACTTCCCCAACAAAGCGCAAAAGACACCAGAAATTAAACAAAGTCCTATAAAAAGTGAGATCCTCATATTTGTACTGCAAGGAAACAGCAGTAAGCTAATGGAATTTTAATAAAAATCTATTACATTCCATACAATCAACCAAACCAACACCTTTCCCCATACCTGCGCACTCCACACGCAGTACAAGTCACGGGCCCACTGGGCATTAATGCTCAAACTACTGAACTGTTTGCTTGCTTTAATTTCAACACTAAAGTCAATAATACTTATCAAACAGAAATGGGCTAAAAATAAAGTGCTGTGTATTTTGATACCACATTCCTTATTATCACCAAAATAGCTTATTTTCCTTCTTTCAAATTTAAGGTCATATCTGAAATAGTTCATCGAAGCACTGTAAAAGATGAGATTTCCACCACCCAAATGAGATACCTGTAACTTGGTATTTTAAGAAATCCAGTACATTTTGAGATCTTCTAAGTTCTCAAAACTCACTAATTTTTTAAAGTCAAATTTGTTTAAACAACTAAAGAGAAACCCACAAAAACTTATACTTTTTTAAAATGTAAAATGTTTTGCTCTTTGTAACACGCAATGTTCACACCAACTCATTCTACTCCTACTGTACTGCCAGTAGTAGGTCTGTTTCAAGAAAAAAATATCTTTAATTAGACTCTTATGAGAGAATTAAAAGAAATTATAGTTTAGTTTTTTTCTAAATTATACTACAATAATTCTCTTAGGCCATTGCGTTACAACTCTAATTCCACTCACTGATTGTACTGCTAGGGTGAAGCAGATTTCTTCAACTCTGTTTACAAAGGCATTGCTTTCTGTATGGAATTATGTCTCCTAAGGAGATGAAAGGTTTCGACATTTAACTTTGAAGCATGTGACTTCACCTGAAATGTTCAGTTTTAAAGACTACTTGCAAATAGTAGTACTCATTCCTCCATCCCAGTTGCAGCCCTGCAAATTCGTCATTTTCCACTCTTTTAATTGATAGTACATGGAATTATGCTTGAACCATAATTTTTGAAAAAACAATTAAAAAAGGATGTATGTGGCCATTTCCCAGTAGATTTAAAATTATCTTCCTTAGGATATATCTTATTTTCTTAAACCACATAAACCATACAAAATTTTATCCAGAAATTACATCTCTTCTTTGGCCAGTCAGCTCTTCGATTATTCCATTTTTGCTGACACAAATGTATTCTATTGTTTAAAAAATTTGGGGTGTGTGGAAGGTTAGAGAAGAGACTAGAGAAGAGGGAGCCACACATCTTCCTAACTGTCACACAGATCAAAAAACTCTCCTGAAATATCTGTCAAAAGCTCCGCAGGCAAAATTTCCAGACTGTTCCTTACATATAGCCATAACAGCCTGTTTTGTGAAGGTGTGTGATAACTGTAATCCATGAAAGTTACAGGAGAGATTCAGGGAAATTAAAACAAGAAGATATTAATGGCAATTCAATAATTCTTTTTTCTATATCTCATTTTGAAGAAAACGAAGTAGAATGCTTGAGGAAATAGCCTGTAAAAAGCTGGAAATGGGATGCATCAGATTCCCGAGACCAGGAATCAATCTGGGACCACAAGTTGCTTCTTATTATCTTGGCTCCCCAAACGAATGCTGTGAATAGCCAGCATGGAGCTTCAGGGACTAACCTTCAGACTGAGGGTCACAGTCATAACTCACTCACCCTTACTTCCACATGGATAGTAGGGAACATAAGATTTTTGAAAAATATAATTCAGTTCATAATACAGATCAGCTGTTTTCGTCTTCTAGAATATACAAGTCTCAAACCAAGTGCCAGTACTACTTCATTTCCACTTGGTATTTTTCAAATATTTATATGGCACTACAGAAATGTCTTCTAAAGTAAAAAGCAGAACATAATAGAACTGATCTTAAATGCTTTCCAATTTCAAAATCCACACAAAATATTTTATGGCTTATATTCCTGCAGTTTGTCAGTTCAATATCAGTGCAGGAATCCACTGAGAGTGAGCATGTAAGAAAACCACGAGGCAGCAAGAAATCTGGGTTGTGACTTACCTCCTGATATCATCACTCCTTCATTTCTTCACACCCTGCAGCACAGCCTCTACCTGATCACACATTTGTTAAAGAGTCTTAGGAAAGGTGTTATTATTTCATACATAAGGCAGTAGCAATAAAAATATCTCTTAGATGTAATTTTTTTAGTTCTTTGCATTCTAAAGGAGGAGAGGAAGCAAGACACCTACTGGGTAAAGTTTCTGGGTTGGTTTTCTAAAGAACAGCCACCTCCCACCAGAGAATAAAAATCTTCGCATTCAAGTGGAACTCTCTAACTCTTCCCCAAAATCACTGCAGCTGCAAAAGAAAAATTACTGGATTTTCTACCTAAACAATAAAGTTCACAAAAGAGAAATGAGGAAATA
Source organism: Falco rusticolus (assembly GCF_015220075.1). NCBI lineage: Eukaryota > Metazoa > Chordata > Aves > Falconiformes > Falconidae > Falco > Falco rusticolus. Next base: position 14,747,811 of record NC_051190.1, read on the forward strand.
CATCACCTCTATGGCATCTTTGATTTTTTTTATTTGTATACTAGCTTTATGCCATGCACTGGTAATAAAACAGAGAAGTTAATCATTCAGTGAACTGATATAATTCAATAAGCCACTGAACTTGAATACTCATCTTGGATAATAACAGTTTACTAGTTGCATGATCTGCGCATATCTTTGAGGAGAATTCAATTATCAAAACCAGATTTTCTCTGCCTTTTTTCTAGACTCTATTCTTTCTCATTGATTTTATAGTAGAAATCAACACCAACTACTGAACATGTTTATTCACTTTTTCTCGTGCCTTACTGTCTCTAAAAGTCACCCATATGTAACCCTCTTAAATCAGAATGACTAAGGAAACATGGACCAATAACTTCAGTTTATAAAGCATAAATACAATAGATGCATGAAATAAATATGACATACAGAAGAGGGACAAAAATATGTTCTTGAATCACTGCATGTGCTCCAGAAAAATGGTGTTACATATCAGCCACAACTCCTGGATGCATTCTGTAGGAAGTTAACCCATTCCTTCCTCAGAGTTTCTATGTTAACCAAGTTTTAAACCTTGCCAGATGTTCTTTCTTTCTTCAGATTGGAGTGTAAGGCTTTATCTCAGGCTGGAAAGGAAATTCTTATACATAGGAAAGCCCATTTGCCATTGCTTTGCAGTGACACAGCTTCCTAGAAAATTTATCCAAAGTATGACACCTACCAGATGTTGCTTCTCTATAGGAAGCCTCGCAGATATGTTCTCTTCCTCCCAGGGCTTTTTTTTCCCAGGACTTTTCCCCCTGATTTTATGGCATTAAAAGATGCCTCATTTATCTGCAAAAAGTAAACCTATGCATATTAAAATATTTTGGTACCCAGTTTATACAACTACTGGGGTCCTATCATTGTGATGTTTTCTGTCCCAGATTAGCCCTAGTTATTTTTTACAATGTTCTTCAGCCTAGAAGACCTTTCCAGGTTTTATTATCACCAATTAAGAGCTTTCCTTTCAGAAAAAAACATGAATGGCATTTGAGTTCTGTAGTCTTCCTGCTTAAGGACACCAGAAAATTACAGTAGTTTCACACAGTTGATATTTTAATATACTGGCAAATAGGCAGATGGGAATGAGGTAATACTGTGGAAAATTTGTAGTTAACTGCAATCAACAAATGGGTTATAAATTTAGGTTGCTAATTTGTCATGTTTGAACCTAGTTTGTGAACTACTGCAGAATGATCTAGAGAAACATCCCTGTACAAGGACTTGGATGCACATGCTTTCACTCTTGTCTGATTGTAGTTTATTGTTTTAATCCATAATCTGATTGTGCTGAGTGGGGCTCATTTTCTAGATATTTAATTGTGATCAAACGTTAACAGGCACAGAATCTAGGATAACAGTCTATGGACCTAATCCATAGTGAAAGCACTTCCTAGGGGGAATACTACTAAAGGTATTCAATAGCCCATTGCTATAGCCCATGTGATAATGGTTAGATAGTAAAAAAGACTGTGTGAAAGCAGATACGTAAAAACCTGCATATGCAAAAGCCCTATCGTCTGACTGTGTTGATGACAAAGTACAGTATATATGGTCCACAGCAACCCGGAGCACAGACTCCAGTCCCAACTACATCACCTTAGCAAGTCTGTCACTGGCCATGCTGCACAAACTACTATTTCACCCAGTAGCTTTACAAACCCTTTGGAAGGTGCCGGGAAGTCACACAATATTGGTTGAGATGTGCACCCTGAAGAGTCTGTTTGCCTTGTGCTAACAGCAAGACTGTGGACTGGGCAACAGATCTCATGGCAAGCTACTCACAAAGGGAAGACTGGATCAATCACAGCATAAAAACATTTTTTCGGGAAGTGAAGTGGCATGCACTGAGCAGCTAGCAATAGTAAACTGTCCTAAGCACAAGCTTGATAAAACTTCAGAACCAGCTAGAGGAGAAAGCATTTCTCACAGCTGTTGTCACCAAATCAGACAGCGTAAGCACGCCCAGCGCGCCCTCATCCTCGTACCCAGCGTGGCCTCACAGGCACAGCAACACACCCAGGGACTGCAGGCACTCCCCCAGCGCCGCAGAGAAACTATCGGGCCTTCTCTGCTTTTCAGGATATAGCAATGGGATGTCTGTATGACACCCACAATGGAGAGACATTTTAAAAAGCAGACTCTTGAAAATACAAAGATTAAAGTACAGCGCTACTGCTGACTGCATTTATTTCTAGTCCATGGATACCACTTGCAAATATTCTCTTCCTATCATCTTTTCCTTTCAATTTCAATGAAGCAGCATTACCAGCATGTTAGAGTTCATTCATTAGAATTAGAAACTTTCTTATAATACTCTAATAGTTTTTTTCTTGATAATAGCATATTTAATCTCTAACTGCATATTTATATATATATGCATACATCCTCTTCATTTCAGATGCAATAAAGTGAAGTTCAGCACATAGATACTTTTGTTCCAATATTGGCAATTCATGGATTTCCAGGGTGCTTAATTCTCTCCTACTGACAAAACTCTCCACAATATTAATTTCACACAGAGAACCATCATATTGCATGCACTCCTTCAAACATATTACAAAAATTTGGGATTTTTTAAAGCATTTGTACAATTCAGATTAATAGAAAGTCCTCACACACCCAAACACATTAGTGTTCAAATGAACAGGACTGGCTTTTTGATCTTAAAATTGCAGCAATTATCATATCTCATAAATTGCAGGAAAACCAAGTAGTTTGAATAAATATTATTTGCTTCCCTCCACAAAAGTGGCATCTAGCATCCACCTCATTGAATGCTAAAGCATACAAGACAAAAGGCTGCTTTCTTTTTTTCTTTATCTTATGTAGAGCAAGTGTCATTAATAATACCTGCATGTTATTAAAACCGACAGTAAAGTCTTGCTTTTTCAAGAAAAGTAGATAAATCAGGATTATTAAGTCTAATTTATTACCATCAATAAGCCATGTAAAAAATGCTGTGTAGAAGAAGAATACTTTTTAGAATTGAAGAGTTCAGGTATGAGGTCCCTCCGGCCTTCATTTCCCATATGTCAGACTCTCAGAAATTTTAAAAATACTTATTAAATCATCTAATAGAACTTCTCCATAAGCACAGATCTCTTCACCTATTATGTTGCAGAGTTGTTTTTAATTCTTAAATTTTAAATTTAAACATAACAGAGTATAAAGATATTGACAGTACATCTTTCTGATAGTCAAGATTTCTGCTGATGCTTTTTCTCTCTCCCCATTGTGCCTTCTTATTAACCATCACATTGCTTTTTATGACTTGATAAAACTTTATTTTGTATTTGAACTTTCCACAGCAATCCATTGTTGTCTTAGGCAGGATGGTTGTAAGGTACACCTTTCCTCAAAGAACAACCTCATTGCCTCACCCGCTTTGATATTCATCGTAACAGTACGACAACAAAACGTTTGAAACAGAACAGCATTCTCCTCCATCCCTCATGACTGCTGAGGTAGACCAAGTTACACACTGGAGATTGAGTCAACATACCAGGTATTCTCAAATCAGCACCAAATATAGATTGCTTTTGGCTTGGTATCACCGCACTATGCAGTCCAAACCATAATGAGTTGATCAAATCACATGACAAGGTTGTTTATTCACCATCTGTCAGCACCTATAGGTGGTCACCTTCTTCCAGAAGAGTATCTATGCCTGTATTCTTGCTCTCCCAGATGTTATGGTGATTTTTCCTACCTGTATCCTATCTATCAAAGCCATGTAACAACCTGCTGGAGGCATACACAGCAGTGTTGGACAAATTTACCACGAAGCCTTTTGCTATCTGCTGGGAGGCAACAAGAGATTTAGCACAATTCAGCTTAATGATACTCAAACATGCTCTTCCAGCTGGAATGCTCAAAGAGACACTGTCAGCATCATGAATTGTTTGGGAAGGATGGAAACAATTTTGAGATTCTTATTCCTGGGATTCTGCTACTCTAGAGACACAATGCCCTTCCAACATCTAGAAAATGCATCTCTCTCCCATTAATGGGCTTGAAGAAAGATAACGACTTCTGTGTGGGAAAACATCTCTTCTTTTCCTTCCACTCCAAAAGGAGTGATGTGTACGTTTTCTCTCCCCTTCCCTCCCAGTATTTATGAGAATACATGGGCCAACGTTCTTAGAGCCCCTCCAGAGCAGATGCAACAGCAATAATACAGGTATCTACAGACACAAATGCTAAAAAGGTAGAGCACAAGGATATAGGAATAGAAATTCATCAGAGATGACTCGCTGGAGAAATCTGTCAGCAAAGGACGGAGGTGAAAACTCTTGAAAAAGGAAAAGTTCAAGGAGATGAGGTTTTAAGCATTCTTTGAAAAGTTATACTAAAATAATGTTTTTTAACAAAATATTTCTGAATTTTCAGAAATAAATGTTTTAACTGTTTTAAAATTTAAATTATATTTGTGTTATTACTTTAAATATTATTTTATGTTCAAGAACAGAGCAAACCCTTTTGATTGAATTGAAACAAAAATGTTCAGAAAATTTTCATTTTATTCTCTATGAGTAAAAAGATAAGAAGGAAAATATCTTTTTCTAGTCAACTATTTTAAGCTACATGCATGGTTACTGTTGTCCACCATTCAACATTACTTTCTAGGGTCTGACCAGGATTTTTGCTACTGTTGTCTTAGTCCCTGAATTTTTCAGTCATCCCATTTTTCTGTCTAGGTATTTTACTGGGTCTGTTTTCATGTCCAACATCTCCTGGCTTTTCAGTCGTAGCTTTGCAAACAGCTAGACAGAGCACCAGACGGCTAGCTGAATTAGCAAAAATAAGCAAGCAAGAGAAAACACCACCCTAGGTGACAGGCTCCCAAACCTTTTTATGCTTGTTTCCACAACTGCAATTCAACATATTGAACAAAAAAGGTTATCAAACAAATTGCAAATTTTGACTTTCTGACACCTATATGATTTGTTGACAAGAAATAATTTTTTGAAGTGACACATCAGTTTGGTTTGCAAAAATAAAATTTCTAGTTCATGTTCAGCTAGTTAGCTGTGGCTTTTTTAAGAGAGTATAAAGAGCTAATTTAAATTAAAATTCAGTGTTTCTACTTGCAAAGTTCAACATAAATGAAAGGATTAGACAAGACTTTCTGATATCAGTTCAATATATCAAAGACAACTTGTATGGCAGGAAACATTCTGGCACATCAGAGGAATGAAAAATTACAGTCATCCTTTGTAATATTTATCAACTTCTCAATCAAATGTATTTGATACATGTGTATCTCTTGCCCTATTTGGAAATCTTCATAATCCTTCCATTCTGTGATTAATATTCAATAAGGAGAGTACATGGGATTCAGCATCCCAGTCACACCAGTGCGAGATAAGCTACTCTGCACTATTCATGCACTACTCCAAGACAAACACTTCAACACTGCTGCATTTAGTTCCCTTAGCATTTAAAGAAAGGAAAAGAGCAAATCAAAACAGCTTAGAGAGCTGCATTTTTTACCAATTACAAAGTGGCATAATCTAAACCTTCTCACTGGAGCTGCTACACAACAAACATCCACCTCAACCCTGGGAAAAAAAAATATGTAATACACACAATCCTTTTCACAAGCCCTGCCTAACCTTGTTGGGTTCAGTGGGACTTGTTTGTGTACTGTTTGTCAAGCGTGTGAATGCTCCTTTCCAGGAAAGAGAAGCAAGAGGAAAGGTATGAAAGAAAGAATACAGCTGAGGGAAAAAACCCTGTAACACCAAGCAGCAGCTTTTTCTACATTCAGATATATCCAAAACGTTGTGATGGTTCCCTGATATTTTCCTTTTTTTATTTGTATCACTGACTACAGTAGATTCTGTAGATGGTTTAGTTTGATACAAACTCATAATTCTTGGTTGCTGAGCCCACTTTTTTTTTCCTTTTTTAATTATTTTTTTCCCCCAGAACATTACAAGTAGCAAGCCTTCACCAAAAAGCAAGAGATATTCCTAGGACAACTTTTTAAAGTCCCTACGTGTTGCAGACCTCTGCATGCAACCCCTCACCCGTGCCCTGACACAAGTCTGGCAATATTGCCAATGCTCCAACACCCGTATTTCCAAAGCTCATTCATTTTCCTACCAGGACTATGGGAAAAACATAAAACAGACTCTCTGGGAAACACAGAACAGAATTATTGTATGCTACTCAGACTAGAGTATGAAAGCGGTCCAGCCTCATAATTTTTCCATCAATACACAATAAGGACATGCTTTAGGAATGCAGATATAATTATATAATCAACAATAGATACTTAAACCTTAACAAGGTGGGGCAGTATCTGTCAAACAGATGATAAATGTATGGAAGCATGTGTAGGGTGGTACAGGTTCCCAATCATTAATGATTTACTCGCTTTTATGACTTAGAATAAGAGTGTTTGGGGTTTATATTTTCATTTTTAACTTTGAACAATCTTAATTCACTTCCAACTAAATTTTTGTTTGCTGGATTATGAATTTAAGTGTTCTCTGTCAGTTTCTCATTAGTTTCTTGTAGTTTAATCTCACTAGATGACTGTACTTTACCATATTTAAATTAAAAACTGTAAGTTAGATAAACAAATGCAGAGTCCGGCAGATTCTTACAGGGTGACTGTGCAACACACAAATTACCTACCAAACATATGCTTTGAGAGAAACTGTATTTTAATTTTCAGTTTATTTATTAGTGATACTAGTGTGAAAGAACTGGACAGAAAAGCACCATAAAGTCAGTTGAGAGGTGACTTTAGCGTTGCCATGGCAATGTGTCTGTGAGCGTTCCTCTGTGTGTACTTGGATGTCAGGAAATTCTGTATTGAGCAAAGTGAGCCGATAAGAAGGTTTAGTCTATTTTAGGCTAAAGAAGCTTGGAGAAAAAGCCTGCATCCCAGAGCCAAATTATACAAGGAGGTTGGCACTAGTAATGTTTTTTAATTTCGTTAAGCATCTTACAACTATGAATAATTGATGTACAAAACCAAAAGCACCGTATCACCCCCATTCACCCAGAGCACCCAATGATGACGGCAGCCCCTAGCTGAGCTGCGTACACTGAGTACCCACCGATGCACTCAAAGTGATGTTACACAGCGATCAGATCAGTGATCAGTAACACCACGATCAGCCTCTACTGCTAATGTGGTAAGTCTAAAATGGGAAAATAATTAAAATTAGAGCTTACGTGTAGAAAGTTTCTTACTGCCGTACCATCTCACTGTAGTTTTCATCTCTGCCCTCTAAAATGGCCCTGTTCTGTATCATAGTTTTGATTTAGATTTAAACATTTAACTATTTACCTATGAGTCTAGCTAAGCAAGCACTGCTTTGCACCTTAAAAGTTGTTTCTATAACAAGTCTCTGCTTTTAAATAACTCAGAATATTTCTTATAATAAAACATCTAAGTAGAAAACTGGCACACAGGCACACTGACAGAAAGGCCTTTTGACAAGGGCTGGAGCTTCCTCAGCACCTTTCTGAAAATCTGCTATTTCTAAGCAACCTTAACAATTTTATTTTGTTTACAAACTTCTTATTGCAAAAAAGGAGCAATATTACAGTGAAAACATTTTCAAGATGCTGCTTTCGATAACATTTCCTACAGGTAAATTGTCCAAGTGAACTTTCACCTTACAATAAGCTTAAAACATCTAAACTTTAAAATTTTGGTTCATTTTATTTTAGTACTTCTGAAAATTAAAACAATTCTGTTAAGGAACACTTATACTTTCTATGAAAGATGAAATTCATCAGCAGGAGATATCTTCATACAACATAAATCATACTTTCATACCACAGAAACTGTATTTTTATTAAGATTCAAATATTGTATTTTTGTGACTCCAATTGAAATCAACCTAGGTTTCTGTTCCGGAAAATAAAGATAATATTTTATACGATAGTCTTGCTACTTCACACCAAGATCTCTCCCTAAACAGTTAACAGCATTCTACACTGATATCATACTTTAGAGATAGTCCTTATTTTATAATTCATAAAATTTGCTCTTAGTTGCTATGTAAGTAACAAATGTTACTGAAGGCCTGACTACTCTGGGTAGGTATTACAAATTCTCTGACTATTAAGGGTGTGTTCATTTGTGTGTGTGCATGCATACATCCACATATACTTTTTTCCAAATAAAGAATTGTGGTGGGCTGACCCCTGACACCTGACGCCAGGTGCCCCCCCCAAGCCGCTCCATCACTCCCCTCCTCAGCTGGACAGGGGAGAGAAGACAGAACGAAAGGCTCGAGGGTCAAGACAAGGACAGGGAGATCACTCAGCAATTACCGTCACCGGCAAAACAGACTCAACTTGGGGAAAAGTTAATTTAGTCTATTACCATTTAAATCACAGCAGGATAATGAGAACTAAAAAGCAAAACCTAAACACACCTTCCTCCCACCCCTCCCTTCTTCCTGGGCTTAACTTCATCCCCGGTTTTCTCTCCCTCCTCCTCCCCAGCGGCGCAGGGGCGCAGGGAATGGGGCTGGGGTCAGTCCATCACACTCTGTCTCTGCTGCTCCCCCCTCCTCAGGGACAGGGTCCTCACCCTCTGCCCCTGCTCCAGCGGGGGTCCCTCCGGCACAGCCGGCTCCAGCGGGGGTCCCCGCGGGGGCACAAGCCCTGCCACAACCCTGCTCCAGCGCGGGCTGCCCGCGGCTCACAGCCTCCTTCGGGCATCCCCCTGCTCCGGGGCCCTCCCGGGGCTGCAGGTGGGGATCTGCTCCCCCTGGACCTCCCTGGGCTGGGGGCACAGCCTGCCTCACCGTGGGCTTCACCACGGGCTGCCGGGGAATCTCTGCTCTGGCGCCTGGAGCCCCTCCTGCCTCCTCCTGCACTGGCCTTTGGTGCCTGCAGAGCTGTTGCTCTCACATATTCTCGCTGCTCTCCCCAGCCGCAATTGCTGTTGCGCAGGTTTTTTCCCCTCTTTTTTAGATACGTTATCTCAGAGGTGCTACCACTGTCGCTGATGGGCTCGGCCTTGGCCAGCAGCGGGTCCGTATTGGCTGTGCTGGCTCTGTCGGACATGGGGGAAGCTTCCAGCAGCTTCTCACAGAAGCCATTCCTGTAGCCCCCCGATACCAAAACTTGCCATACAAACCCAATACCACTAAGTGGTATAAGATGTCCTTTTCAGATCTATGCTTTCTAAAACATAATGTTTCCAGTCTAATTACAAAATTCATAGGAAATCCTGATACTACCTAGGGCAATAAAGTCCTGGCTAATAGAAAAGGCTTCTTTATTTATTTTCAGAGACTGAGAGTCAATAATTAAAGCCTGGAGCTTACCCACTTCTCTGAGCAGCTGTAATAACCAAAGGAAAGCTCATTTTGTTGGAAGTAGCCTGGTGAGATAGGTGTTTTAACAATAGGCAGAAAAAGAGAAGTGGGTATGGTAGTCCTATTTTCAGCTTTTATTTCATATTTCTCTTGTGAAAAGGTCAAGCATGAGCAGCAGCATACAACTCTAATGAACAAAGCCCTTAGTGTTTTCTCAGCTTTCTTTTTCCTCCAATATGTGAAACATCCTTACTTTTAACTACATCAAGTCTAAAACATATCGAATGCTGCGTTCCAAAATTCTGTTTCTCAACTTCCTCATCAAACTTACTGATCCTATTATCTCAGAACCACTGATACAAATTACATCATGGTTAAAATTTTCATAATTATGACACACCGAAGCTGCTTTGAACATATTATTAAGGAAAAACTAAATTTCACCTTCAGAATAAACACAGATAAATCACTGTACATTATATTACATTCAATAGTGTACTTCTGGTTAATAATCTAAATAACTAACTTTGAAAAAAATGAAAGAGATGCTTTCTATTTAACAGATAGTGAATGTTTTGTAATTTTCAGTTTTCATTATACCGAAACACAAGATCTCCCACCAGTAGCAAAATACGTCTGATAATAACACTAGTACTAAACTGGCATACAAGATACATTTTCAGATGCTTCATTATCCATTCTTTATTATACTGCAGCTTCTTGAATAACCAGACTTTTGCAATAAATACATTAGCTTGTTGAAAATGCATTTACTATTATCACAGAAGGGCCTGTTTGGACACACATTGAGTCATGCTTAAGCTCACAGGCCCATCTTTTTATAAAAACAATTCTACTGCTGATATAAAGGAGAGAAATGCCAGAATACCTTTTTGCTGGTAAAAATCAAGCAGCTACAAGATACCCCTATTAGAATTCCTTTTTTAAAGACATATCTTTAGCACAGAGCATCTGTATAAAAACTCATGGAACCTACACTACACCCATCTGTTTTATTTCCCTTGATTTCCCCATAATGATACTACATCAGTGACAATTGGGAAGACAAGATTTCTCAAGTTTTGCATCCACAGGCATACTCCATTGCTTTTAGAGAAATTATCTGGACATGCTAGAGTAAAGAATCCCTGTAAAATTTTACTTTTTATGACATGGTCTTCCCTAAAATAGATCGACTACTAAATAGACAGTAAAAAGCTCTAAAATGCTAGGGGGTTATTGATATGTTTTTCTAATATAGGGCCTGGTAAGCTAACATTTTAATTAATAAATATTACGTACAGAATGGAATCCCATAGTTCAATGAGCAAAGGAAAGAATGGAGGGAAGAAAGATTAATTAGCAGGTTAAAAATATTGTAACTGTATTGGTCAGGTCTGAACATGTTTTTATCCAGGTTATAAGCCTTGGAAAAAAGGAGTCTGTGACACATATACTGACCTAAAACTATAGCCATTACAAACACAACATTATCATTATGGGGTTTGATTGCCAGCTGGTTGAAAGATCTGCCATCCAGAACAAAATCGTAATTTCTAGCTAGAAACAATCAGTCAGAATTCCCAGATTGTAGAAAACTCATACGAGACACTATTATCTATGCAGCCACAGCTAGATGATGTCAGGGAATCAATTCATATAACATGCCAGCTTAATAAAATCTGCATACAAAATTTATGAACACAGTAATATTCCTTTATATCACAAGTTATTAATGGTCAATTTAATGACTATCTACAGCTGAAGTGCTTTGGTTCTGTATGATATTTTAATCATCTTCAGCCATGTATTTAAATGCATTTCATTTTATAGCCATCAGCTCCTTACAGATAAGACAGCCTTTACATTCACATGGAGACATTTGAGGTAGCTACTAATTCTGTCTTTATGCTGTTATTGATTTTCTGAAAATTTACTACATCAGGAACAGAACTACATGTGCCATTACAACAGTACTTGTTTTAAAGCCCAAACTAGACTAAAAAGGTGTTTATGAGAACTACTACATACATAATCATTCTAATATTTCTTCATGTCTACAATACACAGTCCTACACTGCTGGAAATTCAACATTCCCTAAAGACAAAGAAAAAAAGTTGAATTAAAATACCAGCATCCTTAAGACGAAGCAGTGTTCTCCTTATTCCATATTTACATCAAAACAACGGACTTGTTAAAAGTTTATTTTGATTTTATTTTAATGAAGGTATTATTCAAAAGTTCATTTTCTTGTTTCTGTATAGAAACAAACAGTCATAAATATAAATAGCCTCGTAATAAGTATCTGAAACTTCTACTTGGATACATGGTAGGGCAGGAAGGCAAACTAAAGAAAGTAAGTCCTAGGAGACTGGAGATTATTTTTTTTATTATTATTATACAGGAAAACAACATCTTTAGATCAAAGCTAATTATTGTTCAATGGAATTCACTATAAATGACCTGAGAATCCCTACAGGACAGTAGAAAAGACTAAGACTTCAAGATGGGACATAGCAGGCATAGTTTTAAAAAGAATTCCACCTGCTGAAACCTAACAGCCTTAAGGACATCAGTTTTGTTCATGGTCAGTGATTTCTACATATGAAAGTGACAAGACCTATTTGGCTCTGCCATTTCTTTTTTAAACATATGAATCTGTCTTGTCTTTCTGGGACAAGAGCTCTTTTGAAACAGGGTACCAATTTGAAATAAAAAAATAATTGTGATTATAAATGACAATTCTCATTCTAATTAAGCTGTTTTACTAACCTTAAAATAAGCATGTAATCCATAAATTTTTTTCTGAGAAACAGTTTCTAGTGGGAAATTCATGTCCTACCCATAAGCATATGTAACGTTAAAAATTTAATTTCCATAGCTGTTAACAATTGAAGTACAAAGTACGTGCTAAACACATGGCTTGACTCTAATAATATACACAAAGAATTGATGAGATGCAATTTTTATCTTACTATGTTTTGAAGTGAGCAAGTAATCATAAAATTAGGGCTATTCTTTTTGTTTGCTGTTTGTTTGGCATGCATAGACAAAGGAAAAGAAGTTAAGAGACTCAGCATAAAGAGATAAAAAGACACAACGTTGGATACTTGGGCATGATTAGTCTTCTTTCAAGTAAAGTCTAGAGCAAATGTATACTCCTATGCAAAACCACAGTCACTTGCACTTGAAAAGATAAAAGACTAAAAGTAATTTTCATGCTTATTTTTCATATTATCACTCAGTTTCTCTTATCATTCAGTATGAGCTAAATATAAATTTTGTACCCTTATAGAATTCAGATCTTCTGCTGTAACTCTAATGGCTCACAAAGCTATTTCTTCTTCAATACATGTTATGAATACAGGTAATTATAATTCATTACAATTCACTTTAATCCATTTCAATTTTCCCTGTCTCATCAAGCAAAATAGCATATGCACAAGCATTGGACTAAAGCAACAAACTAACCTGAGAATGGAATTGGCTAAATCAAATTATATTGTACTAGTGCTGTAGATTCTCAAAAATAAAACATATGCCTGATAAACAATACCAGGAGCACCTAAATATATTAATTACATTCACATACAGGTATATTTTAAGCTATAGTGTGATTACAATATTATATACGTATTACTCAAAGACTTCAAAGACTTCAAGAGAAAAGAACTATTAATCTCTAAATAGGAACATGCTTTCTTCATTTCTGTATCATTAATGATACTATAAACAAAGAGTTTTATGAGCAGTGAAAAATAATTAAAAAAAACCCCACCTCACAAAATCAAACTGATTTCCTGTGGATTTATGCCTTGGGGAATCAGTTTAGCATGATCTCTTTACTGCCTTATAAAAGGCAAGACCCTGTAAAATCTTCGCTTTGGATCATCATTAGTAACTCTCCTCCACTCTACTGCCTACTTACATCTGACATACACTCTGCCACTCTGCCAAATCTGCTTAAAATTGGACAAAGAACTTTTCCAGCCTGAAGATTAATGATGACATTTAAATGTTATCATGATACATACATGGTAAATGTTTACTGTTGTTCACATACAAAATGCTTTCTACTTAATTTACTTGCAAATTTAGTCAAAACTAATACTCTTAGGAAAGACAGTTGAATCTCTGAAACTGTAACTTATTGACCCCACACATATGACATTCCTTTTATTTAGAAGATTTAAATGCGCAACCAAAGACAGTAATATGTAGTAAGATTTTTTATTATGATTTCATAAAACTTTAAAATGTTATTCTTGTTATATAAATACATCGTCTGTTCCTACAAAGTTTTACTCAAAGCTAGTTTTATTGCGTGACCTCATTTGAATCAGTAGGAAGAGCTTAAATTAATAAGGACCATTCACCGCAGTACACAAAGGTCAAATTAGCACCACCTTTACTGCTTCTTTCTGTTTGTTTTATTCTTTTCTGTAAGATAAGAGCAGTAAGATAACCAAACACAATTTTGAAAATTGCATAGGAATTTGTTTACATCGTATACATGACCGGGGTCAGAGCCCTAGGCTCTGCAGTTTGCTAGCACTGGAATTTTTCTTTTGGAACTGCTTTGCAAAGTCAGGATCTTCTGTATTTGGAGGAGCAACACACTGTGTATATGCACAACATAACTTGCAAGCATCTGATAAACACTGTTACCATTCTGCTACAAAGCCACAACATGCAGCTCCCCGAGTATGTAAAAACACTTGTCCACCCTGTCTGCTGCTGGAAGGATGAACAACTGGCACACTCCATCACAGCTTTGGAACTGCATTCTAGTTTTTTAGAAAGAAAACAATGATGGCAACAATAACGTCTCTCCTCCCCATTGCCAGACTTTCATAATGGGTGAAGGGTTATGTCTCACCATCTTTTGCATATTCAAGGATAGGCTACTTTTCAGCTCCCTGGTACTAAGTTATACTTCAAATCACATACACACACATACATGTTTAAGGTTTCCATTTACCACTTGAGCAGTCATTTGACAGCTTGTGAAGTGGGAGTTCTGGTGAGATTGAAAACTTGTTGACTGAGGTAGAAGCCCAGAGCAGCAGGGAACAAAACAGGATTCAGAAGTTTTTAACACACTGACAATAAGTATTGGAAATCACCTGGCCTTCTGTTAGCCCATTCAAGGGCATTTACACTGTACAGGGACTTAAGAGAAACCATGCTTCCACAGAAATTCCCAAGCTGCCATCTTCAGCCTGGTTTTACAACTTATACATCATGACCAAAAGGTAAATCAGATTGTTATGACTGTGACTTAGGTTTAATACACAAATCAAGAAGCACTTCAAATTACTGTGAGTATGTCTATAGGGAAGAAGAAAAAAAAGGGGGGGGGGGGGGAGTAAAAAAAAAAAGAGACATTTCAGCTGAGGCTGTACAGAGCTGAACAGAAACTGCAAAATTCAACAGTGAAGTAAGACAAAAGCCAATCTTACAAAACTCCATGCTGTAGGTGGTTAAACTGTAAGAGTACTTCACCAAGACAGTAGTTTGGGTATCTTCAGATGGCATGCGTTCACCTAAGTGTCTATAGGAATTAGGAGGGTTGTTAGTCTTGGCCATCTACCATGGTCCATCATGGCTTTTTTAAAGCTTCAAAGCATAGAAGTAACTGTGCTAGGAAGTGAGCAGGGACACCTATCCCTTACTAAAGCTATGAACACCTACCATACAACCCAAAACCACGGTACAACCCCATCTTAATATAAAAATGATATAGTGGTGTATGATCCTGCAGCACGGCATGCAGCCCTCACTGCACAGCTTTCCTGTTCACCACGTGTTTGTTCTGTCCTTGGCCATACCATGCTGCAGGCACTGGCCTATCTACAGGCTACCTCTTACTGATAAAAGCCTATTTGTATACCAAATACACATTACTGACCCCTACAAATCCTATGGCGACTCCAGGAATTCTGAGAAAATTATCTGTCCTGTGCAGTCAGTCAAATAATTTGCAGATTCATCCTGTTTTCACTGTGAACATAACAGCTGATCCTTCAGGCCCTTCTTAAGTGTGCCACCTCCTACTGGCAAGAACAATGTGGCTGGTATCTGCAGGTCAGGACCTCAAAATTATCATTTGGTATGACTCAGACCTAGCAGAAAGCATGTCATAAAACATTATTACAGTTTTTGTCCTGATAGGCAAAATCCATTTTCACAGCTCATTCATGTCTCCGGTGTAAGATCTTAATTATCCAAATCAATGCAGGTTACTCATCATTTATTTCTATAGGCCATAATTCAACAAACTGCATAAGTGTGTGCTCAGCTTTAGGTGTCTGGATGGCCTGTTTGAAAGTCTATGGTAGTTCCTGACCTAGGCCATCAATTTGCTGTGGATTTTAGTGAAGGAAAAATACCTAGTTGTGATTTTAGTTTAAATTCTAACCAACGACTTCTTGGAACAAAAGCCTGGACTCTGCATTTAGGCTTCTGAGAATAGAAAGTCAAATGTAACTTCTACTGCAAACAGTCTGTATGATATGTTTTCTTTCTACTAATCAGAAAATCACTCAGAAAATTATGATTAGTGATATATATTCTTATGCTGCAAACAGTCTGTAACCTAAGATGCTTTCAATATTTAGCAGAAGTAAAAGTAGAAGTAAAAACTATCACTAGTAGTTACTCTTAGAGACTTAATACATGACCTGACCTACTGAAAATACTTTTCTGATATTATTGACATTTGTTTAACCTATAACATTAATTCTTTGTAGCTCAATAAATCTGAGTATCTTCCCCCTGTATCATCAAGAGACTGGCACTGACAAAGAAAGTCAATCTGCGGCCCACACACAAATAATAGCTTTCCATTACATTTGCCATTTCACCTGAATAATTCCTGATAATCATGAATAATGATATTATTTGACATTCTAATGATATCATGCTGTGCAACTTCAATCCATCAGTCACTGTCAGGAAGGTCAAATATTTGTATTCCATTACATTATGCAGAGTTCATTAAACAGTTAAATGACATTATACACCTTAATTATACTTCCAAATGAAACTAGCACATATCATTTAGATTTTAGAGTCTATGTGATGCATCTCCATTTAAAAGAAGGCTCACGATTTTGAATATTCATTCATGACAATGAAATACATTGAAACTTCAAACAATATTTTTTTTAGCTCTATCAAATCCTGATGTACAAATGAGTTTACTTGATACACCTAAACACAATGTTCCTTCACAGCCTAAGAAAGTTATCATATTTTCTACTGCATTACTATGGGTTACTTCTCAGTGTTCCTATGAAGGGTTCAAATACAGGGTCATAATGATATAAGAAACTGATTATTGACTAGAGCTATCCATACACAAGATGAAGATAAATTATTTATGTAAGAAAACAGGCAGGAAAAAAGAAGAGAAATTTTGTTGTCAGCAATATTTTCTTCTTCAAAGCCACAATTTAAAGTATATCTCAACACAATGCAAAACCTGTTGTAGTGGATCATAACCATCATAAGAAAGAAGAAAGAAGCATATTCAACTGTGACATTAAAAGAGTACTATTTTTTTCATAGATATTCAAAAAACATTATGGTCACCCCAGGTTATCAGTGTAAATATTTACTAACTAGCTACCTATGGCCAGTAATCTAAAAGACTTATTTCGCATAAATACAGTTTCTTATTTTTCCCCTCCCATCAAAACCATTTTCCTTGACAAGAAAAAGAAAAATAATAAGGGATTCTAAGGCAGTCATTAAGTAGCCATCAGAAGCTATGTATTGATTTAAGTAGACTTTTAAAGAGATCATAGCCTTTGTGATTGTACTGAGCATCTTCACTCAACCACAATCTTCTAAATGAGCCACACACAATAGGCAGAGAAGTGGAAAGATTAATACAAGGAAAAATATGTTTAAAATCCACAAAGAATCCAAGTAGGGACAAGACCTTTGTTAGATTAATGTAGTTTACCAGCTTACAAAAGCCTTATAAAAATGCAACTTTCTTCTTAGCTACAAATTGGCTGCTTCCTAAGTGAATCTTTGGGTCTAATATTAATAGACCAAGCCAACCTTTTTATCAGATTCTCTTTAATTCATTACAGTATTTTATGTACAGGAAAAGAAGTAAATTAATTAGATTTCACCAGATGCTATGTGTGTTCCTCAGTTAAAACATACCATGTCATAGAACAGTTTGGGTCAGAAGGGACCTTAAAGATCATCTACTTCCAAACCCCCGCCACCAGCAGGGACACCTTCCACCAGACCAGGCTGCTCAAAGCCCCATTCAACCTGGCCTTGAATGCTTCCAGGGATGAGGTATCCATAATTTCTCTGGGAAACCTCTTTCAGTGCCTCACTGCCCTCACGGTAAAGCATTTCTTCCCAATATCTAGTCTAAATATATACTCTTACAGCTTGAAGCCATTATCCCATGTCCTATCACTACATGCCCTTCTAAAGAGTCCCTCCAGCTTTCTTTAGCTCCCCTTTAGGCACTGGCAGACTGCTATAAGGTCTCCCTGGAGCCTTCTCTTCTCCAGGCTGAACAACCCCAACTCTCTCAGCCTGTCTTCACAGAATAAGTGCTCCAGCCCTCTGACCATCTTCATGGCCTCCTCTGGACTTGCTCGAACAGGTCCATGACCATCTTAAGTAGGGGACCCAGAGCTGAACACAGTACTGCAGGTGGGGTTTCATGAGAGCAGAGTTCTTTATCTAGCTTGAACCGCTGATGGGCAAGGTAACTTTAAACAATCAAAATCAACTCAGTTATGAAACTGAAGAAGCAACAAAACACTACAGGAAAAAAGCATATCCCCTTCCTCCCCCTAGAACATGTCATTGTGAATTCACAGTCTAAGTTCGATGACTTCATAGGTGGAAAACAGATTTGGAAGTTCAGTTCAAAAAAGCAATTAATACTTACTTATTCTTAAATATTTTATTTGAATTATTAGTTTAGCAAAATTTTAAGAATTCTCTTGAACTTGACCTGAATAAATAATAGGGTTTCCTTCTCTGTATTGCATATTAGCTTAGCCTCACTTATAGGGCAAAGCATGTATGTTGGCACCGCTAATTTACAGAAATATAGTTGAAACAACCATATCAATACAGTTTTGGAGAACAAACTCAGACGTTAATTGGGTTAATAACTGCCATCTTATAGACCTAGATAATCTAAAGAGTTTAAGTTTAATTATCTTCCTTTCACTAAGCTATCTATCTTTGTTTTCTGAAGAACTGGGAAAAAACTATTCTTTCCTTCAGATTACCTGTTCTTTCACTGTACTGAATCTCTCATAGATGCCAAAAGGTATTGGAGGGAACAGGGAAATAAGGAATAACAGCCTTCCAGTTTTGGAGTTATTCCTTAGTGTTTCTACAGCTCCAGCGAAAGACATTTTCAAGTTATTTAGAAACTAATTCCAAACGTCCATCATGTGGGGTATTTTTATATTCTGAAGTGAGCTGAACTGCATTGTCATCTGCAGAGTCAAGTCCAATTAATTACTTTTCTACTTCCTTTTGTCAGTGCCAAATGCACCATCACATCCCCATTACCAAATACTGCACAGCAGCGAAGGCCAGGCCTGGGCATCAGTTTCTAACAGAGTAGATTCAAGGCACTAAAAGAAAACAGCACCCAATGTTACATCCTCCGTATTCAGTGTGCCTAGCATCACTAATTCCAAGGAGCATAATGGAAAGATGATGACTGCCTTTTTGTTTTTCTATGGCATGGCTATTTAAAACAAATTTCAACTGAATCTGCATAGAAAGTTTTAGAGTTAAATTAAGTCTCAACAACATAAAAGGGAAAAACATTTTAAGGCTACCATTTTTACATCAAAAGGCACAAAACAAATAAAACCCTAAGATAAAATGTGCCTCTGAAATCAATCTTAAACTTTGCTAATTGGGCAAACTGAATTGCTTTCAGTATATGCAGCACACTTCTGCTTCCCTTTACTTAACGAACAAAATACAGACAATGTAGTAGTAAGCAAAGGTAATGATATTTAATTAGTGTGAATGGCAGTTTTTCAAGGTTTATCACTGTGTTGTGTATATTATAGTTTATATTAAAATTAATTTTGAAAGTTTTCCATTTCATTATTGTACTCAACAAAGCAGGACTGTCATGAAATATAATTAGGAAGTCACAGAGGACCTTCTTAAACAGATACTCAGAATTCTGTGTCTCTGACAGCAGAAGCTTTGCAGAGTGCAGCAGCTCAACTGACAATGAACAAAAATTAGATTCAAGATTTGGAATAACATTAGGTTTCTATGAGTCTGCTGGCTTTCAGTGCACTTAATACTAAGGAACCCATGGGAACCTTCTCAGCCATAGAACAGTAGGACAGTCAAACACGCACTGTCTCTCATGAGAAAAACAAAACACATTATACTTCCACGTTGTTTTTCTTCCTTTTCTGTCCAGTATTCGTACTGGCATTATTTTTTTTTTAATCTACTGGATTTTAAATGAAGCACTTTTAAATACATGTTTTCACATGCCATATGTTCCTAATCCCAAATATCTGGATTCCAACTATAAAATTCCTTTGGATTAAGAATATATTACTGCTAAGCTACCTTCTTTGGGGGTAGAAATGGACAACAGTCTGTGACTACTGACCAACTGGTACAGCATAAGGAATAAGAATACACAACTTGCTTACAAAGGGACAAATACTGATGGTTTTTAAGTTAAAGAAACTGCTCTCCCCACACCCGCAAGTGGAAACAATCATCACTGGAGTCACTCATCATAATCTCAGCAATGGCTTTTAAAATCTAAACCATCAACCATAAATGGCTTAAAAAAACTTGACCATTTTAAGCCACCATATGAATTAAAGACATAATTACATTAGGTAAATCATTATTTTTCTCCTCAGATCTGCAGTGATAAAGAACATAGGAGGTCTCTATGACAAATGAGAACCATTTCATCTCCTCACAAAATCACCATTTCAGTGAAGAGATTTTAGAAGTATGTACCCTTTAGTTGTGCATAAGTAAGTAAATGGGCACAACAAACACTTGAGATCTATAACACTTCCCAATTTTTCTTGCAAAGATTAAAAAGTTTCAAAAGGGAAGGGGAAGTAATGAGACGGAAGACAGTTATTGCTGCCGAATCCTCAGACAGATCAGATGACAATTCTGATTCGGTTTTCATTATGTAAAAAGACAAACTGAGCATCGCTCTGTGCCTTTTCAATCATGACAAAACACAATCATCAAATCACATTATCTTCTTTACTCTGATACCTTGTAGGCAATATAAAATGATCCCCTATGGACAACACTTCAGCTGAGGTACAAAGTTAGATTCATTCAGGTACCACCAATGTGACAGTTAAAGGTTAAGGAGGATATAAGAACATACTCAAAGCTGGACCGCACATCGCTGCCCTTCCCCTGACCCCACCCTCCAAATGTTGAGAGAATTAAAGGAACATCTCAAAAGCTGTACTTTTTGGAATATATATAGGCACAACAGCAATCCAACCATTGCACAGAATAGGCCCTTGTATTTCTACTGGTTGGTTGAAATACTATTTTTTTTCTCTTTCATTTAGCAGTGTCAGACTCATCAATTTCACATCAAAATACTCATCATTATGCATCCTGTTATTTAATTTAGGAGTATTAAACCCTCTTGCATTTCTAGTCAGGTTTACAGACTATCCTCTACTCTGCAAGCACTGTAAACACACGAATGAGCAGATACATCCGTGGGCTTCTAAGAGAGTGACGACTGTTGAAAAACATACAGTCATCAGCTAGAATAAAGAATCCACACTACATATCAGAGTTAGACTAAAACAAACAATACTGCTGTGAGCGCCATATAAATGGATCAGGTTTTTCTTGTTTAAGGATGAATAAAGTCTGACCTAGACCCTTACTAGAGGTTTGTATTAGGTGTACCATTCACACATACAGGAAAAAAAAAATCTCAACTTGACTTCTTGTGCCCCCACAGCTTCAAATTGGATCAAAAAAGTTTAAGATTTATATATAAAGTAGTAACAAATGTTATTAAAAAATCATCAGAAGAGACCTTTACATGCAAGTGAAGGAGCACAGCACAGAAATACATATCTGCACACAGTGCTACAGCCCCTCGCTCCCTAAATAAAATTCATTATTTCCATGCATTATTCCCATCTTCAGAGGCTAACCTGAGCCTGATATGCTTTCTAACATGCACAGTCCTATTTTTTTTTTCTATGGTGCTCCAGTCTGAATAAGATCTGCACCAACTCCATTATTATTAACGACTGTAACTGAACTAAAATATTTCTTCCAACTTTTAATGGTGTAAAAATCAAGCATAGATTACTAGTTGAGCCACGTGATAAAAACCAAGCCAGATGTTATAAACATTAAGGAAAGCAGTTCAGTTTAGTTCAAAATTCTCTCCAATTTTTCTCTTTCAACTGAATACATAAAAGCTATTGTAAGCTGTTTCTTGGTTTTGCTTTCTGCAAACATCTGATTGCACCGGTTCCTTTCAGCTAATGCCTAACTTTCATGTAAGAAGCATGTTTCTCCACATTTAAAAAAATGATTCAGTACCATATGGTATTTATAAGCAAGTCATAATCGATATTAAATGCATTGCATTTTATTTTGTTAAGGAACTGGAGAGAAAAAAGTGAGACTTTCACTGTTTGCTAAGCTAAAATAACATCACCGAAATATCATGCTGAGTCAGCAGTGTTCCATTAACATCACAGTTTTCAGAGTAAGATAAAAATAGGGTTATACAACTCCACAATATTTTTGTGATGAATGTTCTCCAGGTCAGATTCAGAATTTTTTTTGAAAGACCAGCAAGTATAACTTACTTTATTAATATTGATAGGGTCATAGTAAGGAAACGTTAATTGAGCAGAGATGTCATTAGCATCCTTCCACATGACTGGATACCAATTAGGTGGCTTTTTTTGCCTTTTTTTTTTTTTCTAAAGTCTTCCTACTACCTAAGAAGGGTGGCAATTCTATGTTTTACATTCATTCAAAATGACTGCAGAAAGAGAATACCCTAAACAACAAACATTCTCACAATACTCTACTAGTTCCTCTGCAATTCTATATAAGCAGCCATGTCTGAAGTCTCTCACTAATTTTTTTTAAGGAGAGTCATTGAAAAATACATTGAACTTATTCCAAAGTGCTTATAAAGTTCTTGCTCCTGACATAATTTCCCTCCACCACAATAGGGCTATGCAAAATTTAGTATGTTAAAAAATTTGCTTTCATTTTGTCTTTCATTTGCACTACCTGGAGTTAAAGTAATTGGGGGCAGACATGGGGGCATACCATGTAATTTCATTTTGCAAACATGATAGGTGGACCTTCTGCCAAAAATGTCAATAGAACATTGTGACACAAGGCATTTGGCTCTAACAAGGAAGTTTCAGGCTGTTTTCAACATTGCTGGGCGGTCCTTGTACCCAGACATTCAACAGATAGGTAATGCTTGGCAGAGGTATCCTGCTATGTCCTCATGAATAGGCAAAATTAAAATCCCAAAACGTTGATCTCTATTTCAGATACAGTTCAAATTAATTCAATTTTGCTACACACTGGATACAGCTAACAGAAGTTATATTAGGTGTGTAGATGTAAAGAAATACAACCAATAATACACAAATTAGGCAGACGTGTAACAAATTCTAAATTAGCTATTAATAGACAGTTAACAACACAACTTTATGTTCCCTTCCAAGCTCCTGGCAGGAATTTCAAGTTGCAGGTCAATAAAGCTGTTTTGTTTGTAATTCTCTACTACTGATTTCAAAGTTAAATGATATCCCTTCAAAAGTAAGACCCACCTCCTCTGTGAAAGGTTATCCAAATATCTTGACTTCAGTTCCTAACGCAAATCTTTTCCTTCCTTCTTATATCAATCTTTCTTGTAAGGAAGATGAGATTTCATTTTGAAGACTTGAGAATGGAAAAAAAAGTCACAGCTCATTGTTGTCCCATGAACTGTCCATGTCATTCAGCCAGTGAGAAAGAGATAAATTATTCTGATATCCTCCAGCTAACAGATTCCATCATTATCATTCCTCCATGAAGATAATAGCATCTTATTAACCTTAAAGAGAAGTCCAATCTTGATTTCAAAGTACCAAATAATAATAAATGCACCTCAATTCCAGCAGTTTCTTTCAGTCACTGAATTACTCTCAATACTTAAAAAATAAAATAAAAATCACTGCTTATAGTTCATGTATCTCTAGCTTTAAATGTATGGCTACATCTCCTATTAATGCCTTTGCTAGGCTAAGACTTTTATATATTGCTGGAAAAATTGTTCCTATATACAGACATATGATCAAGTCATTTTTCAGCTTCCTCTGGCAAAATCATTCTGACAACTTCTTTTATATTCCTTGTAATGTTATCACAAGTCTCACTACATTTTGAGCTCTTAAAGATTCTGAAATCAAGACTCTTCATGAGCTTATTCACCACCACCACCAAACATGAAGAAAAAAGACGTGTGCCGAAGAAGCAGCTGTGTAACCGTATACAAACAGCACCCAGATGCACCTGAAAGGGCAAAATTAAGATGGCAAACATAAATCTAATTCTCTCTCCCCTTTCTCTGCTTTTCCCTTCTTCCTCTTGCTCCCCATATCACACATGATTTTGAATTCAATAGCATCAACAGAAATGCACTGTTTTCACAACTGAGGTCTGGGTTTCTTCCTGACTTGGAATGCCATTTATCTGCTCAACTATATCATTACAATATTTTGGCTAAACTTTATCCTCAGAGTATGAATGAGCAATGTGAACTAAATACCAAATGAGATTAATAAAACTGAGCCTAAGAAAGTGTTGCTGAAATGTGCACTTATAGTGATTCAACTGCAATGCCTGAATTCTGGCAATGTTAATTTCTATGGCATGATATAAATATATAATCTGTGCCATATATTCTTTCCCTGCAACCAGGCAAATTCTACCTGGGAGAGGCAGACAAAGAACTACAGAAGCACACAATGACACATTTTCAAAAAACATTCATAAATAGCTGCATTTTTACGTACACATCAGAGCAAAACCTTGTATTTGGCTACATGTTCATCAGACCAGACTGCGCTAAAAAGCAGAATTTCCAGATTCACCTATTCAAACTCATACTTGTCACACACAATTTCTAATTCTATGAAACAAGGAGCAATGAGGTCATCTCAATGCATTTCCAGTTATTAACTGATAAAGATAATAAATTCTGAACTAAAACTAACTGTTCTTTAGCAGCTTCTGTAGAGAGGTCACTCATCTGCATACAATATGATGTTAAACTAAAGAGTATCAGTAGGGGAATTCTCAACTTTTATTGTACAACATGAACATCTGCTCAAGAGCTCACTCTAAGACTTCTGCTGTTTTGATCAGAAACAGTAGAAGTCACAGGTTACAAGGAACATCAAAAAGCAAAATACATTAGAAAATGAACAGCAGACTACACACATGTGCAACCTTAGAAATCTAGATACTGTATGAGAGATAAAGTGAAAACACCTGTATCACTGAATTATGCATTCATTTCCTACTGTAGCATCATTTTACAACAAAGCCTCCATTGTCTACTATGTTCATCTATAACTTTACACAAGACAAATTATTAATACATAATTTACCCAATTAGCAAAGATCTCCTAAACAATTGAAGGAGCACAACCAAGCAGCCTTGAGCATGCAGCAAAGTGGGAGATACTGTATGTGCTACCTCCTTGAGCAGGCAGTGAAGGAAAGCACACCACTGGGCATGAGTTAACTGCTACGGGAGTGGAGAGGAGGAAAAGAAGGGGAAGAACTCTAAAAAACAACAGATAAAAGAAGGGATAAAGCTCAACAGAGTCAGGGCCTTGCATCTCATAACTCAGTTATTTTGCATGTGTATCCAGAAGTCTAGTACTGCTTCAGAATAAAGCAATTGTTTTCAAAATATTCCTTTTGTGAACAGTTTTCCTTAAGCTGCCTCCTAATAAATCTGTATTGGTGACTGGACTCTCTTCAGACCTCTGTGTCTGCACTTACTGGGAGAATAGAGTAAATTGGATTTCCTCTCAAAGGACTGACACCTGCACCAGGTAGTCTGAAGAGATTAGCCTATGGCATTATTTATGCCCTGGTGAAGGTATGAGGAAGGCACACCACAGCACACTATTCCTTCATTTCTATATGTTTAGCGAGCATTCCTGCTTATTTTTCATTTACATGGCATGCCCTTTTTTCCCTTCTTCACTGTTGGAGATTGCAATGATTTTGCCTGGGACAGAGTTAATTTTCTTCATAGTAGCTAGTATACAGCTGGATTGGATTTGATTTGTGCTGGACGCAGCGTTGGTAACACACCGATGTTTTCGTTACTGCTGGGCAGCGCTTAGAGAGCGCCAAGGGCTTCTCTGCTCCTCACCCCCCCCCCCCCCCCAGCAGTGAGGAGGCTGGGGGGGGCACAAGGGGTCGGGAGGGGACAGAGCCAGGACAGCTGACCCAAGGGATGTCCCACACCATATGGCGTCATGCTCAGCATGTAAAGCTGGGGGAAGGAGGAGAGGGGCCCACACATTCGGAGTTACAGCATTTGTCTTCCCAAGTAACCACTGCACATAACAAAGCCCTGTTTTCCTGGGGATGGCTGAACACTTGCCTGCCCATGGGAAGCAGCTAATAAATTCTTCATTTTGCTTTGCTTGTTCACATGGCTTTTGTTTTGCCTATTAAACTGTCTTTATCTTCAGTCCATGAGTTTTCTCACTTTTGCCCTTCCCATTCTCCCCTGCATCGCACTGGGGAAATGAGTGAGTGGTGGCTTAGCTGTCAGCTGGTGTTAAACCACAACACAAGTCCTTTAAATATATGATGATGATTACTTCTGAAATTATGAAATATCTTCATTAGATTATAATTATGGTACACCAGGGAATATTAAGGTATGTTTCACAAGAAAAATGCTACATATTAGGCTCTTCACAGCAAATAGATGAGATGACAGTTTAACATTGTATCTCTACATCTCCTCTCAGGAGCTGCAGAAGGACGTTAGTATCAGATGCCTCTGAAAACTATTTACTTGAAAAAAACACATAGTTGTATTACACTGAGTAGCACAAAATATTCCAATATGCTAGAAACAATAAGCAATAAATGAAAATTCCAATTGACTTTCCAGCAAATCTATTTTCATTACAAATGGAGATTTTGGATGTATTGCATTACTTATGGTAATTGTGTGACATCTATTATGAATAACCATGTATTCCAATCATCTCTTTTAATTATATTCTGCCATAAGAGCAATCCATGCAATACCTTGCCCAGACTTAGTTAACTGTGTGTGTGCTGCATACCACATTCTGATGGCTCTGTTGAGGACAAAAGGTCCTAGGCATGCACAAACTGTAACGAGAATGGCTTGTAACTGTCACCCCCTTCATTACCCAGAAACTACTTAAAACAAGAGTGAAAAAAGCTGAATTTAAATCCAGTTATGTACTGAGGAAAAAAAAATATCTTTTTATTCCTTTCTTTTAGAAAGCTCATGGTAGTTGGTACCTGAATGCAAAGCACATGGCTATCTGCTATTGATGCAAGCACTTACATTTTCTATAGTGGAAAAACAGCAACAGCAGCAATCACCTCCTTTGTATCTGTTATCTGTTGTCCATTTATGGCTGTTGAGTTTGTTTGGGTTTCCTGGTGTGGTGAAAAGGATAAAATTACAGGTTTGTTCCATAACCACACCAATTACAAATTTGCTCTGTACTAGACTAGAAAACATCTCCTGGACCAGAAATATTCATTACTTATGAACAGGACTTCACAGTTTTATAACCAAGAATGCCAATTATTGTGTTACATCTCAAAGGAAACATTTTACTTTTTCTGAAACCTACCTCAGTTTCCCTGCCACTTTTCATACAGAAGTTTGCTACCTTTTTATTTTACTTCCTTCTACACAGCTTTGCCCCTGTCTTTTAAACTTGACTTCTTCCAGCTCCTTAGGATGAGGCTTTTTCACTAAACATTTAGCCAGGTCTCTTGCTATGCTGAAATAAGAATGGGTAAACTTTTTTCCCAGATATCTCTGTCACTCCAGTGAGAGGAACCTCAAAGTAAATTCACTTAAGTCAGTTACTACAAAACTATAGCTTTAAGTCAATGTGAAAATGCTAACATGCTTTGCAAGTTGTTAATGAAGGTAAAAATGACAAAATGGGAGGCTGTAACTAACCTAACACTCAGTGAAATATGAATGTAAATTTAAGCAAGTATTTTCAACCATCAAAAAATCAGCTGCTTTCATACAAAATAGGGTCTCAACAATTATGTCATAAAAATAAAAATCACAACATTGGGAAGACAGTAGGCAGTTTCTGTGAAATTTGATCTTCTATAGCCATCATCAGTCAACTGATCTAAAATTTAGATGGTTTACATTTTTTCACGATGACAGGAACAGGCTTTCCACAGTGTTCTTTATGGGCACAGTGTAAGTATGCAGAATGTACTTAACCCCCCACAATGAAGGGACTCATGGACTAGGTTTCAAAATTTCTTCTGCGTGTCCCTGGAGCTTGTGAGGACAAGCAGTTCCACTTTTAGAGGACATACATGAGTAGCACACCTTCAAAATTGTACCGTGAGTGCCCCTGAAACACACAAAGCGGTGGAGAGGTTCATTCATAATATGGTTTTCTTTAAGTCATTTATAAGTTCCAAATAACGATGATGACAAACAGGTGAATAAAAAGGATTAGATGACAATGGAATTAGAATTTTTTAGCCGCATTTCAGCATGTGTTAGCAAAGTAGCCAAGAAATTTAATTGCACAGATCGAACCCATTATGACACACAGTTTACGAGCTTATTTTTCAGAGATCTCATTACTATCCATACAGCTAGGTTTGAAGGTCAGTTGAACACATCACTAAGACACTGCTCATCCCTCCATGGCCTTTGGTAAGATGCACCAAGCTCCAGCCTAGGAGCTACTGCTACAGCTTTTTAATATCTCTTCCAGTGTAGGTTGTGCTACAATCTGAGAAATTCTTATCGCTAACTGGAATGCATGCAAATGAGTAATTTAGTTGGTAACTTACTCCATTTGCAATTCAGCAAAAATTAGTTGTGATTTCATTATTTTTTTTATTTCCATTTGAAAAACTGGCACAAAGCATTTAGAATGGGATTTTCATCAACTCCGTTATATTTAACGCAACAGTAACAATGCAAACAGAATAAATAAATCCTTATGGTGAAGTACATTCTCCTTCAACAGTGAGTACCTTTCAAGTCAGACAAGATCGGAAGGGAGAGAATTTTTATCAGACCAAATCATACAGTTGAACTTCACCCCCACAAATAAGGGAGACAGATAAGCTTTTGTGCACAGAGCCCTGAATCTATTATCTTCAGAAGCAGCATTTCTTAATGCGAGTCAACCACCATGCCTTTGTTTGTAGACCGCAAACAAAATGACTGCAGCTCTGAGATAATTAACTGGCCTCTCTATCACCACTAAATTCAAGTGGTTTGCATACACAGAGCCGAGCAGTCATTCTTTGGGTTGTTTGAAGAGAACCTTTTTTCCCAGAAGGTAGCTTGAGAAGTGAAGCTGATATACTCACTGGCTGCTGCCAAGGTCCAGTCCCACTCCTTACCCTCTACACAATATAGTTTAATTTAGCGAAAAATTATTAAGCACAGGAACTGGTTTTCTTACTCTCATTTGTGCAAGTAGATGAGGGACCAGGACTGATCATAAAGGGAAAAGTTATGGAACAGCTTTATTTGGGATTTGAGGGGGGGAAAAAAAAACTTGGGACCTTCCACTGATGGTCAACAGCTTCAGACTGGTATCTCACAAAGAATTTGGCAAACACTGACAATATAGAAAGTAAGTCTGAATCTGTTAGCATTCCTGATAAAGAAATAAAGTCTATACTTCCCCCACATTTTCACAAAAGATCCATCATTTACATTTGTTCTTCCATTCAGGAGGTCTTTTCTACACCAGAAAAGGTACTTTATCCTCTTCCTAGTACTGTCTTCTAGACTTAACTATACATTTTGGGAAAATCATGTAAGTAGTTCACTCCACAGGGTAACAAACATTTTCTGTCTCCACGTGAGACCCTGGCTATCTCTAGCATCATATTTAGCTTACAGAGTCTTTACCAAACCCCCTTATTTTTAGCTCTTTGATAAAGAGCTAAAAGAAGCATGACTGCTCCTTAGCATTGCACTAAAGCAAACTAATAATAATAGTAAGGCATACAAAGCTTCTGTAATAAGCGCTAAAGAGTACTTTCCCACAGGGTTTGATATTTGTAATGTGAAGTTGTAACAATGCAGTGTACATTATTGCGATATGTAAATGAAAATTTACATATTCTGCAATATAACTGAATTTTATTTTCTAAATCTTAGTTTTATGGCAAATATTAACACTTGTTTAGGCTAAAAACTATAAAATTCATAATTACATAGCATAAATACAGATGTGATAAATGTGCAATGTACAAAATACCTAAATCACAATAAAAAGCAGCTCTGTAACTTTATGAAGAATTAGAATTTCATATACATACTAAACCACATGATTTCCAACCAAACTTGTAAGAGAATACTACTGTTGTTTCCAGAGCCAGTGTGCTATCTTCAATGGAAATTTTGTCAGGACTTTTAACTAAATTAATTTTTTTTAAATATATTAATAAACAGTACTAATCAAAAGGATTATTTCTTTTTAACTGCAAATCTTTTAAGAAAAGCATTGTCACAACATTTGTGACAATACAGAATATGTCAGTCTCAAGTAATACAGCAATTCTGACAGCATATGACAGGGAAGCTCACAAACAGACAAATCGTACAGCAAAGCAGATGCTATTCTTATATTGCCTGACCCTGGATCCCATCCCACCCATGCAACAGATCCAGAACAATTACATGGCAGCATAGGGTGTTATCAAGTCTTTGAAGGAGCATCTGGTTCAACTAATGTTTTCTCTACTCATTAATAAAAGGAACAAGCTGCAGTAACTCACAATACAGTACGCTGTCTCGGCAACAAATTATGACCATTAACCTCATATAGTGATGAAGTTGCCAGAAAATATCACATGCTTTGACTTTTTATGTATGGTCTGTTCCCACAACCAGAGTACTTTCTGGTGAGAAACACTAGATCTCTGTGGAAATAGCAATACCACACAGTCCAGCAAAATTCAGTATACAACAGTTAAACAGTGCCTTTGGGGGGAGTTGGTTTTTTGTTTTGGTTTTACTTTTTTGATTGGAAAAAGCTTTTCATAATCAATCCCAGATGAAAAGTTATTGTCAAATGTTTATTCTAATTTATTATACACACATATATGTGCACATACTGAAGGAGCCAAACTGTTCACCACAAATTTCTATAAAATTGTTTGGTCCTGATAACCCTCAGCTCATTGTTCCCAGCTGGAAAGCCTGTTCTTTTTAATAACCAGTTCAATAAACTGTAGAAAAATGCTTTGTATAATATAGTATTGCCATAGATCTGATGTTTGTCTCTATCATTACATATTGCATTCAATCAATTTACAAATGCCGTGTTCCTTTTGTGCTAGTTCTTCTTCTGGCATCCTGAAGACAAATCTAAAGATCAATACCTTGTCTACTGAAAAAAAAAAAAAAATGGACATAAAAAATGAATAATTGTATTTATAATAAAAAGTCATAGTCCCCAAATGGATTCTACTAATGTTCAAATTAATTTTTCATCTTTAACACAAGATGAAAGCAAGTATCCTGCACAATGCAATGAGAAAGGCGGTGTTAATGAAAGTTCATGCTTATTGAAGAAATGAGCAAAGCCATGTAAAGTTACGGCATACGGTGAGGAAAACAACAATAAAGTAGGTCATTCACAAGGTATTTTCTACCGTATTAAAGAGCAAAAAGTCCATGTCAAAGAGCAGATGGATTTTCTTTAAAAGACACAACAGTTCTGCTCTGAACTATGGAAGCAGCAAGGCTCTGAATGAAATAAGTAGGAAAACAAGTAGAAGCTTAGCTCATGCTGGTTACATGAGATGATACAGTTTATCTTGTGCCTTTTGTGTGACAGAAACAATGCATTTGCTGACTACAAATACATCCCTCCCTGCACTATTCCAGCTAGTGAATACCTATCTCCTCTGAAACAACTACATAGCTGTTCAAGGGAGCCACAAATGACTTCTTTCACAATCACTCTTTGCAAAGCAGCAAGGTAAAAGAACTTAGAGGACACACGGACTCTGCTTTTCATAGGAAATGTTATTAGTACCTGCATAAGTGTACAAATCCCAGCAAGCTTACAGAATAACCAGCTCACCTCCTCCTCACTCCCACGCTGACTGCTAAGATGTGCACTGCATGCAGTATTCCCACCTAGACTCTTGGCTCCATAACAGTTCACAGGCATTAATAAAACAAAATCATACCATTTCTGTACAAAAGAGAAAACGAATGTAAAAACACACCCCGACATCCAATATATCATTAATCAAGACTGTCTCAAATACCACGTGCCTGGCCAGTCTAAGAAAGACAAGTGGAAAGGGGCAGGCAAGCCCCAATCTTCTCCTTTGACCTACATGCAAGAACAGGGCAGGTATGCATTCCTCATTCTGTTGAGTGACTTGATGTCTTCAGACAGACTCTGGTCAGACATCTCTGAGCCTTTAACCATTTCCCTGTTAGGTGACAGCAAAGGGACTGGATGTCCTGAGGGGAACACGCACTAATCCTGCACCCTGACCACGTGTACCTGTCCCTCTCCATTTGGTAGTGCCAAAAGAGGTGAACAAGTTTGCTACTATTGTCAAACACATGCATGTATTTTTGCTTACACAGCAGAGATTCCAGTTTAATGCCAGCTATCCCCTACTCAATAGTGAGAACCAAGTTGCTTCCTGTTCAAGAATCTGCAAAAACTGCTCAAAGGAATCTCATTACAAACAAGTTCCTGTATCCATGAACTCATTAGACAGAAGTCTAATGCTGAGGCAAATGAGGCGGCTCTCGCCGGGAATGGGGGAACTCTTCCCTTACCATGAATAGCATGTTATTCCTATTCCTGCTCTTAGTTACTATTAGCACAGTTTGACTTTCACGTGTCAAGCTGAATGCATGGGATTGGCAGCTGGAGATAAACAAAACAAAACTCTGTAATGTGTTAACTGAACAAGCATGCTTTGGCATTGCTCAAATCACAAACACTGAACTCCACGAGACAATTTTGACTGATTTTTTTCCAGAGTATAGCCTTATTTTAAAACTATTAAAGCAAATTCACAGTTCCAATCCTAGTTCTGTTTCAAGATGGAATTTCAACCTTACCAGTTAATTAAAGCCACCACCTGGAGTGAGCTGGCTTTCAAACTGATTTCCTTTGTCTCTCTAATTCACACACATTAAAATTTTATTTTCTACTTGAATAAAGAAATGAAAAGGGATGTCACAAGTGTGCCAATGATGAGGCAGATAAAATTATTGCAATAAAACAAAGAAAATACACTTGTTACTGCCAGGTCTCAAGATGAATGCTGCATTATACAGACGTTTTAAAGGCTTACAACTGCAAATTGCTCTATTTTACACACTGTATTGTAGCCTTTGCATCAAGATCTTTTCTAATTTTTTGTTACTGCAATGAGAAAGGGAAAGGGTTGGGGTTTTATTACCTGAACAGTTACTCAATGGAGAAACAAAGACTACATCATATATTACAACACATGAGCTATTAAAACAATGTGACACTATAAAATATGCTGCAGTACTCATTATGGGATAACAAAGCTAAACCTGAGCAAAAAAAATTATCTGCCAAACAGCAATAGCTGTACAACTAGAGTTTATAATCTTTAATTATTTAAGAAGGAAAGAAGCTTGTAATAATTAAGTTTTATAGGCTCCTTAAATTGTCATTGCCAGGTGCTCACAAAACTTTAAAACAAGGATCTTTCATCTGAAATAACTCTTATTTTTAACAACAGCTTCAATTGTTCACTTAACTGATTAATTAAAAAAAATCATTAACTTTTTTTTTTTTTCTTCAAACTTCCACACACAGTACAGATAACATTTTATTTACTCTCTGATCTGGACAATGCGTATACCAACATTCTGCTCAGGTGTTTACAGGCTCTGCATCTTAGAGTCACTGATGTGATACCGTCTTTAGAAAGCTTTGAAAATGTTGGGGGTTTTTTTAGGACAAATCTATAAATGACATTGATTTACATCAGATACTTCAGAAACATGAAGTTGAGAAGAACTGTTCACTTAATTCACTGCAATATATTGGTAAGATAGGAATATTTTAAAGTTTCTATAAATGCATAAAGATGCGTAGACCTTATAACCAAAAGGTGGTCTGACTAGTGGTACAAACAGACACCATTCAAAGCAGGTGTAGAGAGAAGTTCTATATTGATTCTGTATCAAACAACTATAATCTACAGAAGTGGCAGGAGAAGAGAAAGGTCTCACGTTTTAGACAAAACACATTTACGGGTCTAACAAAATATATTAAAACTTACAAATTATAAATTACACATTAAATTATGAAAGAAAACATAAAAATACAGAAGAACAAGAAAGCTTCTAATAAGCTTCAGATGACTCTTCTTTTCCCAAAATACATTCAGCCATTGCCTAACTGACTCCCTACTAAAATTTTACCATGGATCTCAATGGAAATGTTCAGCCTTGAGTATTTCTGAAGAATTCCACCTCCAGCCACTGAAATCAGCACAAGTTACACAGCAGCAAAGTTTTGACTGGAAAATAACATGCCACACTACAAAATACACTAAATAGGTACATTTAGGAGCTTGCAGAATCAAGTTCCTATACAGTTTCTAATGAGAACTTTACTTGCAACATGAGGCTTCATTTTTTCCTGAGAAAATGTGCGCACTATACAGATGGTTTATTTAATCTATTCCTACCTAAATTAATCAATCTGTCCCCAAAAAATAAGAGTCTTCATAACAGTCTTCATTAACGGTTGGACTCGATGACCTTAAAGGCCTTTTCCAAACTAAAGGATTCTATGAGTCTATACAGGATTGTGCTGCCATTTGCCAAATTGTGTACCTTTAGTTAGGAGAATTCGAAAATCTGCTGTAAAGAAGTTACCACATCTAAAAATAAGTGACATTATTAAAAAGGAAGCAGGATGTGCTATTTAGCATAATATGAAATTTAAACAGTACTTTCTCAGATACACTTTAAAATGCTTTTAGTAGCACCTGGTTGTTTATACATCTTCTGTGATGAAAAGGTCAATAGAAATTCACCTCTGAGGTCACAGTTGCTAAGCAACCATTTTCGGCAATTCTGCAACACCGATCAAGTGTATTACGTTCCAATGCCTGGTTTCAGAATAAACCCACACACCATCCTACCTGGTCTTCAAAGCGCACCGAGCTTCTCCCGTTTTCCCCAGAGCGCCGGCACCCATCATCAAGGCGCTGCTTGGAAGGATACGTCCTGGGACCACCGGCTTGCGGTTCACCAGAGCAAAGGAGAGCTCAGTCTTCAGGAAGACCACGGAGGGCTTAATGAGGTGCTGCCCAAATCTCAGCATGATAAATGTTAATCTTCAGGGTCTGAAAAAGACAATAGTTAAGATAATTAAGGGACTCACTTTGCCTTCCCAAACAACAGGAATAAGACAGCCAAATTGTTTTAGGCAGCTTCTGAAAGAAAGCATCTCCTGGGCTCACCAGGGCATTGGGTGTTTTGGAAGGGTTGGCAAGGCTTTCCTACAAGTATCACATCTTTGAAGGCGTGGTGGAAAAGGCTTTCTTTCCAAAGAAAAACTCTTACGTATAATTTCTTAAACCCTTTTCTCATCATTTTGGCAGGGCTACAAAATTCTATACAGAGGATGTCACTTCTCCCTCTCATTTTCATTTGTTCTGCATTGTATACATTTGGGTCATATGTTCTCGGAGAAGCATGAACAGTATTCCACATGCCCTTTGCCACAATGCAAATCAATGCCCACAGGACTTACAAAATAAAGAAGGCACATTTTCTAAATCAATCCCTCCCTAAATACCTCAACTGAAGAAATACTGACAAATTAAGGAAAGTACATTTACTCATTTTCCATGCATGCTTTCTAGTTCGAGCAACTGAAATGTGAAGACAATCAATAGTTGTGTGCAACATTTTCTCTTACAGAAAGAAAGCCAAAGATTTCCACTTTCATTCACTGAAGTTTTCACTCGTCCTGATGAGAATAAAAATCCTTCTTAAGTAGCTAAGGCACAATCCTAACAGTGTCTATTTTAGGTCTTTAAGCCCTAGAGTATTTAAAGTATTTCATCAATCAGAAATATCCAAGGTACTGCAGGGTAAAAGATGAAGTAACAAAGATTTCATGTGACAATACTTCAGACACATCGAAAGCATTACACTAACACTACCTCACTTGAACAAAGTGACTAATCAGAAAATTCAGTTTTATAATTTGCTTCAGCTGAGGAAAGATACTGTTAAAGTCATGGAGGATCTTTTGCGGCAGTTCTTTTCTTGCAAGCCTACTGTGTTCGGTAAGACACAAACTTTGTTCTTAGTCTAAAAGATTTATCATAATTAAGGACCCACTCCTTGTATCTGCTCCAACAAAAGGGCATACATATAACAACGCCCTCTAAGTGCACACACTTTGAAAGTGTCTGAGAAGTGCTTGTTCATTGGAAGTAAGTTCTGGCATTTTAGCAATCTGATTCCACAGAAGAACTTAACTAAATTAGATTAAGGATAGCAGATGCATCTAGCCAGGTTTTCTACCAGAAAACCATGTATAAAATTAGTATAGGATACAGTAACCAGTCAGATGACATATTCAAGCAATAACCATTCTCTAAGCAGACACCATGTCTTGTTTTATTTTTGAAAATCACAGATGAAAGGAAATGCTTGAACAGACCATAGAAGAGGGGAGATATTAACCATCCCTGATTCAAAGATCTGAAAAGATTATATAATTATTCTTTCCCATAAAGTCAACAGAAGATTAGATGTCTGAGAAGATGTGTCCCTTAACATACACTAAACCTGAAAAGCAACAACATACAAAAATCAAGTCTCTTTAGCTACTAGAAGAATCATTTACCAGAGGAAACACCTGCTGTCTTGTGCTGATGTCTGAAAAAAATAACTATTACAAACTTCAACCAATCTTCCTCATTTCTCTTAAGCAGTCCATCAGCAACACCCCCTGTAGGGGTTTCTCATTCTGATTAAAACATACAAGAATGGTTCTACATGATACCATAGAGAGACATGGGTCTCTTTGCAATGAAGTGTTTCTGATAAAGGAGCGAAACACGTTAAGTAGCCAGGACTACCATCCAGTGATGAAACTGTAAGCTAGTTGCTCCGGTAGCTGGAAAATCAAACGTACCACCGCAGTTGCCATTGCATGTAGCAATACACTGGACAGAAACAAAAGTACTAATGATCATTTCTTCTTCTGTCTTCCAGGCTACCGATAACTCAAAGCACTGTCTAGAGACACAGAACAGACTTAAACACAGAAACAAGGCTTCAAAATAACAGATGCTGATTTTAAAATCTGATGCTTTGAAATTCAATTTCAGGTGGCAGAGAACCTGAGATTTTGATAATCACCAAGTGCTGTTTGCTGCCATAAGCAAAAAACAATAAACCACAGCAGGATAAGGTTGATCACACTGGAAATAAGGCCTCGGTCCCATGCTTCAACAACTTAGACTCCAGGAAAGCTGAAAATTGATGAGCTGATGTTTTTCTATTCTAATTATCTATCTAAAATTACTAGGATCTCCTATGGGTCTTTATCAGATTAATGGGGACTCTGAAACTCACTGTTAAAAATAACCAAATCCCACTCTAAAGTGTATGTTGCAAAATTAGTTTCAGAATGGAACAAATATTGATAATTACAAGATCCAAGGTTAAAGCTGTGTTAAAGGCTTCATGTTAAGGGCAAGGGCATCCCCTGAGGTAAAAGTTTTGCTTAGTCAAAACACCACTGCAAGTAGTAGATTTGTGACAGAAAGGGGCCATACTGGAGAGTTCATAAGCTTATTATTACCACATTTTTATTTGAACAAGAAAACCAATATGAAGATCTTTTCTTTTGACTTAAATATTTACATATCCTAAATATTATACTATATATATAAACATCCTGCTATCCTACCCAATATCCTACTATCCATATGATAAAAATTTGTTTCTCTCTCCCCTTTTAATGCTCAGAATTTGGATTCCTATTTAGATTTAATGGCAGACTACTAATCTGGCCTTAACAGCTCAATTCAAC
This sequence comes from Falco rusticolus, assembly GCF_015220075.1. Classification (NCBI taxonomy): domain Eukaryota; kingdom Metazoa; phylum Chordata; class Aves; order Falconiformes; family Falconidae; genus Falco; species Falco rusticolus. Next base: position 14,785,565 of record NC_051190.1, read on the forward strand.
ATCTGCAAACAAAAGATGTTAAATTCATGAGAAAGTTTTCAATATCTCAAAATGGGAAGAGCTAGTGCCATGAAGCAGTGGTTAAAATGAACCAGAATGATGGAATGGAACCCAAACTCCAAAAGTGACATTTGAGTTTACCTGAAGTTGAGCACAGCACTATAGCTGGTAGGTACTGCTCCAGCAGATAACCTGTGGCACGCAAGGAAGTGGCAGAATTCCCTCAGCCCAAGAACCTTATTCACAACTGGAAATCAAGACCACGACTCTACAGATCCCTATATAACCATAGGCTGTTAGTGTAACCTCCAATGAACCTAAAGAGAATATGTCTGCAATCCACAGAAACACCGTAAATAAGAAGTGTCTCTTGAGGATATTCACCATCATCTAGACCCTACCAGCTACTGACCATAATTTCATCACATAATTTATGTTAAAATTAACCCTACTGGGAAAAATGCATATCTGATGGCCCTATCAGAAGAATGCCATACACGCTTTTTCATACCTCAAGACAGATTTAAAAAAAAAAAAATGTCAGTTGAGTTGACATCCTGTATAAATACATTAAACATTTGCCAAGATAAACACGTGCAACATTATTAGCCACAGAGTTTAGGTCATCATTGCTCTCCAGTATTGATGGATGGATAGGGTGGGCTGACCCTAGCTGGATGCCAGGTGCCCCCCCCAAGCCGCTCCATCACTCCCCTCCTCAGCTGGACAGGGGAGAGAAGACAGAACGAAAGGCTCAAGGGTCAAGACAAGGACAGGGAGATCACTCAGCAATTACCGTCACCGGCAAAACAGACTCAACTTGGGGAAAAGTTAATTTAGTCTATTACCACTTAAATCACAGCAGGATAATGAGAACTAAAAAGCAAAACCTAAACACACCTTCCTCCCACCCCTCCCTTCTTCCTGGGCTTAACTTCACCCCCGGTTTTCTCTCCCTCCTCCTCCCCAGCGGCGCAGGGGTGCAGGGAACGGGGCTGGGGTCAGTCCATCACACTCTGTCTCTGCTGCTCCCCCCTCCTCAGGGACAGGGTCCTCACCCTCTGCCCCTGCTCCAGCGGGGGTCCCTCCGGCACAGCCGGCTCCAGCGGGGGTCCCCGCGGGGGCACAAGCCCTGCCACAACCCTGCTCCAGCGCGGGCTGCCCGCGGCTCACAGCCTCCTTCGGGCATCCCCCTGCTCCGGGGCCCTCCCGGGGCTGCAGGTGGGGATCTGCTCCCCCTGGACCTCCCTGGGCTGGGGGCACAGCCTGCCTCACCGTGGGCTTCACCACGGGCTGCCGGGGAATCTCTGCTCTGGCGCCTGGAGCCCCTCCTGCCTCCTCCTGCACTGGCCTTTGGTGCCTGCAGAGCTGTTGCTCTCACATATTCTCGCTGCTCTCCCCAGCCGCAATTGCTGTTGCGCAGGTTTTTTCCCCTCTTTTTTAGATACGTTATCTCAGAGGTGCTACCACCGTCGCTGATGGGCTTGGCCTTGGCCAGCCGCGGGTCCGTCTTGGAGCCGGCTGGTGCTGGCTCTGTCAGACATGGGGAAGCTTCCAGCAGCTTCTCACAGAAGCCATTCCTGTAGCCTTCCCGCTACTAAAACCTTTCCATGCAAACCTACTACAATGAATATCTTCAATGCTTCAAAAACAACTAGAAATACATTTTCAGCAAATGCTAAATGGATCCATACACAGATTCTGTGCACCACAGAATCTATGTATTCATAATACACCTACCACATGCTTCTTATTTCACTGCCATCTTGTTAAAAAAAGTCCAGAAAGGTTCAGTAAAGTAAAAGCAATGGCCTCACACCTCACCAAGCAACAGTTTGAAGAATCAGGTTACAGCCCAACTTGGTTACCCGGAATTATTAGAACATTTTTAGATCTCACGCATAGGATTAATTAATACATTATAACCTTTTCTATTTGCTTCCTATACAATAATATATCTGAATAATGTATTACTATCTCTTGACTCGGACTAAGTACAGCATGTGTTTCAAACAATTGTGTCAGCTGTATTGGTTGTGCTATGTAATATTGCAGGGTTTCCAGTGCTGTTCTCTCAAATTCTGAAAAGGGTTATGGGAATTTTTTTTTCTTAAACATTTATTCATGATCTATTATATATTACTTAAGCTGTTTTCTGCCCTTGTGATCCTCTGTGTTTTTCTGAAAAGCATGATTATCTGTGCTCAGAACCAATACAAATGCTAAAAAATATATTAGGGAAATGAGTAATGGGTACAGCTGAAAAATCTGTGTCTGTGCAGCAACACACTGCAGCAAGGCTGGAATATTCCAGAGTGCAGCGAGGCAGGAAACTGCTACCAGCAGAGCAAGTTTTTAGTCATATGAATACTACCTGCTTATTGCTTGAATGGCCTGTAAACAAGCAGAAACCAATACAGTAGAGATGCATGCATGCAGGTCATAAGATGCAAATAGCGTTCGCACAATTTTTCCCAGCTGATTGGGGAAATCGCCTTACTAAGTCTGTGCCTCCAGGGATTTCCATTTTTCACATAAAGAGGAGGTCATTGCCACCTAAAACGGAAACTAAATATAATTGGTGAAAGATGCTCCTTCTTTAATGATAGTAGTCTTTCTAATCCCCAGTAATAAGGAAAACAATTACATACTAATGTTAGAAAATGAAAGAAATCCATTTCTGGTAAAATTTCAGCCCAGTTTAACACAGTTGCTATTCTGACTATTCAGATGAAAAGTGTATTTACTCTTCTTCGTATTGCACATACACATTACATTGCCTATTTCATCTGCCTCATTTTCCTAATTAAATTTCCTTCAAGCTGTGTTCTTGCAGTTGTAGGTAGGAATATAGTATTAAAGGCTAACACAGCAAGTAGACTAATTTTACAGCCAGAACAGATCTCAAATTTGTATAACCTGTGCTAGAAAAAAAATATTACACTGGCATTCTACATTGTACCCTGAAAAATAAGACTGTTAAAATTAAGAAAAATGTTGAGATACGCTGAAATATTTTCACATATTTTTACAGTTTTGTAAAATTTCAAAACTGGGCACATTGCATTTGCCTAGCCTTTATAATTACTACTTATACATTTAATGTGTTTTTGAGAAGAAATTGAAACACAGTTCTCAATTCTCCAAGTTTATTTGGGTTTGGGGGCTAGGGGTTTTGTTCTGTGCTTCAATTTTTAAATAACGTAAGCTGTAGAATCATTGGTGCCAAATACACAGGGAGAACTCTGAAGAGAAGATTAAGATCACCTAAAAACAGGTCCCTAGGACATCAGAGTAGGTGTCTGGTTGTTACATGTCATCTCTAGAGTCAGAGACCAATAGCCTGGAATACTGTTGGGAACTACTTTTTCTGTACTGACTGTAAGGAGTGATGGCACTATAAAGGCTGTCTTCCTGCCTCCATAGATCTCCCCACTGGATGCTTAATTGAGATGGTGCTGGTACTCCAACATGCCTCTTTATCATGCCATTACTTGTCTTAATGACAAGGTGTTGAGATCACCACCCGCTGGGAACCAAGCTCAAGACTTTTGCTGAGCAATCACGTGAGCACTGTTCTAGGAAAGCGACAAATCCAATAGTAAAGGGGCTAACACAAGACAGTGCAAAATGGGCTGCTAACTTAAAACGTGTATGTTCAAGAAAAACAATTACAATACCATTATATCTCTGTCCTAATATAAACGAATATTTTAGAAACATTATGAGGAGTATTCTTACATTTTAGTTTGTCATTTTACCATATTAACGTCACCCGTTCATTGATTTTGACACTTATGGTTCTGCTACTCAATTGTCACTGTAAAAACTGTGAAAATTTATATGGCAAAATGAAAACAAGTTAGCTGATCTTTTTAACATCTTACAAAAAAAAGGTATTTTTTTTGTTTTATTAGCATATTTATTTATTAGCAAGGTAAGACAACTTGTGTCACACGTTGTAGTTAAGGGAACAAAGTAACTCGCCAGGAAATTTATGGCCAAGTTCAGATTTTTCAATCACATTTTCTAAGCTGCTCTCTATCCTACAAAACTGTATCCTTAAATGCACATTTGGCATTTTTCCCTCTAAAAGGTTTGATTATGTGGAAAGTGATATTTCTACTTAGCTGAATTCTGCACCATATTCAAGAAGCGATGGTACAATGAAGAACTGCCCCGCATGCCATCTCCCCTCTCTTCATGCTTTATTATTTTTCACTCATTCCTTCCCATCACTGCCACTTTGTGAGGATGAAATCTACACAATTCAGGATATTACTTATTTAACTCAAGCACATAGCAATGAATGTCCTTGTTCCTAGCAGCCAGGTTTTTCCATTTTGATCAAAGTATAAGAAATAATTTTATTCTAAAATCACTCAGTTTTTCTACTAGGCCTTTGTCCCTAGAGCCACTTTATCGCCCAGCATTCTCCCCTCCCACCCTTGTACAAGATTTAACTACTTATTTTGAGTTCTTCCAGTTTCAGAAAATGGCCTCTAATTAAAAAAAAAAAATCCCTCTCCCTTTCAGTGAGCCAAATTATCGCATACTACTGCTATTTCTGTACTGAAAAAGCCAAGAAGAATTACAAAACTAGAAAAGGTGCTCAAGTATCTTTGACAGCCATAGCCTAGATTCTCTCCATGGGGATGGTATTAAGTGCTCTACATGGGGTTGAAAGGAAAAGCTTGTGTGGATTATTTTCCATTTTCGCCACCCACAGCAGCTACTGAACAGAAAGCCCATTAAATGTGATGCATGCAACCAGTCCTGGCGATGTTGACAAGGACCGATTTCTCACGTCATATACAGATTATGATGGACTTGAATTCACTACACGTGGCTTCCCTTGCTTAATCTAGCAGGGAACAAAACATCAAAATTATTACTGTTTAAATATATTGCTATTTTCTTAGCATGGTCAATCAAGCTAAAATACCCAGAAGTAAAATAGACTGTGGTCTGTTTGCATAGTACCTCAGCACCTTAACGCGTGTGATGCTAAGGGTCAGCATTTTCAATCCCATAGCCCACCTTCCTCCCCTTGCAGCTGGTCCCTTTCACCCAAGCTGCAGCAGCATTTCCCAGTCCCTCTAGGACAGTATTTTTCCATTCTGCTCTCTCAGTGTTGATCTTACAGCCTTGCACCTGAAAGCCCTGGTATTGCTGTTATGGATGAGTCTCCTAGGGTGTGACTGTGACCACCAGGAGAATCATCCCTTCCTTTGCGCTCTTCTCCTGTTGCTTGTTTGTAGCTTTTGGGTTACACTAGTGGACCCAAGAACGTGTCTACACGAAGCTTACCAACCAAGCAGCACCCAACCCTGAGCACAGCACGCTCGAGTTCACATCAGTAGCACCATGAGCAGGAATGTGAAGGAGGCCTGAGTAGGGCCTGATGAAAACTAGATAGTTCCAAATCTTACTGGGTCTGTTCCTAGTTGTACTGGATCTGACTGGGATGGGGTTAACTTTCTTCAAGCAGGAATGTGAAGGAGGCCTGAGTAGGGCCTGATGAAAACTAGATATTCCAAATCTTACTGGGTCTGTTCCTAGTTGTACTGGATCTGACTGGGATGGGGTTAACTTTCTTCACATAGCCTGTGTGGTACTGTGTTTTGGCTTTGTGACTAAAACCGTACTGATAACAGACAGTTTGACTATTCCTGTACAAGACCTCTTTTTTTTCCCCACTTTGTCCACCACCACCGAGTTGATATATGTCTTCACCTGTGGTGCCTGATGGTAAAGCTGCATACCTCTAAATCTGTCTCAACACCCTTTGCACAACCAGTCTAGCCCTCAACATCATATATTAAAATGGAAGATGCAAAAAATGAAAACAGAGCACTCCTAGCGTATTTAATAGCTACAGATAAAATACAATACTAGCATACAGTAATTGTATTGGGATCTGAACTTACAGCCCCCAGAATAAAGCAAAACTCAGATCCATTTTAAATGCCAGTATAGACAAGTTACTTTTTAAAGGGAGCCTTACATGCTACTGAAACATCTTCCTGTTACCTCCCTTTGGATCTTCATTTGCTTTGGTTCCCTTTCCCTTTTATTCATTTATTTATTGTTAAAGTAAACTTTATACATTATTTTTCAAAATTGTTCTTTTTCAAGCATTTAACAGCCTATCTACTGCACCTGATAAGCTAATGTGTGGGTACACACAGGTGCATGTATGTAAGCCTATACTCCGTTTCCTCTCTCCTAGTCATCTTTTCTGTCATTGCCATGACTTTTAAAATCTTCATTTAAAAAAAAATAATAATACCAAAACAAAATCCCGAAAAACAAACACTCCCCCCAAAAAAACAGCTTCCCCCACCAAAAAAAAGGCCCCAACCCACCCCAAAACAATTAAAACTTCCAGACACCTAGGTCTTTTGTTGACCAAGATACAAACATCTAAAAGGAAGAGAACAGCTCTGTAACAACACTGTAAAGTAATCACATTGACAAGTTAATCAACAAATGCAGTATCAAGCTAGATACAAAAAGAGATATACCATCCATAACAGATGTAGAGAGCATAAATATTTTTAAATGCCGTAGAAGTAGTTGTCAAATTCATTTCTATAGCAAGCATTTTAGAATACAAATTAGGCCAACTTGTTTGTTTCTTATAATTTAGGTAAAGAGTGCAAAGTTACACACAATAAATGAAGAGGTTTGTAGACGCAAAAAAACTGTGTAATGTATTAAACAAAGAAAAATGAGGCCTTAGAAGAGTCATGAAAGCACTAAACACACTCTTCATTCTTCAACTGCCCATATGTATATCATGTTCACTAGAAGATGACTCATAGCATTTAACCATATAGAGAAAATAATTCTGCCAGTGGAAGCTCATTGTCCCTCTGCACTCAAGTAACAGCTCAACTTTTATATATACTAGGACGTGTTTCCAAATATCACATTCATAATTTATTTGCTATTTGACAACTTAGCTATACCTGCAACTTTGATTTTTTCAAAAAAACTTTTATGATGACTAACATAAAACAAAATTCCTGTCTTGCATTATACTGGAGTTGTTTTATGTCCATTTTATGCCAGAACACATAAGCATGAACTTAACACACCACAATATTACGGAAGCTACCTTTCAAACAGAATCAAAACCCCAAGACTTGATCTAGAGTGTCACAATCTTTTCTGCCAGATGTCTGTGCTGTCTTCCTCATATTAGCAGAGATGATTCAAGATTATAACTCTTCCTTCCACCATCATTCAAGATGACATGAATCCAAAGAAAAGTCTGATAACTATGAATTTTTCAAAACCCATGTACTATATCAGTGATTTTAAGTGATTTTAAGGAAGACATTTTATGAAAAGGGATACAATCATTGGGTTAACCCCTTCATTGACTTCTACTGAAAGAGCAAAATATGTATAAATGTACATATGCAATACAATAAATGGCCTTTTCCTTAGTGTTAATCTCCTAGAAAAAAAAATCAAAACAAACTCACACTATATTTTAAACATTGTCTAATAACTTGCATGCACCATAGCTATTAGCCTGATGCATGGAGAAATCCGGGTTTTGGTTTTGCCTCTGCAAGTCATTCTGATGAACGAGACCTTTAGAGTTGTAATAACTACTGTGAGTAATGGAACAACCAATGGCTTTTATTAAGAAGGAACACTGAATAATGTATTACCAACACTAAGATCAAGGGAAAATACATTTTTATCAGGGAAAAATATTAATATCAATCATGCCATTTTTTAAAGCAGAAAGATGAAAGGCAGAAAAGGAAAAATTTAAAAAAATGCTACACAGTATGCAGCAAATGGCAGAAATTATACTATGAAAATCCTTTTTTCTAGTGTGGTTACCTAGGGCTACATTACATGTTAAAGGAACAATAAAAGAATGTGACATTTCTTGAGATATATAAGTGTAAGGAAAACTACACTGGTGAAAGGAGAGATGGGGGAGGAAGGTCGCTATAGACACTAGCACACTGCACATTGAAACACTTGAGCTTAAGCTCATTTCTTTTGAGGCTACAAACTAAGAGAGCTGACATGATGGAACAACTAGGAAAGTTCTTTTGCTATACCCTTCAGTGGAAAAAAGTGGCTTTAAAAATGTGGAGAGAAGAAAAAGCTGTCATGTTTTAGCATTCTTATTTATTACTTATATAGCACTACATAAAGCCACTTTATAGGGCTTAGAAATACACACCAAGACTAAGGCTTCCCCTGAAGTGGCTTACTATTTCCTTTGAGTGAATGCAATTTGGGCATCTATAGTATTGGACAGAAGAAACGGGCCCAACAGAGTTGCAGAAAAGCTGCAGGGAGCTAAGTGAAAAGATTGAAGGAGTAAAAGTCCATGGGGAGAAGAAAGAAATGGCTCTTACCAAAATTCTGTGATGGTATAAACCAAAGCACAATCAGAAAGGGAGAGCACAGAGTGTGCTATGGCAGAAGGATGGTCCACACAGCTCTGGGCTGGCACGAGGTGAGACGACAGCAAGTGTGCCATGAGCAAAAGATGTTGCATGGTGAGTTTCCAGACACAATCCAGAATTTTTTAAGTTATGCCACTGAGAAACCAGGTGCGTCACTTAAAAAAACCCTATGCATTCACTTTACACTTTAGAAGATCAGTTTTTTGTATTTTATTCTTTTGTCCTTTAAACTTTTTGATACTTACCACCAGGGAAACTGAAAGATGCAAAAAAGTTTTGCCCTCTTCAGATGAAACTACTTTAGTTAAATGACTGCAGTTAAAAGAAATCCAGCCTTACTAAAAAAGAAAATTATCAACAGAAAGACTGAGGCAGTTGAGACTTCTGAAAACTCTAAGAAAAGAAAAAAGCCACACATATACAATGACTTCTGACTGGAATTTTTGCCCATGTAAAGAAAAATAAGACACAAACATTAAGAAAAAGTCTGGGATTAGCATTACCATACTTAATTTCATTCTGAGTGCAACATATTAATATTAGACTGTGGATTTGCCTCTGTAATACTACAAATTTGTTACATTTGGAGCAATGCCTGTGATACCCAAGTGTCTCCAGAAGCATTTTATCTTGCTGAATTAATAAATGTAACACAAACATTTAGAGGAAAATGCAGACACTGTACTTTACTGAGCAATTCCTTAGGCATAGAGATGAAGAGAGTCATTTCGTGAAAATTTATTGTTAGATTTACATTTATATATAGTTAATAATACTAGATAGTGGGTTCTTTACATTTATGTCTAATGCTCGATGTTGGAATCTTTAAGACATTCCATTAGCTTTCATTTTACCACCCTACATATGTACGTGCTCTCCAAAATAAAGCCATTTAAACCAGGTTGTTCCATGGGCACTGGCATTCATGAAGCCTTGCTTCAAAGGATTTATGGTGCCATCTTTCCTCCAACACCCAAGAACAAGAGCCCTCCCCCATGGCCCTTAAGAGTATCCCAGCCAGGTAAGTAATAGCAGTGCTGTGGTTAATTGAGATTTCTGCATGTGATGAGTTGCGAGCCCAGAGGTGCACATTGACTGCTGACAAGCAACATGTCCAACAGTTGACAGGAAAAAGATGCTCCCATCATGATAAAGCAGGTCAAGGCCACTGCCCAAAACAAGGCTGTTATAACTGTACAGTCTAATCCTATGACCACCATGTACACGTACATACCTAACAACAGTCTACAGAATTCAAAGATGAAGTGCTTTTTTCATGCTGAAATTTGTTAGATTTAAAAAAAAAAAAAATGTTTGTACAATAGTCACTGACAAAATGCAAGTGCGCATGACTTTTTCTTACTATTTCTGGTTCAATTAAACCAGTAGGACTGCAAACTGCAAGCAAACAATGGTGGAAAGAAAAGAGAAAATAGCTGCAAATGCACAAAATGGTTAGTAACTCTTTAAAAAAAAAAAGAAAAAGAAAAGAAAAAGACTGTATAGTTTAGTAAACCATTTGAAGAAAGGTAGTCATGAGGAAAGGAACTTGTCTGAGAGAAGGAGGTTGTACACTTTTCTAGGTTTAGCTTTCCCTCTCTGCACATATTTTCCCTCTGATTTTCCACAAATGCCCTCTGTATACTTGACCATATGTTCCAAAAATGGCAAATAACATTCCGGATTTCTGGCTGCTTCCCTGTCTTTGTCAAAGATACCTGTGGCAGCGATCATAGCGTTCTGCATTGTCGTACAGTGCCCTATGAGGTACTCGGTCAGCATGGTAATCTTGAGTGATAACTTGGTTGCAAGTCAGCTGGAAGAATAAGCAAATTTTGGAACAGGGACCAAACTCACTGTTAAACCAGCAATAAAGCATGATGGGAACCTACTTATAGTTTACTGTGGTTGGTTAGATAATTCTGAACACGATGACTTAACTAAATGTAGGCAAAAATAAGCCAGTCTTATGTGATTATTTTTCAGGAGATGTTCTGGTAGCAGAAAATCGACCCTACTAGGGTTATATCAAAATACATCTATTTACTGAACATGACTCCTTTTCATAAGATACTTTCTGCTGAGAAAAAGTGGGTTGCAGTTCCTGTCATCTAATACACACATGCATTAGATTTAGTCCAGTCCTAACCCTAAGAGGTTTGTGTTTAGATTTTAGCAGTAAGACCTGACTATTCTTCCTCTCCTTCTCAACCAAGAGAGTAGAATTTCCTTGTAAAGCCAACATGAGGTTTGTCAGAGCCTTTAATGGACACAGACCTCAAAACATACGTGACAGATGCTTATAAAAAAAAGGGTCAATGCAGGCTTTGTCCACTTCAGCCTAAACTTTTGTTGGGAACATTGCCATGGACACAATCATGCTAGGGAGAATTTGGTTTTGATGTTTTCTAGAAAACATTGCTACAGCAACAGGTCTAAGTGAATCCATCTCCCTGTATTCAACCGTCTGGACTTTGGAGAATAGGCCTTAGTGTTGTGTCCTGACGTAACAGTAGTGAAACTTGGGCTCTCAAATAGGAATAACAGAGGATAATAATTTCTCTGCAACATTGTAATGCTACAATAAGCCTTATCTAGAGTAGGACAATGACTACTACACTACCTGCTGAAATAGCCATCATTGTTGCATGCATCTCCCAAGCACATGTTATATTTAAATATGTTCACCTTAAATTGCTTTCTTTATGAGTCTTTTTCCACTGTAGACATGAGCTCTTAGCAAATTAACCACTAAAATGTATCATACAGTTTTCTAGCTTCAGTAGGTTACTTTCAGAATCAGGACTTCAGTCCAGTATTTGGTCTTTTGATTAATTTAGACAAACAAAAGAAGTCAAAGATAATATTTTCAATATTCTTAAAATCAATTTTCAAAAACATAGATGTAATAAGGTATTTTCTCTACTGTAATATCTGCAGCAGAAATACAGAAAAGCCAAAACCAGAGGGGAAGATGCTGTTGTAAAGAGCCTAAACCTGCATTTTTAAATATAATGGCCAGCATCTTCTTTTGTAAAAGATTAAGAATTCCTTAAAATTTTTCTTTAAACACAGGAAAATTTTTAAGCACACAGAATCTCTACAAGTATATTATTTTAATGGTCATATATCATAAGTACGTTACATAGCATGTACTAATTATAAGATTTAACAGTAAATGCATATCATTCTCCAGATTGCTCTTTACTTCATATATCCTGAAAAAATATTCATTTTAATCTATCTGTAACTACCCTAAGGTTCCTGATTTTTTTATTTTAGACAATAGCCTATATGATTGTTTTTTGACCTAGTCTCATCATACACAATTTGCATGAGTCACATAATCAAGCCATAAAATAAGCAAACAATTTTGTATGTTTTTGCTGTATTTCTGACTTCTTTCCAACTCTGCATCACTTCAGGCATCGACAAAAAAAAATGTTTTAGCGTTACTGCTTTTAACTTTTCAAGATTTAAAAAAAAAAACCACACATTTGTGGTCACACAGTAAACTGGAATAACTAAGACAGTATTATGTTCCCATTTGTCAGTAAACCTGTTAACATTTTAAATCAGAATTGGGTGCCAGATGACTGGTCTGGAACTAATTCTGGAACAAATTTCTGTATAATCTACTGAAAGTGCTTTGGAGTTCCTTGCCAGCAAGATTTTCTAGTAAGATACTCATGAGTAATTAGGAATCTACAGACATGATTAAATCTTAATTTACAGTCTGCAGGATGAATGTTTAGGCTGAAGTGCAGCAAACTGGCAGAGAACTGAAATGGAGATCCCTCTGTAGGTTCAAGAATTTGGTTGCCATTTGTCAAACCTGAAGCTCTGATTTATTTGTGAATTCCTCAGAGTGCATTGGTTTCCACTGGACAGATAACTCATAAAACAGACTGCTAACTTGGTTCCACAGCCCTCTACTTTGCAGGCCTAACAGCTTGAGTACCGATGTCAAATATTTCACAGAAGGTGGGCATAAATTGGTTATTTCTAATGAAAACTTCAGATTATCATTGCACCTCTTAAATAATTGATTTAATTTGCCTGGTCTTTATTATTTAAAAGGTCATTTACTTGATACATATGTACAACACAAGCTACCCAATAGATAATTATACATAGCCAAGCAAAGTTCTCACAGTCATTTTTTCCTCAACAGCAAGCAGTTGTTCTGTAATGAATGCTACAGAAATACCATTAAGCTCTGGGAATAGCTGGTTCTAAGCAGCCTGGAAACGGTTACAACTGTAAACAAAAGAGATTTTGACTGAAACTACTGAAAAATTAATTTTCTCTTGTTGTTATAACAGATGTATTGGCTTACTCAAGTGCACTTTATAGCCAGGACAAAACCTCCCAACTTCCTATACACAGAGTAGCCTTCCTGGCACAACAGGAGGAATGTAGTCTAATAAGAAGCTAAATGTAGGCTAACGCTAAAAAGATATTTAAAGAAAGTGCTTCTATAACTAGCTAGGCAATTACGACATACATAGCCACTGTTCTGATAGGCAGAACCACACTGAGCACAAGAAAGATTTCACTTCTCTATTGTCAGCTAAAGATTTCAAAGAGCTTTGGAAAAATACATAGAAATATTCACCTTATGGATAAGAAAACACAGCACAGATAGGAGAGCAAAAATTGCCAGAAAAGGACACAATAAAATATTTTTTTCTTGGCCAAACTAGTCAAATTAAAATTCTTCAAAATTAACAGAAAGACTCACAGTTCAATATACTTAGCCTTTGTTCAAATCCATATTGCTGGTTTTAAATGACTATGAAGAACTAAGATGTTATCTTGAATTATCTATGTTACTATTTTAGCAGCCAGCAGGCCTAAAAGAACTAGCATAAAAAAAACTGCCAACAGAGAAAATACAAGTAAAATCAGGTACATGTAAATGTACTTGCTACACAAAATGTGGACATAACACATAAAGATCACCAATTAAAGTTTTCCTAAACAGAGGAGTAATATTTTGCTAGACTTGCTCATGAATCTTTTGCTATTTGGAATGTCTTCATAGAGGAAAGAAATCTGAATATAGGATGAAAATAAATGGAAGTACACTTGCAAAGATCCTGTTACTATGTCATAGAATCATAGAATCATTTAGGTTGGAAAAGACCTTTAAGATCATCAAGTCCAACCATAATTTATTATAGAAAAGATGGTACTACCCTTTCAGGCAATATGGTTTCTCAAGTAATATTTATTCCCCAAATTAACTGGATCACAAATTTCAATATTCCCAATTAATCTTTCTCCACTGCAAAAATCAAATAATCAAATTGACAAGGATGAGAATTCAGATAGCTTGTATAATCCAAATTTAAATGCAAGCATTAAGGAACAGTCTTTAATAACAAAATCATACATTAGAGTTTCCAACAGGACCCACTGCCTCTTCTCTGCAGGTGATTCACTGAAGTTTTGCCTTTTTCAGAGAAAGCTCAGAGTTCCTGTGTGATACTACACAAGGTATAAATCAAACTTTTCCTCAGCGATCAAGAGTGCCATGTAGATTTGCAGTTTACACACTTGAGAGGCAGGGGAAGATATCTAGACACAAGAAAAACACACCTAAAGATGAAGTAGCGAGTGTTGTTTTCTGAACACAGGATGTACTATATGATCTGAAGGGCTCTAAAAATCCAATCTTATGTCTTAAAATGTGCATTCAAATTTAGTGAATTCTTCTGACCTTAATCTCTGTCAGTTTTCCATCTGTAAAATAGAGATAATACCGCATTCCTCACTGGGGTTTTGTAGAGATAAATTTAATCTAAAACCTGTGAAGCACTTAGATACAGTAGTGATGAGCAGCACAGAAAAGCCTATGAGAAAATTAATAATTCTGACTTCCGAACAGGGTCTGAACAATGCGCTGTAAATAAGACATAGGGTCACATATCAAACACTGAGGAAAAAACAACATCTTGAATAGCTGCTCATTAATTGAGTACTGTCCATCTTGAGTACTGAGTAAGGAAGAAATCTTCTGGAAAAGTATTATGTGATCCTAAAGACTTCATCATAATGCATATGCACAAGAGAAGCTGAGTTTCGATTGAGATACCAACCTTAATACTAACACCCTTTTCGTGTGACTGCTTGCTTTTGCGCTGTTAATAATGTTCTCTCCATGCAGTTTGTAGGTGTATCATTTATATACAAAGAATGAATTATGATCTCATTGTGAATCTTTGATTTCCATGCACATGTGTTAATGAACAAAGCTTGGTTAAAAAAATTCCATTAGAAAAATAAAATACCAAGCTTGCCTAGGCTTGGTAAATTCAGCAGGGCTTCTACTGAATTTTCTCTTCAATTGCTTGAAATGGTCCAACTGCTACTGCTGTTAACACTCACTATGTATTATCATAAAAGACTTGGGAAGGGAAAAATGTATCAAGGGGCTGTCCTTTCAATTTTTAACACAGGCATTCAATTTTAATTCTCAACAATAACAGCAGCTGACATTTTCCTTTTGCTACTTCCTGTGAAAATAAATCAGGCAGAAATTAAGCTAGACGCGCAGGGGGATCAAGAAGAAATAATATCTCTTAAACATGCTCTCCAGTGCTGCCTTCCTCTTCCAAAAAGAGCTCCTCTGCACCTTGTAGAAGGAGGTGATGGCCCATTTTGTGAGGGTTTATATGCAAGTTCTTTTCCAGTGAAAACTGCCTCCTTGTCCAGACTGCACACATACACTCTCGTGGCAAGGGAGACCATTGCGATCACCCTCCGACAGCACCGCTCTTACAGAATGAGCCCTAAACAGCCCTGCCATCTGACCTGAGACAGTAGACTCTGGGAAGCTGGACAGTTTGAAGTCCTGATTTCACTTAGATGAGGGGTACATGGCTTATTAAAAGCAAGAAGAGTTACACCTAGCGACAGAAGATCAGCACCAGATCCTGCAAGTTTCAGCTCAAGAAGTTTCCTACAACTCAAGTACTGAAAGAGCATAATGTATACAAATTAACATGAAATTTTTGAATACTAAATCATTTCAAAGTGATCGTATATTTATTGATCATTTGAAAAATTAGACTCCCGAGAGGCTAATGGTAAAAAACCTTTATGAAAATAATATTTTCTTTTAATTAATTGCATCTATGTAAAATTATCAACGGTCTTAAATATCAAGGGAAATCTATTATATTCCAGCTCAACATATATGTCTTCAGAGAGTACTTAGAAGACATTCCTTGTTCAAATCAACATTCACTATACTTCGTCAACAAATCTTACATATTTATAACAATTTTTACAGTAATATGTAATATGAAGCCAGAAGATGTTGTACCTAGAATATTCCATCTTCTCAAAAGGGCAACAGAAAGCCAACATCTTTTAAATATTTAATTAGGACTCAAATCAAATTTACATAGTGATATAGTGATATGCCACATTTTCAGCTAGTGATGAAGACAAACATCTCTGCATATTATCAGTACTTGAAAGGGTAGTCATTTCTATTTCACTTTGCTTACAGAATGTCTCCAGAGGTTTTCACACTATTGTGCATCATTTCAGATGCTTCTTTTAGTTTTTTATTTAACTAGTCCATTGTTGATATAATTTGGGACATTACAGTTTCAACAGTGGAATATTTGGTACTTGATCAAAGTTTGAGATGTGCCCTAAAATAATTGTATTTGCCTTTAGCACACATTTTATTTGAGTTTTGAACAAAAACGCTGATGGAAGCTGGTGAAAATTACTCCAGCTTGAAATGCACTGACACATGTGCTATCTAGCAAGGGATTTCCCTGGAAAATTTCTAATTTTCTTTCACTAATTTAGAAAAGGTTTATTTACAATCTGTTAGAATGTACTGAAGTACAGGGTCACATAATATCTGGTCATGGCAATAAAGATAAATTGTAGCTGAGAAACCTAAGTCTTGGCATCTTGAAGAGATAAAAAATAATCCAGAAACCAGAAGTCTTTAAAATTAGTTAATATTTTCTACTGAAAAGAAAAGAAAAAAAATATTTAAACCTATAAAGTGACATGCTTTTCTCTCTTTATGAGCTTTTGGACAAAAGGAAAGGGGGAAAAAATCCATAGAAATCTTTCTTATTTTTCTTCTGTGTTGAATAAGTACTTAATTGTCAAGAAACCAAATTTCAATAAAAGGCGACAAATACACAAGCGCACGAACACCACATAAAAAGGCACTACAGAACTCTTAATATATTTCAAGGTTATGACTTGCAGACATTTCAAAAGTTCAAACCTAGATGTTATCACCTGGCAGTGTATTTCCCTTTCCAAAGTCAAACTTATATGAAATCAAAGAATTTCATCATTAAGCATAAAACCAAAAATGAAAACATGGCTAAAACAAACAAACAAAACAAAACAAAAAAAACACCTTACCTTCAAACTTCTATTAGCTAATAATTTTCCTTTTTCTGACAGCAATATAACCAGCTGAAGCAAGCATTTCCCTCTCACCCCCAGCATGAGAAGTTTGTTAGTCAAAGGTGCAGAGAGAAGCAGTAGCTATACAAACTTGGCACAAAAGTGTAACTATGGCAAACACTAGATCATTTTAGCCATGATTTTGGGCAGCTGAATCTCCAAGGATGGAGATTCCACAACCAATTCCAGAAACTTGTTCTTCAATATGGAAAAAAAGGTAGATTATGAAAGATCACTGAAGAAAAAAAAATAATCATCAGGTCTCCACCAAAAACATTGCAAGCATTATGGGGCAGCAGGCTCTTAATATTAGATAAGTATTACTCCCTTAACTTCTTAGATGGCATGTTGCCACACATTGGCTTTCTAATAATCATTAGAAATATGGAAGGTTGTGTTTCCCCCATCCACTTCCAATCTTTTTCCACTGCTTCCTTGCATGATTAGCACAAGCATAAGTACCCACATGCCCTTCACTGAAAGTATTTACAAGTGCACTGAAGAAAGCTCCTTTCATATTGTCACAATCAAGTTCTCCCAACTTGCCTCTTATAATGGTATTGGGAAAACCTTTCTCTGCAGTAGAAATAGGTAAACTAGCTCATTTTTGCTATATGATTAAACAAAGTATCAACAGATGCGAATTTCCAGACATATCATTGTGTGTCTTGTATCAGTTAAACCTTCAAAAATTCAAAACTTCACAAATTAATGTAATTTGATAGGTAATCACTTCCAAAGGAAGATTTTCTTTGACAGTAAGTTTTAACAACTAATTCTTATTCTTGTGAACTCTGAAGTAATTGTATTAACAATCTAACCTGAGTTAAATCAGGTTATTTAGCATTAATCTTGATAAATTATTCTTATTTTAATATATGCTCATGAAGTTTGCATTGCACAAGTTGAGTGAAGCTTCTACCCTCTAGCAATCCAACATTCACTCTATACATTCCCCTTTGACCTGTTCAATAGCCCTTGCATGAGTGATACAACATAGGAGTTGACTTTCCAGCATCATACTGCTATAGCGTTAAAGCACAGAAACCCACCTCCAAAATGCTGAACATTTCCTAAATACGATGTTTCAGGTGATTAAAACACTTGGAGATTTTCTTTTGTTGTCTTGCTTGCATGTAACACACTCTTACTGCATTTAGGTAAATGGGAAGTGAAACTCAACTGCTACATAGAAACATGTACCAAAATATTCCAGTTCTATGTGCAACACACGCGTTCCAAGCTGTGACCTACATGTTAACTTTAAAGAATGGAATTTTGGGCCTTACTCTTTAAGATGTAGGTCTGGTATTTTGTAATTCATTGTTCTAACTGATGTTTAACTAAGTGTATACAGGTCGCTATCACAATGGCTAATCTGTATTCCTACAACTGAATACTTTACTCAAAATTATTACTTTTACAAAGGACTTTGATAAGCACAAATCTTCAGAATGTACAGCACAGGATACTACATCTCTAGATTTCCTCAGATGCAGCTTCTGAGTTTGTGCCTGTGCCCCAGACATTTGCACTATTAGAGCAGGCAAGTACGCTTTTGGGAACCTCTGCATTACTGATAGAGAAGCTCTGCAGAATTAGCAACAGTAATCTTGGATGAAAGAGTCACATACACTCACAAGAAGTCCCTGAAGCAATTGCATCTCTTGAAATGTGATTTCAAATTGAAAAGCAATGTGGGGAGCAGCCACATTGCCCCATAGTGAACACTCGTACTTCTGTACATAGGGGTAAACAGAGCGCAATAACCTCATTTTGCAGGAGATTCACCTTCTGAAAGGCACAATGAAGGAACCATGCTTATGCCTACCCTAGGATAGTGTGGTCAATTACTGGGCAGGGTAAATTCTTTTTCCTTCAATTTCTACATGTCCATAGAAAAAAAAATCTGGCTAAATTTGCAAAACATCCTTTTATTTAATGAAGAAATATGTATGATGAATTATTTGGAGCATCATACTTCATGAGACAATTCTGACACAGAGCATGTTATTAGAATATTTATTTTACTGACACTTGGTGCACACACATATATGCTTATACCCACTCAGCAACACAAGCTAAAAAAAAAAGGCTATTCTATTGCACACATTTTGTCATTATTTCCATGTTGGAGAAAAACCGCAGTAAAGCATGTTTCTCCAGCTAGTTACAATCCCCTTTATCTTTCCCATACACAGGTATTCCCTATCCCTACTGAACACAAACACAGTCAAACATTTATTGAGCACATAGGAAACAAGCCAAGGCACCAGGAGACAGAGCTATTACTTTCTCAAGTTCAGAATGTAGAATTTACCCACCCTGGTGCAGGGTGTTCAGGGAAAAGACAGAAGAGAGCAGGATGATAGATGAATCTGGACTGAGCAATCCTTTATTCCACAAATAGATCTTGCTAATACAGTAGCATATGAATGATCAGCTCTTCCCCAGAGGCAACCCTGCCCCCCAAAAAACCTAGGTATGGAATCTGACATGACAAATATTGATTTCCCCAGAGGAATTTATTTTCCAAACACAAGTGAAGTATTATTTCAAATCAGTAATCAAACCTCAGCAGCAGTTTGCATTTAAAGACATTTAAAACTATTATACTGTAGCGTATATAATATGTAAATAACCAGGGAAGCCTAAGTTCAGTATGTATTTACATACAATTCTTGAATGCATTAGATATGTGTTGCCATACTTATTTATTTCTGAATCAACACTGTTTGAAATCAATTTCTTGGTTTATTTTGATTTAATTTACTAAAGGCACAATCCAAAGCCTCTTCACTGGAAGGAAAAAATTCCATCACACTAGAATCGACCTAAGATATGTTTGCAGAAATCCTACTTATCAATATTGTAGATCTAGTCTTCCCTGCTATCATTTAATGCCACTTCACTTACATAAAGTTAAACTAGGTGAATTTTCCATAATTTATTACTATTTGGAAGAATTTATATCCTATTTGTGTATTTCATCCATCAATGGCATGGATCTCCTAGACATGAAACTAGTATTTGACCCAGATTTAACCGATTTTAATAACGTATAAGTTCCCCAAACTTGAAGATGAATGAAAAGTGTATTATATATGCATATACCTATTCCATTCAAACCCACACACTTGAGATTCATGCTGTTCTTTCAACCTGACTATATCAAAACAGCAATATGAAATAACATGGAACTTGGAAAATTTAATACTTAAGTGGTATATACAGTTCTCTGACATTCCTCTGGTGAATAAAGGGCATCCACTACTAATCCCCTTCTAATTTACTCCACTAACTCATAATCTATTTGCATAATTTATTTGAACCGCCTATTCAGGGCAAAGAGTGATTTCTGCAATCAAAAGTAACCCTAAGATGATACTAGTTAATTTTCTATGTCATCTGATGAACTTTCAGCAATATGTATACTCTTTCACTGTTACAGCCAGCATGTTTTACATGAGTTTTATAGCAGAAAAATGTTCATATACAAGAGCAGCAAGACCAAAGCCAAGCAAAAATTTTGTGTCTCCAAGTATCAGTTGGAAAAATAAAAATAAATATTCTCTAAACCAAAACCTTATTATCCTCAAATGTCCTTTTGTACCAAAATGATCCAGGAACAGTTTCTTCTCAGGCAATTATTCAAGTGAGGAAAGAATCATACAATAATCATGTTTATCAAGCTTACACTCAAACTCACAATCTATGGATAGTATTGTTCCAGTATTCAATCTGTCTGTCAACTTCTACCTCAAAATCTATATTCCAAATCAGAGCAGTTGAATACTTCATCTAACAGGCATGTCTTCTCAAAAAATTATAAATAGATTTCTAGATTTATTTCTTTTTGACACTATAAATAAATTTCTAAATGTATTTAGAATACTTAGGCCAAAAATACTTAGTACAAATTAATAATACCTTCCTTAACCTATACACCTCCAAATCAAACTCCATTTTTCTATGAAAATCAAATGTATACTTTACAGCAGAAACAAGGTAGACTATACCAGATTTATTTACTTGGTTAATAAAATCTGATTTCTTTCTATGGAATATACACAAATATTTTCCCTAAGCACTGGAAGGTCTGTCCACAAGGACGTGTTACAGTTATTTTCTTATGATTTTTTTCTAAACTATTGACAGGAAACTGAGTCCTTCATCATATACACCAGCTCCACTGAACTTATACTGTTTCCATTCCATTAGATGATCCATGGTGTTCTGTGATCTTCTAGCGCCTGGCAATACTAACATCTCAAATGAAGCCCAACTTTTAACAGTCCTTTTCATTTGCATATATTTGTGCACACTTCTGTTCAAGAAGCTAAGAAATGGAAATAAATGTGCTATAGTCAAAGAAATAGATTGATCTACTAATCCTAGACTAAAAAAAAGAAAGAAATATGATAACAAAGTTCTTGGAAGACCATTCAGAAAACATCACCATCTTGCCTTTACCACTTCTCCAAAATTGTAAGTGAAGTTAAGATTCAGATGTACAAAACTATACACGATGCAAGAGGACAAAAAATGGTGAGAGTAAACCAAGTAAATCTTCACTACACTAAGCAACTACAGAAACCTGGATTTAAAAAAATGTGTAAATCATTCACTACAAAAGTCAGTTAAGACCAAGTGATTTGGAGTGTATTAAGTCGGGCATATGTTACAAGCTCACAGAAAGTCATAAGTCAAACAGAAACTAGCTCAGATTGATTTTAAAAAAAACCAAACTAATGTGGTTTAGATGAGTAGTAAAAGATACATAACAAATGGAAAAATGAAAAGCTGTTCCCAGCAATACATATGAGTCAGAACTAAGAAACTGCATAACTGACCAGGTAAAAAAGAAAAATATAGAAAAATAAATGGTCAGCAGAGTTTTGGACAATAAGAAAGATTTCATTGAGAACACAGAATTTATAAGTGTGCTGTATATCTGAATTGTTTGTGGCAAAAGCATTAATGGAAATAATACAGAAAAAACCAAGAGTATTCACTAAGTATTAGTCTTCAGGAAAAAGCTAGATGATGCAGTTGCAAGGTGAGGTGCTTTCTACATCAATAATTAGGGAGAGAATTAATTAACAGTTGCTGAAATTAAATAGATCTGGATAACTTACATCCCAGAATTTTGAGACAGCTAGCCAAGCAGCATCAAGAGTGTCAGAAAAAGATAACATTGCTAAGCTAAAAAAAAAAAAAAAAACACCAAAAACAAACCACAAAACCAAAATCCACAAATTGGGCAAGTAAGGCAATTATCTTGTTATTAGTCTGAAATCAGCTAATGGCAAAATACTGGAATGGTTGATATACGACTTTACTAATAAGCAATTTAAATAAAGTAAAACTAATGCCATTTGAGATGGATTTGTGGGAAATAAAGTCAGATATCTGGAATCTAGTTTAGTTGCGGTTTTTTAAATGCATTTGAAAGCTTAACTGATAAAAAAAGCTACATCTTCAAAATGACACGTTTCCAAAACCAACTTAGCAGCCCACGCAATTTTCATTAAGAAATTGGAATTATGTAAAGTCAACATAAAATACACAAAATGTATTTTTTAAAAGAATCATTAAGAGACATCAGTAAATAACTGTAAATAAGAATCATCTGGTTTTAGCTGAACACTTTTGGCATTTAACCCCATACTAACATTTTGACCGGTATTTAAAAGGAAATTTAATCCATTACAGATAAGGCTTGAGCGTAACAGACTGAAAAATGGTCTAGAATGCAGGACACCAATGCTAGGCAAGAAAATGGGTTGACTGGGAAAGCTGAGCAAAGAAGAGTAGAGGCTGTGCTAAACATAAAGTTTAACAAAAAGTATGCTGTGATATTTGCATATCAGAAATCTACGCTGAGAATCAGCAGTTTAGAAGAGACCTAGTCATCTGAATTAATCTCATAGACCTTGCAGCAAAGCTTCAGCATCATCACTGGATGTGCACACAGGGAAATCCCAAGCACATAAACGGATGTTAAATTACTTTCTGTATTTGGCACTGGTACAGCCACAGCTGGTATATATTTTTTTTTAATCAGGTGGATATATTAGAGAATATTCAAGTGAGACAAACACAACAAATCAATTAGAAAACACACTTTGCAAAAGGGCATACAACTCCATCTCTCTCATTTATTGAAAGGAAGCTTGATGAGTGTCTTGAGTGCAAAGGCAGCTACGAACCACACAGATCTTCACAATTTAGGAACACAAAGGTATAAAAGCTTCTCTTGATGGAAAGTGGTAACTATTAAAAAAGATCAGATTAGAAATTAAGTGCATGTTTTATTTGCTGTATTTCTTTTAAGAATAATTTATTATTTGAATAAATTAAAGAAAGAGTAATTTTAACAAATAAAGGTCGGATGCTCTTCTGAATGATCTAATTCAACCATGAATTAATTTGGGGAAGTCGTATGGCTTTGTCCAGTGACTCTACGAGCCAGAGTAAGGTGACCACACTGGTGCATACCTCTCTAAACTAAGAAATAGTTCCTTTAACAATCTTACTGCTGTACATAGCAGGTTCACCAATATTTTGGTGCTTTTAGTGTCATAATAATGATCATTAAGCAGACAGGTGTGATAGAGGACTGAGTAAATAAGGTGATTTGTAATTAAAATTAAATGCAAGTTTAATTTCTGCTACACCTTTGATTCTGTTATGAATGCTAGTCCAGTACTCACATAATAACCCACATTAATCAACATTATCTTTGTACCTTTTCAAAATCATGGTATGCAGCCTCTTTTCTCGGTGCCAGAAACATTTGCCACCACAAGCAGAAAAACAGTGATCTACATTTGCTTTCAAAATATAACTTAAAGAGTTTAGGATGGCTGTTGGAAGGCTGGTCATCCCTAATCATACGTATGTCTGTACTTGCAATCAGGTATAAAATGAAGTTTAAAAAGCTGATTACAGTGTAGACAATACTTAAAACTAAGTTCAATATTTTTGTAAATAAGTAAATAAAGATTTGGCTTTTTTTCTCTTCAGTCTCTTCCAAAGTTATTTAGCTTGAATTTATTTTGATAAGAACAAAGCTTATTCAAGAGAAAACAAACAAGGGTGGTGGTTAAACATCTGTATTGTCTGGTATTCCATCAAGTTACCAGCTACCAAATTACTACCAGTACCAGAAAAATTAATTAATCCTTGGAGAGTTTATACAACTCCGAATGTACACAACCCGCAGTGACCTTCCATTTCCAGTTGTCTTTTTCAAGATTAGATTCCCATTGAAATTCATACAAGTTCTAAATTTTCATAGAGATTCAGCTGCCACTGCCAGTATCATATATGTCACAGTGTTTCTCTAGGCAGGAGAAAGTGACATTTCTAGAGTTCAGATATTGATTCAGAAATGCACTTATGCATGTTTGTTTGTTCATTTGTTTGTTTTTAAAAAAAGCCATTCCTATTCCCAACAACAGTCAAACCTTGTATTGCCTGCATTGAGACTTCTGGTGAATTTCAATGCCATCTAAAATATAAGCACTATTCTAAACAGAAAACCTCTGAAAATTTTAAAAAAGGACATGCCAACTCAGAACCAACAGAAAAGTGCAGTGGTTTTTTGATCTTTAATGTAGATCAAAGCATGCTCACTTATATTCCATTAGAGCACCGGTATATGATTCTGGGGAAAAAAAGAAACACAATAAAAGTGTGTTTTTGCCAACTTCTGAAATGCATTTCCACATACTACAGGGCTGGTGCAAGTCCTATCAAAAGTCTAATAAAATCCTCCACGAATCTCAAGAGAAAGTTACTCCAGAAACAGCCTTACTACAAGGTTATGCTAGAATATACTAAATACATTCTACGTCTGGTTAGGAAGAAAGTTGCATGCAATTCTTACAGATCTGTGTAAGTAAATGCATTCTGAGATAAGTCTAAAAAGTCTAAAAGGAAAATCAAGTTTCGTATAAGAAAAAGCTTACATTCATAGCCCAGTTATGATTTACCTGATAGGAATCCTTGCAACAAGAAAGGCATAGTAAAAACAGAGGCTATTACCTCCAAATAACCCAACTTTCTTGACAAGCTATAAAACCCAATTTACAGGTTATTTACATGGGAATAATTTCATTGATTCTGGAAATGTAGCCATCTTTGGGATAAGACACAGAAGTTATACTGCCAATCCAGAAAACTGTCAATATCTTCAGCTAGCAGTGATTAGTAACAACATATAAGCTTGTGGGCTCCAAATCCCTTAAAGGGGAACCAGAAGTAGCTTTGCTAATTCTCTTGCTAGAAACCAGCACTTAGCAGAGTACTGTTTGTCTTACTACCTACATGCCTCTTTTGTCACCTACCTACTCACATCCAGCTTTAAGTTTTTGAGGAAAAATTAGAGTCCACTGATCCAGAGAGCCATCTCCAGAAGAATACTACATGGATCCTGCTTGCTTTATGCTCCTTTCATTAGGATGCGGAGACAAAAAAGGTAATTTCTCCGCTTTAAACCAAAACTAAGATCCTAGACAAATGACAAATGCTAGGCAGCAGCTTCAGCATAAACACTGGAGAGAAAAAGAATTTGCTATCTAATTCCACAAGCTGAAGAGATGGATTCCTAAACAGAGGCCCAAGAGTGAGAGATGATTTGTCCAATGGCTAATACCACTTCAGCAAAAAATAAGTGTGGCAGGCCTCCTGAGAGCCAGAAAAACAGTTTGCCCACATTTAGCAAGCAAAACAGCAAAGACTAGCAAGAGTCCTAACACATACATACACACCACCCCACACACTCCTTTAGAATTTAAAATTGAAGTTTATTAGCCTCCCACTCTAATGATTCCATAGTTTTGAATACGAAAGGACCTTATTTAAAATGTCTCCCTTTGCATGAAGAGAAACATTATAATGATTACAGTGTTGTATAAATACCTCTGCTCAGGGCACATCTTCATTTGTTTAAAAAGAGAAATCTTGTTAAAATGCAGCTTACTTTTTACTACAGGATAAAATATAAAAAAAATTGTCTTAGCAGGAGGCCCTGTACTCTTTAGGGATTGAAAAGTAAAGAAAAGAACAACCTAGAAACCTATCAGCCTTAGAGTCAGTATTCTGTCCTCTTGGAATCAGGTATAGAGATCAAGAGCAAACAGATTAGCAGCCCTTTAGGCAAGGCTTAAACCTTGACCTTATCTATCACAAGGCAAGAACAAAAAACAGTAAGAAAAGCTAAAGAGTGTGCTTGGTTTAACTTTTATTTTCACATTACAAAAATTAGAATGGTAAAATGTTCTCTTTGAGCGAGGATACATCTCTAATTATTGAAATGTTTAAATTTAAGTATTAGACCTGAGCTTTGGATCCAGAGGCTAATGCTGAAATGTATCCATTCCCTGTTCATGATATCATTTATGCAGATAATTATCTTTCAGTCCCTGCTTATGTGTTATTCTAAGTTATGTGTGAATTATGAATGATAGAGTGGCTTGGGTGGGCATGTGGTATCCAGCCAGGGTCAACCCACCACGGTACCCTTGCCAGAATTTGTTCTAAAGGCTGCAGATGTGCAGTGTGATGAAAAATCTCTTTGATAAACGGGAAATGGAGGAGAAAAAAAAAAAAAAAAAAGGTCAGCAGACCACTTCTCTGCGTCAGACTTCAAAACTGGTTTCCATTCTAATTAGTTTTAAAATGTTTCCTGCCTATTTCTTTTCCATAACACTTTTCTATTTCTTCCTGCAAAGTTGTCAGTACTAATTTTTAGAGGTGCCTGTACTCAATGTCTTCTCATAGAGTCACAGTTAAACAAGTTTTATTTTTCCTCCATGAGAACTACAAAGTTCTTTTCCCTGTTGTAGTTACAGTAGTCAGATAGCCTGAGTTGGCTAAGGTGCACCCTTATAATTTCCATTTCAATACAGTGCAATATTCTTGCTTGTTTTCCAAGCTAACTGCTGCATTCTGGGGCTGTCTTAATTATGCAGTTGCCAAAGTCTACCTCAGGAAGGACTGCACCCTGCAAACCCAGCACAAATACTTATGTATTTAGTACACAACATAAACTTCAGAGGTTTGAAAGGATGGCACTGCATTTCCTAGCCTCATGCAAACCCAAGCAATCTCACTTGTTTTTAATACACACGTATGAAACTGAAAATTGAGAATATGTAATAAAACCAAGGGACTAAATTATCTTCTCAGTCCTTAAAGAAGCAAATCGAATTAGAGCCGTATCTTATTCACAGAAATAAATGTACATAGAATTTGGCCCAAAATTCATATCAAAGATAATCAGTGCCCTAGAGCTAGCCAGGAAAAGCTGCCAACAGTGCATCAAGAGTTTTAAAGAGAGGCCATTACCTACTGCTGATTTCTTTTTCAACCTAGGAAAAGAAATCACTTGCCAGATGCTGAAACCTTCAGCAGAAGAGAATCTATCGTTCTCTTCTCATTACCATGGCATACATGAAAAGTACCCTCCCTTGACTTCAGTGCAGTTAGACGAGTACAGACTAGAAAGAGGAGAAACAGACCTTATGTTTTATTAAATACTTTAAAAATTGATACAAAGAGTGCTCTGGTAACAAGAGCTGACAGCTTTGATTAACGTAGCTGCATTTCCTTCCTATCCCTATATCATACCCATTGTAATATAAAAAAAAAAAAAAAACAAACCTCATTCTACTTCATAAAGTTCATGAAACTTCTAAAAAACACCTATTTGTAAATTCAAAGCAAATAGAAAATAAGCCTAAAACTTTACTCTCCCCACAAGTCATGCTACATAAAACAGAGAAGTCTATAGCTAGGAAGAAGCCCCTGCCTGCATTGTGTGATTAAACATTATTACATTAAGCACTTGAACAGGTGTCTAGAGTCACTACATTACATCTAGACAGAAAAAGCAGCATGCTCTCTGCCCCAGACTGTCTCCAATTTTAATAGCTACAACAGAAAGACAAAGGGAAAACATAGACAATTGCCAAGAAACAGAAAACATTAGTCAACGTGAAGTCAACATGACAGTCTATTTTCCTTAAAAGACTACAGACAGAGCCAGCATTCCCAACAGTCCCATGCAACACGAAACAATGTTTCTCATGTGTTAAGGGTATCATTTTGCCTTAAGATCATTCAGGCCTCTTTTAGTCACGTTTTCTGTTGCTATTTTGCATTTTTTATTAAATTAGGCAAGAGCAAACAGTTTTAAAATCAAATTACCATGTCTCAGCCAATTGTTCGCCAATGAAACAATATTAGTATTGGAGTGTATATTAAAGTTCAGAAGTTAGACTTCAACGCAAAACCTACTGAGAAAGATTACTTAGAACCTATAAATTAAACTGCAAGAAAAGCAGTGGTAAGGGTTTGTGGTTGACTATTGGGGCAGGAGGGCACAAAAGGAGAAGGCATCATTTAAACCCTTCAAGTTCATATTTTAACTTTTAAAACATTTGTGGTTTAAATACAAATAAAACTACTATTTTCATTTATGTATAAATAGGCTGTGATAGCACTAGTTGTCCAACTGCCAGGGCATGTGCACGTGTACATGCTTCCAGCACTGCAAATGTTCTGCTTTTGAAGACAGAAATTCCCTCTATTACTTAGTATTAACTAGTAGTAGGCAAATTCATTTTAGTAGGATTATTTCCAGGCTTACCGACATACCGTGTGCACAAAATCAGACATTTGTCTACTGGCTACAGCATCTCAGAATTACTAGAATTCAACCAAGATTTGATTTTTCTGGGCTTTTCATGAAGCAATTTGGGAGAGAATTATTACCAACAAAAGTTGCCACAGAAAAGACTGCAAAACCTTATGAAAAACTGAAAAGGCTAAGGGAGACCCTAAACCCACATTTTTTCATTTTCTGTCCAAACTGACTTGGAGCTATTCTTTTAATTTATGCTTCTGTCTTTGATGTAACTATTAACTGAATGTGCCACTGACCTTGGCTGGATGACAGAGGTAATCATTTCCCAAGGATGAATTGCTCTTGAACAGTTCTTTATTATCAGACAGGCCTGTAATTTCTTTTAAATACTAGCCATGCCTCTATCTATTATTGTTTTGTTTATTTTGATAAAGCAAGTGTATTTCATTACTTAAAAACATGTTAAAAAACCTATTTTTTTTCCAGCTTGCTGTATTCCAGAGTACAGATTATCTTCCCATGTTTTCTTGAAAGAGACCTGTAAGAACGTTAATGAGAATTACTGGATACAGAACACTTCTGAAAATTGCATTTGATTCACAGGAGCACACAGGAGGTTTAATCTTCATTTAACATTATTTTTTTTAATCTGGCCCAAAAATCAAAGTATTAAGCAGTCAAAATCAGCTAACTCCAGCGCCTAGAAAACTGATGCGGTAGACCTTATCAACCCTGCAATCTCTTATAATCAGGGAAAACTTATTTTTGGTGCCAATTAGTCTTGGATGACTCAAAATGGGAAGAATCTCCCTACAGCTATGGTGTCCTTTGCTCACAGAGGAAAAGAGGACTTCCCAGTGTTACTGCTGCACATTTGCCGCTTTATGTTCCTCATAGGACCACTGGCTTTAGAATAAAAAAAATGGACAAAAAATAACAACAAAACTTTTTCCTCTTCTCATCCTCTGTACTAACTAGAAAAATATACATGTAGTAACTTGGTATCTTTTAGCACCTTATTTTTCAGGATTTGTAAAATCTAGACCCTCACTCTGATAGGATAATAATAATAATTTGTTCTTTTCTGTCCACCAACCAGCATGCTATTTTTCAGTATCACTGCTGAAGGTGAAGTTTCTGAAATCCAAATCTTTGCTTGCATTGCATGCATTTACCACCTATTCTGTCTGTATATTGAGAAATTCTGCCATGTTGGTTGACATAACCTGCATTTTACAAATCTACTTATCTGCAATATAGACAGCCCCTTTCCTGCATATTAACACAAATTAATTCTGCTACTCTATGCGTTCTGACCTGTCATATGTCAAATATCCTTTCTACGAAGGCACAGAATGACACGAGATCTTTTGTGCACCTGAGGTTAAAAACGTTGGCCAAAATTTAGAAAACACAAACATTTAGCTCTTATTTCTGAGATGCCATCCACCAGGTCTCTAGGAAATATTTTAGTCTTATAGGACATTTTTCCAAATGGGCAAAGCACATCTCACATACAAACCCCAAAACATCCCTTCTCAAGTCAAGATAGCATAATTCTAAAGAGGAATTTGGACCTCATGAAGTTATTTGGTCAGTCACTCCTCTTCACATTTTCCCTCCTTTAACATACAATGAAAAACAGTTTTTAAGGAGCACAGTTGTTCTAATTTATCTGTTGCCATCTCTCGTTCTTAGAAGTGAATATGCTTTTTCCCATCTCTATGATTTTACTCTTTTTTTCCTGTTATTTAGCTATATTGAGGCAGGGGAAGCAATACCTTACATTAGTCTTCTAAATTCTAGTACATGGGTTGCTCAATATTATATGCAAATACTTCATAATATATTGATTACTCCCTTTAAAGTTTCCTAGTCTCAACGGAGCTGAGAAAAAAGGTGCTTTAAAAAACAATTCACTGACACTGAGTATTTCCAGTTCTTATTATTCAAATTAGTACACTATAAAGGAGAAAGATTTTTTTTACCTATGATCATTTTACTGAATGATCTTTACCTAAAAAGCTCTCAACTGGCTCATCACCTGCTTTAAAGCAGAGTTCCATCCATTCAGTCCATGCCTCTCCATAGGATGTACTCCCCCTGTACACCTCTTTCCAGTCTGTTCATCCTGTATCCATAGATTTCAGCCCTCCAGTCACAAGACCACCCCACTACATAGCTGTTCTACCAACGAGACCAAACTCCGGCAGTTCTGCGTGAACTTGCAGTTCTTCTGGTTTGCTTACTTTGCTGTGAGTTTTTAAGTATCAGTAATTAGAAAGAAGGAAGTGAAATCAGAATTCCTTAGTCATTGGCAGCTGCTTTAAAGCAAGTAGTGTAGCTGCTCAGACTTCAAAATCAAACTTACTGAGCTGAAAAATTTCCTTCTTTTAAAACTACAAGATTCGTATTCTATAACCTTGTCAGGTCATGGTCAGTTGATGGCTATTGTAGAACATTCTCTGAAAGTACGTATTTTATAAGACAACTTCTGAGACACAAAAAGCTTGATGCTGCCTAATGCAAGCAGCAATAATCAAGGGCACAAATAGTCAATTTATTTTAAAATTGCCATTACTTGAACAGTAAACACAGCTCTGTCTTGTATATAATAACTTGCAAGTGCTTATATTGGACAGTAATTTTAGCAAGCTATTTGATATAATTTCCCTGTCTTTTAATTAAATGTAACTGTTGGAAATAAGGAGGTACAAGTTGACTCAAGGTTACCACAAAGCACAAGCCCATGCTTTTCTAACTGTGGACTGAAGTCCAAAACTCAGCTGCTCAGGGATATATGGTTTCCATTGATGTAGCTAAATGAAGTTCTAAGGAAAGGGAGGGAACTGACTCCTTAGCAGATTTGCTCTCAGACTTCAGATTCTCTAGAAGAATCAAAATTTACCTACATGACAAAGAATTTCTGTTATTCTAAAATCCTGAACCAGGGGGCTATCTATCTTGTTTATAAGCTTACTGTTGGGGAAGAAAAAAAAAATCCCCAAAACAGACTGCTACCACCTTGTCTTTAAAAACAGGTGAAAGGGAGGCAAGGAAGATATACACTGTTTGTTCAAAATTGTATCAGCATCAAGTACCAAATCAAAGACTAGCAGGAAGTATTTGCCATACTTCTGAATTATCTGATAAAATTTCGGGTTTTTTAAACAAATCTGATTATTCAGGTTGAGGATCCTATACTAAAAGATTACCAGTATTTTGTAACTAGGGCTATAAATTTTGCCCCCAAAAAAGTGGATTTCTTCAACTTCCCTCATTTTTCTGAGATCATGATTTAAGAATACAGTCATTACTTAAAGTACGTTATGAACTAAATTTCGTAAACTTACTATTTAACAGAACAGATGCTCAGCACTTCAGAAAATGCTTTATTAAAATGGATTAAATGCTGTTGCTTCTAATATAGTTTAGGGTTATTATTCTGCTCAGCACCCTAACAGAATTGGATCACCTACTACATCATTCAATTTCTTGTTTTCAGAAATCTAATAGTCCTACCAATGTGAACAGGCTTCAGCACCACAAAATTCTTGTCCATTGCCCACACAGTGAAATGCAAAAGTCACATTAATGCACAGATAAATTATCAGCTGAGCAAGGTCACAAAAATTAACAACATTAGCAAATGGGAATGTTAGAACAAGAATATTAACCTGCCTGTATTTCACAACTTCTGCATACTTTTCAGATTAAAAACCCCAGCAACAGAATTCCCGCTTGGCATTTTCAGGGGACTTTATGAATGCTAGATTTCAACCTGTAGGGTAAAATACTTAGGAAAATTAAGAGCAAGTTAAAAGATTAAAAGAATTCTACAACATTTACATTTAGTGGTTACCTTCATCCGCATTATAATGTCAAATACATTCTCTGGAACTGAAGTTAAATCTCACAGATTTACTGAGCAGCCCAAGTAGAAACATCAGACTATTTTGATATTAGAATACTTCCATTAATAAATGTTTAATATTAATAATTTCTGGTGTGTCCATTTTAAACTTCTATTTCAAAGAGTCATTTCTTAAGGATGGCCTAATGCAGGACAGCATGGATGAAACTCAGAAAGCTTTTACTTTCCAAGTGGTCATCTCTATTTCCAGGCCAAATCCTCAAAAAATAAATTAGGCAAAACTGCCTATCTTGATGGCTGCTGAAGGAAAAGCAAGTTTCGTTTGAGTAATCACCACAGGACCAAAAACAGGGACCGTGAAAGGAGTCAGTGCTCAGGAAAAGCAGTTTCTAAGCTCTCCAAAGGACAGAACTGCCAGACTAGGCATCTTTCAACATTAAGCTTCATATTCCCTAGGAAACCAAATGCAAAACAACCTTACAATGTTAATGAAATGCTAAGATGGAATACCAAATAGTCAGACGTAGCTAATATTAATCTTTCTTCTATGTCAGCTGTGGTCCCATTTTTCTACATATTTTGCAAGTATTCTTTCTTAAATACAAACACTAGCGTCTTTTTTGCAATGTGAAAAATCAATATGTAAAACCACCCCAGGTCTAACCAGTTAATACTTATGTTGTTGCAGTCTTGGCCTAAAAAGATACAAAAGTCCCATCTCACCCCAAACCCTAGTCACAAAGTGGGATTGT
Source organism: Falco rusticolus (assembly GCF_015220075.1). Classification (NCBI taxonomy): domain Eukaryota; kingdom Metazoa; phylum Chordata; class Aves; order Falconiformes; family Falconidae; genus Falco; species Falco rusticolus. The sequence continues at coordinate 14,818,751 of NC_051190.1, forward strand.
GTAGATATTTTATCATTCATGAAAGCCATCAGAAAGTGAGGGGAAAAATTTTGCCCTCCACCACAATCTGTTTGGAAATTATTAAAACAACACAACATATGGAGATATGCACTTCTGGAGACAGAAAAGAAAAAGAAAAAAACCCAAACAACAACAACAAAAAAATAACAGCAAAGTCTAACTTGCTTTGGGAAAATGATGATTTACCAACTTAAATACAGAACTTCTGCGTGTGGAAAAAACAGTTTCCACTGTGAATGCTAACAAGCAACAGATGACTGAATGTCTTATGTTTCTGAGAAGTGAATGTCAAAAATTGAACTTTAAACTGTCAAGCAGGAACCTGACACTTGTGACTTACAACAACTTACAATTATGAACTGGCTCAAAATTTTATTAAATAGTGGAATAGAAGTGTTGTGTCCTGAATCCTCTAATTAAGAGAGCTACATGTGAGCTCTCTTAATTAGAGGATACTCTCTCACCTCCAGTGAAAAGGCTGAAGACATGCTTTTGCATGCCTATGTTTAGATTGGGAAAACCAGACAGCTTGAAGTTCTGGAAACTAGAGGAAGCTGAAAAGAAGGGTTCCCAAAAAGAAGCAGTGGTCTCAGAAGTGGGCCAGGGAAAAAGAAGCTTAAGATCCTGGATTGAGGAATGATTCTGGAGGCAAGAGAAGATCTTGGAGATCAGACAGGTGCATGGATATGAATGCCAGCGGATGCCCAGGGACCTTGCTCAGTAACGCCCAAGACCAGTAACTCAGAACTTTCTGTCCAACCTTTCAGAGCAGCAGTGATGTCCCAGCTGGGAAGGGATGTCAAGACCAAGTGAACACATTGCCAGCAGGGAACAAGTGTGATAAACAAAGAGGGTAAAAGCTCTGGTCTTTTTTGTTCTTTAAATAAATCCCAATATCCAGATCCATTACAGGTTGATTACTCTGTGTTGCTCATGACAGGAATTTCTCCTTCAAGAGAAACCATTCACCACAAATGCTACTATTACCAGTATTTAAAAACTAAAAAAAAAAAAAAAAAAAAAATCCAGGCATACCAGGAAGAAAAGTCAGAGTAAGTAAGGCAAAGAAACCCTATGATACAATCAAGTCTTACCTGAAGGCAACAAAATAAAATTATGACCCTTGGCAAAACTTTTAGGAGTCCCCCCCTACCAGGTTCGTTCTTGGAATGGTCAGAGCAATATACTATTATTTTTATAGATGTATTTGCAGGCGTGTATATACACTTAAATATACATATGTGAATTTGGATCAATTCGAAGATACACAACAGACAACTGAATGCAAGATGCTAGTTCTGCTAAGAAAAAGATATGAAGTCTCATGTAGTAACATTAAGAAAAAAAATATGGATTAAACTCATAAACTGAATACAGATAATTTTCTTGGTTAATGCATGTACTCTCTCTGAGTCTACAGCCACAGCAAATAAAAAGAAATTGCAGTGTCTGCTTCCAAAAAAGCAGGAAGGAAGCCTAATAAGCCTAACCATGAGACTGAACTGGATAAACTTTCTGTTGACCAGCCAGTACCCTTTCTCTGATTCCTCTTAATGTCTGACTTTTCAAACCTTAGCAAAAAGATTTGTGGGTTCATGTGACTTAACAGAAAGCACACACATTTCAACAGCAATAATCTTCAGTTTATCTGAGTAGAAAAAGCAGGATGGAAAAAAAGAAAGTAGTTTCAGTCAAGATAACTAAATTCTGAATCATGTGAAGTACAACTTCAGCACAATTAAGCATTAGATTTGGTGAGAATCAAAAGTAAAGCAGACGCAGTTTTCAACCCTCAAATATATACCTTTCATGTGAAAAAAACTGAAATCCCCAGGATACTGCAACTCCTCTCTAAGATGACAAACAAGACAAAAACAATTAGTAAATGATCAAGAAGCAAGAATGCAGATATAGGATTAAAATATCTGATGTTGTTGCTTGCTAACTCCATTGAGAGTGAGGTAATGTCAGGAGCAAACCGATGACTGACACCAGGCAAAGGACTATTAAGACTATGGGTCCTTACCTATGCTGCTGCATATTCTTCTTGATAGAACAGGCAAAGCATTATTGGGCATGAACAGTACACATGTAATGACTAAGCAAAACATGAATGCAAGCATGCAACTAATAGCTTTCACCAGTTTAAGCCATAACATTGTAGATAACTGATTATCTTTGAAATCTCCAACCAAGAACGCCGCCTGGTACAAAACAAAGGAAAGGAGAAGCCTTAGATCATAAAAGAAATTATGGCATTTTTTAATAGTTCAAGCACAGGGAACAGTAGCCAAAGTAAGTTGGATTTGTCCCTCGAGTTGAAGCTGATACACAGTGACTTGTCATCTACAATTTTGTTTTCTTATTTCCACAGGTTATGTTGTTTTTTCCTACATTTTTTTTTCTAGCTATCAAAAGAGAACTGCAGTACGCAATACCTCATCAGACCTGCTAAGCAATTACAGTTTATACTAAAACTCCTTTATCCCTAGGAACCACTATAACGGAAGAATTAAATGATACCTATTTAAGGCCAGAATAGGTGGAGACTGAAAGTTTGACATATTGTGACTGTTCAATCCAGAAACAACAGGAGTGAGAGAAATGCAAGTAGCCCAGATATACATTGTTTAACTCAGGCATCTAGTATTCAGTTACCAATGAAGAGATGAACATACAAGCAGCGAGGTAATTTAGGTGCTCAGCTTTATTTAAGTAAACTATTATTTAGGTTAGCAGCTTATTGTCAATACAATGTAGTTTTAAAATAGTAAGATGCTGAACCACGTAAAGGTAAAAGATGAAAAGGAAACACTTGTTGCTCTGTTTGCCTTACTGGAGAGTGTATTCAAAGATGATGATCAGCAGAGAATGTCACCGAGCTTAATAAAAACAACAATGGGAATGTTGAGGTTACAGTGAAAGCAATGTCAGCTCAAAGGCAGACAAAAACACATATAAAGAGATGATTTGCCACTTATTTTCAAGAGACAGTCAACACATCTGAACTGCAGCCTTAAAACTTAATTTTTTTTCCTATAGTTAGCAATAAATTTTTCCTTGTGTACAAAGGAGACCTAATCAGTTGTACTTTTCCCTAACAAGATAACATCTGGCAATAACAATTATATTGATTATCTGATTCCAGCTACCTTTGCAGAACAAAGCCTTGGCCATGAATGAATAATTCTCACCTCTCTATTGTGGTTTATTATGCAGTAAGGCAGTGATTGAACTGGGGGAGGAGCTTTCTGCTACTAGTCTTTCAGGTTGTTTTGGTTTAACCCCAGCCAGCAGCCAAGCACCACACAGTTGCTTGCTCACCGCCCCCCCCCCCGGCCTCACCCAAAGGGATGGGAGAGAAGAATTGGAAAGGAATGTAAAACTCGTGGATTGAGAGACCAGTTTAATAGGGAAAGCAAAAGCTGCGTACACAAGCAAAGCAAAGCAAGGAATTCATTCAGCACTTCCCATGGGTGGGCTGGTATTCAGCCATCCCCAGGACAGCAGGGCTCCAGCACACATAACGATTACTCGGGAAGACAAACACCATAATGCCAGATGTCCCCCCCTTCCTTCTTCTTTCCCCAGCTTATATACTCAGCATGATGTTCTATGGTATGGAATTCTTCCTTGGCTTGTTTGGGTCACCTGTCCTGGCCATGTCCCCTCCCAATTTCCCATGCACCCTCCAGCCCTCTCGCTGGCAGGGCCAAGAACCTGAAAAGTCCTTGATTCAGCATAAATATCACCCAGCATCAACTAAAAACATCAGTGTGCTGTCAGCGTTGTTCTCACACCAAATTCAAAACACAGCACTGCAACCAGCTACTAAGAAGAAAAGTAACTCTATCCCAGCTGAAACCAGGACACAGGTATATTTAACTACCACCTAGCTTCTTTTCCTAATAAAACACACAGTGACTGGATAATTAAGCCTCATTCTGTTTACCAACTGATTAGATTTTCAGAGCCCTCTTCCATTTTGCTCCTCCCACAAAAGCCGGCATGAAAAACAGCCTGCATGAGTAAACTGCTGAATTGCTGCACTGTCAGAAACACTGTGCTTCATGACAGCAAAATACTTCTTAAAAGAGATGCAAGAGAAATGAGCTTTGATAAATCACCATTTTCAGACCTAATCTGTTTTATAGCTAGAAAGCAGATGAAACAACGCTTCTAGTGCATGGGAAAAAGCAACATCCTACCCTGTCTCTTCCACCTTCTTCTCTTTACTTACCCATTAAAAAAATAAAAAAAAAGACTCAAAACCAGACAACAGCTTCACAACCAACTTAGTGCAGGATGCTGAAGAAGGGAGATATCTGGACCAAAATCTAGACAGATTGAGACTAGCTTCCTGGCATGTCACACTATGAGAAACTCTGCAAAAAATTGTAACCATTGTCAACAAATAAATACAGCAGTAACATACAAATTATGTTTGCAATTAACCACTTGTTCTGAAAATTCTAATATCATTCCATTTTGTAGATTTATTAATAGCAAATTAAAAAGATTATTTTTATTGCTGTACCACAGTTTGGGCTGTGTGCATTATGCAGCTAAATAATATTGATAAAACTACTACACTGTTTGCAGAATGTAATTAGCATTCCACTTTGCATATGCAATTGCTGCTATACTATAATAAAGAATGAACTGATAAACAAGATTCAGGATATGACCATTTGTCCTCTTTCCAATCATTATATTTCATAATGAAATGGCATTGCTCAATTTAGCTTCTAAATATCTTAACGGAGAATAATGAACTTGAGATGTTCTGGAAAGAAGGCTAGGGAATGCTGCATTGATAACAGCATTGTGTTCCCATGATAGGAATGAACTGGTAAAGTCTAGGACATTAAAAAAAAGCTCATTGTGTGATGAGGATAACATTGTGTTTATGCTGTATTAAGTTTGTTCATTCTCCTTTCTGTGCATGTGCCTTTTATTTCCAATGCATCACAGTTGAGCATTTGGGTTTTACTTAATTATTCCACAAAGTCATAAAGTGGGGAAAAAACAGACTTAACTCCACTGCAAAACAACTAATTCCCAAGTTCCGGCTTCTATTCTTTTAATTGAGTCTAATAAAGTTTGCCTGTGGGCACTGAACACAAGTGCTAACACCATGAAACACTTGATCTTACAGAAGCTTCGTTGTTCACCACAATTTCATTTTCAAAACAAAAAAGAACAGTACAAATTAGGAGGCACAGCCCTGCAGGTGTCTGTCATATGATTTACTTTTAGCTAGTCCTACGAGGAGCAGGGAGTTGGACTTGATGATCCTTATGGGGCCCTTCCACTTGAGATATTCTAGGGTTTTATGGATCCATATACCTGGTATTTGAGAATGCCTTGTTTGGCATAACACATTACAATACTGAGACTGGCAGCAGGAAGTGTAAAACAGGAAAGGTTACTCGAAGGATACCCTATAAAAAAAGCACCACATGAATTCTGTTGTCTGTAAAAAATAGTATTTTTTATTAAAATCGCTATACCAATACACTTTCTTGTACTCCATTTCTACCACTTCAGGAATCACTAACGTACTATGTCAAACTTCTTGCTGCAACCAAAGATGTCATTTTATAGTGGCTACGTCTTGTCTATTTTCTGTTAATGTTTGGGATTATATTTTACAGAAATATGCTGAGATGTATTCACTTTACCAAGTGACAAACTTCAAATGTCTTATATGTTATGCTTTTATTTCACTCTCCTCTAGAAGTAGATTATCTGAACAATGTGTATGGGGAAAAGACAAGTCACTGAAGAAAGTACTTGAATGGCTCAAAGGCTTTAAACGTGCACAGAATTTTGCCACCTTACCTCAAATCACAGTCCTCAACTGTCACAGTCTGATCTTTATCAGGATCTAGAAAAAACTTGACCAAGCATTTCAATATTTTCTTCATGGTATCCAACCATATTTATTCCGATGTTGCTGTTAAATTGGAACTAACAGTTGTGGGTAAGTGCCATCTACCCATTCTCTTCACAAGTAAAGCATTTCTCTAAACTATAAATGTATCTGTGAAATTAAAGGACACTCCCGTTTCCAGAATATACCACTTGGCATTAAAAGCAAAATATTATATCACTGCTTAAGATGGAAAAAGAATGGCAGAGACAAATGCAAGCTAGGGAGTAACCAACCACCAACAGCCACCTCCAGCTACATTTAAAATTCCTTTATATTCTCTTTAAACAAACTAAAACCTTGTATGATTAATTAATCCAACATTAGGTTCTCAGAATCTTTAACATATCACTAAAAGTTAAAAAGCATTACAAAAGAAATGGACCAGTGACTAATTCACTGCAATGTGATGAGAGATCACCCTCTGTCTTGCAGTAGCAGTATTTTTTAAATAGAGCTCTAATTAAATCTCTGGAAGTATGGTCGTTCCCCAAGTCTTGCATGCAAGATGCAGATTTGAGAATGTTTCCTCCCAAAAAATCAAAAGTTGTTTTCAGAACTGAAGTTTACCAGTAACACATTTAGAAAAGCAATGCCACCACATTATAAATCTTTCTCATCTTGAAAACACTTTACAATACCAAGCTGGCATCATTATCCCTTTGTTACTGAACAAGGCAGAAAAGGATAAATAACATGGCAAAAGCCTTAACAGTGACAAAGCTGGAGACAGAATTTAGATGACACCCTGTTCCTTATTCTACTTCCAAGGTTACACAGCTTCATATTTATCCTGCTATTTACATGAAAATACGAAACCTATTAGCATTTAGGGTATCTTTGTGCCAAAGGAAAGTTAAAATGTATTAAAAATACTGTGACACCAGCCTACAAAACCATCACTGAACAGGTTCTAGTACATGCCAGTGGGAATGTCTCAAGCTGGCCTTTAAAATCAATTCCTTGTTCTTTTTAGATTAACTTATGCGGAACCAGAACTAGTGTTAATACATTTGAAAAGAAGAATTGCAATGCCCTATGTTATGCTTCATTTGACATCAAATCTGTGCTGGATACAAACCCCAAATATTGACTAAGCTCCCAGCATAGAAGTTTGTTACATCTAAATTCTAAAGTGTCTCTAAAACATTTCAGAAAGAAAACAGCCGAATCTTCTAAAGGAAGTGGAACAGCACTTTCATTTTAAATCAAGACAGATTAATCTCTAGATTTCACTCATTAAAATGGTTTTGGCTGATTGTGTTTCACCTCAGCTCTACTACTGCCACACTAGTGCTTGTTGACTTGTTAATTAAAAATGCAGATACATCAAGGTACTCAGAAAATGAAAAGCCTCCTCAGAAATGGTAGTCTCTATAGCAGCTATCTTTTGCATGCCTAAAGCCCGTTTAGTACACAGGAGAGCAAACTATAGAAGATATTTTTTTCTTTATGCAAGAGCAATGAACAATGAGTAATAAAAGGCATCAATTATTCACATTGTTTCCCAGCAGTTTAGAATTTTGAAGAGGGAAAAAAAGAATTAAAAAAAGCTATACAGCTTTTGAGTAAAAAGTAAAAATTACTTGGTGAAACGCAGATATCTCTGAACAGAGAATTTCGATAAATACATTATTAATTTGGAACTAAGAAAAATATATCCAGCGTGGGGTTTTTGGTTTTTTTTTTCTTAATTTCTTAATGATGGAGATTATTTGCCAAAGTACAATTTCAAGAATTGAAAACTAAGATCACAAAAGCCACTGAATAGCTCATACTTGCTGTTACGAGGCCAAAAACTACTGCCTTACAAGAGCTGATGCTTTTGGGAATGCTGGGAAACCACAGTTGGCCCTTTGCCTCCCTGGCTTGAAGCTAATGTACTTACACACCAACAGCTAAATATTCCAAGAGTTGCTTCCACAGATATGGCACTTGTCTTCAGCTTGCTGATGTTGGAAATATGGTGTATATTGGACAAAGTCAGCTGCCCTTGGGTTTTGGGGTGTTTTTTGTTTTGGATTTTTTTTTGGGAGGGGGGGGGTGGGGGGTGTTGTTTTTTTAAAGAAAGAGGTATGGAACATGAAAATTGGAAGTGTCAAATGTTTCAAAATGTTTATTAGTACTTATGAGCTACTAAATACCTTCTACAATGAGGTAAAGCTTTCCAAAGGAATGCAGATTACACATTCTATGCTTAAGAAGTTTTTATCTTGGTGTACCTAATACGAATAATTAAATGGAATACTTCTTCCTGCCATTTTTTTCCCACTTCAGTATTCACCCATTCCCTCTCACTTAACCACATAGAAAAAGCATTTACATTTAGGTTTGTTGGCCATACTTTAACTCCTCTGCTTTATTTATGATCTGAAAGAGTAGGAAGCATCCTGGAAGAAAGCAGAGAGCACTGACCAATAAAAATAAGTTCACAAAAGACTGATCAGCAGAAAAGTTGTATGTTGCCATTGAGAAGACACAGCACCAATAGAACTGGAAAGAGTGAAGGTACGTTAGAATTTTCAAAGATAATTTTTAAAATACTAGAAACTGCTTTGATTATTTTAAGAACCAGAATTAGATCTGCTAGGAAAAGAGCAAAGATGACTACTGCAGATGCTAGGAGGACAAGGAGTATGGACTACAGACAGGGACCAGGTACTCTCCCTAAAAAGCATCTCAAATTACTGCTGTCAGACAGAATGCTGTCCTAGATGTACCACTGCGCTCATGAAGGAGGCTGTTTCACATAATCTAAGCCAACTGAATTGAAACAGAAATGTTAGATATGACAACAAATAAGGACTAACAAAGGTGAGGGCATAAAGAGGGAAAGCACTGCATTGGCAGATAAGCAGAATTCTTTGTGGATATAATCATACAAAATCGCTCGACAAGAGCTGATGGCAGGAAACACGGACAGACCTAGCCCTGTCAAGCCCAAAATACTGACACCACAGTTTTCATAGAATACATTTTAGAATTAGGGTTAGTATTAAGGAGTTAATGAAATAAGTCAAAGAATAAAAACTATGGTTACCCTATACAGTATTCAAGCACCTGCCATACCCATGGTAACAGTATTACATGGTCTGCAAGAGCTGCAAAGGAAAGGCGTATTAGCTTTCTAAGCCTTTAAAAGGTAACCACCCTATCCATCAGGCATTTGATGAATTTGCCCATATTAGCTCTTCTTAACAGAAAAAAACTCAACAAAAGACTGGCTTCTGTTTTCTTCCTTCCCCAAAGTCCTTAAATTATTACATTACAGTGGTTTAGAATATTGATATAACCATGAATTTTTCTAAATAATAAAATGCGAAGAAAAGAAAGGGCTAGCTTTCCTTTATGGTATTTTTTTAATGAATTCAAGAGGGAAAAAAGGATATCAAGAGTTTATGAACTGTTTAAACATAAAGCCAAAGAATTATAGATAAAGTTCCAAACCATTAATCCATTATATACTGTGAATTGGACAGCCCCAGTGAGATATCATTTCCAGAAATGAATCGAGCAAAGCCATCAGCAAATAGTTAACACTCTGAACCTCTGAAACACTCTGATTCAATTCAAGCTGCAAACCTCTATGTTTAGAAGCTAATTTACACTGGAATCTGGAATTTAATCATCTCTCCTCATGCATTTGAAAAAGGATGACTTTACTTCATATAGTCTAAATTAACTTTGAAATTTTGCTACACATAGTAATATAATATCCAGTCATATATGCTGATCTTACCTTGAAATAAATTAATTGCTTGATTCCTCCTCTTAATATTATCCTGATGCTAATAAAATTTCCCTAGGCAGCACTACGAGATGCTCTGGACTTTGCTCAAATAGGATAGGATGTATATAAAATTACATAAAGATCATCAGTGATAGGGAAAGAAACACTTTTTAGACAGGAGGAAAGATGAGATGGAAGGCAAATAACTTTTTGTTTGATCCAAAGTTCACTGGTTTCAAAATAAATTATCAAAAGGCCATAGAAATAAATAAGAAAAAAGTTGCAAAATGAGTGTAATGTTGAATTTTCTTTTTTTGTTGTTGTTGTTGTTATGTTTAAGTCAATAAAACTTCTACTTGTGCCACTATTTACATCACATTATCACGTTACTGCAAGAACACTACCAAAGTGATTAGCTACAATTTCCAGAAGTGCTCTGAAGAATCCTCTGGAAGGGGAAACTCTAAGTAGTCTAGATGTTCAGGTGGTAAATACAGGGAAAAGTTTATGATTTTCTCTTCCTCAAGAAACAAATTCTGCAATCAGTAACAAGGAAGGAAAAAAAAAAAAAACAATAAAAAACCAACATAATCAATATGAAGAGAGTCTTCCTATGCTTCAGACTGTATGAAGGCAGATGTGTTTTCTGATAAGAGTCCTCTTTCTCAGGAAGAAAGATGTCAAGTATTAGCACGATCTAGTGGGTTTATTCTTGTTCAACATCTGAAGAGCACAGCAAGTTCTTTGATCCTTCTTAGCCAAAGTCCTGACCTTCACAGAATCACAATGCAGTCAGGCCCTCTCAAGTAAAACCAGGTGATACTAGAATAAGTTGTTAATATTAACATAATAAATATTTAAACTGTTTTATTAACACCATGCTGGGCTCTACTGATTCATAGGAGTTCATACTGATGATCCTTCCAGAGAACAGGATCTGAGAGTTGCCATTTTTAAGGACACTAAGAAATTCACTAAGAGGAAACTGTATAGATGGACATTTAAAGCAGAAATTGCTGTAAGAGGATGGGAATTCTTATTTTAATTCTTTGTGACTCTAAAATGAGAATTTTTCCATGCAGTAGAATTACACAATAGGGGAAAGCAGCTTTCCATATCTTTTAGCAAACTGGAATAACCAAGACATAGTATCTCCATAAAGCATACTGGTCCACAGATTAAAGCAAGGCTTTGCTATTTCTACAGGATATTGGCTTCATCCATTAAAGACTAAGCAAATGCAATGAGTGCCCAATTTATTTACAGCAGATTCATATTAATATTATCCCTTTCTTACATATTCCTTCAAAATTAGGAATTAAAATGTTGAGGTCTGATACTGTATTTTTAAATACACGTTCCACAAATCAAAGCTATGCATTCATATTATCTCTGTATAATTTTAACCAATTTTAAACAAAATAACATTTGCAATTTTTACCTCTTACAAAAAGTGTACGCTTTTATAGTTCTATACTATTTCTTATTCTTCACAATGCAAAGTACATTAAGCATAACATGCCTTTATTTACAGTGGAATACAAAATGGTAGCTAGGTGTATCAAGTCCTTTGTGAAGTATTTACGTACCCAAGAAGCAAAACAGTAATATCGTTTGTAGATACAGGCAAATGCCTAATATTGTAAACTTTCAACACAAATTAACGATTGTCCACTACACAAAGACGCTAATCCACTCCATTGGAAGAACTGGAGAGTATTACACACAACTGTGGTTTTTTTTTTCTCCTTTAAATTGCCAAAATAAAATGTCATTGCCTACCTATAAAATCACTTCTCTTCTGCCTCTTATGTTTAGTAAACTTGTAGTCAGCACTCAATTGCTAATATAGCTTGAAAAGAATGTATGGGGATTTTTCACAAGCAATTAAGGTCAATTAATGCTCAATACACTACTTTACATTTGATAGCTTATACTATAGCAGATATTTAACTTGTAACCACTTACTAAATTTCCTGCTTACTAAGCTAGACTGAAGACTTCCGACAGATTTTTTTCCTGTTGGATTTTTATTTTTAGAGTTCTATGAAAAATGTAAATGTAAACATTTATTCTTAGACACACAGTTATCTAACATACGTGAGTTTTTACTTAAAAGTCTCTTTTTTTGGCCCTGAATATAGGCAGACTGCAAGGTATTAATTTCTCTACTTGGAGAAGAGTCAGTGGCTCGGCAGCCAGTCTTAGTACACATCCACCCTGACTTCCAGCAGAGACAAAGAGCAAGGTTCAGTCCATGACAGGAGTAATGCTACAAGGTGATGACCAAGTCTTGTGCTGAAACTTCGCTCCTCACTCAAAACATCACGTTGCATCAGCATTATTCAGCTAATATGGAAACTGCAATCTGTTCACTTATGAGCCACAGCCACCAGCAGTTAACCAGGCAGATAAATAACTGAACAATAAAACAGCTTAACCTTTAACAGCAGCATGCAGGAGGAATCCACATCACTTGGTTCCAAGCAAACAGTGAATGCATTGAAGAACAGGAAAGTTGTATTTAATAAACTTTAATGTTACTAAAAACATCAGAATCTATAACCATTCATGACATTGACAAACTGACCTCTGTGGCATTGTTGTTGTTATTAATAATACAGTAATAATAGTAAATTATAAGTTTTCATGCATGCAGCTCCTTTTAGTGATTAACTAAGTAATGTCTAATTTCATTTGAGAACAAATACATTTCTGCCTTCAGGAAAAAAACATGATAACTAATTTAGATAGGCAGACATATGAATATCTGTTTTAAAAATTAAGAAAAAAAAAAGGCTTTAAAGGTAATTTTCCATAAAAAATGTGCAACCAGAAAACTAAAAAAAAATTGAAGAAAAAAGGTTTGTAAAAATAGAAGGAATATAAATTGTGGGAAATGTTTATGGCATGAGTTCTCAAAACAAATGCTATGGAAGATGCAGAAAATTCAAATATATTTGAACTATTTTGACTTAGTATTCTTTGTAATTTGCATTTGGCAAATTACAGAAAAGCAAAAGGTTAATTTGAAAGAGTTCTTTCCCAAATGGATTCCTGCCCCACAGTCTTTCCTGTATGCAGAAACTGAGCTTTACAGGTATAACAACAAAAACGACTAATGACCCTTAACATTAGAATTTAAAATATCCTTCATGGACATACACTGGTTCCTTGATTATTTCGTAATACAACAGCAAGGACGTATTAGAAATGGGGGGGGGGGGGGGGAAGGGAAGAAAAAAGGCAAAAAGAGGTGCATGGAAATTACACAATGAAGTAGTTTCATTGTGATATTGAGAGGAGAATGAAATGAATACAAGATAACACTGACAGAGGAGTCTAGAAAGCCTTTTCCCCTCCAACTATCCATTCACTTAGATTGTCTTCATTGCAAAAAAAGGTTAAAAGAAATTACATGATTTAATCTGCTCAGCAGCAGCTTAAAAAGCAGGAAACAATAATTAATTTTAGCAAGGAAATGATTATTTTTTTCTTAAACAGATAGTGTCAAATGAAATCGACCCACAACTTACATATAATCACATCAGCTTTCTGAAAAACTGAGCAATGGAATTTCATATTTAGAAAAAATAGAAATTAACATGTATTACAAGAAGTCCTTTGCCTTTCAGTACCTTTAGCAAATCCACATTTGCACTCCAACATTACTTGAACAGCTAAAGAATGAAGTTACAAAGAATGGCTGCACAAACTCAGTTTGCCTCTAAAAGGGGAATCCTTCTCTGCCTCTGGAATTCCTCTTCCATGTCCCCGACCTTCCAGACTCGCTCCCTCTGCTCAGCTTTGGCAGCCAGCATGCCCTTCAGAAAGCACACTCAGAGCCAGCATAGTGTGCACTTTGTGTTCCATTACAAGTTGAATTAGTTCAGAGATAGGTTCAGCGCTTGCCAGAGCGGGGAGAGCAGAGTAACAGGTCCCCTGCAAGTGGTGGGGAGTTGTTAGAACAGCCGAGATGTCCCAGGTAACTTCCCCTTAAATGCAAGTCAATGACAATTACTCAGTTTCGAAACTTCAAGAAATGGAATAGATTACAAGAATTAAACATCTGTTATTTTAAAAATATTTTTATAGCTAATGTTATTTCATTGGCAATGTAGTTCTAAAAAATTAAATTGAGTTGTATAGACAAGATTATACCTAGCATTGTACCAAAACATAACAACATGAGAAAGACTTTCCATAGTAGATTACAGCTTAAGATCTCAAAGGAACATTCATGATTTCAATTGGCCATGAACCACCACAGGATTAGATCTGAATTTAAGACATTTTCCTTTTAACCAGTCCACCTTTTACAGATTCTCTAGAAAACCTGATTTTCAAAAGAAAAAAATGCCGAACAAATAAATCTTTTCTAAAACACATATGAGCAAAATTGCCTGTCTTACTGTTAGCCCCTTAACATACCAAAGCACAGAAACAGATAAATATTTGTCATGGAGGAAAACAAAAAGAGCTCAAACAAAAAGGACACAACTCTATTTTTTTTTTAGTTTCTATTTGGTTTACTTTCCTACAATGACAATGGTCTCATTTATTGCTGTTCAAAATGTCTTTTTTCTGCCAGTTTGGTCCTTCTCCATTGATCAGACATTGATTACTTTGAACCTCCCTTATGCCTAATAGAAAACCAGAGCAATGCTGGGTTGTGTAACTATTCATTTGCGTGCCCTCCATCATCAGTGAACATTAGAATAAAACTGGAAACAGTTTTATGAAACATGTATTCCCTCTGCCACAGCAAACCCAAATATCACCCAACAAGATGCAATCAAGGAAAACCAATTTTAAGCTGCAAAAAAGTGCCTGACAGGGAAAGCAGTAAAGACACTGCAATGTTTCTTCTTCATCATATCAAAAGGAAGAAAAAAATATCAAAGTAGTGGAGACATTAAACATTTACTATTAAAAGAAACTGATACCACGAGATATGAATACCACCAAAAAAAACCCAAACCAAACCAAAACCAAAACAACAACAACAAAATCAACAATACTAAAACACAAAAAATCAAACCAGAAATCTATTCTCAGACTGTGAGGGTCAGATTTATTACCAAAAGAAAAAGACACTGAAATGCAGGTGTTTCCCTTGATCCCAAGCAGCTTTATTGCAATTAGTGATAGCTAATTAGTGACAGCTACCTTGCCTACAATCCAAATCCCAGGACTAAACTGCTGCTCAGCCAGAGCTAGATAACCATATCTTTAAGATTTGGAACATAGTCCAAATCTCCTAACTACATGTAATGCAGAATAGCCTGGTAAAGCTAAACATGTTTGGGATAAGGCTGAAATAGTATCAAGTTATTTTTATTAGACCGGTCTGACAGGTTTCCTTCTGCAGTTCAGCCAGCACACCATACAGGAATGATTAAAAGATGCCAGAGCACAAGTTAAAGAAAGATGAAAATATTTAACTAGAGATATAAACAAGTAAATATTGTATTTTTCTTCGTTTCCACAAGAAAAAGATAAACTGAACTTACGAATCAGACAAGGATATGTCTCATGGTTACAGCTCTATACATACTGAGAAATAACCCAAAACTAGCTACTATATCTAAACTATAAAATAGGCTGCAGATGGGAAGAACAAGTGACCCTTAAACTTTAGTTTAACTACATATTACACAAGAAAAATTGGACAAGCAAAACAATTTACTTTGCAGAATTCACACAAGTAAATACTATTTGCAGAAGGCTAAAAACATTCTCCCAGTATTGCATAGCATTTGGATTATCTATTATAAGAAGAAGCAAAAAAAAAAAAAACCAAAACAAAAACTTGAAAATCGGATACACTTGTCATGAAAAGAAAGTTTCTGCAGAATAATAAAAAAGGCTCCAAATGGAATGTCATCAAAAAACAATGCAATTGATCTAGTACCAAAATTTAAATGGGAAAAGAAATGCAACATATCAAGATTCCAAGACTATTTCTTGTAAACTAGAAAGGTAACATTTCAAAGGTCCTTTCCTGAATGCTTGTGTACAGCAAAGACCAGAAGTACCAGACCATCAGTCATCACCTAACATAAGGTCTATAAAGGATTGTTAAAATTCCTGTGATTACTTTTGAACAGGAAGATAGATGTGTTGAAGAAATTAAGAACTGGATAAAACAAAGCCAGTATTGAAGACTCTGGAAGCTGTAAAACTTAGGAAAAAGAAAATTCCAAGCAGGAATATTTTCAATTTAAATACTCTACAAGGAAACAAAAGCGAGGGCATGGGGGCAAAGGGGAGTCAAAACATGAAACAGTTCGCTCCACAAAATTTTCATACTCAAAGCTTGTTGATATGTTTTTGGACGATGTTCAGAAAGCCTTAAGATCTAACTACCATCATTAGACCAACTCTCACCTCAGAAATACGTATCTTTTTACAGGACTGGAAAAGGTATTTTCACAAAAGACAACCCCTCAAGAAGCTACAGGTCAGCTCTATTCCACATTCCCATCTCTTACTGCCATTCACCTGATATGCAAACAAACCTGGTACTGGAGATGTGCCCCTCACAAGAGACTTCCCCTCTGCTAGAGGAGATCTCTTCGGGCAATACCAACATGGCTTCATTCATTTATTGCTATTGAAGCTGATGTAGAAAACGGGGGGGAGTTCAGTGTTTAGAGCCCACCAAATTCTGAAACAAATTTCTAAAAACCTACCAAAAAAAGGACAGAAATTCCAGTGCAATAAAAGCTTAGAGACAAATCTCACTTTGCATGGATTTCCAAATTATACATCCTGTAGACCACTTCAGAGTATCCTTTGAACAAGACTACTTCAAACACACTTGTCAATCTTCTTCTCATCCCCATGTTGATGTTCTCCCTGCCACAGTTCAGGCTTGATTATCCAACAGCAATGAAAGGGCTGTTCATCTACAGCTCACTTGCCTGAATTTAGCTAAACCTTATCTTTGATACACTTATTTACTATGCTGCTGTTGCTCCTCTGATACAAAGCAGAAGTCAGAAAGCATGATTTACAGAGTCTTGAGCCCTTCATTTCAGACACTTACAGGGAGCAGAGAGTACTACTTCATTTATTAAATGACCAGAGAAAGCACTGACCCCATCCATCACCCAACAGCTGAGGAATGCCAAGACATCATAGCACTACATGCCTAGGTGATGCAACAGGATACGATTGTCCCTTTCCTCCAAAAGGAAAAAATACATTCCCCACTTTATTAGCGAATTACTATTGTAAAAAGGTGCAACTCCAGCCATAGAAATTACTGTAGGAATAATGGTAATGTATGTCTTTATAGGAAGGGCCCCAATTCTCCTTGTAATGTCTGTAACTCTCATAAAACATAAGCGCACTAACATAGCACATTAAACCTGGTGAAAAGGCAAATCTTTTATGAAGGCAAGTCCAGCCATACGTTTGGTGGGCAGTAAGTCATGCCATCTGTCCTAGATTCAGCTGGGGTAGAGTTAATTTTCTTCTTAGTAACTGGTTGCAGTGCTGTGTTTTGGATTTGGTGTGAGAACAACGCTGACAGCACACTGATGTTTTTAGTTGATGCTGGGTGATGTTTATGCTGAATCAAGGACTTTTCAGGTTCTTGGCCCTGCCAGCGAGAGGGCTGGAGGGGCACGGGAAACTGGGAGAGGACATGGCCAGGACAGGTGACCTGGACTACCCAAAGGGATATTCCATACCATAGAACGTCATGCTGAGTATGCAAACCAGGGAAAGAAGAAGAAAGAGGGGGACATCCAGCATCATAGCGTTTGTCTTCCTGAGTAATCGTTACACGTGCTGGAGCCCTGCTGTCCTGGGGATGGCTGAGCACCTGCCCGCCCATGGGAAGTAGTGAATGAATTCCCTGCTTTGCTTTGCTTGTGTGTGTGGCTTTTGCTTTCCCTATTAAATTCTTCTCATCTCAACCCTCGAGTTTTGTGTTCCTTTCCGATTCTTCTCCCCATCACTCTGGGTGAGGGGAGGTGAGCAAGCAGCTGCGTGGTGCTTCGTCGCTGGCTGGGGTTAAACCATGACACCATCCTACATGCACACAGCACAGTCAGAAGAAAGCTGTCCCCACAGCACTCAGAAGTTAATGCAGCCCTTCCTCAACCTGTAACAATGGAGATACCATCACAGTATCTAAGAAAAACTGGAAAGGAGCTCAGCACATAATCTCACATGCCCCTTTATATACCCTTTTTTCTTTCATGTTTACATCCAGTTGAAGAATAGTTCAGCACTAATACAACCATCAAACCCTCTCCTTGACACATGAATTCACAGGTTTTCCAAGGTATGTCCACTGAATCATGTCCAAATTTAGTCATTGAATGCCAGTTGCATCACCTTTCGCTAATCCCTTTGTTCCTTTAGCCCAAGGCTAGTATTTCTTTTGATCAATATAAATCTTTTCTGTCATCTTATTTTTGCCATCACGCTGTGAAGTATTATGTTGCTGAGCCAAGATCTTCATTTATCCCTGGTATTGCAGTCCTGTCCCTCCTGACAGTTACCCTGTGAATATATCATTATCAATCTCCCTGATCCTCCCAGGTTTGTACATAAATTCACTCCTCAGGAATTGACTTCCATAAAGTCTTGAGTCCCACCCCATTAAATGCTACCTGCTGCAACACAGACTTTACTTGAAAGTAGCACTATAGAGACATGTTTGTTTTATTCTGTGGTGAAGAGAGCCATCCAGCAACAGTCAAGTGGGGATGCAAGGAGTTCAAATTATGGATACTGGAAGCTCCAGCTGATTTTTCACATCTGTTCAAAGCAGTATCTAATTTTATAGTGCAACACCACTTCCCACTTTTACACTAGAACACCTCTCTATACTTGAACTGAAATACTAATGAAATAATCACAGAAAAAGATAAAGTTAATTTTATATATTTGGCACATAGTAAATATGAGACAAGCATTTGCATGTGCAATAGCTAGACCTTATAAATCTTTGCATCCATATAAACATAAAGCTAAATCCTTTCCATTTGAAACAGCTGAAAATTAAAGTCTTTTTCTCTGCACTGCTACCTGATTATCAAAATCCAAGATATTTCATTATCAGCTAAACAGAACCCCGCTCCAGAGTTGGGGGAAGGAAAATGGTCATAGCTTTCAGAAATGCTGTTTTCATAGCGGTATTCATAGCGGTATGGATTCATAGTGGTAATAAACTGTAATAATGCTATAAAAGTATTACCATTCATCATAGTGCAACACATTTTTCACTAATTCGGAAAACACTCAGAGGCTGGTGTATTTCTGTGCTTTTGCTTGTCCATCCTTCTCGTGTACGTTCCAGAAGACAATATATCAACAGTACAGTTAAGCAGCCAGAGTAAATAGATAATGAGAATATTTAAATACCAGCACTAATCAAAACCCTTTTTCCCCCCTTACTCTTATTCACTTGTTAATACTACTGTTCTTGCATTTTGCTCTCTGGATAATAAGCCCGTATACATAAATACATACATATATTTAGGTTTGTATTTACACCAACATAAGACAAATTAAAACATTTTTTCTGTTCAATCCACCCAAAAGCTGACAAATTCTGTAACAGTAAATAATGTCTTACTTTTTATCATACCAAAGTATAACAACAGGAAAACTAAGTAACCTCTCCATAGACACTACCTTCTGGGTTTGGTATTAAATCCAACACTACCATTGCAAATTTTTCATGAGTGTCTTCAAACCCAGAAAAATTTCCAGAATTACCAATCTCAGATTAGACATCTTAGTCCTTGGTCTTGGCTCAGCCACAAACACCACATCTGTCAACAGGAGCAGCTAATTTTCAGTAGCCTTTCCTACATCTATTCCATTAATTACCTAGTTATCTTTAATTTTGGAGCAGACAAGTGTATTACCACAGTAAATAACAGGGGTAACCACATGCAGAAACAAACTAGAAAAGGATACTAATGTATATCCTTTTCCACTTCCCTTGTGCATGTAATTTTCACAGCTACTGCCACTGAGGCCTTCAACACAAAACAAGATCGTTAGGATGTTCTCCCATCAGCTGTTGAGGTTTCAGGTAGCTGGTTTGGGGGCTTTTTTTTTTTTTTTTTTTTTGGCAGTGTGTGTGTTATACATTTTTCAACATACATTGGTTCAATTCTACCAAACTTTCCAAGTCTTATCAAAATGTTAATTTCTTTTTCCACCAAGAATGTTCTGCTAGTGTTCCCGCATGTTTACTTATATTAAATAGAACCTCTTTTGATCATTATATTCTGAGATAAAACTATTTACTCCTGGTAACTAAATGCTTGAGCAATATTTCAGAAGGAAAAAAACCCTATACCCAATACTGATGGATGGCTTATTAATCGTAGGAATCTCCCCAAGGCAAATTAGGATAAAATTAACAAATTATGGCAAAACCAGCAGGTAAGTAGGTAGTTTAATTATTAAGAATGTCTCTCAGGAAGTGTTTTTTTGTTTCCAGCACCCATTTCTAGTGTGTGGTTTTATCATAGGTTCTCCTTGAAACAATTTACGTTATCGTGCAAGCCATGGTGGGTAGGTGGGTTTGGGGGTTTTTGTGTGTTTAAAAGCAACTGAGAAAACACCACTTCTGATGTCTTGTTGTTCTCATTCTTCTGGGAAAAAAAAAAACCCACCATAATCATCAAAAAGCAGATAGGCCAGTCCTCCCACAAAGACCATTAATATGTGTTTATCCTGATATGACTGAAAAGGTATGTGATAATTATAGACAGAGGCCAATTTGGATCTCATTATCCCCACACTGTTTTGTTAATGTTACTGCATTTTCCATGACTGTATGTAACTTGGCAAAGCATTATTCCTTTATTATAACTCAGTGTAAAAGTACTTTATGTCTTCGTATATGAAGGATACAACACAAGAAAAAATTCACGTATTGTACAACAATAATATATAAAAGCACTGTCTGGTATACTTCATTGCCTAAATTGATTTTAAAAGGCAGATTTTGTTTTTTCTTAGTCTAAAAGATTCAGCATAACTGAACTAAAATACATCGTCAGAACATCAGAACATTTTTTATCTTACTGATGACTATGCAAGTAGGCAAAAATCTTTAACGTTATATCATTGTATAATTTTTCTTCTGAAGCTTTAATTGATGGGAAAAAATTATTTGAAAAGAGAAGTCAGAAACAAAAATAGCATTTATTTTCTTCAACATTCTATATTAGCAATAAAGAGCTGCAGTAATTCAGCAGGATTATTATGGAGCCTCCTGGTAATAACCTGCCACAGTGAGAAAACAGTAAATAATAGACTGACCATCAAGCCAGGGGAGCCTTTACTCTCTGCAGTGAAATGTATACTGCAGCAGATGTAGAACAAGAGTCACTTTCTGGAACTTGAATGGATGAAAAAATATTTATAATCCTTAATACATCATAATCCCAGTTTTCTATATGCTCTTCTGTAAAGGGAAACATTTCACCTGTACTGTAGGAAACAGAAGAAGCCAGCTTTAGCATATTTGTTCTAGCAGCTCTTGTGGGGACATGAAATTCTGGCAAATAATAAATATTAAATGGTTTTTGAAATTTACAGTCTTTGGAGACTGTCATTTGAGAGCTAGATTACACTATTATTTATTATTCAAGGGGCATAATCAGTGAACACCCTAACTGTGTTTAACATCTAAAATAAGAACGCCAGCAGAAAATAATAATTGGTTTAAATAGGACCTATTTTAACTATAACTGTAACCAGGACAGTTTTGTTAATAATTCAATGTTGGTTGAAAACCACTCTCTTATAACTGATTTATACAGACTGAAGTAGGCATATGTTATGCTACAGGTGGATGTGAGGTCGTAAGAAACCACTTTACAGTCTTCCCAGAAGTACAGTGTCAAAAAGGTCACCTGTGGTAAAGGATCTTTCGGATTAGTCTTTCAAATCAATGCAAGAATTAAAGGCAATTTACATATAAATGGGCTAATACTCTGGCTTTGAAATTAGATGAATTTTTAAGAGATTTAAGAAACAGCAGAGAAGGTCAGTTGGGCATTAAGTATACATAATGCAGTTTTAAAAAACTGCTTGTCTTGGAACTAAATGTTTCTGGTTTATTAATATTTTGTATTCAGAGCCTGCTCTGCTCAGAGAGGTATTGCCAGCTGTTTTTTGTGAGCAAATGCAGGAAAATGATCCATGCTAGGGATACCAGATTTCAGGTAAGTATGGTCTAAGACTTAGAAAGTTAAATATTTTTAATATTAACATAGTTTGAAAGCATATTTGTTCTCATAAGGCAAAACTACAAAGCTTTAGTCAAAATCAGTGAAGATTGTTATATACTGGAAAACAACAAAATTTTAGGGAAACTTCTCATATGACTTTTTATTATCTCCTTCACACAAATCAACGTTCCAGTATGGCTTCATTCCACCCTATTTAGACCCTTATGACAAAAATACACCAGAAGCTGCACTGAATTTTACTGCATTAGCAGCACAAATGCATGCCACAGATGAAGGCAAGATCTAAGAATTAACCTTTCGTTTTGTGTGTGCACATATGTGTGTATGTGTAGATAAACTTTTGGAGTCAGGATTTTTCTTCCTCGTCTTCAGAAAGAATCCTTAAATCTATTGTATTTAACATGGACATTTTTTTCCTTAGGCATTTATGTTATTGTCTCGTTCCATAAAAGAGGCATTACTAACTCCTACATGCTGTTACTTTTTCACCACAGTACACTTTGACAATGACCTTTAATTCACAGAACTAGGAAATTACAGTGATATGGGATCCAGTGTTGCATTAAAAAAAAAAGTAAAATGCATTATTACCTCCCTTTTCAATACATCTGTGTAATTAAGTAGTATGTTCAACTTCACGTTCATGGATGCACAGAATTCATATACAAAGATGTAGTCAAACAATGGACACGGAAATAAAGTACCTTGTTCAAGGCCAAGGTTTGACAGACAGTACTTGCTCAAACCATCCAAGTAAAATTCAGTGCCTCATAAATAGAAAATAACAACATGGTTCAATGTTGAAGATGTTCTACTAACAGTACTTCTGCATTCTCAGTATTCATGCCATAGACTTGATGTCCCTGAGGAGGGGGGAGCAGCAGAGACAGAGTGTGATGGACTGACCCCAGCCCCATTCCCTGCGCCGCTGGGGAGGAGCGGGGAGAGAAAAACAGGGGTGAAGTTAAGCCCAGGAAGAAGGGAGCGGTGGGGGGGAAGGTGTGTTTAAGGTTTGGGTTTATCTCATGTTAAACTGTTTTGATTTGATTGGTAATAAAATACATTAACTTTTCCCCAAGTTGAGTCTGTTTTGCCAGTGACGGTAATTGCTGAGTGACCTCCCTGTCCCTATCTCAACCCCGGAGCCTTTCGCTGTATCTTCTCTCCCCTGTCCAGCTGAGGAGGGGAGTGATGGAGCGGCTTGGGGAGCACCTGGTGTCCTGCCAGGGTCGGTCAACCTACCGCAATTCTACAGTAGCTGATGAAGATAAAACTAGTATGTGTCACAGATACTAACAATATTTTTTTATTAAAAGTTTCAAAAACATTTATAATAAAGTCCATAATCCTTCCATACAGTTTATTCCAAAAATCAAAGAATTCTAAATAAAATAGGATTATCTAATCAACCTTGAGCATAGTTTGCTTAAAAGCCTGTTTTCTATCATACAGTACAGTGCAAAACTTAATTTTATGTGGCAGTTATTAAATTGGCCCCTTCCATTACAGGAAGGCAAAAGAAATCAACAGATGCTTGCAATGAGCCCTGCAGCAAGGCACAATCAAAACCAAGAAAATTTTATTGAGTTGATTTCAGAAGATAAACAATGAAATTGTATAGATACAGATAGAATTCTGAGGCACATTAAAGGAGTAATAAAGGCACAGAAAATACACTACAACTAATAAACTGTGTGTAAGTGGTAACAGTACTATTAAGATGATTACTTAGTTAAGTGTTAAAGTAACCCGTCAGTGTCAGATGACTTACGTCCTACATAAAGTACATTATCAGAACCTGATCAGCTTTAGCTTATATTACAGAACACAACCTTCTCAAGAGTCCAGACAGCTAAGCTTTGGAAAAAATAAGGAAAAAATAAATATTTTTATTAAAAGATATCCAAGAGTCCAAAGATAAAAGTACTTCCCAGTAATCTGACAGACAATTCTGATATTACAGAAAGTATTAACCATAAGGGAAGAAGGGACACCATACATCTAGTTACTGTGAATGTATTATATCAGGACTCCTTATAACAAGAGCTAACTGGGCCCTCAAATATAAAAGATAGTTTAAAAGTTTTTTTAGCAACAGTTCTAACAAAGAATTTGAAGATTTATTTTGTACTCTTCCTACAGAAAATTCATTCCTACAGAACCAAAAAAAAGCTTAAACCAATTACTGCAAAGTTGAGAGAAAATTCACACAGTTTTACCTTGACAAACTACCATTCTGTGCAGATACATTTAAAGCAGGTAGATGAACTTGTACAGCCATTCAGTTGATAAAAAATCTAGATTGCCTTTGCTATGTAACTGACTTTTTCTAGTGCAGATTATGCCCATAAATGGGATCATTTCTTTAGGTGCCAATTATACAGAAAAATCTTTTCAGTAAAAGCTACCAGGAAAAAAAAATAATGAAAATTTAACCTTATAGTACAGTGAGTTCAAATGCAACAAATAGTACTTATTTATATCATTTTGAATGGTTTCATGTACAAAAATTTGTAAGTCAGAGGAACATTATCTATTTCATATATATGAGACTCAAAGCCCATGTGGAACAATGCTGACATTTCCAATTACTGATTTATGAGAAGTATGCGAAAATAAAAATATAGATCAGTCATGTACGTACTGGAAGATCTGGGATAATAATAATAATTAAAAAAACACCTTAGAGGAATGAGGTCTAGCCTTTGGAAAAAGAAATTAAGAGCAGATCTCGCCAATTTATAAAGGAACAAAAGGTATACTTGATGAGGCTACAGGAGCTTGTGTCAAATATAACAAAGGGCATGAATTTAAGCTAAAGAAAGGTCATCTTCAAAGAGAATGTTGGAAGAAATGCTTTACACAGAGAATAATTACGATGGAAAATAAACCACTATGACAACTTTTGCAACAAGTGATATAAACTTTAAAAGGTGACAGGCATTTGAAAGACAGTTACTGTGCAAATAGAAAGACGGAGAGAGAGATGTCTGGCCTTTCCAAAAATAGGCTTCGCATCCATCCGTCTTTAAATCACCAGCATTACATCACTATCTGCTGCCTCATAAGCCCACTAAAAGAGAAAATTGACACCAAACTGAACTGAGGGACCTAACAAGAGGATAGTGACAGTTGAAATGAGACTTAGAGATTCCATCTCCAAACGTTATTGCCTGAACTAACTCATTTCAGTGAAGGAATAAATCTTGTCCCATCTATTTCAGAGCCTTCATTTCTCTTCTAATGATTCTTCCACTTTAACAGGCTTTGATTCAATAATTTGGGTGCTTTAAACCAAACATACAATCTTAAGTTGTTATCCATCACAAGTATAATGAAGGTGTATGTTAGAAAACTTAGAATTTTTATCTTGTGTCATCTGGACATCACCCTGAATCCCACATCTTTAAAAGTGAAAAAAAATATTATTTTTACCAATTATACGAGATATCAAGAACAGTTGAATACTACTTTTTGAGTCCTGACCAACAGCAAAATAGGCTAAGGAAAATGTTGGCATGCAGACAAGCCTCTAAGGAACTCCAAGCTATGTTTGGAACTGTATCCTTAGGAAGGCTCAAAAGGAGCTTGACATAATTTTTATCAAATGTTCAAGGGCATACATATACAGTTTCAAAAGTAAGAAGAACTCTCACTATAAGAAGTCTCACTGAAACAAATACAATCAAGTCAAGGTGGCTCCAGATCCTCAGTTATCTAGTGAAGGGATCAATAAAATAATTTAAATTACAGGATTCCTTTAAAAAGAAAAAGTAACTCCACTGTATCCTACTATACACAATACAGAAAACAAACTCCACTAACCATGGCCGCCTGCTTGCTTAAGAGGGAAACTACCTCTGGAAGTTAACATTTACTACTGTCTGTGCTAACAGATTCTACTATGAGATTGGTCTTGGGTTACCATCATTGAATGATGTAGTTAAGAACAATTTTTACCATAATTTGTGTATTTTAGAAAGTATTAACAAGTTGAATGATTGCTAAAATCTTTAATGATTTGTGGTGACTTTCACCATAAAGATGACAATATATTAGTTTATCAGATGCCAGATCGTGCAACGCATCATTAACAAGAGGGTGTTTTCTGAACATTTCCCAAACAAATACCAGCTGGTTTATTTTCAGCAAGCAGCTGTAGTCACAAGCATCTCTTATCTGATTCACTAAACTGATGTCAAATACATAATGTATTAAAATCTCTAATGTTCATTTATAACTTCTTTGTCTCAGAAGCATTATGCTATGTACAGTATACTGCAAAGATCCAAAATGATACGATCATCATTTTCTGACTTAAAAAAAAAAAAAAAGTATCAGGAGTTTAGTAAATTTTCTAAAGTTTATATAAATAGAAAAAATTATTATATTACACAACTATTCCAGATGTACCCTAGAGATTATCTGATTATAAGATAAGGAATAGCACATTTCTTATCTGTCAAGAGTACTTTGAGATCAAGACAGCTGAAGAGGATCATTTCAATGGATTAATAACTTTAGGCCACTTCATTTGAACCATCATATCCACACATTCAAAATCCAGACTAAACCAAACACACTGGGCTATCTGGAATTCACTGGGTATTTTAGGCAAAGCAATATTGATGCTCACTGAAAATCTGCTGCTGCTCATCTTAGAGGCCCCTGACCCTTGCACATCTCCAACATAAATGTAGAAATGCCAGTGACCAGCATTGCCTTGTAAATGGTGAAAACATTTGCAAACGGTACTTGTATCGCTTTCCAGCCCCTTTCCATGGGAAAGGGGAAGGGGTAGGGGGAAACCCCAAACCCAAAAACCAACCCATCCTACTCTTAGAATTCAGCTGTGTCTCTGTCTCCTTTGGGGAGCAAGCTGGCTCTAACAGACTCAGTCTCTAGTGTCTGCCACTTTCCCACTGTAATTGTAAAGCTGGGATCAGGGAATACACATGTATTTGCTCCTCCCTATCACTAAAAGGAAAATGTCTCCTGCTATTTGGTCAGCTTGGAGTATCCCTCCACTGGACAAGATCTCAGTTCTCTAGAGTAAAAGCATAGCTTACAGGGGGAAATCAGAAGAAAAAAAGATTTCTGGAAAGGGGAATAACTTCAAATTTAGTTTATTTTTTCTAAGCAACCTGTTTAAAAAAGAAAAAAATCTTGGTCACAGTTAAAGAAACAGAAATTCCTTGAATAAAGCACAAAATTAAAAAGCCGTTTCTCCCTATCATCAAAAAGCTATAGTTACTTCAAGAGCTGATAATGACAATCTACAGCTTTATAAAGGGAAAAGGGATGAATATCAATACGTGTGAGAGCTGCTGGTTATCAGCAAATAATTTAGAACTCTTCTACTAGGCATGTGTCTACCAATGCATCAATTGCTCGAGTTGCTCATTCCACAGCTAAACTACTGCACAAGTAGCAATTGCAAAACAATTTTTTACATAATGTTTAACAATCAATCAAAACATATCCATTGCTTTTCAAATGAACCATTTTTCCTTTCATGTTAAACATTTAATAATAGGTTTATTCTTAAACTGACTGATGATAATTCTTTGTCTTCATAAAAATACAAATGGAAGAGGGAAGAAGTTCAGTATCCCACTCTCCTGCAGCATGTGCAGTTTATGCCACTCAGTGAGTCAAAGGGCAAGTATCTCTAGATATTATCTAGTTCATATTTTCAACCTACGGCAGGATAAACCCAGGTCATTTCTGTTTTACTCACCCAAGATGATCAAAGAACCAAAGAACTGCAAGGTAGCCTGAAGAAGTTTTGTCCTAACCTGTTCATGTTCATCATGGGAAGATTATTGAGTTTTGGATCCATTTGTGTGCCTAACTAGCCTTGCTGTATTTCTTACCTAACCTGAAACTTTGTTTAAATTTCAGTCTGTTCTGTTTTAGATGTTCTGTTTAGGTTGGGGGGTGGAAAACAACCAACACAAAAAATTTCCCCTCTTTGTAATGGTCATTTATGGAGGTGGGGGTGGAGGGGGGTGGGGTATTTTGTTTTGTTTTAGGCTTGTTTGGGGGCTTTTTGGTTTTGGAGTTGTTGTTTGGGGGGGTTTTTTTGGGGGTGGGGGGGGAGGTGGGGGTTTTGGTTGGTTGGGTGGGTGGGTTTTTATTGCTAAACCACCTCAATCTTTAGGGATTTGGAGCCTGAAAAGTACTCAAGAAATGACAAATCAAGTGAGACTCCTCTTTAACTAGATCAGTTCTATATTAGCCAAGAATTTTATTTACAGAGTAGGAATATAGCATACTTCCCCCCACCCCCAATAGCTGGGTCCATAGATGATTAACTGATGATACCCAGGGCTTTGATACTTCAATACATTGTACTGCTAGCCACATACTCTTACCTCAAGCTTTTTTGGATCATTTCCAACTCCACCAAAACAAACCACAATCCTATCAAAGAGGGGCACCATAATAAGATTAATGAAACCCAAATGTAAGAACCTTCTTTGCTTCCCAGATCAGAGGTATCATGGTGGTTTCCTTGTAAGAAGTGAAGGCAGTTTAATATTAAGATTTCTCTCTTAGCTTTAAAACCATTGAGATTTTTCCTTCCTGAAAAACTAACAGTTCAGTATTGAAAGGTCTGGATTTCACTACGTAATTTCTTTAGGGAATTACTATTAAGTTACCAGCTCACTAGCATGACCACTTGGGGTCCTATTATGGCCACATACATTTGAATGTAAAAAATTGAAGGCTTCAGTGTCTGGAGAGACTCTGGTTTGACTAAACTTTAATTTTAGAATTCTCATAGGCACACCAACTGCATAATTCAGCACTAAATAACATTAGCTTGGTGAAGAATTAGAAGATGCAGAAGGCTACAGAAAGGAAGGCAGAAGAGAGCAGGAGTAGATTTGTATTTGAGCATATCTGACAAAACACTTCAGCAGAAAGTCAATCTCTCTTCAGAGGTTAGGGTGCGTAGCTGGGTACTCTCTTTACTAATGCCAAGCCTCTTGGCTTCATAAAATCTCCTGCTGTGATGGGATTAAAACATTTTTGCAAAAGATACAGAGGAATAAGGTCAATCACAGATCACGAAATAACCCTCACCCCAACTCTGTCTGCTGGGGGTTGGACTCTCCAGCCTAATCTTATTCAAACAAAAAGCCATATATATAGCCTGTGTCCTGAGTATCTAAAGCTGTTTCACATTACTGGATCTACTGTAATCCTTCTGTTTTTAACAAGTCCTGATGCACAAAATTGTGCTCCCAGTTCAAAGACAAGACATGTAGGTTTAGAGACCCACAGAGGTTCCTATTACATGATTCTGGGGTCAGGTTCCCCACCCCCTGCCCCAAGGTGTTTCCAAACACTTTTTAAATAGGTACTGGAATGGATATGTGTTGCATAGATTTTGTTATTCGTTATTCATTGCTGTCAGGAGAAATCACTGATGGGTCTCATGTCTCAGTGAACAGAGCAGGATGTTCATATGAGAAACACACACTTACATTAGGAGGTTGCAGGAAGCTTCTTCTATTGCCTAATCTTTACCTGAAAAAAGAAAACATAAATTAGAGGTCTTTAATAGAGAGGCTCGCAAAATCATTCAATGGAGATATTAATCCACAAGCGCTTGTTGTGTGGGAAGAGGTGTATTCTCCATGGGAATCTTATTGAACTCCTCAGAACAGAATAGTTCAGTTTGGGGAGCACCTAAATTTCTATTTGACTTCCCCCGCCCATATAGTTACAAAAGCGTACATTACTTTGCAGTACATACTTCTGCCACAAAACCACCAAAGAAAAAAAAATGCAATAATCAGTAACATTTATAGCATCAATTATCAGCTACCTGTTGAATTTCCAGTTTCCAAAATATCTACTTAGTAAACAGTATTGTAATTGGAAAGCTTTACAATCAATACCACGTATTTTCAGATACACAAATTTCACCATAAAGCAAAACCTTGACAAAACTAATGTTTGTTTGGTGAGAAGCTTCAACATTATGTCTTTTCATTCAGGTTTTCTTTTAAGTATCAGCCCAAAAATGATGAATTCTGAATTTTAATTAGATCTCCTCTTCAGAACAAGCCACAACTCTATCCTTACAGATAGCACAGCTAGAACTAATCAATCTTCTAAAAGGGTTACATGAAACAATATTAACTTCCCGCTGCTATAGAGTAAACCAATGCATTTTCTGGAGACTAGAAAAGCAAGGATATTTCTCATTTTTGTATACCACTAGGAGCTCCTTGTTAGGACCTATTTTAGCCACACAAGTATTTTAGCTCCAAGAGTAAGAAAAAAATCCATACCATATAGCTCAGTGCAGACGATGATCAGAGTGATTTTGTAGTGTGCAAGGAAGGGACAATATGACCCTATGCATTTCACTCTCAATTACACTACTCCATTACAGGAGAATGGAGATTAAACATTCCCATCATGCACAAGATGTATGCAGCTGCCTCTTATTATTTGGTGAAGGTCATGAATAAGGCCAAACCTATGACTGTATTCTAGCTAAGTAATTCAGCAGTCCCTTTCTCAAATGTGATTTGATAATGAGTTATTAGGAAATACAAGCCTGGGGTAAGAAATATGCCAATGTTTAGGAGACGAGTACGTGCAACAATCCACACTGTTACTCTAAATTAGTGACATGAAGGTTTCTCTGAGCATAAGTACAAAGCCACCATGAACAGAATTAACCTAATGTGGCATTTTGTCAGTTTACAGAGCGTTTAACAACACTTGAAATTGCTTTACCTAGTAACTCACTGATTCCATTAAATCCATCTATCCAGGTGTGCACTTTGTGGGACAGTCATTTCCTCATCAGTAATTTGTCTATTCTTTTGTTGCCATCAATATGATTTACTGTGATCCAATAAAATTATTTTGGTTTCATAAAAGTAACATAAGCATCTATGAAGAGGAAATATTTTCTTTCAGAAATGTAATTCCAGTGTTTACGGTCAACTTTTGTTGAATCAGAAGAGTAAGGGAATTCATACACTGTTCTGTATTCTTCCAAAGCACCTTTCTCAAATGTAAACAAAAAGTTAGCAACAATGTGCACAACATTAGGTATTAGGAAAGCATAAATTCTAGTTGGTAGGGACACAGTATTTTAGAATACAAGGCCTCCTTCCTTTTTTTTTTTGTTTTTTTTTTGACTACTCATGACCACCCTAGAATGTTCAGTCTAGCACTGGTACCTGGATTAGAACTGCCATATGTCAGAGTTGACACCCAGAGTTTGGGTTACAATGCCCTGAAATGACCACTTGGGACTGCCTTAATATCAGCTACTGGGAGCAATGCCAGAGCAAAATACTCAGCTGACAAGTTTCAGCAGTTTCTGAGCACCACATTTAAACCGGGATCTGTACTAAAGATAAAAAAATAAAAAAAAAAATCTTCCCAAGATTGAGAAGGTAACAAAAGTAACTCCAAGGAAAAATAAGAATAAACTAATTCATGGATAATTTCATAACAATTCTGTGAAACCAAGTCTGGAGAGAAGCTGCAATAACCAACCACTCCAGCAGCAATCCTCAAAGAAAGTCAGAACACTGGGACAGGCTCCTTGAGACAGAGAGGTTTCTTCAGGAACACATCTTCAACATCACCACATTAACATTTGGAATTACAACATCAACAGAGCAATTGTTTGCTTGTTTTTGTCTCCTGCTTTTACTTTTTTGAAACTT
The DNA here is from genome assembly GCF_015220075.1 of Falco rusticolus. Lineage (NCBI taxonomy): Eukaryota > Metazoa > Chordata > Aves > Falconiformes > Falconidae > Falco > Falco rusticolus. The sequence goes on from NC_051190.1 coordinate 14,850,386, forward strand.
CAACAGTTTACTGTCTTAGTGGCTAAAGATCAAGCAAGAATGGATCCTCCTGTCCCAAATATTCTGTGCATACAACGCAGTCCACGTGCCCTGCCCTGAAGGGCCTCCATGGCCCAACACTAGGGACAAATACCAAGTCATATGTAGCTTTTAATATTCACCACTGCCAAGAACAAGGGAAGGAAGATAAATGCTGATTCTCTTTTTTCTGAACTAGAAGGAGATATCTAATAAACCCATTCCAACAGAAAGGGATCATTTTACAGGGCACCAGATCTCTGGAGAGATTATCGTGGATGTTCTTTGCTGGATTTTTTTTTGTTTACTTTTACCATTTCCTTACTTTTTTCCTCTTCCGTTCATGGCTAGCAGATTTAATACTGCTCTTTCAAAAGCCATTATAATTATAGAATCCAAGCTGTTAAAAGAAATCTTAATAAAAAAATCATCCTCACCACATAAAAGGAAACACCAAAATATTTCATCTTCCTTATTAATCCCATTAAAAACCTTCTACTCTTTATCCTGCAAAAAAGCATACCCATATTTTTCCAGCTAACAAATTTGAAAGTATAAAGGCAACTTTAGAGGCCAATTTAAATATGATGTATATATACACACACATATATATTGTGGGTATAAACACTAGTTGTCAAGCCAACATTTTAAAGAGACTGACGAACATTAACAAAAAGCCTAGCCATCTACTAATTAAGCTTTATACTTGAACATATTTCAGGTATGTTTTAGAAATATACTAATATTTCAGTTATTTGACCTTCCTTGATATCACACCTGTTTGTTCCTCAGCATGTCTCAGAATCATTATTTAAGACTAAAGCAGATAGACACATGAAAGATACTTAAAAGTAACCGTCAAAGGTTACATGAAGGATTTCAGCTCATGATATTAAAACTCCATTGGTTCTCAGTTCCATGAATTTTTATTCTGTTGCGTGGCTTCAGTGCCCACCATTTTGATTCTTTGGAATAAAGAACATAGGATTTAAAACCCAAAGGTATAAGCTCAGGTTTACAGGGCAAAACCCAGGACAGCCTTTTAAACAAGAAGTAGCAAGAAACTTGATTCTTGTGGTGGGTTTTTCATCATGAACTAGAGCAATAAATTAGTAATTATCATTAATAATCATGTATCTTCAAGGATGAAGAGGGCTTAAAGAAAAAGTATAGAAAAATCAAAGCAGCAAGCACAAGTTTTATATATCTATCAGGAACTTTTTAGATGGATTTGGCATTTGAAACATTGAAGTGAGGAGACATTCATTTATCTTTGTATATGGTTTTTTTCCCTAAATTTGTCTTCTCAGCAAGTTACTAAGACCAGTGGAATAAAGGCTATAACTTCTTTATGAAAGAGTTTGTATATATTATTTATAAGCTGTTACATAAGCACGTCTACATAACAGGACTGATATTCCATCATTTAAAAAAATGCAGTAACAAGAAGGATTTGTTTGTTCAAAGTATTGTAGATTTTTAAAATTAGCATCTATATTTTTATCCTTTGGACACATCCATAACATTAAGATTTATACTCCTACCAGTAATTTATAGTAAGATATATTCTATATCTAGGATATCTGAATTTCAATGTGGACTGATTTTAATTCCTACTGACATCGGTGCATCCTATTTATTAAGTCCCAGTAAGAACAAATACAGCTCCACAACACCAAGAAACATGTACAGAAGTATGAGACAGGAGCCTAAAGGCTAAAAACTATCCTGAAAGCCTGTCATGCTACCTGCCACAGATGATTTAAAAAAAAAAAACAAACTGATTTATGAAATATTTCATAATGAATCGGTCTTTTGAACTTGTCACTATTTTAATGCTACATCTTGCATCAAAAAATTTCAACCAAAACACTACCATTACCTAAAATATAACCTTCTCCCTACTCCAATCAGACATTCCTAACTGTGAGGTAGGAGCAAACATAACTTACCAAACCCATCCAGGACATTTATTTAGTCCATCACCTATATGCACAGCAAATATGTCAGCTACAAGGTTTAAATTTAGCCACAAAGATCTTTCAGTGTTTCATTCCTGAGAAAAGGCTCACAATTGTAGCTTGCTCTGAGAAAACTGAAATCCAAAGACTACTTACAGAAGCAGTTTTACTGTATGCTTTAGTCATTCTGTTAGTTACAGAGTTTGCTTTTTTTTTATGAAGATATGCAAAACTACATTCTTCTAATGAAGCAGTAAAAACCTGACAACACTTCAAATCGCTTTTACTAAATGGGAGTATTTAATATTTTTCTGTAATTGCTAAACCAAAGACTAATCATACACATCTGTGACAGCTAATGGGTCTGTATTAGTTAAGCTAGTCAGACAGGATTTAACCTTCATTTCTGTTCAGGTGATGTCCACAAATCATTAAAGGAGAGAATTACCTGCAGTGTATCCAAGAATACAGTGCAATTCAGGGGTTAGCGCTGCTTAATAGCTCTACAAAAAATAATAATTTTTTCCTCTTCAGTTTTTTTAAGTTCACTTTGCCTACATACCTACAAAAACCTTAGCAGCAGTTAAGGAATTGGTCATTTAAGACAACTGCCCAGCACGCCAAACACCTTATTTCTATGCTTCCATACTCCCATCTCTTGGACTGATTGTTTCAAGCCTTCCACTTAGAGGACTGGATCAGAGAACTTTTTCCTTGTAGTTTTGTAAGGCAGCTCTCAAAGCAGGTACTGTTGCAGCTTGATTACTCAGCGCTACAGTAATTCAATTTATGATTATGTGGCTTGTCAAACCTATGCTCTCTAACGTGAAAAATTAAAATACACTGAGAAATTCAAATATCTGTAAAGTTCTACCATTGTGTGGGAGTGAGATGAGCTTAGACCAAGTTGAAAACACAGAATAGTTGTTTGAAAACTGAAACTTATTTTTAAAAAAATCCTTATGCACACAAGCCTTAAAGTAGCAGCTTCCAGTAAAAGTCATTTAAGAGCAGCTTCCACTAGAGCAGACTTTAGGATGGATACTTTAACAGATACTGCCACAGTTTAGTGACATGAAAAAAACCAACTATAATACACAATAAAGTAAGAAAATCATAAAGAAATAAAGTAGCAAGTAATTTTTGTAATATCAAAAGTTTCTAGCAAGCTGCTTGAGATTTTTTTTAAACTATCTCATGAAGTTGAATTCCAGCCTACTAGTAAATGGGACTCACTGGGGTAACAGTGTGCTGAGTCTGAGGAAGGAGAAAAATGCCAAGAGGATATATAAACACATTAAACGTAATTTACATTCTGCTGAATTTAGTGTCTGCCAAGTCTGGCATACTGCTTGAAATGTTGTGTTTATCAGACATCTGGGCAAAATTTAGGAAAGTTGGGAGATACAGAAATTTCAAAACCATTTGGAAGAACCTCATAATAATTTGTTGTCATGCTTCATGATAGGTCTTTTTATAACACAATGACTATATGGTCACTATGAAACTATGATAACATTCTAATCCTTGAAAGTAAAAAAAAAAAAAAAGAAAAAACACACCACAAAAACCCCAACTTTTTGCAACTGAGTGTTTAGGGAATTCCAAAAGGATGGGAATATTAAAACACTTAAGTTTTGGAAGACAGTCTGCATCCATAATCTTTAAACCTAAGATTTAGAGAGGTCTGCAGGACAAAAGCAAATAAATATTTTTTCTACCTTTAACATTTTTTCCAGTATTACCTTTTTTTCCCCAGCATTTTTTAAAAATCTTTTATGGGAAGATAAAAATTTCTTGAAAATTGTTGAACACAAATTTGAGTGTTGTTGCAATATTCAACAGTGCATTGTTTAAGGTACTCAGCTTGTGCTGAATAGTCCATAAATACTGAAGAAAGCAAAACTCACAAAAAATGCCCCCACAGATTAGGCCAGTGAACTGGTCTGATCCTTGCCTTGATTATGGCACAGCTTTTTTAGATTTTCATCTTCAATTCTTGCATTTCAGAAATTTCTGTAAAGAGAAGCCAACAACACAAAAAAAGGCTACTGAGCTTATAGTATTCATTTGTGAGTACGATGTAAAGCTTGGCCCATGAAAACAGTCAGCATTCCTCTTGTTTCCAGTAGGGCAGGACTTCGCTTGCACTTCCCGGACCATTATTTTCCTAATAGGTGGGATATCAAACTGCAGCATTTGCAAGATGACCGTACTTGTGGAAGAACATTTTCTCCAAAAAGTAGACATAAAACTGAAGACATACTTGTATCCCCAGGTCTGCTGCAAGCCCAATAGCCAGGGAACATAGTAAACCAAAGAAAAATAAACATGAAAGTTTTATCACCTTGAGACATAACCATGCCCTGTTCTCTCATCTTCCCACAGTTTTGGGGACATGCCTTGTTTCTCATGTGAAAGGCCCGCAATTCCATTCACCCTCTTTAAAATAATTCCTCTATCTATTCTCTCACCACCTTTATACACCTTTTTTTAGAAAAAGACAAAAAGCACCACCACCAAAAGCCCCACCCTCAAAACCCCCTACACAATGCACCCTGAGCATACACAGCCACGGCAGGAAAGCATTTCCCACCATAACTTTGTAGGCTGAACTTTGAACCTATAGCTCCTAGGAGTCCTGCTGAGTCTAGCTCAGTAAGTAGCTATACCTCCGCTAGTAGAGAGAAATGTGAGTTTTAAAACAAGACTAATGCTCAGAATCCTGGCCAAATAAGGCAAAACCTCAACAAGTCACATTCTCCTGTACTTCGGATGGTTTCCAGTAAGCCCAGAGCCACATATTAAAACCACCTGAAAGTGCTGATGGCTTGAATTCACCAGACGAAAAACTGAGATTACAATGGGCTAAAAGGAACCAGGCTAAACACAACAAAACCTTTATGTTTCAACAAATATTTGCCCAAAGGCTACAACTGAAGTCTCTGGTTAATAACTTGATCACCTCACAGATATATAGCTTATGTCAGCATGTGGTCCCACACCCACTACTCTAATCCCATTCCTGGAACTACCTAATGGTTTTTTACTTTCATGCTTTTTCTTTCCTGAATAAACGTTTCTTTAGCTAAAAGCATGTCTTGGCTACACCAGAGATTTCAGACTGTATTTTGCTACACAATATAAAGTAGCAAACACACTTTTGGCCTGTACAAAACAAAAAAAAATAAATAAATAAATCTAAGGTTGTACAGAAATCCCAAAGCCTCAAATACACTATCAGCCAGTTCCCTCCCAGAGCAGGCTGCTGCTGCCCTGATGGTTTTCAATTCCTGTTGGGAATAATCCATAAAATGTTCAGGAAAAAAAGCATCTAGAAATGTCCATTATGTTTTTCATGCTTATCTGGGGAGGTCTCTTCTTTAGTTAAGAGAATAATTTCAAGCAAAGGTTAATTACGCACTAGCCTTCTAAGAGCCTATAAAGGATTTACAATAGGTTGTTGGCATCATGTTGTAGCACTGATCACCTCCCTGCATGCCTGCAAAAAAACTTCAGATTTAGCTCTGCATAAAGCAGCTATCAACTTTTTCCTTATTCTCCCTTTAATTAAAAAAGAAAAAAAAACAAACAACAAACCAGAAAACCTACTGTTCTGCAGTCTAAATTCATTAACAGGCTACACATAGCAATGAATTGCAGATCTCCTAGAATCAGTGGCAAAGCCTCTGTTAACTTGAAATCAGCCCAGATTTGTCCAAAAGGAGTGAAGTAAAAGAATGACATCTAAGGTTCTCAAGGTTACATAGAAAATATGAACAAAGGGGAAAGTTCTTTTACCAGCAGCTCCCTGCAGCTTTCCTTCACAGCCCACGTTCATCCACCCAAGGAGCCTGAGGCAGTGACCTGCTGGCAGCCACACACAGAATTCACTTCTGTCCTAGAAGCAACTTCACCCAACTCCACTAGTCAATACTCGTTATTGATAGGTGAATATGCAGCCTAGATACCATATTCTTAAGTTTGTGAATTTTCAGGATTTCAGAACAATATTAATAAAGACTATGAAAGGCCTGATTCATTACTGGAAATAGACTAAAACTTTTCATGGGATAAATTAGTCTTTTTATAAATATTCATAGCAACAGAAGACTATGAGAAAAAAAGTTATTGAAAAACTGAATACACCACAGGTATCTTTCAGGTACCATATCTACCATGTATATATTTTTTAATGCTGCACATGCCTAATTATGTTACAAACCATAATGGGACTACAGAGGTAGTTGGGTACAAATCACAAATAAAAGCATGGTTCTGAACTGCATCAATACAAGAATTGCTCTAGCAGAGCTCAGAGTAGCATGTGTGCAAAGAAGTTCAAAACAGAGTAAACAGATTAATATCTTATGCACATTTAAAATCTGTAACACTAGTTAAGCATTTATGAGCTAAATTACAGGTCCATGTTTTGAGTTTGGATTAACAATAAAGCAAACCTCACGCAACACAAATGTTACAAAAAAGCAGCCAACGTAAAATTCACATTTTGTCTTTTTGCCAGATGATAAAAATGATTCCCCACATGGAAATTAGATTCTTCAGACCTACCATACTGAATCATTTAATTTGTCTAAGTACTCCTAATGCAGTTGCACACTGCAATGAGCATTTGAATTTTAGATTAAGCAAATGAAGGGCAAGGTATCTCTTCATACACAGTTAGAGACTACTTAACAGCAGGGTGCCACATTGCTTATAGAGACAGACAGTAACCTAGCGCAATTTTTCATCTAGCCATCAGAAAAACAGATGTATCTTTTACCAATATTGGTTTTACTTAAATAGCTTCCCTCTTATATGTAACACTGTCTCATAGCTAATGCATAGAAATAACCTGGTATAGGGTAACTACAATTTCTATTTTGACTCACTGCCATTCAAACTTTCACCCCATTCTAACTTTTAAAGGTCTCTTTAAATAAATTAGTTCTGTTTAGGCAGGGCAGGTCTTCCAACTGTCAAGTTTAAAGTTTGAACACAGAGTATTTAGAGAGAAGTTAAATGATCTTAAAATCTCTTAATAGTCTTAAACTACTTAGTGCATATTTACTAACCCTAAGCAGCTCAGGCACGGCTGAAATAATTCTAAGTATACTTTGTGTTCCATTAAACAAAAAAAAAAAAAAAAATAGAAGAGCAGAAGTCTAGGCAAAAGGTTTCTAAATTATATCATAAAGCCTTTATTAATAGTCTGAGTTATTGCTACCCTTTTTTACCAACAATTAGAAGTAAAATAGACCCTGAACGCTACTCATCATAGATCATGCAGGCACTCAACTATGACCTGGAGATATCATCATCATCACAACAACAAGAATTACAATAATAATACAAAAAAGTAGTGCCATCTTCAGTACTTCATCTAATTACGAGTGAATGCAGACATCAGTTTAGTGAGAACTGAATACTCCATTGCTTTCTGGAGAAAGAGAGATCACCTATTAGATTTAAGTGGCCAGAAGATGTTGTCAACAAAAGGAAATAAATTGAAAACATCATCAGACAGATGAAAGGCTGTTATGCAGGGGAGAGAAATTTCTAATATGAGGATTAGAATATACTTAAAATCCATTTGACACCTTCTTTCCCCAACCACATTCTCACTATCAATTGCTCTGTTTCATGTGGTTTTAATGTATACTGGTCATTCTCATGTTACCATAAGCACGATCTTACTCATTTTAAGCAAAGAACCCAGTCCTGAGTTAATTATCCTACAGCCTGGCAGGTCTGCAGGCATTTTGTGACCCTTACATGGTAACGTGCACTGTGTTCAGTAATACCACCCCAGTCATTAGGTAAATGGGGGGCACTGACAGTTTTCCATAGGCATCAGAAGCATGCACGTGGTTATTGCAGAGGTTTAACTCCACAGTCCTGCATGGCTCTAAAATCCATGAAAAGGATGAAAAACAGTTGAACAGAGATTAAACATCTGCGCACTATCCAAGTGCGCCTTGTCTCAAGTACAGCTGGATATCTTGGAAAAGACTCAGTGGATGGGCTAGGTTAAAGTGAAATATTTTAGTACTAAGTCTCTCAGAAGTGGTCTGATTGCTTGAATGACTGTTTCTTGTCCTACTACACTATTTAGGAACTGCATGGGATAAGTTAGCAAGTCACCTGCTTTCCCTGACAACTAAACACAGAACGGTTTACTGGTACTACAAATACTAGACGGGAAAAGATTTTTAACAATCTGCAGTGCACCTGGAAACCTAACACAGGGCTTCATGTCTACTGCCAGTAGACTTCAGTTAGAGAAAACTGAAGTTATATTTGCTAGCCCTATAAGACAAGCTGTCACTTTGTCAAATGATTTCTTACTAAACCTGACTGCAAGCATAAAGCATTAACATAATTCATTAGAACAATTAGAATGCATCCTTGTTGTCTTCTAATTGGATTGTTCCTTACACTAGTAATTGCATCAGACAAGAAAAGAATAACAACTTCAGATTTCTATAATCATCTGTAGAGAACGTGAGAGAAGAATGATCAATAATGCTAATCTACTGGAACACAAATTCCCAGAAAGAGATATTTTCTCATGAGTTATTTTTTAAATAATCAGCATTATTTCTCAAAGTCTATGTTACTCCCATGCGTACTTAAAAAAGCATGAGCAGACACTGAAATAATCAGAAACACTGAATGATAACTGTACTTGGAGGGCTTCTGGGCAAAAGGCACATTACCATCTTCTCCCACTGGCTACAGACGTGGTAGTGAGAGCTATCATTACATTATCTTTATACAGACAAAGGGAAGAAAGTGGTGCAGATCAGCCCTCCTCCCCCATACTTCCAATAGCAGAGATGTTCCAAAACATCTGATTACTTCTAATATCTAAAAAGAGTATCTTTCCAATTATTTTCTCAGTGGCAATACCATCAACTGTAACAGAAAACTGTTCACCCACACAGGCTTTTTTTAACCATTGCCAAACTTCTCGGAACTTTGTTAGCACTCTGCATTGACTATGTCAATCAAAGTTGTCCTCAGCTTTAAGAATCATTAAATATTTTACAGCTAGGGAAAAAAAATAGCACGAAGGAAAGCAGGGGAGGATGCAAAAACAAAGAATGAAATCCAGCAAAAATATAAATACAAACAGAAGTAAAAACTCCAAAAGCAGAGCACAAAAAGATACCATCTGATTTCTCCACATTAATGGAAGTAGCCCTGCAGCTGGAGGACATCTCATAGAGCAAGAAGGCAGAGCAGTGTCAACTTTTATTATACTCCTGGTCCATCCTTTTCCTACCAACGTGAAACCTGTACGCAAATTGTAACATCATTGTTGGTTATTTAATTTAACATTAAGAACTACAAAGCGTGTTAAGCACACCATTTTTCAGGATTGTACTCGAGAAACAGGTGACACATGAACTATTATATCTGCTACATTCCATCCTTCAAGCTGTCCCATTCACTCCAAGAGGGGAATACTCCAAATCTTTAACAGTTTTTCACTATAAGGATCCTACTTTTTTTTTCCCTGTATTTCTGCAAAATCCTTGGGGAGGTCTTACAGTCCACTTTCACATTTCACCCACTTAACTATTAGCTTTGGGTGAGAAGAATCGAGAGGCAAAATGGTTTGTAGCACTTTACCTCAAGGTAGTCTCTGGACATTACTGAAATCCAGAGCCTTTAAAAAGCCATCACCCCAGTAAATACCATAATAGCCAACGAGAAACCACACATGAGAAGAACCCAGGTTCTAATGAGGGCACTCTAATCTAATAAAATTCAGATCATGTAAAATAAGGAATGGGAAATAACACTGGATCAGGGAAAAGCAAACTCATGGCCAAAAAGCTAATGAAGCAAACCAGAGGAATACCAGTTTTAAAACTGGAACTTTGAAGAAGAGGAAAAAGCTTACTGAACTTTGGTAATTCACATAAGTTTAAAAGTAAAAATAAAGGTAGGGAAGAGACTGAAGAAAGTGAACAGATGAAGGTAATTACTAAGCATTTTAGTGGACTTCAGCTGGGGTTGATTTCATTACACCTCTGTATGGGATTCTAGAATTTATGGTAACGGATAACACAACAGAAAGTTCTGCAACCCCTCCTAAGACTTCTACTTTATCTAAACTGAAGATAAAGCCTGTAGACCATTTGAACAGTAGACAGTATTTTAATAGTTTTCTTAAATTGTCCATCTTAGGAAGAGGGGTTTTCTTCTGAAGATTAAACACTTCCAGTTTATTTCCCCTAAGCAGTGTTTTGTACCTTGATTAATGGGAATTAAATCCACACTGACTGACAATTTCTAGACAGACACCTTCCCCAGCAGAATCTAGGGTCAATATACTTCATTCCCATTATCTCTTCTTATATATCTGTTCTAGGATCTTCTACAGAGTTTTACAAATCTCAGACCTTTCACCACAGTTGTACTTTTCCAGTTAAGATAATCAAGTTGTCCAAAGGCAAGAGATCTTTGAGCAACTTGAAGCATATTAGCCTTGTCCAACCTAAACCAAAAACTTCATGGAAATACATAATTCATACCATACACTTCCATGCTTGTCCTTCCTTTTAGGGTGATCATATCTCAATCTAAATTACATTAGAATTTTTTTTCATATAAACCCAGAAATTCAAAAACCAAATAATTCCACACCACAACCTTTAAACAAATCACACTCATCTTTTACCCAGAGAAGTATCTGGAGGTCTACTTGAAATAAGAAAAAAGCAGCCAGATGAAACAGCCTTCATCGTGCCCTGCTAAAACTGAAGTCTGGGCCAAAACTTTAATCTTCTGTGGCTTCCCAATAGAGTGCAAGGCTTAATCCATAGGGTTTAAAAGATGGACATACAATCTGGGATAAGCCTGAAATCATCTGAAATCTTCACCTGGCGCTCAGCTGTTCATTTGTGCCTTTTATAATTAGAAATGAGAAAGAACATATGCAAGTGATAAATGCAGCACAAAACCTCAAATTTCCCTTCCTCACAACACAAAGCTCTCAAGTTTGCATAACAGACCTTCTAGTGGGAAGGAGGCCAACATTTAAGTGTGATGGTTTAACCCCAACACCAACTAAGCCCCACACGTTAGGATGAGGGAGAGAATTGGAAGTGAGAAAACTCACAGGCTGAGATCAAGACAGTTTAATAGGTAAAGCAAAAGCCAGACACACACGCAAGCAAAGCAGAGAATTCATTCACCACTTCCCATGGGCGGGCAGGCGCTCAGCCATCGCCAGGACAGCAGGGCTCCAGCACGTGTAGCGGTTACTTGGGAAGACAAACATCATCACTCAGAATATCCCTCCCCTTCCTCCTTCTTCCCCAGCTTTACATGCTGAGCATGACACCATATGGTGTGGGACAGCCCTTGGGTCAGCTGTCCCGGCTGTGTCCCCTCCCGACCCCTTGTGCCCCCCCAGCCTCCTCGCTGCTGGGGGGGTGAGGAGCAGAGAAGCCCTTGGCGCTCTGTAAGCGCTGCCCAGCAGTAACGAAAACATTGGTGTGTTACCAACGCTGCGTCCAGCACAAAGCCAAAGCACAGCCCGTACCAGCTACTGTGAAGAAAGTTAACTCTACCCCAGCCAAAACCAGCACAATAAGATACGTGCTTACATGAACACAACACACATTTCCCTCCCTACTGTGGGGTTAACCACTGGATCCACACAACTTGTAAGGCCCAGAGTTTAAGATGCTCCCTTCCCTCCAGGGCCACAGGGAATATAGGGCCTGATTACTGATCATGAAAATAAAGAGGTAAGATCTAATCTATCCTGAAGTCTCAAAAGCTGAAAATATTGTTATTTTTGAGGCAGAGTAACTAAGGAAAGCTCAGATCAGGAAGTGGTCCCTAAATCAATGTGTTATCTTAAAAGTAAAATTATCATTTTATGTTATAAAAAATAAATGCCCTCAGCAGCCCTCATTATCATTTCAGCAATGAAGATCTGGATAAAAATATGCAGCAGTTTTTTCAGTGCTCACTCTGGAACAACTGCAGCTGTTAAACTCAAGTAGAAAATTCAGCCTTTCACATTCTTTACTTTCAAGGATACCTCAGACAAGCAAAGACCTGACTTATCTATTGATAGCTCTGCCAGCTTCCCTAAATGGACTGCAAATAATTTTCTGAAAGCTTTGTAAAAGTCTAGGCACTTTTCAATGCAGTAAAAAGACAACAATCTTGAATTTCTTTTCCATCAGACATTTCCACATCAGTGAAACCGTGCTGCGCTAGGCAAATAGGAGATGATACTGTACAAGTGATTGCACCTATCTTCAGTAAAGAAGATACTGAGAATAAGTTTTTCTAAGAGTCGTCCCAAGTCTAAAGTCCTTTTATCTTCTTGGGAGTTTAGAGTTTGTTTAGGGTGTTTATATGGTTTTTGAGGGGTTTACAGGGACAGGGGGAGAAAGGAGAAAGAGGAGTTACACACCTTTCAGAATGCGACAACAAAAAAATCACAGCTAATTGCATCCTATGCATTTAACAGACACTAAATTCAAGATGTAAAATAGCTGTAAAGAGATACTTACCATTTAGAAAACAGACCTAAATCTAATCCTAACAGACTTTTCCCAGCCCACTAACAGGAAGGCACCCTACAGTGAGCCAACATGGTTAACTGCTGATGGAGAGTTCACATTTTATGAATCCAATGGATTTGTAACTGAAGCAAACAACATTACTATACCTAGGAATTCACATCTGAAAAAAGAAAAAAAAAAAAAAAAAGATTTACAATGGTTCGCTCAACTGCAACTGCAGGAGAGATCTAAGTTTTATACCAGTTAACTGGCAGTAGAACAAACCCACAAAGAACATGAATGACCTGAAGGTACAGAATTACACAAGTGAGACCACAAAGACACAAACATATACAAAGGAACAAAAGAAATATGTGAAGCCAAACAAAAAGAATAACAGTCCACATAGAAAGACAGCATTGCTACCAGAACCAAGTGGCACCAAATTCTCTTGAAGCTGTGCTGTTCTTGTCTCCACCACCTAATCAAAAAGTACAGGAATTTCCAGCTGGAGTACAAGTTGAAGTAAAAACAAGAAATTCACTTGACAAAACCTTATTTTTTAAAAAATACCCAAGGAATTTGGAGATTCTCGCCACATCACCTATTTCCCATTGTTTTTGTGCAAAGCTTCCCATTGAAAACTCACCCACAGGAGTTTCACACAGTCTCACACAGAAACAAATTTGCCACAACAAAACTAAAGTAAACACTAAAAATGAGGAGATTTTCCAAATCTATACATCGGAATATCAAGGTGCAATTTGGAGACAAAGAAATTTGGAGAAATTTGTTGCATAGATTTTCATTAAGGATTAGCTTTAAGTATTGTAAGTTTGTAAAGTCAGTATATTCCTATAAGCCTGTTAACAAACCACAGATATAGATATGCTACCATTTGGTGTGTTCATACATTATTTATAAAGTAGCTTTAAAACTCCATAATAAAAGCTACAACCAATAATCTCAATGAAGCAGCTGTCATCAGCAGTCTGCAGGAAGTCTGAGAAAACAGGCAGTAGCATCGAATCTTTAAGAACTCTCCTCTACCACCTTCCACAATTATCTTCAATATAAATTACAGTCTCCTCAGTGACTGCTTCAAGTTGTGCTTTTTTTTTTTTTTCCTTTTCTGATTTTTTTCCCCTTTTAATTCCTTTAATTAATGACACAAAACAAAGATACAGTTTTTCCAAAAATAGAGGGGGGGGGGAAACCACCAAGTACTTAATGCTTTTGTTTAAGAGCATCCCTGGAGAGATTTGCTTCCTGAACTGCCCCTTTCACAGCAGAAAGTTTGACTCATGCTACAGATAACTCTGAGGTTTGAAATTGCTTAGAAAAAAAAAAAAAAAAACCCAAAAAAAAACCCATGAAAAAACTTTGTTTAGTTTACATTTCACAGAAAATTCCTTTCCAGACCTTATTCAGCAGGCATAATTTTATCATGTAGTCACTAGATTGAGATTCATGTTACCTGAGTTCAGCACTTTGCTTTGTCACAGACTTCAAGACTAGTTTTTCCACACAACACTTTATCTTTTTGTGGCTGTAATGAGGGCCAGTTCATTGATGGCTATAGAGCATTCAGATGTCAAGAGTAGAAAAGGAGGAAAAAGGCAAACACAGGGATATCCGCAGTTCACTAGCATCTGGAGGCTTTCCAGCCGTTCGCAAACTCAGAACATTATTGCAGTCCAAACAAGCAGTTGCTATTTTTCAGAACGAAAATAACATGTTAAGTACAAATTTACATCAATGCCTGCAACCCTAGAGGATTTAAAAAATAAGGTTTGAATGCACACCAGAACTTACAGGGCTTTGAACATGAAAAGGCCTAAAATAACCTCTTCCCTCCACAAATACCAATGTAAAAACAAACAATCTAAGAAATATGTATCTGTGTTATTATTTGCAATATCAAAGACACACAAAACCCCATAAAAAACATTCAAATAATTTTTTCAGCTACTGAAGGGTGATTGTTTTATTTCAATGCATCAAAAACTGAATTTTAATATTTTACTAATCTAAAATAAGTTTTATAGATGAAAGAAAATAATCCTTCAGTTACACAGATTCTCTGGAAAAGATTTGCTGGTGTTAGTTGTGTAGGTCACAGACAAAAGAGAAGGACAAATTTTAACTGAATCAAATTTCTGTGTGCATGTTTAAACTTGTCATTGCTGAGAATCAGTTATAGGAATAGTAAGCTTCTTGTATTTGTAAAAGTACATTAAATTAATAAGAACACTGAAAAATATTCTCATATTAAGGACATTATATCATGCATTTTTTAAAAAGGAGCATCCATTGCAAGTGCAAGGTATTAAGGACTGACATGAAGGCCACTGTTTATTTATTTATTTAACCATTATAACAACAGTTGGCATTTACATGCAGCAAAAAGGAACAGTGAGCAAAAAGCACTATTATCACCTACTACGGAAACCCACATTTACACACAGAAAAGGCATTCTATTCAGCTGCCTGAACTACATTAGCATCACCTATTTGCATCACTTCTTTTGGAAACAGATTCAGAAATGTCCAGTAGTAAGATAATGTTGAATTGGCACTTTGACCATCTGGAGCAGAAGTTAATTCTTTGTTGTATTTTAACCTTATGTAAACATGTAGTCAAAGAGAAAAGCAGATCGATTTACCTCTTTGTACCAGATAAACTTGCGAACCAATTTTCCTCTTAATAAATACCCCACACAGAGACAAATTTGCCACAACAAAACTAAAACGAACACTAAAAAAGAGGAAATTTTCCAAATCTATCTTAAGGGTCAAAGCAACAGATCTGATCTTGACAGTCCTTATAGATATAAATGATATACATAGATAGCCACTAAAAACAGGATTTACTTTTCAGGATCCTTCACAAATGTATTTTCCCCCATCAACCCAGAAGTACCATAGTTTCCCACTAGTTTCCCACATCCATTTGCTGCACAGACCAGAGGTTCCTGGCTTGTTTCTTAATGTATGGAAAGGGTTGCAACCCCTCACACTCCTCCACATCAGCTAAAGCCACCACTGTTCCTCACAACAGGCTGCAGCAGTGGCCATCAACCTTCCAAGCTACACTACTTTCATCTGGCTATTTCCACACCACATATGTCCCAGTAATCCTACTCCAGGTAGCAGGGACCAGACACATCTCACTAGCTCTGCACACAGGCAGCACAGAACTGGCCAACCTTATGTGTTAGGTCCCTACTCTGGGTCTCACTTGCTACACACTTGTTCCTTTGTAGTGTGGCTTACCTGCCTGGCTAAGAAACAATACGTTTCCTACATTACAAACCAAAGGTCAACACACAACAAGTTACCAAGATATTTCAGAAGTCTACATTGCCTGTCAGCAAGAGAATGAAAAAGAGAACACTGAAAACTTGTTCCCAAGGCAGGCGTCCTGTAAAGGACTGAGCTCCTTCAGCAGTAGCACAGTGTATAAAAGGGGTCATTTAAAAACAAAAAGAAATTGCATTACTGGCAAAGGCATGATGAGACACATTAAACATGGATCATAATAATTAAAATACAGAAGAAAAATCTGTAAGTTACTCAACTCCTAGCTAGTTTTAGATGAAAATGAAATCCTGTGCGTAGCAAGTCAGCATGATCTGGTGTTACACATTTTCAAACTATTTAATGAACCTTTTCATTGCTGTTATTTGTAGTTTGAAGAATAATTTACAAAGAAAGAAGTGTTTTAAAGCATGATATTTAGCCAAAAAAGACTTAAAGCCTGGCAATAACTCTGAACTCCTTGCACGTCCATCACATCTGTCATCCCAAAGATGAGTAGAAGCAGAGATCATATGTCAAGCAAAGATGAGATGGGAAAAGATGCCCAGTCTGGGGAAGAGGGAGAGGAAGCAAGGGGAAATGGATTAAATTAGTTCACTTAGCAATTGCTATGAAAAAATTAAGTACTGCAGGCTGGAGTAATAGCTGATTTTTAGTAACTGGATTCTGCACAAGATATTGCAAACAGTTCGAATTTCCTGTTGGTTTTTTTGTTTGGTTTTTTTTTTCATATAGAAACTTTAGCATTATTAGTAATAACAGCAGCACTGCTAAAGCACCACCTTACTCTTAGGATAAAAATACTTTGCACTAATATTGAACAAAGGGGAAATACAGATCCTACAGTCCACGTATGCAAGCTAATGAACTAGGAGAACAGGTAGGTAATAAGTGGTAGATACTTTAAGTCTTCTACCTGAACTGGCTCTCTGAAACCAACAGAAGGCCAGGATATCAACTCAGAATCTCTCCTGAAGAAGATCCAAAGGGCTTTCCTTAGGGAGGAGCTCCATTCCATCCCAAAACTGAAGAAAGCCAAAACCACTCTCAGAACAGCTGAGGCTCTTCAGACACAAATGCAGAATTAGAAAGTCTAAACATGGAACCTCATGATTTTTCTCTCTGCAAAAAACACACAGCATTTTATTGGTTTTTGCATGTTTGAATATTTTTCAACTGTTCTACTTGTTCAGCATGCCTACTGTATCTTCTGTGGGAATAACACAGAATGTAAACGTGCTTGTAATGTAATGCTAGACACTTCTAATTCCTACCAGTCTGGTTCTCCATTAATCTTCACCTACATCTTATGCATCGGCAACTGTAAACAAACTGAGATTTCACAGAAATCTGATAACTACATCTTTTAAGTGTTTTGATGCAATGCAAGCTTAAAGCAATGTCTAATCAGTTTTTCTAAGAAGGAATAATATTCTGTGAACCACTGCAAGACCTACAGTGGTGTGGTTGGAAAGGAAAATGTTGACTTTGACTTAAGTATTTTAATAACCTCTACTAAGTAACTGGCATTTTGCACCAAGATCTGCAAAAGTAAGGATCAGACACTAAAAAGAAACAATACATGACATCTTAATGTGAGAGGAATCTTATCTCAATCTTAAAACTTTTCATGCATGAATTTACTGCTAGAACTTTGGAAGCCTGTATGAGCCAGTTCCCCTAGATCACTGTGACACCTGTAACACTATATGATATACAACATCATTAAATACACAAATGTCTAAGCCATATATCTGAATTTCTACACCATAAAGCGCAGTGTGCTCAAATAATTTGAAAAAAGTATATGCCTGACAATTCTGTAAAGCTAACCCAGTTGCCATGCATTCCTAAAACAAGCACAAAACCTTAAATAAAGGAAAGCCACCTTTCAGAATTTCTCAGTCAAGTTGGTAAGAAGGAAACATGCTATTATTAAGATGAGACAAAAATGTTTTACCCATTTGGCATGGAAGTATCCACTCCCTTAAAACACTGACAGATGTTCAGTGAAATGTTACACCATCTATGCCATTTACTATAGTCTGCTGTCAAGATCTTCAGCAAACTTATTACCTCCTCTGGCAGTTCTGCTGTTGCACTGAAAGCTTATCTGAACAGCACTTAACATCTTGTTCTGCAGTACAGCTGGGTAATGTAAGGCCAACACTGCAGCTTTCGTTTTCTGTTTCCCTGCCCTTATTAGGATCTCAATCCAAATGTTTCAAAGATAATTATTACATCATGGCTTTCAAGCAGACATATAAGTACCTATACAAACAGATTTTACACAAATAATTTTACAAGTCTATGGCTGGTAAGCTTAAACCAGCCCAGTAGTCACAGTTGAAGTGTGCTTGGAGATGATGTAGTTTTTCTCCCTTTTTCTTGGAACACAACGGCAGAAGGTCTTAGTATTCCTCAAGCTCTTGAGGATCCTGTCACAGACACGATCTTGAACTCCAGAACTTTGGAGCAAATGCAAAATTATCCTAAGATATTTTCAAAACTTCCCATAATCCACAACATACATTAGGCGTAAATGTATTATTCTAGGAATAATACATATAGGCTTGGCAGAGCCAAGCTGAACAAGAATGAAATAGCAAACATTGTAGAAGGAGAAAGCTTTTAGACATCTTCTCAAAATTATTCAAATTAGACGTTGCTGAGTGTTTCTAAACATTTCTTAACCTTTATGACCAAAGCCTTTTCTCTCAGCTACCCTCTTTTACCTTAAATGTTTCTTGTTTTTTTAAAGCTGTGATACAAGAATGAGTAGGCTTAGAAGTCTAGCTTAAGAAAGAACACAGGGAATTGAGCTGAACCTTAGTTTTGGCTAGAATTCAAAGTTGATGTTCAGGCAAGCTATATAAACTGTATATACATAAAACAAGGTCTGCACTGGCCCAACTACATCAGTTATGAGAAACGAGGTGCAACCACTGACCACACTTCTAAGCTCAGCAAGAATTTTTATGAGGAAAATTGTCTTTTCACAAACAGCACACTCTACATACAGGTAATGGACAGAATAAACTGTAGCAGCAACAGTACAGTTCTTAGTTGCATTTATCTTATGGGTGCTATTGCAGCAAACTTTCCCTTATCCAGACCCACCAACAGAATGGCAAACAATTCAAGAGTTTTCTAAGTTGAAATATGTTAATTAGTGATGTAGTATTAACTTGATCCTATCCATAAAAGCCATAGAATAGTTACTTTTTACTGACATAAATCAGCATTACAGGATAGTAAAACCTAGGGAAGAATAATTATACCAACATAAGAATATTCAGTGGTGTAGCTGCATTCAGAAGAATCAAAGAAAACATTTTCCTAATATAAATATGCTGTCATAAGAAAAGCAGAAGAAAAGTAGTAAAAATGTGCATTTCAATACAGCAGAAGTAATACCCACATTTAACAAGATTCTTCAAGTTTCTCAAGGGAGTTGTTTATTTGTAACACAAAACTCTATCATTTCTTGTTTCCATTATGTCATGTGTCATTTGTCTTTCGGAAAGAAATCTGTTATCAATATCTATTTTACTGTTCAGTAAATTTTCATTACATATGCCATTATGTCTACATTCTGTTATTTCCCTGGTAAACTTGCCACTTTTGATATTTTCTAAACAGTGATATGTATTTAAATTCACACACAAAAAAAGAATCCCATAAGTGGAAATCCTTGTCTAGGCAGCCTTCTTACCAACAACTAGCATTTCTTTTATTTAAGAATAAATAAATTATTTGCAAAACAAATTATGTCTACAGTGGACTGACGATTTAGTTTCTTTGGAAAAGCACTCACAGGTTTGTTTGTTTTACTTTAAAGGATGATAAAAGTTTTTAGCCCAGGGCCTGGCGATGGAAATCAGCCAAAACCTTTTAACCTGGAATCACTTACAGGCCTTCACCCAAAGCACCGAAATCAATTTACCAAACAGGATTTTAACATATCTGCAGTCACAGGCAGAGTACAGAAAGTATTTCTATCCATTATAAAAAAACAATCCTCCAAGCCAGCAAACTTATGTCATACATAAAACCACTGCATTAAAATTCAGAGGTGTATCTCTCTTAGGCCTTTAGAATACCGCTGATCTCTGAGCTTCAGATAGCTTTTCTCGTGCACACATTTCACATGGTTTCAGATGACAGAAGCAGTTTGAATTTCTTTAATTATTGGTCTGCTTTTCAAATCCCTATGGTGACATTGTTTCAAGCTGATGCTGTAAATTTAGAATTGAAAACCACTTCTGAAATAGTCACACCAGTGCACCATTTCTTCTTTGGTCTAGAGGAATCATGCCATTGTATTGTGGAACAAGACAGAACAGCACAAAAATGTTGTATAGACACATATTTTTCAACACTAATCAAAAGTTACCCATCTCAAAAAAAGCCTTAAGACAAGCATGTTAGAATGGCTTATTAGTATACAATTCTAAGTTTATTACTAATATTTTTAATGTCTTTTGTTCTTTTGAAGCACCACTTCAGAATTCTTTTTTTCAAACACCACCACCACCACCCAAATGATAAAATTCATCATATCCTTACTGATGGCCTCTTGAGGGGAACTTATTTTTAAAATAAATACATATGGAAGTCAATCTTTACATAATATAAATAAAACTAGTCTAAGTAACACTGCCTTCTAATTTATCTTCCCAACACCATAGGTCTACCACTCCTGCCAGTGACATTCCTGTTTCCTGTGTTGTTATATCAAAGTGAAGAGACTCTCTTTTTGGAGTGATTCTGATGAAGGCATTCTAAGGGGGCACTAAAGTCAGGAATAAGTAGTTTCTACAGTTTTGAAGAATGTTTCAGATCAACACACATTTATGAGTGATCAGATTTCAGGATAATATTTGCATTTACATGTTAAAGTATGTCAAGGCTTTTGTCTTGCTTGTCTATACACCAAATGACTGCAGGTGTCAAATTTACTTACATTTTCTGATCCTGTTTAAGTACAGGAGTCTTGAAAAAACACGTATTTTGTTCCTGTTGAAAAAAGTAGTAGTGTTAACACCTCACCCCCCCTACCTCCCCATCTTTGTAATTCTATATAAAATAAGACAAGTAGAAAGAGTGACAAAAAGAAAAGGAACTATTCCTCCAAGGAAGTGCTTTAATGAAATCGAAAAAGACATAAATATCTCTGGATGCCTTGTGTGGAACATGGGAAGTCACATGAAGAAAAAATAGAAGGAACTTGAAAGCTTAGTAAAGCATTCTGTGCCCTGTCAGAAAAGGCTTCTAAATAAAAGAAAAAAGTTACTGCCTTAAGGGAAACCTGCATTTTCTTTGCTGTTTTCTGTTTTCCATCAGGCTTTCCTGCTACAGTGACACTTTTTAGCAAGACAGTGTCAACAGGCTTCAATGTATGGAGAACGAGCATACAACAACGTAACGTATCCAGGCTGTCAGATGGAGTATGTAAATTGGTTTAAATTAATTGGCAAAAGCTATCTGTACACATATAGTAAACTTCTACTTAGACGCTAATAAACCCTTATCACCAATTAAGAACATATATTCCATTTTAACCACTACCAGACTCTTCAGGTGCTCATTCAGATCAAGACAGATAGTAAGAATCACTGAAATCACTCTTACAGTAAATAAAGAATGCTTATGCTTTAGGCAAAACGCCACTCAAAATATTCCAAACTGGACTTAATATCACAGTAAGGAGGCCAGAGGTGGTGTTGGGGAGCATGAACAATAGATATCCTGCTGGGGATATACACCAAAGGACTCAGAAATACGTACAACCACGGCAGAAGTTCATACCGATAGTGGTTTGAGTCAGAGTCCATTGAAATCAATGGAATGAAAAATCTAGCCTGAATGTCAGATACTGAGAAATTGCTCACAACTTAAATGGTATAATTTCACATACAACTGCAAGTTTAAGAAGAAATGATAACAAGAACGTATGCCTTTTATTTCTTCCTGAAATATCTCAAGGGCAAGTGTCAAGACGATGAGGCCAGGCTCCCTTCAGTAGTGCCCAGGAAGAAGACAAGGGGCAATGTGTACGGACTGTAACACAGGGAGTTCCATCTGAATATGAAGAAAACTACCTTAGAGTGACAGAGCACTGGAACAGGCTGCCCAGAGAGGCTGTGGAGTCTCCTCCTCTGGAGGCTTTCAAAACCCACCTGGACATGAGGCTGTGCAACCTCTTCTGGGAGAACCTGCTTTAGCAGGGATGTGGACTAGATCTCCAGTGATCCCTTCCAAACCTGACCTTTCTGTGATTCTTTGAAATTATTTTTCACATATTTTTCAAGTTATCCAATAAAATGAAGATTAATTCATAGCAATGGTTTATGGTTTTGCAAGTTTCTTTTTTGTGTCTCTGGTTGTTAGTCAACTCTGCAAGTGCCATAAGAAAACTCCCTGCAACCTGTTAGTATCTGCAGTCAACAACTATTAGATCTGCTAATGATCTTATTTCAGTGAAAGTAGGCAAAATTAATAATTCAATTAGCAAACTAGGTTGCACTCAATCACTTCGCTGCTGTTTGGCTTGAACTATGAAACAGGGAAACAGATTTATCTGTGAAAATTAACGGGTATCCTGTGTTACACATTTTTTCATGCAGTTATGCAGTGACAATAAGCAACTCTCCAAATTCCACCTGAAGAAGCAAGGACAAAAGGCAATAGGTACAAACCTATTTCCTTACATTCTGATCATGTAAGGAAAGATTTTTTTCACAAGAACAATTAAGTACTGCAACAGGTAGCCCAGAGGGGCTGTAGAATTTCTCACCCTTAGAGATTTTCAGAGTTAAACTGGAAAAGCTCCTGACAATCTGTTTTAGTTTTAACTTTGAGCAGGCAGTTCATCTAGACTTCCACTATCCTCTGATTTCAAAAAATAACAGTGGGTTCCACTTGAGAACCACAGATTCTGGAAAGCCACTGCATCATAACTATGATGGTCATAATTAGTCTAAAATGGTTACTGTAGTAAGAGTTCAACAGAAAAAATCTGGATAGTGAGGAAAACTGTGACAAAAGTAGCAACGTAAAAGATCTACTTAGAAAGCACTATCTAGAAAGACAATAATGCAAAAATGCAAGTAGAGAAATAAAGCAACAGCAGAAAGCCCAAAATGCTTAGGATGCAGAAGAGCAAGTAGTAACAAAGCTGTAAATACAGCAAACCAGAAATTAATATAAAGAATTTAGACGTTTGAATTTGACACAAGGAGAAAAGGAAAATCAGCAAGGGAACAGAGAGTAACGATATAATGAAAATAGTGGGTGAGGTAGCTGCACTGGCATCAGGGCAACAGCAAAGAAAGTTAAAGCTTTTATCTCACAGTGCAAGATTAGGAAGGTCTTAAGTGCTTTGGCACAGTCACAAGAGAGACATGGAAGAGTTACTATCAGTCCATCTTTTCCTGAATAGCACTGGTGCAACTGAACTAACTGTATCTGAAAGAAAAATAAGTCAGTCAATGAAAAGAATATGCTTGAAACTATTTCACTATAATGATCAAAGTATGATAGAAACAAGAGAACGGCAGTTTTAAAAAGAAAAAAAAAAATATCTATATTTGATCTAGCCCAGGCTTCCTTTGTGTCAGCGCTTTAAATAACACAGCAAAGGTGCTGACAATAGTTCTGTTCACATTACTGTAAAAGCTACTAAAATTGAATGAGGTTTTAAAGACTGCTTATATTTAACTGATGGCCTGAATTGCAAACCAAAAAACAAGATGCTATCCCACCATATCCCAATTTTCAGTGTATTTGGCCTATGTAGAAACAAAGCAAACTAAATGGAAAAGCAAAGTCATTCTTTAAGTGAGAGAAGGAAAAACCCACCAGTAATTCCCAATCTTGCTAAGTTTCTAGCTCAAAACGCTTTTCAGAATATTCCCCATTTACTATCAGCGCAATTAAACTGCAGCTATTAAGACTTCAAGCACTTTATCTTCTTCATAAATACTGAAGTTCCTTTACTATGTTATGGTGCTATCTATATTACCACAATTGTTATAAAAGCAGGGAGCTGCTGAAAATATCATTCATGACAAAATTATCATTAAAGTGTTTAAAGAATCATCGGCATAAGAATTATTTATTCATTTAATCAGAGAGAAAACAGTAATAGTAAATAGAATATCCAGCAGACTAAAAATACTGAATTGTGTTAACAGTTGCATGTAATTAACTCTTGCAGCTTTCTGGACAGAACTTGTTTCTGTTCCACTTAGCTTTACTTGTACTCACTGTACTGGAAATTATGGCTCCCATTACTCCTGCTGAATTATGGACATAGTCCAGAGGGCCTGAGAACTGTCTCACAAGTCTAGGTCTCACCTCAAAGTATAAAAAACAACTGGTCCAAGAGGCAGAAGATCCTCACTGTGTGATAAACATCCTCAGCATCATGGTTTAACTCCAGCCAGCAACACAGCCCCACACAGATGCTCACTCACTCCCCCCACATCAGGATGAGGAAGAGAATCAGAAGACTAAAAGTGAGAAAACTCGTGGGTTGAGATCAAGACAATTTAATAGGCAAAGCAAAAGCTGTGCACATAAGCAAAGCAAGAAAACAAAGCAAGGAATTAATTCACCACTTCCCACCAGCAGGCTGGTGTTCGGCATTGCCAGGAAAGCAGGGCTGCAGCACGTGACAGTTATGTGGGAAGACAAACGGCATCATTCTGAACATCCCCCGCTTCCGCCTTTTTCCCTCAGCCTTATAGGACATGGTATGGTATGGAATATCCCTTTGGCTAATTCAGCTCAGCTGTCCTGGCTGTGACCCCTCCTAATTTCTTATGCCCCTCCAGCCCTCTCACTGGCAAGGTCTAAGAAATTAAAAAGTCCTCGACTTAATATAAACATTACCCAGCAACAACTGAAAACATCAGTATGTTATCAACATTATTCTCACACCAAACCCAAAACACAGCACTGCATAAGCTACTAAGAAGAAAATTATCTCTATTCAAGCTGAAACCAGGACACTCAACATTTCTGTATGTGCATCAACAGCCAGAGTACCCACCCCTGTGAATAAACCCCAGTGCTGCCCCTTTCCACAGCTGCTGCCATGACTGTTCCTGCAGGGTGCATTCGTAGTACAATTTTCCACATCACAGTCAGCAACGTTGGACTGTACTTGCCTCTTCCTAACCATACATGCTTTACTACCCCTTAAAGAAGGAACAGTGCCATGGCCATCATTAAACAGCCACTTGCAAATTTCACAATTAACTTTGAAGAAACTGGCACTTTAGGTGGTATTAGGCAGCAACTTATGAATTTTACTTTTCCTTCGAAAACAAAAACGATGGAGAAGAATTACTTAGCAGTAATATGTAAATTTAATCTTCTGCTTTAAGAAAATAATCTCTGATTGCACTACATAGTTCATACAACATGTCAAGTACCTGTTTTATTATACATGAAGCTATACTGGAGTTGGTTTTCTTATACAGAGAAAAAATTACAAGTTGTTGCTTTATGCTACCTTTTGGTATTCCCTTGTAAAGGGCTGAGGAATTTACACAGTGTTTCTGAACATCAACACTTTCATTGTGTAATGGAAAGTGAAACAACTTAAAATCTACCAGTAGGTCTCATGGTATAGTGCATGATTTTGTCCCATTCTGTAAGGTCATTATTTTCCCTTCTAGAACATTTTAGTAAGTTTTGCTTTCTCCTGAACATTTAATGTGACATTTTACACTTTCTGTTGATACAAATAAAACCCTAAAAACTAGAAAAATTAGGTATTTCTATTCAGTGTAATTAATCAAAAATCAGATTGGAGAATAAAAAAAAATAAAACAGAAGAGCAGTGTTACAAAATGCAGTACAGTTATTGTTCTTCAGAGTTCTTAGAAGCAGTAATTAGGTAAAACTGGCACAACCACCAAATGGAGATGCTTTCTCTAAAGTAAAAGACAGACGTGTTAATTTTTAAAATGCTACACAGGACGTTGTAGTATTTCAATAAAATGCAGGCAGCTAAAACATCATAAAATAAAAAGCATTAAACCCCAATTGCTTTCAATATGAAAAAAAGGAAGTCAGAGTAACAGCCAAACCCCAGTGACAGATGAACTTCTAACCAAGAAAAAAGGCACAATTTTAGCTGGTTTTCCTCTTTGAAGAAACTCCTAAGCAGTATATGCTTATTATCTCAGAGTAAAGTCTATAACTTAAGAAAAGCCCACCTAGCAGTCTTATGAATAGTATACTAAAGCCGCCAAAATATTTTCTCTTAACGACAAGCAGATTATAATTGACAGTGTAAGAGATTAAAGACCATTTTATTACTTCTCCATGCCACTCTGTTCTTACAATGCTGTAATTATGACTGGTCAAGTAGATCTTTAAATTGCACCCCTCTTCCAAATACTGATTATCTGTGTTCTGCAGACATCTGCAAATACATACATCAAAGCTGCCGACTTTCACAGAATGTTAACCAGGATCCATTGTTCTTATATTCTTTTTAAAGTTGAAATCCAATGCTTTAGGTCTACAAACAAGTCCACTTAGTCATTTTCTTACAAGTTATTCATGTAGAAACTATAATGTTCTGTTCTCCCTGGAAGCTTATAATACATCACATGGATAATAGCATTTGAAAAGATTAAATGAAATACAGGAAATACTGACAAAATTCAAAGTATACCCAAGTTATCACTGGAGAAATTCTTTTATTTTTTAAAGAAATATAATCTATTCGAAGAATAGATGCATGTAAGCACTGTGCAAGCATATAGCCCTCTCCACTGGGCACTGGCACTTACAAGGTACTTTTAAAAAATGAAATAATTCCATAGAAATACTTCTGTGTGGTAGAAAAATTTTACATTCAGAAATACTCGTAAACAGTAATACTTAGAATAAACAGAAGCCAAGATAAATGGAAGAATGTCTCTATTAGCTGACAGAATTGAACATGAAGCAACACTAATGAACATCAAACCAGGTATTTAAGCCTTTGAATTATATACAAACTGACCTCAGACACAAACAGTATTCAATAAAGTATTAAACACAAACTGAATTAGAATCAGCTTCATATACACGCAATAGAGCATAAATCTCTACTTAAGTCTTCTGAAACATGCAAAATACTTATGCAAATGAAGCAGTGAGAGAAGAATTTCCTGAGCTGGTGAAAGAGTACAATATTCTGAGCTTTTGCACCAGCTCGCCCTCTCCTGAGGCTAGAAAGTCTTTCCTAAAAATGATGATATTCAAGAACTAGAAAGTAATTTTTTAGAGGTTGAAAAACTACCCAAGCAGTTTGGAAATTTCATTCACTGGAGGTTTTTGAGAATAAGTTCAATAATAGAGGCAATGGTCACAAATTCTATCTTGGGAGATTTCAGCTGGGCATTAAGCATGGTAGTAGATCAACATCCTTAGAAACTGAACTAAAAAAACTCCTGGTTGAATTGATCTATTGTTGGCAGTAATTACGCTTTAAGCAGATGTTTGGACTAGATGATACATAGAAGTCCCTTCCAAGCAACATGCTGCCCAGCCAGGCTATGAAATCTCCCAGCTGTGCATATTTTTTACACCTAGTGGACAAGGCTCTAAGAATCTCATTTGAAGTTAAAGTCAGCTCTACCTTGAGCAGGACTTAAGGCTACGATCCAGGCATAACATAAAGTTCATTATTTGTCATCTTTGATATGCCACTGAACCTGGTTGGTCCCTGGCTAAGCTTACAAATATGCCAATTCAATACCTGCTAGCTACACAAGGTCTACAATGCCTAAGTTTTATGTGAGAGCTTTGACTTAGCATACGGAGTGACAACTTTCTGTCTGAAGTTACACAGCTTCTCACTCTCAGAGCTCAGAAAGATCTACCAATGCTCTAAAAGCCTCTATCATAGAGTATACTAAGAGTAGTAAATGTAATACTTAATATTAATTTGCTACTTCATTAGTTCATAAACAACATAGAAAAAGACCATAGCAACTTTTAAAATAGCAACAATCACTTTGTAAACGCATGTAGAAATTGTAAAAATAAGATTTCACATTATTTATATCAAAAGGAGACCCAGATCCTCAGCACAGTCTTGAACTTCTTTACTTCAGAAGTCATTCTTTAAGCAAGCAGGGATTAGTAGCAATACAACAATTACTTATACTTACAAAAAACTCCACTACTTTGCCAATTACCTAAATAGACTTGCATTGCTGCCAACGTCTGAAGAGAAAATGTTCTCAGTGATCAACACCTCTGACACAGCATCTCATTGTACCATAATATAGAGCAATAATTATAATTTAATAATGCTGTCTGCAGTGCCCAGCCAGCAGCTGCAAGCATAGAAAATAAGCAAGAGTTTCAATACAAGCAAAATGGCAACGCTGCAACAACTAATAAAATTTCCTTTCTTTTCTGTTTCTGGTACAGTAGGCAGGGTTAATACTGAGGCCCAGAGATGAGAAAGATCATTCAAAACAGTGAATTAATTCAACAATCTGGTTGTAAGACTTTGAAAGACAGCAAGACAAATAAAAACCCTAAGCACAGAAGATTCATCCTTTCTGCCTACCTGGCTTCTTTAGATAAATCAGTTTAACACTCATGACTAAACTCATACATGTCACTTCACACACCAAGTAAACAAGAAATAGAATTAACTTCTTTTAGCACAGAAACAAAATTAGAAGTACCCGGAAATCTTCCATACCCAAAAAACATTACTTAAACGAGTTTAGAACTCACTTTGTTCAAACCCTGAAAGATTGGGAAAAATTGGTTTGAGAGCAAATTTGTTACAGAATTTGTCAGCTCTTCTGACACTCACTCCATTTAGTCCTGGACAGGTAAATTGAAGAAAAGTGAAGTGCAGAGAAAGACTGTTAAGATGATTAGATGAACAGAGGATCTCACAACTTACAGCTTCAAAGTGCAATGTAGAAGCAACTAGCTCATACACAAATTGTTTGTCAAAAGTATATTTACATTTGCAGGGATAATCTCCAAGTTCTGCAACACCGAGTAAAGGTTATTCTTCAGGTGATCTATATGCCAAATGTAAACAACATACGTTGCTGCAGTATATTTTCTGCCTTTTTTTGTCTTTCCCCCTACTCCCAAATTTTGGGGTTTTTTCCCCTAGAAAGTACTGTGGGGAACAGTAAACGCAGCTCTTCGGAAGAAAAAAAAAGTTGAATAACCTATCTCATAACCCAGAACTAACATGTTATCATGAAAGTTTCCAGACATGTTATTTCCTCTATTAAAATCAATCTGCATTATGTTTCATTACCTTGGTTTTGCTAATGTAGTTAAGAGCACTGCTGCTGGTGGTGATAATCATTTTGCACAAAATTAATCTCCAGGGGCCTCAGAGTACTGTAGATTTAACAGAGTGAACACCTATCCCATTACGCTTAGAGGTCTTAATTTAAGCACTTAGACATAAAGACAAATTTTACTAGTGACATGTATTTAAAGTCTGGCATATTTTCAGAAATTACAAGAGAACACACTTAAGCACTGTTCTCAAGTAAGGTAAGAGCACAGAGTTTACATATGTATTTGACAGTTTTGTAAGTATTCAGAACATCATATGACTATGACTTGGACAGTGTAAAAGCAAACCAGCATTTATAAGTGTTTCTTTTCTCACAGAAAGTAGTTTTGAGTCATTCTTTTTTGTTCCTTCCCCCACCCCCTACCCCACCCCCCCAGCATTCAGACTCAGTCTTGGCTTCTTTGGAGGGATCTATCAATCTAATGTGTCTCTGTTACAACCCCTAGGTTCCAGCCATTACAGTAGGCAGTACTAACCTTATTGATACATGAAAGACTACAGATATGAGATACCTCTGATTTCCAAAAGAAATAGAATTGCTCCTTCCTTAGCACCCAGCACAGTTCAACTCCTTTCAGTTGTCAGTTTTTCCCGTTTCCCTTTGTTATTCTCCAAATCAGTAGAAAAATATCACTTCAGTATCCAACTATTGGTACCATGGTATTTAAACTCACCCTTGCTGCTGTAGCTAAGCACGTTCCATATTCAAATCACAAGTAGTAGTCAAGTGACTAATGTGAAAATGAAACTTCTGGTTTTCCTGTTAAAAACATAAACCTCTACTTCCATAACACACACAGAATCTGCACTACTCATTCTTATCACTTTTATAAAGCTTTAAACATTGACTGCATTAACTAATTAATTTGACGTTAACTAATTAATCTACTGACCAAAGAAAGAGAAACCGGCACTGGGAAATTATTAGTTTGGAGGTTACATTAATTAAAAATAGTACAGTAGTGACATAATTTAATCTCATACTTCTCATGAGAGGCATAGAAACACTCACAGCTGCAGCAATTTGTGATAAATCCATGGAGAAATTTCATGATGGGAGTAGAATTAATTTGTGTCACCCCTAAGAGTATAGGTTCTCACTCAGCCTATACTAAACAATATTAAAAATACACAAACTGAACAAACCAAAAGAATCTGTTGTTTCAGCTAGCATGTAATACTTGCCCTTCAATATCAAGATACAATTACTTGTATCAACAAAATTCAGGACATCGCAACAGTGGTCAGGAAAACCACAGCAATTTTTACAGTCTGTCTTTATCTGTGTGAATACACCGTATAAAGTGTAGTCACTTCCTTGACTAGTTTAATTTTATCCTTTATATTCTTCTTTAATCACGATACCTTTTAATCCAACAACTTGAATACCAGGGAATGATTTTAAAACACAGCTGAGAAAAATCTACACGTGATTAAGGGAGGTAGGAAGAGAGAGGAAGATAAACAGAGCTGGGGACAGACAAGACAGAAAAAGGCTATCACAATACCCAGTCTCACAAATACAACTACTAATCAACAGAGCTGCAGACAGTTACCCAACTCAAAAAGAAAGATGGACGACGCCTGCAAGTCATACTTAGTACACAAGTACACTGAGCAATGTACAAAGAAGCAAACAAACTGTACACACACTGTACTCATTCAGAAATATTTTGGACAGTTTTGATGCTGATGAATAAAAAGCCAGTCATCATTTTTTTTTTCTGATTAGCAGGCAAGTTCTTAAATTAACAAAGATACTGTCCTTGGACAGGAGCTCAGTTACATTAACAAAGTATTATCTGTGACCTCAGAGAGAGCCATAGCTCAAGCTATAACCCCCTGCTGAATGGGTATAAGAAAGGTTAATATTTTACATCCAGTCTCCAAAAAAAATCTTAAAGACTGTTTTATGCCACTTGGCTGCAATCACCGCTCAGAGCAGAAGCGGAGCAAACTAAGCTGCCCTGAACCTGCCAAGCACTAGGCTACTCCCAGGCTGGCTCAATGAAAAAAAGCTGCCTCTGTTGAGAAGGCAGGAGCATGGTCAGCCCTGAGCAATGGAAGAGGCAACAGAGGCAGTTCTAGTTCCTGTTGGTTAGGACCAGGAGCAGAAGAATAAAACACTCCAAACATGGATTTACAGAGATAAATCACTCATCATCCTCCACGTTGTGTTTCTTCTCAGCTCACTTACCTGTCACTAGCTATTGAGTTCTTCCATAGCAGAGTACAAAGGTAAAAGAAAACAACTCCCCAAGGAAGAGTCCAAACATGTTTCAACCTGCAGAACTCCTTTTCCCATTTTTAGACTTGCGTTGAAACACCTTGGTGCACAACTCCAAAAATAAATGAGATCCTATGGCAGAAAACTTATTTAAATATCTGCTGTTCATATACTAGATAAAAAGACAATCAAGGCTATGCATAAAGAACCCAGCAACACACAGGGCAGTGAAGGACCACAAACAATACACCATCAAACTCAACACCTCCCACCCAAAACCAATCACTACTTCACTTTTAAGAACCTACTACCAACTCAGAAGTCTAAAAGTTGACAGACCTCTGGGAATACATAAAGAGAGCAACAACTAGATTTACGAAAAAAATAAGTGGCAAAGAAATCTCAGAAGGAAGAGTGAGAAATGGAAGTATGAGCTACTCTAACCACAGGAGTTAGGCTTCTGCAGTAACTATTAACGTCTCCACTCAACTCTTTCCTACATAAAGCCTTCTACTAAAGTAAGGCTCTAACTATCCATGTACCTGCGATGTTTTGAACAGAGGATGAAAAAAACACAAATTGGAAGATTCTTTTGTCCCTACCTCTTAATAACACAAGTCTGATGATAGAACCTGTTTGCAACACAGTATGCTTACAACTGAAAGTAAGAGATGTTTTTGCAGTTTACATATATATAATCCAAATGGATTCAAATTTACTGTTGCAAGTATTAGTGACAATGTAGTTGTAGCAGCACCGTTTTCAGCATTTGTACAATTCTGCCCAGAAGCTAAAGTAGGTGCTCACATTAAGCATGCCATCTGTAAAAGAGAGATAATATTTTGTCCCTCTTCTAGTATTATTGGCAAGGTACCTTATATGTGCAAGCAGAAACTTACACTGCATCTTATGACAACAGCCATATTCGCTAGATGGTACTGTCAAGCAAATAATAGTAATGCTAATAACTAGAAGGAACTATTAAGGTGAATCAATATAAAAAGAAATGACAATGCTTATGTAAAGCATTATTGTCTATTTATTGAAAAATTACAAGCCACAGAATACAACTGATCTGGAAACACAGCTAAATTGTTATTGATTGGCATTGAGAATTTTTCCCTTCTTCTTGACACTTCTAGAATATTTATATTACCATATATTATGGCTCATAGTGAAGATAGAATCTATTATAAATTCTACACATCTGCTGAGATACGCCATTCTGAAATTAACTGTCCTGAAACCTACGTTTGGAGCACAAGAAAGTCATTCAATTTCCCAATATTAACTCCTCTTACACCAATACCTGAATTTAAGATAATTTGCATTCTTGTTCACATTGTAGAACAAAAACCAGAGTCTCTTTCCCATGGGGTCACAAGAAACAAGCAAAACTAGTATTTTTTGAACAGTTGTTCAGAGAACAGATTCAGCTGAGAAGGCTAATGTTTAAGTGGCTGAATAAATCAGTGACTTAAATTCTAAATAAATGTATGATGTAATCAAATTTTTATTACCATTAACATTATTCCCTTTTTTATATAAGCAATTTGAGTCTGTTTTAACAAGGATTTTGGCATACGATATAGACTTCTAACATCTAGTATAGACTAATGAGCTTCTGCATAGCTACTGAGGACCCATAAGTATAGCAATGATCAATGTGAGATACACGCCAGCATCTCTGAAAATGATACCGCTCACCGTGGGTTGTGAGTATGTAGACATGTAAATATGCACTGATAGAAAGTTACAGTAATGAGGGGACTCTGGTGAGCATTACATATCTCAGTTATGATGCAGGTACGAACCACTAAGAGGTTTGTTTCAAACAAAATTCATTGTGACTTAAAACCCTCTTAAATTATTTTTCTCCTATGCTGCTGTAATTTCCTGTTGAAATAAAAATTGTGTGATATCAAATGATATCTGAATATTTGAGACACATTATACATGCTATTTGTCTCACAGGCACTGTCGTTAGTTTTACATTAGTTATCTTCAAAACTCGATGGTGATCTAGCAATACTGGATATAAAGACGACAACCATTATTTTGTGTGAGGGAGGTTAACATTTAAACTTCACAAACCAGCAAGCTACTTCCCAATTACTCTCCCTCAAACCTTATCACTGAACTAATGTATCATGTCTGTTGTCCTTCATTGTTAATCTCATACTCCCTCACAAGGAACTAATCAGACAGCAATAAACCAATACCTATGCTATCTGATACCATTAATGATGCGTTTCTTTAGTATTAAGAAAAATCTATTTATCAAAGTTTCAGCTTTAGGTTTTACAGGCAGCTGTGGGTCCAGCTTCAGAAACAGAACCACACTGAAAGGGCTCAGAAAAACATTTCCTTTGATCATTAGCTGATAACCTTCCTCCTCATGTGGACAATTTTAGACTTGGACTACCATCTAGCCTTGCCATCTAATTGGTCTGTAATACTCTACCTGCTGTAAAACATTCATTCAGGAGACACCTGACCAGGAAAACACTCGATACACTAAGAAGATGAACTAATACGTACTACACCAGCACAGAGGCCAAGGGCTAGTGCAGACAGGCCAGAATGTTGTAAGACAGAAAAATTAAATTAATATTACAGAATGGAGTACAAACTGGGTCAAAGTAAACAATGAGTCATTCAGCGGATAGTAAAGTACAATTTTCTAGGGAAAAAAATGGCAGGTAGGCTTTGCGGAGAATGTTGGTGCTTTTTTTTGTTAAATAATCAGTATTTTTGGTTAAAGTTGGATAGACCTTTTCTCCAAAGATAAAAGTCAAGTCATAAAAGACTACAAAATTATTATTTCTTGCACCCACTTCTGCAAACTATCAGAAGTTAAAACACATAAATAAATGAATACAATATGCTGTAAAGGTCTTAGATTTTTATCTGATACTTCACTTGATACTCAAGGAGAAAATTGTGTCTTACTTTGAAGACGCTCCTAAATTAAATTTCCTTGTACAAATTAGGAACTTTGACATTTAAAATTAATTTTAATAGGGTAATAAACTCAGGAAATTTCATAACTCCATCCATGATATGAAGCACCTCTGACCTACTGACAGCTTACACTGAATGAAAGTCATCATTAAAGCCTCACGAGGCAGCACACCAATAGCTACTTCAGAGTGACTTATTTGAGTGATAATGACAAATATGAAGAAAAAACAGTTGAGGCTATTTTTAGCACTATCTTTACAAGGACTTCAAAAACAAGTCACAACATTGTGGAATTTGCATTGTACTCACAAATGTACAGCAGGACGCAATCCTTGATATTTTTCTTAAACACCAAATAGCCAAACTTTTTAAAATAATTCCATTATTTAAAAATTCTACTTTCCACCTCCTTTCTCTGAGTAAAACCTGAAAGTTGACACCAACTGGGCTAAGCGCTCAGAAACCAGGAAATAAATAACAAGAACATTAAAAGTTACACATTTCCACCTACCAGTTCCTTGGACCTTGACTTCTTAACAGACTTTTTTGTATAATTAATCTGTAAAACAAGAAGCACCATATTCAGTACTACTTGGCAAGTCACACAATATAAATATAAAGCTTTAATATTATTTTAAAATAAAATCAGCTAGTATCTGATACTTTTAAAAATTATGTTCCTCTTATTGAACCCTAATGCTACAATGCACTCAAAACCAAGTGCTTGCACTGCATTTCTGCCTGGTTTGCTGTTACAAGACATTGATCCAAGAAGCTTTTGGGATCATCAGCACCTCAAAATCGGAACCATTACATGATAAATCGCTGCTGTTCACACAGGCTTCAGTAAGACTTATTTGTCCAGCACCTCTCAGCACTGAGCTCTCTTCCTCAGAATCCTGCCTGGCAGAGGGCTGCAAAGGTTGCCTTGGTATCCATCCCACAAATACAACCTCAGAGTACAAGCCAACCTTAGGTATTCAGATCCTGTATTACCGATGAAGAGATTGACATAAACTGCATTTTATACTGGCTTTTATGTGATTTTATAGATTGCATTCCTGGAGTTAACATTCTCTCCCTTTTTATCTTTAATGTACTATGATTTTACTTGGGATTAAACATGGGACTTTTTAAAAAAATAATTATTCTAACAGAATATTTCACAGTAAAGAACGTGGAAAATACAAAGCAATACCAATGAACTGAGATAATCCAAACTGCAGTAGTAACACAATTTTAATGGAAGATATTCCATAAATTATGCTAATTATTTTTTTTAAAGAAATTCCTTTTTTCATTCATCTTTTCACAGTTACTTGACTGTCCATCTAATAAAAGCAATCATTCCACTCCTTTTATTGCAGTAACAATCAGTTACACCAACAGCCACAATTTAGGTTTGTATTTTTGGAGGGTTGTTTTTTATTTTGCCCTGGTCATAATCATCAATAGTTATTCTCTACAGTTAGAAGTTTTCTAAGTATGCTTTTGTTATTTACTTTTCCTAGTTTTTCTTAATGTTCCAGCAGAAAAGTCTGTCATATATACCTTTCCTATTATGAATAACTACTACCAAATTAAACACAGAAAATGTTCTAGCTCTCTGCTAGATAGAAAAGGGACGTCTCCCCACTACTAAACTGTTATTCCTAAACTCAGTAGTTATACAAGACATGTTAAAAATTGGCCCAAAGCAACCAATAATTCTGATTTCTGTGTGCCAACTGGCTATAAGAAATGCATACAATCTCTTCCTATAAATCAGGCAAATGGAGAAAGAACCACCAGACTTCTTACAACAGGTAAGTACAGGAAAAGGTAAGAGAAAACGCCAAAAAATATTTATTACAAGAAATTAAAAGTTCCTCTTCTAAAAATGACTTAAGT
The DNA here is from genome assembly GCF_015220075.1 of Falco rusticolus. Taxonomy (NCBI): domain Eukaryota; kingdom Metazoa; phylum Chordata; class Aves; order Falconiformes; family Falconidae; genus Falco; species Falco rusticolus. Next base: position 14,886,665 of record NC_051190.1, read on the forward strand.
ACTTCAAATCAAGTAGGAGAGATACTATATACTAATGCAGCTTGTTTCTACTAGTATTGTAATGAAAGAAAGAGCTTATAACCAATTGTTCCATAGCCAGCCCCCATCCCCGGTGCCTACCATAGGAAGGACTCCACCTACATCCCCACTCCAGCATAAATATCAATTTGCTGCAACTCCACTGATCTGTACAAGTAATGGAAGAACATTCCTGAAACTACTAAATCTCTCAAGTGCTCACTGATAAAATGAGACAGGCTGGCAGAGATTTACTTGATTTAGAAACAATTTTCTGCTTTACCAAACTGGGTTTAAGCAAGCATTCACAATAACTAGTTTTAATGGAATGCTATAGCTTTATAACAAAATTGGAGTTTATTGCACTGTAAGATGGAAAATAGAATGCTGTTGTTTAAGACTATTAAAACTGAAATAGCAACAGTAGCCTTGGAGGGGGTAGGAAGACCACCAGCTGCACTGCTATTCATACCCTGCTAGCAAATTCATGGAAAGGCATTTGCAAATGGCTTCATAAAGAACACTTCAGCACCTTTCCAACAATAATAGCTTTACAAAAAAAAAAATAAGGGGGGGGGAAGGGAGGGAGGAGGGAGAGTGCCAGAAAGTGCAGGAGAAAGAGAAAGAGAAAGAGGAGAAAAGATAGATAGATAGATAGATAGATAGATAGTTGGAGTAGAAAAATTGAGGACTAAAATGTTCTCTACATGATGAGAACAGACTTCATTAGTAGCCCAAGTTTTCTTTGCAAAAAAGCTCAAAGCAACCGTACATTAATTATATCAGACTCTGTGCCTCGTCCAGAATATCTGTCAGTTTACCATTACTACTACCATACGAGAAGGGGAGAAAAGTACTCAATGCACAATACACACTTTGATTGTGTATAGACACAATTGATAAGACTTTTTTTAAAGGACAGGATTTTAATTATGGAAGTGATTCAGTGCTAGTTATTGATTTACTGGTCAAATGTAAAACAGATTCACTCCTGTATGCCATAATGCAGATTATGAAAGCACATATGAAAACTAATTGCACCTGAATTACGGTGGAAGATACACAGTGTATTGTAACTTTAATTATAGTCAGAAAAATTTGGGGTTAAGACAAGAAATGGAATCAGTATTTCTGCAGGTATCAATACAGCAGTTACTAGAACAATTGTGTTACAACATTCTTTCTTATAAACTAAAACATGACTTTAAAAAGGATTAAACAAATCAATTGTCCCCAAAACACTTCCAAATTATGGCTCTGTAGGTGATTATGAAAAGGAGTAAATTCTATATATGCAGGTTTTTGACTGAAGTTCAAGCTGTGCATGCTTCCCAATGAATCTCATCTCACAGAGATTTGATATAAAAGTCACACTCTCAAATAACTAAACTCCAGACTAAGAATCAAGACTGTCTTGCAAAAGGAACTGAAAGCCCTTACTGAGGCTTAAGAACCAGGGGTTCCCAGTGGGCCATGACACTATTTATGCTTTGACTGTCTGTTAGAAGTAACTTTCCTCCCTTCTCCCTAAAACAGAGGATAGGATAGGCTAAAACAGTCAAACCTACAAACAACCAGGTCATAAATAAGTTACAGAAGCTTCTATAAACCAGCATTAGAAAATGAAAGGCTGCAATCCCCTGGCCAGCTGAGATATCAATGACCCTACAGACTGCCAGTTCATAGTACTCTCAATATTCAAATAACAACGCATCCACCAGGCTTGTCAAGACAGGAATCATTTGGGCAAAAACTGTACTGGTAACACCTGCATTAGCATCTATCATGCATCAGAATGCTTCTTTCTCTCAATTAATACACCTTCTAATTCACCTCATTAAATCTACTCTATTAATTTCACTACAGATCAACAGATTCTAAGATAGCAGCAGTAGTGTGGACTCTTGAATAAAAATTGATAACTGCATGTTCCCAACTTATCTTCAAAAAAAAAAAAAAAAAAAAAAAAGGAAACACAAATAGAAACACTAACAGGGATAAAAATACAATTATGTGTGTGCCTGTGTGCACAAAAATTAGATAAGCCATACAAGCAACAGTGAGGAATTCAGCTGTCATTACACAAATAATTTAAAAGACAATACTGAAAGGCAAATGTTAAGTATCCAGACATCTTAGAATCACTAAAATAAGCATATCATGGTCTGTATAAGTAGAACATCATAAAAGATTATCTCCCACAAACAGAATAACCTTTGTGAGTTTTAATCAAATGCAATACTCTGTTCTTTTCTTCATTCTGCTATTTAGGATCACAGAGGGAAGAGAAGTTTGGAGGAAAGAGGAGAAAAAAAATTGATTTGACCTATATCAACTTCTCAAATTCATTCATTTTTGTGTCATCACCAAGCCATAACATCCACTGGCTATTCAGCTGTAGTGGAAGGGAATCCTGCAGAAACTTGCATGTCAGATTTTCAGGGAAGAAGTACTGTTACTACCTTTTATGTCTGAGAAATTTAAACTATTGCCAGGCTAGTCAGTCTACTTGTGCAAGACTGCAAATTAAATCAGCAGCATTACTCACATGACCAGTAATATGAAGAGGAATTAAGAAACAAAGAAATTGTGGTACCATTACCACTGCATATCAGTTACTCCACAGTAGCTCTACACACACCCTTGGACACAGCCTGATTTTCACCATATAACCCTGTGAAAGACTGTTAAAATCCATCGTGTTATAAAATTCTGCTGGAGAAAGGGCTGCCTAAAAGCCAGTCGAGTTGCACAAAACTGCCTCAAATACAGCCTAAAAAGGCAGGGGGATGGGGAACATACACACTAATTTCTGTCAAGTTAGTTCCACAATTCATTAATGCCTCAGTGGCAGGGTTCCCACCCTCCCCACCACGTACACCATCAATTAGTACAGGGTTTTTTCATCATTATTCCCCCCATCCTCCCCAAGGCTAATTTCAGCATTTTCCCCTTTGACTTCTCCCCCAACTTCTTCAAAATCACTTACAGGAGCTTAAAAGACAAACGCTATAGGGTTTTTCCTTATCTTTAAGCATACACGGCACCTGACCATCCATGTTTTGTTAAGATTTATGAAAAAATTCTCTCATACTTATTCTGCATAAAATGCCAGCCCTTGTCGTCCTCCTCCTTCTTGTACATACTTAATGAAATTAAGTGGGTTTGAAAATTGTTCCACATTCTCACGCTTCATTATTTCACCTCTCACTCATCTTACTAAAAGATTGCTTTATAGATGTCTTATAATCACAGTTGTTTGTTGTCGGTCTTTTTACATTATCAAAGGGTAAGATTTAATAATAAAAAGAATTCTACTTTATTGCATGCCAGAGAGGCTTAATTTGCAATTAAACACCTTCTGGTAAGCCAAAAAATATCCAGTAGGAAAAAGAGAAATATAAGGAGACACGCTACTAATTTTGAAGGCAAAATCAGAAAGAAATTTGGAACACAACACAGATACACATATACATTAATATGAGCACTAGTTGCAGAATCAAAGCCTTTCTCAAATTTTACATTAAAAATGTATTTCAATTAGCCGGTGAAGAGTTATTTCTTGATTTTTCAGATTTTAACTGAGTATAAACACTCCTAAGGTATCAATAGCAATGACACTGCAGTATAGCTCTTTTCTCATCATTTGACCAAAAAGTGAAACAATATGAAAAGAAACACATATTCAAATAAGAATATCTAAAATCAGCATTAATAAGTTTTAGGACAGATGTCCTCCTTTCTCATGTACCAGTAGAGTTGATTTTTAAGCAAGTGACATTAGTTTTAAGAGACAAAGAGCAGCAGTAATGCTGCACCACTCCCACTGCACTGAACAATAATGACACAAGGGGCAGAACATCATAACTACACTTGGGCAAGGTGTTTCAAAAGAAACAGGGTGATTTAATTTACAAATTAGGATTACAATATGCTTATAAAAACTAAAAAAATGTGGATGTATTCATAAAATCGAGAAACAGAGAAACCTTTAAAACAAAAAATCTGTATACTTGGCTAAAACCCCAAAATTTTGGGGTTTGTATTCATAGATGTTATAACTGGGAAACCAAGTAAAGACATGAGCCCGGATATTTGTTTCTGCCCAGTTTATCTACCTGTTTTAATAGGCATTTAATTGAAAACCAAACCATGAAGGAGACAAAAAATAGCACTGGTTCTGTGTACATGCAAAGAAAAAAGCTTGTACATACAGCATAATTTTACAATAACTGCCTCTTGTTCTGACTTATCTATTTAGGTGAGTGTGATTTCATCCTTGCTATTTCAATTTATTATTGTCAAATACTATCTGAATTGCAGGAACTGAGAAATAAGCTGAAATTGTTATTTTACAAACCATGCCTATGGAAAAAAAAACCCCACAACCAACAGATTTCCCAAATTTTCATAATTCTCAAGGTTTTCTTCTATCATGGCTTTTTGTGTTTCTTGAAAATAGTCTTCCTATTAGATGTTCTATCAATTTAGGAAATTCTTATTTTGACTAAAATTTGCCTTTGGGGTGCCATGTTATTATTTTTAGTATCATAAACCTTATCAGGGAATAAATACTCTATAAACATGGGTCAAAGCAGGACAGCTCACTCAAGAGACTGCAAAAGGCAGATGAGAAGTTTAATGGAAACTATGAAATAACATCATTGCTGCAGACATGCACTAGTATTAGAAAACCTGAAGCCTACCTAATTGTTAAAATCTTTGAGATATCACAGTTAAAAAGATATGGTCAAGTTCCCATACATAATTCAGTAGCTATAAATGCATTTAAGGGGCGTCACTACCAAGTGCAAAGGGCAGCATGACCAAAAGCACAAGAGATGGTTACCAGTAAATTTAATTCTATATAATAATTTAACTTTCACTAAAACTAGTGGACATCAGAGCTGAGCTGACACATAGGACCAAAGAAGGACTAATATACTTGTTTGTATGGAGTAACATAGGTTACCACTCCTAATTCACACTTGTAAACACCTCAGGAGTTCAGAGAAGTTATACCACTAACATACAGACAATTTCTTGAGAATGTCAGTAGATCTGAGTACACCTACTGTTCATGGAGCCATGTTCAACTTTCTATGTCAAAGAAACAAAAGCACGTACTTATGAATTAGTGCAAAAGCCAAGAACATCATGATAATAAATGCAGAAAGCAGCATCCTGAGAGCAGTTAAATGACAGGGTTTTCAGGTTCAGAGGTGACTGCAAAGGGTAGCTTGGAGCTAAGTGCAAATCAAAGTTGTCTCTTCAATTCCTAGTGCATTAAGGAAAACAGATTCTGTAGCCTTGCAAGTAAATAGATTTACTCCTAACAATTCTAACATCCTTTTCTTCTGATAACTTCTGAACTGAATAATTGGTTAGGCTAAAGGAATAGCATTAAGCAAGTACAGGACAGAAGCTGGCGTCAGAGACAGCATTAGCATCTCAAGAGGAAATGAGATATGAGAAGTAATATTAGGACAGATAAGGGATCCTAAAAACTGATGCAATTTTCAGGACGTAAGAGAGATAGGTTGAGCCTGCAGAAGAGATACTCAAGGGCCCTTCACAGAAAGACAAACTTTACTTAGAAGGCTAACTTTGGTTCCATTTTAAGTATGTGACTGTCATTGATCTCAACAAATACAGGAATTTTATCATTAATAAACTCAAAAATGAAAGTTGTACAGAGGAAGTACATGTATAGAAACCATTTCCTCCTATGCTTGCTGTATCTTTTACTTGCCCTGTGACCCACAGTGCATTGCTCTGTCATACTCCATTTACTAAAAAAGTTGTTATAATATCTGCACTTGATCTATAAGAAGAGAATCATACAACAGCAGCTCTTCTACATGATGGGAGATACACACATTTGTAGCACCTGGTATCCTACAAAAGTTCTTCAGACAGTATTACCTAATTCTACTCCTAAAATGCATATGTTTTTCTTGTTCTGGATGAAGAGCTTGCTAATGAACAGAACAGGATTCAGCTACATGAAATGAAATGTGAAAATTCTGGCCTTTCACAAAAGTGTAAAATCCTAACAATTTCCTTCCTGCTTCCTCTGACTTAATGGGTGAAAAGAATTTACTAAACACCCAGTGATAAAGAACTTAGCATATGATCCGAATATTTCTTCTTCCTTTGCATACAGTGCTAACTATTTTGATTCCATCCAAATTCTACCATAGAGATATTCAGGAACATCTTTTTTGGTCAGTGTGCTTTCTTCTTCCATGCCTTATGAGACAGAAGCACCAATATCATCACTGCAGTAATGGTCCATTAGGTGTAGATTCAGTGCGACAGCTCTTATTTTTAACTGTTTTAATTCCTTTTTTCAAAATAGCATACCACTTTCTTAGAGACACTCCACCGTTCAGAGCAGAACCTTTCTTCCTGACACTTCTTTTCCTTTTAGAGCAACAATGAATTAAAAACAGACTGTCAGAAGGTCTTGATGTTCAGGGACCAACAAAGACAGACAGACAAAAATAAAAACAAAACCAGAGGCAATGATGATATGGGAATCACAGCAGACCACCCAGCAAACTCTAGGGCATAGAGATGTGAAGAAAGGGTGGCAGCAGAGGAATGACGTCAAGAAACTTGAGTGAAATGCAAGGACAAAGATCACAAAAAAAGCATAGCAGGAACACGACTATAAATCCTTGATAGCCACAGCCCTTGCTATAGAGATGTGTCTCCACAGAAGCAGGTACGGTTTATTTTGTGATTATGTAGGCTTGCTGTATTGTTGTGCCATTTTTTAATTTAAAATACACCATTAGAAGAAAGCAGAGATTTTACAGAAAAAATATCTTTTTTTTTGAAGTAAAACATACATTCAGAGATTTTACGTGGCTGCTAGAGAACAAATTGCTAATTGGCAGACACTTCTACTTGCTGTAGAACCATCACCACTGCTCAGACATCAATAAGGAATACTGAACCCCCACCTGCTCCCCTCTTCATCATCATCATCACTGCAGTACTACCGAGTGAAATGGTCAACAAAAGCAGCAGCGTACAGTGATCTTCATTTAACTGACCAGTCCTCTGTTGTTACAGGGTAGCCTGGATTTCTCACAGGAAAGGAGAAAAAAAAAAACAAACATTAGTTATCCTGGACAGGTACCAGCAGAGTTTTACAGCACTTTGGGGATTCTAAAGCTTTTAGAGATGCTAAAATTTGGAAATTTTCCAGTAAGCACTAAATATCAAAAATAGCACCTGTACTCAGTTAAGCTGAATTACCTGTTTACCACTCATGAGAGTAAAATCATTTAAAAAACTATTATTCAAAGTTCACCAAAAAGCCAACACAAGAGACCAAAGATCCAGAGACCTTTTATACTTTTATGAAGTATTAATTTGACACACACAAGGCTGAGAAAAAAATGTTAGAAAAAGACCTAGATAGTTTTATAAATTAGGAAAAGAACTTTGTGTTAAATTTTTATTGAAGGAATTAGACTTTAATGGCCAACCTATGTAATATTCTGTAAATCAGTATTAGACCCTGGCAACAAGAGCATAACAGCATGGGATTTAACACCGTCATCTTGCTAATTGAAGGGACCTGACCTCATCAGGGTCATGCTCTGCGAGTCAGAATGATAACACTGCAAATTATCACTGCTTTGCAGATGCTAGTGTCTCCTACCTGTAAAGAGAATGTAACTTAAGCACGTTACATTCTGTTGATTAAAAAGTATTTTTTCCCAGTCTACATAGTTTGTAGAAGTTTTAGAAACAGAAGAGCTTAAGATAAGACAGAATGTTGGGGTGCAAAGGTTTTTTCCCCCCACAATTCAAAGGTCTCTATAATTTAGAAAATTAATACACTGTTCCATGTATCATTCAGATTGATATTCAAGTTAGTCCTGGAGCTTTCGGGGAGATGACAAATGAGAAGTTTGTAAGTAGTGATGCATATATGCAGTATTGACCGAACTTTACAAACTTGACTCATGCCGTTTGCCTTTACTTATACAAATAGTACCACTGAACTCAATAAGACAACTTAAGCTAAAAACCTGACTCATACAAGAAAGGGTAAGAGAAGAATAATATTACATATGTACTTCAACATGTAGTTTCAGGACACTCAGTGTCCAAGATTTCTTCCCATTTTTGAAAAACCACGTTCCAAATATATAAGCAAGAGGATGTGACTGCTGGGAATAAAGTTTCAGTTCCCTGTAGGCACTTTTCCTCTGATAAAGGTATATTCAGCATATGAATATACTGAAAATTCAACATTGCTGTTCTTGGCATTTAATTAGGGGTAAAGGAAAATGTGCAGGACTAGAATTTTAAGTGTTGGTTTCATAACCTTTATCCAGCTCATTTCTGAATGATTTTCTTCCTCTCTGGAGAGGCTTCTAATGTCAAACACTGGTATTAAGGTGAGTCATGGTTACTGAAGAGGCACAGAGAAGGCACATGACAAAATTATTAATTATAAGGAGGGAAGGAGTCAGAGTATTCTTTTCACTCCATAAATGTCCTTCTAAAACAGAAGATTTAATATTGAATTCAAATACACTTTCAGTAGTCAATAGCCATTAAAGTCTTACTGGTGTCCATAAAAGTTGAGGATTTAAGAATGTCATTTAAAAACTGTTGTAAATTAGATTTTCAGAAACCACTGGAGATTTTGAGAAGGCACAAAGATTTTAAGTACAATAAAAGAAACTAGGCAACTATTCCCTATCTAAAATATATGGTAATTTAAGTAATTTCAATACAGTAATTTGAAATATACTCATACTGCTGGCTGTTATTGTTCATTTTTCAGATTCCTTCCTTTCATAACAAACGTTATGAATTGTACCTACGAAAAGATGACAGGAGGGGTTGGCCAGTGCTATTTTCTGCTAAACTGAAATCCAACACCTTATGTACTAATGCCAAAATGTATATATTTGGATACATAAAATACAATAATACAACTGAACAGGTGGAGTTTGTGGTTGTTTTTGTGGGGGTTTTGTTGTGGTGGTGGTTGGGGGTTTTTGTTGGGGTTTTTTTGGGGTGGGGTGTGTGTGCAGAGAATTGTGTTTTTACTGTAACCCATTTTATTTCAACTAAACTACCACAGTTATGGAAACTCAAGACTATTTGTTTATGCTTTTTTATTTTGTATGTTACTTGCAACTTCCTATGTGATAAAATAAGCACAAACTAACTCCTGTAAATGTATTCCTGCAGGTGACATTAAGTTATTATGCACTACCTTATAACGATGACAATATACAAAGTAATCAAAAACTAAAATGAACAGTGACAGCTAAAGAACATTAAATTCATGAGCATCACACAGGCTAAAGCCATTGCAGCCATTTTCTTTCTCTGATAGCTTTCTAACAGTGAGCAGCCTGTTTGTGTTTGTAATGCAAATGGAACATGAGTAGAAGAAAAAGCATTTAAAATAAAGACCTTTGCAAAAAATCAGGAATACAATTTCATTTGATACAAGTTCATGAAAACTATGACACCACTGTAATTAACAAGATGAAAACTAGAAGAAAAAGACTGCAAGATCCCTAAAACATAAAAGTAACAAACAAGCACAAACTTTAGCCAAGGGCTTGCAGGTCAACATTGACCATCACCAAAACTTTAACTTCCATTAGACAAAAAGGATAAACTGCAATCCTACAGTGAGACCTAAACCAGTATTCCAACACCAAATTTAATTCAATAATATTACAGATGATCATCTAAATAAATCCAGTAATATACCCTCTCACATTTAATCATAGTGCATGCTTTCTTTACTTCACAAGACAATAAATACTAAAACCAAAAATGGTAATTTGTTTCATAACAGTTATTTCACATTGCAGAAAGCAATATACCTAACTTACTGTTTGACTATGATTGTATATTAGTATGAAAGTTTGACGAAGAAATTGTGAATCCATTTTAACTACAAAATTGTATTATTTAATACTGCTGTTTCAGAATGGAGTTTGCCTTTAGTTTCTAAAACAGACAAGAGTAAACTCTGCTGCCAGTCACACAACTGCTAATCATTGTAGTCTAAGCAAACATACCCTGTTCTACAGCAGTACTGTTCATTCACCTCTACCAATCCACAGCTCTAATTTCCTCCAGTCTTTGCTCTTTCCTGTTCTGTGTGTCTTCCCTAGTCTCCAGCTGGTTTTGACCACTCATATCCTTTTTCGTTGTTTTGCAATCCTTTTCCTAGGACAGACCTGACTGTGCCTTCTCTTCCATAATTCTCAGAGGTTATCAAATACAAACTCTTTAGCATCATCACTCCTGCCACAACACATGAAGTGTTTGATTCTTCTCAGCTGTTAAACATATGCACAGAAAATGTTTTGTTTTTTTTTTTTAATTAATCCTGAGACCCCACCCCCCAAAAAAAATGTTCTCTGCCCTACTGGAGCTCCATCCTAAAAAGTGTCCCCTATTTTATGCAGCCAGCTCCTCAAGGACAATCTCTCCCTGGACTACAGAATGGCTATTTACAAGGTAATGTTTTACATCTCATCTTAAAAATTCTAACAGGATTCAAAAACACCACACTGAATCAAGTAAGAAACATATCCATTTTTAATTAAAAATACAGTTTCTAAAATATCCCTATGGATATCTCCTGCTTCTCTCACCCACAGTGACAGAAAAGAATAACTCTACAAACACAACACACAGTAGGGAGCTCCCTATTTCCCACTGCCCTTTCTGCATTACTCCAAAAATGTAAAATGTTATTTCCAACACGCACATCTCAAGTCTACAATGACAGATATCTAGCATTTCTGGGGAATGCTTATTTTGCCAATATTCACTTAAAAGACAGAATTTGCTTGCAGACCCCCATAAACACAGATTCTTAAGCACAATAAATGCACAACCCTTGAAGTCGAATGACTTTACCTGCCAGTGAATAATAGCCACAACAGTAGATGCTACTGCTTGGATATTATTACAGAACAAAACACAGGCTTATAATATATTCCTCTGGAATTATCTACAACAATATCAGATTAAATTAATAGATTTTCAGAAAGCTATAATAATCTATTTATAATTAATCTGCTATAGTCTAAGTACTTCTGTGTAATAGTCTGTTACAAATACCAGTTACTGCAGCTTAAAAGCAAAATTTTGCTGAATTGGGGCCAAGGAGCTGCATTTTAGCCTCCTATCTACTATGCTGAGCAGCCTTCATTATGAATTGTATCTTTGAACTAACATCCTAATCACAATTTAAGCAGGAAGCTCATGTAGAAGAAAGCAGAAAATAATGTTAACATATCAAATACAATTTAGGCTTCCAAAATGAAACATTTCCATTAAAAGTAAAAAAGTCTGATGATGTTTTTGTCTAGAAAACACTATTCGCATTACAGAAAGTCTACAGTATCCTGAATTCAAGTAATTCTTGAAGTTAGTTTGCCTGATACCATCTTACTTCTTACAAACATCAGAACATTTAACTGTGCCAATGAACTGTGTTTATGAAAAGTGCAACTTGTGAATGCCAAAGGCCACATTTGTCAATGAGAAAAACAATACATCCTTGAAAAGATGACAGTTTTCATGAAAGCCATTCCTCCTCTTTCCATTAATGGAAGTCACACTGGGAATAGTAAGCTTAACATATATGTGGCAGCTCACCGACAAGACATACTATTACCTATACAAAAGGTTATTTCTGAACATTTTGTCCTTAAAGTTTTGATTTTTCAATGATTACAGGTACAATGATGAACACAAGTGCAAGCTACTTGTTAGAAATGGCATATCATCATCCCTGCACTCTGTTTTACCGTACCTTCTACATTAAATGCATCTTTTCTGTAGCTTCCAATACATAACTTTAGCCTAGAACTTCCTCCACGTTCCTTAACATCTGAACTCCTTAACAGAGTTATCCCTCTTTCATTTTCTACAGCTTCCCTTCACCTGGCTGCCTACTCTTCCACCACATCTATCTTTTAAAACCTTTTCTCTGATCCTGAAAAAATAAGCAAGTCTCCTTCACTGACCCTTTAAAGGCATAATCTGTTCTCTCATTATGCAAGCTCTTTTTCTGGCTCCCTTCAACAATATTCAAGCTCTTTGTGTGATAGCAGTCATTTCTGACCTTATCACCAGGAGACAGAATTTGTTGTTGTGAATTTGGGGGGTTTTAAATACAAATATAAAATGTGAGAAAGGGTTTTTTTAAAATAACAGAGAGAAAAAGAAGGGGTTGTATTTATGAAGAACCTTCTGCTACCAGCTGACAGCCCGCAGAAGGTGTCAATAACCATGGTTTTGAACATAAACAAAGTCTTTTGGATATTAAGGGTCATACTGATGCACAAAACCTAAAAAATAGGATGCAGGCATTAAAATATTCACAGAGGAAACAGAAGTATTGATGGAGGTTTCATGTTTCTAATAATCCCTGCTTTTGAGACAGCTGGGTGCTGTGTTCAGTACTGTGCAGGCTTCCACTTTATATCTAAATGTAGAACTTCACAAAAGCAAAAGTCAGATGATATAAGGGATGGGAATCATCACAACCAGATCCGAGTGCACAATATCTGCATATAAACTTGTGGTCACACACAAACTGAAAGTGAATATTTCTCTCAAATTTGAATTTCCACACAAGTATAGAATTTAAGAATGCTACATTTTAGCAATCCAGTAACAGATTTTAAGATGCATGGGGAAGTTCTCTGGAGCTATTAAAGAAACGGAATACAGAAAAGTATGTTGTAGTATTCTGTAGTTTAGCTGAATTTGTCCATGTAATAGGTTTAGAGACAAGTACTTACTTTTTATTTAAACATAGCTTTAATAATGAAATAATACATAACAAGTACCAGCATTTAAATAGGTAGGCCAATACAGTCATCAGATAAAGCCTACCACATCCCTAGTCTCTGTTTCAGTATTAATCTTCATGTACTTAATATGTAGCCCCTACTCAATATAAATTAGAAGTGAGGCAGGTGCTAAAAAGGAGAGAGTGATTACTGTTTATCCAAGCCAGGAAGAATTAGAGGTCACTGCTTTTTTAAATGGGAGAGCACAGGTGAGCTGGTGGCCTCAGCCTTCCTCTTCCCCTATTACCCTTTATTCTGTAGACCCTGTTCATCTGGAAGAAAGAAAAAAAAAAAATACATATCCTATTTCTGTTGGCAGATTATTTTTGCCAAACTCAGAACTTGTATTTTTTAAAGCATTTCTTTGTGACCACTTTTCTAACAAAAAATACAAATACAAATTTGTATTTGACTTAACTTCAGAACTCTTTCCCAGCCTCTGTAAGGAAAGTAGGCTTTGGAGAACATGGGAAAAAAACTGGGATTATCAATGTAGACAGAGACTATCTATGAACATACACAGTCCAGTCTTAAAAGCAAGAATAAGAAGTTTGACCTTGTTGCAATGCAAAACTGATTGGAACGAAAATGAGCTATCCAGATAAAGCAAGGTGGAGGAGGAAAGGAGGGAGAAGGGAGCAAGAACAAAAGATGACTGGACCAGCAGCATTCAGATGGATTGGACTTAATGTGTTTCATTAATTATGCTTATCGTAAAAGTAGTAACACAAACCAACAGTTCTGTATATGAGAGTGATGCTTCCTGTCATAAGTGAAATTTGAAAATAAAACCACCACCTCAAATTTAATACTCTCATAGTATTTCACAATACTGAGTCACATTTGTTAACATTAGAAAGGGCTCACTGAACTGAAGACTAACACAAATTCAAAATGACAGAACAAAGTACTGTGCACGACTCAGTTATAAAAGTTGAATATTCAAAAAAAAAAATCATCGTTTGTTGGCAGCACACAACATAACCAATGTAAAATCTCATCTAAAACCTAATTTTTTAAGATTTTACTGTTATTTACCTCTCATGAATTTGGTTTTGGTTTTGCAAGAGCAGGGAAGTGGATGCAGAGGTTTTTTGTATTTCACTAGATGAAATCCCATACACAAATTCTTTTTCTTGCACTACCTCTTTTTGTTTTCTGCATCTATGTTCAGGCAGCCAAAGGGCCTAACTAGCACTTTCACTGAAAAAAAGAACTAATAAAATAATAGATTCTTCATATTCTTTTCAGCCATCTCTGTCTCTCCACAGATGCAACACAGTGAAAACTTAAATCAACTACACTCTAATCAACACTGTGTCACAAAAAGACAATCCACAGTTACACTATGTTAAACTCTTAAGAAAAAATAGAATTTGATTGGCTCAAACCTCTTTTTAGTTTTTCTCCTGTCCCACCATAAACTTATCACTGAATGGAAGTGTTAAATGCCTTTTTAAAAATAACAACAACAGTATGTTAAAATTGGTATCCTATAGTATTTTTTGCTTATTATTTAAAGCAGCATTTCATTTTCTACAGCAGAACAGACCAATTAATTATGTAGTCGTTTCATTTGCTTTACTGATAACCTAACTCATTCAGAAAAGACAGGGGGTACTGGATGGAGCTAAGACAGGAAAGACTTACTAGAATTTGTCAAGATTTTACAAACAGGTTGTAAACATTCCCTATTTCTCATATAATTATATTTAGAACAAGTCTGTTGTATTCTGAACAGTCAGTTTGATCCTAGAGTTCTGCTTTCTCTTTTTGAGTGAGAATACCACTGTTTAACCAAGGAGAGACACTGACATCAATAATAGGACAAGTGCCTCTTGACAAAGCAGCAGACAATGGGGAACAGTTACCCCAAAAAAGTCAACATTACTGAACTCATCCAGAGATGTTCTTATCTCTAAACACCCTTTGTAACAGACATTTCTGCAAACCTTCTATTCAAGGCTTCAGGAAAGAGTCATTGATTAGACAGAATACGTGCAAACAAGATCGTTCAACACTTCCTTCCCTTGTACAGACCTTAAGTAGTGCAGCTTGCATGACTCCACCCTACTAACCTCTTAACGGAGATTTGCTAGTGAAGTTACAACTTAAATGAATGAGATCAAAGATCTGCAATTTATTTTCCACTTCAATGGAGCTCAAAGAGTTTTACTAACTCATGTACAGTGACCTATTATTTTTAAAGGAATAAACCTTCTCCTTTCTAAAAATATAATTACACTGTAAAGTATTGTAATTTATTAGATAAACAGCACTTTAACATATCTTAAATGGAATTGAGAAAAAATCCTGAAGAAATAATCAGTATGCATAAATGCAAACTTTTTTTTTTATTGGTGATGAAGAGAAAGCAGCCTCCTTTGGTTTGCTTAATTTGCAGAAGCAAAATACATACAACCAGACACTCCCTTTAATAAAGTGTTTCTGCTAAGTATGATTACTGTCCAAATCAATTCTGTTCAGAAATGGATATTTAATTACTAATGGAAGTTAATTGGAGCCTCAAACTCCACCCACAAAAAAAAAGAATAGTTTAACTAATTCAAAGTTTCTTCCATTTCAAATTGCCATAATATTGGGTTTTAGAGACAAAATATATGCCAGCATCTGTATTAAGTCTTTAAGATACTGAAAGCAAACCTTTTTACCATGACTTCTTTTTAATGAATCGCCTGTCATACTGAATGTGATTCTCTGTATGAAATGATACAAGTGATAACATACTTAAATTATAAAAAAACCAATGGAAGATTGTTGATCTATATTTTATTGCTTTTGATATTTCTTTAGCAATCATAGCAGTCTGTCTAAACAATTCTCTGTGCACTGACATTCACAATAATGTGTTTTCATCAAAAAGTTAGACACTGTCATTAGGTTTCACGAAAGGCTATACATTACAGTTCCGAGCCATTTTTTTTTACACCTCACTGCATCATTGGGATGTGGATGCAACAAGTTTTACATCTGTCAGCTTTAGTTACATTTACTTGAATACAAACATTAATAACAGATTACTGGAAATCTGTAGAAAGAGGATGAATTAGTTGTGTTCTTATTAACCAACACTGAAATGGGACCAAGAGAGGAGGGTTTATCACGTCCTCTGCTAAGAGAGAACCTATCCATCAGCCATAACAATCTTCTAGAAACCTTGAGAAATGCAGCTTGTGAAACAGACTTATTCAGACCTCATTATTTCACAGCTGATATTTTACATAAGAGCTCTTAAAATACTTTTTTATTTCCTAGAACAGTTTGGAAAAAAACCCTACTTAACAGCTTTAGTAACTCGAGACACAAGTAGAAAACATACTAAACATACTCTAATGCCTATTACTTTTCATATTCATCTACCAGTGTACAGGGGCTCTGATACAATTCTTTTCCCCCCTTTTACAATCTCTTACACTTAGAAGCACTTGTGTGTGATGGAACCTTAACACAGGAAAGTGTTGGGGAATTTCTATTGTACATCTTGAGGCAAATTAAGCACACATTTCTGCACACAGACCACACAAACTTTCCTGTCCCCAAGGAGGGTCTTTGCCTATAGAGGCAAAGTACTTATGTAGAGTACATAAGGCTCTGTAGAGAGCAAATAGAATCACTTGATGATACCTGCAGACAAAACAAATCTCTGCCTCCAACAAGGGGGGAGGGTGGGGAGGAAAGGCATGCTCCAGCACAATGACATCATCCTAGCTACTAAAAAAAAGGGGGGGGGAATATACAGCCTATCTATAAAAAACGAATACAGATAAAGGTTTACATTAAAGCATTACATACTGAAGGGTGGGGGATCTATTTACAAAAAATATATACTTCTCAAAAAATCTATTTCTAAAAAAAATATAATCTGTTATAAGAGAACTCTGTTTTAAAAGACTGGCAGTTATGAATATGATAAGTAATAGCTTCCGAATTTTAGACTTCAGTTAGACTCAAGCCCCAAACTGCTCCCTTCCAAAACTTCAAGTGATATAGATTTTCTTAAATAAACCTAGTTGCCTCTTTTTTATATATATACACACCCCTCTGCATATATATATATTTTTATATATATATACACACACATATATATAAAAAGCTCTTGCCTAAGAGTGATTTTCTTACACATCTATTTAGATTTCAGAACATCAGTGTATTAATCCTAGAATGCTCTCAGGTAAGAAGTATGAAAAAGAAAACTGGGGTATAAAAGTTACAAATAAATGTTGTCTTAAGGTTCTTTAAATCTCAACCAATTAAGCAACAATTGCCAGAGAGTGCGAGCTGCTTCATAAGCTCCTCACAGATATGAAAAGCCTCCTCATTTATTCATGTCATTGGTGAGTTCTACTCCGGGGACAGCTGCAGTCAGGTACCCCCATGTTCAGCTGCAAGTGTCATTTCTATGTAGCCTAATTCCTAAAATGTTCAGAAGAACAAAGGAAGATTTTGACCCAATGAGAAAAAAGGCATAACAAGTTGAACATCAAACCAAGAAACATTTCTTTAATGTCTATTCGATGGCTGTGGCTTTTTTCTCTGCAGTTGCACTGCTGATTCTAATAGTAAAAGTAATGGTCATCCTTTAGCCTACACTGACAGTAATAAAGCAAATCAAAACCAAGCATGAATATACCTGACTGACAAAAGGTTTTAAAAGCATAAAACTAAGTCATCTGAAAGATCAAAACAGTGATAATTGCATTCTACACGTAGCCTGAACAGTATCATAAGAAAGTACAGCTTCCTCCTTTAAACTTTATCTTTCAGTTCAGCCCTACAATAGACTGCCACCCACACTGCTGCTGGGCTCTGCAGGACTGCATTTGTTCCCACAAAAGCCCTGCTGGGATTGCAGCACAGGTTTCTCTCCCTGTCAGGCTCACTGCCTACCCAGTAGCAGAGGACAGCAAACCGTAAGAAAGAAGGGCCAAGTCAGCTTAAAAACCTGCCATCGTACGTTCTCCAGGTATTGAAAATGAGCATCCACGCAACATCAGCCAGCCATCAGAAACCCACCCTGCTCCAGCATTCTGCCTCTCTTGCCCAAGGAGCAACAAATGCCAGAAAAGTATGTCCAAAGAAAGAGATCTGTGGGGCAATCTGCTGCTCATCCACGTGCCATCTACCTTTGTGTGAATTGGGCAGTACTGAAGAGGAATGAGTTCTTAATCAAACCTGGTTAACAAACACCCCCAGCAATTAGCTTCAGCTCTCTGCAGCTGAGATCCTCACCCAAATATCACACACTTATCTAAAGCCGCTAATCTGAATGCTTCTCTTCATACACAGCCAAGTGCTTTGAAAAAGAGACTCAAGAAAATAGATGTTATACCTGCTTTGGTACTGATAACGTTTGCTGCTCTCTGCAAGTCTGTATGCAGCAATGGCCTGCACAAGGAAGGTCTAAATTCAGGCCTAAGCTCAAACACTTCCTAACCATCTAACTACCAAAGAAATCTTGAAGCAAGATTAATTCTGCATAAAAAATATGTTAGTACACTTTATCTTTCAGGGACAAGGAATTTGGGAGGAAACTCTGAACGCAGGTCAGATATATAAATACCATCTAAATACTTACGATGGAAGACACTATCAGGACAAATTTATTGGCTAATTAAATTCAGTGCCCTATACAATTAAATTCTTAGTCACGTTTACTAAACATATCACTATCAGTGCCACAGAAACCATATCAGCTCGTTTCAACACAGCAATGATATATGGTATCTAACAAGCTGAATTAATCCTGCAACAATAGCTAAGAATTATTTTTATTAGCAGTTCACTAGAGGGGCTTAAGAAATACTTTGCCAAATGCTCTCGCTTCCTCATCAGCATTACTCACAAATCACCTGACATGAAACACTTCACACCTACAGCTCTCAAACTAAATACTACTGCATATTTTCAAACAAGCAGATCAAACATCGCGCATTTCGCTTGAAAGTATTTTAGTATATACTCATTGGCTTAACACTAGGCATTCCTACAGTCAAACCCATAAAGTGCAAACTAGAACTTGAAGCATCTTTCACAAACTAAAGCGAGTTAAAAACAGACCACGCACACTGTCTTCATCATTTTACTTGATAATATGCATGTTATTCGGCATGCAAAAAGAACAGATACTGGCGTTTGCTTCCTAATTTAAAGCAAAAAGGCACGGTTTTAAGTCAGTGAAGTTTGGTTCATCTTTTAAAACCACTCTAAATGCAAAGGTCTACAGACAAGTCAGAATCAAGAGCACATAAATGGAGACTCAACTGTTGCTACACTAAATCAAGTTTCTGTAATTATGTTTCATTGTCTTCACAGATCTGGTATTCCTTATAGCTATAAAATTAAAAATACCTCATAGTCAGTAAACGTATTATTTTTATTCAACTGTTCAGCACCAGTACATCTCCACTTTTCTTCCTCTTTCAAGAAACTTCTTCTATGACAATGCCCTACACAGACAACAGTCATCCTGCTTCCCTGATATATGGGTATTTTAATTCATTTTTTTCTATTAACAAGGAAACAGTCCATTAAAATGTGTGAGTGAAGGGGAATAGCGATGGGGGAACAGAGGGGAGCAACTTTATTTTTAAATCTAGGGATAAGACTAGTTTTCCTTGCTGTTTTCAAGCATCTCTTTTCCCTGGGAAGTATATACCCGTTTACTCCTCTGTATCTTGGGGGGGGGGGGGGGGAGGGGGAGGCGCAGAAATTAAAAAAGAAAAGAACCTTTAGGGACATGCTGCCAAGAAGCTGAGAATCTCAAAGGCTACATTAATCAAGGAAAATCTATGCTTTCAACACTTCACAACTTTCACAGTGAAAAAAATGTCAAGAGAATGAAAAAAGCAGTCTTCCCTAGAATCTTGAAGCCTGTTAAAGCGTATTTGTAAGAACAAAAATTCTACAAGGAATAATATTCATAGATAAACCATTTTCCTTATGTCACATTCACTCTAAGAACAAAATAGTCCCTGAAAGAGTGACATGGTGGTCAGCTGTCAAAATGAAATTTAATTTAACAGTAACAATAGGCAAGATATGTCAGTCTAAGTGCTCAATAAAAAACATGAAGACTTCCTTGAACAAAGTTCTTTTAACATTAGCTGTATCCGTAATAAAATTTTAGATCTTCATCTCTGCAAAAAAAAAGTACTATGGAATACTTTCTTATTATTATAAATTTTAAAATACATAAATTATGTAAAATACCATTTGGATTTTCTTCTGAAAATTACCATTTTGCTCTCTTTCACCATGTATCTCTGCACAAGGTACTGATGCTTCTTCCAAAAATAGACCAATTGCTTCAACAGTCCTGAGCACATTCACTTCCAAAGACAGCACCTGGTTTGTTTCTATTCTGCAAAAGTACAGCATAAAAAGTTACTGTACAGCCCAAAATGTTACTAGCCGGGCTCTGAAAGTAGCTCGTGTGATTTGCTGATGTTTACTTGATTATTTTTATATTAATTTACTAAGCCAACTTTCTTTGCCTAAATGGTATAAGCACTTAAGCTCCTTAATACACTTGTAGCTGAAACAGCAGAAGCTGCTTACCAGTCGCTGGATCACTCCTAAAGGCCTATGCTAGAAGTTACTCTTGTAAAATAATAAAGTTTTAAGTGGTAGAAGTGTTTTTGTAAAGCCTGGGGCATTTCATTGATTTAACACCCTGCAGCTTTGTCGATGCTTCAGAAGGGGGGGTGGGGGGGTGGGGGCATGTCAAACAAAACCCTCCCACAAACCACAAAAAAAACCCTATCCAACAACAACAAAACCCACAACTTTAAAAGGCCAAAAAGCAATTATGAGCTTAAACCCAAGAGAGCAGAAAACAACACCGTGAACCTAGGGAGGCAGGTCTGGAAATAGCAACCAAGGATTTCCTTTACTGAAACTATTGCACTCACAGCTGGAGAGGCATGTGTCTTTTACTAGAAAGGGGCTAGAACCAAAGAACTAGCTGACTTGTATCATCATCTTCTGACGGAAAACTTGCAAGGCCAGGTTGTTAGCTAACCACTGGAGCAAGGGGACAGTGCACCAGCTTCAGAGCACCACTGCTCCAAACCTAGCTCACTACTTGTGGAAGCTGAAGAGCAACATCCTGAAAGAAAAAGCCCAAGATCTCTTTTATTCTGGTGAAGACGATGCTACTCTGAAAAGCTGTAACCATTGTTTGAAAGAACTACTGTGAGGAGTGCCATTATGCAGAGGTGTATAGCTCTACATTGTTTATCTTTTACTTCTGTCCCCTAGGGTCACTTCCATTCCTTGCAGTCATTTCTATTTCAGGTGGATTTGAAGGAGATTAAACCCTATTTACGACCATCCTGCTTCTCATCTGAATTTGCACTATAATCCTCATTCTTCAAAGGTGAGACAGACAGTTACACTCTAGACTGAGAATCAGGCACACATGATAAAGAGTCTTCAGAATCAGATGTTTCCTATTCGCTGCTTCTTTAAATATTCGTACATATTTAAAAAAATCAGAGAGGTACAAACCAAATTAGCACAGGTGACAGAGATCAACAGGTGGACTGCATGGGTGCAAACATGCACAGTAACTTTCCAAAATTTTATCTATGGCATTTCCAAAAAAACCTCTATGCAGTTAACTGTTATGCTTCTCTGATATTTTTTGCAAGACGCATTTCAGTCTAACAGCTATAAAAATACACTAGAAGAGCTCCCCACATATTAAAAGAAACAGGTTTTACACAGCACTTTTTCACTTGGAGATGTCTATTTGCCACAAACCAAAAAAAACATCACCAATCATTGTGTAAGCAAAAGAAGCTCCTCTAATTTTATGTAATACCAAAATCTAATAATGCAGGGGTCTTAATATTATCACATACACAAAACAGTGTTTTTATTTAAGGGTAAAATAAACAGTTGAGGCCATTATGAGCAGAAAAGGACAGTCTTCTCTCTAGCAAGTTCATCTTGTCTGTGAGTTTTGATAACACCAGATGTTTTCTAATGCTGTACAAACAGAAGTCGTTAAAATTTATTGCTGTGAAATCAGATTCCTTTCTAGAATACTTATTAATATGCAAAGACACAGATTGAACTTGTGTCTAAACATCAAATGGGAGTCAAACTTCTATTGGGAAACTGAAAAATGTCAATTTGATTGATTTCTAATACTAAATTTGAGCTCAACACAGAACAAAATTAGTGCTATTCTATGACAACTTATGTAGAAACAAAAAAAGAGGTAGTAGTATTTGACAGTAACTGCCTAGATTTACTTTAGGAATTTAGTATTGAGGAAAAGTAACTCAGTTTTACTGAATAAATCTTTCCAATAAGACTGACTTAAGACCTGTGACTTCAAGGAAGGACAAAGAAAACCTAGAGCTAGACAGGAGATGGTCTGTCCAAGTCAAAGGCTCATCTGTCTTGATTCTCTTTCTTACATCCTGAAGTATGAGAGATGGGCAAAGACAAAAAGAAAGAAGCCTTGCCCTCTTTGTCTAAGTAATTATTTAATTTCCAACCCTTAGGAAATCTTCTGGAGGGATAAGTTTTTCCAGGTCTTCCTCAAGACACCTGACTGGCAACAACAACTACCACTACCACCACACCACTCAAAAAAAAAAAAGCAAAAGGCACAGATACAGCCTTAACACTGCACACTCCCCTGCTAAAAGGACTAACTTGCAGCACTGTGAGAATGATCTAAAGGGTCAGTTTGTTCCTAAATCTACCCACTGAATGCACTCCAAAAAATTGACACTTGCAAGTCATCATTCCTCTGTTTCTCCCAAGAGAATAGGTTTCACATTATATATTCAAAGCTATGAGTATGTATGTATATCACAAAGTAATTCCTCTGTAGATCAGAGTCAGAGATCCAAAGAAACAGCAGTGGCACAGCATCAACTCACTATCCTGTGTCCTCACCAACAGTCCAAAAGATTTTTGCACTGTGCTGATGCAGCAGCTGTTATTTAAGGTAGCTTCACACAGTGGGTAAAAATGTGGCTGAGCTAAGTTTTTATTCAAGCCCCTAGAAGTGAGCAGCTCTGATGAGAAAATCAAAACAGTGTCAAGTTAGGTAAATAAATGCTCAAAAGTCTGGTCATATAATGACGTGGGTACGATAGTCATGTCCCTTTCACCATGGGAATTTCCAACATAAGCCTCAGTAATCAGAGCCAGAAAAGCTTGAGTCTCTGTAGTGAAATACAAAAAGGTCACCTTTAGTGAATTAAATTAAATGCACTATAAATCAGACAGCAAAGCTACATAGGCACTGCAACTTATTTAACTGTTCATTGCATATAACAGTTAAGGAATCTACACACACAGTATTCCAGCAGGATTTTTTGCTATTCATCCCCACAAAAGAAAACCTTCCTAACCTTCATTTTTTTGGTGACATCTATAGCATTTTACAGCTTTGAGCTAGATTGACTGAATGCATGTTTTCTAATAATTCTACAAATAATACATTTCCTGAAATTACTACAATAAACTTACTATCTGGTGCCAAGATAGTTTTCCATGTTATTAAAATCCTCTAATAAGTTTTCAGGCTTTTTAGCAAGAGGTTGTAGCATTATCCAGCAGTACTACTAATTTTTGCACACACATAATCTAGACAGCAGACATACCCTAATCTATAGCTTTCCCAAGAAACAGCCAATGTAAGACAAACAAAGCTGTTGTGCATCATCATAAATAAGACCTCTACTTGTTCTGTTGCTAAAAGCCTTGATGTTTTAAATCTCTTTACCCATTATTAAAAACCTTACAAGCCTTATCTAATTTTAATAGCTTTTACATTGAAAAATAAATTAAAGCGATTTTATAGTTGTCAACAAGCAAAGTGCATATCTATTTTGCCTTAAAAATAAAGCAGTTGGGAAGACATCTTTTTAAACAGAACAGCACAGGCTGACGGGTAGGTACACGGCTGAAAGTTGTACCATTCCAGCTGGCGCAACCAGCTGGCTATTTCAAGTCTGCAGGGTTTTTTATGCATCATACAGGATTATTTTGATTTGAACCCATTAGTCTTCCGAGGACACCAAATACATTTTTGTATGACTGTAGGAGTCACTATGTCTCAGAGAAACACAGTACTTCCAGGAATTCTTGACATGCCAAGGAATCAGGCTTATTACTATTGCTCCTTGCTGAAAGTTCTTATTATCAGTGCTGCCATTAACTTAGACTGAAATCCAATTCTGGCTAGGTCCTTGACAAGACTTAAGGCAACCAAATACTTACAAAAACTATTATACTTTTTTCAACCAGACAAGTTTAGTTCTTGTTGCTGGTTTGTATTTTGTTGTTTTAATTTTCTAGAGAAGAGCTAAAACAAAATCCTGCTCATTGAAATTTTCATGCAGAGATGACAATCGCCAGGACATTTTTCATGCATATGTATCAAACTTTTAAGTCCTTTTGGGGTTTTTTTCAACCATGCTAATATTCAGCATACCTCTAAGAAATCTGCTGACACAATAACAACTTATTATACATGTATACAAATGTGCTTTTAAAAAAAAAAAATCGAATGTCTTTCATTTGCTGTTTTTAAGATTTCAAGGAATTTTTAACATACCATAGTCCATCTCCATGAATGAATCCCATATAGCCTTTTATGAGTTCTGGAACTTTCAAACTGTTCCAGTCCTACTGGGATGGTCATTGCCCATGTGCAGGAGTGCAGTTCCCATGTCCAGTGAAGATAATGTAAATTTAAAAAAAGGAAATAAAGAAAAGGAGTTATCATCATCCATCTCTAAATGGGAGTGAAGAACGAAAGGTAAGATTTTTCAAAGTAACTTCTACATCTAAGTTCCTTTGACTTTGAAAGCCACTGGGATTTATGAAAAAAATCCTCAAATTACTGGACAAAACCAAAATGATTTGTGCCAAGCAGGAAGTCAGTAAGGAGCAAGAGCCAGGACCTGAGCTTGTAGCTGCTGAACTTAAATCCACTACTATCACCCCAATCTTTCCTTTATTCTTCAGCACTACTGTGATATTTGCAACTCCATGGCTACTTTAAAGACTAGAAATAATCTTCAGTTCAAAACAGCTGTCTGTCACACTTGATTGAAGAAATGTATTCTAGAATCTAGGTTAGACTTAACCAAAGAAGAAATTTTTCTGCAGTTGAGTTAAAAGCTCTTCGGAAAGGTTTTATCTTAAGGGGGGTGGGGGTGGAATATGGCAAAACAAAAAAGAACCCTGCCAAAACAACAGAACAACCAAAACCCTAACCCCTTTAATTACCAGTAGTGCTAATGGCCAAGCCAAACTGAGAGAAACTTTTGTTTAACTTTCAGTGGTACAGTTTAAGTCTCCCTGAGAAACTTTCACTTATTCCCCTTTCACACAGAACAGAGTTTTCCAACTTAAACTTGGAATGTAAATTAGTTTCAAGTCCCACCTGTGGCAGTAAACAGAGAGGAAAGTACAATTTAAACAGTGTCTGGCATCAATAAGTGCAAAAGTTCTATTTTAGAGTTATGTGTCTATTCTCAAGGCAATGGCTGAAAAATCTGGCTGAACAAGGAGGCTCTTGACTCGCTAAACAAGCCAAACACAATATCAAAATCTACTGGACCAAGACACCTATATCAATATCTACACAGGTAGTGTGAGGGAAGCAACCCGCAGCCCAGACTATGTGCATAACATAAAGCAGAATTGTACAAGTCATCTAAATGTGTTCTTCTAACAAACTACGTTAATATATATGTGTGTATATATATATGTAGCATATAGAGAGATTTATGAAATAAGAAGACTTTCTCCTAACTAATGCACATTTAAATTAACTATTTGCAAATAACGGTATGAAAGCGGAACGAAAACAGAAAAGTGTGAGCTGTGGCAGAAGAAAATTTAGGGATTGGGGGAAAAGTAGTTCCTTATTTTGGGGTGCTGAGGGCAAAGTGATGAGAAAACAAGTAACCAGCATAAAACTTAACTGAAAACTCCTCCAGGTAAAAGAACAGCATAAATATGTCCAAAAGAGTGAGGGACTACTAGACTGCAAAAAGAAAACAGTACACAAGAGGATTCAGATGTAAAGTGACATATAGAATGCTTCCACTTGGTATAGATATTTAAGAGTTTTAAAATACTTAACTCATATCCACAACATGCTTACACAGACTAAGATGTAAAAAAATATACCTGCTAGCAACAGAAAAGTTGTTTCAAAATGCTTGAAGTACACAAGACAGAATTTGGTAGGAAAAAGACTGGGACTAATCAAGTAGACAGCCCCTCCAACTGCTCAGGGAGACTGTCAGAATATGGCAAAGGACAGCGCAGTCTGAAGGGTAAGAATTACTAGAATGGAGTCAGCACTCTGAACAATTGCTATTTGTAAGAAACAATTAGAGACTGGCATATGTCCCAAATCAATACATGGAGGTAACTCTCAGACAGTATAATGGTCACGTAAGAGAAACTAAAATGCATATAATTTTGCACTGAACAATATCTTGGTTTAGATGCCATACAGCTTTAGAAAATCTACCCACCAAATACCCTGCCATACATTTTAATTTATTAACACTTCTTCAAATAAACTACATACCGAAAGGTGGTCTGCCCCTTTTGGGGGGTGGGGGCGGAACAACCAAGAAACCAAAAGCAAAACACTGCATGTTAAACAGGTTCTATAGGAAACTGACCTAAAGCCAATAGAAGTCTATGAAAAGATATTGTTCACTTTGAGATTACTTGAGCTGGGGCCTATAGAAATAGTTCTCTGTATGTGAAATTAAAATAAGCCTGAGTGTTTAATCAAGAATTTCTAAAGACACAAAGTTACTCCCTTTTCTTTGGGGCTGCTGACATTAAATTGAAAGATTTTAGAAATACATTAAAAAAAAAAGGGTAAAAAATATCATGGTAATTGAAATGCAATTTCATTCACATTAAAGGAGTGTTATGACCATATTTTTAATACACCAGAACATTATACACAGCAATTAATGCAAAATCTACAACCACAGCACAACTAAACTAAAACCCTATACTATACATATAACAAAAAAATATACAGCACCTTTAATTCTAACTACTCTGGAACCTCAGCATCTGAAATATTTGATCCTTATCTATAACCTCACCACCTTCTAGAATGCCTCTTTCTAGGTATCTTTTTTCCCCCAGGTTCTGTTTCAACCGCTGTGAAATTGTCGAGTTTGATAGTGTGCCATTTTTGCCTGGGGTAGAGTTTATTTTCTTCACAGTAGCTGGTACGGGCTGTGCTTTGGATTTGTGCTGGAAGCAGCATTGATAACACACCAATGTTTTCATCATTGCTGGGCAGCGCTTACAGAGCACCAAGAAATTGGGAGGGGGCACAGCCAGTACAGCTGATCCCAACTGACCCAAGGGATATCCCATATGATGTCATTGCTCAATATGTAAAGCTGGGGGAAGGAGGAGGGAGGGGATGTTCAGATTGGTGGCATTTGTCTTCCCAAGTAACCGTTACACGTGCTGGAGCCCTGCTGTCCTGGCGATGGCTGAGCACCTGCCCGCCCATGGGAAGTGGTGAATGAATTCCCTGCTTTGCTCTGTGTGTGTGTGCGGGGGCGGGGGGGGGGGGCGCTTTTTCTTTGCCTATTAAACTGTCTTGATCTCAACCCATGAGTTTTCTCAATTTTACCCTTCCAATTCTCTCCCTCATCCCACCAGGGAGGAGTGAGTGAGCAGCTGCGTGGGGCTTAGCTGCCAGCTGGGTTAAACCACAACAGCTGGACTGGCTTTACAAAAGCTACTTGCAAATCTTAAATTTAGTTGCATCAGGATTTCAGTTGGAGAGAAGCTTCCTCCCACAAGACAGACTTGGATGTTTTGGATTCAAGAAACAAAAACCTTACTTTCAACCCTCATTTTAAACAGCTTAACCTAAATCGTACTATAAAAAAAAAAAAAAAAAAAATCAGTATTATACTACAAGTTTGTTGAAGGCTAAGAACTTTCCTGGGAGAAAAAAAGCTTTATTATAAACTAATTCCCATTACACTAAAAGTATACTGTTCCTCAGTGCAAAGTACAACATCCATCTCCTGTTAAGTAACAAGTAAAATGTCCATTAATCAGGAAAGCTTTTTTAAAAAACACAGAAAAATTGTAAACTAAAAAAATATTGTGAAGTTCAAATATCTCCTCCTCCCCCAGCCTGTTAACACACATAACTTTGGAAGCCCCAAGAGAATACCTTACTCCTTTTATACCTAATCACTTGAGGACACACTCTTATGGCAGTGAGGGTGACCTTAAAGGAGGAAACAAGTGTCACCTTGTTCCCGGGCAAGCAGGGTGCTACAGCGTGGTCACATTGCGCAAGCACTCCACAGAGAAAAGTTTTCAGATAACTTTGAAAAACTCATTAATTCATTCAACTTACTTTTCTTCCACTGATGCTTTTATAGTTGTCCAAGGGCTACTTGGACGTTTAATTACTTATTTTTTTAAAATATAAAACACTTGAGCAGTTGCTAAGGCAGCACTGATTTATCAATGTTACCTCAACATATTAACACTCAACTCTCTTTGCCCAATTTTGCACAATTACAGGCAAGTCCCCTTGAAGAGAGCTAGAAGCAATCAAACACCTAGAAGCAATCAAGACCTGGAGTGATAAGCACAAAATGGAACTAAAGAGGTTATTCCCTCAAGGTGGTTACCCTGCCCAAATGAGAAGGGCTGCAAGACTTCATGCTGTGAAGCTGCCAACAAAGAGAGCAGATAAGGATGGTTCAGAGCCATCACTGCAAACAGCTGTGGGTATCAGCTCCTTGCACAGACCAATATGCACCATTGTCAGGATAAAAACCTGGTTATGATCTTAAGTAGATGATGTTTGGTCAAGTGCATGCCCACAAAAATTCACAGGACCTCAACTCTCTGAGGTCATCATCACATTTATTTGACGTTGATCCCTGAGTTTGGAGAGGACTGATAGAAACACAGCATAATTACATAGGGTATGTGATTTAGCAAAGAACGACAAAGTTATGTTAACACAATAAAGGGCAGAAGAGACCAACTTATACAACTCGGGAACACAAGGGACCTCCTAGAATACGTAATTGAGTCCAGTCTCATCAACATCCATTTGTATAATCACATTCATTCATATAAAAAGTCCCATCTAGATCAGGAATTTTATGTTCCACAGTTCTTAGTGAAAGATTCATCTAGAATTTCATAAACTACAGTTAAACAAAACCCACAAAATGACAGTATTAATAAAATTGCAACACTGAATGCTGGAGGTATAGTTACTTAATATAACTAACCTTTTAGGTCTTTTCCAGACAAATTTGAAGTCATGACATTTAGGTCAAATCTCTTAGAATACTAAAACAGTAACAAAGACGAGCTTGTAGATAGATAGATAGATATACAGTCATGCCCTGGAAAGAATGCTGAGCAGAAAAAGGAGAGAGGAAGTAACAGTGGAGTTTGACAGTCATGTTTTCCTTACTCCCGATCTAAACCAAATGGAAAAAGATGAGTTTTCACTACTGTGTGAAATCCAGGCAAGACAGAATATTGAATCTTGTATTAATGAAATAAGAAGTGCTACATTTTTATATATGAGAAGTCTCAGTTTGGAAAAACAGTAAGTGGCTTCTTGAAGATAAAAGGCAGAGAATTGGTAAAATGGCTATGGGGCTTCCACACACTAATTCAGGCAGTAAAACGCTATAACCCAGAATGGAATCCATCTCACAACTTTGTCTTCATATAGCCCAACTGCACAGAAAACCTGCTAGAATTCAGAATTTGTCTACCTTTTTATTGAAGTTTCTAAGCTCTATGCAGTAATTGTAATAAGCACACAAGTATCTTGAAAAGTGTTTTCTAATCATTTCTAGTTTTAGTCATAAGACTGATGCCACTTTATTATATTTTGCAGATATTTACTCCTAGGTAAACTATACAGTGTAACTGAGTTTGTCAGCATGCACTGTTACAATCTTTATTTCTACTGCAAATAAGAAAATAAAAAGGTTTAAATACAAGGGAAATTAAAACATTTATGTGAATATTTCATCTTATAAAGCCCTTTCATTTCCAGCACTCTAGATATACTTAAAAAAACCACACTACTCTGCACTATTAATTTTATTTACACTTTAGTAATTTAAACTAAAACATCTATTACCACATATTCAAAGACACAAACAGCTGAATTTGGCCTCCACATCAGGGTTACAAGCAACATGAACTACAACCAGGAACTGAATTCAGTGTTTGATTTCCCAGTTTTGATTCCAATAGTTATTTTAATCAAGTTGCCTTTAAAGAGTCAACTGTATTTCACAGAATTAAGGAAAAGTAGGTGTAAGGTCAAGATGACAGATTTTTTTCTATTCATCCTGTTCAGAGATTTTCAGCGTGGAATCACATCCCATTTGCAATATCACAAATCAAAACACTGTGGACCTTGAAGAAAGCATAATTATTTTTTTTTCCAAAAAAAGGGGGCATTTCAAGTCATTTCAGATTTTATTCTCTTCCCAGATTTATACAGGGTATTTGGCACAAAGGTTTCTTCCTTTTCCTTTCTAAAGCTGAGCCTATATAGCCTAGACAAGAGACGAGTATTCAGACTGGCTGGCTGTCTTTGTGTCATACTTGCTGTGCTTCTAGTTAATAATATACCTTTAATAAGCTACTTAAATAAGGGAGACTTAAACAGATGATTTAAGGACACAAGGTAAAAATTCCTACAGTTTATGAACATCACTGGCAACTTGTACTTCATCATTTGTTTAAGCAGGGTTGAAGTATTTAAATCGTGTAAATGCGAACTAAAATAAAACAGCTGCTTATTCTTGATCTGACACAGGATATTTGTAACATATGAGATACACTTGCTATCCAGGGGTCACTAGACACATGAAAATACTTTTTATTAACAAAGTTGCACATTGCAAAGAACATTTTAATGCCAGTCAATATCACTTCTTGAACCACAAGATACGTAATGCTTTTAATTTTTGCTTTTTCTGTAAAGAATCTTGCATCTGATATTACTACTACACCAGAGAGGTCGAGACCTCTGGTAAAAT
Source organism: Falco rusticolus (assembly GCF_015220075.1). Lineage (NCBI taxonomy): Eukaryota > Metazoa > Chordata > Aves > Falconiformes > Falconidae > Falco > Falco rusticolus. Next base: position 14,917,659 of record NC_051190.1, read on the forward strand.
GAGACAGATTGCAGTACATACTTCAATTGTTTCTTTGCTTCCAAATAAATAAATAGTTCATAATTGTGTTGGGGTGGGGTTTATTTCAGGGGTGGGGTGGGGTGGTTGTTTGGAGGTGATGGTGGGGTTTTGGAGGGCTTTGGTTTGTTTTTTCTTTTTTTAATGTAGCAAGTTTCAGGAAAATATATGGTCTTGAAAGGTTCTCTATAACCCAATACCTACCATAATTATAAATCATAATTCTAGATCAATTTGTGTATATAATGATAGAATAAGGAACAGATAAAAGGCATCCATATTTACAGATTTTGATCATTTACACTGACTTCAAGTCTTGAATTTGATTCATACCTCTTTTTCTTTTCTAATGTTGGATTAGCATGACTTCATAAAACTAGTCACAACTGGGGTTTTGTTTGGGGGTATTTCTGTTAGTTTTTAGAGTGAACCCTGTAATTAAGGGCTAAAGAAGAAAGAGAAGAGCAACATTAGCTCAAGGTAGGCCAACAAAAGGAAAGCTAAACACATATCAACTTAAAGCCTGGTTCAAACCTCCCCACACTAATATTCTCAGTAAGACACAGCAAACCTTTTTGTGAGCTCCAATTACATAAATTAGATTATCTCACACATACATTTGTAAAAAGCAGCAATACAGGTAAACGGAAAAAGTACAAGCAAAAACTGTAAGACACAGTCGCCCTTATATTCGTACCTTAAAACATTAAAACCCACCTTTGGTAAAGACATGCATTCTGCTACTTCAGATCTGCTCTAGAATATTAGCAAATATTGTACAAGCAAATCCTATACACCACAGCTGCAGCAGCAGGAACCAAAAGTTCCTGTGAAACACTTGGTTTATGCATCCCATTTGTACCTAGTTTTGCTTCTTAAGCTACTGAGATACCTTTTTCCCCTGACACTTTTCTTGAAATAAGAAAAAAAGGTAAATAAAATCACAGTCCTATAGCAGGGTAATAGTAAAAACAAATTTTGATGTTTCAGTACAACTATTTCTGTAAAACCATAAAAAAACTAGTATACACATAGCAAACAAACTTTATATGTTATATGCCAAGTACAGATTTCAAAATACATTGAAATTTTATTTTAGTGACAACAAAATCTAAAATGAAGGTAGGAGGTTCAGATTTATTTTGAACAAATTGATAAAAATGAATGTAGCACCACCTAAAATATTCTATTTGCCACTTCACTGCCGATTTGGCAAGTAGCTATGTACTTGCTTATATTTAGATACCCAAGTAATTCCCTTGGGATAAGGCCATAAATTCTATAGTACCAGCATCGGGGTGGGAGTACGCTTTCTATCCTTAGTCTTTTGCCTCTCACCATAGATTACTCTTCTCTCTCCACTGGCCTAACTGCAAAATTAACTTTGAAGTCTGATTGAACATTTATTTAAAAATATAAAGTGGGAAAAAGAAAACATCTTAGTTATGTTGGGTGTTACATATATAAAGATGGAAAGAAGACACAGACATAATATCATGTTTAAAGAAATGGAAAAATAGTTTTAAGAATCAGTAATGGCATGTTGTGCTTTGAAAATACAAATTATCCCAGGGCCAAAATAGGATTTCATTATGACTGTACACTAATGAGTTCATTTACATATGTCTTAGAAAACTGCATGTACCACAACTTCAAGTAAGATTTAGTCCCAACAGAATTTAACAAAAACAATTAATTTTCTAGTCTCAAAATAAATACTTGGTATATTCTATCATCAGTAATTCAGTCTTTGCACAAAAAAGTTACAACATTTAGAATTTCATTTTTAGTCTTACACTTTTTAATGAAGTTATGACAGATCAAAGTATTTCCTGCCAATCAAAAGAAAGGCTATTAATACCACTCGGTTTAAAGTTGGAGAAATTTTATCTTCACTTCAGACCAACAACTTCACCAATCACTGAAAAGACATGCTTTTCTATTTAGTGCTCTTCTTCGGGGGGTGGAGGGGGAAGGACACTATATGCACAAGAAGAAACCCACCAGGATTAACATCTTGCTATCTGCAAGTATCCAGAAACCCCACTGCTAATTTACTAATTTAAAGTAAGTCTCCCAGAAGACTACCATCCTTCAACACTGCCAGGTAAGACGATGAACTATACACGACTATATATCTTAATGTTGCTATTCAGATGCATTACTGGAATTGCTTCAATTTGCATGCTTCCAATTTGTCCCTACTATGACTTCCAAAAATAAAGTCATGCTAAAGAAAAAAAGCTGGATCATTCCTTAAACAAACAAACAAAAAATAACCACCAATCCACTACATTCAGAACAGGTCTAAACATCACTGGGAAGTTTGGGGGGTTTTGGTTTTTTTACTTTTTTTATACTCTACTACACTGAACATTCACTATGAACTTTATCTCCTTATATGCATCATAACTTAATATCAGAATAGCAAATCCTCAGTGAAATGCCAGGACTCAAGTCCAATTCACAAGTTTCTGTGTCTCTCAGGTATGCAAAATTTGATACCATGTCTACTATGTGAATACATACATTAAGTTGAAACATGCAGCAAATCTGGGTACAAGTGAACTCAAACACTGAAGTTTATAAGCAGTTTCTCTAACTAGAAAAACTATTTGACAAAGGAGTATTGACTTGTTATAAAAACTTGTAAGAGTTTGAGCCTGGTCTTAAAAATCTCATGTTCCTTGCTTTCTAACAAAAGTGAAATTTGTGACATTAAAGTATGTCAGCAGCTTCTGTAGCTTTAGTCATGCATAACTGTCTTTTATAGCCTCCAAGGCAGCAGAGACCTGCTAGCTCCTCTGGAGATCCTCTAAGTCACACACTGCATCAGCTTCCCCCCCACCCCCACCCCTCTTCTGAATATGAAGAGAGGCCAAGGACAATTAGTCAACTCACCAGGCTAAGTTATGTGCCCAGAAAGAGGAGAAAATGTTAGAGGCTTGATCAAAAGATATGACATGATAGATGAGAGTTACAAAACAGCCATATGGCAAAGTAAGAATAATGGTAGGATAATCGTAGTCGCTGTCTTTTACTAAGATCCTGTAAGCAAACAAGCGTTTTTCCCCCCTATGCTGATGCCTTACTCCTTTAAACCAAAAGTACAGGGAGAGAAAGGCAGCAACAACACAAGATCCTCATTGAACATTCTCAAATTACAGGGTGTCAGGGTATGCAGGGATACACCCAGCTCTGTTAAAATAATCATAATAAAAAACCCACAAAACCTACAGCAAAACAGATTTATTTCAGTGCGAGCAGAAGCCAAATTTATCTCTTCTCCTCAAAAAGATTTAGAAAATGCCATTATTTATACAGCTTATCATAAAATTCAAACAACTTCCCCTGCCATAATGAAATTATAGATTGGTTTACAAAAACATTAAGTTTAGAACTATAAAAGCTCACCATTTTGCATTTATTGAAAAGCTACAGCTACAGCCTTGCAAAGAGTTATGTATATACTCAACTTGATGCAGGTGAGGCATTCCACTGTGAAGGCTGTTACAGAGAGGCAGTAACAGCTGGTATAAGCCAACATTAATTTGAAGCACATAGTTGTTAATAGTTAGAAGGGGTTTTCATTTGTGTTAAACACCACTTTTAGGCAGGAAACATTCTTATTAACACAAAATAACTCCTACATTAAGTTAGATGCACAGCCAAACTACAAGGAATAGCACCTTTTTGTTCCCTTTTACTTTTGAGTTTTCGGTCACTGATACACTTGATTAATATATTCCAACTATAAACATGAGAAGGAGTCAGATGTTTCTCAGCCCTTATTTTCATTATTTAGTTCAAAATCCACACTTTTTTGCCTTCAGATCTCAGAGCACTTCACTAAAGTACTTGATGGAGCGCACAACAGCAACGTAGAAAGCAAGGACCATGGAAAAAAGGGTGGGGGACATGACAAAAAAACCCAGAATTTTTCCTACTTTTTTTGTTCACATGTTGAAATCAGGCAGTAACATGTTCTACCCCCTATATTATAGCTGTCTGTAATACATTATGCTCAAAGCAAGTCAGTGAAAAACCTTTTAAACATTTTTCCTGTTCATAAATTACTGTCTTCAACAGCCATTTGAGCAGTCATACCTTCAGAAGCTTCACATTCTGCCCTTCAGTTATAGTATGAACTCTGCTATTTTCCCTAGTTACTTTTATAAAGAAAAAAGGAAATCAGTTTTCTTCCAAAATTCTCAATTGTCAAAACCTCTTTTTAGTAGATTTTTATGCTTTGTAATTCCTGTCATAAAATCATTTCTGAGTCACTAGACAAAACCACAACAAATTTGAGTATTAATAAAACAAATCCCTTTATTACATGCAAGAATTTTTAAGTGAAAAATTCTTAGGCATTTGACAATCCACAGGCATGTAACAAAATGAGATTAACTGGAGAAAAGGTAAAAACTTTCAGAGTTAGCATTAACCCATAGTTTCTTTTGATGCTTGCCCCTTTGAAACTAGGTATAGGCTCTCCCAAGCCCAAGTGCTCAGATGAACTGCATTACTACCTCTAGTAAGTCTTATTTACCAATGGAAAGGCATTAACATGAAGAAAAAAATATGGAAAGGCTCAAGTACCTTTGAAAACCCTAAGGCTGTTGCAAACACAGGGGAAGAAGGTAACTTCTTCCCTGTCCCTGAACTCTTAGCCCATAAATCCCAGGAAACTGGGACCGTTGGTATTTAACCAGCAAATAAAAAGAAACCGTGAAATAACTTACCAAGACCTACCAAAAAAAAAAAAAAAAAAAAAAAAAATCTCAATTACAGCCTCAGTTATTTTTTGCAATACTTATACAATGACAGATTCTACATGAAAACAACTTGTGTAGTGCTTCAGCATTACTTGGCTAACATGTCTGTCAGAATCTGTGGCCAACATATTACAAGAAAATTAGGCTGTTTTAATTGCCCCTTGGCCATCACTGTTTTCCAGCTTGACAAATACGTACCCACTCACACCCAAGGCCTGCGATGTATATTTGAGTCTGGTCTGAAACACTTAGGGAGAAATACCAAGACAATCCTACCCAAAAAAAAAATACCCATCACCAAAAAACAAGGAACACACCTTCATTCGATGAAGTTAAAAAAAAATCTTCATTTCCTGACTTGAACAGACATACGAACATGTCTACAAAAACCTCAAGTAAATTTTCAACAGCATCTAAATGATCTAGAGTATGAAGTCCTATTTTTATGGCATAGACAATAACACCTCAATGTTCAAAAGATCTGAAGATAATACCAAGAGAACAAATTGACTAGAACATTCCCGCCTCTGCTATTACATAATACACAACTAATAAATACTGTCCTAATCATAGTGTTACCTTGAGATATACTCCCTGGACATTTGCATCTAATTTTTCTGAGAATACAATGTAAAATCTATTTCTATTGAGAAATAAATCAACTGAAGAAACTGAACTTCCATTCTGCAGAAAAGCTGGGTGCTACTCCCTGCTAGTATTGTTCTAAGCATGCCTGTGGGATACAGAAATACTGAGAACAATTTTCTATCTGATAGGACACTTTCTTCAACAGTGAAGTGCATCAGCTCTATACCAGTTTGCAAGTCCAAAAGAAATCAATCCCGTTTGCCAAAGTAGCCTTACATACCAGAAGTGACCCAAATTTATGTTTTCAAGAACGTAGTATATGACCAAGACTACCAATACTACAAGGTTAAATACTCTGGTGCAATGGATAACTTCTTTCTTCTATTTAGTACAGTACAAATATAATTAGACAAATCTTGGAGGATACCTTTGGCTGGCACTGTTTTTGTTTGCAACACGTTCTTGAAATTTCTCACTTGACTGGGAAGTTAGTTTGTGTTTATGTACAGCCACTTCTCATTGTGGTTCCATGCCTCAAGCAGCAATCACATTCGAATAAGAATAGTCTAATAAATACAGGAAGCTTTTACCAGCTATTAATTTTACATCTGTGTAACTGAACAACCCAATCTACTTTCTCAGAAGCCTGACTGGCAGCAAGACTAAACATTTCCTAGTCAATCCACTTCTGATTGAAGTAATTTTCTGCAGCATACAAAAAGAAGGAAACCTGAAAAAGTAAGCTATGAAGTACATTATTAAAAAAATCTTAACTTTAACACCAGCCATATCACAGCTGCCCCTATTCTGTATGGCCAAGTAATTATATGCAATGAATGACTAATGTATTGGTAGAATATTTATTAAATCAACAGTTTGTCCTGGTTAGCATGTTGTATTATTTATATTATATTGCACTTACAGGCCACAGTGCCATTATGGAAATTAGAAAGTGAAGAGACAGATTTTAAGTTCTTGCAGTTAACACTAAGTAGACCACTACTTTAAGAAAAGTCTTAGAAGCTTTCTTATTGCTTGGACCAAAATAAAGAAAGAACTCCAGGAAAACCAGTATAGAGTTGGTGAACTACAAATACATGCTTGTCTTGAACCAAAAACAAGGTATGGGAAAGCAAAGACAGAGAATAGGAAGTATCGAAAGGTTCAACGGTCACCTTATTTCTGAAAAAGAGAAATCTTCTGAACATATTAACCTGGATGTTTAAAAATCTACTGCATTTGAAGCTGTAAAAATCTTTTTAAATTAGATGAGAATGCCACATCACATGATTTTCCTATTTAAAAATTTAGTACTCATTTATGCACTTATCATTACCTTAGAAGCAGCAATGCTTGAAGAAAAGGTCATCTTGTGCCACAACGATATGCCCTACCTAGGTGTTGCATTACTGGTAATCACCAATCACGATGAGAAATTTATATGGCATTTCAAAAAAACCTTTATGCCTTAATTTTATTTTATTTGTTAACTGCAAAGAAATAACTTTACAAATCAGACATTTTGGTGCGTAAAGTCAAGCATTGCTAATTAAAAAGAATGAGTGATTAATTCCAGCCTCGTTCATTAAACAAAATTGCATTTAACTAGGATTTATTAGACTGAATCTAAAGTTTGAAATAAAGGTTATTTTATTTTGAGAAGCTTCTAACACTATTATAGTAAAAATAATACTTTCCTGGTCAGAACAATTTTCAAACTTTCACAGCATTTTACAATTATTATGCAGATTGTGCAAATCCAGAAACTATATTAAAAGGAGTTTAAATGACTTGTCAAAAGGACACAAAAAACCACCACCAGGAGTCTGAAGAAGTTGCAGGTTTCTCAAGACTCAAACATCATCACTTTTACTACTAGATCTGCATAGTTGAGTATAAGAGCAGGAAAAACAGGGCTATAAATCAAAGAAAATAAAGTACTCTTTCCCAAATTACTATCCTTCCTATCAAGCCAGAAAAACTACAGAGATGGATTCCTCCAGAAATAATTTTTTTTTCTAATAAGTTTCTTCAGCTGAAGTTGTACCTTTCATTAATGTGTGAAAGCATTTAACAGGAAATAATTTTTATATGTTTTTAAATTAGAAGTGTTGGTTATACAACTTAAATAATTAGAACCAACAGAACATATTACGGTATGACTTTTTATTTGACAGATTTCTTTTCCCCTCAGTTTTCAATTTATGTGTTATCTGTGTTGAACTAGATTAAGTGAAATTAGAACATTTCTATTAAAAACTCAGACCAAACAGGAATGCCAGTTTTAACAAATCCTTTGACATAAACTAGCACAAACTTGCACATAGACACACATTGCACAGACTATTTTTTATTCATCTACTACGAGTTTCTTTTAAACCCAGCTCAAATGCAACTCCATTCAGTTGACAATACTCAAAACTTGCTAAGTACCTAGATAAATTTAAAACTGATATGGTCACTTCAACTCTATTTTGTGCATAGACAAAGCTTATTATAACTTGATAATAAGCCAAACATGATTTTCAAGCACAAAAATTATTTCAGAAGCACAGCCTAATGGTTAAAGCTCAAGACTGCAAATCCATTTTTAAATAGAAACCAATTTCATCACAGATCACTGAGTGACTCTGGGCAAGTTAATTAACCTCCCTGCAATCTGTGAAATTGGGATAATACCTACCTTGCAGTGAGGCTTAATTCATTAATGCTTATGAAATGCTGTGAGATCCTTAGATGGATATACTATAGAAATACAAACAAGCTTAGTATTTCAAATGGTACTTTAAAACGTAATTTCTATTTGAAAACACACCTCTCTGTCAAGTAAAATGTCAATCCATAAGTACTATTTGAGTGACTTTAGGTGCACTGAAAATATATTCAACACGATATCAAATCACAACCAAAATAACAAAAAGGCTACATAGTACATGTCTTTTCCTTCAGCTGTGCATAGAATTATTACCATGCATTTATAGAGCTCATCAGATACTTGTCAGCTGTAACTACATACATTGCAATTTACTTTGAAGAGTTCCTCAGAGTCTGCCAGTGCACCAGAATTCTTCTCAATTCAGAATCTAGTTCTGACTGCAAAGCTGTAAAGCTCATTTCCAGTATAGCTTCCGTGCAAATATTAAAACATTTCACTGTACCTTATTTTTACATACTATGTAGCCCCCTGATTCTTACCTTCCTTCAAGACAAGAGTGCGATAGGAAATAGTTCATTCCAAGAACTGAGGTTAGATATGAAACCTGAATGGATGAGGTAATTGGCAGTCATTACAACAGGTTACCAAAGTTATTCAGGTAGAAAGGGGATTTTGAAAAGATGCAGCATTTCCAGGACCAACATTCTTTCTTACAGCCATCATCGTTGGAAAAGTCTTGGCAGCATGCTTGGACTTTCAAGCACTCAGCTATCTCAAAAGGAAATAGGTTTTGCCACAAAAAAAATCTGCAAAATATAAAATTTAACAGTAGTTCCAAGTTTCCTCCCCTGAACACCTGTAAATCATTACTTTTAGATTGCTTGCTCTTTTTAATTAAAACATGGTCTTCTGCTTCTGAAGTCATTAATGCCTGCACTTATATTCAGTTTCTTTCTTTTAATATTCTCAGTAAGAACAACGATTTTTATTTCCTTTGTTGCATAACTACAAGCTGCTGCTGCATAAGAGATTATATTCCAACAACTTTGATGTTTCATTGAGCCTTCACAATCTCTAAAACATTTAAGGACTGGAAAAAAGTCTATAATCCACTAGGTATGCATAATTCCCCCACCCGCACAAACAATTGCTAATACAAAAATTGAATGTAGATCATTCAGTGCATTTTTAATACTTCATTTGACATCCTTACTAAAGCTAATTTAATGGAAGGTGATTTCATATAAAGAAGAGTGCATCTAGAATGATTCATTATTTAAATAAAAAAAGATTTTGTTCAAGAATTTCAAAAGGAGAGTCTGTGGGAACTTCATACTTTGGCCTTTGTTAGAAGTTTTAATCTTCTGATAACAATCCCTGGTATCAAAAGTTTCAACAACAAACAACAATAATATTGTTAATGGCAATACTTTGTCACTTGTATATAGACAAATACATAGACAAAATAGACAGTATTAAAATACCACGTTACAACTACGGTGGTATGCTTTAAATAAAGTTCCTGAATGTATTCAGTCTTGCAGAAAATAGGTACCAAAAAAACCCAAACAAAATGCAACACTTCTAGTGCAAATATGAGTATTTACATTGTCAACAACCATTGAAATAAACATTGTTACCAGCACACCTTTAAAGCTCTAGCTAATGTGTTTCATACAATTACTCTTTATCATATTATGGGCTCTTTTTCTTAATGCTTTTGAGAAAGTTTTACATAACGTATTTTAATCAGCTATTGAATGCAAGTATTCTAATTCAGGGAATACTTCCAAGTATTTCTGTGGTATCTTCTAGCAACCATTTTTGTGCCTGTGCTTCAATAACTATGACAAAAGGCTTGAGAACAAGTAACTAAGGCCACAAAACCATTAGCAAATTCTTCTAAGAGCTCACTGATGGCACATTGAAATATTTTTTTATCCAGAAATGGAAAATATACAAATAATTGTTTGACCACATGCCAACACCTTTGAGCCCAAGAATACAATACAAAACTACCAAAGAAGCCACTACTACTTTACTTCAAGTTAAGGAGCATGTTTTCTAAAAAGAAATACTAAAAAAAAGCTTAGCTTGAGAAACAGGTCCAGTACATTTAGGTCTATTATTTAGTATTGCAAAACCTCATCTTAGCAATTACATTTTCTATTTTAAATATACCTTAATAGGGCTGTTATAGGAAACGGCAGACAAAAATGCAGAAAATCTGAATGGCTGCAACAATGCTGTTACTTAAATTTCAGTTTCTCTCTTTTGCATTACATACTTGGAACATTACCAAAATAGAAAAGCAATGCTTTTCCATGTATTTGGAAAAGGTTACAAGAAATATTGTTATAACATAACATACATATCATCACATACTACACTGTTCTGCAGTTTGTTTAAAATGTCACAAGCATTCATGGCTGAACACACCTTCGTAACGTCTAAGAGGTTAGAACATTTAGAGAAAAGCATCAGTCTTGTAAGAGAAGTGCAACCTATTTTGTTTATAAAATTCTTGTACATGTCCTTCTTCCTAAAGAATATTATGCTTCAGAGCTAGCATTTTTTAGAATAAGTGTTTACATAAGGCATATTAATGACACTGATGACAAACTTTTTTCCCCAAGCTTGGAAGCCAGCAAAAACACTCCTATAACTCATACACTCGATAAAAAATGATCTTTGCTGTTTCCATTCCTGAAGTACCAACTCACAGCCTTTAATACTTCACACACAGACACTGAGAGTGACAATACAATACTGCGACACAAATACAAGCAAAGCAATTATCACTCTTTAGGGCTTGATGACTCCTTTCTCCGCCTACTAAAACACAGTTCACAGAAAACTAATTTTATTAGAGATTAAGGAACATTAATAAGGAATTTATTCCTCCATAAGTCAAGACTTACTGACTACCTAAATACAACAGTGATCGATTATAAATGCATAATAATAACCTGTCAGCCAAAGACAAGCGAACTGCAAAAACACATCATTAAAATCCTTTGGGCTCAAACAGATTGTTTTCCACAACACAAATGACTTAAGATAATATTTAAGGAAGATATTAGGAGCAACTAACTACTCATTTTGATAACAATTTAACAGAACTCTGAACTAGTTAGGACAGTTGTGTTGTCAGAAAACCAATTGATCAGTATGACGCTAATTCTTAAGTGATCCTAAAACTAATCTAATTTTCCTTTAAATTGAGCGATATATATATGAAAAACTTTAGACTCATAAACGTAATATTCTTTCATTTTCACTGTGCTTTACAATTTTCTTGTAGTCTAGACCAACACACAAACATGTCTCAATATAAAAGATTTTAAACTCCAAAACCTGTTAACACCAGTAAAAGAATCATGTTTAGCTATGAAAAGAAGTTACTCTGCTAGAGTTACCTTGCTGAAATAAGGCAAGTAAAAACACAACAAAAAAGTGGATTTTGACATTTTATATTTTGTTGAATACCATTACTGCACATGCAATCACTGTCTCTTACATATAAATTAACATCCTACCATCTGTCAAGTGTTCAGATAATCACAGGGTTTAATGCACAATATGGTTATTAGAATGTGACCTGACAAAAAGAAAAAGAATACAACCTAATTTGGACTACGAAATCTATGATCTCACTTGCAAATGACAGTTTGACAAGCTATTATTCTGCATTTTGGCTCCTACAGTAAAAGCAATTTTACGCATATGTAATTCTATTAGTCATACTGCCAACTGCCTGTGGAAGATTACTTCAAACTATTTGCTTGGTCATTCAGGATTTTGAACTTACACAAATATTTGCACCATGAATAGGAATTCAGTGATCTGTATATACATACCTAGGAATAAGTCACTACGCAAAATAATCCTCTCTGATTCTACTATTAACTCTAACTACAGACTTCTCATGTCAGTTTTCAAGAAAGCATGCATGAAGTCATTAAACCCATTAATTATCTACATATCAACCGACATCAGCTGTTTCGGAAGTATAGTATACAGGACAGTTCTGTATGCAATCTGTTTCACATGCAACTGTGTCATCTACTAATAAGCACCATTAATGATTACTTTCATTCACATCATTACTTACTATCTTTACGGCTTATTTCACTTGCAATACCTTGTTTTGCCAAGGTAAACATTACCAACAGTTGCCTCAAGAGCACTAAAAAAATCCCATTACTCCCTACTAAATAGAAAATCCTAGCTGGCAAGCCCCATGTGCCCATGGCTCCCACGTTTTTCAATGACTCAACTACATCGTTAATGCTCTAATAAAGTAAGTTTCCAAAGGATATACTCTTAACTGTCACTTTGAAGTGTAAAATACATGCTTGGGAAAGGTGAAATTGTGTCTTCAGGAAAAAACAAACAAACAAAACATTCTAAGAATGTGATTCAAAATAACCAAACCACCACAACAACAGAAGTTTAACACAAACAGTTTTATCACGGACAGAATTTCGGCAGGACAACTATGTAATAAGTAAAATCAACAAGTGAGGTAAATTTTATTTCTTTACTTTTGCCTTCAGTCAGCGCCTCTAATTCTAACTTTCACGTTTTCTTTAGGCATGAAACAATTATGCATTTTCCTGTCGTGTTGGCTCAATACACTTGTGAGTCAGCGCACTGAAGCCTCTGCGGTAGAGAATCACCAGATCAGCCTGGGACTATCAAACCCATAGAAATTTAATTTAAGAACAATGTGATAGATTTTTCATCCTTTAGTTACACTACACAAGAACCTGCCTCAATAATAAAGCATCATGATCTTGCCTTCTTGCCAGAAGGCAAGAAAAATCAGATCATGGTTTATGCAAGGCTTGTCAGCACTTCAAAGCGTAGTACTGCTTACAGCTATACAAAACAGCTCTTACTAGACACAGGTCTGCTATTCTGATTACCAGTTTCTACCAAAAGGGAAATAAGAAAAAACAAGAACAAAGCACAAGGAAGAAACTTTCCAAGTACCTCGTTTAGGTTCAGTTTTACATGTAGTAAAAGATTTTCTCTATTACATGCCAGAAAATATCAGTTCTACAAGATAAACATCACAAAGTACCATTTACCAAAGCACCTGAGTGACCTACTGGCCTTATCCCCATTTTGAAAGATCACACAATCTAATTACTGCAGGTCACCAAACTCTCAAACATCTAATAAGGCAGGTAGCAGGAATTATAAGACATGCTCAGCTGCATCATCTAAACCTGTAATTGCTTTGTGAAACAGGTTCATGTGTTTCTTCTAATGAAGAAGAACATTTCTTCTAATGAGCTTCTAAGATTGTCTTCACCAGGAAATTACTGATAAACAAAGGTGAGAATAATCGTGATACAATCTACTAATTCTCTGGATGTCTCCTAGAGTGTACTAAGTGTGAAGAAGTGCAAACAAAAGCATCTTACCTTAGCTTGCTCTGCAAATGTTTACCTGAATAATGACCACAGAGTAACCAACCACCAAGCAGTAAATTCAGTCTCTTGTCCACTGAATTCATGAGGTAAAAGTGTTAACCTTACTGAAAGTGAAGCCTCTTCCAAAACTGGAATTTAGGCACTTCAGTCAGTTGGGTATATCTGAAAGATTTACCCTTAAATTCAACCATTTGGAACATTATTCTTCCATAACAATAACTGACAGCTCAAACCAACTTTAGGCTTTAACTAGAAAACACCACACATCAGACCCCACATTATGAAAGTTGGAGAATTACACAGAATTGTATGTGCCTATAGTTATTAGTGTTTGAGTCCTCACGGCAGACTTACATTGAAACTAAAACTTAACTCTCTGCAATGGCTGCTAATTGCTAGCTGCTCAAGTGACTGGAAGCAGATCTATGTGACCACAGCTGCTAAATCACACCTGATCAGCTTTACTGCTCTACATGACACTTTGAACAGAATGTAGTTGGGCAGCCTTAAATAACCGTGCAGATGATGATTTTATGTTGCAGTCTTTGGTAGGAAGCTGTGTAGCTAGGAACATTTCCAACAGGATATTCTAGAGACTTTACAATCTCACTTTGGACAAAATGCTTCTAGAATACTGCCTCTACTGCGCTTTTATAATTCACAGCTTGTGCCAGCAGAAGTAGGGTTGGGGAGCAGAATAAAAGACTTCTGGGTCAACCGACAGATAGCATAGCTCTCAGGTGAAGGCACTAGGCAGCAGCAGGGCTTGCCAAAAATTGTTTACAGCCAACAGGTAATTTTGGTTGGGTCTGGAACAGTCACTTCTACCACACTGTGAAGAACCTCCTTCAGCACCACCCCCAAACCAGCTACGTAAAGACAGCACCATCCTGGGACAGGCTGCACACTCCCAGAGGGACTGGCACAGTAGCAGATTGTGCGGTAGAGGTACAGGAAGAGTAACATTTTCCAGCATTTTCTGCTTGGGCCAGGCAAGAATCTCTCTTTATGTGCGCTAAACAACTCATCCATTCTTTTCTGTTTAGAGGCAGCACACCAACTCTTTCTTCATTTTGGGCTTGTATTTTTTTAATCACTGCTACAGTTCTGCCAATAAAGTTCTAAGGATGAAGTTTAGGTATTTCAAATCATTTTCTTGTATTTGCACATCCCAGTGGAAAAAAAAATATTAAAAATGAAAGGGAAGAAAATGTATCAAATCACATCAAAAGCTACCATTTTCAGGACTGTTACTCTTTGAATCCTCCAAACAAGGGTGAGAAAAGGTTATAGGCTTCTAGGATTCTCTACTTTATAAGACTTGGGTTTCCAAAATACATTTAAAAGATATGTGTATATATAGGTATTCCACTTTCACTTTTTTTTCTAAGCAACTGATATATCAAGATGCATTTCATTTACCAATGGAAAGGTCTCATTTTAAAGATTCAGTACACCAACTTCTAATTTTCTTTTTCCAGAGAAAAAGTGTTTTCACAGGAAGCTGATAAAGCTTTTGTGTTTTAAGGTCAATTTGCAAGTAGTTTGGCCTATACTGTTCCACAAGGCATTTATATTATTATGATTTACTCATATTCTCTCATGGGAGCATGAAATTGAATACATTAATATCAGAATAACCAAATAATCAGAAAGACAATGTAAGTTTCCTTACTGAAACATTTAAAGTAATTTCTCAGTAGGTCAAGGACAGGGGAAGATGAAGATTAATATCTGATTATCCCAAATCAACCAAAACACATGAGTAGCAGCTGACCTACAGTAGTATATTACAACTATCAAACCAAGTGGCAATGAGAACACCTTTGTAAACTGTGAGAGGAAAATACGTGAGAGGAAAACACTAAAAAGAGTACCTTTGGTAATCAAAGGGGCTTCATACTTCTCTTCCTCCTAGAATATTCAGCAAATTACATTTGCTTCTCCACAATAATTTCATCCCTAACAAGATCAGAAGAAATGATTTATTCCACCCCCAGTCTTTTTACATTTGTACGTCACCCTGTGGGACACTGACTTTCTGAATTGCTTTTGGCCATCTGATATTATATTACTGCAGCCTTCTGCAGAAGGAGCCACGAAAAAAAAATTTGATTAATGCTGAGAATCAAAGTTTATTGACTTTCCCTTGAGCTATAATACCAAAAAGCTGGTTACAGAAGTTGTCAACTTATTTAATGATACCACCAACTCCTCCCTGAACTCATCAAAATATCTTCTGAAAACATTCTCAAAAAAGTTTTTGATGTACAGTAATATATTATTAACTCTAGTTCATATCAATGCCAAAGTTATCTGCCTCTGCTCCTTCTACCTGTTTGTGCCTACCAGAACACTAAAAAACACTGACATTGTAATGAAAAAACCCTTCAAGGGTGCTCAGAATAGTTGCATTCCCAAGCAAACCAACTTCTCATTTTTACATCCCAAGTATGTCCTACTTATTCTACAAAACTGAGGAAAAGCTCTTATTAGAATACAGTTCTCATAAAAGTAAACACCTCATACCCACATGGTAGCTTGCTCTGAGAACTTCAATTCGTAGCATGGTATTCTGCACCATGCTTCAGTGGACAGATTGTCCATAGATCATTATCCTTTTTTTCAGCTTTCACTCACACTGATCCCTCCCAAGCAAAGAGGGCTACCTATACATCTATTTGTTCAAAAAGTTATCTTTGAAATTGCTAACACTTCTTCCCCAGATGTTTTCCTTTGGAGAGGAGATTTCATCTCCCAACACTTACTCCTAGACCAATAGTATCAAAAGCATATTTTCCCTTCCCTCCCTTTTTTAAAATGACTCTAAGGTACAATGTATTACTTGTGGGAAGAGGAAAATAATTACTTAGCTGATAATGAGAAAAAACTGTCAAAGCTACCTTTTCCATAAGGGTCAGCAGTGGAACAGAAGATACCACCTCTAACAAAAGATTTGTCCTTATATCATTTACAATACAGCTTATTTAAAACATACTGGGAAAATACCACAAAAAGATTCATAAGACAAAGCTGTTGTCACATTTTCTGAATACTAACAAAACCAAGTAGTACTTAATTGAAAGAAGAAGCTATAGCTAATCACTCTCTCTTTCAATATATTGTGAGCATGCTACGGAATGTTTCTAGTAAACCTCTCCCTCCAAAAAGGCTGGGGCTAAGAATTCTTTATTTTAAAATCTAAACAACATACAATTCAAAAACCCATAAAATACAATGCCTAAAATATAGCGTGTAAAAGAATGTTCCTCTTCACAGTTTGGGATAAAGGGAAGTTGGAACTTCTAAATAAGCGAATGAGTTAAATACTCTGATTATCTCCATTATTAAACCTGTTTCTTTAATTCACTTATGGGACAAGACAAGTTTGCTAGGTTTTTCATCTGGTGATTGAAAAAAGGGATTTGTTACAAAACACTCTTGCCAACGTAAGATACCTGCACATGTGTAACTTAATCTAACACGTGTTAGTAGCAATAGACAGACCCTTTGACGCTGTAGTGAGTAGGCCCTTTGATACTCATCCACAGTCAAACACCATGTTTAAGATCAGTCCGCAATGTAAAACTGCTTTGAAAGTTTGGCTTGAACAAGATTATTCAAGAAAACCGCTCAAACAAGATACCATAACATGACAGATCTGAAGAAACAGCTTTCAATAAAAGCAGATGGGGCATGCTTCTTTTCTTCTGCAAGGCGATTTGTTCTGTGACATTAGAAGGGACAAGATCAGACAGAACCAACAACCTAATCAATTGAATCAGTGTCACTGCCTCCCACTACAAACAGAATCTCCCATTTAAGCATCTATCAGTCCTATGAGAGGAAGTCGAGACACACTCAGGGAGCAATACTCATATTAAATAGGACCAAACAGAATTCTGTACACTTCCGAAGTGTTATCTGGTTTGCTTAATTAAAGTAGCTTTTGTCAGGTAGGGGAAAATAAAAAAATAAAAAAATTAAACATTTCTAAGTTAGGAGAGGCAAAATATGCATGATAATACTCTCCAATTAATTTAAAATATTGTATTCATCACTAAGCTTTTATTCTTGTAATTAGTTTTTAAATATATAAGAAAAGGGCAAGTCCTTTTTAGGACTTTTCAGTGTTGTCCAGGATTGGAAGTCAGCAAAGATTTTCCTGGAAAAAATTCAGTTTGTAAAACTATTCGAACAGCAGCAACAGAGATTTGCATTACTACAGCATTACCTAGAGGAAATTACTAAATTTCTACTAAATACTAAAATAAATTTTTCTAAAAACATTGGGTTAAATAGCATAAAACGTATCAATAAGTTCATATTACCACTGTCTTACCCAACACCTCATTTTTATTATAATAAAAATAAGGTTTCCCTACCTTCAGGTTAACAGGTTTACCTATATTTTAAACCATACATGTGAATTTATGCTCCCTCATGCAGAGTACAGAACACTAACATTGGGGGAAAAGAGGAATCAATTAGCTACCACAGCTGCTTAGTTCTACCCATTGGTAACAACATTTGAGAGGCAAAATAAAGACTACAACATTTCATTACAAGGACATGGCAAAATGACATCCTCACCTTGTAGCACTGAACCCAAGTTTGAGTTTCTCTACAGCGAAGCCACTCCTGACCACTCAGCTTCACTGAAACCGCTCACCTCAGCTTACCTGAGATGTGTCCCCAGGGCAGGGAGGGACAGCTATCAGACATGGTCTTCCAGGAGAACAGCTGGAACAGTTTGCTCATCTTATTCCATTGAGATGATTAGCAGAGATTCCAAGAAACTCTCTTTCCATTTGAAAATGAAGATGGAGGACAACAGTTTCAGACACAAAATATGCTGTGGCTTTAAAGACGATAATCAGAAGCTTCTTGAAAATTATTTAAGAGTAATTTATTAAAGATTAATTAATTAAAATGTAGAATTATTGAATTAAATATAGAATTAAATCACTGAATTATTTAGTGATAAAAAATACTGCAACTGATTTAAATTGTTATAAATTTCTATTCTTAAATCGGAAATACTGTAACATACAATACTGTGCATTTGCAGTAGTATGATTATGTAGATATTAAACTTTATCATCATACAACAATGGTACTATAGACATCTAGCATGGATAAGCAGGAATAGTGCCTAAGCTCTGTAGCAATAATGAAAATTACAACTTTTAGATATAAATTGGAACCCTCATTGAATTAAGTCAGCCTTTTATGTTGACAGTATACAGTATGAAAGACAAAATTAGAATCTTTATTTAATTTCTACTAGGAGTTCAAAACCGCAATTTCAGAAGTGCTTGATACAGAATGTCTTTTTTAAAAATTGATTTGCATTAACCTTTTGACAGTCTTCCTAACTGAATTAGTTTAAAGGGTGCCTAACATCTGCACTGACATGTACTATCCCTGTTTCTATTCCTAACAAAATTCCCTTGCCAGGCTGATGTATTTCAGTGGCTTTTCCTTCAGAATTATTTTAAATAAAACAATAAATACATGCCAGAGGTTATAGAGCCGAGGGTAGGGGGGTTTTGTTTGTTTTGGGTGTTGTTTTTTTTTTTTTAAAAAAAAGTATAGTTGAAGAAAATAAGACCCTCCTACAAAAGGAAAAATTTATTTTCTCATGCTTATTGTCAAATGATGTCCTGCCATATCTAGGCTTTTGAGTTCAGTTTTGGGTCTGCTTCTACTCAAAAGGCAGTTGACTGGTTTCAAACATTAGTTTTGTCTTTACCCTGTGGGTAGGTGAAATGGAGGGACTTGAATGTGTCAAGTTTTCCTGCTAAGTATTCAAAGCTCTTTGCTAAATCTTCCTGGTGACTTCAATTCTCTGCAACTGAGTTTGAGCACCTTAAAATAAACAATTTCCTATAATACCTTTTGGTCCCGCTGCTCTCACACAGATGTGTGATAGTTAACTTTTAAATAGTAAAATTGTACAGCAGTTTCCATTGGATGAAACCTTGACAATGTAGGTTTCATTAGTAGACAATTTTTAGGCATACAAAAAAAAAGTAAACTACTATTATGTTATTTTTTCAACTACCTTAAATACAAACCATTCCTTTACAAAACATTCAACAAGGTAGTGCAAATAGCATACTGTTTTGCAGTGTCAAGCAACACATACTACTCAGACCAAGCTTTGTTACTGATCTTCTTGTGTTAAAAAAGTTAAGCCAAAAGCTTTAATTGAATGATTAAAGTTTAATCTCTTACCAACTATGATTAAGTGGAATCCCTTTAACTGTAATCTGAACATCTTTTTGCCATTTCTGCCCAGAAGCTATGGCTTCAAGAGACCTAGTATAGAGAATTCTGTTGCACATTATACTTTTACCAAGAACATCAAGCATAACATCAAGCATAATGCATCTTTCATGTTTAGCCTAGTGAACAGGCTTCTTTCCCCAAGACCAAGAAGTTAGCCTTTAACAAAAGCAACCCAGAGAAAAGGATTATGAGAAGTACATCAGCATTACCAATGGGCTTTAAAGCAATCTAATTAGGTAGCAACATGTTATGTTTTGTGAGAAAACAAGCAACCTAATAACCAGATTGTCATTGGAAAGAAAATGAAAAATGCATGCTAGCAGTGAAATACTAGGTTTTCCTCTGCCATCTGCATCCTATAAAATCCTGTCGATATCTCATTGAGCTGACAGACTCTCTACTAAAATGCTTTTGATTATATTTTTTAAGAATTTATAGCCTTTGGAACATTATTTTAACTTAAGAATTACCTGCCCTATTTCAGGCTTGGAACTACAATGAGAGGCATTCCAGTGTAAGTACCACCTTCCAAAAGACAATGATTAAACACCCATTAGATACTGAAGTTCAACTCTATGACGAAGTCATTTTGTATTATATTTATGACAAAATAAAGTAAGTCATTGATAAGACACAAGATATTAGTTATCCTCACTTAAAACTTGAGGAACATATTATTGCCTAAATTCTGTTTGTAGAATAACTAACTTGATTACAAGTAGGCTTTTACACCACCACTAAACCACCTTCAGAAAAAGTGAACACATTTCCCAGAATTACAACTTATGAAGGTTAACTGCTTTGTTTCACTTCGAAAAAAACATCCATAAGCGATTTCAATAAATATTTCCATCTTAGCCAAGAAATAATGGTATAACAATGGAACAGTAATCCTGAGACAGCTGCATTTTCAGTATCATCTAAACCTCCCAGATCAGAAATGTGACATGATCTGACTTGCAGTATAAAAATCACATTTCAGGTTGTATGGAGCCACCATATTTTAGTCCTATCACGATATACAGAATTTTAAGACTGTATGATACAGTCACCTGGAAACCAGGTTGCCACTGCTATTATCTCATTCTCAATCCACACTTAAATTCTAACATAAATTTGGCAAGTAGTATGCTGAAAACCTTTAAAGTTAGAAATCTATGTTGTATACAGCCTGAAAGCTGTAATCCCAAATTTCAAGATGTAAAAGGCATTAATCTTCAGAAGTTTGAAGAGCAATGCCTGCTAAGCTTATGCAGCAAATGCACTGACAAAAATGATTAGTTGAGAAACCAGAAAATCCTTCCAAGCACTGCTTCTATACCAACACTGAGAAATAAGAAAGAACTCTTCCATAAGGGGACAAAAACCACTGGCTCTTGTGGAAAAACCTTTTTTTTTTTTTTTTTTAATTCACCTATTTAAAATTTACATCTTTAAAATCCCGACACTGCATGCAAAATATTAAGGAAATCTTTGTAAAAAAACTACATACAGCTATATTCTGGTTTTGATAAAAATCTTTCTTCTCTTCTATAAAGGAAGAAAGTACATGACATCACTGCTGTCCTTGACTAAGGCATTGCACATCTTTTGACTGATGTGTCAATAATATTTTTCCATAATACATAAAACTGAGGAAGCAACTCAGAACCCACCAGTCCTCAACTGTGAACAAGGAATTAAAAATTAACATGTGACTGCAGTATCACCCTGGCTGTATCTAAAGTATTTAAGACAATATGATATAAGAAAACCACTACAGAAACTAATAATGGAAAAAAAATATTTCATTCACCTGTTAAACTTATCCATACAAAAAGATGCAGTACCAACATGCCTCAAACTTTACCTGCTCCTACTTCAGTTTTACTTCTTTTCTCAACAGTTCATCTTACTGATGTTACAAGAACCACGGACAGCAAATGGACAAGTGTTCTTAAAATAATGTAATGATTCACTTTTTTTCTTCTTTTCCCTATAATCCCCCCCCCCCCCATTTTTCAATGAACCCTCTTAATGTGAAAACCTGCTTTTCCCTCAAGCACTCTTTTAGGAGCATTTGATTTCTGACCAGGTTATTTAAAACTAACTACTTGTTATCATTTACAGCAAAGCTCCCATTGATGCCCTTTCTAGTACCGCTGTAGATTAGTTACTATATGCAGCATTGCTTTGTTTCATCAAGTAAATGGTGTGCTATCATTTGAACACTTTATCCTTATATCAAGAACTTCAGAAAAACTGCTGTTCAATAGCTATTGTATAAAACAGTACAAAAAATTAAAAACAATTTAAATCCAGCATACTGTTCTAGTCCAATACAGTAAAAAAAAAAAGTTTTTTTTACTGTCTCATTTCAGAGACAATATACCAGAAAGACAACAGAAAATGCTGGAAACAAACAGAAAATATGAAAGACAATTCTTGATTATAAGCATAACATCCAGTCCTCATTTTATTCCCCAAGTCTCAGTAAAAGAATAAAAAGATTCTTCCTCCCTTCCCAGGAAATAGATTAGGTAGGCATGACATTTTTCCACTTCACTGTTGTATGCGTTTATAAGCTTTCCTTTTGTAGCATTTATGAATTCAAACAGTGCTAGGGTTAAGCTGGAGCAAAGCAATTTGGCATGCTTGCATCTGCTTTTATCAGGGAAAGCAAAAGCAATCCATGAGGTCTGGACTGACCTTAAAGCACAAGTATTTATGTGGAGATTCTAAGGGCTTACCAATTGTGTTTGGTAAGAGGGAATCTAAATTTGATCACGCTTGCACACAATGTCACCTTAATTCAAGCAATCACCTTTCAGTTCTTCTGGTGCATCAATAATATAATTGGCATTCTATTACTATAAATATTCCCTCTTTAAAAAGGACATACTAACCATACAGTCCAATTCTATAATGCTACTTTCTACAGGACAGTCAGGTTTCCAAAGTCAGCTATTTCCAAAATCAGATAATTTATTATAAAAAATTAAATCCATGCTGTTCAATGCAATTATATTTTCAATAAATATATATAAACAGTGATGCCTTCCACAAACAACTGTCCTAGAAAAATATTTAAATCAATCACCTCAAAAGAAAACAAATACAGAATATTGTCTTAGAAATCTCAGATACATGAAGGATGGATGCAGTTTGGAAAATAGGTCTTCATTGCTTTCACTAAGCAAGATATTTCTAAATTAGTCTGCTGAAGTATAAACGCATTCAGAGAACTCACTTTTCTTCCTCTAGGAACTGGACACTACTACTTTGTTCCAGGGTAGGATTACTCCCATTCTTTTGTGGGATTTGAGCAACTATTAGTGTTTCCAACTTTCAAGTCCACAATAAATTAAAAGAAAAGCATATAGGAACAGGTAGTGGGGAAATTTTTGCTGCCTCTCAATGACAAAGATACTTAAATTTATCTTTAAATTTATTTTATATATATATTTTATATTATTTTATATATATAATATAATTTATATATATAATTTTATATATAAATAAATTTATATCTTTAAATGTATTAAATTAAATACAAATTTAGATCCACTGCAGTGTGAGCAGTAAAACAATGTGCATACACAGTCTGCTGCTTTGCAAATGGACTGCTTTTCCTGAACACATCTGTCTTTCCACCTAATAAGCCTTACCATTATTGCCAGGTAGTGATGTGCCAGTGATTAAGATTTTGTTTTAATTTTTCCTGCTTTAACCACTTCCTCCATCCTTTTTTGTCCTTCCCAGGTTACTTCCTTTAACTACTAGATAATCTGAGACTATTTTAAAACTGGTAGTACACGGAACTCATCCTCAGTAACATGACAACAAGTCCCACCTCTCATACATTCTAGGTATGTCAGCATCCTATATTTGAATACAATCTGGTGTCCTGTGGCCCTGACTAATGTGTTTTGGGCTTTTCCCTGTAAAGAGTACTGATAAATCAGTATTTAGGATTGTTTGTTTCCAAATAACCAGCATCTTAAACACCGGACACCATTTTGACATAGTATTGTTCTCTCTTCCCTTTGATTCCTTCAGTCTTTTCTAGCTAGGCTACAACTATTTATTTTAATATTTCAAGAAAAAAGGCAGGCTTTTTTTTTCCCCACCGCTTACTGGAAAAACAAACTTGCTCACATCACTCATTTTCACCAACAGTCTAGTCACAGCATGTCCTTTGAAGGATTTTTCCTTCTTTTTTAAATGAATGGCATGAGAAGAGCAGCTGGACATTAATCCTTCAACATCTCTAAGAAATTAAGGGTCATCTATAATTTTCATAGCAGCCCAATGGCACCTGTTATGCACCATTACATTCTTACTACAATGGTATTTCATTAGTCTATTCAAACTTAAATATATGTTATCTTTAGGTTTAAAATGTTGGGCTGAGCAGCTATGTGTGCTAACACCTTCAACAATTTCCATGGCATAGAAATTTACACAACAGAATATGTTCTTGAATTTTTTACGCCTGGCTGTCTCAGGATGCCAATTCTTACAGAATTCAAAATTATGGCGGCTACACACTGTCAAGTATAGTCCTTCCATTCTGCCTACGCTATCAATCCCTTTCTTACATCAGATATCGAGATTTTTCTTAGTTCTAGTTGTCCAAAAATATTTCTGATTTTGCGGTGTCTCTAATCTGTTATTTGAGGATTCACACACACAAACGTACACTTCATTAAAAGAAAATGACCACTGGCCTACCAACAGGAAAGAGAATTGTTGTAGCTCTTAACAACTCCTCTACTATCAAACTGAACACAGAATTGCAGAAGGAAAGACACTTGCATTCCTTTCTTCTCAGTTGCCTTTGGAGCTCCAGACTACTTGCAGTTCAAACCAAGAATGCTCGGAGGACTGGGAATTCAGGCCACATGTTCTCACAAAAAGACAAATTGATCCAGTTCACCATGTCTGTTCAGGGCTCAAAACCAAAGCAATCTGGCTTTCAACTGAGACAGAGACCAACACATACAATTCCATTACCACCAAGTACAAGGTTCAACAACATACTCCATCACTCTTTACTGCTCAGCCAGTCTGTATGTTAACATCCTACTAACATACTCAAGGCATATCTACGCTGCCTTTTCAGTTCAAAGAAAACCTGCATGATTCTGTTAATCTGACATCAAATCCAGATTAGTAGCTTATGCTGAGGGGCAAGTCATAGTAGCTTGACCTCAGCTCAGTGCTAAAGGGGTGAGACAGCAGCTCATATTCACCAGTTCACAGTGACGGTGTGAAGAGCTTCTAAGAAATCTGCTCTTACTAAGGCAGAATTAAGCACATTCTCCTCAGAGTTTTTTCATCTTCAAGTATTCCTCCATGGAAAAGCAAGTCTAACAATTAATGCACATAATAGCATCTGACAGCAGCTATGCAGATGTGCCACCTAAGGGATGCAGACACTGAAAGGAATCTAACATACGTCTTCACTCTGTACCCAAATAAAGAACAGGAGAAGGAGAACAGGAGAAAGAACCGGGATGGTTCTGTGTGTATAGGAAATGGAAGCCAAAACTATCTGAAGTAAAGATAAATATAAAGAGAATAAGGATATTTGATTCACAGGTCACCTATGGCATGCAACACCAGAGGTACCGCGATAGCTACTGTTAAACTAAAGATTACACAGGTACAAACAGCTGTAAATCTACAAATTGCTGCTGTCACATATATAAGTACATTTTCTTGCTTCTCTTAAAACTTTAACTTTGAAAATACTTCTATTCATGGCAAATATTTGCTCCAATCTTTTTTTTATTCATCTACCTATAACCAGCTTAACTATGCATATAATACTAAAAATTAATTTACCATATCATAAAACGCAAACATGGTCAGGGAGAAAAAAAGAAAAAAGAAAAATCAAAATTCATACGCAGCATAGCATACATTAGTTTCTTCTACGTTCTACAAATCTGTTGTTTAACAAGTGTTTAAACAGTTGATCATAGTGATTTACATTTTATGACACCACAAATTCATAGCAATTTAAATTTCATGGCATAATGTGACTAACTTGAATTTCTAAATCTTTCTTTTATGTTGCAGGCTGCTTTAATTATCACAGTTCAAATTTCTGAAACTGACAACAGACAATCTCAAATTGCAAAAAAGTTGTTGAAAACAAATATAAGATTATAGAATATTTGAATTGGTCCAAAAAAGTTTATTGATGAAAATGGCTCTCTGCCATGGTGCCTGATTTATTATCTAACCTCTTCTTAGCAAAAAACTATTTCTACATTAACTATTAATCAAAGAACAATTAAGTTACACATTTATGAGTAAGTACAGAATGCTGAATTATCTTCAAAGCAAACACTAAAATTACTATGATACTTATACAGAGACATCTATTATGCTCTCCTACCTAAATTTTAGGTATTTATTCACATAAGACACAGTAGAAAATCCACAGCTATGCTGTATTATGTACCTTAATTTCCTGCTTTCTGTAGAACGGCTTGATGCATACTACTACATAAGCAATCCTCATGCAAATTCAGAACCATCATAAAAAAGCCACTTTTAATTAGTCTTTTTCCCCCACCTGGCATTACTCAGCTGGGGATCAAAACCAGTACCAGTGCATTTATTTTTAAATACACTAGCATTAATCTTCGTAAACATAACTAAACCAGAATAACTTAACCACTGTGAACAAAGCAGAAGTTGGCTGTCAATCTCCAAGACTGGGCAAGCCTCAGCATGTCACCTCTCTTTATATTATCCCTCTATCCCTCAGGATTTTTGTATGATAAGACAGACACCTGGCTTCCCGTACTTCAAGGCTACATAAAGGATAAACATGCATATGTGAAAGTAAGGACCTGCCTATCAGTAAGAAAAGAATATTTGGCCTATATATTAATAACCTTTTTCACTTTGTTCAGCTACTACTGTATGAAAAAAGTCTGTACTAATATGATGTTGCTTCTCCGTACTGCTTGAATGATGCCATAATTCAGTTGTTAACACTAACATCATTCAGTAGTCATGTACATAGAGAGGGAAGCCAAGGCTAAAACAATTTTGGCCAGTACCTATTTCCTCTTAAGTTACAGGGGTACTGCCCTGCCAGCCTAAGTGATTCTATGATTCTAGGTTTGTCAGCAAGACAACCCAACATAGCCAAAAAAATCAATTTGTACAAACCAAAGTTTCATCTGGAAGATTATTAACAAACTAGTAGAACCAATTACCAAAGGAAGTGGACACTCACTCCATGCTCAGTTTCTTCAGATGAAGACAGCCTTTCCAGCAGGTACACTTCAGCCTAACACAAGTTATTTGCCTCCATCATGAGAAATGAGTGAAATTTACATTCTGACACAGGAGGCAGAACTAAACACTTCAATCGTCTCTTCTGATCTGTACTACTATGAATCTATACATCACCCTAGTAACATTATGTGCAATTTAAATCTTATTTTAGAACAATAAGAAAACACGAACTTGTCCAAAACCAAGTTTTTATGAGTCTTTTCTTCAGTATTCCTGGAAGAAGAAAATCAAGTGAGGGAGAATTACCTCCTAGGTTCACCTCGTTACTGCTCCACTGAGAAAAAACATTTCTACCATCTTCCCTCTTTTAACTTCACAGCTGCACCTGAATTATAATGATTCTTCAAGTTATTTGGACTAGCAAGATCTGGTTATATAAGGAACAAAATATGCACTCCAAAATTGGGTCAAATGAAGGGACAATGCTGCGTATGTATTAGCTAGGAACAGAGGATTTAGGAAATAGGAATGCAGATTTCAGGTGCATACATCTTCACTATTGTTGAACATTTTTAGAGACACCGTTAAGTGTGCACATATAAATTGTATATCCATGTTTTTATTAGCATGCCTTTGGGTTATCCTCTCATAAATCCCTCTCTCATGCACAGAAAATCTGATTCATGTCTCAGTCTTCTACCAAAAAAACCTGAACAGATACAAAATACACTTTAGCCTATGTTGAAGAGTTTATTACAAGAGCAGCAGCCTTTTGCTGACTTTTAAAAATGTTTTTGTTCACTTACATTTTACTTCAGAGCTTGTTTTGAATATTCTTTTTACATCTGTAACATTGCCATTGATCCGTTCTGGTCAGAAGTCCTACGTTTACTTCTTTTGAGCAAACTAATGGGCTTTCTGAAGGAATCATTTTATTTATTTATTTTAAAGGAAGCTAACAACTAATGGTTTTAGCAACAAACCACACTGTGGCAAGTTACATTACAATCAGTCTTCAAAATCACCAGAAGTCATTCTGGTTCTTTGTTATGCTCTGAACTACGATATTGAGTGCAGGTGCTGTCTATAATGACCGGGCAAACGGAATTCAGCTGAACATCTTAATCTAATTTTTCAAACCTAGAACATTATGTCCCATTTCATTTTTACGAGACTTATTTCAAACTTTCCCCACACAGATCTGGGGTACAAAGAGGATATTTTTCTTTGGGTTTTGGGGGGGGGGGGTTTCATAGCTCTCTAAGCCATCCACAGAACTCATCAGCTGGATTCTTGTCAGCTGTTGTCGAGCTTTACAACAGTCATATTGATTGGTATCTCCCAAAGGCATATTGTAATCATTTTACCACTGATGGGTAATAGGCAGACACACACTTTGACATTCCCCTTAGATATGATAAATGCAATCCTCATTTTCTCAGATCTTGTGCAATTCACCACATATCCATCCATCACCTCAGAACGACCCTTTCTATTCCACTGAAGCTGCAAAGCCCAAAGATATTTGTGTCTTCTTAATTCATACATATGCCATACATTCCATAGTCCTATTTTTGATTAGTTCGTGGTGGTTCACCTCATCATTTCCACAGTGAAAATATCGGCTGGTGTATTTCTTTTGAATAATTTTGTACAGCATCACTTGGAATAAAACTTTATTAACAGGCTTCTCCCCCAGTGTTATCTATCTCAAATACCAGAGGGTAATGCTGACACATGTGCCTACCATGGTTTAACCCCAGCCACTAAGTACTATGCAGCCGCTCATTCACTCTCCCCTAGCTCCCCAGAAGGATGGAGAGGAGAATCAGGAAGGCATGTAAAACTCAAGGGTTGAGATAAAAACAATTTAATAATTAAAATAAAAAAATTAAATACCAATAATAATAATAATTAGAATGAAAAGGAGGGAGAACGGGAGAGAAATTATAATCCAAGGGGAAGGGAGGAAAAAAACCCAAGTGATGCACAATATAGTTGCTCACCACCTGCTGACCAATGCCCAGTCAGTCCCCAGGCAGCCACCAGCAGACCTAGGCCAACTCCCCCCAGTTTACATACCAAGCATGACGTTCTATGGTATGGGATACCCCTTTGGCTAGTTTGGCTCAGCTGTCCTGGCTGTGTCCCCTCCCAGTTTCTTGTGCCCCTCCAGCCTTCTGGCTGGCAAGGCCTGAGAAACTGAACACTTAGTATAAACATTACCTAGCAATAACTAAAAATATTTGTTATCAACATTATTCTCACATCAAATCCAAAACAGAGTACTGCACCAGCTGCTAAGAGGAAATTTAACTCTATCCCAGCTGAAACCAGGACAGTGCCACATATGGAACAATTTGCTTGTGGACTGCCACAATTGCTCTTATTATTAAGAACAGAAATCAGTTTGTGGTCGTTACTAGCTAAAGCAAAGATCCAATTTGTCTGCTTTTAACAGCATATTCTCCACTGATGCCTATTACCCTCAAATGATCATCAGTTCTAACATGCGTCTAGTTTCTGAAAACGCCTGCAAACCAAACCCACCACTGAAGTAGCCTGTTACTGCCATGTTAGAGAAAACCTGTTTTATCCTCATAGGGACGTTTTAAGACATGCACAATGCAGACCTGGTTAAGGTGCTATGTGTTTATGGAAGCAACAGATAAAACATAATCAGCATAATCTTTTAAATAAAAAGGTCATAAGGATTCCACAAGCACTATAATTAAACAGAAATTACATTCTGTGTCTGTAAACATTACATCCAGTATGCACAGTACTTCATATAGTCAGTTTTCAGAGACAGCTGATTCAAAGAAAATTAATTCTCTTTAAACAGCAAGAGAACAAATCCATGTCAATATAGCAAGATTACTTTTCCATATTAGAATTACGCTTGTATTCAGTTTTGCAGTTAAAGTATTTTTAAATATCAGTCAAGCGCACATCTAACTGGATGCAAGTTGATGCGAATTAGAATAGGTAACTCACATAAGCATTTAAAAAATATAAAACCAATAAGAATATACACATTTTAAGTCACAAACTTGCTAGCTTACCAACTAATGTGCACATTGTTTCAGTTACCAAAATTAGGGGTACTGAGGAACTACATATGTTCGTATGCATTAGGAAGAATAATGCCTTAATTCAGAAGGCTAGACCAAAGCAGAAAGTTTCATTATAAAAAAAAAATATATTGTGATTATGTGTGAATCACCTCATTATTGTAACACCTGTAATGATTAAAAAAAAATAAGTGTCTTAAGTATTTCAAGTCTTAACTATTACACTTCAGGTCAATGCCATTTAAAATTCAACCCATAATATTTTTCCCTAAAGATTTAACTTTATCAATTGCTACTACTACTGTTTTTATATCTGAGAGCTGTAAAATATTTCTAAAATATACAAATCTATTAACAATACTTAAATATGATCTACCTTCAGTGTTCATACCAGAAAAATGGACAGTAAAAAACATTAGTCAGTACTTCAAAGAAAAGACTAAAAATCTTCTAATTTGAGAACAACAAACTTTTCTAAAAATTTATTAAGTAGCTACAACAGATAAAATCAAGGATCAATGAAACAATTATTTTTCAAGTTTTACTCACGTAAGTTAAATATTGTACTACTGTAAATCAAAATATTTGGTTAAATGGAATTTCCATCATAGCTTAATAACCAAACATAAGCAAACAGAAATTGAAGTGTTATGTACTTTCTGTGGTTACTATAATGGCTAATTCAATAACCCTCAATGGAGCGTTACTGCTGATTATTCTAAGTTGGATAAAGTAACTTGTAACAGTTACCGTACTTTGAAATTTTACTCTAGTAAAAGTATTTTTAAAACTATATATATATATATCATAAAGGACCAGAAAAACTTCTTGCTTTGGTTGACATGAGAAAAACCTCTAATCAACATTTACTAAGCATTAAATTTTGTGCTTCTTTTGTTAATACTTTCAAAATGACAAGTAAAAATTTGTCACTGCAAAAGTAAAGCAGTCAAGCCAGCCACATATGAGCTTCAAAGAGCAACCTACACAAACTCAGAGCCCTAACATCGATATCATCACAGAAATTCAAAGACTGTTGAGATTATGGCAACATTTGGCCTAGTATACAAAATTCTAGCTGCACTATTTGGGGAAAATATAATAAAATCTCCATAAAAGTTTGACCATTTCAAATTCTAAGAAAGCACTCATAATGAAAATGGAGATGACTGTCACTGGCCCACTGAACAATAAAACTGTTCTTAGCATTGGATCTTAAATACACAACTAAAAGCTTTTTCATCTTTCTTTTCAGATAATGTAATGGCAAACTTTCTTTGGAAATTAACTTTCCACACAATACGAAGCCCTCCATGTAGTTCCTGGACAATTATTTTTTTTTTTTGAACCACAAACCTTTTAATTATTAAATGTGGCTTACATTTGGATCTCTGGAAATATTTTTTTTTATTCGCTATTTTTCTAGCATTTCATTTCACTCTGTTACTCGGGGTGTGAGCAGGTTGGTGATTATGCTGATAGGCAGAGAGTGGGGAGAAGTACTCTCTCCACATTTCATTCAGATAATAGAAATCTGCAAGCTGCTCAGTGTGACAGATGAGCTATGTGAGCTAAAGCAACTTGTTCCGCTTGTCAGACTCCAAGAGCCTCAGCAGCAAGATACAATTGTGATGACACCACGATCGCAGAACTGGGTCAAACATACGGTCACTTTAAAACAGAATGTCAACCATTCTTTCTACTTGAGGAATTTGATTCAGTGACACTAAAAGCTGTTAGATACCATTAGCTTTATATCTAGGTTCAAAATGAAACTGTTACTTTGACAGTATTTGAAGAATCCTCTTGTGAGCCCTACATCACCATTAAAGTTTGTAGGAATCACAAACTGTCAAATCATGTTACTATTGCCCATAGGGACTGGGTACTTTATGACCAGAACACTCTCCTGTGTTGCAGCTGGGGCTCTGTGCCTTTGGACCAATATTTCCATTATGACCTTTGTGGAGTAAATGGATTAATATCCTCACAGGTTTTTAAAGAAGATGCAAATTTTTTTAATTGCAGAAATAGAAAGAAAATATACCTTCAGTCATGCCTAGACCTATTATTTTGTTTAAGTTTACCTCATACAGAAATTATTGTTTTTATTATTTTTGTGGCATAGGAGACTTACTAACTGAATTATAGTACACATTTAAAGAGAACTTAAAAGTATTATCTAATAACCTATTCCAATTACTTCCTTAAATCTTGGAAGATTCACTTGCATTATAAGGTAATGATGAAATACCACATGCAATAATACTAGCATGCAAAGTTCAAAGTTTAAATAACTGTGGCATATAGATGATGCTACATGGTGGACCTAGGTAACATTTGGAAAAGCAGATACTGAGATGAAGATAGTTCTGGTCTTATTCTGATCAGAATTTGACCATCAGAATCGTTATTCAATGACATACAAGACTATTTTCTTGAACAGAATTACACCATGTCTAAGTTTCAGCACAGGTAACTTTCCTCCAAAAGCACTAGAAATGTGGAAGAAAACAACAGAAGATGGAGACATCCAAAAGCAATTTCCTTCTCAATATTTACCAATCTGCGTTAGCAGTCTGAGGCAAGCTCAAATCATGGACTCTGGCCAAGCTCAGATTCCCATCCTATTAGATTCCACAGTTGAATTTATAGGTATTTCAATACACCACATTCAAAACATTTTATATATTTCAGGGTTTGAGGTATATATTTTTCTGGTTTGTTTACATTACATAATTGCCTTTCTAGTTCAACATAAAAATTTTCAGGAAAAATATTTTCAAGAAAAACTTCTGATGGAGCTGTTCAGTTGAGTGCAGTTAAAACCTTATATAATTCTTAAAAATAATTGTTGTTTACTTGCTTTGATTTCTAAATGTCTTTGATCTCATTCATTAATATTCATTAGTCTTCTGATGTTGGACTAATGAGAATCTTACACATTTCTGAGAAACTATTTAAACAATGTTATCAGATTTTTTCTGATTTATGTTTTTCAACACTGACAATACTTTATTCTTTGTATTCTCCAGCTTTTTCTTCAAACTTCCTGAAGACACAGTCTACATACTCTAAAACAAAGTAGAATTCAACAAATGTTTAACTAATTCAGTAATTATGAGCATAGAACCCTAAACGGATACCAGCATAAGCACATAATATATATGGACAGAATGAGTAATGCTCATACTCAGCATCATTTATTTCCATGTTTTACATACATTATTTATGTTTATGATGGAACATCTCTGAAGCAAAAAAAGTAGGAATACAGCCGCTTTTCAGCCTCAAAAATTTACAGGCACAAAAGCAGGGGTGTTGTTGCCAGAAGACCATACCAGCCACTGGTATTTCACATCATAGGTGCAGATGCAACATGCATGAATAGCTAGTCACTTGTATTCTTTGCATTTAAGAAAACATTAGTTGCTTTCATATTTAGTTTCCACTGTTTGCAATACATACCCACAAGAATTTGAAAGCAAAGAGTGTCCCAGCATATGCTTGCACAATGTACCTGCAGTATATATACTGCATAAATTAGAAGCGCCCAGGGGAACCAATGTAAGCTTACAGGCTGAGACAATCCATCAGAACATGCCAACAGTTTCAGGTTAAACAGCAACGGCTCATTCACCCTTCTTCTATACTGTTAAGAGTTTTGCTATTTCCCCATTCAAAATGCTGATTAATGCTACAAGTAACTTGGGCAAAGCAGTCCCATCCTACTACATCCATGTGTATGCAAAGATAATGACAATATGCAGTAACTTTCAAAGAAATACTGAAACTTCAGAAATAATAATCTATGCAATCAGTAACTCTTACTTCTCCAAGCAACTGCAAAGGTCTTTTGTTGAAATATCATTTTGGTTAAAGAAATTATTTGGCATAAACCCCAGTGTTAATCAAGTCAATTTCACACATTCACATTTGCTTCACAGGCATCTGGATTTATGCATCTACCATAGTTCTTATATTCTGGTCTTTCACTGGTATTTCCAACTTAAAGATCAAATAGAATTTTATTTTCTTTTAATTATTTTGAGATACAACTACACCAATTTGACATTACAGCATTCTATCTAGGAATTAACTCTTACATCACAAGGGAAATATCCAATATAAGCTTTCTAATGACAATAAATGTGCAAAAGCAGGAGAGTACATAATTGTACAGTGCCCACTATGGCATACAGAGAGCAGAACATTTGACTGCACACCCATATACCAAATTGCCATAAGCATAGAAAACCATTACTCTAGTCCTAGTATCAAATAACAACAAAAACGTTCAAAGGACTAAGTATCTCTAATTCTAGGTACTCCCACTGACACAGGAGTGCCACTGGACACTTAGTACCTAATAGCACTGGAATCCACCAAACCCAAACATTTCAAGATAATCGTTTTAGGTATATCAAAGTTTAGATGATCTTCACTGGTACAAATGTTGGATTTATCTGTAAAGCTATGCATATTATTATGAATTTGGTTCTACATTACAGTGTGATTCTGGAAAAAATAAGGAAGTAATCTTAGAAGCTGCAGGTAGTACCCAAAGTACTTATATAAGCCAGATCCTGTGGATAATAATCCATCTCTAATTCTGATTATGTGCAATATCAGGCTTTATATATCCCTCTCAAATGTAAGCATTACTAATCTTCCTCTAAAGAACAGTATTGTCTCACTCTACCTTTTCCCCCTTTCTATTCCTCCCTTTTCAGCTGAACTAACATAGGTCTACAATTAGATACTGATGCTTGGTCTTTAATTTTGATACTCAAACTCACCACTTGGAGATGAGCCATTATAGCATATATCATATTGAGATTTTTATCCCAGCTAATCAAGCCTTTCAAAAGCAAGCCACACAGCAGAATTTACATGACACGAAAAACGTTAATGTCACAATACTGAAGGCAATTTTTTTCCTGATATCTGGGAAAGTGAAAAACAGGATAAAATTTTATTTAATAGAAATTGTTCCAAGTAACTCAAACATGTTCAATAGTTCTGTATGGTTTATGTTACAAAAACACTTACATTTTAATTTATACTTAAAATACTCTTAAGTACCCAATTTTTTTGTTTTGTTAAATCACACTGTCAAGGCCTAATAGCTACTGTTTCAGTTGCAGCACTGGGAAGGATACATATAGGTATAAAATACTAGAGCTATTTAATGGACTAGGATTGAAACAGCAAAACTGAGGAAAAGCTGACACAAAAATCTCTCTCACTGAATACACTTATTTAAACAGAAAAGACAGTTCCTGCTACCAACAATAATGAATCAGTGGAGGGAAGCTTACAAATTATACCAATTAGTAAGAAGTAGGCAAGAAAAGAAGAGCCTCAAAGCAGTAGCAGCACCTTGGCAAAATGCCCACAAGCAAACACACTACTAGTCTAGGCCTCACCATCCTTTCTGCGTCTTTCAAAGTACATGGACCCAGCAGTCCACTGTCTGCCATATGAAATTAGAGTCAACCAGCCTGGCCAAATACCCAATTTACTACAGCAATTTTTTAAACTAAAAAGAAATCTGTGAGACCAATCTGTTGCTACTAATATCCAGGCTTGGTTACATGCACACGAACCAAAGCAACTGCAGATTAAATATATACTAAATTAATCTTTGGCAAGGAAGATTAGTGCTCTACTTAGAAAGACATCTATTACTTACTACTGAAAGAGCCGCAGCTTCCTAGATGAGATTTATATTCTTTTACCCATAAAAAGAGACTCAGAACAATTTTTTAACCTTTCATATAGCTGCAAAATATGTCCATCCTTTGCATAAAATGTGCACTAAAACATAGAGTTTTGTTATGTTTTGGTATTATGTTCTTTCAATAAACATGTTCTGTCTCATTCAGATTTAATCTCCTAAAGTCAGAAAAGAAAGAATGTCAGAATACTTTTCACAGAAAAATCTGATTTGGTTAAACAACTCAAGACTTTCCAAGGGAATGTAAACTTTTGAAAAGGCACTTCTGTTCAAGTGAAAAATTGTCATTATTATTGTTTAGAAAATCTCTTTATTGGTATGAGTTACCATTTAAAAAGTCAACAAAAATATTTCTACCAGTATGTCTAACAGACAGAAGTACAATGTAAGGGGACTTACATAACAGCCATTTTTAGGACAAAAATTAGGCACCTTACAGAAGCAGTTTCTTTCTTATTTAATAGACGCCCACTTTATTACTAATTTTCATTGGTTCTGTGATGGAAAACTGCAACTAGTTATGCTTCACTGACACACATGAATCCTTTTGTGATTATATTATTCAACCTGAACATTAATAAGCAGGACTGTGAGAAATTCTAAGGGATTGCACCACCACCCCTATTAAACCATTTGTGACAAGACACAGTTAAATATTGTGTACCTCTTAAATACACTATTCTAGCTAGGAAAATATTAGTCTGCCACATGAATTAAACAAGCCAAGAAATCAAAACCCAAATAAGGCTACTGTTTAATTGTGCAAACAGTACTTAATTTTTAAGATCCCATAAAATATGAAAAAATAACATGCATTACTAATACTGTTGTTTGGTTTTTTAAATGGACCTCAGTTACAAATGAGATCCACTACAGAAACAAAACTGACATCAAAAAAAACAACAAAGGAAAACAACTTTCATTAGTTCAAATGAAACTAACAAGGGCTACCAGCAGTAAAAACCTAACTTCTTTAAATTCCAAAATGAATCTCCTCTCCTGACCTTTGTAGAGCTCAAGATGCATACGTACACAGAATAAACAAAGTAATTTGAAAGCAAATTCACTGTGTGTGCCTGACCTTTGAAACAGCACAGATAATTTTAATCAGATTTGCACAATGTTAGTCTGTCTCAGTTGCCATGTAGCGAAACAAAGATGACAAAACTACTTAAGGAAAAAAAAAAGACAACATTTTACCAAAACAAAAGCATTTCAAATATTTTTTTAAATAGCCAACAACCCTAGAAGTCCTAGGTTCAAGAGAATTTCCTCTGAAATTCTACTTTTACTGCTAAAGCTGTACAATTCAGCTCTAGAGAGAAAAGCCCCTTCTGCCAGTTATGCAAGTTTCTGTCAGTTACACAGAAGAGCTGACACCTAAAAGAAAAAAGCAATTAAAGTTACACAAACATTTTAAAAATTGGGTTTTCTAGGAGTGCCCAGTAGTTGCCTTTGCCTCCTTGATCACCCAGCATACAGTAGGCTATTTAAAGCTTCTCAGTTATGTTGATTATCTTAGATTTTCAG
Organism: Falco rusticolus; assembly: GCF_015220075.1. Taxonomy (NCBI): domain Eukaryota; kingdom Metazoa; phylum Chordata; class Aves; order Falconiformes; family Falconidae; genus Falco; species Falco rusticolus. The sequence continues at coordinate 14,955,020 of NC_051190.1, forward strand.
AGATAATGAGGGGAGAAAAAAAAAATATCAAGATTTGCAGCCTAAATAATCTGACAAGCAGTGCTGACTTGTAAAAATCTCTAGCTACAAAGAAGAGGAGTTCTCAGAACTATACACAAATTAGCCTTAGTTGAAACTAGCTGACAATACTTTCTTTTCTGGAAGGACAGATGTTACAAGAAGAGTTGTAAACAATTTATCAGCCATCAAAGCTGACCATCGCTTGAAATACTTGGAAAAATAAAGAAAGAAACCTTATACTTTATGCAAGCTCCAAAACAGCTTACTGTAAATAGTTGTATTACTTATGTCTGATGAAATGAGAAGAATTAACAGAGAGCTGAAAGCCCTGTTTAAATTCAGAATGTGCAACCTCTATCAGATTAGACCTTCCACACTGACAGTGACAACAGGATTCTGCCCAAGCTGGAAAACATAGCATGACAGTAAAATATAACAAACTAAACAAAGACACTTTTAAAATGCTCTAGTTTGGCTTTGGTACTTTTGAGAAAAGAACAGTGAGTAGAACAGATATCCTTATTAATTTAGTATTTACTCAAGACTAAACTCTATTTAAGAGATGCAACAGGACAACATAGCTTTGTCAAATAATGTGCTTCAATCTAACAGCTGTAGTTGAAATTACTTCTAGCCTAGTTGGTTTTAAAGCTTAAATTCTTAGCATTTACAAGGTTCAGTTTAACAAACCACTTATATATCAGAACAGCCAGAAAGGAAGTACGAAGTAAATGCTGTTAACTACATATTTCTAACTATGCATGGCTCACAAATGAACTTTGTATATTGGTTGTTTCCTTGTAAAACCACCACTACCCTTGTAATCTCTAGAAGCAGCAAGGTGAGCCAAATGTGTTTCTAAAGACAGAATTTTAGGTGGTCACCTGATCCACACTCAGATCATTAAGAACAAATATCAACATTTGACATAGCCTCTGAGACAATAAGCAACAGAAGAGTTTGTAAACCATTTAAAAACAAGCATTGCTGAGAGCTAACATGTTAAGGTGGGATCACGAACAGGACAGTTTTCCAGAACAGCAATCCACCATTTCTGTGTCACTGATTCATTATCTGAACTTGTTGTAGGCCAGCCAATCCTTTTTTATTATGGCAACAATCACATTCCTCTTCTGCCAGACTATTTTGGTCTTTTTCTCTCTCCTTTGCTCACAGTGGATTCTATCCTAGAGCTTCTCTTTTGCTACAGCTATCTGAGGTCCTCATCTTTTCCCAATAAGGGGGTTTAACTTATTCAGCTTATCAGGGAGTTTGTGGAGGGAGCTGATCACTGTGTACAGACACTTACAGAGTCTGACAATGTAAAGCATTCTGACCTTGCAAACAGTCATACAGGACCTAGCCCTTGGAAATGAACACTGGAGAAATTGAAAATTGAATAAGGTCTGATTTCCAGACACTGAAAGTAATCTAAAAGGAGCTGAAAAATTTGTAAATAAGTATTGAAGTAACTTATGACCATGTAATTGCATTAAAATTTATTTACCTGAAATGGAAATTACCGTTCTGCTGTAAGGTAAAATCCAGTTTTGTTTTGTTTTGTTTGGGGTAGAAGAAGGAAGCCTACATCTACCACTAACTACTACAGTTTCCAGCTAGGAAAGCTCCAATCTATAGGATGTTCATCAGAGACTAGTGGAAAAAAAAAAATTACTTCAATCACTCACCTCATTAAAGAAGAAATAATTTTTCTATAAAAAGATGTAAAGAGATGCAATACTCTGTTGAACTGCACTTTCAGGAGAAGATTAGTCAAAACCCGCTTTTTTCTTCAAGACTTTTTTAAACAAATTTAGAAAAAAATTAGACTGAAGAAACCCCACCCTTGTCTGATTATTAGTTAAAACTGCTCTTCTATTTTTTTCAATTACACCTTTCAAGATCTTTTCTAACATCCCTAAAAATCAAAATGGACAACTACACGTTTCATTGTTTTCAATAGGAAAGAACACTAACAGCAACATCTGTTAAGCAGCAACATCTACCTTAAACAGAGGGGTGCAGAGACAAGACTTCACTGTTGACATCCACTCTAACTTCTAATAAAGTCTCCTAAACTGTCAGGCAAATTTTAACGTAAGACGTTTCTCCTATGAACACTAAATCTTTATAGTGACAGGTATTTCAAGCTGTAGGCTTTAAGGTAGTGGGTTTTTTAATTTTTTTTTTATTTTATTTTAATTCAATAAATATACTGTGCTGGCTGCTAAAGGTATATAGGGGAAAATTATTCAGAAACCATATCCAAGAAAAACTCTGTTGATCCGCTCACAGTGTAGGCCAACAATCTATCCATGCTTTATTTGATTAGTTAAATTTACAATGCAGAACTTCTATGACCTGTTCAGAATACACACTAATATATTTTTTTTTGTTGAACTTCTGTACAATATTTTTATGTCAATAGATACATTTTAATGTATATTTCTATGTCAGTACTTGTGTACACAGTAATGCAACTCAGCTACTGATCCATTACAATACGGCCATACCCATGTTTGACGCTAATATTCAATAGATCCACTTTTGATGCAGTGCCCATATAGCTGGAAGTCTGTAAATAGTATCTGCAAAGAAATTACTGCATTCAGCTTATCTCTAAAATTGACTGTAAGCATCCCACTGTCATTAAAAGCTAAGAAGCAGTAGCCACCTTTCAACACAGAAATCCAATAATAGAAGAGGTATCTAGTCAACTTTTGATTATAATCAAAATGGTTTAAATGAACCTGTTGAATTTATGGAAGTATTTGCAAAGATATGGCTAGTGCAAACAAGTTGTTTAGAAATTGTTGCTTTTCATCTCAGTTGTAGCAATGCACAAATAAAGCAGCATTTTGTTCATACTACTCCAGTGTAAATCTGGTTCAGAGGATGAGGCACTCAGTTATACCACATTTCCAAACACAATTTTCTGGGTGTTAAGGCTAGCAATTCTTCCACCTTAAGCAACTCCCACTTCTCTCGCCAGACCTTGCATAAGCTTGTGCGAGCAACTGTCTGTAAGCTGTAGAATGAATTGGAGCAACAAACTTTTCAAGTTTGTCAAGGTTGAAAACAACCCATTTTTGTATAGTCAATTTGCTCAGATGTCTCCACTGGTCTGACTCACCACATGATCCAAGAAACAGCTGTACCAGTATAACAAATGCATTACACATGGGAAAGGAAAACAGCAGCTGAGATGGAGTTGTTTGACCTGGAATTCCTTGAGCTGGTTATGATACTAAAAACAAAATAAATAAATAAATAAATAAATTAAAGCTTCTGTTAGTAACTCCTTTTTGTAGTGGTTTATCTGTCCTAAAACAAACAAACAAACAAACAAACAAAACAGTAGTACTTATGCTGTTAGCAAGCAGTTTAGAATCTAGGGGTTTTTTTAATCATTTCTCACTTAAATGATTACACAAGTATCTCTAGAAAGACCCCTGTATCTCTAGACAAACTGCTATATCCACACTAAAGCACTAGCTCAGTATTTCTTGCATCTACATAGCAAGAAGCTAGCCTTACAAGTGCAGATGTAGCTCACTCCCGTTACCAAGCTACTCTTCCCACCCTTGACTTTGAACATTTCTGCAGTGGTTTCTGCATGGGCTCAATCCATGCTAGCGCAGCTTCAAAACTCACTATCACTTCAGCTGCCTGTATGGCTATATCCTTCTAGATGCTAGTACCATAGAGCAGCAATACATTTGATCTGGCAACAGCAGTCACAGCCTTACCATTTGAACGATTAATATGTGACTTCATCCTCTGATGCTTAGAGGACCATCTAATCACCATCAGCCCCAAGGTATCTCAGTTTCCATTATATGTTTTCAAAAGATAGTATAGTACAAAAATATTAGTGAATTAACAGCTCTACAATAGGTGGTTTCTTACAACACTGGAAAATATTTTTGGTAGTTGCATCATACAGTCTCAACACACAAAACTGAGAACTAGTTAAGATTTAGATCTTGGAATAAACAGAAAACATTCAAGGAATAACATCGGATGATTTTATCTTTTCTAATGCTGCCTTTATATTCCTATTTTCAATGTACCAACAAAGAACGCTCACATACATGCTAAGTCTACCTCAAAAACCAACATTACAGTAGAAAAATACATTAAAAACAGCTGTCAAACACAGAATGATGCCTCTTTCTACTTTGATATTTTATTTTCAAATTTTCAAGCACCTGTCTACATCTTTAGGCACACAAACACTTTAAAAATACTTGTTTTGCTAAGAAAGCCCTTTTCATTTGACTACTCATAAAAGTATGTATACTAAAATGCACTACTTTGTCTAGCATTACAGTACTTCAAATTGTATCCTGATTTCAAAATAAAAAACACATTAAGATTCTTTGCACTGTACTGCATGAATATCCAACTACCACTAAATCTTTCCTGTTTTAAATCCTGCACCTAGTAACCTCTTAGGTAACTGCAAAAAATAATCCTGATTTTTGTTACAAAGTTACAGACCAGTAACTCCTTACCATCCCACTCTGACCAGTTTAATTGCTACAGTGCAACTGCCAAGAATACTTTTCCTTTTCCAATTCAGTGCTTAGTAGGACAAGTTAAGATAAACAAATTCATAATGTCTTATAAAATAATATAGACATTAATAATACCTATTACATAAATAATAGAGGTTTTGACAGGCCAATGACTACTGTTACGCTATCTAGTGTATCTTTACATCTATCATTACATCTGTAATGATAAAGGAACCAAAACCATTCGTTGATAATCTGCATGCAGCAGCACACAAACAGGCACAACAGTTTGACAATCAGCATCTCACAAAACAATAGCATCGCTGCAGTTTCATGATGTCTTTAAATACAGCTTCTACAAAAGCTTGCATAGCAATGGAGGCTGAAGTCCAGGGTTGTAAAATTATCTACTGAAATATTGTGTAAACTTTTAGCTCTTCATTCAAGATTTTCTTGTCTGTATTTTGTTTTTTCCATAGATACAAGAAACTAATCATATTTTAAACACGACTGCACATTTTCCTCAGCAAAACATCTGCCTAATAAGAAATATGACTTAAGAGATTTATAAACCTTAGATTTAGGCAAGCTTCCTTCTGTCCATCCCCCATCTTCTAAAACTGAATGTTTTAAAGTCAAATTTGACCTGAAAACTTCTCTGCAATGAATAAAATTCTGCTAGTCTGAAAAAGTATTCATCACAACTATATAATTCTTAAATATTTAATAACACAACATGCACTCAAGAAGAGACTGAAAGCCTGGAATCATCAGATGTCCCAGCACAAGAAATAAAAAGGAGACATACATTTCCCTGCAAGTGTAATTTCAAAGTCCTTTCACATACGGATCTAAAGACTGTCAGGTTGGTTGATCTGCTACTGTATATTAAATAAGCATGTAATGAAGCTACTGGTTTTGATTAATTGAGATGCCAAAGATCATGGGTAAAGTATATAAAAATAATGATGGTGGGGGTTTTTTGAAAGTGGAATATCAAGAAGATGGTAAGAATCAGGTACAGCATCAACCCCCAAAATATTGACAACAGAAGACAACATAAAATGCAGCACCACTTCATCTTAGTGACCATTTAGAAAATTAATAACGCATAAATGCCTTTTAAGAGCCATTTCCAAATCAAAAAAATACTCGATTTCCTATCAGTTCAGGGAATCGTTACATCATTCTTACTAACAGAACACTGATTCCCAGTCTTAATACAAGCCAAATGCAAATTTGAGCCTTGTATGTTACCTAGCACTTTCAAACATGCCTTCATTATCTCTTAGTTCTCAGTTAAGACTTGCACACAAATCCAGCAAAACAGTTTAGAAGGTACTTAATTTTCAGTATTTGCATAATAACCTTGAACAGGACAAATAATATGCATGCTTAGTGCCAAATGTCAGCACTATGCCAGTTTAAAGCCTTATTCTTTAAAAATTCAGAAACAATTTTGAAAACAAATTAGACACATATAAACTATTCCAACAAGTTATTTGCAATGGCTTCTAAAAAACAGAATACCTCCCAAGGCCAATACCTACCAAAACATTAGATTTTTAGCAACTAAAGACCTTGTTACATCTGTGCAAATGCTAATGTTAAAAACCATTTATGCTCAGATTTAACATAATTTTTTTGACTATTCAAGCACTAAGCCACAACATTATTTTGATCAAGTAACAGGCCAATACAGAACATCTGTACACTGGATTATCTAAAAATGTGAAGCTGGTAAGTGTAGTTGCCGAGCTGGTTGCGTTACACTGCAAATCTATGAGCTATTCTGGGAATATTCCGTATTGCAGTGAAAACTAATGAGAGGAAAAGCATACATTCTTGTTAAAATAAAAAAATGTATTTACATCTCACAATTAGAACATTTTCTTTAGTGTTGCCCACAAATTTAAAAATAGCTTTTAACAAGGCCTATTTATCATTTTTCAAGTTTACTACTAGAATAACCACACCACTTCCCAAAAAAGTAGGCCTTTAGAAGCACTATATAATTTTGAAAATTTCTACCGCAATTTCAAATGTTTGAGAATGAAGGTTTGTTTTTGAAGAATCAGATTTAGAATTACCCAAACCTCTCTACCATCCAAGGATAGTCTTATTTCTCATGGCACAAAACAATCTCTTTATCCCCAAAGGAAATACAGTATGCAGCATACCTGTTTTTTTTAACATAGGAAAACCAGGTATTACCTATCAACGACCAATCTTGGATTCATTAAATCACTACCTTGCTTTGTATGATCCATCCAAACTCTGTATTTTGCCTATCTATTCACTGTTGACCATTAAAATACGCCTGACCTGACTTTTCCAAGTTCCTTCCAAGAAGAAACAGAAAGCAAAAATTACCAGGGGCTTCTGGCCATGATAATCTATTTGGTTTTCAGCAAATAACAATGCTTGACTCTGCTATGGAGTTGCATGTTGATAATTATAATTATTTTAAGTTTTCAGTGATTTCTACATGTTTCCTTTTGGTTTTGTTGTTGTTGGGGGGGATGTATGTGACAGGACTGTGTTTTTCTGTGCAGTTTTTCTAAGATCCAAGGTACTGGTGACTCTTATACAGAAGACAATACTGCCAAATGAATTAGTGTTCAACGGCTTTCACTTACATGAAGACAAGTCAGTATTCTGAATCTTTATAACACAATCACCATTTCTGTGCTGTGTACATATAAAGCAAGAATAAACTGTAGTCTAGGGATTCCTGCCAGAAGGATGACACCAGGGCCAACAGACATACACCGCTATTTATACAGCTATTCCTTCTACCAAGCTCTTCCTTTTCTTTTTCAGAAGTCAGTGCTCTAATTTACTTTTACCTTAAGTATTTTAAAATACACATTCTCTACTCCTTGGTCTTCATTACAAATATTTGCAAGGAGAACATTTCACTTGAAATGTACATGGGAACACTGTCTGGCCTGTCTCCTGCTCCAAGGAAGCTGAAATCTGGTAACTTAAACAGAACAACTGGCAGAAGCAAACTGAAGTAAACTCACAAGATCTGAGAAAGCAAGTAGAAGTGGAAAGGTCCAGTATCAGCAGATGACTATAACAAGGATAAAGCATCAACAATGGAAAATTAAGTTTAAAAATGGTGTTAGCTGTTTTGTCTATTCATTATGAAAACTTGCCTTTTTTTTTAACTCCACTTGGTCTGTGACACCACTCTATACATAAGAAACAAGACAGGAGGAAAAAGAAATTCTTAACTACTGCAGTAAAAAGGAGTCTGGTCAACAAAGCATTTCCTTAGAAATGTCAGCAACATACTGTTCATAATTATAACAACCCGATTACTGTAAGATGTGCCTTGAGAATGCCAGCTTTCCTATATTTGAATGATCGCCATGCTCATCAAAAACCTCTTCAACACTACCTCAAGCTAAATTTTAACCAAACTAAGGTTTACAGATGATTCCTTCAAGTTCCATTTGCCGATCAAAATAAATTCTCTGGCTCAGTATAAATAATAATTCTATTAAAATGTAGCTAATGAATCATCTGATTACTGTCCCAATCTGTGAAATTCCACAGAATGATATCCAGACTGGTGGAATATCACAATAGCAGCAAAAGATCATCATAAGTAAAACTGATTATCCATTAAAATAATCATGAAGTTTGCAATGTTTGTCTCCTGTACTTCACCTGAAGACAGAGGAAACAAGAAAAACAGAAAATAGACCTTCAATACATTGTGCTGTCTAGCTATAAGATTTATGTTCATGATTTCTGCTTTTGGGGGTGGAGTGGTATTTAAAATATTAAAATAGCAAAGTCCAGCACACTCAAAACCAGCCTTTTCTTCGCTCTTACCACAACCATCTGCGGGGACCTATCTGCATACCTTCTCCTCTCTGAAGGTAACCTCAGCTCTCCCACTCTGATACATCTCCCTGAGGGATGACATTTTGTTGAACCTCCACTTAGGGTCCTTTTACAGTAGGGAATTCTTTCTCACAAGCACTTGTAGAGGAGTGCTCTTTCTAACAACTCTCCAATCTGTTCCTTGTAGGAATACAATTAACATACTTGTCTTGAAATTTAAGGAAGGGAAGGGAGAATCAGTCTTAATTAAGGACTTCTGCAGAAGCTCTTCCAGCAGCTGAGTCACTCACTGGCTTTTGAGAGAACAGGCAAATGTTAATTGGATACTCACCAATAAGACTGCATCAACATAAAAAGTGATGGGTTAATCATAAACAGGACTAGACCCAGCTTACAGAGACAACCAAAAAAAGCATGGGAATCAAGTTCAACTAATGAAGATTTTATTTTAATTAGTAAAGCTTTCTAAATGCTGAATATTATGAAGCTGCCTCTCATACAACCCTATTTTATCTCTACTTTGTGTGGACACTATTCTATAAAGAGGTAACTACTTTGCTATAAAAACTTACACTCAGAAATCAAAGGCTTCAAATTCAGACACTGAGTATTTATGACAGATATTCAGAATTACCCTGTAGCGGCTTTAAGGATAATCATATTTCCCTCATGGAGACTCAACCACCCAAAGGAACCCAGCAGGAATTTTATCACCAAATACACCAAACCCAGATTGAGTTAGGCCTGGGTTTGGGGTTTTTTTGTTGGTTTGGTTTTGTTGTTTTTTTTTAAATCCAGTTACATAGAAACTTTACCATTGCATTCAGAAAACATGACTTATAAACTACAAGGCTGCAGAAAGAACACATTCTGCCAAATAAATCTGACAGTTTTATTTGATCAATTACTGGTATAGTAAGAAAGACAAGAAGAATGAACATAATTTATTAAGACCTTCTTTAAAGCATTCACCTTTCCTTTAGAACTTATGGAAATAACAAAGCAACAAAACCATGTAGCCCTGTCAGAATAATTTAAATATGAGTGCAAAAAATCTATAGTAAGGCAAATAAGACATTTAAGCTATTATTTTTTAAAAAGGAGATAATAGGTATGATACTGGTCAACCTAAATTCCACTTAAAAACAATTAATCTTAATGCAGTAAATAAAACATTGCCTACATAACACAAAATTATTTGGAAATAATCAATTACATTTCAGAATCATGCTAATATAAGAGTTTGATCTATAGAACATAACAGTTATCTTGCAGATTTAATAGACGTAACATTGAGGCCTCTGTAGTAAACGTTACCAATTTGTCTGAAACTGTTTATATAAACATTAATAACATTCTAGGCACAAACCCACTGACAAGGTTGAGACATGGCAATATTTTTACTTTTGCAGAAAAGGAATGATAAATAAATAGAATTATATAAATAAACATAATTGACAAACAAAGCTGCATACACTGAAGAAAGAATGACTTTGACATGTACTAAACTGAATAATTCTATTTACTACAAATTCATAAAAGGATTCCTCTGACTTGACAAAATGAGAGGATTACACACTGTAACCACAAAAATGGTAATTCTATACAGTACGTACACAGCTGTAATATGCGAGACAATGAATATGAGTTGACCCAAGCCATCATTTCCAATATCCTCTCTATATCCTCCAATTTTCTCAACATGTAAATCAATTTTGTCACTAGTGAAGTCAATAGAAACTGCAAACATACAACTCAAAGCATGTCTAAAATATTTGACTCTTGCTACACCCTTAGTTTAACACTCTGTTTCCATTGCACTCAGAGAATGAGCCATAAGCCATAACAAAGGTAACAAAATTACAAGCTGAACACAAACATCTGAAAAATTGATACAACTAAAAAAAAAAGGTTTAATAAATAAGTAAATGAAAACAAGTAGGCACCACAGTTTTCACATATTGCTGCCTTAATTCTTCTAAGTTTTCTCAAGACTATAATATCAATTAAATTAGCATAATTATAAACAGCATGTTTTGAAGAGATTTAATTAGAACTTGCATCAGAACTGCTATACTTGGAAATGTAACAGCTCAAACCGAATGAAACTAACAAGACTTCTGCCCAAACTTCCTACAAGGGGAAAGGGGGAAAAAAATAAACAAGCCAGAAAAGATACAAGGGGGGGGGGGGAATAAACAAACCAGAAAATATACAACTAAAAGTTTCATAATAAGTGGCAAAATTGACAAGTGAACTAAATTCAACTTTTACCAGCACACTATGCCCAGCATTCACAGGGAAAAAAACCTCTGTGTGTGCACAGAATTTCTTTTCAGCACACAGAATGTAACTTTTAAAGATAAGAACGGTACTCATCTGTCATTCAAAGATTTAAAACTACTCAGAATATCTAAAAATGTATTTGAGAGGAAATATGAAAGCAGGTTATGAAATCAGGGGGCCTACTATTTATTGGAGATAAAAGACATCTTGCCCTAAGGAAAAATGCAAAGTATTTACTGCCATTTTTCCATTAGGCATTTCAGTTATTAAATTTACAATTAAGTAGCCAGGATCTTAGCACATGCTCTAGAACATCTTATTTGAATCAACTGCATTCAACATTTGAAAATTAATTACTCAGAAAACTGCTTGCAGATGACATTTTGTGTGCAGTTATTCTTTGAACTGAACTTTCTATTTTCCTCTTTAGGAATGTTACCATTTAAGATTTGTAATTACATTACACCCCACAAAAATAATTTAAGCATCAGCTGCTCTTCATCTCAAAAGCAACTTTCAGCTGAACATTCCTGAGCTCACATTATTTTCAGTTCTTGCCTAGAATTAAGAGATATTTTTTTTTAAGTTCTCCATCTTGATTTTTCTCATTTCCTAACTGACTTATGATGAATCTGCAAAATTAATCTGTTCGTTGGACACACGCTATCCTCACAAAAACGCAACTCCCTTTACTAGGTGTATCATGTTGTCACCCAGTCTGCCCAGGTGCAGCAAAATTCCTTTACGAACTGGCGGTAGGAGCACCGAATCGATCACTTGAACAAAGCGCGTAAAGCACCTAAAATGATTTTAAGTGATTGGCCACAGTCAGCGTGATCCTAACACAGGCAAGCTATTACAACTATTTTGGTTTTGCTGGAGCACGAAAATGCAGGAATTTGCTTTAACCCGCTACATTTCTGCCCAGAAGGCGGGTTCCCCCCCCCCGCCCCGGACCACGCGGACGGCGAAGCCGGGCGTGCGCGCAGCCACCGGCCGCGCCATGTCCGCGCCGTCCGCGCAGCGCCAAGCGCCAGCCCCGAGCGAGCGGAGATGGCCAAGCGCTCCAGCGAATAAACACTTAAACCAGTGCGAGATGCTTTTTCAATATCCAGCCGGGAGGAAAGGGGAGAAGAAAGGGCCGCCGAGCCAGCCCCAGCCCCGGTGCAGCGGCCGCCCAGGGAGCAGAGCGCGGCGCCGTCGGCAGCCACCTCAGGGAGCGCGCAGCAGGCGGTGTTGAGGCGGGGGGCGCAGCGCTCCCCCCCCGCCCGCGCTCCCCTCCCTGCTGGCACACTCAGCGGCGCAGCAACCGGGAGGGAGGAGGACAACAAGAACACAAAATGGAAACTTACACTCCCTCTCCTAAGGCGCATGCGTGGCGCCGGCCGAGCGGGGCGCGCTGCGCGCCGGCCTGCAGCAGCCAGGGGGCGGGCCGGCAGGCGGGGCCAGCCGGTAGGCGGGGCCAGCCCGGCAGTAGTGGCCGCCGGGGCGGCACGTGTGCGCGCGGGCGTGGTGATGTTCCCGCGTCTCCCACGCGCCGCTGGCAGAGGGGTGTTCCCGCCTGTCGCGCGCGGCCCTAGCAGGGGCGGAGAGTCGCTCCCTCATCGTGAGGAGAGAGGCTGTTTTGCTGCGGTGGCCGCCCCTCAGCTAGCCTTAGGTTACAGGTTACAGCTGGTGAGTTGAGGAGCCTGCCTTTGCTGTGCCTGGGTTCAGCTGTGGGTAAAGCGAGCCGGTAGAGGAAAGTCCCGCAGATTTGTGTGGATGCGCCCCCTTGACTCAGTATTACCAGTAGATCACGCGGTTAGAAGTGGGGAAGTAGTGTCATGGTATGTGTCCCGTGCTTACGCTGTTGCCTATGTATCTTCATGGCTCACACAGGGTGCAGAGTTGCGGCCCTACCATCAGTTTTACCTTTCCTCTCATGTGGCTTCAGTTGTTGGTTTCTACATAACAATAGTGTGACTTTATCCCTCCTTTCCTCATTTCAATCAGTGGTAACATCCCTGTTGAACCCCCTGGCCCAAGCCGTGAATACTGGAGCACCTCAGTTCAGTATCACTCACACATCGCCTTGTGCAGCTGCGGGCACCTTCCAGAAGAGTTCATCTAGCACTGTGAAGAGCTTCAACCATTAAATATTTATTTCCCCCATCCCTTTCCTAAAGGGAAACATTGTGGTTGGTATCTTGCTTTAGTTTACATGGACTGAGCTTTTATTAGTGAAGGCAAGGTCTTACAGTAGAAAGCCAGGTTTCTAGTGGAGCTTCAGTTTGTAGGAGAGTTCATTTTCAGTCTGGTATCTAACAAAGCTCTCTTACATAACTGCTTTTATGTATATCCAATGCAGAGGAATAAAGTTGCTGAACATCACTGTTATTCCAGTGCTTCAGGGAATCAGATATGCTGGGCTCAAGCCCAAACCTTGAACTTTATTTTATATTCTAAAGGAAATGAGTATAACAAATGGAAGACAGGTTTGATGTATTTGCTGGAGCCAGTACCCCTGAGAATTAATGCAAGGCACTCCTCTTATTGCTGTATTAATGAACACTGCCACAAATAATGACCAATACTGCAAATATCATAGCTTATCAGGTACGCTCATTGAAGACACTGTTGTCACCAACCCATGAATGTGGTATCAAGTGTTATTATTATTTAATGCCAACAGAGAGCCATTATTGCCTTTTGATGCTACTGCCATGGATAATGCCTTGGTATCTGTACTTGCATACATCAAAGTCCCATGCCTAATCCCAAGAATCACTCTGTGCTGAAGTGACAGCATTAATTCCCCCTGCTGTTACACATTTTGCCAGCCCTTTGTGACACTGCACAGTGACAGCTTCCTTGTGTCAGTTGTGTGCAAAGCTACACTAGATATGTCCCTTTTACAGTGCATACACCTGTCTTCTAGGATTATGCAATTCATAATCCAGTACTGGCTGCTCTTCCTATATCCAGTCAGTCCTGAGAAACATACTGAGCACTCATTTTGTTTACGAAAGCAAACATAGTGTATACCATTCACTTACCTAGTACAAGTGAAGGATTTTGCCAACACATGGTCATGTGTGTATTTCTTAATTATTATCTTCTGCAGTTACACCCTGGATGGCAGACAGACCTTTCCCTCAAATTACCAGGTCATTGTGAATGCTAATTTCTTTGTAGTAAATCTTGACTGTCGGAAGATTACTTTGTACTTTCATTAATTCCTAGTGTTTTTAATAACATCACAGTTGTGGATTGATTTTATTACCTTGCACTGATTTGGTATTTTTCCTCATGTATCATTGATCTCACTGACCTGAGTGGATATATAATAGTATAGCAGGCAAGTAGCAGCAACTGTTTCCCCAGATTAACTCACTTCTGTCATTAAGGACCATGAAGACAGTGAAGTCTGTCTCTTCACTTCAAAACCTAATCTGTATCACTTTGTGGCCTTTAAGTTATTTGACTTTTCTGGTCATCCTACCCTCTAAGGATCTTACTTTTCCCATCATGTCATGTTTTACTGCCATTAATTTTTAAGGAGATTATAACAGTAGTAAAAGGAAAGACCGTCAGGCTTCTATGTAGAGTTTAACTGCCGTTTGCAGATGTAACTCCATTCAAGTCAAAGGGTACTGTGTAAGACTCAGTGCTCATCACATCCTGATGAAAAGATGCTCATTTATCCTTTTATTGTGTACTGTCCATTGTTTATTTGGTATTTTAAAATAGTATTAAAAAAACACTCCCTTTTGAGGTCTGAAAACAAAGATAAAAACTCAAGACTACTGTTGTCACACTGTGAAAACAAAAAACTATACTGAAGTGTATGCTGAAAAGAACGCAGACTTCAGTAAAGCAGCACATCAGAAAATCTGTTTAAATGTCAGAAAGTTTTAAAACCAACAAAACAAAAAAACCCACCCTGAATGTTATTCAACAGTGTTGAAAACAAACCACAAATCCTAATCTCTTTGAATAGCTCCAGTCATAATTCTCCATTTCTAAAGCTGCAATCTCTGTCTGTAACCAGAGATTGTGTGTTACATAAATACTTGCAACTGCTAAAATATGTAAAAAGCACATGAAGAGGTGGGCTACTGCTATGGCAGAAGCCTATGCTTACCAAAAATAGATTTAATGTTCTGCTATTAACAAAGAAAAACAAATGCAATGCATAAGTAAAACTGAAGTGTGTTTCTAGATAATCTGCTTCTTACATTCAACTGAGCATGAAATCTCTTATTGAAGAAAAGCTGAGTAGAGATCCCAGGGAAACGTTCTTTTAGCTCACTACTTCTTACTTGTTCAATGGGACAGTTCACTTTGTTCCTTTATACTGAGCTGCTTTATACTTATACAGAAACAATATTTTTTCTCCCTCTAATCCTTAGCAGAAACATGAGCCCTTAATAGCTTGTCTCTGCCAATCTCACAGTTTCAGTATATTAAGTCCTTACAGAAACTGGTTTTCTTGCAAAGTGATATGTAAGAGACTGTCTGGCTCTGTGATGCATGGGAATTAAAGTTTATTTTTCAGTGAATTCTGTGGTTTCCATTATGAAACCGTTTTTATCTTAAATTACAAGTCGTAGAGCTGTGATGTTACATAGCGTGTATTTTCAAACAAAGTTCTGCCTTTTGCCTTTATGTTTCTTGTGTATCCCAGAAGTAGGAACACAGTAGTTCTATGGAAGTAACAATGGTATTAGTAAATCGAAATCTTGCAGCTTTGTTGTCCTTCATATAACAAGGTGATTTTTCTTACAGTCTGTTTCTGCTGGGTTCTGAGATTTAAAGTCTGTGTCTATTTCTTCTTTCTATGTGAAATGACATCCACAATCCTCAAACATCTGTAAGAAGAGACCATAGTGTATAGCCATCAGAAAAGTAACAAAGTATCATAGGACTTTTGTAAGTTTTCATTGTTTTCTTTTTTTTAGTATGAAATCCTAAAGCTATCTTTCCATTTTATTTTGATGGAATCCAGAGAATATACTGTTCTGGATTACCACTATTTTAAGGAGGCTAGGTCTTAGGCATTAATACAGTTCCGTTTTCATGGCTACTTCTTTCTGTGCTGCAGGTTTGCTCTCACCAAGTATTTTCTTCAAGCCACAATGTATTATCCACTGGTCAACTCAACAACTACTTCTTTAAGACCAATTGGCCGTTTCTTCTAACTCACTGTTAGTCATTTCTCTTTTCCTCAAAACTGGGAACAGTATTCATGTTTTTGGCAGAGTAACAACGATACTGCATCTAACCAAAACAGCCCCTTCTGTGAAGCCAGTCATTAATTCCTCTCTGGTAGCTTGTTATCACCAGATGTCTGCTGAGTTTACACCCTGTGCATTTCCCCTGACTGCACCCACAAGGCATCCACAAATGATTCTGTATTTTCAATAAGATCACCACATCCTTTTATGAACTTTTTTCTTCAGTACCTCAGCAGCTGCAGCTGCTGACCACAGAACTGCAGCCTCTCTTTACGTTACGTATTGTACCTCTCTCTTGACTGAAAGAGTCTACAAACAGTGTAATGTTAGTTTTACTTTAAGGGTGGAGTTTCATCATTTAAGATTTTGGGAAATGGGTTTTGCACAGAAAGTAATGAGAATTATTCTACATCCAACACAGAAAGGCATTTGCAGGTTTATATCAACAAGTACAAAGTGTTTTTGTTTCTCATAAGAAGCACTGACAATGAAGTCTAACCCTGCCAATAAGAACGCATATCTGAAGGACTCAGTTATATCTAAGCATGAGGAGAAGCGTAGGCATATTTCCCACCAGAAATCTGCACTCACTGAACATAAATACCAGCAGTAGATGCAATTAGCTATGTCCAATTTACATTTTGAGTGCAAGGGACAAGCTCTCACAGCATGCTTAATACAGTGAGCACAACAAACTGGTTTTTGTGAATGCAATGCACAGTTTCTCAGTTCAACGGGAAACCTCACAAAATATATGTTCAAGGTGTAATTACAGCATGCCACGAATAAAATTTCAAAGGATAATCCAAACAACACTCATATCTTGAACAAGAAACTGGTTAATTGATGTAGGTTCATAGACATATGTCATAGCATACAATACAATAAATAAAATATAAACACTGATTTTCAAATTGACGTGCTGTGATAACTTGAATTCAGATTGTAGGAACAGAAAAAAAAAAAACAAACCCAACAAACAACCCCCCACCCACCCAAACCACAAAGTAACCCCTACATTACAAACCCTCAACTAACTGGTAAAGAAGAAGGAAAAAAATGAGAACTGTTAATATTTTTCTAACTCATTAGGAGTCTTTCTTTCATCTATTTGTTTCTTGCTCTCTGTGGCCATTGAGACTAGTAGGAAACCAGCCAATTTAGTCAGAAAACTTTGCAGCATAGCAGGGAGTCTCATTTGTCATCACATGCAATAGCAGCTGTCTCCATCAAGAATGAAGTTAATCAGTACAGACTAAATAAATTAGGTAATTCTTCAGATGGTTAATAATGTACTTTGAATGAGCAAAGACCAGTCTGGTACTGGGAAACTTCTCTTTCAGATATACTGATTTTGTGGAAACTAAGGAGCAATGAAGCTCCTTAATGTGTTTTTTGCACAAATATTTCTAGCAACTGAAGATACTCAGTTTACACAAGAGACACGAAGTGTTAAGAGCTATATCCAGACTCACGTTTTCTTTAGCTTTCTTCAGCTTCTTCCATTCTGTGCTTAATTATTTCAAATTCTTGCCTAAATTTCTTAGCCAGGTCAAATGAGAGAATTGCAAGAAACAAGTATAAAATCTTGGGAGCAAGTTTCTTCACGTAAAAAACCTGAAATATACTGTTGTACTGGTTTGAGTTAATATGCTGAACATGTAGCAAATAAATCTATAAAGATACTGAACTTCATGCAAATTTGCACCCTCCCCAACCTCTGCACTAAGTAAAGCAGCTTGTATGCCATTCAGGAAGACAGAATTTTCTTCTTAAAAATTCATTTTGTACAGCCTTGAGAACATACAGGACCTTTCTAACCCCAGGTTTTGTCACTTAGCAAATGTCTCTAGCCTGAAAACATAGATTGATGATGTGGCTAAAATCACTCCCATGGACATAAATGAAGGGAAAAACTGGTTGCATAAGCTTTATGCCTCCTCTCTTTACTTACTCTATATGTTTATTATGGAACTTATATTTAAAGCAGGTAACCAAAGAGGAAAAAAATTATCTATTCTGTAAAATATGAGAGTTACTGATTTAGAACTCTGGCCTATAGCTGTAAAAGATTTGCTTAGTTTTCCTCACAGTTTATGTCATTGTCATCTACTCCTTCCTGAAAAGATCTGGACTGCATGAATATGATACTGTAAGAATATGTGATATGCAAAAAGAAGAGCCCACACATATCAGCTGTCAGTTTTGAGAAGAAAGTACATCTCAGAAGGCTACTGTTTCATAACTCCAAGAATGATAGTAAAATGGAAAAAAGAAAAAAAAAAAAAAAAAAAAAAAGCTAGTATAGTCATAGAATCATTTAGGTTGGAAAGACCATCAAATCCAACCTTTAACCAGGACTGCCAAGTCCATCACTAAACCATGTCCCTAAGCCCTATGTCTATGTGTTTTTTTAAACACCTATAGGGATGATGATTCCACCACCTCCCTGGGCAGCCTGTTCCAGTGCTTGACCACCCTTTCAGTGAAAAATTTTTTCTTAATATCCAGTCTAAACCTCCGCTGATGCAACTTGAAGCTGTTTCCTCTTGTTCTATCACTTGTTACCTGGGAGAAGACACCTACAGCCACCTGTCTACAACCTTCTTTCCGGTGGCTGTAGAGAGCAATAAAGTCCCCACTAAGCCTCCTCCTCTCCAGGCTAAACAACTCCAGTTGTTTGGCATCAGTAGTACTGATGCACTAGTTTATGGGAAAGCCTGTGAATTGTTTAGGTTATTAAATGACCTTACTAATGGTATGACTTGGCCTATGTTGCAATCATAACCTACTGGGAAAGGACACACTGAGTGAGCTAAATCACAGGTATATGAGGTATATATACTGTGAGCATAATGGTTTCTCAGAATGCTGCTTGCCTGAGTGGACAGAGGGGCTATTCCAAAGATGCCATGTGATGAATAACCTCAGAGACTGTCAGGAGACAATTCATAGAATATCAGAGTAAAAGGAAGAAAAAGAAACTGGTTTGTACATAAGGACTTCAGCATTCACCTTACTCTTACCATCACAGTTCATTACTGCTTTCTGAAAACAATAAAGATTTTCAGTTTGTTTTGGGTTTCATTGTAATTCTTTCTGCAATGCTTGAAAAAAAGATGGTCTATGATGCCTGTTTAACTAAAGGAGCAACAAAAAATTAAGCAAAATAATTTTAATATAAAAAGAACTGAATCTTTATCACAAAAAAAGAAAGCAAGGAAGGTCTCATGTATTACAGAAAACTCATTTAACCTTCAAAATCTGCTAGGCAATTTTGTGAGGAACCACAGCAACTAAAACACATATTACAATAATTAAACACAGAAGTAAAGGTTGAGCAGCACATATGTTATCTTCAAAAGTTGTTAAACAATGGATGGGAATATTAATGCAAAGAGTATTCATACTGTGATGCTATCAAGGGCATACATCAAAGTAGAGTACTTTTTTCAAAATCAAGGGGAAATTACTTTTGTTTTGGCACATGCCATGACATCACATATCAAAAGAAATTAGAAAATGTTCTAAAATGTACCAAGTATATTACTCATAAAGTGTTTTGCTTTACTAGGAAGGAAGAAACAAAAGGCAGAAAAGTTGTGGGATACTAACAGCACTTAAAGCAGCATAGGTAAGCATTCTTATAATCTTTGTTCTTTTGCAAACTAGCTCTAGTCTTCACACACAAGCTCTGTGTGAGGAATATGGTTCATACAGATTTAAAGAACTTAGACAAAATTTTAAATTTCTTACGTGAAGTGGTTGCACCTTGATAAACTTCAAATTATCTTTTCCTCCTGAAGATTCCATAAGATAAGTGGATTTAGAGCTCCATTTTATGTAGGAAAATGCTCTAAATTTAAGTATGTCACTGGAATTAACAAAAACAGTCATAGGTTTACTCAAATGTATTTTAAATTAGCTATTGCACAAATGCTGAAGAACTACTTATAGCTGTGGATTCACTTGCAGTGAGTAATTTTTATAAAATTTCCATGTGTCAGTGACACAATGTCATTTAAGGACCTTTTTTCTAAATCACATAAAACTGACTTAAATCAGTTATTGTTTTTAATCAAGTTCTGCTGGCCCAACTTAGAACTTTTCCTTTGAATCCATAAATTATCTGAAGAAAATTTACCTTGAGAACAGTATGATAAAGTATCAACAAACACATAACTCATCTTTTGACAATTCTAGGTGCTTATGAAAAACGTTCAGTGGTGAAAACAGCTGTGCCAGCAGCTATTTAAATGCAGTTCCAATCTTACTTGACCAAACCACAGAAAACTGAGAAAGCTGAAGAGTTTTCACACCCCTGATAGCTTAAACGTTTCGTGTTTTCCTCTTTATGCTGCAATTTTAGTAGGTAAGGGATATTCCAATATTTTTAGATTTCTTCTTTATTTGATTTCTCTGGTGATTTCTTTTTGTAAGGTGTTGAAAGTGACTGTAGGTTTCCTAAACGGTATATGCACATACCTCTGTGAGCACATATGCAGTCAACAGAGGAAAGATGCTAGAAAAAAACTGTAACGAGTTTTAAACAATAGTAAAATACTGTCTCATACTCATTTTTATTACAGCATATCCTGACCTTTGATGTCTTAAGGAACTGATATTATTACTGTAATTTTTGGTAAACGGGAGTCATCAAACTACTGTTTCTCGACAGTTCTCTGAACGGTTGCAAGGGCAGTTGCTTCTGTGGGGCTGCTGGTGGGGACGAAGGAGTCCACAGAGTATCACAGTCTCTCCCTGGTCACACATCATGCTGTCTATATCAGAAAAGGCAAGGCCAAACTGGGAGCAGTAGTACTCACCTTCCCATCAACCAAGCTGTTCTTATAATCTGTATCACAGTATCACTTCTGTGAGGGGAGGGTAAGCCTCCACAACAGAATTACCACAGTACAGATACGCAGTACAATTTCAGATTTTAGTATAAGCTGAATTCTACCAGAGGAAGCTTTACACCTGGTTTTAGAATTATGATTTGAACGTTAAGAAACTTGGATTTGGTGCCATTTTTTAACCAGTATAAATCACAGATAAGACTCATTTGGTAAATTCTTTATTTGGCATCTATAACCAGTCAGTTTTCTCAACTGTTCAGAAGAGGTAAATTATTACTTTAAGCATTAATTAACTGGATAGTTGAACTACAGCCTGACCCTCATTTGTTGACTGGTTGCTCTGATATCAGTATGCTTTTGTTTGCTGAGATTTTGGTTTGTTTTAATTATATGCATAATACCTTAGCGTTAATGATAGTTTTGGTAATATGACTTCTTGCTAATACTTGGGTGTTTTAACAAAGCATGTAAGATCCTGTCTTATATTTCTTTCAGTAAGAAACCTATGGAGTTTTGAATAGGTGGTCCCTGATTAACGTAAGAGTATGACCAGTTTTCTCTGGTAGCATATGGTTCTTATGTCTGGCATTAATCTGGGCATGTAGTCTGCAAGCAGGAAGGCAGTAGCAGAAGAAGCATGGCCTTGTGCAATAAATGACAAAAATCTGCAGTACTCAATGCCGCAGTTTCAGCAGTCTTGTCACATTATTTCCCTGAACATCCCTCCTTTGGGGAAAGCACTTCAAACTGCGATATGAGCAAACGTGCCTTTACTGCTGGTTGTAGAGAGGGAGAATCTAAAGGTATGTGATTTTATTGATGATTTACAGTAATTAGCCATAGGCTGCCACTCTGCTTTTGCCTTCATCATTACTCTGTGGCTTTCTTCTCTGTGCTCTCCAGCAATTGTCCAGAAGCAAACTGAATCATCTGAGACTAACCTTATAAAAATACACACTGTATAAATTAATCAAAAGCTGTGTTGCTAAATTCAAGAGGAAGACGAAGGTATTGGGGGTTTAGGTTCAGTCCTTTATAAGCCTCCTAACTGGATCCATTATGAAATCACTCGTCTTCTAGAATACAATGACTCAGTAGAGAAATTCACAGGTCTTTAAATTGTTGTTTTTCTTTCATACTTTTTGGCAGAAAGATTAGAGTACAAAGCAAAACTGCACAGCTATCACAAGAAACCTCTAAGCAAAGCAAAATTAACATGAGAAGCAAGTAGAGGATTAGAGAGAAAAATGGTGCTACTCAAGAAACAGTACCATTAAGATCCTTTAGTTGGCAAGACAGCAAGCCTCGACTGATTGCCAACAGAATGGCAACAAAAACATTCAGATAAATTCCAGTCTCACAAATGTTAGGCCACATGGGAACTTTTAAATGGAATGTAGTATGCTTGCCTAAATAAGTGGTGGAAGAAAACATTTCTTTTATTTTGGTAGAGGAGAATGGCTAAAAGCTATAGGCAGAATTTTAACCTAGATTGGCATTCCACTCAGGTAGTGTGAGTAGGCAAAAAGGCTTATGCTAGCTGATATATTTTATGATTCCTGTAAGATGGGGAAGGACTCTCAAGTCCTCACTCATTCCTTACTCAGTTTTTAAAATGCACAGGTAGCTACTCTTTGCTTGAAAGAGAAGTAGCTTGCAGTTTGATCTGTTAACACCATAACAATACACTGAGTAGCATGAGAATGGGATATGGATAATAGGATACATAAAAAGTCAGTAGAAGACTATTCCATCTTGAAGCTAATGTTCAAATGAGTGCAGCCCCATGCTTGGGCACTGAGGAGAAATGATAACCAATTTATTGTGCTGAAAAAGAAAGGCCCCATGTTTTTTCCTAATGCTTATTTTCTCACTTCTACACTTTATGATGATCTACCTCCACAGGGAGCAGAATCTAGCCCTGGCTGCTCTAAATTTTTTACGTGATGTTTAATAAATGGCTCTTGGTTTCAGTCTCTTCTCCATAAGATGTCATTTGAATCTTAATATATTTAGCATAAGATATAAGGCCTATCCCTGTGCAGGTATTTTCCCTATTACAAAAAATTACAAAAAATGCAGGCATTCCATTGAATGCTATGAAGGATTATACCTGAAGAATCCTAAGATACAGAAATATCTATTTTAAAATTAAGATCATTTAAAATTAGATTGGAATGATCATTACTGGTTTTTATGACAAGGTTCTTTACACCTACTACCTGTGTACTACCTCCCCATGTGTAAGTACACAAGACCAAGATTAGAATGATAGGTTAGAAAATACTAGCTATTCTGGATTTTTGCTTTTGCAGTGTGAATCCCTAGGCAATAGTGAGGTGGTTGTTTTATATATAATTTTAAATCGTTGTCAATATTTGACTTTAGTATGGCCTTTGACTGAGTGTCATGCCCAGGGAATAATGGCATTCATTAGGGCCCCAATTTAAATCAATTGAAAAAATTGCTCTACAGAAAATAAAAAAACTAATTATCGGCAAAATGTCCACCTCAAGAAGTTTTAAATAAACAAATACCAGTTATGTTTCACCACTGTCTCCTTTCCAAATAATATGCTTATCACAGACATATTTACCAAAATAGCAGTATAAGCCTGTAACGTGCTGTTTATTGTGTCAAAACTCAGAGCAGCTATCATTGTCATATTAATTGGGGTGAATATTCAAAGGTTGTAGAAAATACTAAATATAAAGAAAAATATATAGAAAAATCATAACTGAGCTCTACACTGACATCAACTTAAGCAGTGCAGGACAAACTTTAGTAAGTTGAACAGAATCTGATGAAAAATTCTAAGATTTAGAGTAAATTTAAATATTTGTACCCCATCTTCAGAAAAACAAGCCAGTGAAAAAGATATCACTAGAGTCTGAATGATAAAAACCTAATTTTTCTGATCAGGTTTAAGTGGTTTAGATTTGTTTTCTGTCTAGAATATATAGAAGCCTTTTATAGTATATATTGCAACTCACTTGAGAAAATCACTTTTCTCTGAAATATCCAATGTGGTCACCCATATTGGTCACTTAGAAAAGCCTGAAGAATTTCATGCAGAAAGGAGATTTTCATAATCTTGCACAATAGGAAGCATGTTGCATGTAGTATCTCTTGTAATGAGCTGGACATAACAACGCAGCTGCAACGAGGGTTTGAAGTTTGAAGCCAATACTGTTTCTGTTTTCAAACATGGATAGTATCAAATAACAAAGAACTGTTACTACAGTGAAATATTCCACTTACAAACAAACATACAACAAACATGATGCACAGTACGTTTTTGCTGCACAACATTTATAGTATCTGCTTTGTATTTAATATTCAGTATGATACAGTAGGGGTCTGCAAGGGATGATTTGTAAGAATTCACCTGCATCAGGTTCTCCCCTCTTTGTATAACAACAAGCCATCCCACTTTCCAGAGATGTGAAGAGACATGCAGCGAAGAAATGGTCCAGAACCAGAGCACAGTGTCTGATCATATGTTTTAAACATTATGCTCTAACAAAGAGCCTGTGATAGGGACAGAGTAGCACCCAGTAATTACAGGCATCATTTTGTTTCCACTCCCTCCTCTTACAGGAACAGAGAAACTCTGGCAGCTGGCAGGCTTGTAATTCAACTCATGCTACCTGGCATAGATGACTGTTCACTCAGTGGAGTTGCACTAGTGTAAAACCAGTGAAAGCAAGCTGCAAAGCAAGCCGTTTATGGTACAATAGCAGGTGTAATCTGTGACCTTTAGCTGACACATCCAAATGCTCAATGATGTTTGGTAACTGTGCCATATGTCTGGTAGAAGGAAGCAGACTCTGAGCCCTCCTTGTATTTACTGGAGTATTACACCTAGCAAGTAACAGTAATGCATTGCCACACTAGAGACACTGGTGGAGTTAGAGCTGCACAACACTGGAGAAGTACTGGTGATTCAGTCCGTTTTTCATATGAGTTTATTTATTAATGATGGCAGTCGTATTTGTTGATTTACTTAAATATCACTGGCATTTTGCAACAAACCTTTGGTAAATACTTAGGAATCTTCACTTTATATTTAGGTGGGCCCCAATAATCTGTCTGTTTATGACTGTAATTATTTTGGTAGAAAAGGGCTTTTACATACTAAAGAAAGAAGACAAGCAAATTGGAAAGTGTCCTGTTGGCACACCAGCATTTGGGAAAGGATACAGACAGTACATCCTTAGACATTTATATTTATTTCCATGCTACAAACTGGCTAAGATATTTTATTCTATGCAAACACTGGCAAGACATCAATATAAACAAAATGATCTCAGATGAGCAGCTCCAGCTCATTGTTTTGGCCATTTCTCATGCAACTGCCTGTTTTAG
Source organism: Falco rusticolus (assembly GCF_015220075.1). Lineage (NCBI taxonomy): Eukaryota > Metazoa > Chordata > Aves > Falconiformes > Falconidae > Falco > Falco rusticolus. The sequence goes on from NC_051190.1 coordinate 14,980,151, forward strand.
CTATTGAACAATTGCTGGTATTTCTGACATGAAAGTATCAGTTACTTGTCTGTGAAGAATCTCAGAAGTGAGGAGTAAGTGACAGTGGAAAATTGTATACTATGATGATATAAACTATATAAAATAATAATGATTTTGAGGATATTTTTTTTATTCATAACCATAATTTTCATGCTATTGCATCTCTATTTATCAGCCTTCATAGCAAGTCAGTTTTCACATTCATTCTTTTGGCTCTACAGCTTCTAGCAGCTTAGCCAATAAGACAGATACTCAAGATCTCTATCCAAACATGCATTTTCTAGAACATAAGGTAAAACCAGATGGAAGCTGAATTACAAAAGTACAGTAATCACAATCTATATTAATAACCTGTAAAAGCAGACTGAGTCTTTGAAATGCATTCTACATATAGTCCTTTTATGTAGTGTCTGAAGGTCTTTTTTTATTTATCATTATTGATTCTGAATCAAATAGTTAAGAAGGTAGCTTTTACAATGAAAAAGCTACAGCTGGACCCATGGATATTTACAACAAACTTTGGCTTCAATGCAGTTAATATAGTGTCTGTTTTTTCCATGTTAACCTTAATTTTTAAGAAATTCAGAATTTCAACTCAGTCTATTGAGTTGGCAATAAGAAACGGCACAAAGAACTTGGAAGAATAAGTCCCTTTTTGTCATACCTATAAAGAGATGTCTAACTACTCAACATAAGAAAGCAACATCCTTAAAAACTCAGGATGCAGTTCAAAAAACTACTCCCAAGCAATAAATTAGAGTCAGACTAGAAAAAGATGCTACATTCTTTGATCAGCCTTAACTGACAAGTCTGCAGATGATGTGACAGTCCCACCTTAGCTTTCAGCCCCACTTGCACATACACATGAGCATCAATTACATGACCAAATGCCATACAATTAGCAGACCTCTCTGGACCCTACATTTAGATGACACTCCAACTATCTGCATGATGCAAGTTTTGTTTCTCTGGAGTAATCATTGTTTAAAACTTATATACATATACAAATATACTGTAACAGCAGTTATAGTATAGCAGTAGTATTTTTTAGGGGTTTTTTGTTACACATTACCCCAAAATTAAAAAAAAATAGCAACCTGTATCAATGAAGATTAACAACAAATAAGAAACACCTTAATTTTACAATAATTTTTTCTCTGTGTGAAAATATTTCTTACCTGGAATATATTGCCCCAATTCAGCAAACTCTTAGGCAGAGGAATAATGTTACTGCGTTGCAACTTCTACTAAGTCCATGGGTCTAGTTCTAGGCTTAAGGTAAAATCTCTGTGTAAGTGCAGAATCAGAATAAAATCCTAACCCAGCTGAAGCTGATGGCAAAATTCCGATAGGCTACAGTGATGCCAGCACTTAATCACACAGTGTTCATGTTCAAACATCTGCACCTAACAACCCTCCTTAAATTACTATTTCAAATTCCATTATTTTAAATTAGCAAAACTGAACAGACATTATTCTTATATAGCTGTGTATATGAAAAATATATAAAGTACATACTTTAGTATTTTTATGAAGCAGTCGCATTTAAATATACAAGTTCTACATAGTCCCTTAGTCATAAGTAGGGCAAAACAGTCCATTTACAAAATGACAGGAGGAAAAGAACATAATAGATAAGAGCTAAAAATACAAGCAGCTACATCTGTAATACAGAACAGTAGAAATAATAAGGAAGGGAGAAGGCGAAATAAAATTCAAGTGAAGGGTGTAACCTGGGAGAAGAGATGAAGAAAATAAATACACTGTGGATAAAAGAAAACAAAGATCATCCTAAATCAAAAGAAAGGTCAGCTGATACTGGCCAGAGAGAAAAAGAATTGTTCAACATCTACATTTTTTCCTAGTATTTAATATAAAAGAAGAGGGAAGCATGGAGCTTAGTGGAATAAATATTAATGAGGCTTGGGGAATATCTAGCAGCAGAATTAATAAAAAGCAGGTAAAAGAATATTTTGATAATTTAAATATTTATGATTCAGAAGGTCCAAATCATATTCAACCAAAGGATCTTAAGGAAATGGCTGAGAAGAATCTGACAGACATCTTTGAGACCTCATGGAAGAAAGGTTAGGTACCAAAGGATTGAAGAAGGATGAATCTTAGGAAGCAGAAAAAGGTAAAAAATGGAGAATTTCAAGCAAGCAAGCAAGTTCCCACTGTTCCCTACCATGCAAAATAACACAGTAAATATATAATTAATAGCATATAATTTAATGAACAGCAACATCAGAATACTCTTTTGAGACTGTAAATTCTGTCTCTGTCCATCTCTCTTTTTAGTTAATGTCGTTCAGTCTTAATCATTCCTGGATAAAAGTAAAAGCTAGTGAGTTTCAAAAAGCTCAAGCCAGATTATTTGGAAATAAACAGACTTTTTACACAATAAAACAGAATATTTAGCTACAAAATTGTAGAAGCTGAAAAGTTAAACAAAGATTATAAAAGGAAAAAAAAAAGAGGGCTACACATAAAATTACTTAGAATTACACATTTGTTTTAAATTACAGAAGTTCTTGAATGCAGAGGTTCAGTCCCTGCATAAATGAGATTCACGGAAAGCAATGCCATTTCCTGTGGAAAGCAATACAGGATATGACATAAGTCTGAGTTAGTAATCTTCTGTTTGGATCACATAATCATGTGCCAAGATCACACTTTTCACTCCGAGATGAGTGAGTAAGGTTAGTATTCAAAATATATTATTTCATAGGATAACGTTCTGGCATGGCGATTCCTATTTTGTGGGCTTGCCACCACTGTCTCCTGCTCATCCCATTCACAAACTGTTCACATACTGTATTAGAAACCACTAGGTGTTTGGCACTTATTCCTATAGGAAGTTGTTCCAGTATGTCACTCCTTAAATGACTAGAACCATCCTTCTAATTTCCAACTAAAATGTATGCATTGCCAATGTGAAACTGTCCATGATTGGCAATACATTAAATAGCTACTCTCTATGGCTGGTGTTTACTTCTCTGCATTTGCAGACACTAATCAGAACCTTTGTCAATCTTTGTTTTGCTGTCTAAACAAGTCTTACATGTAAATTCTTTACATTTTCTCTAATCACGTTAGTAATCCTTTATTTTCAGCCTGTGATTTTCTGCTGTATTCAAGGTAAGGTCTTACATCACTGTCTAAATGCAGTACTCTTTCCCATACCTTCCTGATGGATGGATCCTAAGATGATGTGTTCATTTCTCACTACTATATTGCCTTGGTCCTTAAAGTTATCTTGCAGCTGATTAAGACTCCTAGATCTCCTTTTGTGGAGATCCACTAGATAAAAGCAAAAATTCTTCTTTTTGCCTTCGAACCCATGACTTTGCAGTGTGCAATATTAAAAGTCATTCTATTTGTATTTCTGAGATCATCAAATCATCTAAGTTGTCCCACATGATATTCTGGTCCTCTTCTGTAATGATTGTATCTCCCAATTTTCTGTTTTCAGGAAGTGTCATTACCACATTTTTGCTTTCTGTGTCACACTCATTAATGAAAATATTAGATTGGTCTTTGAAGAACTTCATTAGCATGCTCTTTTCATCGCAATGCTTTCCCTTTAAATTGTTATCTCTTCTTTAGATATTTCCTTGCCTACTATAGATTTCTTTTACTATTCCCAACTTCTCTTGCTTAACTAGTAATTTCCCAAATGGTATTATATCAAAAACCTTTATGAAGTCCAGATAAATGAGACCTACTTCATTTCCTTTGTCAAAAATCAGTTACTTTATCTGAGAAAAAATATAGATGTTAATAGATTTACATTTTGCTGGTGGATATACTTTAGTTTTTCTACTGCATTTTGATGAAACTTATAGTACTGTGTTCTCAATTGTGAAAACAACTATATGCTGTACTTATCCACTATCTGCATGTTGTTAAAATTTTCATGAGGATTTTTAGTATGCAGAGGCAGTGCTCGTGCTCATCAGCTACATTAACACAATGGCTCTTTTGGAGCCATTACAGTTGATCGTGCCAATGATCCATGGATTATATACTTTTATAAGGTCTGATGCACTTGCAAACAAAAGGTTTTTTCCTTTGCATTTCTGTTTCTCAAGAGACCTTCTTTCTCCTCCCCAAATCATCCTTTAATATTAATGCAAAGCAACCAAACAAAGGAAACCAAGCCACAAAAATTCTATCTATGATGATATGATGAATACACTTAATCCTGGAACAGAAAAGTAATTTCTGTCTCTTATGTAGGCTCTTTGTGGCTGCTTTTCTGTTCTGTGCTTCCTTAGTACAGAAAGGCCCTGACCCACTGTTGGGATCATAAGCACACATGCAAATTTAGTCCCATTTTTAACCATGCCTCCAAGACAAAAACTGTTCCCTGAGAAAAGCACAGCTGTACGTATTTTTGTCTTTATATCACAGGTTATACTTATCCCTGCTTCTCACCATTCCCAAATAAAACTGTATTCTGAATCAAGTCCATGGTGTTATCCCAAATCTGGGTTCTCCACCCAGCGTGCAAGAGCTGATTCACACACAGAGTTGAGATATTTGTTTATTGCACATCTGTGCAGAGGTGGTTACTAGGTGGTGATCCACAGAGCTAGCACACCTCAACATATAGAAAAATTTTTTATACACTTTGAACAATTACTTACAATTACATTTAGTCACACTGAATTCTCATTGGTTCTTACAAGCCTTGTCTCCATTTAAAGGTACAGAGTTCTTTTTTTTCACCATACATGTTCTGTGAGGAGGGGGCTTTGTTAGCAGGGGGCTCTCTTTGATCAAGGGTGGATCTCATAGTATGCAGATTATGATAGTTCACACACAGTTCCAGTAATTTTCTCTTTAGCCTCTTTAACCATTTGGTTCCTCTTGAGCTTATCTTGTGCCCCAGCTTGACGTATTGATGGTGTCAGTTCCTTCTCCCAAGGCCATGTTTTGTTAACTGTTTGTAAGGCTTTAACTAACATTCTCTGTTTTTCAAATTCTTTCTTATTTTTCACTATAGATACTTACTTTTTTGTTTTTCCCTATCTTTTAAAAAGTAAATAATCCTTATATCAATGGTACTGTCCACCTGTGGTCTTGACCCATGCTGGTAGCCATGGCTTCTTGAATAGAGAAAGCCCTGGAGGCTTAGATGATGTCTAACAATGCAGATTATTTAAGGTATTTGGGAATTTGTTTGTCCCTCCTAATTGTAGTTTTCAGGCCATGCTTTAAAGTTGGAACAAATTGAGAAGGGAATAAAAGACATTGGTGCCACCAGATTTCCATGCTTTTCCTCTGCTAATCCTTTCTGCTGACAAGACATCTGCGAGTATCTCAGGGAAAAGGCCGTGCTAGAATCAACCAAAAGTAATCCCTGTGCCGAGTGGAAAGATTCAATTAGCATTAGCTGCAATGCTGTGTTGATTCACTTGTTTGTCTCTAAGCCAAAGCTTCTGATTGTCCCCATTATAAACATACTGGTTTCTTGCCTAACCCCATTCTGAATAAAACCAATTCGTTTCCTGGACAGAGACACCCCAATATAGATTAAAGGGCCGGTGTTACACTCTGTAGACACAGTACAGTCTGAGACAAGTTGTATTCCTTCCACACAATACAGAGTGGTAACTCAGCTAGCTATACACTCTCACTTTAGCCCAGATTTAGTGCAGATCCAGCCAATCTGCCCCAGAAGCCATTAACTCTACTCAGTATGTGCACAAGCCAGTTGGCTTAGGTGCCTACTGCACACATAGTAGAGACAGTATTAATATAACCGGGGACATTGGCCAGCAATAGGGGAACAATGAAGTTTAATAAAAACAAAACAAAGCACCAGGAGGAATTCAGGTAGGGTTTCCTTGTACACAAAACAACAAAAGACGGGACAAACAACTAAGTCAACTGCCAGCCCCATGAAAATACAGGTACTGAATCTGCAATGATTTGTCTGAAGGTGATTAGTTAGAACATCATAGAAGATTCCCATGAAAAGCCCTGCTGTAAGTTGCTTAAAAGAGAAAATGAGATTTAACAAAAGAGCTTTAACATCCTTGCTACTCGCAGTTCATAGACTTCTCACCAAAGAGTGAAGGCTTTGTTTGGAACATGTCTGTGCGAAAGACCTCCTGTGTGACCACAGGAGTGTATCTTACTTTCCCTGTACCTTTGTTACTTATCTATAAAATGGGTAATATATTCTTCCTTTCTCCATCCTTTATCTCGTCTGTTTAGATGTTAGTTTCTTTAAAGAAAAAATTGCCTGTCACAGCAAGGGAGAAAGAGTGCAGGCTCAGTAATAATAACACTGAGACCTAGACATTGTTTGACAAAGGGAGATGATTTCCTCTTTGTCTCCTTGCTCATCAACGAGGGGTGTCAGGATGTGCAAGTCTTATGAGTCAGTGGGCATATAATGGAAGGCTACCTAGCTGGGTAACCACAGGGGCATTCAGTGGCTTTTACCAAGGGATATAAACTGTGTTTGAATTAGGAGCAACTGACATTCAGGGTCTCCAACAATACAGGTAATTTGGTCTTGTGTAAGGAACTAGGAAGTACTTATTAAATAGAAAAGTTGTGCAGAGTACTGACCAGAAAAAGAATATATAAGGGCTATTGTCAATAAGTACTTGAAGTCATCATCCCAGTGAATTGGAAAAAACCCCACACTTGCTGAAATGCATCAATAGAAAGTGGAAAATGCAGAGACATAGAATACTAATGAAAAGATGTAGTGTATAAAATCTAGTTCTATCTGCAGTATTGCAGTCAGCTTTGATTACCTTATGTATGGGATGCTGTCAGTCCTAGAAAGGTGCAGTGCAGGAATTCAGGGTGGTTCCAGTTTATGAGAGTCTTTGATCCAAAGCAATTATGAGGAGCTAGGTTTGTTTTCTCTGGGGGATTTCAAGGACAGTCTAATAGAATAGAATTCAAGGTGACCAAAAGTATTAGGTACCTTTGTACTCAGCTAGAGAGAACCAGACACCTCTGAGAAGCACATAGCTAAAGATCACAGTCTCAAAGAAGGACTGAAGGTGGAAAAAACTTACTCAGGACAGCAACTTAATAATTTCAACAGAGCTCCCTCTCTTTTGATGATACAGATTATTGTTTGGTCTCCCTGGTGCCATGTAGCTCCATATGCCACTCTACTGATGAAGGGAGCACTAAAGGAGCATTTAGGTCACTCAAAGTAATTCCCATTATATGAATGGCACACTGTTAAGATGTATGTTCTATCATTATATAGTTACAGATCATCTTTTTATTTGTGATTTCTATATAGAAATGTCACAGAGGCATATAAAAACCAGGTTTTCTGAGGAACAAACAAGAGTTCTTTTCCTCTGCCTAAATAAACAAGTTAAAATAAGGCAGTCTTCTGGTTTAAATGTTAAAAGGTCACCATTGGCCTCTTTTTGTCTCTTTATGACATCCCTCAGCCCAACAGATTTATTTTTGTGCAATAATTTCCCATGCTAACAATTTTTTCTTTTAATATTCCAATTCCCCTTAGCCAGGTATGTGTCCTCTCAAATGTGTAACCATTACAATTTCATATATTTGGTGATTGTCATTATGTTGGTAAGAGTAAGAAAATATGTATTGCATCCTTATAGACTTTTAGAGGCTGTGGAAATAAATGAACATACGTTGTTAAGATTGATTTGTCTGACAGACCAAAAAACCTCTGATCATTGTGGTAGGCTCAAATTCAGCACTTCCTTCAGCATTATTATGCTGGCAAATGAACAGAATTAGTATTTCAAACTTCTTGGAAGGAGGAATACATTTCATTGTTCCTTTTTAAAATTACTGTGAAGGACTATGGACACTTATGAAACAAAAAAAGGTAAAATACTGTAGGACTAGATGTGCTGATCAATACCTTATAATCCCAGTTGCACAAATTATTTCACTTGCACAACTATAAAAGAAAGTATCGTTTTGTATAGTTAGTTGTAACAGATCCCAGATCTCCATTGTTCATTAAAATTATTGTGGTTTTAGACATTATTCTAATCATAATATAAAATATTAAAAATTTAAATAATTTATAATTCCCATTCTATAGAACTGAAATAAAGGTGCCCCTCTTCTGTCAACTGGTACAATTGAAATTATTGAAGTTACTCATAGATGAGAGTATGAAAAGCACAGAATGACACCTTTTTACAGCCCTAGTTATTCACCTGATAACAATTCACTAAGAGCAAGATCTTCTAAAGTGCTTTACTGGACTTAGATACCTAACTGTGACTTTAGACACATCACGTTTAACCTTCAGATTCACTCCTCAGTTGCCACCTGAAGTCTATAAATGTAAAACTTGTCCACCAGTAATTCATCATGATCATAAACAGTCAAGTAGTAATTGATCATGATCAGAAATGCCTTTTGTCATAACTGAACAATTCAGTCTGTCTCAAATTTGCTGAAATGTTTGATTGCACAAATTGAAGATATGACTGATTCATACTGTTTTCTCTTTTCCTGAGGACTTGACCCTGCCAATTCCATCATGTTGTCTTCAAAACCTAATTATTGATTATTCTAAGAGAAAATACTCACCTCTTGAATTTGTAGCACATTGCATGGAAAATTGAATATTAATTAAAAATTCAATACATGTGTTTATAGAAAGAGATGAAATAGTGAGTGCAACTACAATCTGCCTCTCCACCTGGGAAGTGAGGAGGCCTACGTTCTTTCTCCAATGACTGTTTATATTTTTTAATTAAGCATATTATTTCAGATAGGTCATGTCAAATGGAAACAACAATAGTCAAAACCAACTCTCAAAATCAAACAGACTGCTGGGAAACAGATGAATATGTGTCTTAAAATCTGCTCAAGCTAAGAAGAGATTTGAGGCTGTATTTTTCATATCCTTCACACTCTAACCCTTGATCAACTAGATAAAAGGTAGTGGCAACACTACCACTTCTTCTTGCTGTATTTTGTGAAAAGAGACCTGAAGTAGAGAGCCAGCCATACACATCTATAAAGTTCTGAGGGGCGAAAATGTCAGAAAAAAGTGGAGATTAGGAAATAACTATTTTCTCTCCTTGACATTTACTGTTAGGCAGCATCTTATTCAACAACATAGCTTTGAAAGATACCTAGTTCTTCCCTGGCACTGGCATAAGGAGACTAGTTATTTACTCTAGTAGAGAACAAGAAACTCAAATGGTAAGCCAAAAAAAATAGGTATTGCATGCTGAGCCTAGGTCACCTTTGTGGAAGAGTTATTAATTATTTAGTGATTATGAGGAATTCTGCCAGCTTCAGTTGTTCTGATGAATTTCTAATAAATCACTATTAACATAAATGGGAAGTGTAAATTGCTTGCATTATGCTATAGGCAGTAGTAGCAATGAGAGACTTCTGCACTCAGGTCCAAGATATGCTGCTTACTTAACAGAAACTGACAGCTGAATGATCCAGTTCTCTTGGGAATGTCCTGAAAAAAACAAAATCTTTTCACCATAAAGGAATTCTATTTTACAGTTGCCAAAAAACACCTAGAGCATTTAAGTTATCTGAAGAACTGACAAGAATAAAGAGTATTTTAGTGATCTGCTCCAAAGAATTACCTGAAGATGGAACTATCTGCAAAGAGAGAACTCAATTGAGCCAAAGGAGCTTTGTTTCCTAAAAACATCTAGCAAAAATAAAATTCTATTAGGAAAGTGTAAGTCTTCCTGAAGCACAGTATCTACCGACGATATTTTCCTAAATATAATCTGTTGTTCTTGAAAAACAGTTTAAAGACCAAAATAGTAATTTAAGGATTCATTATTGCTAGAGGAATTCCAGTGCTTTCTGTTTTCTCAGGAAGTTAGAAAATATTTAATAGGTGTTTGCATTAAAATAGGTTGGTTTAACACCTTCTATATTTTGACTGGTGACAGGACAGTGAGTCAGCCACAACACTGTTTTCAATGCACCTAGACCTTCACTCCAGAGCAGACAGAATGGTTTTCAGTTCAGAAAAGCCCACATTTACTTGAAGAAATACTAGAAATTAAACTTTTTAATGAAATACTACTTAGAACAGCTGGGGAAGACAGAACTTCGTTACAGTTGATCCCTTCCAGTGAACAAAATTACTTCCTAAGTCACTGAGTAAATTCCGTTCTCCTTTTGTCGCTGGGATGGTCTCTTCATCTTTTGTGACATTTGCTAGACTGCAGTCTTCCTGACTCTGCAGTGTCTTTGCATGAGCTTCAACCATCAACTTCATTCTTTGTAGCTTTTGCCTGTCCCAAGAAGCCTGGAATTGTTTCTGTCTCAACATATTCAACAGCTTCCCCGAGGAAAGAGTCTGCACAACCTCTCTGCAAGGCTCCACCCAGACAAGCTTCTTAAAAGAACATCAATACAGTTGTGAAGACATAAATAAAACAAATACCATCTGTCATGCTAGCATTGCCCCATATGTGTAACCACCTTTTCTTAGTCCTTTCAACTGATTTTCCACCATACCCAAATACACATTTGGTGTATCAAAGAATGTTAGCACTTTATGGATGCCATTCAAAAAAATTTTGAGTGTAATCCATGGAAGTACCCAATTCTGGATTTTTCTCATCCAGCTACAGCCATTTCTACTTCCTAATCAGCTGTAGATCATCTCTGTGGTTAAGTCCCTTTTATCCTAATTATCTATGGTTGTTATAGTCCTTTCTGGCTGTCTTTTTCTGAGCATCTCTTAGCCCTCACATAAAGAGAAAAGTGAATGGGTCAGACTTATTTGACACAATTTTCCTGAAATCAGCAGTGTTACAGCATATATGACTTTACTGAAATCTTTGCTTTGTTGCTGCCAAATACATCTTTAAGGCTACTCTTAGTCCTTAACTTTATCTCTCTTTTTATCTTTGTAAAAGTCCCATTAAAAATGGCTAAATTTTATTTACTAAAAAAGGATCATTTACTCCTTTAAAGTGGTGACAGAATCACAGAAGTGACACTTGTGAACCAATAGGTTGCAAAGCCAGCGAGAATGTGTGAAGAGATGCTCAGGGAGTAAACTGGTATATCTCCACTGTGCTTCAGGCCAGGTGGACAAAATTGTGAGGGAGCTGAACCAGAAAATGAAGCTGCTCAGTATTTCCCAGGCTTGGGAAGTGTTGTAAAAGCCATCAAACTTCCTCACAGTGGAAATTTTCTGTTGCAAGCTAGCTTTATTGTTGATCCAAAAAAGCCATGATCACTAAGTAAGGTAAACCTGTTCTGTTTACTGAGATTAAATTAAGCATCAGGTTATCTATGGTATTTCACATATATAGTGCAGAAAAATTAATTTCATATAATTTATTACTATATGTGATATGAACTGCCTGAGAGTCATACTGTTGCTTTCAGACTGAAGGCTAAAAACCAAGTGTGCAATAAGTGTCCAGTTGTCCCATGATGGAGGGAGAAAAATTCTGACTATAGATGTCAGTTTGAACTTAAAATTAGCCATACTTACATAAAGGTATGCATCTCAGCTGACAAATTATATTTTAAAAAATTCATCCTTCAGTTAAAGCTGCAGTAGTTCTGGATTAATAAAAACAAAAAAAAAAAGGGGGGGAAATGTAGCATAGAGAGTGTATAAAAGAAAGCTGTGGAAATTCATCTGCTCCTTGTTCAAAGATCAAACTTTACTGAGACTAAAATTCTGAGAACTAGTCTTATTTTAGGGAACATTTAAAATTATTTTCCTGCATAGGGTAGGAATCAAAGAGGAACTTGTCCTATAAAGAATTAGGCCAAAAGAATTACAATGGCTTTGTATACTATCTTATATTACATTTGTTGTCATAGCCATGGTCTTATTTCGAAGCATAAGATCACGATATGAAAGACAGCTCAAAAGGCAACTTGAAAAAACTTGTTGACTGTGTAGCACAGAGGTTTACAAAAGACTACGAAATACAGAAAATTGGCACCACCACAGACAATTTGTGCATCCTTGGGTAGAACACTTAATTTCATGGAGACCCAGTCTATCTGTTTATAATGATGATTCTGCTTTTTCCTATCTTTTGTCTGTCTTGCCTGTTTATATTGCAAGCTTCTCTACAGGGCAGTGCAGTAGAGTCTCTCAGCAGTGGCGTAATGCAAATCCATGAATTAAGAGAAACTCTATACTGCCTAACAGTGTGGGTTCCATGACATTAGAATTTGTCATGCCTTGATAACATTCTTCTTACCATAACTTTATTAGCATGATAAACTTCTGATTCTTATGATAGAAGTGCAAGTAAAAATGATAACATGGAATTTTTCTGCATTTCGGCCCTATGGGACCATAACTGACAGTGTAGCTCCTGAAGCTGATTGACAACTGTAATTGCAAGATGAACAGCAACCTCATATAAAATATCCTGCTCTAGAAGGACAAGGAGTCTCCTACTTAACTGGCCACAGGCAGAGGAAAGCTAAAGACTGAGGAAAAGATCAGCTGGATGATATGTAGTCAGAGAAGGGTTAATTTCCCCCTCTTTTACCAGTCAGTTGGCTGAAATTCCAGTGTTGTTCTGTCAGTGTTAAAGCATTCAAGTGAAGGAAAAATGAAGTTCAGACTCAGTTGCCACAGGCAGGCATACGATCAGCAACAGTGCTCACCTCAGCCCAATTACCATTTAGCAGACATTAGATACTTTCCTTTCTGCCATCAGGCCTGTGTTTTTGCCTATCGTATACTGATATGTTGTATTATAGGCGCTTAATTTTCTCATTTATTATTGCAATATCAGAACACATTACAGTGTCAGATCATAACGGAGAGAATGTTTATGTCTCTTTGCAAGCACAGCTGTATTGGTTACTTGGTACGCTGTAGGTAGGAGGGGGAATGACAGTAAATATTAAGTAAGGAAAATAAAACAGATTTAAAAGCATGTAACATTTTGGTAAGGAATTTTTTTAATGGCCATGGCTTTGGGGAAAATTACTTTTATGGCCAGCTTTTCAACAGGCCTGCACAAATATGCTTATAGTGTTTGCAGGTGCAACCATTTGTATGCAAGGCATGACTGTCTAAAGAAAAAGCTTTCAGCAGGCTGAGAGAGTTTCTTTTTAGTTCCTACTTGCTTTTAAAACACAAGTCTTCTAGGTAAGAAATAACAGCCTCCAGCTGAGCTCCTTAAGCTATGTGGTTGGAAGAGTGAGAAAGGCTCAGCATCTCAGGTGTTAAACTTCCCTGAGAAATCCAGTACTGAATTCTTCTGAATGTCACAGTGGATACAACTGGTGCAGAAGCTTGAAAAATCTGGCCTTAACATCTAGATGACTCCATCTAACTTCGCTTTAGCTTTTCTTTCTCTCACTCTTTTCCTGCTCCCTACACCTCCATTTATATACAGACATGCATGCATACACACACGCATGCACACATGTGCACACACACATGTGTGTAAGATTATGAGTGCATGTATATGCATAGACACACCCACAGAGAGAGAAACACAGACTGTGTATTTCAAAAAATGCAGATTTTTCCTATTCAATCATAACCTGCCTGCAAGCAATGTGTTTAATCATGCTAGAAAAGATATAAGTTGATAATTTTATTCAAATGAAGGAATTGAACAGAACTTAGAGGTTAGAAATCCTGAAGGCTGATTGCTAAGGTTGAGAGCATATATTTATAAGCAATTAATGGCATGTTTGATTTTTTTTTATTCCTACACATTTTTTGCAAAGATAAAGTACTCCCTGTATGGTATCCACCAGCTGTATTATCAAATAGAAAGAAGTAGATGAAAGAAAAAGCCACAAAATCCTGCAATATACTTATTCTCTGCCCACACACAGCTATTCTCTCCTCCTTTTCTCAGTGGGCTGTAATTTCCCCTTGCCCTTTGAAAGAAAGCAGGATTATGAAGAAAATTGTAAACATGTTTAAGAATTGGTCCCAAAATGCTAATATATTACAGTCCTGTTGTGTTCCAACCTGTATGTGGTGAACACACACTCATATGCAGTAGCACTAATTATCAGGGACATTGACTGAAAGTGGAGGTAAGCAGGAGCAAATGGTATTTTCATTGAGTATTAGACATGTACGCCTTTAAGATAGGACAGATAAAGATAAAAATATATTTTTATTAAGGTTTTAAATTGTTACATTCAAATTAAATCCATATTTCTTTTTGCCACACAGAAAACCATAAACCTTCTCTCCAGATGTTGATTGGAAAAGACTTGGAAACAAAGTGTTTCCTGGAAAAACAGTGATTTGTCAAAAGCAAAAGTTTTCACAGGAATGTGCCATATTTTTTGACAGGCAAAAAAATATCTTCAGAAATTTCTGGGAAAAGGTAGAGAGGAGAAAAGAGACTGGGAGTGACCCTAGAATATCTTGAAGGTAGGGTGTTTGCACAAGTGTGGGAGAGCAGTCCAAGACTTCATTTGAAGGAACAGTTAATTACTTCTAGATTATTCCACCATGAGAGACCCTTCTTGTGGTAGTCTGGTGTAAAGTTCTGTCTTGTGACATGGGAATATTGACTTACTCCTATATCTTCCTCCTGTGGGAGTGGATTAACATAGCTAAATATTGTATTAGTTCAAGCTCAAGGACTACAATGACTTAAGAAAGAAAAGTGGGCTTGGAAAGGACCTTGATAGATCCTGTAGTCCACCTTCCTGCACTGCGTACACAGTGAGGGGGCTGGATTAATTCAGTTTGGAGAAGGGACCTATTTGTGAGGTAGCTCTCTCCTTTCCCTTGTTGGAAACTACAGACACTTACTTTGGAAGGATAGCATAATTTGGAGTTGGGAAAAAGAGAAGAAAGACCTTTGTTTGTGTAAACTCTCCAGAATTGGCATTTATTAAATAAAACCCATGGATTTTTTCCATCAATCAGTTTTATTTCTTTTCAGAACAACTGACAAAAGTTAAGTATTTTAGCAGAATTGCTGAGTGTGTCAAGAAGTGTGTGTGAATTACTGGCAAAATGGTGTTTTCCAGTCAAAAACATCCATCAGTACCAGACTTCTGTAGTTTTCCCGTATATAGACTACTGTGTCACTGGAGTCACCAGATCAGCATTGAGAGAAGACCTGTTAAACTAAAATATAAGTTGTGTGATCTGAAAAGTATGCAAATTATTTCTTCTTGTACAAAACATCTACCTTAGACATTTGAATTTTGTAATTGAAATTTGAATTGGAAAGAAAAAAAGTCAAGTTTGTGTTTTGACATTGAAAGCTGTTAGCCCTCGTGTTCTCATATTTTCTGCCTTTATCTGTGCAAATATAAGGAAACCATCCAGATGCAGAGTGTTCAGTTTTATGTGAGGATTTTTGTCCTACTCAGCAGCACAGAAGTCATCCAAGTTCCTTCTCAACAGTCATTTGTTGTTGAATGATGGAGTCCAAAGACTTTAGAAAGTTCAAAGACATAGAAATTTCCTGTAGTCTTTTCTTGCCATGGGGCTAGTCCTAAAATTCCTGAAACCTGTTTCTCCAGGAATTCTTAACCCGTAGCAAAATACTGGTTACTTTATAGAAGTGTGTTGCTGTGCTGTCATCTAGTGGCAAGGATGAATTACACGTCATTCAGTGTCATTCAGTGACAGTGGCTGACAAGGTGTCCTTTTGCTAGAAACAAACGCATGATGTTTGGAAGCTCTCATCATTGCTATGTGCAGCACCACCGCAAAGGTCACTCCTCTGTGCTCTACAGAAAATCACTGTTGCGTAGAGCCTATGGCATGGGCCGTGCGATGGAAACTCTTGTTGCAAACAGGCTTTACAGAACCATGGCACTTCCTGCCACACAGTCTTCCCCTCCATCTTCTGTCATCCATCTTGCCTGTTAACTATTTGCAGACAAGTACTTGAAACTGGATTTTAAACAGTGATTGATATTTTCTTAACTACATCCGTACAGAGCACTGTCAACTAATGAAATGAGTAAATAAATCTGTAATCATCTAAGATGAAGATACTTTTCTCTCAGCAAAACGTCCTTCCTCTTGCATTCATTCCTAATTGACTCTTGGGGAAAAATTGAAAGTGCCACAGTGCAGTTTTCCAGGAGAAAACAGACAAAAATACCCTCCAGAATTAACCACATTTGTTCAGTATTTAGCAAGCTGACATGAAAGTGGACAGACTTCCTGCCATTGATTTCTAAGGGCTTTCACTCAGATCTGTAATATCATACACCAGGTGACATTACACTTGCTTGTCCTTAGTTTGCATTGGTAATGTTATTATTAACACACATAATCACTTACAGTCCCGATTTTATTTTCAAACTGCAACTGTAATGCTTGAATTAATGCCTTGCATTACTTTTTGTAAACTGCTTATTAAATTGTGTAGAAAGTAATAGAACCTTAACAATTAAACTTGTCACAACATCTGTAACACCTTTCTGGCATCACCTATTGAACACTGCTGGGCTTGGTTGGATTAGATAAACCAGCTGTAGCATATCCTTTGCTCCTTGAAATGCTGATCTCGTTACCATTTTAATGGGAAGCCTGGCAGCTTCTTTGCATAAGTTACCATCTTCTTTATAGACAGAGTTACTCATACGAATGGAGTGACTGGAGGACAATCCATCAGGCAAAGGTGGACTTTTCATAATTATCAGACTCTGAAAAGGAAATATCAATGAGCCATCCTCCCTGCAAAGCACCACTATCAAAGAGGCATTTTGCAATTATGTATAACCGGTCTGTTTTCATTCCTGCAAAATGGAGTCAACAAATAATGCTAAGATTCCTTTTTATGAGAAAGTTGGAATTTGTGTTTATATTTCCCTGTCTTCCTACAGTACAAATTGTGCTCTATCTCAGAATTTAGAAAGATTCCTCAGCACACTAAAAAGATACCTAAATCTCCAAGAAAACAGAAGAATGTGCTGATGTGCTTTACCAATAGGGGACATTTAAGCACATTCTTAAGCACCTTGTCTCTCAGGACTTCAGGAGATTCTCAAAAGAGAAAAAGAATGATGCTCTATATTTATGACCTTTCTTGTTTTGTCCAAGTCACAGACCTCTATCCCTATACTAATGGAAAATATTAATGAAGGCAAGAAACAGTCTGTTTTCCAAATGAATTATAATTAGTCAGAGGCAGTAAATCAATGACCTTTCACATTGGAATATGATAAGAGATTTCTTTATAAATTCCAGAAGAGGTTTAGTTTATTTCTGGCTCAGAATTTCATCTTCCTTAGGTGCTTTATAGAAACAAAATTGCACCTTCTTAATTAAGGAATTGAAAGACAAGCTGGAACAAGGTCAATCAGGTTGAAATAGCTGCATCTTCATTATAATGTAAATGCTTCTTATATTAACTTATAGTATCTTGATATAGTAAATGGTTATATATGTATATAAAGTGTTAAATACAAATAGAAAGGTTTAGGTCAAATACAATGAGTAAAAGTGTACATGCTTGTATGAAATAGAGAGCTAGGTTTTCATACAGAAATAGAAAAAATACAAGCTCTTTGTTAGCAAAAGTTAAAAATGATTTAACACACATACACCAAAAAGAGGTGGAAAAGATACACAAAGCCTTCCAGTGTCACCTTGAAACACTTGGTCAGGGCTTTATGGACAATGAAACTTGAAATTAAGATTGGGTTAAAAGCAGTATGTGAAGGAAGATGAGAGCTGCAATGTTCACTGCCACGGTAACAATTCTGTGGTCATCACGGAATGTTGCTTTTCATGAATGACCATTTGCACATATATTTTATCCTTTTTGCAGTCATTTTTTGTATGTTCACATTTCTTTAAGTGGAAGCCGTTTGTGTGTGTTCACAAATCCAGACCCTGCTCATGATCCTTGCTCCGGATGTTCACATTACCTACATAAACACAATTTAGCAGTTCTGACACTGAATGGAGGAATAACTTGTGAATTATTATTTTTCATCACATGTAAATTTTTAATTTCCTCATCAGAGTGACTGACAAAGGGAAAAAGAAGCAAGGCTGTCGAGTTTGACTTGCTTGTTTCTCCATTTGATTACATGTGGAAGTAAAAGCATAATTATTCCATTTAATGTCATAATCATCTCTCAGCCTCCTACTTACGAGTTTATTTCTCTTTGTCTAAGCATGGAAGGTGGCCCATAAAATTCTATCTTTGCTGATGATTCCTTTGTATTGATAATCCTTGTTTTGACTTGGTTCTTTCTGAAGATGCTCTTAAATGTAATGTTACTGTATGAGGCAACTTTCAGATTTTCTTTGTTTCACCTCTTTCTCAGCATACAAGAGATTTTTTCCAATTCTTTTCAGCTCCAGAACAGACATTTAAACTTTCTCTGTTTCATAAACATATTCAGCTTTGGCTTTACAAACATTCAGTCTTCATCATACAAGTACATCACCACAGAATTTTTCATGCAATTTATGCATTTTGCTACTATTTAACTCATATAATGGCTCTCGTAAGATGGACTTGTAATGAGGATTGATTATTTTTTGTACTTGGAAGAAAAAATTATATATATATATATATATATATGAAAATACTAAATTTTTCACAGAGATAAATTTGGTTAAATTCCAAGAAAACTGAATTTTAATGTATATAGTTTCCTTTATTAGATGAGCATGCAATTCCTGCACCCACAGAGAATATGTATGAATTCATCTTACTTTCTTGGGGTATGCAAACAATACCAAAAAATAGCCAAAGTTAGCATGTTCTATATAAAACACATTTGCATATGCTACGCACAACTTCCTACGCTCTTCATGTTTAATTTAGCAATGGCTGAATGATGAAGCCATTGAGTCTTAGGAATATGCACAGGTCAGGGTCTAAATCTTTATAATTCATCCAAATACCATTTCGGTTTGGCCCTTTTTACTGAGGTGCAATCCATCGTGGTACAGAAGATATAAGTGAGCACCATCAATAAATTAAGCAGAAATGAAAGTTCTACTACAAATTATGTTGCAACCAGCTGCAAATGCTACATGACCAACTCTTTTTTTCTAAGTTTGAGGTCAAATCATGAGATTAAGGACTGACCTAAGGTTTGTGGTTGTAGAAAGGAATCCAAAAAGAACTTGGATTCATTAATATCTATGATGAGAACTGAACCTACACAAATACTGTTTCTTTGCCTTTGACAATAGGTATAGGAAAGGCTCTTCTGACTCAGCCTATGATTTGTGCATACTTAATGCAAGTCTGTCTCTGTAAGCAGCAAGGCTTTTTACTTCAGTGATCAATCTGTGCTGTTTTCATAGCTATAGTTAATTCTGTTGTATGCCACCATGAAGGCTATGTTGTAGGAGACAAAGATTCTATTGCTTGGGAAGGCTGATGAAAATATGGAACAAAATATTTTGCTCAGAATGTTACTTTTAACTAACTGTAGTGGTATTGACTTTGTGAAAGTTGTTCCGAGCTACCACAGCCAAGGAAATGGCCCCAACTTCCCATCACATTTTTTTTTTTTATTTTGTATTGGCCTCCATGACTTTCAGCAATCTCTTTTTCAGTCACTGGAGAAAGGTGAAAGCATCCAGCGCATCTTATAATAGCACTTAAGGTTAGGCAGCGAGAATGTGTCCCAGTGTATTAAAGAGCCCAGTTAGACATAATGAATTTAAACAAATGACCAGTTTGTCCTGGAGAGTTCTGGAAAAAGGACACAGCTTCTGGGTGGAAACCTTTAGAATGCTAATTCCTCCTGGAGTTCTTGTGAGGATATGGGATTTTCTCCATCTTTCTTGTCAAGTCAGGGAGCTGAATGTAGGAATTTTGATTGCTGCAGGAAGAAAAAGTAAAAAGGGATTCCAGTCCTTTGTATCAAGTAACCCACTACAGTTGGTAAGTTCATTGCCACATGCCCATAGCTCTGTACTGTCAACCGGAAGTAAAAAATCATTCATGTAGGAAACCTTGTGGCATGCTGAGAGGTAGACTCAAGACTGTGAACAGGACAATAAGTTGTTCCACTTAAAAATTTTCAACACAAAATCCTGTCAGGAAACTCTTTCAGTTTGGAACTTAGAGGTGTGTGCTGCAGATAAAGAGGGCATAGTATTAGAAACATAAATCATTCGAACAATTCCCCTTTTGACATGAAAACTTATACTTTCTCCCAGTGATTAGGTTTGATTGGTTGGGGTTTTTTCCTATCACATATTGGAATATAGATTGGTATAGTAGGTACCCAGGTTGTAAACCCAGAAATTAGATAAGGGAAAGATAAAATAGATCAGGCAGAATTTTATTGTTTTTCTATTAAAACAAAGTAGTGCATTTCAACATCAGTCAAAATTTGCATTTTTCTGCACTGTAGCAGACAACCATTTAGTTGGTATTTGCTACCGAGTGTGACTTGCTAATGTAAGATTCCTGTATTAATTTAATGGGGATGTAATTGTGTTGTAAAATACATAATCTCAGGTAACCTACTATGACATTTACATTTGATTACCATATCAATGGCTGTTCCTTTGCATTACAGATACCTTTGGTGGTGTTCTTTAAAAAGTGCTGAGACATAATGCAGTATGCAGTATTTCAAGCAAAAAAATCTCCATTAGGAAGGAGTTATGGTGGTAAATGGCACTTCAGTGTTTCTGCTCCTTAATTGGGATATTTCCCTTTTTTTTTTTTTCTCCATAAGAATACAGATAATGCTTCACAAATAATTGTACTTGTTTTCTGCTGCTAATGTCACATACATCAGAGAGGAGTGCTGGAGCAGGTAGCCAGATTGTTCTATGCTAACACTGTTCCACCAGCTTGTAAATGCATTATTTCCCTGTAGCATGTTGGTTTTTTGTGGTTTGGTTTTTTTAATATTCTTATGCCATGAGATATATAGTAAGAAAAAACACAGCAGGCAATATGGAGCTGCATAGGGAATGCTTTTCATTAACCTAGAATACTATTAATAAAGCTAAATTAGACTTAAATATTTCCTGAAGCACCTTATAATCATTATTTTGGGGAACAATTTCATTAAGAGACAGATGTTTCATATCAAATACTTCTAGCCAATTGTCAGAGAAGATATTATTTGCCATGTTTCCTATAAACCATACATTTCACCCTTCACCTTAATATCGTCCAGAAATAGCTTCCAGACATCTTCAAATTAGTCAATTCACTTTAATTAAATAAGTTATTTTTCCTCAGTAGAACAATGCACTGAATGTACTGATATTTTCTGTTCTTCTTCCAAATGAATATTTTTTTGCAAGCAGAAATGTAATGTGCAACACTGGGACGTAACTTGTGCAAATTCTCTCTAAACATATTTACATTACATAGCTATTTCAAGAATGTTCTAACTCTGTAGCTTTTATTTCATTGTCAAGGTTCAGAATACTTTGAGTCTCTGAACAACTCTCTGAACAGCTACATGTACAAAACAAACTTTAATATTATATCTCTGACAATGGCAATAACAGCGTGAATGCCATCTTTAATTGGCAGACCTGCTAAAGGAGAACAAATTACTACTGTTATCAGCAGCCTCAGGTTACTCTCTAGTAAAAGAGTTCGTACCCCTGGACGCAGGACTTAATCTTTCCCTGGCTGAGGGTTTCAGTGTGGTTTTGCATTGCTTGCTGAAATAAGAGCAGTTCTCCGTTTTTCATTACAAGCTTCTAGAGACCCAAAATAAAACAAAAGAGATTGGGATTGGCCCAGTTCTGTTGTTGAAGGGATTCTAAGTGATTCAGGAGACCTAATAACTGCTGTAAAACCTTTTTTTTTTTTTTTTTTTTTTTTTTTTTTATGGAGGCTTTCTTCCTATCCAGACTCACATGAAATGAAATAAATGAAAATTTAATACTTTGCGTGACATGAACCCCTAAGATCTGCTCAAATTCTGATTTTTCTGAATGTCACCTTCTTCAGAGCAGTCTCTCTTATAAAACATGGATAACACGGTTGAGTGGATAGATCCCATTAGTAGAAAAGTGCTCAACTTGATCTTTCAGTGCTTTCCAAACACTTTGTGTAAGCACACAGCCAACACATGCAAGTTACTTGCCTCACAAAGCTTTGATGATCCCAGGTATTTAAATTAATTGAACTGACCTATGGGTCCACCTCAGCGTAACCACAAAGCATCTTACAAATATATTGTGTCTGCAGGATTTGCCCCAAACAGACAAGCAGCTTTGTTAACTCTGCCTTCTCTTTCACCCTTTCTTTTTATTCTCTCAAAGCACATTGCTCAAAATCCTAAGTCCACATCTACCCAATATTATTGCTGCATCTTTCAGGCCTCAAGGAACCGGACTCTTGGTTTACACTGGGAATTTCTTCACAGGGCCTTTTAATTATATAGTGCTCTCAAGGAGAAATTTTGAAATGTGAAATACAAATAAATTGTTATCGTATATGTAGTTCCTGTATTATACGGTTGTCACCTGACGTTTTTATGAAATGAATAGACTAGGAACTCAGAAATAACAAAATCTTTTAAATGAGTTTTCTAAATAGATAATCTTGCATTTAAAAATCATTTCATGTAATGAAGATTTTTCTTTTTCAAAGTGAACTGAAATTAGTTCCCAGACTGAATAGTGTGGTTTTTGCTGTGCAGTTAGATACGTTTAACCTCTGGGGTTCTGACTTGCATCTTTTCCTATACCCAGATGGTCCTTAAGACATAAGGTCAGTGGCATAGATTTTGTTGCAAATGCATATTAATAAAGAAGGAGGAAGTAAGCTTTGCAAAGACTGACTGTAGGCCTGTTAGGAGAACCAGTGCACTACTACATGGTTAATTATTACTTCAGTGCCAAAACACTTTGACTAGATATAATTACCCAATTCTAATACTAGAGTAATTAAATCTCTTTAGACTTCTTGCTGCAGAAGTGTGGTAGCTGTATGATTACAGCTCTGCAGTTTGGTAGGACAGTTACATGTGGTACTTGTAGCTCTGAGTGGCAAGCACATTCCCCACCATGGTCAGCCTTGCTCACCGGCATGTTCCTGTCTCATTCAGCTCCAGGAAAACAGGCTTTGCCCAGCACAAGGTCCCTGGACTGGGATGCCCCTTTGGCTCATGGTGCCCCCAGGGAGGCTGTATCTTATATGCAAGGCCCCCTTTCCCTCTCCATAGTGCTTTATTAATGTTAAGCCTTGACATTAATGCAAAGCATTACTGTATATCTATAGCTACTTTCATCCAAGCATATAAAAGTACTTATAAATATTAATGTCTTAAACCTAATAACACCCCTAGGAGGTAGATGAGAATTTCAGCATACACTGTACCGGTGCGTAAACATCAAGAAAGAACCGACTTCAGACAGTGGTAAAAGGCTGAGATGATGAACAGAGTGCCTCTAGGAGTGAGTCTGGATCAGAGAGGCTGTGTGGCTTGCCTGTTTCCTACACTAAGCCACTGACTAGAGCTAGAAGCAAAATTCAGAAGAACTAGTTCCTACTAGTCAGTATTACTATTTCTGTTGATTGGTTGGTTGGTTTGTTGGGTTTTTTTCTTTGCAATTATAGTAGTACCCAGATATTCCAATTAAAATTCAGGGCCCCATAGATTTCAGGTACTGCGCTGGTGCATAGTAAAGCCCCTGCCCTAAAGAACTTAAAGCCTAAGTAGATGAGATATAGAAAGCTTAAAAGAGAAAACAGAGTAGAAAAAAATCCCCATAGTGGAGATGGGAGGACGCTCCCTGAGTCCCAGTCCAGGGACCTTGCCTCTAGACATAATTCCTTTCCTTTGTATTATTCAGGGGATAACGCTGCCCCTCCTGCCTGCCCCCCACCCCCTCCCCACCCCTCTAAATTAAACACTTCCATTACTCAGGCAGGCAACTCTCCTGATAGCTTGTAACATTAGGAAAAGGTTACTTAATGTTTTCTGAACTGGAACATGACAAGGTGCAACTCAAAAGAATGAAAGGCAAAGTTGAAAACAATAGTTGAAAGGTGAGAATTACATGAAATCACTTAATTCTGAAAATTCAGGAGTGTTTCTTGCTTATGAAACCCTTTCTGAAAACTATCATCTTTGAGATTAAAAAATAAGATTTTGCTAGACTCAGAGTACAGCGATGAGAAATGAGAAGGAACTGATGTCAACTGATGTCAACAGCTGGTGGATGAACATGGTGGGGACCATTATAAATAAAAGTGTGCGTGGTATGCAGCAGGACAGCAGCTGATTGTAGTTTTCATGCTCAGTGGCAGAAGACTGCCTGGACAGGGTGAAAAGGCCAGAACTTTAACATCACTTCAGCACTTACTACCTATTGCACAGAGAAATAGGAGGAAATCTGCTGCACCCCCATGCCACCTTGTATGTACCTGTGCTGCAAATAATTAGGCACACTGCAGGGCAGTCAGAAATCTGTAGACTTCACAAGCATTAGGATGCCTGAGCAATAGTATTTCCCAGTCTGCACCCAACAAGTCGGATGTCCACAAAGAGGGGCAAATACACTCTCCCTTTTGCACCAGGGCACTCCCCAACAGAATAGGAAGAAGCACTGCAGCCCAGCTATCACTTAACACAACTCACCGACATAAAATGTTCATGCATGAATCAAGACCTGTAAAAAGGTTGCTTGGGAAATGGAAGAGGAAGATCCCACCATTGATGTGGTTTGGGGTTTGGATGCAACCCTGAAGGAAACCTTGTGTTACCCTTTCACCTTTTGATTGTTGGCTTTTTGCTTATAAATATTACCATGGAGGAGATGCCCAGGCTGACTGTGCCTGTCATCTCAGCACTGCTGAGCCATTCCCCAGCTTAAACCTATGTGCAGATGTACATTGGTAATAAGACAACACTCTGGAGCTTAATGGGCTTGTTTCTTCGAGGATAAAAACAATTATTAATAATTGAGAAGTCCTGTGCTAAGGGAATTTATAACCAATTAATAAAAATGTGGCTGTTGCAGTTAAACACAATAAAAATTACTCTTTATGCACTAAAGGAAAGACATATACACTTACATAATCACGTTCATGTCAGCATTGTTTAATTTATAAACAGATTTGTGTGTATGTAGCTACATTTACAGATAAAGAAGTAATTATTAATCAGAGTTTGTACACTATTACACTAAGTATATGATGCACTAATCTGTTATCAGAGAATGGGCTTTTATGATATTCAAAATCAAACTATAGGAGAGCTGTTGAGTTGTACCCGTGTCATAGATCTCTGCCAGGGGTGGCTGCCAGCCCTCACCTCTCCAGCTCTCTCAGGCTTGCAAGTCTGAATGAATCCATTAGCTCTGTGATAAGAAGTGAACCAAAACTGTACTACAAATAATGAGATGTAGTACCTTGGTCAAGATTAAGGACTTCAGACAGTGGATACCAAGGCAAAACAATATGCTGTGACATCAGTTTCTGTTATTTCGTTATTATGCTGAAACAACTAAACTCCAGGAATCTAAAATATATGATCTAACAGAAATATCTTGGGAGACCCTCTAGCAGCACTTTATTGGAAACAAGAGAAAGCTCTTTACTTTTCATTTTATCCACAGGATTTTATTCATCTTCTTCACCTGCATCTTTATTTCTTAGGAAATAGAAGCCTTTTTTCATATCATCTAAGGCCTGACC
The DNA here is from genome assembly GCF_015220075.1 of Falco rusticolus. Taxonomy (NCBI): domain Eukaryota; kingdom Metazoa; phylum Chordata; class Aves; order Falconiformes; family Falconidae; genus Falco; species Falco rusticolus. Next base: position 15,005,737 of record NC_051190.1, read on the forward strand.
AGCTTCTTAGCACATTAGCATCTTTGCAGATTTACTGTGATTTCCACTTGGGGTTATCTGATTTTTTCCACTAGTCAGAAAAGCAGAATTTGCTTGCATGTTCACAGTAACATCAGAGGGAAAAGTACCTGGCACTACAAACTGCAGTTATTAACCATTGGGCATAACTCTGGAAACCAAAAGATCCTTTCTGATTTGTGTGGTGTTAGGTTACAAATGTAACACTTGCAGATTTCCTGGCAGAGAGCAATAGATTGAAGAGTGAGAAGGCTATGGTTAGGCTAAAAGCTTAAATTAAATAGAAAAGAATTTAGAAAATTAGCACAGCATAAGAAGAGCTTGTTGGCATTGTCTTTTAAGGGTAACAGTAAAATAACCTGTGGAAGTTATGCTTAGAGTACAGACAACATTAATTTCAACTTAGTTTGGGTAAATATAGAACTTTCTGATAGCAATTTTTGAGGAACCACCTCATCTTGCAGTTCTTTTCTGTGAGTGTCAGGAAAGGAAATCTCAAAAGTAGAAACCTAATATTTTAATCTGATTACTGTCAGAGAGCAGATGATTCAAACCATGACAAAGCCTAAGCAATGGGAATGGAAGGGGGCGGGGACAGAGTGGGGGAATATTAAGAAAAGTATAAAGCAGACATGCTTCAGTCTGGTGGCATCAGAAAAAAGCTCCTGGTTTCTCAGAAGTGCAGGAAAATTTGATTTTTGCTTTTCTGAAGGAAACAGCTGGGACTGAGGAGCAAGGAGAGATTTGTGCATAGTAAGGCAGAACCTTCTGCTTTTGTGGGAGGAGCGAAGAGGATGTTACTGCTGCCTCTCCCCACATTTGTCCTGCCCTGTCCTCTCCTGTGGCATCAGAAGGAGCTGTCAGTAAGGCTCTGGGCTAAGCAAAATAGAGTGACAACCCACAGCCAAGCCCTGGCAATTCTGACACCAATGACTGCTACTCTAGGTACCTGCTTTTTTTGCCCAAGCTCAAGCTGAATGGTGCTGAATAAAGATGCCATGTGTCAGAATATAACAGAGGGAACTGGAAGGCTAGAGCTGTGGACAAAAAGAGATGGCCAAAGATCAAAGAAACAAAAGCAAATCCAGATCTTTGGGAGGGGAAGCAATAGTCTCCAAACAGCAATTTAGCAAGTCAGACACATTTGGAAAGCAGTGGAAGAGATGCAAGTACAAAACCAGACACCAGAATACAAATCCAATGTGAGATAATTCCACATCAGATCAAGGTGTAAGAACATAGACAAATACAGAATAATGTACTCAGCAGAAGCATTTGGGGGAGAATTATAGAAATCATCAAGGGATGCTGAGGCTAGTCTAAAGAAAAAGATTTAAACAAGGAAGCAAGCTGCATTCATGCAGCTGCAGTTCCAGCACTAACTTCCAGTAGGCACACTTTGATCAAGCATGTAAGAATCATGTAAGAATTAAAAATAATAATTAAAAAGGGAAAGGTTCAGGGTTGCCAGTATGTCAAAGTAACAGAGGAGAGACAGGGGTAAAATGCAAGATGCCTACATCTCTCATAAGCAAAGGTAGTTCAACCTGATATCAAGAGGAGTAGCTTGCACATATCTGAAGGCAGAATATGCCCAGGAATCATCCTTTGAGACTGTCAGCTAAGAACCTTTCAAAAGCATTAAATACACATGCTAAGATATATCCCTAGCTGCATGAAGCCACTTAGCAAGAACCAAGTGACAGACCTGGGAATGCTTTGCAAGATCAAAATCTAGGCTACTACGCCTACTTTTTTTTCCATTTGTAGATGAATCCACCAGTGAAAATCACTTCCAAAATACTTAAATAGGGAGAGTCCACATTCATAACAAGTAGTTCCCTGAGCAGTGTGAACTACCATTGCCTATTTTTCTGTGGATTACACTCGGATTGCCTCTGTGTAGTTCCCAGTATCTAATAAGGCATGAGATGTGACTGAAGGTTTTTCCCCTTAGCAGTAGCGTAAGGATGCTGCTTTCCTCTCACTGACTACTGCTGTGTATGAAAGCTGTAGGAATTAGACATCTCCATCCCTGTACCTATCTCCACAATTGCATGATCCTAGGTAACCTGTCTGAAACATTGCATGTTTCAGAAACATGAAACATCCACGTTGTCAAGCATCACAGTCCTGTCTGCTGGCCAGAGGCTTTCCAGTGGACTTTTTGCAGTGGTCCTATGTAAAGCCACCGCATGTCCAGAGCTGCTGCTGTTTTAAGAATTAAAGCCCTAAATGTTTAAAAATTAAATTTTCAGTGTGATTACTTAAGAATCGTTCCAGGATACCAGGAAAAAAATATTAATTCCAGGAAATCTGTCATGTCACTACAGAATCTACAAGGCTGTTTCTTCTTTTTGCTTTTTGATATGTCCAATCTCTTTCTCTCTATTTTATTTTTTCTAAGTGTTTTCATTGATTTCTTTTTCATTTTATGCACAAACTGAACACAGTTAATCAGTAGATACAAAATGCATCCTGCAACATTGCCAGTAGCCTAACATAAGGGGATTCAATTGCTGAATTGTCGTAAGATTAGGCCTAAGCCACAGTATAAGCTTCATTGATCCAAGCACAGCAAGATATCCATTCAATAATATGTGTTTTAGCAAGGTTTTGCACTTGTAAAGACTTCCTGCAAATTAGGGTTCATCCAATATGTGCTATAAACACAGTGGATCAAATCTTCTATCAGTTTAAAAAGCAACTCACTCCTTAGGAAAGAAGCAGTGTAACTGGCTGTATTGTGTAAGCAGAGACACACACATGTAATGAAGTTAGCTATCAAGAGAGCCATATCTGTCGAGCTGCATGTTTAATAGACACTGTGCTTCCTGACAAGCTGCCTCTAAAAAAACCAAAGGATGAAAGAACAGATGATGTGCTGGTGTTCATAAAACCGTAGGTTCAGTAAAGCTGTTGTTACCAGCTGAGCAGCTCTTAGATGTAAGCACTTGCGGTAGAGAGGTTACAAAAAGGTGCCTGGCTCTGGTCATTGTGCAGTCCCATCCCTGTAGTATCTCAAAGTCTCACAGTGCAGTGTTTCCCCTCACACCACCATGCAGTGGGGCAATGCTGCTGCCCCACTGTGCAGAGGGGAGATCTGGTAGGCAGGAGCCAAAGGACTGTTCCAGCCCTCATGGCGTTCTCTGTGACCCTAGTTGCCTCTCCTTCAGCCTTGGTCCCCACCTGTTGAGAAGAATATGAGGTTTCAGTGGAAAATGGTATAATACCACAAGAGAGAAATAACGTGGGATTCCAAATTGTGCTGGGGGAAAAACAGGCCTCTAGGGCACCAAGCAGCGCTGCTAGCCTGTTTGTGCCCACTGCCACCTGTTCGTGGATACAAAGGACCCACATAGTCTTCAGTTTGCAAACTGGCTGATTAGCTTTGGTCTGGAGCAGAGACAGGTGCCAATACATGATTAATTTGGAACAGAACCCTGGTGGCATTTTAAGTTAGGAATTGTTGAGTTCCTCCACACAGGATTCTCTTTGTCAGCAAGATAGGCAAAAACTCAAATGGCAGAGGTGATCTAAATGCATCCAAGGGTTTGTGTTGCTGCTTACAATGGCCATCACCCAGCACAAGGCATGCAATGACATATTTGTGATTAGACCTTAGATTCAAGCCACGACAAATGAAGTGGGCATGCTGATGCCAAAGGAAGAGGCTGAATAGCATACAGAGTTTCAAAATTATATACCTCTACCAGGAAGATACAGACTTTATAGCATCTAAGGCTTCTTTTTCTTTAGAAGATTTTCTTTCTTTGGATTTTGCCCAAATCACAACTCCTATTTGGTTCTAAATACCTAAATGTAGATATTTTTTTTTCAGTCCTTCATCCTAGAATTTAAATGCACAGCATGCAGACTTTGGCATCAGAAAGGACTGACAACATAATGATTTTATAAATCTGTGAGGCTTAAAATTACCGCCAGTATGGTCTTATTCACTGGATGCTGCTCTTGAGAATAAACTTGAGTACTGGTAAACATATTCCTGAATACAGTCTCAGCTGGTACAAATACCTTATCATCTTTCCACACAGATTAAGAAAGCCCTTTATTATATAAATGTCCCCATTTTTTCCAATTGGGAACTGATAGCTTATGTATACTTAATTGTTGGTGTTGCTTGAGGAATGAGTCATCCCTATTTCCACTGAGAATTTCCCTGAACTACTTTAGTTCCATGTAGGGAGCAGTATTATTTTGCTTAATTATATAAAGATTTCAGATCACTAAGATTTTATGTTATTAACACAAACGTCAAATGATTTAAGCAAGTTCCTAGAATACCTAAGTAGAAAAATCAAAACAAGTGCCTTAGAGGAACTGCTTCTTAAGTTTTGAAAGTGTGGGCAAATGAAAAATATTAGTTAGTATTTTGCTCACAAGAAAACTAATAAACAGAAAGGCACAGATACCTTCCTTTGAATACGAAACTTCCTATGGCTAATGTTTCACCTTCTTTTATTTAGCCGAAACCCCCACCCTGCAAAAGTATAAACAGATATTTGAATTTATGAGCTTGAGAGGTCTACCCACATGAGCTTTTGCAGTATCGAGACCTGAGAGAAAGATTTCTGTTCATAAAGCATTTTTAAAGTTTTATGTGCCAAATTTTGAGAACAATCTATTTTCACCCACCCACTCTGACCTTATTTGCTCAGCAGGCACTATTTCTAGAGCTGCCAGAAAAATCAACATGGCCATACATTTTGCTGTCGACTCTTGAGGAGATAAGGCTAGTGTTTTCAAATGCTTTATGCACTTAGTCAGCTGGTTGAATGGTTCCTCATAGACATGCTGGGTATGGGATTTTTCAGTGAATGCAGATTCAGGGAGACCCTGCATAGTTCTATTTATGCCATGATTACAATCCTGAGACAAATCTCCTTTGAATGCGAAGCATGACTTGCAGAGTCAAAATGGGGAAAAATGACCTTAGATAATCTTTAGTAAAGCAGAAACAGATGAAGAGCTCAGCTAAGAGGGAGTCTGGTTCCTCTTCCCTGTCCTCTCTCCGGGAGAACCAGGTGGCTTTTGTCACAGTGAAAATCAATCATACTGTTCCCTGTTCCCATCTAGTCACTGTGTGTGAAATAAACCCTATTTCTAGGGCTTAAGTGAGATGCTAGGGGAAACTGTAGCTTGCTTCAGCCTATGGATAATACATCAGGTAACAATCTAGTGAAAGAACTGGATTTAAGGAAAAGTTCCTAAATATGTGTTTGCCCAAAACTTCCTCTTTTCCTGGGAGCTGCAAGTGTGTGAGACAATGCACAGGCCTCACACCGGCTTAAGCTCTACAAAAATAATTGAAAGGTATCGGTTGCATTTTAGTGTTCAGTATCTTTGAGTTTCATACCAGAAATGCTTCTGTAATATTACCTTGCACTTCATTATTAAAAAGAATATGAGGTAACTCTATAAATGGTAATGGAGCTTACAGGAATGTACCTTCCTCCATGATTGTTTTCTTCTCCTCCTCTCCTGAAAGATCCACTCACTGCACAAGCTGGTAGATGAACGGACAGCTTTGTTGAATAAAACTGACAGTATCTGGTTTGAAATTTAGACTAGTAGCTATTTTTTAAAGGCAATGGCTTGTTTGAGCTTCTTAAGAAAAGAAAAAACTTCCTAAAACCCAATTCTTGATAAGCATTATCGCTTCCCTCACCTTTTACACCCAAGGCCTCTAAGCTGTCTTCTTTCCACACTTGTTGAAAAAACAGTTGTCTTACACTTTCAACAGGTTTATTTACTCTTCCTAAAATTCTCAGAGACTTCAACTGTTGTTTTGGTTTCCATGATTCTATGACGAACAGCCTGCAGAATCATTTCAGTACATCCAAAATCTTCCATGGACACTACCAAAGCCTGCGGTAAAATGAAATATAACATTAATAAGTACTAACATTCAGCTCTTGAAGTTTCCTTTATGTCTATCAAACTTAAGTTTGAGCATGCAGTCTGTGAGATTATTCCTACAAGTAGTCACTATAGGATGCAGCACATTTCTGGGACATACTGGCAATTGCCACGACATATCTGTGATACAAAATACTTTGGAAACATCCTTTGTAGGCCCTGTTGTGGTCACTAGACACAGTATGGGAAGGGATGTCTTCTGAGAATTCACTGAATCCTTTTATTGCTGAAGTAGTGTTTAGGAAATACAGGGAGTGCTGCATGGGACACATCACACAGCATGACTACAGGATATATCACAACAGGTTCCCATTTTACAGATGAATCCCAGTAGTAACTGTGAAATTTTACAAGGCTCAGGCAGATCCTCTGTGGTGCCCACCCATTCTACTTCATACTGAGGCGGCCTGAATACTCAGAGGGGTTAGTCCAATTTTAGTTAGCTGAAATAATTGCAAGAAAACATAAAACATTGCTAACTGAATCTAACCATTCCTATGTCACAAGTAAAATTATCTCCTGTTGGTTTATCCTACAGAAAATGAGAGAGTTTGGGCTATAGTTAAAAGCTGGAAAAAGCAGCACAGAGGATTAGACAAGCTCAGTTTTGCATTTCTGGCTATCTAATTCACCAGCCCCAGTTAATTTAAATATTTTAAAACCTGATTTTAAAGTAATATAAAATATTAATAGACTGTAATTACAAATGACAGTGAAAAGCAGAGTTGGTTAGTTCAGACAAAAGTACCAACAGACTGAATTGGGTAGCAAACTCCTCCTCTGGGGTTGTATAGCTTACTAAAACATTTATATTGAAAACCCAAGAGCCTTTCCCTTGTAACTCCTGGGAGGAGAGTTTTTCCCAGGTGTATTCTGCTATAGGGATTGGGCATTACTTTAATGTGTAAGCAGCTCACCACAAGGTGCTGTGCTAGAAATGGAAATATGGCTACAATCTCTCTGCAGGGCATGACAAAATAAGAGGTTGCAGGAGGACTTGGAGTTATTGCCTCCTGCCAGTTTAATCACTAAGACAGCCTGTGGTTCTCATGTGCATGCTTGGCCACCTGCACTAAGCTGTTGTCACAGAGCTAACAGAGGAGATGAAATGGGTAGCCAGTGCTGGCCTGATGTCATGGTGTGCTCCTCTGAGCCTCAGCATGGATAGGATTGGGAAGGATCTTTCTTAGCTGAGGTCAGAACACAGTGGGGAAGAAAAAGAGGGCAATATATTTCTCTTCTTACCTCAGCTATGGAATACAGATATTTTTAAAGAGTCAATATTTAGGAATCACTACTTACAGCTTGTCTGAAGAGAATCTACATTTCGGTGTAACTGAGCAAGAAAAATATGGCGTAGGCTCTATCTTTGATGTCTTGCTCGATGGAACTTAGAAAACTATGACGGGTTAGAAGTAAATATCGACACCATGAGTTTTCAAAATGAAAAAGCATCATTCAGAAAAGCTCAGATCAAACTCAAAACATCACCAGACACCTCTGATAACTCATGTGTGAAATGGACCTCTGCTGCTGGCACGTGAAGCTGTGGGAATGCTAATGAGACTCTGCTGGAGGGCCAACAATTCAAAACTGTGTGCTGAAAGCTTATACCATAAAGATGGAAGCAGAGGATAAACTCTCATGAGCAACAACAAGTAGCGGTCCCAATATTGCATGATAGGCACCATTATAAGAACATGGAAAAGAGGAATGTCTTTAGTGGAGACGTAAATAATGCAGACAGGCACAAACACATAGGCTGCATGAGCTGAGATAGACTGCCTTTCAGGGCAAAATAGAAGTTATTTGCAAAAGGGCTGAGGAGTATGGATTATAAACTAAGTGTTGAAAAGCTGGTACACCATAAATATGGTAAGAGTAGTTTATCTGCAAGAGGATTCAAAGACTACAGAGAATTTTGCATGCTTAGATGAATGTATTCCTGAAATTCTGCAACTCAACTGTGGCTTCCCTCAGTGTGCAAATGGCAAGCAGAGACTTGATTTATTTATCAATAAATCCACAACATAATTGAACATAGAGAAAAAATAGTACTTGAGGATAGTTGAAGCAATATTAAACTACCTCCCAATGTTTGCTGAATCTACCACTTTTGTCCCTGCAAATTACACTGTGTTAGTACACCACTGCGTGGGGAATGGGTTCTCCCAGTGTGTGGGAGGAATCTGCCTAAGACACTCTCTTGCTGTCCTCTCTTGCTACCTTTACATACCCTCTGAACTCTTTTCTGGGGATCCTCTGTCTGGAATCATAGACTGTGTGGTGCTGGAGAAGAGCACGGAAATGCTGGCCATGATGATCAAAGAGATCCCTTTGTGTGATCCTTTCAGCTCCAAAAAATGTTATTGATCATGCATCTCATAGGGTCCCTTCCTGGACTCTCCCTGCAAAAGCAGGGAGTAGAAAAAAAAGAACGAGAGCTTCCCAGCTTCTCTGGGAGATTAAGATACAGGGAAGGCTCTTAGAGGGTGGGTAGCAGAATAGGTATTGCTTATTCCCCAGTTCTACCTTCCCCACCTTCAGCATTTCTATGCCTCTAAGTCCCATACCTCTGTTAAAACTCAGCTGAATCTGGAATCATCAGAGTAAGCAAAAAGATATTGACTTGACTGACTTACCTCTGATCTTTGAAATGCTAGGATCCACATTTTCAAGTTTCTTTTTGTTGTTTTGTTGTTGTTGTGTCTTTGTTTTTAGTTAAAATTAGGGTGTATATGCAACTACAAAACTATGCAATTACAGCATTTCAGGAGCTGAGGAAGACAGGGCTAGCAAGGACCTGAAAGGATGTGTGGTGTAAGTCCACCTCTGCAGAGGTATGCAGGTCAAGTATGCCCAGCAATGCTGACACCTGTTTTATCTAATCTGTTCTTTAAAAACCCAAGTAATGGAGATTCTACAGACAGTCTGTTCCAGCGCTTACCTAGGTTTATAGTTAGAAAGATAATTTAAATCTCCTTTGTTGGAAATTAAAGCAGTTTTCCTTGACCTTACCTCAGTGGATAATGAATTACTATCTTTTTTTAGTAGCTTCTTATACACTGGAAATCTGTTACCATACTCCCTTCAGTTGTGTAAATAAACCGAACTCAGTTTCTCCAAACTTTTCTCATAGCTTATGCATTTACAGGTTTCTTTTTATTCCTGTTCCTGCCCAGTGGGACTGAACCTTTTATTTAAAATACTTAGTACTTAAGCCAGATTCAGTATAAACTAGTAAATCTCCAATAGTTCTGAGCTCAGCAGAGTAACAAAGTTTGGTATGTTACAAGCTGCGCTACTGTTAGTACATTTTACAAGATTTGCTTTCTTACAAGTACATCTCACTTCTCATTTACTGTGGATGTTATCACCTTCAGATCTTCCAGGCTTCTGCTGCCTCTTTGGTATGTGGAGAATTTGGCTTCTCCTGCCTATATGTAGTTCTTTTTATTTCACTTGAGTGAATTTGACCTTGTTGAATTGGGATCATTTCCCAGGTTTATCAAGAGCACTAGTTCTAATTGTAGTGCTATAGTATTTCTAGTCCTTCCCAAAATGGTATCATTCACAAATGTTAAAATCTGTAATTTATTCTTTCCAGTTATAGCTTGCTTAAAGTTAGGATGAGAAGTCCATGATTTCTTGAGCAATTTCTTTTTCCATTTTCGTGAAAGCAAGTACTATATTTGCCCTCATCCAGTTTTATGGGACTTGACCTACCTCCACAGTTTCTAAGAGATGGTAACTAATAATTATGAAATTGCACTGGTTAATGCCTTAACTGCTGTAGGGGAACAGATCTTGCTGTTTGAGTATATGCAACTTAGCTAAATCCTCTCTAATTTTTTTCCATTCCAATTCACACTCCATCACCCTGTTAGAACAAGTTGTGATAAGGATCAAGTTACAATTAACCTTTTTTGAGGTAAGACCCTGAGATAACATTTTAAGAGTGAGCAAAATTGCTACTGCATCCTCTTGGATCCTTTCCCCCTCCAAAGAAAATCCCACAAAGTTTACAAGAGGGAGAATTTGCAAAAAGTAGAGAGAGAATAGCAAAAGCTGTTATGGCAAGTTGAAGTCTTCCTTATTTATCTCTTTGTGTTGTCTGCTAGACTTCCCTCTTTGTTCTAATTAATTGGCAAACTACTGCAGAAGTCATTCATTTCTCAAAACTTATTTATTTTGCCTTACAACATTTATTTGCACAGCACTACTGTTGTGTACAAAGATTACTCTTTAATGGAGTTCAGAACACCCTTTCACAGCATGCATTTCTGTTCAGTCCAAAGAATACAATACAGCATATACGTGAGTTTCTAACTTACATTAATTTTATTTGGTTTTACCCTGGTTGATTACTCTATGTGCTTTCTTCAAGTAATGGGATTTTTACTTATTATTTTGACTACTTTAATTACTTGTTTTCACAAAATATTTACAAGGATATTCCACAGCTTTTTTCAGAACGGTTTGTAATACCTAACTGAAATAGATTTATTTTTAAAAGATCGAATTTAAAAGAACACAGTTTTTTTTATATCTCAGGTGTGTATTTAAGTAAAAATGAGTAAAAACCAGTAAAGTCACACTAAACTCTTTAATATTTTGGACATTGGAGAAAATGTTGGCACTGTTTCAGCATCTCTGGATGTGAACATGCCCCATGTGAAGGTCTGTTTTATAGGCTGTATTGGCTGCAGCCATGTAAAGCACAGCAGGAAGACACATCTGCAAGAGGGTGTGTATTTCTGGAGATCAAATAAAGCTGTCTATTGGCAGTGTTGATCTGAACGTCTGCCCAGGTTTGATCTTCAGTCCTAGCTTACAGACAAAACAGGAAAGAACCTATGTGTGAAAGCAAGGGCTTTAAGATGAGTAAACATCGCCTGCAGCAAGGCTGAAATATCTAACCTTGGCAGAGGTAGAGGACATCAACACTGAGCCTCTCAGACCTGGTGCAGTCAGTCTTAGGAACTCATGGAGGCAGAACTCAGACCTATCTGTCTTGGGCAGGGCAAAATAACAATGAAGATGGTCCCGTGCTGGCTCAAGCAGAACTCTAGAACCTCCAGCAGATCCTGAAGCTCATTCAAGCAGCTGAAGTCAGCTGCTATGCTATCAATACTCAAACTAGCTAGAACAAGCTACAGTAATGTGTCTGCTCACAGGGCAGGCCCATTTCAAGGCTGGTGTCTCAGGCTAGGTCTGCTTTGCAGCCCACACCGCCACATACCACCAGCACTGACGGCAAACATCAATGGTGCAAATCCCAGCGCAGGCTGCAGGCTCCACTTGAGAAGCTGCCTCAGGCTGTCAGCAGTTGCTTTGACCTCCAACTGTGCCAGTAACAGCACCAAAACTAAGAAGTCTGAAGGGAGTGTGTGTCCTGGGAATGCTCTATGACTTTTGCTAGCAAAGGGAAATGAAGTTTCTATACTCTGACTGTGCTGGGTGTTTCCCTGAGGACAGTGAAAGAGCCCAGGGCAGAGGAACACCTGCACAGAGCAGTAACAAGAGGAAAGAAAGATGAAGCTGTGTTTTGTATCTTGTTGTTATTTAAGTGGCCAGTTAAGCCAAAGTCTGTAAGTGATAGATAGGAATAACACCTACTTGATCTGAAAACAGGAGCCTCAGTGACTTTCACATATACTGCAGATAAGCAATATCTTGCTTGGTCATAGATGCATGTATTGACACTGCTATTACTGCCAGTGTCTCAGAGGGCAGCTGCCCCCATCTGCACATCCAACAGATGCACAGATGCTACTGGTACCTCTGCTTGCTAGATAAAGCCAGCCAGTAATATCAGCAGACTCCAAGCTAGCTTTATCTAACTAGCATGTATACTAGTGACATGTGAGGGGCATGCAGATCTCAGGAGCTGCCCTCACGCATTCTGGCAGTAACATGGTGAAATGGTCCATTAAGGGTGGAGTTGTATGCTGCCAAACATTTTAAATGCAAAAAGAAAGCCAAGTTATTTATCTCATTTTATTTACAGTAATAGGGGAATGTTGAACAGCGTGTAAGTGCACTACAATAAAATCAATAGAGAATATTAAAAGTAGAAATAAAGATCAGCCAACCTGAGGAAACTACTAACTTGAATGAAAGGATCCAACAGGAGGCCAAACTGAACAGCTCAGGAAAACCAACCCACCAAAACAAAAGGGGCTAGTACCCGTTTGATTAGATAAATCCTGAGCCTTTTACTGAAACAAACTGCCCTTGACAGGTTGGTTTCTCTTAAGCCTTTAAAGGGAATTTTGCTCAGCAAGTACTTGAAAAAGTTTCATAATCAAGGATCTGAAAATGCATAATCTCCACTTGGTCTGGTCTCCGATGAGTATAATTCCAGAAGCTGATTCATCTACACTGTTACTGCAGGACTGGAAGCCAAAGAGAGCAGCTAACAAGTCAGCAGGACTGACTAGTCTGTCCCTTCTGAAGTCAACATGAGTTTTGCCAGTGGCCTGAAAACAGTGGCAGAAATTCTCACCTCATGTAGAGGGATGTTGGATGAGTATAGATAGACTAATGCTCTCCTTTCAGATGTAAGCAACAGATGGCTGGTACTCTTAAGTTAGCATGACTGAAAGGTTTCTCTGTGGTAAAGGTACTCAGATTCTGAGACAAAGTTTAATGGGTAAAATTCAAGTCTGACTAGAAAAGCTGTTACCTGGATCACTGACGAAGGTTAGTCCAGTTTGTGAACAATTTATATGATAATGTACCGAGAGGTCTGTTTTTAAAAAGCCAGAAATGTATTTCCTGTCAGGCTGATTTCTGTCTGGTTTAACTGGGCTATAAATGAAGTATCAAACCCAGCTACCCATTACTGGTGGTTATGGCAAAAGCCACAGCTATAGTTTGCTGAATATCCTCTCAGCAATTGCCTGATCTCCTCCGGTTGTTTGTAAAGGATGTATTAAACCAGACACCTCAGCTCTTACTGTAGGATTTCAGTCTGTTGACATTGCAATAGGTTAGAGATGTCGCCTGGCTTGTTTCTAACCAAAGACTGTATAAAATTGGGAGGACAATGTAAAGATGAAAACTTGTAAGCAGTTTGAAAACTTTAACCTGATTCTCTAGAACAATGTATTTGATCCAAAATAATTATTTTCTGTGAAAATCTGACACCCTTAAATGTTTTTGAGCTTTCCTTAGAAGTTAGAAATTTTGAATCATCATTGTTCAGTGGTGGCTGTTTTTTAACTGTCCTTTCCTTCATCTTTCTTTCATTCTTTTCTGCCACTGAATGTCTTACAATGAATGATTTGAGGGTTCCATTCTTCACTTTTCAATTTTTCTGTTTCTCTATTATTAATTTGTCTTGTTCTTTTGCTTTTCAAAACTTTTACGTCTCTGGTAAAGTTAAAGAACAGAAAAAAAATTTAAAAAGAACTCTGTCAGTCTCTTGGCTGGTAACCAGGGGGTTCCAAAAACTTTTCAGCTGCACATTCCAGTTTCACTGATCCCAAATAATTGTCCAGGTAATTGAATTGGAAGTAGTTCACATTCCTGTTCATAACTGTTAGGCCCAAAGAAAACAGTGAGTAATAAAAAAGAACCATGGTCATGGCTCATACTGAGAGTGGCCTGTGCATAGAGAGAGAGGTAGGAGGGGGAAAGGTCCAGTGGGGAAAAATTAAAAATTAACTTCAAAGAGTTTCTGTTAAAGCTGTAAAATAATATTTGCATAAAAGAAAGCATTAAAATATGAACACACACACATACTTGTGCATTTAAAGGAGATGCTTATTCCATATCGTAGTTCAGCTAAAAATTCTATGCCACAGAAAGCAGTAATTATTCCGGCTTTGCATATTGTAAACCTGGTCCCTGTCATTCTCTCTTTCCCTCCACATGCCTCAATGCCACATTTTCTACAATCGTGGGGAGATTGCCTTGGCTCTTACTCAGCTGGCTCAGCTAATGCAATTCACAGGCCTTCAAATGTAAGCTTGTAAACTATTTAGTTCTTTTTCTTTATAACAGCTTGTCTATTAACAGCTCATTCAATGGAGGAGAGAGAAGAAGCCAGTGAGACCTCTTTTGGTATTGTTCAGCAGTAACCCTGGCATTCTCAAATTGGTAGCCGATACTCACTAAACAGTGTTTGTCAGTACCTGTTGTTTTGCTGGACAATAGTATATTGTGCTAGCAGCAGTCTGTATTAGTAGCAGGTAACAATGAGCTGGCAAAGTAAGTCTCCTGTGTGGCATGGTAAGGTCATAAGAACAATGTATAAAAATCCAAGAGAAAGCTCATTAGGATGGTCTGATGCAGTGCTGGAAAACCTGTGCCCTCTTGAGAGATCTTTGTCAGCACTTCCCTTTGCGCGTTGTTCAGGAGCCTCATCACTGGGTTGAGATGGAATCGTGGAATGAGGATGGTTCACCCCCTCAGATGATTTTCATGCTGTATGTCCATGATTTTCGCCTGTATGTCCACGGCTCATAGCCTGTACTTCACAAAAGGTGTGTTTTGTCAAGATACCAGGCTCCTTAAAACCTAGGTGTACCCAGAGACTGCCCACACCATGGACCATGCCCATTTTTCCTGTAACTATATGGTAGAAGGCTGTGCTATATACTGCAATGAAAAATGTGTTCTTGAAATGCCTTAATCCTGCTGCAGCAATGTTGTTCCATTTTCGCTGTGCTAAGATAATGTGTTGCCATGCCATGCAATGAACCTGCCACACCCCCTGCCTTCCTAAACGATTAAATAAAATCTGGAGTATTTTATCACCTGATGGCTGATATTTCTTGAACCCTTCTTAGTGTTCTATATGGAAATACCAGGCAACTTTGTGGCTTAAACAGTGTTTGATAAAGAGAATCGTGCTTGACACAGATTTCCCCACCAACAAAATCCTATCCACCTTACTTATAAGCAGTTCATTTATAGAAACATCATGGTTTAGGCCTTGTTTTCTGCCCTGCCAAGTGTTGCAGGTCTTGTGTTATCGCTCAGACAAACTGACAAAGCTGCAGTACAGAGAAATCAGGTTTCAAAGCGAGTGATTAATGCAACACGAAGTTCTCCGCGCAGGCAGCGAGACTCCCCCGTGTGGTACGGCCGCTCCGGCCGGTGCCGCAGACGGCGGCTCAGCCAGCCGGGCTGCAGGGCTGGGCAGGCTGACATGCCGGCAGTTAACATAATTAAATGTGGCCCAGTGAAGACTCCCACGTTCAGAAGTGGCCATCAGTTTGCAATTAATGTTGACCGCTGGAGAATAATGTTGTTCTGTTGTGTTTCTGCTGTAGAAAAAAAATTAATATTTTACTAACTGTGATACTTTGGGAAGAATTATGAGGTCTCGTATTTCTTTACCATGAATTAGTCTTACATCTTTATTCTCAGTTTCCTTTTTCCCCAACAATGTGTCTTAAGATGATACCTTTAATAGATGCTAAAATCTATTTGGACATCATTAGTTATTTTAAAACTGGGAATTATAAATTCATGTGGATTAACAGAGCAGTTCAAGGTTCCAAACACATTTTAATAGTACTCCTCTTCCAGTCATTTTATGATAAACATTCCCCTTTTCGGCTCAGTTCTGAAAGCCTAGTTTTCAGTCCGGAATGGAATGCTTTTACCCAATACTCCTGTAAAAAACTGTTAATTAAAATTTCTTCTACAATCTATTGTGTATCTTAAATATATTTTCTTGGGCATGGACCAGAGGAAGCAATTGTATTCTTCCAAATTAAAGGGCTCGACTCTGTCCTATATTATACCGACTCAAATCTACCTGTCATCTGGATGGAGAGACTTCCGATTTACAACAGTGCAGACGAAGGGAGAATTTGGACCGAAGTGTTTATTGTTCTCTGGAACTTGGCATCTTCTTCTCCCATTCTCCTTCTGAAATCAACATAAAACTGATGCTGAAATTCTAAAATGTTTTAAACCCTCCAATACTGTAGCTATGAGCACAGTGCATTGTAACCACCAGACCTTGATGGCACAAAGATATGCATCATGAACATGAAATCTGGGTAGAAAAGATAACGGCACAGTCTTTCAAAGTAGCAAAACACTGTAGAAATGAACAACCGCATTTTTGTGGTATTCGGTCACATCCCTTCTTGCATGGGCAAAACTTTGACTTGGATCCAAGTAGGTGTAGTTCCAAGAAAGTGAATGCCCGGTCATTTACGTCAGTGGAGTTGTGCCCAGCTACAGTGGATCTATATTTGATGACAATTGAAAAGATGAATGAAAATCATTTCAGTTGCATTAAGGATGTAAGCTGGCAGGGGTTTGGATTACTGCTTGTTCAACTTTTTGGACGGCATCTTTACACTTCCAAGAAACCTTTTTTAGACCAGACATCAAGACGAGATGAACTCCAGCAAGAAACTGGTTTCAGACAAGTAGCTCATGCTCATGACACTGATCTTTGATTGGAGAGTAAGGGAATGGAAAGCATAACTATAGAAAACAGAGGATACTTTGTGGGTGTGCTGTACTGCCAAACCTCAGTGGCCTAGATATGTTGTTGTTGTTTAGCTATTTCCATCAGTGCTTATGGATATGTATTGATCTTACTAGCACTCATGTCTGTGGGGTCACTGTGGGTATCTGATTTTATCCTTTTCTTTGGAAGGTTTACTAATATTGACGCTTCTTCATTTGATTGGGGCACTGGCTATGGAATCCCTTTTTCACGGAATCGTATTAGCTAATGTACGGCTTGTCCACACTCAAATCCAGAGAGCTTCACACAAGCCTGTATTTGAGTAAATGATAATAAGAAGCCCCCCTCCAAAACACGAATCTATGAAAAAAAGAGGAATGGCAAAACCAGAACTATGCTGCAGTCTGCAAACTGCATTTCTCTATTGCAACGTATGAGGCCCAAAATAAAGTAAGGTTACTTGTTCCTGTAACACGTTCTCTCCCTGGAATGTAATTATTCACATCTGTACAAGCTGTTGTAAGATATTATGAACAAAAAAAGGTGGACAGAACATACAAATTTGCATATCATCTTATAACTTGCACTCAAAAAGAGTCTGTCTCTGAAAGAATATAGGTTTGGCAAATGTTCCTCTCTAACTTTCTTTTCTTTCTTTAAACAGATTTGGAGATTGGTTCTACCATTTATAGAACAGATGTTTCTTTTCTTTAAAGTGCTCTCCCGGGATTGGCTCGGAAAGTTTTTTTGCAGCCTGCTGGATTGGTCTTCATTGTGGAGCAGTTTCAGAGGTCTGGCTTTGGACACCATTTGCAATGGGTTTATATTAAAAGGTCATGTCTTGTTATAGAGCCATTATTGCCTTTCCAACTGAGACCACTGTACACATGTGACTTATCCTTCACAAGGAGGTTCTGACACATCCTTTTGACATCCATGCAGGAAGGCAGGAGCATGTTGCACTAACTCCTTTGATAGAAAGCAGCAGTGAAATGGAAGAGGGGGAAAGGAACAGTGGAAGTTCCACCTTCAATAAATTTATTCATTCTCACCAACTTATTTATAGTGGAAAAGGTAGAGTCTGATGCTTTGGTTGTAATGCTTGAGGCCTTTAAAAAAGTAGATATCCTATTGTGATGCTGACTTTCTGAGTTCTCTGGAACACAATGGGTCTGGCAGCTAAGGTTATTAGAGACAAGAAGATTGCTCCTATGAACTGTGTCTATAATATGTCTAGGTCCAGCTTACTGCACCCATGCTGTTCCTTACAGCAGCTTATATTCAGCCTGAGTTCATGCTGCCTGCAAAACCTGCCTGTCCTTGAGTCAACTTTACTGTGTAGAAAAAAATTGACAGTTGCAGTTATCTTGCTAGCAAGCTGCATAATAGCGTTAAAAACATAGATTCTGGATAGAGCCTTCCCATTCAAAGAGATTTTTGCTTTTCTGCAACTGATGTTCCCAAGACATACATTGAACCCAAATATTATTGAAGCCTATAAACAATTTTTTCATCAACAATAGAAGTTCATAAGTCTGTTGTCTCACTAGTTTCCACCTTAAATTCTGCAAAGACAATATATTCCCGGTGAGCTACTTAGATGGTAACAGACAAGCAGGACAATAAGCGGGGTCTTCCATGCTCATCCTTCAGCTCCATTCATTAACATGCTTGCTCTGCTCACTGCTACACTGATAATAGATTTTTTTTTCTTCTTTTCTTTTAACAAGAGAGGATTTGTGAATTAAACACACACAGCCCTAGCAAGGTCATACCACAGGACTCTGAACTACAGCTGCTTTTGAAAGAGAGAAACTCATTGCTACTCAGTCTGACCCTCCACTGTACCAGTTACTTACATGCACTTCTACAGAACACAGTCATTTTGAGGCCATTTCAGGAGACAAAAGAGCTGGATGACTTCAAGATTAAGTTGAAGTTTTCCAGTAGATATTTCAGCATGTGACCAAGTGTCTATTCCAAATGATTTAGCCTAAGGGTACCCTAAGGTGGAGGTTCTTTTTGTAGACCACACGAAAATAAACCTATTGGTCTTCCGAAAGAACCCTGTGCAAAACCCTGTGGGACACTGCCCAGCCAGGACATCTTGGAGGATCAGTGCTCAGATACTCTCATTCATATAATGCTGGTAGTGCTACAGATAGGCATCCTAATAATACTTTCAGTAATCTCTGACCTTACAACATATGTACCTAGAGTCTGCATCACCCATCAACATTTTTCATACATTTTGCTTTAACTGCCTCTCTGGGTTAATCCATTTTTATGTCTTCATAAATCAAACAACACAGCTCATTGCTATCATTACATTGATTTTTTTTAATTTTTTTTTATCACAGCTGCTTTGCTTGCCCTCCACCTCTGTTTCTCAGCAGATCCTCAGATGCCTTGTTAAGACTTTCAAAGCCTCACTGCATACTCCGAGAATGCATCTGTCCTGAGGCTACGAGAAAGTAACTCTGCAATAATACAATTTATGAAACTCCAAGTTCAGCATCCTTTTTTTTTTTTCCTTTTTATGCAAAGCTAAACAGGAACTAGGGCTCTTGAATTAACCTGGAAGTTTATACCTCACATCACTTATAATTGAACTGCAGCTGCTTCTCTGTACTTCACGCTGATTTATCCTTTCAGAGCTGGATCCTCACCTGCTATTTTCCCCACAGGTTAACCATTCCTGTGAGGCTGGCTGGACGTAAATCAGTGAAAACTCATCCCTTTCTTTCTAAACACAAAAAAGTGTGACTTTCTATTTCTGATTTCTTTCTTTGATTTTTATTCCCCAATCCTTTATATAGTCATTATAGATGTTAAGAAGCCTGTTTTGGAAATGATTAATGCTATTAATATTTTTTCTAATTCAATAAACCCTCTCATCTTTGAACTCCTTGCAATATTTTTGTGCTTTCTTCAGCTTTCCACTAATTCAAACATATGACAAATGTGAGTCTTCGTTTCAGTTTTCTATTATTTCTTCATGTCTGATCAAATAAATTAACAGACTTTCATTTCTTTCCCAGGAGTGATGCCCATATGTTGACGAAGGCAGCATAAAAATATTACCTGTTCAAACAGGAGGAAAAAAAAGATAAAGGCTATCTTTTACGCACTGTTCCATGCAAACCAGAGATGCTGATCCTATCCCTTTCACCTTGACAGCGCCCACTATGTGTAACGGTAAATATTGCAAGATTTGCAGAACACCCATCTGGTTTAACTCCACAGTATTATAATGTCCCTTTACAATTTCTTCATACAGTAGCAGTTATTTTAATCACACCACAGTACTTCAGTCATTGGGAAAGAATCAGCTCTCCTATCTAATGTACACTCTCCCCAGTCACATGGCACCAGTCCAGCAGAGCAGCATGCTGCTAATGCAGTTTTCTCTGTTTGGATAGTTAAAGATACATCTCCAGGCCAATTTGTACCTGTGTATTGTTGATAGACAGCGTGCCGCAGGCAAAGAGATACTGCATGCAGGAAATGGATTCTCATTTAACCGTGTTTAATTTTGTTCTCTGGATCTCCATCATAGCATCTTTCCATTTCTCTGCCCACACAAACCGCTAAAGTGAAACAAAGCTACTTCCCCCACTACAGCTCCTAAACTGATGTGTGACAATGCAATGATTGATTTGCCACTCTGAGAAAAGTGGGTCATTGTACACGTTGTACCACAGCATGCTGAACCAAGCTGTCCGTGCTGACATTGGGGTTTTACAGATTTGTTTCCAGAAGTTCAGACCTGAGGGGACCACTGTGAATATCCAGCCTGAACACTTCTGGTTTGTGATGGGAGCACTGCCATTCTAAAATTTCCCTCAGCAGCTCATAGAGATCTGGAGTCATCTGTGCTCCTCAGGACACAGTATTCTGCTTGTGTGTTTTGTATCTTACTTGCATGTTTGCTCTGAGGATGGAATACATAGAATTCCCCCAATTCCAAGACATGGAGGCAGTTTCAGATTTGTCATTTTCCAGGATAGTAAACCCTAAACTACTGTAAAAACATAATTTAAATGTAAAATGGTGTACATATCAGCTTTTGCAGAGGATTTTGAATCAGTGAGAAAAATATTGATGCAAACTTCTCTTTGAAAAAAATCCATTACTTTTATTCTTTTGTGAGATTGCAATAGTGTTTAATAACTTTTCTCATGTAATGAAACCTGTTGAGACTCACTTTAAGATTGCCTCTTATGATACCAGGGAGCCATCATTTGAAGAGGTAGGTCTCAGTACTAGAGGAGAGCCTGCCTACCTGTCTGTTGCATTAGATCAGTAAAGTTAGGAATCAATTGCTGAAAGGGGAATATTTTGCAGGTTTTTCTGGAGCAGCCAGATAAGTATCTGAGCCCAGATGTCACTGCAGAATCCAAAAGGTCAAGGCAGGTGGGGATTTGGTTTTTGGTTTTCATAGGAACAAAAAATTCAGAGAAATGTAGCCCTTGAAGTTTTATCTTTGTTTTTATGAGAGTTGAAACCAACCTCCAAACTCCACCTGTTTTGGGAAATGATTTAATGAACAATCAATTGGATAAGAACTTCCTTCAGGGCCTATAATTTTTTTGCTTTGATTTAAATAAATCCTTACGCAAGTGCCTTCTCTGCTCTTTGCACACCTCAAAGGGTGGTGCCCTCAAGGGCAGAGAACTCCTAATCAGGTCCTTAAACCCTTACACTGGTAAAATCCCTGTTGGGATAAACAGTTTTGCCTAGTAAGGACTGCACTTTTTAACTTCCAACTAATTTTTGGCAGGCACAACCTGGGCTGTGGACAGAAAGTCAAAGGAAAGCCTACGAATGCCGCCTAAATAGGAGCCCTTTGGCTGCAGTGTAATCCACTGATTTGGCACCCCGTGCTGCGTGGGGTAAACCTGGATGGACTCAAAGCCGCAGCCTCTTCCAGAAAAGTCAGAGCACAACAGTGGTAAGTACTCAAGCCCTGAGGGCTCTGCTGTAGTGATCCCTAAGCTGAGGCAGGGGGAGAGAAAATCACTGCCATTCCACTGAAGAAAATATGGCTTCTGAATCTTCCTCCTCTGCTCTCCTCCTGCTGCCCATCTCCTCCCCTCTGAAAACACCACAGATGCGGAAGGTTTGCAGGTAAGCAGGAGAGATGGTCACAGCAAATGACAGAGCCAGAGCTGAGCATAGCATGCACTGATAAACCCCTGCCAAACCCTTTCCCTTCTGAAACAGAATCCCTGTAATGGAAATAATTACCAAAGAAACAGACAAAAACTACTTCTGAATGAAATTTAAGCTTCAGCAGACCACAGCACCGCCAGGAAATGCCAAGTACAAACACCCATCCCCTCATCCTGAATTCACACCATTTTCTGTTTCTGTTTCCTGTGCAAAGTTATCAATCACTCAGAAACTGGTTGGGGGGGGTGTGTGTGCTGTGGATCAAGGTTTGGATGCAGAGTGCCTTGGGACAGCCTTCGCCTGACTCTGCAAAAATGTCAACTATCTCACTTTGGGGGGGCTCTCTGGAAATACGTAGTGTGCAATACTGGGGGAAACCCAGCATTTTTGTTAGGGAATCACTGGCAATACCCAGAACAATGCATATTAAATAAATATGTGGGGTGGGGGGTGCAGAGGGGGGCCCTCTGGCAATACCCAGTGTACTATTGGGGGGGTGGGAAATCTGTATGATTTCGTGGGGGAGCTCTAGCAATACCTAGAATTATGCACAGTACTGGGGGAAGAAAAAAAAAAGCTGTGTGGTTTTGGTGGGAATTTCTGGCAATACCCAGCACAGCATTCAGCTGTATGGTTTTGTGGGGGATCTTTGGCAATACGCAGCGTGATACAGAGCACAGAAGGGGATGGAGGAGAACTGTATCATTTCGGGGCGGGGGGCGGGGGCGGCCACGTCTGGCAATAGACGGGACGGTGCACACAGCTGGGGGACATACACGGACACCCAACCCCAAGCCCCGGCCCCCTGCGGCACACCGAGGGCGGCAGAATGACACAAGTAACTTCAAACGGGTACCGCCGGGGTAAGAGCGCAACGTCCGAGATTCCCGGCGGTGAATTAGCGCGGCTCCATCACGCACTTTCTCCCCCGCCCGGCGCTGCGCCGGCGCCCCCCTCCCCCACCACACACTCGGCAGGCGAAGGGGAGGGCGCCGCCGCCGCTCCGCGGACAGTGCGCGGGGCGCGGTGCAGCGCCGGGCAGCGGTGCGGGTGCGGGTGCGTGCACAGGAGCGACCGTGCGCGCCCCCGCCCCGCCGCCGCGGCCGCTTTAAGGGCGGCGGGGGCGCGCCGCCGGGGCGCCCGGCGCGCCGCCGCCTCGCCTCGCCGCCGCGCCGCGCTCCCTCTCCCTCTTCCCTCGCCCCGCTTTAAAGTCTCCGCCAGGATCCGGGTTCGCCCGCCACTTCCTGTACGGCAGGATGGAGCGCGCCGGGGCCCCGGCTGACCGCCGCCCGCCCGCCCGTGCGCGGAGGCGGCTCTGAGCGCCCCGTCCGCGGCATGCCGCGCGCCCCGCCGCCGCTGCCCGCCTGAGCCGCGCCGCCCCGCGCCCCGCCGCGCCCCGCCGCGCGGGGTGTCCCCGCACCCCGCCGCCGCTGTCCTCCCCCTGCCCCGCGGCTCTGGGATTTTTTTCCCCTTTGAGGAGGCGAGTAGGAGCCCCCCGCTTTCTCCCGCTGGAAGAGGGGTGCGGGGAGAAACTTATTTTCAACAAGTTTTTTTTTCCTTTTTTTTTTTCCTTTTTTTTCTTTTTTTTTTTTTTTTTTCCTCCCCTGTGCGTTAATTATTTTAGCCCCTCTCCCCTTTCGATGTGCGGCTTTGGACATGCGGAGGCTACTGCAACCGTGTTGGTGGATCTTTTTCTTGAAAATCACCAGCTCCGTGCTCCATGATGTGGTGTGCTTCCCCGGTGAGTGAGCGCGGCGGTTGGGAGGGTTCCCGGTGCCTCCGCCACACGTGTCCGCGACCCCCGTAGGGTGCCGGCGGGGCACCCCGCGAGTGCGGAGGGTGCGCCGGGGGCCGCAGGGGGCCGCTTTGCCCGGGTGGTCCCCACGTAGGTTTTCCTGCAGCACCCTCCCGGCTGCGGGCAGCGCTGCCCGCGCGTGGGGCCGTGCGCGGTGCAGAGGCTCGGCTCCGCGCTCCCGGCACGGTGCTCCCTCTCCCCGGTGCGCTGCAGCCCCCGACGGCGTGGGGCGGGCCGAGGGGGTCCTTACGCGCTGCCCTTCTTTTGCGGGGCTGCCTGGGGGCTCCCTTTGTGCCGCGGGAGTGCCGCCCGCCGCCCCGAAGGGAGCGTGACTCCGCGCTCCCATCTCTTGTTGCAGCCCCCCGTCCCCCGCCAAGAACTTAGTTTCGCGTGGGTCTGCGCCCTCCCCACCTCACTCGTGTCCGCGGTGGGTGTCTCGCCATGCCGGAGCGCTGACCTTGGCGGGGCGGGGGGAGGTGGTGCTGTTGGCGCGGGGCTGCGCGTTCGCTCCGCGCCCGGGGCTGGCTATGTGTCACCCCCCACGCGTGGGAGAGGGGCCATGGGAGCGGGGGGCACCCAGCACCGAGCTTTCCACCCCCCCTTCGCTCCCCATGGCTTATGTCTGTGCATCGCTCCTCGCCCGCCACCGAAACGCAGGGGCCGCGTATAACGGGACCGGGTGAGCGCTTGCCCCGCTCCGCGCCCGCGGTGGGACTCCGCGTCTCCCCCCCCTCACCGCGGGAGCGCCCCCGGCCCGGGGGAACTTGCAGCGCCAGCTCGGGGCTCCAGCTCCCGCTGCCCCCGCAGTACCCCGGGCCCTCCGCCAGGGGCGCTGTCGCTCCGCCGGCGCCCCCGCGGGGCCGCGCGCCCCTCCGCCGGCGCGCAGCGCGGCCCCGCCTGCTCGCAGCCCCTGTGAGCCGGCGCGTAGGCACAGCGGGCTCTTCAGTTTTTTTCTGTCGTACCCCCCGCCCCTTGCATCTGCGGCTGAAATGATTTTGCTGAAAATGGTTTAGCACTCCCGCACGCCCCGAAATGGTTCATTTCTTTACTTTTTCTTGAGCTTCCCCCTCCTGACAGCGAGGGGGCGGGGGGGCCGCGCGGAGGGGTGTGACCTAGGTGGGTGCGATGTGGGCTTTGGCCAGAACAAGCACCCCCGTGAGGCCCTTGTCCCCCGACTCCTCCTGTCCCTTCTGTGGGCTCCCGATGCAGCCTAACGCGTCGGCTGTGTCCGGGTATGCAAGTGTGAAAAGAAAAACCTAAATTCTGGAAGCTTTACAGGAACTTCCACTTCTGGGGGGGGAGGGGGGGTTCCTTTTCTTTTTTTTTTTTTTTTCTCTCTTTCTTTTTTCCTAACCCCAAACACAGAGCTCAGCAGATAGACCCATCATCCCAGTCCTTCCAGCAGCTTCCTACATGGTAAAATGATTTGAAGGCAAAAGAAAATAAGTTGGAGAGAGGGTTAATACCTCTGCAGCTCTTGAAGAAACATTTATCTTCTTTGTATTGATTTCTTCTCAATTTCAGCCCTCAGAGTGAAGCCTTTCTCTCTGCTTCTGATATATATTGTACAGTAATTACATGTAGAAGGCAGGCTCCAGAAACGCTTCAGGAAAACAAGCTGTGATGTAGGTTTAATATGACAGTATTGTATGACTTGCCGATTTAGATTAGTGATATTTGAACCAGGTAATATTTGCATTATCGTTTGAATATAAAGATGAATGCAAGCAAGGAGTAGTAGGTCTATGGACATTTGATGTGTGTAGGTAAACTCTTTAATACTAGCAGCTGTAGAACAGTGGTGTAATACTTGAGAATATTTCAAGGCTGTTCATCACTAAAGGTCTGCTTGGGAAGCAAACTGTTTTCCAGAAGGGCTTCTATGCATTTAGTTTTTGTACAGAACTACCATATTAGATCTCAGTGACTTGCTTACTCTTATATGCCTTCTTCTGAAAAGCAGCATTTGTGTGTGTGCGTGTGTGCAGGGGGGTGGTAAGTGAAACATCGTGATAAACAGGGATGCTCCAGACTCTGATCTGGTACATCAGATATGCCCGAGGCAGGAAAGCTGCAGGGAGGATCTCAGTGGACTATAACAGGACATCGGTGCTGACAACATCCAATGGCAAATCATTGGAATTTGTGTTGGCGGGGAATCCCGGCCAGATATTAACCATTTAGTATCTACCACAAATGTTTCAGTACCTTTTCATAATGTTTTCTAGAGAGGATTAGAGAATTACGGTGTGTTTTATTTATTTTATGTGTTAATTTACAAGCATCTTTCTTCCCTCTGCTTGATATCTAGCTTTCTAAATGAAAAAGAGGTCACTGTTTATTTTCTCTCCTGTAAATCACTTTACTTGGTGAAGAAACACAAGGACTGTTTTTTCTTTGTTCAGCAACCACAAATGAACCATGTAGAAAATAAGTCTTTGCAGTGTTCCTTTGTTATGGTGATTGTAATAGGTTTTCACTGTTTAAGTAGGTATTTTTGTTGCTATTCCTTTGGTTGCAATAAGAGGAAGGAGTCATTCTTACACAAAAAATATGTGGGTAAGGTTTTGCTCTTTCTGAAGTGTTTAGTGCATTTCTCTGTGGGCATGTCACTGGTAATTGCATTGCTTAATAAATCAAACTAAGACAAGGTAAGAGAGGTTGTTTCCATGGGGTCTGTTTGCTCATTAATCTGAATTCACAGTACCAAAAATCAGTAAGGCATATTAACATTACAGTGATATTCTTGCTGCATAATTGCTCATGGCTTTGCCAAGAGAGGATAAATATTTTTTTTGTAAAGGAAAAAGTACACATTTTTGCTGTTCTTAGCTGTGACAATCCTGTCGTCTAAGGAGTGACAATCGTTAGCATTCTCTTAGGCTAGAGGCAGGAATGAAAGTAATTTTCTTGAGTGTAGATTAGCTTTTTGGTAATGGATCAAATTGTTGCTGACCTGGTAACTGCCTGTAAATGGGTTTTGGATTTTGAGTCTTCATAGTTCAGAACTGAGAGTTAATTTTGCATGTAACTGTCTTCTGCTTGGAAGAAAAAATATACTAGGAGCTTTTCCCTATGAACTAATCAAATGCTACTTCAGATATTTTTAAAGTTACAGAGAATATTGGCTTTCTTTATTAAAGATTTTTCAAAGGAAGGTGTGTTGTGCACGTAGAGAAATACGGAATGTACAGGAGAGGGCCCTCCAAGACTTTATTTAGTCCTGTGGCTTTTATGAAGATGACACTTCTTACATTTTAATTATCCCTTATTTTCAGTGCCTTTTGGAAAATATGCTTTATGTTACGGGAAGTTGCTAATGGAGTCCTTGCAGATAAAGAATGTAAAGTCAGCCTTCCCAGGCTGTAAGAGCTGAGCTTGCTGGTATGCTTCTCGGGGGGGAAACCCCAGGGAGAGCTTTGCTGTCTGTTAGCAGGTTTACGGGAGCTCATTTGTGGTTAACAGAGCTTGGACACAGCTTTCAAAAGTCTTCAAATAGTCATGGGAGCTGCCTGCACTAGCAGCCAGAGTAAGAGGCTTCCTAAGTTGGGGAAGGAGGAAGAGGCATCACAGAAAGAAGGGTTTTCAGTATATTCAAAAAAGGAAGGAACACAGTTTGAGGGCAACTGGAATTCCCTTGGCCATATTGGGGTGTTTTGCAACAAAGCCTGTATTCAGACTGGGGACCTTGCTCTGCCTCAGAGTGAGGATTTTTGCCTGTGTGAATGAGTTAGAATATCTAGAAATTGGGGATGAAAGGGTTTTTGATCCTTTTAAAAAAATGGATGTGTTGGTCAGAGCAGTGAGGAACTTCTGTGAGTCTAGTCCAGAGGTGTCGTGTTGTTCACCTGTCCCTTGTCTGCACTGGGAACCCCTGCTGAACAAATAAATCGTGCTTGGGATCATAAAAAACACCAAACCCCACCTATTGATTTCGGTAGGATGATGGTTTCACTCGCAGTTTCTAGGTCTATGCAGGGATGAGTGTTGTCTTGAAGTTATCTATGTGCACTCAGTTAAAGCTGTACTGTTATCAAGTTGTGGGAGTTTAATAATTGGGGTTTCTTTCCAATTACAGAAAAGACAGATAACAGTGAGGACTCTATCCATCTTATGATCAGTGCTTAAGGACTACCATACTTAGTTTTCTGAAATAAAATGTTATTAACGTGGACTCTAATTTCAGTGTTCAAGTTTCATGGTTAAATTAAAGAAATGACTTCAAACTATTAATCTCAACTGTTCTTGGAAGAAATGCTAATGATTTGGTTGCTGCTTTTTAGCAGCCAAATGAACACGTGGCATGATGTGCTCTGAAGCCTGAGGGTACAGTTATAACACTGTACTTTAACTAATATATAACTTTAATCTGAGGAATTATGAAAAAATGAGACTAATTTCTGTTTGCCTAAGTTACTGTACTTCCATTTTTAAAGATCAGATTTGCTCCTGTGTGTTGATAAAATTGTAATTATTTATATTTACATGCCATGCTACTTAAAGCTTGATGCTAAACAACCATTTTTAAGTGTTTTAGGAAGTGGAATCTCATCAGACAAATGTTCTTAAAAGACATGGAGTTATCTGAGGATGTAGATGTGCACCAAATGGGCTAACTTATGGTTGTATATCCCTTCTGGGAGACTGCTTGCTGCTTTAGGTGCCTAAAATATCTTTACAAATTTTGCCCTTCTTTATGAGGTTAACTCCTATCTATGTTTCTTCCAAGTGGAAATTGTGGACCTGCGTCTTCTTGGACCAAGTTGGTGGGAATGTGACTTCATCAATTGCCAGAGTTACTCGCAGGAAGAACTGGACTTGTCAGTTTTGTAGAGACATGCAGGGGTTGGAAGCGATGCAGAGAAGGAAGATATAAATTAATGCACACTTTCATACAAAGCAGAGGAACCTGGGGCATGGCCAACTGGAGGTGTCCAGTAACGTATGATGAAAGCAACTAGTTTTTACATTTGTGTGTCAATAAACCTTTAGAGGAAAAAAAAAATCACAGGAAGATGATCCTTGGTTGCTGTTAATTTCTCCGTTACTCAGTATCTTGTGCTAGTGTTGCTGATCATGTTATGCATGTTGTAGGCTATAGATACCCATCCATATTACTTGCTCTAGGGCAAGTCAAACTGGCTTCTTTCTTTTAATGCTGCTAACATGTGATACAGCTCTCCAAAGTGATCTTGTTCCACTTCAGTGAGGACAGGTGTACTCTTGGATGAATCGGGGGCTACACTGGTCATATCTTCAAATGCTTCCTTTCAATGTACAGTCATCTTGAGGCACAGTTGCCAGGACACAGAGCATTCCTGGTTTATGTCTTGAGCTGCCCCATATTTGTAGCCTAAGCAGAGACTCTTCCTACGCAGAAAGCAAGCAGATGAATGAGGGTGCAGGTTGCAAGCACAGCAGTGAAGACACTGTGATACTCCATGGGTATTGCTGTTCTTGTTTCATTTTTCCTTTTCTCTGACTGCTAGCAGTGTTAATGGGAAGCTGACGAAAACAGTGGTGGTGAATAAGCTTTGCCAGCTGACTGGAGGAGGAGGGAGGACATAGGGCAGTAAGGAAACTAAGTTCGTGCAATCACTGTAAGGTAACATTTTTATTACACCGAATGGCCTCACCTTATGGCAATTTGAATTAGTTTTCAAGTGAACTATGGTTGAAGTAAAATCAGATAGTACATGGCCTTTTTATTTAATGTGGTTTTATTATGCATCTCTAAGTTTGCTTGGGAGTTGAAGTACTAGCGTTCTTAATTATCAAGTCATTTGAATAATGATGAACACTTTTCTAGAACTTAAAGCTTGACCGCATCACGCACCTGCCAGCAGTACTGACACAGAAAATCTCAACTGATGTGGGTGTTGCAGTTCTCTATGCATAAATCCTGCAGTGATGCCTGAATGTGTTTATCCTATGCCAGTGCCTGCTTTGAGGGACTTTGCATTCATAGCGTGAAGGCCTTTCTAAAGAAAATCTAGGTGTTTTGAGACTTGGATGCTTAGCTTACGAAAGCTGCTTTGAAAAAAAAATCCTTTTCTCTGCTTGCAGATACGTAATGAATGAGACCTTGAGCCCTGAAAAGCTGCACTGATATTTAGGAGCAAAATATGGGATGTTATTTGGTCTTGTGGCAGCTGTTTTGTTCTGGTTTTTTGTTTGTGTGTGTTGTGTTTTTGGGGTGTTTTTTTTTTTTTTTTGAAATAAAAAGTGCCTGTCTCTCTGACAGAGTGCTGTTTAAGTTCTTCTGTTGGGTGTCTGTTTATTCTGCTGACAGTAAAGGAAAGCTATCTGATAGCTCCTTGCAGGCAAAGCAACAGTTGTTCAGTTTTCCCACACTTCACTCTTTCCATCTTCTGTCTTTGCAGGAGACCTGTAAGAGACATATCAAATGCTATAATACATGCTTTAATCAAAGCAGTGCCTTACCCTTTCCTTACTCCTAGAAAAGAATCTACAATTTGGATTATCATTTTTTTAGCAGCCTGAAGTCTTAGACCTGGAGTTCTTTGGTCAGTTTGTCAGACTGGTTGAAAAGCATGTTAGTTGTCCCAGAGTGGAAGAGGGCTTCACCGTAACAAGTGCTGAACGCTGAATAAGCAGGATATGAAGATAGAATCGTTTGTGCCAATGCATTAGGTAGGCCATTTTTCTACAGCAGCAGTAAATAGAAACAGGTCTGTCCTGACCCTTGCTGATCCTAAACAGTAAGCAAGTTACTTTCTTTGGGCCTCATTCCATTTCTTTGAAATAAGGATGCCTGTGAAGTAACCCTTGCACCACTGAGGACCGGTGCTTGCCATTTTATCAGTTGGGTGTGCTTAGAAATGCTCTTTTTATATTTTTCTCCCCTACTCTCCCTTTCTGGATTTTAAAATAACTTATTTTACATCTTAACAGGTAGTGAAGTTAGTGATATACATCTCAATAAATTTAAGTCTTGGCTAAGAGGGTTGTTTTAGAGAAAGCTTAGGAATTTGTTTTTTTTAATGGATGTTTGTTTATATAAGCCTCAACATGAAACTGTTGCAGTTTCCTGGGTGTGGGGGAGGGCAGATGGATACAAGTTCAGACAACAAAGATGACTAGTAGCTTTCAAATAATTAAGTACAGATGAATGTTACTATCACATGTGAGTTTAAGGATTAAATTTTCAATACGTTTTCACTGGTATTTAGATTCCTAAGGTGCTTTAAGAGTTCTGGAGATGATGGTATAGATTTGCTGCAGTCAAAATAGAAATGAGGGTTTGCGCAGCATGACTGTCTTTTAAACATTGCATCCATTTAGTAGATAGGCAGAGAGAACCAACTATTTTTTTCTTGTTGGCCTCCATGCTACTTGTAACTAGCTTACTTATTATTCTTATAGTGCAGTAGGTTGTGTATTTTGTATTTAAATCCTTGCTTAAAATATAACAAAAATTTGCCTGTTGACAGCAGTTGCATCATATTTTAATTGGTGAGCATTGCTAATAGAGTGTTCAGGTTCTAAAATTAGTTGTTTGTTTTTCCTTCTTTGCCCAAGGGTTTTGCATCAGATTATATGCCTTCTGTATAACTGTTTGTGTTCCAAAGCAACACCTTTGTGCAGTTTTAGCTATTTAAGTAAGTGTTAAAAGTATGGGCTCCATGACAGCAGTTTCAGAAACTGTGACTTTTTAAATTGTTTCTTACAGCGTTGTTTATGCACTGTAAAGTGCTTCTCTTTTGTTTACTGTGAATTAATTCATAGTTATCTTTGTAGACCTAGGGCACAAAATGTGCAAGTTTATTATGTTTTATCTTGGTATAATGGCAGGTCCTCAGCTGCTGCAAATTGTCATAGCACAATTGATGCTACTGTTTCTGTGGCAGCTTTCATCAGGTGAGGATTTGTACCATAACAGTCATCATGACATTATCCTGAAAAACGGGTGTGTGTGGCTTCCCCCCCCGCCCAGTATTTCCATGGGCTGGCTTTGTCAAAGCTGCACAGTTTTGATGCTGTCTTCATGCTTCTTGGAGGGTTTTTCTTTTATTGTGTGGTGAAATGCAAAACCTCTTCTTTGTATGATTCTGCTTGCTGTGGAAGAGATGTGACCAGTCCTTCCATGAAAATTCAGACCTTTTGGAGGATGCTTGTTGTGCATATCAATCCTCAGGATTGTTCTGTTGTGTTGTACCTAGTTTTTTGACCAAAGCTGTGGCTGTTGCAAAGGTGTTCGTGAGGTTTTCTGTCAACAGCTATCAGTTGTTTTTTTTTTTAAAATAACTTGTTTGATCCATCGTGAAGTGATACCCAAACTTCTTTTCCTTGAATGAAGTAGTTGAAGTAAATAGGCCACCAAAAATGTGGTTGTTTGAATTACTTATTGTAGCTGTGAAGGTCAAACTGCAAATATATAGCCACTTTAACAACTGTCTTGTATCTGTTTCACTTTTCTCTACTAGCTTAAAGAGCCCTCTGATATTTTGTTACCATGAAAGTACTTACACATTACAATAAAACCATGTCACAATGTCCTGATTAACCTAGTGACCCGAACTCCACAAGGCCTTTTCTAGCAGGTTTTATCTAGTCCTTGAATAATTTTTGTAGCAAACGTTTTTGCCTTTTTCTCCATTTTTTAAAACTTATTTTTAGAAAGGTGCACGCCAGAACTGAAAACTGGTTTTACACATACCATATGCGCATGATGATATGGCCCTTTCTGTTTGTCCAAGGATTTTCAGTGACCTATTTTTCTGCCACAGCAAGAAAGCTCATGTTGATTGTTTGCCTAGTTTGACTTCTAGATCATTATTTGAGTCAGTGCTGAACAAAATAGTCTGCAGTTCAGTGGCTGTGGCCTGGATCACTAATTCTTGGAGGTTTTAACTTTATAATGGCAATTTTAGTATTAGAAAGGTAGGCCTCTTTGACTTAAGTCCTCTGCAACCTTAGTGTCTTAGATGCATCATTTGTTCTGATTTTGTTAGTTTCCCAACAGAACAGTTTTTAACGGAGTAGCAGTCAGTGCATCCATAATAGTCCTGGTGCCTGTTGTGGAGTTATCTAGGATGGGTGTCTTGGGGTTTGATTTCCATTAAGCATTGTAATACTGAAAGCTTCATGCAGGTCCAGAACATGACTGTGACCTGGTGAGAGTTACCACCCTTGTGTGGTAACAACAGTGATGTGGATAACAGTTGAGCTTCATCAGAAACTTGGAGTCGGGGTTAGGATTTGCATGTAACCCCGAGGAGGCAATGGTTTTCTTAGGAATGTGTTTTTATTCCCCATCTGTTTGCTCACCCTGTTACCATTACTCATATTGCTGGTTTTGGTAGGCAGTGTTTACTGTAGTGTCCTTATTTTCTTCCGCTGCTGGATGCAGGTGGGTGTGCCACTGGGTAATAAACTATCTGAAAGAATTTAGATCTGCTCTGTTACTGTGGCCCTGTTTCCATTAGGGTGGCCTCGCTTGGATAGTTTTAGCTTTGCACCTTGATGGTGTTTGTTTTGGGCAAGCATGTACCATGCAACAAATGAGGAAAAAACATCCCTTCTGCCCCAGCTAATATATATATATATATATATATATATATATATAAAATAAAAGACCTGTCTGGTAAGAGGCTGGTGTCTGTGAAGATGGAGAGACCCTTATGATTAAAGTAGAGAGGGAGTCCAATCTTCCAAATATGACATCCTTCACCAAAAACCTCTGAGAAGTCCTGATCCATACCTATCAGCTAATATTGGATCAGGTTCTGGCATGCTGAAAGGATCATAAAATTAATTGTGCTTGATCGATACTGGTGGTACTTGTGTGCTTGTCAGGAGAACAGGGCGCAGTATGAGCCAGGCAGGCCCTGGCAGTGCATGCTGCCTGGAGAGCAGAGAGCACTGACCAGGCAGTCTGCCAGGAAGGTTTTAACTAGCCTTTAAAATGATGGACTAGATGGCCATCACCAAAAGTCCCTTCCAGCATTGTTCTGTGCTGCACATACTCTTACTGTGCACCCTGCTTGCCCTGGAGAAGTAAAGCGTATCTGCAGCTGCTGCAGCCTATGAGAGAACCGTGGTCAGAGAACCTCTGCTGTGCATGGACGGGGAGTGTGATGCCCAATGTTATTACTTGCTAGAGCGTGAAGCCTGCAAGTAATGCTAATACAAATGTATTTCAATTTGTAACCTGGCCTTCTGTATCAAGATTGGACTACTTCTATTCTGTTGCACGTGTGCATCACTTGGGGAAACATGCTGATAGTACTTAACATTTAATTGCTTCTCTTGATTTTATTTGTAAATTAGAATCTAGAGGATCTGTAAGAAAAAACAGTAGAGCTTAATTGGACAACATTTTAGAGTAACTCAAAAAAAAAAGACATGTAGCTTTCCAGCTTTTGGAGCTGAGACAAATGCAAACTTACTTATTGATCCATCTATATGATATCATATTTTAACTACTGTCTAAACTGGAGGTCATATCTATACTAGATTGCTTAAGAATCTGTCTATCTTATCACATCTTGTACTCATTTATAGTTGTTTCCATTTCTGGCTTTGCTAGAGAGACAGCTAGTGTTTCAACCTAAATTAAAATCAATAAGAAGCAATTTTGTTTGTTTTTTAACTACTAGAGCAGGCTTTTTTTGGTGGGTTTTTTTTTGTAAACCTCTGCATGTTCAAGTTGGTCACTTGATTCTTTCCGGCATGATAATTGCCAGACCTCGTTAATTCCTAATTTTTGCATATGTAGGAAGGGGTTTGCATTCCAGTGTACCTAACAAAATGTCAAATGTGATTTAAAAATAAAAATTTATTTTAAATCATCACTGAGAAATAAATGCGGTAAAGA
This sequence comes from Falco rusticolus, assembly GCF_015220075.1. Taxonomy (NCBI): domain Eukaryota; kingdom Metazoa; phylum Chordata; class Aves; order Falconiformes; family Falconidae; genus Falco; species Falco rusticolus. The sequence goes on from NC_051190.1 coordinate 15,039,949, forward strand.
ATACTTGGCAGTTAGAAGTAGTTAAAAAACATCTTGAGGGGAAGCATACGCCTGGGGGCTGTGGTAAATGCAGTTGACCCAGGAGTCCTGCTCTGGCAGGGTAGCACAGGCTTCCCCTGGCACATTTGGGCTATGTCCTGCAGGGATGATTTCCAGTGGAAAAAGCAGAGTCTAGGTCTCTGTGCCTTCAGTCCTTGGCTTGGATATTTCTGCATCACACCAATTCACGTAGGAAGCTGTTGTCATGTTGTCAGCTGGCTTTTACCATACAGCCAGCAGATTGCCAGCAATAACAATTAACCTGGGTCAAATTCAGTGTGGAGTTCCAACGGAAGCAATGTTGGTATTTCCTAGAAAAGGCAGTGGTGAACCATAACATAATATCAGAGTAAATATTTGAAGGTAATGCTCTGATGAAGTGTCCAAAATAGGATGTGTTGCTGCTCTGGCGAGTTGATTACAGGGTGCACGAAATCGTCCTCTTTAACTTGCAGTACAGGCCGCCCAAATGCACACAGGTGGACATATTGCTGTGTAATGGTTGCTTTCTATGTTGATAAAGTTTATGAAGGTTCAGTTTTCACTGGCAAAGCTTCTTGTCACTGACGTAGGTATCCAGTTGGAAGAAATAGTTTGTGTCTTAAACAGCATTTCCAGAACAGGTGGGCCAACTGCTGTGGTCAATAATCTGGCTCTTGCATAGAAGCTTTTGGTAAGGTGTTTACTCTGCCTCTTCTGGGTGAAGTTCAGCACCTAGCAACGTTGGGCCAGTGTCTATATAAACATTTATCATCTTCTGCATCTTGTTTTAAATTGTACAAGGTGAAACTTGAGTCCCTGGGAAAATGAATACCAATATTTTGATCAGGTGGTTCTTTCAGTTGCTGTGATCTTGCCCAGTGCTTCTCACGCTTTCAGAAATGTTTTAAGAATTCCTGGAATTCTTAATTCCAAATCCAAGAACTTTTTGAATGGTCTAAATCACTTCCTGTTTAACTTTCTTTTGAAGTTCCTAAGTATTATGAGCTACCTGTTACTTTAGTCTCTTTGGTTCAGTTTTCTCTCACCTTTTCTTCTGCTTCCACTTGCTTTGATTCAGATACGTTAATGAATCAAGGAAGAGGGCAAACCAAGGGCAAAAAGAAGCAGAACTGGCTACTCTGGTAATCAAAGCAAGAGTCTGTTCCCTTAAGTAAACTGCTAAAGCAGTGTTTTGTAGGAACAAAACATAATTAGTAACTAGATGACACTGAAGAGCACATTTCCTTCATCCTTGAAGGCAAGTTGAGTTGCGTGTGAATTTCTTAAATTTGATGTCAAACCAGCAAACCATTCATTTTTTAACTAATCACTTAAAACCACACCAAAATTTATGTGCCAAGAAGCCAGCTGTGTTTAAAAATACATGAGCAAACCTGGTACACAGTGATCCAGGAACGTGAAGTAAAAGTGACTTGTCTACGTGCTAGTAACACCTATTGTGAGTGAATCCCAAGCCATAGTTCAATGCAAGGAGTGATACATTACAGCACAAACAGATTCTTTGTCAAAAAGGTGATTAATACTTCATGTCAAACACTATCTGCATGTACTGCTTTCTCTATTTCGTGTTATTAAGCAGTGTGACCTTTTCTCTTTCAACAATTAGCTTTCAAGGTGAAAACCAACTTAGGAAGAAAATTAACTTTTTTTTTTTTCATTGGATCTGAGGAGTCTTACAGTTTTGCAGTAGTCTTGATTATACCTTCACACTTCATGGTTTTGATTGCTGTCTTGATCAATGACTCTCCATTTCTGCAGTTTGAGATTGCATTCCCCTATTTGCTTCTGTATTTAGGAGATATCATAGGGTGTTCTGGGTGCAGACTGTGTCTGTAGATGAGGCTTGTAAGATGCATGCTGTCAATGGGTAACAACTTTAGCTTGTCTCATTTGCTTTCTATTAGGAACAAGTTCACTTGCTAAATAATTCTGTTCTGATCTTCAGTTTTTAATTTACCTGACAGCGTGCTTTCTGTTGAACTGAGACTATGAACACTCACTGTAATCAAGTGCTCTTTATTTGCAAACCCAGATGTTTCTAAACGGCAGACACTGAGTATGAGAGATGGCTTACAATTTGGTTTGCCTTTCTGCTTCAATTTGTGAAACAGAAGCCATCCTGGAGTTTGCTACATTTGGTTGCAATTCTTGGAAACAAGGTTGAAGCACATGGGCCTTGCAAAGAATATTCTTTCTTGATGAGCTGGAAATAAAAGACGTGGGTTTGGTGAACACCATTTCTGTTATCACTGACTGTCTGGGCCGTACAATACTGAGCGAAATAAAGGATCAAAGCCAGTAGCACCGTAATGTCTGCCCTGGAAAGCTGATGAATTGTTCAGTGCTTCCCTTGGTGCCTTTCAGTGACTTCTGCTGTGATCAATACAAGCGGCATGAACAGAAATTGGACCCTTCTGCTAGCTCTCATGCTTGCAAGTAAAGTGGAGAAAGCTTGATTTGTTTTGCTGCTTAAGCCCTTGCTGTCCTCACACATATGCTATATGAGAGGCCTGCTTACCTGTTTGCATTCTATTATGTGGCTCTGCTGTCCTGCCTTCCAGGATGACACTTCAGTGGTGCCAAGCTGGATGTGAAGGAGCTAATGCTGTGATTTTGGATATATATATTAAAACAAACCAAAAAACCCCCAAACAAAAAAAAAAAACCCAGCACCAAACTCCAGAGAACTTTCAGCTGGACTGTAAGGATAATACAGTGCTAGTGTCTTTAATACTTGCAGTCTCTCAGAAAGACCTTAGACTTAAGGTCTACTGTCCATTATTCAGAATTACCAATACCTTTAGAAAGCTGCTTTGCCATTCCTTTACCCTTTCATCTAGACTATTTTCCGCTGATGAATTGTTCCGATGGTCACTGGCCATTGTAGTTGTTCTTGTAGTTTTTGCCACGTGGGCTCCTGAGCCGTTGTTCTTGTTGCAAAACCAAAATCCAGCAACAGGTGCAGTGCTGCCTTCCTGAGCATGGTGTTGTCTTTGCTGTAGGTGTTTGCCTGTCGTCTGCATGAATGCTCCCACTTGGACTGGGGGCTCCTTTCTTTGCCCCATGCCTCTCCTGGTGTAGCTGGGCCTTTACGCTTATGCAGTGTTTGCTAGCCAGGCCTTTTGCGGGCTTCAAGCAGGAATTGTCAGTGCCTGAATGCATAAGCTGAGGCTACCTGTGTCGTTCATCCCCTTGCTGCTGAGCGGTTGGACCAGTCTTCCTGATATCGGGACCTGACTTCTAAGATGTTTATCTCGCCCGAACTGGTAAGGAGGATGCTCTGATGGTCTTGGATCAGTCTTCTGCTCTGTCTGGTCTGTTGCGTGCTTCTGAGGTGCTATTTTGCATTGAGGTTGATATATATATATATATGTATGAATACTACTGCTTTTAAAAGCTGGCATAATAATAATTAAGCTTAGGAATGATACACCTGAATAGGTTTCTTCCATTAGTAAAGCAGTTAATAGGTGGATTAGAACGAACATTCAGCAGATGTTGTAGTAGCAGAGTAGAACTGACTTCACATTGGGGATTCATAATGTGTGTCTGTATCCATGCTTATAGACAAAATGGTGAGATGAGATTTTTTTGAAGAATAGTCTTGCCCAAAGAACAGATGAGGCTACTTTATAGGGCAGGAAACTTCTTTGTTAGGTGATACTGAAGTCAGATGGCCTTGTGATTCCTTTAGCTGAAGTATTTTTAGCGAAAGGTTTTTTGTTTTTTTTTTTTTTCTTGTAAACTTTGAAGCCAGATTTGTATGTATGCATACAAAAACTGATAGCACCTGTTAATTTTGCACCAGAGCTGAAGTGGTACAGACAAAGGCTCTATTACATAGTAACAGGTAATTAGTTATACAGGACTATTGGTTCTGGTCTGAAGGAAGCCCTCCCTGTTCAGTTCAGTGGAGATTTCCACCTTAAGTGTGATAGGGCAATGTCAGATGCGATCTGACTAGTGAGTGATTTATTGCAATGTTGACAAGAAAAAACTCTACTAAAGGAAATGTTGATAGAGGACAATGATACTTCATTGCAGTTTCTTCCCTGAAAAGCTACAGTGGCATTGATGTTTTACTGTTTACATGTTGCTTCATCAGCTTGGGCAGTTTGTCATGGAGGGGAACTTGTTTTCAAGCACTAATGCCTATAGACACACTTTTTTCAATGAGGAAAACCAGTGAAGAAGCAAGCTATTTGTACAGTCATGTTCGTGGTCAGATTGCTCCCTTTTCCTGTCTATGCTCCATTTTACCAATTATATATTTTCTTTAGTGTTTCGGGGAAAAGACTGGAAAAGCAATAGAAACAGCATCAACAGTCTGTGTAAAATACATATTAGTGTTCTAAAAATAATTTTAATTTTAGCATGTATTTTAACAAACTTCAGCTATGTGTTTCTTTGTCACTTTTTCCCAAGTTCAGCTGTTTGCCCTTCCATGCTGGGAGTGTTTGTGAAACCCATAATTCTCACAGTGCAACACATGAGAGTTTTGCAAGTGACAGTTATAAGGAAATTCCATGGTAAATTATACTAAATCACAGGTAATTTGCCCAAGGCATAAAATAATTGAAGGGATCTGATGATAATTCTGAGGAAAAAAACCCAGCCTGATTCTGGGGGACTGTGTGTTGTAGATTCTTAAACTTGATAGTTTCTTGTATACTCGTTTGAATCTTACTTTGAAGAAACTTAGGCCTTTAAGAGCTATAGGGTGTGTTGTCCCTGAAGACCTCAATGTCTTCTGATGTTCTAGTATCGTTAAGAAGGACACCAATGGACTGGGCTGTAGCTATTTTTAAAATGATGAAGCTGGACAAACATGCTAAAAATACCTTCTTAAGTTGGCTTGTGTGTAACCAGCACTTTTCAGATGACAGTCTGCATTTTCATCACTTCCAGGATGTTGAACCAGGTTGAATCACTCTAGCTTTTGTTACTGGAGTTGGATCCAACAGCTACAGAAAAGCAGAATCTGATGTGTAGTCTTCCTTGCGATGAAGGCCAGTGTGAACACATCGTACCTGTGCCTGGCAAACTCTTTGTTCTCCTTAGACCAAAGTCACTCCAAATTGAGAAGCATTTACATTTAATTAGATTGGAAGAATTTGGACCATATTCATCATAGTATACCCGTACACACAATCTGTCCTGGCTCTTTATTAAAACGTTGCAGTGGAAGGAGACACTAAGGAAAACATCCAGTTGTTTCCTTGTGTTCAGTGACATGGATTGTTTTGGTCAGAGAAACATTGTGAGATTCCTCATTGCATTCTCCCAGCTATGTGAACGTGGCTTGAAGGTTCTGGTTTGGTTAGTGTGGGAGCTTGGATAACTGAAGATGTATGTTTGGATGAGAAGCTCTGAGGAGGTGGCTGTGGTTTTGCCCTCCTAGACTCTGGCTCAGCAGGGTGCTGGCAAAGTTATTGATGGTGCTTTCAAGACTTGCTGTACAAGGACAGCAGTTGCATGCCCAGGCATATGGAGTCAAGGCTGACTGAACCAGCTTGCCAAAGCCAGGATGGCTTTTCTTGCTGTTGTGGCAAAGGAAAAGATGAACTCTTGTGCTGCAGTTCGTTGGGCTCAGCTGAATTTAGGTATCATATGGCAAGACTTCCTCCTGCTTTAATCCCTATGGAGACAAAAAGCGAGAGAGCAGCCAGGATATTGTGGAGCTCTGTGTATCTTGGGAGAGAGGAGCACCTTTCTGGTGGGGAATTCAGGATCTTGCTGCATTGCCAATCCCATCAGTGAATTTAGGCTGCCAGAAAGCCTTCTTGACCTGGGAGTTATACATCCAGATAGCAGCCTAGCTGGTTTCTCCCTTTGGGAATGAAGAGAGGGGGAAGTGTATGTTGCACAGCAATAGTTTGATCTGAGTGGATCCAAGATGCTTGTAAGGACTCTGTGGTATCTATGTGGGCACTGTTTATCAGGTTAGGAGACGTTTTTAGGGGCCCTAATGTCTGCTAGGACTGAGTATAAGTACCTTGACAACGAGGAAGACATGGTGTACATTCTCCAGATAAATTTTTTTCCTTTAATGACTTGAATACCTTTTGGATGCATCTGTATATCAGACCTTTCCTCAGTGTTATCTGAATTCCTCTGACCTAGAGGACATTACAGCTACACTTTCACCCTTTGGGCTTCTGTAAGGCTGGCTACAGCATAAATCTGGTTTTCTGTTGAGCTTCATAATCATGAAGTCGGCATTGATACTGAGCTGGTAGACTTTTTCAGAGGATAAATAGCAGTAGTCTTTGCATTTCTCTTTAATCAGATAGCCTCTCATCTGAGAGAGGCTAGGAGCTGCTAAACTGATGTGCAGTGGCTGAGACAGATAAAAAATGATACATACATCCACTAATTACTGAATAGTTTCTGAAAAAGAAATTATTTTTGGTGTGTAAAATAAATTGTCTCTGGGTGATGGCATTGATATGCTGTTGATCATGCAACAACCATCTTTGCAAGCCTGAGTTTTCTTTTAAAAAGGCATGATTGTCTGTTAAATATTTGGGCATTCATACTCCCCCTGGGTTGATCAACTATTTGAAATGAATTATCTCACAGTCCTGTGACAATTAGAGTGGCATGCTCAGGTGAAAGGGTTTGTCTGTTTCATAGATTGTAGAGATACGCTCAGTGAAAATGAACATCCTCCCAAGGTTAAATTATCTATTTAAAGCTCCTCCAATTACAACGTTGGATAGAAGGATTATTATTTTTTTTTAATGTGGATAAGAGTTAGCAGAGGACAAATGACATAATTGGAGGGGGAGAGAGAGACTTCATACGTGCTTGCATCTAAAAGAGTGAGAGGGGTAAGGAGAAGATGGTGCCAGAGAACTGTCTTCATAGTCCTTTCTGGTTGCCATAATCTCAAGCAGTCTTTGCAGGTCAGGAGAGTTAGTACTTGTGTAAAAGCTTCCTGCAACTTCTCCCTGGTGTGCGATGTGGCACTTGATGCCATCTGGCCTTTTTGTAAGAGAAAGTAAAAAAAAAAAAAACCTGACCCTTATATTGGGCTGTATAAATAGCCTGCTTTTTGCTCTTACATAGCACAGAAGAACTAATAGCTGGTGAGTTGAACTGACATATTCCTTTGTGCACAAGTTACAGCAACTTAAATGAAAATTACACTCCTAGCAAGAGAATGGACCTCTGTTTAAATTAGATAAGGAGATTATGACAGGAAAAGATCATTGAATAAAGGGGTTTTTAAAGTAGCCAGTGAAATAAATGTATGACTTCAAACTTTGTCTTGCCAGAATTTATTAATAAAACACAGTGAGGTTTTTGGAATACAAGGAAGATCCTTTCCTTTGAAGGTTACAGTGTAATTTGTGTAATTGTGTTTGTATAATTTGACTTCAAGATATGTCCTTGTAATTTGGTAAACTGCAGATCTTGTGCCAATCTATTGCATTTTTCTTGTGCCTCATATTGATGGACCTAATTGCCTCATAAGTATATACTCAGTTTAAAGCCATTGCACTGCCCTCTGGACCTTGAGAAATTCGCCTTCCAGTCTGTAATGATAATCTCTGTATGGATCTTGTCTGTGAAGCAGCTGGCCATCTTTGCTTGCTTCCTTACTAAGTATACATAGATAATTGCTGTTCTGGATAACCTCGTTTTGCTATTGTATAGCTGAAGAAAACACTGTATGACACCTACATTTTTCCCAGCTGCAGGATGCCCTTTTTTGGCAGGGAAGCTAGAACACAGCAATCGCAGGTGTCGTCTTGTCAGGAACTGGCTGATACTCACTGAGAAAATCCCCTAGAATTGTATGTGCACAGCACTGTTTCAGCTGGTCCTTCACTGAAAGTGTTTCCTGATGGAATGGGATAGAAAAGTGGCTGTGGGCAAGGCAGCGACCAGTGTTGGTAGGGTGTGTATGTATTTCTGAATATTTATTCTAATGACACTCTCGTATTAAATGGGCTTCATGCTCTTGCGCTTTCTCAGTACAAAACAGGTGCTGAAACATCCAGACAGGCTTGGAAAAAAGTTACCATTTCAGTGCTATCTTGTTGCTGAGGTCCTTTGAAGTCAACAGAAAATGTGGGCAAACAATTTGTGTTCTGAGGCATTAATACTATGAGTTGTTTGCTCACCCTAAGAATCTGCAGTGAGATTGCTCTTGGCTGCTGGAGCAGGGAGAAATTGTAAATACGGGATGAAAACGCTCGAAACTTTCCTCAAAATGCTGCAGAAGGAGGTAAAAAAAAAAAAATGGGTAAGAGGTGTCCATGGAAGGGTTGAGGGCAGACAATCATGCTGAGGAGTTGAGTCACTGGAACTCGAGGTGTAGATAAAGCTGATTTAAAGATGGAGTTTGATTGTGTTGCAGTAATTTCTCTGTTGCCTTTATGTGGTAGGCCCTGAAAAAAATGGCTGTTGTTAAAACCATCAGAAATGTAAAGTGTCTTTAAATCTTAAAATTGCACAGAATTAAAAAAAATTTAGAAAAGGTACCTCTTCACATAGGTATTGATTCTTAAATGAATGGTATGAAACTTGAAAAGAAATTGCACTATTTACAACTTATTTCTACAACCTTGGAGTGAAATATTATGTATCGACTTCAGAGCAGAAGACGTTGAGTGAAGTTATACAAGCTTAATGAAAATAAACCTACACATGACTTTGCATAAAGGGGGTGAAAATCAAAGGACTAACAAATTTGCATAGATAACATTTGAATTGATAATTCATATTGTACTTCATTGCAAGGATGTAATTTTTAATTAAGAATAAAATGTGGTAGATATTTTAAACGGGAAATGATTATAATTGCAGATGGAAATGGAGGTAATGAGAACTGGTTTAATTAATTGTTAAAATTTTTCTTTTTCTTTTTTTTTGTTTATAAGCTTGTGGCCTGTGGACATGACATTTGTTTTGTAGATGTGTATATTTAAACATACAATGTTTAAGGCATGAAATGCTGGTAGCAAACAGTTTGTCTGAGTTGTATCAGTTACTTGAAGGGGTCTGTATGGATGGACTTCTGAGCATCTTTGATAGACAGACTGCTGTTTGCAGGATTGGTGTGAAATTGTGGTGTAAAAACTCTATTTCCAAAATGTTCTTTTTAAACCATATTTGTCTTTCACTGTGGGTTTCACAGATGGCGGAGCTACTTCACTGGGGAAAAATGAGGTGGTGTTTGTACCAAGCAACTGTTGCCTCTAAAGTTCTCCATTGATGAATATGACAATACTGTGTTGACCTGAATTTAACTCGGCAAGATTTTGTTGATCTGTTGTACTCTGTTTGTGGTTAACCAACACAGCCCTTCAGGAAGCTGCTTCATACAGCTGAGCAGATCTGTGCCTGCAGAGGAGGGAAGAACCTGGGGTTATGCAGCTCCTATCATCAATAACTCTACATATGTCTGGGAGGGCTCCCATAGCTCCACAGAGCAGTGTGTCCAGCAAAAGTCTGCCAGCGAAGAAGATAGTGATACTGGAGGGAAAGAAACTCCAGGTCTGTGCAGAAGCAGCCCTGCTATTTTGCTGTGCCTTGAGGGTGTTTTGGACACAGCCTGTTGCAAGCAGCATTGGATTCCGCCACTTATAGAAGGTCCTTCTTCAACACCAGAGCATGGGCCCCTGTGGGGGCTGTGAATGGGGTTTGAGAGTGGGGAGCTGTGGGGTGGGACATAGCTTCTCAGTATGCACTTTATCATTTTTTATTCTTGAAACTTTGTCAAGGTCTGTTAAAGTTTACAACCTTGCGTTTAGAGAAATGCAGCATGAAAACCTACAAAATCACCATTTCCTATTCACTTATGACACCTGAGGTAAAGAAGATAATTTGCATAGAATTCTTAGAATAGAGGGTACTTGTGCCATTTGAAAGCTTGGTAAACTTACTTACCAAGCTTAGAGCTTTGCATCCAGATTTTGAAGTGAACAAAATTAGTGTTGCCACTTATGTTAAAAACCATGTATGAAATCTGTCATCTCTGGCTGCAGAGGGACTTGGAGAGAGCTACAATTAGCACTAATTGGAGTTGCGTCTGAATCTTCTGTCTATTGGTGTGAGAATGGACCCTCAAAGTGATTGGCAGAAACTACCTGCCTGCCCCAGTTCCCTAAGGAGCTGCTTTGTTGCATTGCAGCACATCACAAATGAAATAAGTGTTTACCAGAAGCCACCAGCTACCATGCCTGAATTACCCATGCAGCACAGGTGCTGAAATTTTATGCAAGCTATGCAGTGTGCTGGGTACTTGTAGCTGTAATAAAGATGCACTATGGTTTCTTTCTTGGAAGTCTATGGAGTTTTGATTCTTGCAGGTTTCATTGCTTTGTGATGCTCCACAGAATGGGTGGAAAAGAAGGTTGGGCATACCAAAGAGTTGTCCAGCTCTAACCTTTTCAATGTGTGTGTATTTGGCGTTTTTTTGTTTGGTGTTTGTTGTTGGCTCTTTTTTCTTAATTTTGGATTGTTGTTGCTTGGAAAGCAGCATGTCACATGAAATTTATCTTGTGTTACCCATGCTGTTCATGGGAAAATTTTTTTCCAAAGTAGATAAAACCTATATATGCAGAAAGACACATCTGTACTTGGTTTTGTTGCCCCTGGGTAAATAAAGTAGAAACCTAAGTAGTAAACTAATATTCAGAAAAATGATGAAAGAATTTACTTGAATGACAACATAGTGGTTGGGTTTTTTTTCCTGAAGTACGCAAGCAGAAATATGAAGTATGGTAATGTCACTAGGGTAATATACAGCTGATAGCAGTGCATTCATTTGCATTTTTTCCCCTTACCTTGTGTTTCTTTTTTTTCCCTGAAGCACATGTGTTGGGAATTGAAAATGCAGTTTGCCTATTATACACTGGCAGTAATCTTTCAATTTTTTTAATGTAAAAAAATGAGTCCACAAACATGAGCAGCCAGTGATGTATGGGGCTATTGATGGGAATTGAATTTGCAAAGGGAAAATGGGATTTGGTTGTAGTCTGAAATGATAATGATGCAGTCCAAATGGATTTGTAATGGTCATTCATTCATATTTTTTTTTCTGCAGTTTTGTGGTTTTGACAAAACATATTTATGCAGGTGACTATGAAAGTAGCATAGGTTCATTCTGAGTGGGAGTTTATAGCTAATGGCAAACAATAAGTATGCAAAGCCTGAGCCTGTTCCCACAGACTTCATTAGGTGAGGGAAGGGATGTTGTGATTTATTTTCCTAAGAAGGCAAAAAATGGTCAGGGTAGCGCTTCTTGGGGAGGTTTAAGAAATAATAAAATGTACATTGACATGAATTCTTAAAAATGTATGGATTTGTAGTATCAACCTAGTGAGCGCTTTATGCAGTGCAAGTATGAGACCTATTGCTCAACACCCAGATAAATAAAGACTGCCCTGAAGAGTTTCCAGTCTTAACTACGATCAAACCAATGTGCATTATGTTGAGGTGCTGTGCTAGGTATTTGAGTTCCTGTAAACTGTAGCTGTACCTGTGTGACAGTCTCCCCTCAGCCTGTTGTCTGAACTTGTAATTTGGGCTGCCAGGGGACTGCAGAAATTCCTGTATACCCCGGCTGCAGGTCTGCGTGCCTTTAAGGTAACTTTCCTGTTGGTCTGATTTCAGGGGAGTCTGTCTTCCCTTCTCTGAAAGGAAGGGAAGAATGACATGCCAGTGTTCCTATGGTCAGAACAAACTGGTGGTGACAGGAAAATGATAATTTAATGGTGTGGATGGATTTTTGGCTTTGTTTTCCTTTTGTTTCTATTTTTTTCTTTTATTTTTTTGATGTTTTTGAATGTCACAGTTGTAAACTGCCTTCCATTTGAACTGGACCATAGTCCTTGTTGAACACCATATAATTTTAAAGTATGAATAGAAGTAATTATGGCATATAGGGAGGGTGTTTCTGGTTTTATAAATATATTAATTGTTATAAATCTTTCCATTTAAAATCAATGCAGCCAGTGGTTCAGATGCAAAGGATGAAACACACGCCCATGTAAAGGAATCTGCTTTCAAGCTATAGAAGACAAAAAAGGGAGCACGTGTGGGGGGGGGAAAGATGCAGATTTACCTGTCATTAATATTGCCCCTATTTTCCTCTTGCTGCTGATTAAAGCCTGAGCTTTCTGAAGAAGAGCTTGGTTTAATGCTCTGAAGCCAAGCTGTGATGCAATCCTTGCGGGGCCTTCCTGGGGGAGAACAGGCAGCTCGGGGAGCAGGAAACCGCCCATTGTGAGCAGAATCGCTTAAGTATTTCCTGCAATGTAACTTCAGCTATTTTGGCTACAGGCCTCACTGCTTTTGAATTTTTTTTTTTCTTTTGATAAGCATTCCATGAATGGTCCTGATGCAGAAAGCCTGTGAGCATCATAAGTCTGTTTATTTTAATTGGCTTTGCTATCCTGATAAGCTAAAGGCAGAAGGAGCCAGGCGGCTCAGAGGGCTGTGGGTGGGGTTTCGTTTGTTCAAATATTGGCATTTGGAAACTGTTTTATAACCGAAGGAGGCAAATGTTGGCAGGGTTAGTCTGACATCCTGACTGTGTGAACTGGTTGGGGCAGAGACTGTTTCTCTGTCTGTACAGCATTCAACACACTGCAGACCTCTTCAGAGCTTGACTGCTAACAGTATAAATAGCATTAAGGGACGGTACTTTTCTGTCTCCTTCCTTTGTAAAGGATGGAAGTTTCCTCTTATGGTCCATTGTTTTGATCTGCTTTTCACAATGCTAAAGAAAAAGCTGCAAATACCAAGACATGCCAGTCACTCTTTGAATCCAGGAAACCTGTGCTGGGTCTGCCCTTATAAGAGTGCTTAAAGGATAAGTGCTGGAAGAATCAAAGAATTTTGTTTTGACTATGAAATTGCTAAACATTTTCCCTCTGAATTTTCAAATGTTGAAGAAAAACTAGATTTGCCAACGGTTATTTTAAAAATACTTCTGCATCATTTTAATCTCTTGCATTGGTTCTAATGGGGTAGGTTTTCTGTGAGGGATTTAATTGGGATTTTTTTCCCCAATTTAAGACTGGCTGCTAAACAAGCAGATCTCTTGTCATTACATAGCAAATCATGTTTGTGAAGCAGTGGTCTCACAACTACCTGGACTGTGAGGTAATTTGCACTTTCAATGAATGTAATCTTGGGGGGAGGTAGGCCCCTAAAAAGTTATTTTGCAGTTTCAGCCCAGTGCAGTGAGTGTTGTGAAAGGTCAGATGCCAACAGTTATAAAGCTTAGCTGACACAGGGTTTGCGGCTGTCTCTTCAGGAGCAGCATGGTTGCAGGCATTGATGGAAGCCATGCAAGCTTGAGCTCGCAGGTAACACAAGTCTACAGATAGCCTATGTGACATTTTAACTTTGTGCTTGAGGGACAGCCAAATAAAGGTAGATGGAAACGTTCTCTTATTGACTGTTGGAGCAGAAGCTCTTAGCTAATGTAGGAGAGACTTATACTTTGTGATAGTCTTTCATACTTTGTGTGCCCAGCTAAGTGTCTTATGTTGCAACCATCAGCCCGTTTGGTTTAATGTGGTGTTCCTTCTATGTTGGGTCCACAGCACATTTTCACCTCTTTGCTTTAACTCAGGAACGTACTTAAACATGAACTTAACTCTTGAATTCTTTAAGTGTGTTACTGAATTGGAGCCAAAATGGTGAAAGTGAGAAGCTTCTCAATAAATAAGTAGAGTATTGTTTTGACTTTTGGTTTGGGTTTTTTTTGTGGTTTTTTTAATTATTACAAACAGTATTAGTGAATTCTTAAGCAGCGTAGGTGATTACACTGCTTGGAGTTTCCTTTCTATTTTTGCAAACTGTAAATAATTGTTGCTTTAATAATTTTCTGCGTGTGTACCTAAAACACCCTTGTATGCTCTCCAAAGGGAAGAAAATTGATATGCCATTGCAGCCAAATTTGCCTGGATGGAGAACTCTTGTGAAGTCTCTGTTTTGGTCTGAGGTGGGTTGTCTTCTATTTTGTCTTTTGCAATTCAGTAGAGGTTTGCACTGCTACAGCTCCATTATGAAGTGTTTTGGTGATACTGTATTAATATGATGGAATTGTCAAGTGTAAGCCAGTAGCGTTCTGGTTGATCAGTGAAAGTATTTTTAATAGTGTAGCTATGTATGTGCAGACATTTGTTCTGAATATTTTCATTCAATGGCTCAGGGTTCAGTTGTTTTACTGGAAGTAGCAAGTATTTTTCGTCTTTTCCGTACTTAGCACCCGCATAAAACATTATGCTCATGAAACATTTATGGTAGCAATCCATTAACAGGAAGACAAAGGTTTTCCTCTAAAGAGAATCACCAGAATGTCTTGCTGAAATGAAACCTGTTCTCCAGCTGTTTTGTATGCATTATTGCTGCCTCTTACTGAAAGTTTAAAAGGTCCGTGTGATGTAATGCAATGATACCTTTGTGTGCAAAGCTGCTTGGAAGCAATCTGAGTCAACAGGAAAGCAATATCTTCTTAAAGCTTGTGACTTATATTAGTTTTGTGATCTCAGGTATGAAGGAGATAAAAAGGGCAAGGGTTTACTGTAGATTGTCTTGAAGGCATGTAGAGTTCTTGAAGTAGTAATAAATGGCAGATTAAAATTGATCTCAGTGAGACTTCCAATGTTAACCAGTGTTACAGAAGTAAATGACTTCAGCTTTTTGGCCGCTTCATCAAATGGATCATGTTGTATGGTGCTGTCAGGAAGCTGCTTTACCTGAGAATTTCAGCTGTGGGAAGAGCCTTTCCGGAGTGTCTCTAGAATAGTAAGCTTAAGACTATAATGAATGATTGAATGACTATTTGTGTGTATATACACACACATCATTTTAATGGAAGAGATAATGTTCTTGAAGACAAGATTAAGGATTCAGAGGAGCATTAAAAGCAGAAATATTATTTCTAAGTGAAAGGGAGATGAGAATTTATTATTAAAATGTTAAAATAATAATTAATACTGCTAGGAAATGGTAGAAGAAAAACTGTCTGGTTCAGCTGGTATAGATGAGCAGTTTCAAAACCACAATACGCGATGAATCACTTCCTCAAAGCACCAGGATCATTTGGTGTGTGATGATTCTGTTGGCTTGGGTGCCTTTCAGTAGAAGAAAGAAAGAAATACGTTCTTTTACAGTGGAGGGCAACTGACTTTACAACTGTTAGATGAACATGATGACCAGCCTAAAATAAGCAGTTGTTTTGAATACAGAGCCTTGATCAAATTACACCAGTCAAAAAAAGTGCATTTCTGCTGAAGTCAGTGGAGTTGTGCCTGTTTTTACTACTTAAGAAACTGGCAGATAGTTTGCTTTTGATGTTCGGGTATGAACTGTATTAAGTGTCTGGTGCTGTATGGAGAGTATGGGGGGACATTCTTGGTATTCTCTTCTGCTGAAATACCACTTAATTGCACCATGGGTTTCCATGTACTGCCCCCCCCCCCCAAAAAAAAAAAAAATTCTTAAAAACTTCCCTTCTCCATGTAACTAAACATGGAAGACTTTTATAAACTGTTTTTTCAGTTTGTTTTGCTTTTAATTTCTTCAGATGTGTGGACCATAAAGGATGGCCTAATAGACATGCTTGGCACTGTTAGTACCTCAAGATCTGTTTTCAGCAGTTCTGTCCCTCACAAGAACACTCAAAGGGTTAATCTTGTCCTGGCAATTGCTTAGAGCCCTGAATGAAATTCTGTTGTGTTTGCTTGTGGTTTTTTTTAATGAAAAGTATGATGTACTAAGTAGGTTATGTGTTTTGCTGGGCCCTGTGGTTTCCAGAGGAAAGAATCACAATTTTGTGAGTGCTCAAGCACTTAAAATGTCCAAAGTCTGATAGAGAAGTGATTGGTTTTCTATTGAAGGCTAGAACTTAGCACATTATCTTCCATGGATGAATAAAACAATTCTATTTTTGTTCTGCCACACTAGTGTTAAATTCATTAAATGCAAATCTGAAGTGTATGTACTGTGCATATTTGCCTCAACTCTGGAATGGAATGGAAGTTTATTACTAAGCACAGAACAATTTTTCAAGGTGTCGGTTTACATTCCTTTTGCTTACTAATGAACTATGGAAATTGCTTACTAATGAGCTATAGAAATGGAGATTCTGCTTTCTCCCAAGTATGAAAGTGTTCTCTACACAGTAAGTAAAATGACTAGTTACAGGTTGTGGAGAATACAGCTGTTCAGCATACCACTTGTATGTTCTATGGGGCCAAAGCTTCACCAGCTCCCAACTTTGCTATTGCTGCCTGCAGGTTTTTTTTCTAATAGTTCTGAAAATAAAAATTTGCCACTAATGCATATGTCAGCAGCACTCTAGTAAGCAGATTCTTGCATATAGAAATAATAAGCTAGGAGATACTGAATCAGAACTGAACTTGGGTGATCTGGGTTTGCTTGGAGAAGTTTTATTTCAAATACTGAACGCTGTATATTGACCCTTGTGTGCTGTGAGGTACTCTAATGTCTAGTTTGTTGTGTTTTTTTCTGCTTGAGCACAAAAGCTAGGGGGACAGGATGTGTCAAATCTGTAGAAGGAAGTAGAATGTAGGTTTCCCATCCATTTACAAATCTGCTGGAGATTTAAAAGACCTTTTAAAAGAAATTAAGTAAGAACACTTCCAGTTCTGTATATGAATTTCAAATCTCATGAACTTGAAGCCAGTAAGTTTATGTGCAAATAAAATGTTAACCCAAGTTAGAGATGTTGAGTGTGTGATTGCATACACACGTGCATATATAGTAGTATGCAAAGGCTTTAGAAGGGTTGTTAATTCCATATTTAAAGAGCCACGAAGAATTTACTGATTGGGAAGAAAATAGTTGGAAACAGAAATACAGTTGGTAACTATTTAAAATGCTTTGTTGTACACCCTTCAAAACCAAATAAACAATAATGTATGTTTTCAAAACAAAAGTTCTAGTTAGGGGGACTAGAAAGTGTAAATAATAACAAAAAGGGAAACTTGCAGGAAAAAAGATAAACAAGGCAGTAGCAGTAAAAGCAGCTGGTAAAGGAAGGTAAGTGTCAGGAATTACTGGTCAACTGATTTATGTACAATGAGAATAAATATTTTGAATGAAGGGAGACAAAACAATTACGAGATGTTATGAACAAGTATGGTAATTTGTCAATATCCACTCATCTGTATCATACTAAAATGTCTTTTTTGTAGTAAGAGGGGAACTAGACACTGTGTTCCCATATTGCAAGAATAATACCATAAATGTTTTCCAGTAAGTAAAGAGAATGTTAAACAGTAGTTTACACCCCCAAAGTATCAGAGGCTTCTAGTACATTTTAAGACACTGAGAAGCATGAGGTGATTAGAGAACAACTGTTATTTTCAGTTGGCTAAAATATAGATGGACAGGGGACAGTGTGTTGGTCTCGGATCCATTCCAGGCAAAATGAGGAAAAGCAGATGTGGGAAGCAATGAACAGTGTGAATAAAAGACAGTAATGTAATTCATGCTGACCATCACTGTTTTATGGGAAGCAGTCAGGCTTTCTGCAATGGAGCTTCAAGTTTGACTGCAACACAATGATATGTTATACTTTGATTTCTGTAAGGCATTTGATGTAGTTCCACATGACAGCTTAACTTGAAAAAGAGAGTGGGCTAGAAGGAGAGCAATAGCTAAAACTGGGCAAACTCAGTCTTGAAATAAAGCAAAAACACTTAGTCCATATATCCCTACTGGGTTGTAATTGAGTTTGGGTGCTGGTCCACCAGCACTCCTGTAGTGTTCCTGTGGTAGTAGGATTACATTATTTCTCTAGAAATGGCAATTAACAGATGCTTTTTTTCCCCCTTACATGAGCAGAAAGAGCTAGTGCAACAGGAAGCCACATCCGATGCGAATACCATCGGTTTGTTTGTTTTGCCAGTGTAATACTGTCAAAGCTTTATTGAATGAGCTGACTTCAAGCTGTTGATATAGTTCAGACCTTGGCAGCTCTCTAATCTCCTTGAAGCTTTAGTGTTTGATTGCATTCGTTTGCCCTGCAAATAGTCAACTGTGTAAGTTATCTCAAAGTGAGAATATATCTAAAGCCTGTATTTATAATGGACAAGGTTCACAGGAGTGCAGAGACCTTGTAAAACACACATGAGCTCTTTTTTGAATATGCAGTGAAATATTGAGTTCTGCTTTCTGAAACCTGTCAAAACTGCCTGGTTACAAGAATCCTTTAGACACTTAGCTTTAATTATTTAATGATACATGAAATCATTGTCTTCCTGTTATTGGCAGGTCACTGTTTAGTTTTATGTTAATAATACATGTTAGTGCTGTACCTGCTGTATATACATAAACCGCCATTTTTTTGTCATTATTGGAGGAGAGAGTGATGACATAGATGCAGTGATTTTTTTTTTTTTAATTGTTTAATTTTGTTGTGCTTTTCATGTTTTGTTATCTGTATCCAACAAGCATTCCTTTGCAGGTTTTGGTAGGGTAATGAGTTCAGGGAAACAAGTGCATGTAGTCTTTTCCACATTGATAAACTGATTGCTTTCAAATACATGATAGCCCAGGCACAATGTGACTACAGCAGTTGAGGCTCTGTAAACAGTTTCTTTCTAAATGGCTCCTCCTAGGGCTTTATGTCGTCTTTTGGGTACTGATTTGACAAATCTGTGCTTAGTGCAGAATAACATTGCTGAGAATTTGGGTAAAAGTATATTGGCTGCTTTCTAAGACTATGGAGAATGACAGTGTATGTTTTAAGAAATGCAAATTTTTTTGTATCTTTTTTTTTTAATGAATATGTAAGCTTCTTAGTGGGTTCTTTTTACAAAATAAAATCTGCTTTGGAGGGGAGAGGAAATAATAGGAAGGACTCTTCTACTTCAGGGAAAGTATTCAAGCAAGGGTGGCTGTCCTCACTTTCCTACCCACAGTTTCTTTTGTGGGGGTTGGTTTTTTTGTTGGGTTTTTTTTTTTTTAACTGTTCATTCAGGAGGTAGTGGGTGAATAATGCACACTTGAAAACTTTCTGTTCCTGAACAGTAACAGGTAACAGCAGTCTATGAAAGGAAAATAATGGGGCCATGAAGTCCTGTATTTATGCCACCTTCGTACTACTAGGAAGCAAGAAAACAATTAAAAACAACCAAACAAAACCCCATAGATGCTGACTGTCCAGGAGGCTTGAGGTTGATTATCCTATATCTGATCAGCACAGACTCCAATAGTTATCACTGCAAATTTTTTGTTTTGTCATGGAGAGGAATGGATGAATAGGAGTAGATGTATGGTCTTTCTTTCGCATCTGTAGTTCTGAGCAGCTTTTGCTGGAGGCTTTGTTGTTCTGACTAGTGCTAGCTATTCAGTCTTAGCTCTGTGTGGAGTCTTCCATCCTGTGTTGGCACAAGTATTCTTCATGTCAGGACAGTGATCAGATTTTGGGAGGAAACACCGAAAGCTCTAGAAATGCGTCCTTTTCCAGATGGATCTGTTTCTATCTGGTGCACTGCACAGCTGTTGAAACTGCTATGCTAAAACAGTGGGGGAATTAACTACTGGAAAAGCATGGGAGAATGTCTGCTTCCAACAGTCTAAATGTATCATGGTGTTAAATTTCTGTGGTTGTTTCTTGTTCAGCTGTACTAGGTCATAAAAGCTGCTGATCAATGTTACAAACAGGTGATTAGCAGTTTGAGTTATGAATATTTCTTTTAATTTGGTTGATGTATGCAGTGAAAGGCTAGTGGTGGAATGAATGAGTGAAGGAAAGAAGAATTAGGTTGTTTGGTTTTTCTTCTGAACTGACGATAATGCCAAGGGCTCATAAGTTGTCAAATTGGAACTTGTTGCATGCTTTAGAACCAAGAGAAAATCACTTGCTTACTCAGGATCGTTGGATCTGCGAGATCACTCGATGCACCACTGTAGGAGATACTCAGTGCTTGAAGAGAGCAGTTCACTGCATTTGATTGTACAAAGGAATCATTTTCCCATTGAGCATATTTTCATCAGACACTAAGGATTTAAATTCCTCCCTCATGCCTCCTGGTTCCACCTTCAGAAATTTCTTCTTTTCAAGCAATATGTGTGTATGTCAAAATTCAAGTGATAAGGTCTTAAAACTAATTGAAAAGAAGCAGAAAAGTGAGGTCTGTCAAGAGTGAGTTTTCTAAAGTGCAGCACAACTTGAAAGAGCATTGGAGTGCTCTGCTAGAATATTTTGTTTCTACAGGTATAAAGCTCATAGGTAGTTCAGGGTGTTGGTGATGTGTTCCTTGGTGCTCCCATTCCACTTGTGCATTGATTGTGGCATGAATCTTTTGAAAATGTATTGTCTGATAATTCATCTAAAGACTTATAGTATCACACAAATACAGCAGGCTAAAAAGTCCCTGTTGTCCAAATTGCTTTAATGTTTGCGCTTGAACATTTCAAGCTGCAGCCTTAAAATAACTTTCAAATACAGCTTTCTGAATGGAATATATAAATAAATGCACTCTTCCTTTCCCAGAGAGAGGCAGGAAGGGTGTATATGAGTTTAACTATTTCATAATTCTTTCTCAGATGAGTTACTAACACAAAACAATGCTTCCCCTCCACCTCCCTGTCCTGTACCGGGTTTGAAAGAAACACTTACTTCTTGGTGGAACGTGTGGTTGTATCCTGATGTGATTAAAGACTTGGTTCAAAATTCATGTTTCCCCCCCAGGCAAATAGAAGTTCAAATTAACACTTAAAGTTTGAAATGGCAAGTACAGAAATGCAGAAAGCCCTAAGGAGGGTTGTTAGATGTATTAACCTAGTTCAGAATTGCAGTCCCATCCTTACCTCTAAGAAGACCCTTCAGTTAGCAGCTTGTGAGGCATACATACATGCAGGCCCTTCTATGGCCTGACTTTTCTCTCTTTTGCGTTTTCAATATTTAAATCTGCAGAAGTAAATTGCCTTCAGAACATGTGAATTTCTACTGCTTAAAAACTAAGCAAACATGAAACACTTATTTCAGTTTTGCAACCCCAATTTACTTGTTAACTTTCTCCTTTCTTCCTTTCTGTCTTCTTTCTGAATGTTCAAGGTTTGTTATTACAGACAGTTTAAATTCCTTTCCCTCCTAATAATCTCTTGCTTGCACACACAAGATAACAGTCATGTATATGGGTTTGCTGGATTACTAAATTGCTGTTTATTCTGGTGCTTTGTCAATGTGTTGTGAGTAGAATTAGCTGATGTTTAGCCTTCTTTTTAATTTATTCAGGTTCTCTAACTCTGCTTGGCTCTAGTAAGAGCAGACCAATTGCTTGCTTCAGATCATTCTGTGGCATGCAAACCGATTACACTAACCTATCAAGATGAATACTGGGTGTAACAGGGAGAGCCTAGAGCCAGAATATTTGCAGGATTTCTTCGGCAGACATCCAGGAAGAACCTGTTCAGTAATCTGCAAATGTGTAATCCTTTTAATGCATCAACTTTGTTAGAACACATTAGTGTCAAATGTTAAGTGTAATATTTTAGTCTGTGAAGCATATTGTGGAAACAAAATAAAACTGGAATGTAATGTGGTGATGCTGAGGAAAAACTCCCATGAAATCTTTTGGAAATTAATCTTTATTAGCTTCATGAGGTGTTTTTCCATCAGCCTCCAAATGCTGGTGGCATTACATTTGTATGTACCTGGGTTGAAGGTGTTTGACCTTGAACCTGATGAAGGCTGCAGGAGACCTCATCTGGTTTGAACTAACTGAAGATGAGCCTGTGTTGCCATTGAAGTTATTGTTTGGGATTTTCTTGTTAATCTCTTTATTCATATTTGCAGTGTATCCCTGATATATTTCTAGTGGAAATTTGGCTAGTTTATGGAGTTGCTTTGTTGCTAAAGGCTTCTGTTACAGGAATGTCCCTTCCCAGTGGGGTGCAAGGAAGCTTGTGGGGTTCAAGCTGTTACGAAACTTTTGAACTGTGTACTTTCAACTTTGTGTGTTTTGGAAGGGGGTGGGGGTGGAAATGTTCTTTTTGGTCTGCAGACCTTTCCTTCCTTTGTAATTTTAAATCCATTTCCTCCCCTTTTTTCTGTGAACAATCCAACCTGAATATTTTTTTTTTTTCCCTAGTTATGGGGTGAGGGTGGGGAAGGCCTGTGATAAATGTCAGTGCAAGACTGGTGCAGCCAGGGGCCATAGCCACCTGGGTAATGGATAATCATTGTTCAGTACTTCTGCTGTACTCGTTTCTTTCTGCCTCTTCATTGATTTACTTAATAGTACCCAACCTATACCTGGACTTGGATTATTGGCAGGTTTCCTAAGCTTTATGTTGGTTGAGGATAACTGTCCCCACCATGATATCCTCCCAGCTTGTGGTGTCTCCCCGGTGAGTTCACCAGGGAGTGTACGGACAGGTATTAGATGGGCACTGAATCTTTAAAATCAGAAGGAATTAATATAAATCAAATCTTACTTGAATTTAAGCTGCATGTTGGATTGAGCCTTTTTATCCTTAATGCTACATCCCCCTGCTCTGGCCAGACACTGTAAATCTGCAACCTGTTCAAACTGCCTTGTGCAGGTACTGAAACATCCCAACCTTTTCCCTAAAATTTATCAGTGTCTTGACATTAAATATTTCAAGTGGGTTTTGTTGAACAGTGTAGCTTTTTTGTGTGTGTGCTTCTTAAAGGTTACTTCTTGGAACAAAATAGAAGGTTGGGAGTTCTTAGCAGATGTTATGATTAAATCTGACTGGTTGTAGGTTCCTTCCTCCCCCAGCTCCCAAATGTAACATTTGGGGTGATGAATAGCAGAATTTATAAGTGATGTCAGTAGCTCTAATTGTTCAGGTTTTTAAGTATGTGTGTGCACGCGCATGAATAAACTCTTTTCTGTGAGCAAAACTAGGCTGCAAAACTGATGGGGTTTATCTGGCTTTAACTGTATTTA
Organism: Falco rusticolus; assembly: GCF_015220075.1. Classification (NCBI taxonomy): domain Eukaryota; kingdom Metazoa; phylum Chordata; class Aves; order Falconiformes; family Falconidae; genus Falco; species Falco rusticolus. The sequence goes on from NC_051190.1 coordinate 15,062,913, forward strand.
AATATGTCAGTTAGTTCCCTTCATATGGGAGCGTCCTGACTTCAGAAGTATCAGCTGAAGATAAATCACATAAAGGACTTCATGTGTGTTAAGCTTTTTCTACATGTCTGGTGGTCAAATTTAATGTGATTACACATTTCAGACTTAGTGTTTTTGAGTGCGGAAACTACATGTTACTAAATCTTACTTTCAAAACAGTTCTCTTTACAAAACAGTTCTCCTTAAGTCTTTTTTTTTCTTATAGTGAAATTGCCCGCTGTCAGGCTAGCGTTGACCCAGTCGTCTAATATGTGCCTTTTTTTGCCTGTGGTTCTTCACCCTTTGATTGGTAAAAAAATTAAATTGAGCTCAGTTGAAAGCCTGAGTGGTCCAAAAGCTGCTAAAAAATGTGATCATCTTCCATGTACATAAGTGTATCTAAAGTCTGTAGGATATTGTGGAATTATTTTTTTTTTTATTCTCTGATAAATTATTGAACTTCCGGTTTTAGTGGCAGTGCTGTGTAATATAAATGAAGTCAATGCTGCTGTGTCTGAGCCGTAGAAGCAAACATTAATATACTTTTTAAAAAACACTTCATGAACATAAGTGCATGTGTGTATAGAATCTTATACGTTCAGATCAGATGAAAACTGGGCTTTTCTTCCAAGGAAAGCCCAGGACTTCCAAATCCAAATTCTCAAAATTGAGTCAGACACTGCCCTGTGCATTCATAGTATTGAAGCCTACATAGGTTTATTTGCCTCGACTATTTTGTGCTTTTGTTAGTTCTTAGACTTCTAAATTATTCTTTTTGAATGATAATTGCACTTTTTTTCCTTGTGATACAAGATCTCACCAGTATTGCCCATGTGAGTGTAGTGTTCTGAGAGATATGAAGTGATCACAGAAGATTGTGAGCGAAGTATTTCTTCCTTCATGAGGTCCCTGACCACCTCCTGCCGAACACATCAGGGAGGTGAGCAGGGTGACAAGTATAATTATTGTACCTCATCACTTTTCTTTATTGGTTTTTTTTATGTAGAACCAGCGAAGCTGTTTGCAACTGCTGTGATAAGTTTCTAGTGCCAGCAGAGATTTCTTGGGCGATGTCTGTGAAGCAGAAACCTTTAGTTCTGTAATATATACAATACTATACCCTTGCAGTGAAAGGAATGATTTAGGGCAGAAGTCCATTATTTCTGGGCTAGCTAAAGTTACTACTTCACCTTTGAACTGCTGTTCGTTGTCTAGTGGCTTTACAAAAGAGCAGCTAAGGCTTATTGAAACTTAAAAATCAATTAAAAAGATAATAATCCTGCATCTCTATACACCCATTTGTGACCTCAAAGTGGAGAAGGCACACAGATGCCAGATTGATTCCATTTTCATCTTGGATAATGATTCCATTTTCATCTTGGATAAATATTGATACTGTAGTATGTTTTATAAAGATCTGCTGAAATTTCTAGAAATACCTACCTACTAGAGATTGTTAGTGCCCTGACCTAGCTGAAGATAAAGTATATGTTAATATTATTAAAATAGGAAAAAAATTAAATAGTTGAGTACGGTGGGTTCCAATGTCATCTCTTCGTCTAGAGGAGCATTGAGAAGGCTGCTAATACAACTTGAATACTGCTGCTGGTACGTTCTGGGTCTGACAGTCTGAACTAAGCAGGATGTTTTTGGTTGTCAGAATGACAGTAGACTCAACATTTCATTGTCTGTGCTTATACAGTAACAGTCTATATTTAGTAATCTTGAATCCTAGTTAAAAAACAATACTGCTTAAAAGAGAAAGGGGGGAAAAAAAGCTGTTTGACAATTATGGTAGGCCCTGTGCCTTACTAAACTCTACAATGAGGCAGATACAGCTGCAGCAGGGTCAGACCTGGTAGTCTGTGTACTGTTCCAGGTAGAGATGAAATAGCAAAGAAAAGATCCTGAATTATAAAGCAGGATTCCCAGCTAGGATTGATCATACTGTTACTTTTACTTATCACTCAAGTATTTGTCTAGCTTCTAATTTTAATGGCTTTAGGAAAGTAATATATTACTTTTAGTCAGAAAGTGTTTTGTAGGTGGAAGATATAAGGAGCTTTTTGTTATTGCCTTCAGTGAATCCAGAATTTAATTTGTTTCTTGGTGCTTTGTTAAAAAACTGTAAAGGAAAGAGAATAGTCTCTAACAGACGTGAATCTCCCTTGTACAGCTGCACACGCAGCCTCAAAGCAAGCTGCCATTTTCGTAAGACAAAACCGTATGATTCTTGTTAAAATTATAGCCAGAACATTTCTATGTTAATGCTTCAGTGGGTGCTGCATAAAATCGTCCTGTTCTTTAGAAAGCAAAGGACATAGACTTCTGGAAACAACTGGCTTGCAGTTTAGAAGATGCCAGTGACCTAAGTTTGAATGAGATATCCTTTTGGGTAAATCTATACTTATTATTTCTTTAATATTATTAGAATGAGACATTGTATGAAATGTAGGCTTCAGCAAACTGGATGGCAGAACTGCTAATTTGAATATGCCTGGGCTTTTTTCTTCTATGTCTTGGTTGCTATTACTCCTTTTTTCTTTTTTTTTTTTTTTTTTTTTTCCCCCCCTTCTTCCTATCAGCCTTGCAATGAACTGTTCAAGGAAAAGAGACGAGCAAGCAAACTCCACATAATTTAAACTGTCACTCGGCAGTCACCCTGCGCAGCAGCTGAAGGAATGTGACACTCTTGTGGTCATATGCCTTGACGGTGAACTTGGACCCATAGAGACCTCTCCAAGAGTATGCTTAATCAGTGTTTCTCCAGAGAGTTTTGTCATTCTTACTTGCTTCTTGCTTATGCCACTGTAAATTAGAAGTTACTCCACTGAAGTTGAAGTAACTAAATCAGCATTAAGTGAGAAGAGAATTAGACTTGTGCCTCTTGATTTTAAATGAATAAAAGTAACACAACTTTTTTTTTTTAAAAAAAAACCCCATGATTCTTTGAAAAGTAACATGTCTGGTAATTCACAACTGAGAGTAGGCATTTTTCTGTTTAACTGAATGATAATCTTAACTTCACCTCCCTCAGACTATGAAGTATTGAAATAACTGAAGGTCAAAAACCAGTGACACTTGCTGGCATGGGTTTTTGAGGGTTTTTGGGGGGTTTTATGTGTCATTGCTCTGTGCTTTCTGGCAAAACTGAAAAACTGGGTTCAGTCCAGACAGGATCATCTTTAGGAAGAGACCTTTTCAGTGAGCATCTTCCCTCCACCAGTGGCCTTGTGTAACATACTGCAAGTGGATGTTGACTTGCTGCCTCCTTTAGACCTCAACTTCCTTACCTTCAGGGAACCTAAAAAGAGTTTTCCAATATGTGGCAGTAGAGAGTATGGAGTACGTAGAGGCTGTATTAATGACAAAATATGCTCAAAGCTGCGTGTTGTTGGGTTTTTGTGTGGGTTTTTTTTGTTGGGGTTTTTTGGTGGGTTTTTTTTATGTGGTGGCCATATATGAAGTATCTGGTCACACTTAAGAATTACTGCTGTGGATACAAAGTTTGAGGTCTTTGGTTTCATCTGTTGTGCCATTGAGTTAATGTACTCTTCGCTAGACCTGCTGGGCTTTCTACTTTTATGCAATTTATTTAGAATTGCTTATTGCTGCAAGTAAATGTAAACTGGCTGAAAACAAACAAAAAAACACCTTACATTAACTTAGCACATTGAAAATAATGTAAGGTGCAAAGATAACCTCTGTTTTCCCTTGGAGAATAAATTCAGGAACTTGTACTGTCTGCTGCTTTGCTCTTTGTGTTTATGTAGGAACTTTGCACATCTAAGATTCTAATCTTTGCTGTAAACTATTAAAATACTAATACAAATGTCTTAAACTCATTTACGTAAGAACAGTGATAAGCAGTCTACAGTCCCTGTGTGTGTGTGTGAGGAACATGGTGGCAGTCACTCAAAGGTAACACTTACTCTAATGATGCAGATAAATTGTGCTTGCTCTTCTCTCTGTATATACATTTATATTTCTTCCCTGCTGTGCACAATTTTAGCGCCTGATTTATCAACCTCAATTACTTGATCTCTTTTCCTACATCACTTCCATATGCAGCCAGATGGGTGCATTGGCTGCCATGTTTTTTAAAAACCAAAAACATTCAGCAGCCCATCTGGAATCTCGGTTGGCGTTGGCTAAAGCCAGCATTGAGCAGAGATTCCAGATAAGTGCCAGCAGCAACACATTTCTCCCTTTCAAAAAAATAATGTCATTTTTCTTTCAGTTCTTGAGTTGAAACTTAAGATGGAATCAAACTATGTTAGTTCAAAAAAATGTAGAAGCATTGCAATGTTAATGCAGATAACTTCTGAAATATTCAGGGATTGTTCTGCAAATGTGCTGAGGGTTCTGCAGCTACTTGAAGAGGCTGAGGTTTTGCTGTGTTTGAAAAGAGGATTTCAGTCTGTGTTGTCATTTACATTGTAGCTCTGAGGTAGCTAGAACATGTACCGCTAAGCATGAACTTTGCTAGTATGGGCTTCCACATGGAATGTATTAGCCCAGCAGGGAATCTGTTTACAACCTTGGCTAGCTTTCCCAAAGTAAAAACAATGATTTTGAAGTGAGGGAGACTGTTGGAAAAATCTGACCTTCCCATTTAGCTATATATATAGTTGTTCAATGCAGAGCTAGAAATGTCTTTCCGCTCCCTAAGTTACTGACAGCATATGCATAATTTTAAAGTTGATATAATAAGCAGTGTGTGCATGCGAAGAATAATACCCCATGCCTCTTGCATTTAGAGTAGATATCATATGCTTATCTTTGATTCTGTGTGAATGAAAAATAAAATGCATGCCTAGATTTTTGAAATTTTTGTAAAGGAATACTGTTTGATTATTGTTAATTACAGAAAAAGACATGTGGCAAGAGTGGGAAACACTCCAGGATCTAGTTTTGAAATTTTTTTTTCTGCAGGTTTTACTCTTATTTTTAATGTGAAGTAAAATGGGAAGCTTTATGTTGTGACTCAGTGAAGCAAAACTGACCCATCTGAATTCTGCCTAGCAATAAGAGTGAATGCAAGGAAATTCTGTCCCAACCAAAGTGTAATGACTGCTGTAATTACTGTTGTTACTGAAATTCTGCTTTTGTGTCTTAACAGACTACCTCAGCATCATTTTAGGGGAAAGAGCTAGCAGAGCAATTTAGAGTAGTAAATACTTGTATTAAAATGAATTCAGATTCTTTAGTGTAGGTTTACTTTAAATAAAAAATAGCTCAGTACAAAACATAACAAAACCACAACAAACACCAAAGAATAGTGATGGTTTTCTCTCCTCCTTTAAAACTTGATGCATAATTCGAAGTTGTTCCAACTTCAAATTCCATTTTTCAACAAGGAGTTTGAATCTGTGAATATGTGTTCTTTGAGTACATTGCAAAGCCTTATTATCATGTGCATGGGTTTTTAAAGTTGTTTCCATTTTCATCCATGATGAAGTATTCAGAGACTGTATGCTAACACAAGAGCCGTAATAAAGTTAGCTTTATTTACATGCAAGTTACAGAGTATAAAATTCAAGTTAATTCATACTGTTTTGCTGCATTAATTTCTCTCCATCTTCTTTAGAATGCAAGAATATTTTTGTTTCTTTAGACTGGAAATTTACTTTTGTCTTTCAGATGGTAGAGAATAGATGGAACTGGAGACAAGCACTTAGTCTGCTACATCTGTGCATATGGATCAATACTGAAACCAGTGCTATATACCTCACTGATTATGTTAACAATTTTGAATTTTTTTAACAGTGCCTTCTGGTATATCAACTCTGATCTCTCTCCAGGCGGTCCTCTTACACGCTTTTTATTGGGAGTGCATGCATCTAGGTGAAATACAATAGCTAATGCTGTGTAACGGTTCTGTAGACTAGACTGTAGTATTTAGTGGCTGGTGGAGGTGAACTGAGGAAGCCCTGCTCTATTACAGGACTCAATAGCCTTATACTGGCAAGCAGTGAGTGTCCTTCTTGGTAGGTCAAGGAATATGCCTCCCATGAGTGCTTTCTTGCCTACCTTCCTTCACTTTTTCCTCTCACATCCCCATGTAAAGAGGTACAGCACTTTAACCAGTACCTTCCTTAAATACTGAGTGAAAGGTGAAGGAGCTTGAGTTTTCTATGGAAAGGGAGATTTGATACACGGGGAATTAAGATGTTGTGGACAGACTTGGGTCTTGCTGTCTTCAGTCACTGCTTTTGAAAGTGCTATGCTTCAGCAGACTGATGTGAGATGCGATAAAGAAAAGTTCTGGTGCCCCATGATCTGTGAAATAGCCTGGGCTGGTGGGTCAATTTGTAGTACAAATAGTTGCTGCCTGGTTATTACAAAGTAAAGCTTGGAGGATTATGGGCTGAGCTTTTGAAACCTGTCTGCTTACTACCAAAGGATGCCACTGATGTGAAATGGTTCCTCAGCCACAAAATGTTTTATTCTAATCCCCAATATTGTATTTTAAAACAGTATTACAAAATGCAAGGATTGGATACCTACTTACAATTTAGGTACTCTGTTTCAGCCAGGCCAGTCTTCTACTCCACCAGGTTGTCTTTTGGCACATGAGAAGTGACTGGGCATGAGGGAGCACAAGTAGGGGCAGAATCTTCCAACTTATGTTTTGAATTTTCCAGGTTGTGTTTCTTTAAAACCGGAATGACTTTGAGCAGCCAGAAAATGCAAAAGCTTTAGCATAATGATGTGTGGGTGTGGTGCCAGGAACTGTTATTTCCCTTGAGAATATTTGTCATCCTTTGAATAAGATCAGAAATAGATTTGAGTGCTCACTACTATGAGGTTTTTCTTCTTGGTATTTATTTTATTCTTTTGTTAGATGCTGTTCCCCTTATTTTTTATCTCCTCCTTCCAATACCTCTTACTCCTTCTGTGTGTTTAGACTCCAGCTTGTCCTGTCTGCCTTGTAGGTTATAACCTGTCTTGGCCAGGAACCAGTGAATTCCAGGAAGGGAAGCGGTGTCATTTGTTGCTCCTCCTGCACCTTGCACAGCCGGGCTGTCAGCCGGTGAGTGCCCTCAGAGGTGTTGCTCTAATGCAATGGTAAATATTCCTGCCTACTCCTCTGGTGTATTTCTCATCTTCTGAAGATAAATCTAGCTTAATTTTTTTTTTTTTTAAACGAACCAAATGAAAAGAAAGTGCCTACCCAGAAACAGCTCTATACACTGAAAGAAAGATATACACCCACACCCCCCCCCCATTCTTGCTGAATAGTGATTGAGCCAGTTCAGTTGAGAAACTTCCTTCCAGAGTGATGCTGTAGTTAACACAGGCTTTGGCATCCAGAGGGGTTTGGAGGAGTGCAGCCTCAGCTGGTCATCTGTGTTGTAACCTCTGAAACCTTATCGCCTGGGCTTTCTTAGGTGCTGTTACTAGAAGGGAAATTGTGCTCTCATCTTCTTTTGGCTGGAAGGAAAAAGGAGAGGGGCTGCTCTCAGGTTTATTTTATTCTGCTCTTGAAAGCTAGTCTTAAACCATGTATAGTCTGGGCACAATACTGCTGCATAAGCATAGGTATGCATATAGAACCTTTAAAAATGGTGTCAGGCATTTGAGATGACGCCCTCAGGGTCAGCAAACCTGACACAGGACCTCTGGGATATGCAGGTCCTTCTGTAGCAGCCTTTAGAGCCCTGGTGAGTTATCTCAGAGTATCTTGGATGGCGTGTGAATGAGAAACTACATCGTTTCATGTGTTTTCTGCAGATATTAGACATACAGTTTCTGAATTGTGTGCTGATGGAGACGGGAAGTATCTTCATCTGTACATTGGAATAAATCTGGCACAGCTTGGGTACCACATAAGCAAAACTGAATCTCATCATCCATAGCTCATTTTTATTAACTTTTGTATAGGTATCAGCATTTCATAAATGAGAACAGCATCTCATACCAAGCCAGCTTTCTTTTCTGCTGCTCAGTTGATGGAGTCTGGGTGGCAATGGGCCACTAACTCAAGGCATAATTTTGGTTTATGCTCTAGCTTTATTATACCCTGTTCAAGGAATATATATATACACACACAAACATGTGTTTTTACTGGCCTTTTCTGTTTACATGGGTGCATGTTTTTTGCCCATGGCAGGTTTTTTTTCTGTGAACTTTCCCAACTATCTGGACCTTCATTGTCTTTTTCAACTTTTTGTTTGTTTGGTTATTTATTTATTTATTTATTCATTCATCACAGGGAAAGAATATTCTTTGTGTTTTATCTCTGGCAGGATTGTTGAAATGGGGCTGTGAAATTAATTTTTTGCTCATAGGGAGTTTCTTGCTTTCTGCCAAGGTGGAGTTCCCTGTTCTTTCTATATATATAATATTGTGGGTTTTTTTTCTGATGTCCCCAAGGAGTTCAGAATATGCAGCAGTTATATCATGTCCTGTTTCTCTATGTAACTGCAACTTTGCAACTTGTCAAATTTTTGAGCGTGTAGACTCCCGATACACTTCTTTGAGAGGAGTGTGTGTGTGTTTTGTATTTGGCAGTATGAATTTACAAGACCATTAGGAAGCTATTTTGCGTATCTGGAATTTGGAAGGGTTCCTTGTGTTACTATGATTCTTCACTTGTAGAAAACCTGGAGTAGTGGTGGCAACTGCCATCCTGTGTGGACAGGACAATGTGGCTTTGTTTACAATTGTTCTCTGTCTGCTCAATAGTTAGTAGATGGAAGAGCACTTATAAACCATGTGTATTTAAATGCAAAAAACTTGCAACAATCAATAGACACACTTTAGTGCAGAAGTCAGATCTGCAATACACAGCAGATGTAGCTATCTCCCAAGTAGCATAAGGATGCCTAATAAATAAGCTCAAATCCCTGAGAAAATTATGCTGTGTTTGAGGGGATATGTTATCTCCTTTTATCAGCTTCTGAGCTGCTGTTGTGCTCTCTACATGGGATTAGTAATAGTGGGATTAGTAGTAACGTACTATAACTAGGCAAAGGGAAGGGAGACATCACATTATAAGCTGTGTGTGCCTCCAGGAGGAAGAGTGTTTTATGTGTTTAGAGGTCAGCTGTTTAAGCTCTGGTTGGTGTGGGGAATTTTTTGAGAGCAGAAAGGACTATGTATGTAGTCATATGCTTGGTTGCCATTTACAGTACTAAGCATCTAAATTTGCTGTTTAAACGTGTTTGTAATAAAAATTATAATAGGCTTGTTTTGAATGGCCAAGCAATTGGTCCTTGACACTCTTCCTCTTCCATGAGAAGCTGCTGTTTTCAGTTGCTACTTTTCCCCAGTGATTTTGGTTGTTCCTTATGGCTTTGTTCTAGACCCTTTACTCTTTTCCTTGATCTTCAGGTAACTTTTTAAATTCATAGCTGAGGATATCACATCTCTGTGCAGATGATCTATAAACATGTCTCTCTGTCCTCAGCTAAGCTTCTTCTGCTTTTTGATCTTGCATATTGGCTTGTTTCTGTAAAATGCCTTTACAAATGTCATCTTAGACTAAATAGTGCTACAGAAGCCTCTGTGTCTCCTTTGGCTCAGGACCACACCAGGCAGGTTACTCTGAATTTCTTCCATCTCTGCAGGGTATTTTCTTGTTCAGGCATTTCTCTGCTATCCTGTTCTGAATAATATATGTTAAGTAAATCTGTCTTCCCAGTCATAGCCATTACTCCTGTTGGTCCAGCCAAAGCACTTCTACTAACCTACCTGTCCATGAAATTCCTTTCTTAGAAATCCCCTGTAAAATCCTCATCCATTTATTGTATCTGATGGATACTTTTTGGCAGTCTTGAAGCTATACATAATTGCGACCCTCTCAATTTAGCTTCACTTGCTAGACTTTCCAAGGTCTCTTGTCACTTCTGCTCTGCTACTTGCTTGTCAGATGTTTCATGATCCATCTTTGTGCCTCCTGTGTGACTCCCTATATGTTAATTTGCAACCTCCCTGCATTTATCTGCACAGGTCCCTATCCTGTCTGCTTTGTAAGTCCCTCTTGAAGACCAATGTGTACAGTGCTGCTTGGTGAACCGAGCTGACAGATGTACAAATTGCTGACTTTTCCCTGAATCAAGGTTCAGAAAAGTGTTTGGAAAATGCCTCACATCTCTATTTGCTGGCAGCACCCACAAAGCAATAATACTTGAAGTGGAAATCAGTCTGACTTCTTGGTACAACTTCTCCACTTGTAACTCCTGGCATGGATGGCTGAATCATCTTCATCTAAATAGACAGTACTGTGAACAGATGGTAAATAATTTACGAAAAGTGAAGCTATGAGCAGGCCTAAGATTGAGCTTCATGTCATATCTTTCTTACTGTCATAGATGTAGACTTGCAGCTCTGAATCACAGCAGACTATACTCCATTTGTAAGATGAATTTTAAATCATTTAAGAGTAAATGAGACAAAGCTGAATTTCTTGAATTAGGCTAATAACAGGCAGTGATCCCCCAGAACAAAGGGCTGCGAAGGGACTGAAAAGCATTGCCAGAAATTCATCTTCTGCCTCTGCCCAGAAGCCCTGGTCCAAAGTAATGCTGAAGCCACTTGTCATTTTCACTTCAGCTGTTCCACTGACATGTTCAAACCCAGCACTAGATGCTGTGTCAGAAAGTTTCTTGATGTTTGAAGAAACAGCATTAACTGTGAAATCGGGAAGATGCTGCAGGAGGAATAAATTCAGTATTTTGTAAGTAAGGGGCCAATACTGGAAACTGTGCTTTAGGAATGTTTGCCAACAATATCTTTGTAAAGTTGGGGAGACTTGGATAGCAGTCCCCACTGTCTAAGATCGTAGCATCTGCTAGCATTGAAGAAAGAAATGAAGGGATTTGTATTCCCTGGCTAAGTTGCAAACCTGTTCCTGGTTGTAATAAGGGGTTGAAAGTACTAAATGGCATTATTCCTCAATTTGTTACAGGTAATCTTGTAGACACCTTTAGGTTTTTTGTTAGTGTGTTCCCCCCCAGCTCCCAGTTTAGAGCTGTGGCTCTCTCAGTTGTTTTAGGGGAAACACAGAGCATTAGTATATGTTTGATGTCGTACACCAGTATATAGAGCACTAATTATTTTTCTGTCCTTGCGTGATTGCTTTGAAAGCAGAACAAAGATAAAAAGGAAGGGATGCTTTGACAGTCAGCAACCTACATTTGCAGATAACCAGTTGAAGGCTGCATTGTCTCAGTGCTGTATTTTCAACATGGAAAACTGGTGCTAGCTCTTGCAGGGAGAAGGTGATCTGGGCCAGCATAACAGACCTTGGAGAAAAATAAAGGAAAACAAAGAGTTATGGTATGGTTTCTCCTGTCTTGATCAGTAAAGTCTGTCCAGATGTTTTGCATCTCCCACAGCAGTGAAGGTCCTGGCAGTGGGTGGCTGCCCAGTTGCTCCCTCTAAAGGCTGTGTTGGCTGGGGACTGTCTGATCTCTTACCATACAAAGTGAGTGTACCTTTGCTGAAGGCTGAATATTTCCTTCTATGGCTTGAACTAGTCACTGCTCTTCTGAACAATTCTCTGTTTTACAAAACACCATCATTGCCCTTTGGAGGATTCTGTGACTGCTTTTCTTCTGATGTAGACACTTTTTCATGCTAAGATCTCCTTTTTGGCAATGCCTATGGATCTGTTGACAAGAGTTAGTGGAACCACTGCTTAATTCAGTGGCTTCTAGCCAGACTAGCCATGCTTTGTAATGATACCTGCAGTTGCCCTAAGTAGTTGGAGTTTTGCTCACCTTTTGGGTGTATGTACAATAGGGACTGTGTAACCCCTTAAACAAGTGCTTTGTTTACAGAGCCACAACACCTCAGAGAAAAAATAGTTGGTAACATTTGCCGGAAGCAAACTTAGTCCAAATTGTATCTGACATACTATAGTCAACATTTAGTTCTACGATTATAAAATCATAGAAAGGTTTGGGTTGGAAGGGACTTGAAAGATCCTCTAGTTCCGAACCCTCTGCCATGGGCAGCACCACCTTCCACTAAACCAGGGTGCTCAAAGCCCCATCCAACCTGGCCTTGAACAGAAGGGAATTTTATGGTAGTTGATATGTGAAAAGTCTTGGATTCAGTTGTGGATTATAGACACTTTTTAAGATCCTTTCATAAGTATTCTTTGAAATTGCACCCTTTAATCAAAAGGTCAGTGCTAAGGCTGTTCTGCCTGTAGTAACAACAGTCATGAAGACTGACTTAGTTTTCAGTCAGACGTAAGAGTACAAATTTTGTTTGGACTATCAAAGTAGTGATAATATAGATGTTTTATCATAGCAATGGGCGGGGAGTTTTTTGTTGGTGTCCTGTCCCCCCCCTCTTTAGTCAGCGTTGTGGCTAATGGTACAACTGGTACAGCTTAGGTGACGGTTCTTGCACAGAGAAAAAGAGCATAATTCTGCCAAATGAAAAGTTACATGATTCATTACAAAGACCTTTAATTTGCCTTATTAATTTTTTAGGAATAATTTGTGAAATCTATTAAGCATGGTGGTCTTTCTGAACACAGTGTGATCTCAAAATCACAAAAATTCTCAGAATTCTTTTCAAGATGAGTGCTATCCTGTGCTAAAAATACGTTGCACTACTGCAATCATTTCGTAGCTGGATTCACTCCATCACACAAGCTCTTTATCTGAAATTGCTATAAGCCATAACATAAAGCTTTTTACTTGCACACATCTAATTGAAAGAATATTTATTTGCTGCATATTAAATTCAAACTGGCCTACTTCTGAAGGAATATTTATTACTTTAAATCTCAGTACTTTGAAGAGAGAAGTTTTAGAACAACTCATTCATATGACAAAGTTAATTAGAAACTGGTATTTTAGTTCCTGTAATATTTGAAAGGGAGTAGTGCAGTATTTGACAGAAAGGTATAGTAAATCGTGATTTCTTGACAAAATTAAACTGTAACGAAAATTTAAGTTTTGTTGGGCACAGTCTGAAACAGTTTACAGGGTACACATGGAACTTCACAGACAAATCTGGTGTGTTATAGCTTAGAGTTTATAACGCAGCAACATCTATTCTGGCTTTTCCAGCTTGATCTTGCATTATGGATATAATGTAACATGGGGACATGTTCCCTGCTGTTGGTTTGGGGAAGCAGTATGGCTAACAATCCCAATGTCTTTTTATAAACTGTTGGATTTTATGCATATGGAAAAATGTCAAAAACCAAACTGTCAAGAACCAAAGCTATGTCTCAAATATTTATTAAATACAAACCAGCCTGCTAGTTCTCACTAGCAATAAAGCTGTGCTTGTGAATTTTGAGTAGACCCTGTAGCACAATAGCTGGCTCCTTCCACTGGTGATTTACCAGCTTACTGCAACCATGGCCACTTGTCTCCTCCCCCATGAACTCTGAAGTAGTACTATGTGTGTATTTTAAGAGGAAGCCCTCTTCCAGTAAACTGTGCTATTTTGCTGATGATAAAGATCAAACTTATGTGCTAGAAATCAGCAGTAACAAACAGCAGTTGTAGTTATGTGCAGCACATCTTTAAAAAGAGGTGAGAGAAGTAATTCATTGATCTTTACATAACATCACAAAAACTTTGAGGTTGCATGTCACGTGCATCTATGTAGTCATGTTGTAGTGAGCTATTTGTGCCTTAGACAGGGTTCTACTTAGGACTTAGAGCTGTTGTATGGTTACAGCTCCTCTCCACTCAACCAAGCGCTTTTAGCCTGAAGTGTACTAAATCCCCGAACAGTGTACTTGGGATGTTACATACTCATGGTTGGATGGGCTTGGATGAAGGTTTGGTGCAGCTTGTGTGGGGAGTTGTGTTTCAGATAGATCACTTGTTAATATTTCCCCCAGTTTATTTAGTTATTTTGCTTGTGATTTCCCTAAAATTGGATAAAATCTAAAAAACATTCTTTGCTTCTCTTGGAATTCTTAAAGAAAAAAAAAATCAGTGATCTGGGCAGAGCTCGGGTTTCAGTGTGAACACTCAAAGGATTCTACTTTATCTAGGCATGTATAGGCATATATATGCAACTGCATATATTTTTTTCAAGAACTCTCTACTTTGCAATTCTGTAATGCGTGCATAATGTCTGAGGTGTTGTGTAAAGTCCAAACAAGTTACAGATACAAAGTATCAGCCAACATTTGAAATTGGATGTTAGGTCTTTGAATCTGCCCACGTGCAGCTGAGAAAACAGCAATGCTCTCGGCTCCTTTTGTTCAAAATTATGTGAAAGCTATTTCATAGTATTTAAAAGTACAAAAGCAAAGACAGATTTCGACCTAGCTACAGAACTGACACAGGCCAAGGAAAAGGAGATGTTGAGACGGTATCTGCTTAGACCATTCGAAGTCTTGACCTTCTATCAAAGAGTTCTGGAGTATCTCGTAGAGGCACACCTTATGCTCTGAGTGCCTCCTGAATTATTAAAAGGTCATTAATATATGTTGGAAGTATTAGAGACTGATTTTAAATATAAATGCAACAAATCAGAATGTAATGGGGAATAGGACATGAAACCAAAGTGAAGGTTATAGTATATGAAAGACAGTTTAGGGAAGAAGGGGTGCAACAAAAACACTGGGAATACTGGGCACATGAGAGTCTGTAGCATTTTTTGTGTCAGATTATTTGAACTTTGTTCCTAGGATTTCTTACATACTTTTCTTCCTCTGGCTTGGTATTCTTAAATTGTACAATGTAGTAGCATAGCTTATAGGCTACCAAAGCATAGATTCCCATCTTGTGACGTAACATCAAGAATAATTTTCTAAAAAGGTAAAAACCAGATGCTTAGGGAAATAGCCTATCACAAAGTAACTGGAAGGTGAATGCCATACGCTATGTTCTGCATCTTTAACCATGTAATCATAGTCAAAATGGATATGCTGGTGAAATGGATAACCCAACCACAAATTCAAGGTGCCATTGGCTTTTGACTGTCTATCATAATGTCTTAGTTGAATTCAGCCTGGGAATATTATGGAAAAGGAGCAGTAATATGGTTCAGTGATCTCTGCAGATGGAGACAATAGCTGAAGGTAGCCAGAGGAGAAATGCTAGTGAATCAGTCTAAGCTGATGAGTAAGTGAATCAAGAATCGCTCTCTGAATGTTGCTAATACCATTATTAGATTTTTGGTATAGGTTTTTATATAGTTTGCCAGACCAGGGGATGGATATTTCTTCTCTGAGTAAACATTAGCTAGATGGGAAGCAAACATAGCAAGAGTAGACCTACTGTGAAAGTATAGAAATAACATTGGCTGCCAGCCTTTAGCAAAAAAACCCCTAATATTACTGAGAAAGAGACTTCAGATGCTGAATGCATGGAGTACACTGAGCTTGTACTTTAACCACTTACTATCTTTAGTCCTGTCAGTAGTTACAACTACTGCCCTCCAGTGCTTATTTTTCAAGCTCTTGTTGCATCCTGTCTGTTAAGGAACCTTGTTTTCACTTTTTTGGAACATGACCAGCTTTTTGTACAACTGATTCCTTAGCATTAAGTCAAAAGTTTCATTAAAAAAAAAAGCATGTGTTTCTGGAGCACTGTGAATGTAATGTGATCAGGTATCTGAAGTCATGTGTGTGGGAACTGTTAAATATTCTGCGAACAGCAGCTTGTTGGGTTTTTGTTTGTTTTTTAACATAGTGTCACTTGCACAGAAGTTTCTTCTCTATTGAGTTACTGAAGGTGTTTGAGGGGAAGGGAATGTTAAACTGGATGTTACACCAATGCTATAACACACTATGATTTTAACCTGTTGTTGCCTAATTTACTCACTGGAAGATCTGCTTAGAGCATGATTCAGACACCCTTTGAGAAAACTGGGAGATCAAAAAATAGCTCAGTACAATGGCTTGCTTCTCATGGAACAGCTCTGTTTCTCAAAATTATTTTGGTCAGGGACTGAGAGTATGTTTGCAGGCAGTTGTCAATTCATGCTCTGCTTCAAACAGATGTGGCTATGCTCTGAGCTGTGATCATGTGGTTAACACAGCAGATTATTGGCCAAAGTGAGTTAAGTCCAGTTTGGCAAACGTGGCGGCACAGAATCTGGTCCAAGCAAGCTTGCATCTGCCTGCAAAAGACTATGTGGACAACCTGTGGGGAAGAGTAGACTTCCCTGCTGCTTCTTCATCTCCCTTTCTGAGAGCTGCTGCCCATACTGAGTGTTGCATGACGAAACCCAGCAACAACACAGCAGGTCTTTCCAGGACTGCAGACCTGTTTGCACAAAAAGAGCTCAGAAGGTGGTGTACCGGTGCTTCCTCGCATTCAGAGGCAGCCTGCTTCAGTAACGGGCAGGTTGTGAGATCCTGACCCTCCTAGGAATATTCCTAGTATATTCATGGTACTCAGAGATCTTGCAGTGTTCAGTGGGATTATTTGTGATGTAAGGTAGTATGTAACACAAGTAAGGGACATCACAATCTGTCTCTCTAAATTAGCAATCTGTTACAAAGATCAAATTAAAATTAAGGTCAGATTTCCATTCTCCCATGCACATATTTGGCTGACATGCAAGTCAACAAGAGTTCTGTGTGCGACTCAAGATGCAATTTGGCCCTAAATTAATTTCATTAGCAAAACTGAAACTCAAACATGGTGTGAATGACACATCTGTTAGTCTGCTGATTCATGTCTAAAGAGAAATGTCATAAGGATTTTTAGAATGCAATGCTGCATCAGAGGCAGCTGCACTGACGTCGCAGATCAGTCTGTTTTAAATGAAGTCTTAAACAATAAACCCTTCTGTGATTCTTTTTGTTGTGGATGTATGTCTTTGAAAATGCAGAGAAATTACTGTGACAGTGAAAATGAGATAGAAATGCAGGGAAAGAAGCATGGAAGCTTCCCACTAGTGCTGACCCATCAAGCTTAGGTAAATTGTCACTGTACCTTACCTCCCCATAAATCCTCTTGGTGCTTCCCTTCTTCCCCCACCTCTGTGAAGAGAAGGACTTCGGTTAATTGTGGCAACACACAGTACTAAAGAAATCATCTACCTAGGAAATACTAGCTTTCAATGACAGTCTGTTACCCTCCTGTCTGAGCTGGCATTTCATCTGCAACTTCCATTTAATTTAATTGGGTGTATTTTGTATTGGTGCTTTTTGCTTGTTGGAAATATATTTGCTCCCATTGAATACTCACATAGTCACAAACATTCACTAATGGTGACAAAATGTTATTTATTTATGTTTATTTGTTTTTTATTGGCTTTTATAGCATCTGTTTCCTTTGGCATGTGAGCTTCCCTGCTACTATAACTGGGATTTCAGGAACATGAGCTGAAACTGCAGTGGGATTACACTTAAAACTCCTTTCAATTGTTTGTTTTTTTGTGTTTTTGGTGGAAGCTTGGGTATGCATGAATAGCAGGGTAGGTAGCATGCCTCTTCCAGTGAGAATAAGCACTAGGAACACAAGAATGTCAGAGCAATAACAATCCTGTTTTCATGCAAATTTCCCAGGAGTAAGAGAGGCATATTGTAGATGACACATTAACAGGCTTGTCTTTAAATAGAATGTTTTTTCAAAGTCTTCCTTGGGGCACCAATGGCTGTTCAATGCAACATTAATGGATGCATTCTCCTGATAGAATAACAAGAATTTGGAGGCTGAAAGAGATACTAAATTTGCCTCCTGCCAGATGTTGCATGTCTTGTGTTTTTCCTCTAAATACATACCTGGATTGATGGCTTGCTGTCTCATAGCAAGGGAAAATCCACTCTCATGTCTGTAGTGCCAGTTGCCCTCTTTTAGAAGGGAAGTCTTCTACTGTGTAAGCCTGAGTAGATTGTGAGTATCAAGTGCAGTAAGTGCAGCTGCTCCCAATGATTTGAATACAGGAGATATACGCTCCAGCAGCTGGAGTGCTGTGGGTTTGTGGAGTGTCTTCTGAACATGGCTCTGGTGATGGAAAGATAATAAAGAGCCTGTACATGGATGCAGTTCCTAGTACCCACAAGTACTGTCCTCTGGATCAGTTCTGCTTCATCATGCAAGAAGCCTCGTAGCTGCTTGAGAGTTCATGGGGCAGTGAACAGCTGCACCACAAGCAGTGATAGAAATGAAAAGTGAATACAAAATACAATTTGGCCGTACTTTGAAGAGTGAAATATATTTCCCCTTTTTCCTTGGTCCCAAAGGAACTTGTCTTCCTCCCCCATATGATTTGGTAAATCAAATAATTTGGCTGTTTTTCAATATATTTTACTATTTGACTAGTTGTCTGTCTTATTCTCCTCACTTTCTTTTTATACTTGTTGCCAAAATCAAAAGCTTTGAAAGGTGTCTCTTTTCTTATTCAAGAGGGCACTGCAAATCTGTTTGGGCAATAAAACTCACCCTTTTGTTCATCTCTTACTCTTTCTGCCTTGTCATTGCAGCGCCCTGTTATACGATCGTCTCCAATCAGCTTATGCAAAGCTAGAATAGCATTTTAACATCAGCATATTTAACTGGCTGTGATGAATTGGCACAATTTCCATCTGCATTATGCATGATTTCCAGATCTCTACGTCAGAGGGGCGTGAAATGTTTTGTCTTTTGACAGGTGTCTGTTTTTTAATTTACTTACTAGGACGAAGTCATAGACTTGTTTGATGAAGGTGGCCTAAGTTAGCACATCCATAGAAAGCCTAGATTGCTACAGCAGTGTTCCAGGGACATAAAGAATTACAAGCCTACCAAATGTGTCTTCTGCTCTTCCAGGTTAGGTCTTTTGTTAGTTACTTTCCACAGAAGCTGTTCAGCTCTGCTTAATTTAAATACTCATTTTAGCAGAATCTGGAGCTTGAGTTCTTTCTGTTCTTCTGCCCCTGGCAAATTCTCTTAAGTACCAGGCAATTGAGCCTTTTTCTGATCCAATGAATATTTAAATATTTTATACAAATATTTGCTATATATTAATTGAGAACAAGTGAGCAGACAAGAATAACTCCATATGCTGATACTTACTGTAGTTTACTGGTACTGGGGAAACAGGATGTTGATACAGCTCCAGCACATGCTTTTGCAAGTGCTTGTTAGGCAGTGAGTAGCTTTGATGCAGCAGTCTGCACTTAGAATATTCTGTAGCTCACTAGTGTAGGGCCACTTGGTAAGTAGGATTGTCAGAAAGGAGATTTAAACTTCCTAGTTTCCAGGTGAATGTTATAATTGCTTATTTAAATTTGAGTTAAGTTCATGCACAATTTTTTTTCCTTAAAACTGCATTTTTGTCTTTTTAATTCTTGGAAGGAGGAGGAACAGTGACTTTAGAACAGAAAAGGACCATTTTGGACCTCACCAGTTTATGCTACGAGAGTCACCTATACCTCTAAGGCTTTCCTTACTTCTACATAAGCCTGGCAGAGCAGGGAAGTGCTAATGCAAAAACCCGCAAGATTAAAATGCTCAAATATACTCCAAGCACTTCTTTTTAAGCACGTGAAAATTAGAATGCACCATATATGATAATTTAAACATTGCTTAATTCATGACTTGGCATCACTGATACACTGGAAGAACCTGAATAGAGTCAAATGTAATTCTAGCCATTAATTCCTTTGCCATAACATCTTTCTTTCTGAAGAGTAAGTAGTAAGAAGGAAATGCAAGAAACAAGATCAAAAGGGAGTGGCTAATCTTTTTGTATTTTTTTATGTTCTTAGTTGATGCAATAAGAATGATGAAATAATGTTACTGCTTTATGTTCTAATACATAGGTGTGTTTGAATGTCGGTTTCTTGTCAAGTAACCACTTCTGGCTAGTACTGAACTGTTAACTTTAGAGTGGACAAAAAGGCTTCTGAGAAGCAGAACAAAATTCTTCTTTGTGTGGTGTGTTTTTTATAAAGCCCTGAGATACCTGATGAGAGAGAGTGCATGGCAGAGCACATTGCAATAGGCCACAGGGCTTTTTGTCTTTGAAAAATATCTTGGTTATATAAGAAAATTGCTTGTCTTTGTTGCCAATCATAGTTATTCTTCATTGGATGGCAGTGCAGAGTCTTACAATATTTTTCACTTGGACTTTCAGAATTGAAACCTGTTATCTTACTGTCTCTTAATTATTTCTGTTAATAGCAATAAATACAGATATTTCTCAACAAAGAAGCACATACTGCCGTGAACGAGCAAATCTGGCAATCATCTTGCTAGCAATGCTGCAGGAAACAATAAAACATACCAGTAAGCATATAATTCTTTCTGCATACCCTTGAACTGAAATCAGTGGCTCAGACTATCAGTCACTGAAAGAAGGTGTTGATACAATGTGTATATCTTCTGTTGGATCAAAAAGACTTGAAGGAAAGTTTTTCTTCTGAAGACCATCTATTTTCCTTGGTTGAAGCTAACAGTAATTCTGAATTGTTTTTCCAAGGTAGGGGTGGGAAATGACAGACACAACAAAAACCCTTCCCAAAACAAATCTCTAATTCAGTAATTTGGTTAAGCTGAGACACACATCAGAGCTGGCAAGTTTTGAAACATTGTCTTTGGAAGCTTAATGCTAAGTGTTTTCTCTTGAAGCTAACTATTCACTAATCCCAAGTTAAACCTTGCCCTCAGCAAAACCCAGAATTCCAATAACACACTTGCACAGAGCCAAAGCAGGCTGCCATGGTAAAGGAGTGGGGATATTGTCCTTTATTTTTTCCTCTGACCATCCTCCAGAAAATTGACCCAGAATATTCATTGAATTTTACCACTTTAGCCTCACCCATTAAGAACCAAGACTATCCAATAAATAGTCAATTGTGTGTTGATAAACCACAGTAGTTCTTCAGAGAATAATTATTAGGGCTCTCCCACAGAAGAGGGAAGCATTGGATTTCTGTTCTCAGCTCTTCTTCTGGATTGCTAATGGAGTTGCTTGACCTTAATGAGTTTATTAAAGGAAGCTTAGTCAAGAACTTTGGAGCATCTGTAAAGGTGGAACAATTTTCAGGTGGTAGAGATTCTTCATTAGAATAAAAAAAAATGAAAAACTATACTTTTTTCCCCCTTCTTTTACTAGATTAACAAAAGTCTGAAGGATTTTTAGGCCAATGCTTATAGGAAAACTTGCTTGGCAAAGAGTGCTAGTAACTGTTTAGAACAGTTCACTGACACTGCTTTTTAATGCCTTTAGCACCCTTATACAACAGATGAGAGTATTACAGAAACAGTTTTGAGGTGTTGTGTTAATATTTAGCAGATTATGGTAAAATCTCACAAATCAATTGATAAAATGTCTGCAAATAGGAAAGCTTAACTATCTCCTGTCTAGTAAAAGCCTCAAAGCTGTTGGCTCAAATCCATTTCAGTGTGGGAACTGGGCTATGAAAATTCTAGTGATATACAGAACAAGAATCAGGTATTTCAAACTGCAGTTCAGTTTTGTCCTCGTTTAGTGTTACCATTTGATAGTCTGGTGCATCAGAAACAGTTCTCTAGAGCTAGCAGCGAGTTCTTATGCTCCCAGATTTGCTTCACTGCATTTTTTTTTTTTTTTAATTCGAGCCTTACTATTTTGAGAGATCTCCATCAGGCAGCAGAACGTGTATGTTTTTGTGCATTGCTTTGATGCTTTGGAGGTTCATATGTTTAAACTCATGGGAAAGCTAGTTGCTGAGAAGCTCAGGTCAGTTGGAAGGTGAAGATTCAGCTTTGCTGAGGAACTTGCCTTGTGCACAATCTTGGCACTTCAGACCAAATGCTTTGCATGTCCTGTGGCACAGCCAGCTCAGAGTGCAGGCTGTTTCCAGTTGCTAATTTCTCCCTGAGCCAGCAGCTTTAGCGGGTTTGTGCCACTGGTTGCTAGTGCTTTGTGTTGCTGATTAGAATTAGCCCAGAAAACCATGACACTGAGGGGGCTTTTTGAAGGGAATTTGAACATAATTTTGAGTTTGACTACGCCAAGCGTTCGCTGTGGTGATTACATAGCATACACTCAGCGGATAGTCTTTGTACAGCTTATGGCTGATCCTCCGCCAGACTGGGGGAAGAAAGCAGCAGCGCCTTTGTACAGTGGGAGAGCATAGTTTATTACCCAGTAGGTGTAATTTAAAAAGATCTGAGGAAGAGAAGACAGATGTGAGGAGAACTTCTGTCCAAGTAGGGTCAGTTATATTTAGACACCCTGGTATATTTGTGTTTTGAAATGGCTTTTTGAGAAATAGCAGTCTTAAAAGGAAGACCAAAGCCTAGCCAAACAACATGCTGTTTGATTTTTACATCAAACCTTTAAGGTAGGATAATATTCACTCCAGGGAGAAAGAATGGTTGAATAAACATGTAGAAACCTAAAGGTACCGAGAATTTGAGTAATCAGTGTACAGAGATGTCTACTGAAATGCTACGACACATACGACACAGCTTTGTAAATTTAGTCAGAATGGAATTTAAACTACACTGTAATTATAGAGCTGGGGGTTTTGCAGAGGCAGTCGACTCTGCAGGTTTGTACCAACCAAAATTTGCTGAACCTGGTTGTTTTTGGTTTGGTGGTTTTGGGGGGTTTTTGTTTGGTTGATTGGTTGGGTTTTTTTGTGACCCAGGACTCTGCCCTTTCTACCCTTTCTAATTCATCAGCTGTTGAACTTTAACCTCCACTCAATATTGCTAAACATTGTCATCAAGCTCTTCAGGTCCTTATCTTCTCCCCTGCCTTGTTCACCTAAGTTGAACACTTCTGTAACTGCATGATGGTGGTCCTCTGTTCCTGCTTCCCTCTGGCATCATCACCTATTACCTTTCCTTTTGAAGTAGAGTAACAGCTCCTTGGGAGGGTACCTAAGTGTCTTTTGTGGCCATGCAAAACTGAGCCTGGTGGATTTTCACAGGCAGGGCTTATGAGCCTTGATTCCTAAGAATGTGTTTTATTCACTAATGAAATGACTAGCTGGAAAACACTGGTGGAACAAAACCAAAGTGGCAAAGTATTAGAAAAATACTACTAAGAGAAAATAGATGATCCTGTGTTTTTTCTTTGCCAGTTTAATTTTTCAATATAGACAGATTTGGTTTTTTCCCCACAATGAGGAATTATTAGCAGTTGTATAATGAAGCATGAATTTTTAATTGTGTGTTTTTGCCTTTTTTATGTAGGATTTCATGCATTTTAATGTAGGATTAGCCTGTTTGTGGTTTTGGTTGTTAGTGGTTTTCATTGTTGTTTTTAAATTCATATGTGACCTAAGTTAGGCTGTGTGGGACTCAAATTTAAAGAACCAACCTTCCCCCGCTGGCCTCCACCTCCACTCCCGTACATCCTTATTTGCTGCCTTAGGTCTCTGGCTTAGTCAAAGCTATTACTGTTGGTTTGGTTTTGCTTCTCTCCTTTTGTTCATCCATTTGGTACTCCCACAACTGTCTCTCTGTCAGTTTGAGAAAAGACCTGGTGTGCAAGCAGCCAGTTATGTGCAGCACTAGCCGAAGCTTTCAATCTTTCCTACTATAAGGCACCAGTAGGGATTCAACATATTTCTGTTCCCCCTGCACCTGTCCTCCCCCTGTCCAGCTAATTTTCTGCTGATACTGTGTTCAGTTTTATTTACCACATATTGCTGCTACTTCTTTCTAAGTCATGGAGACAAGTTTGGGCCACCCTTGGTGCCAAAATCATTGTATGCGCTCCTGGGAAGTCCCTGGTGTGGTGTTTATGACTCTACACAGTGCTTTTCCCACATGTTAGTGTAGAACAATTCTTCGTAGATGAACAGGACAGAGGGATGTGCAGGAAGATGTTCTAGAGTTTAGTGACTGTGGTTTGACTCCTTTGTATTGGTTGTTCCAATTCTTGTGATATTTAATCAAAAACCTACAGTACTGCTTCCCTGAAAGGCCTAGTTCCTGGAGACGTGGGATTATATGAGGAGTGTTTCTGGGTGGTTTGTGTTTGTTGGATTTTTTTTTTTCCCTTTATCATTTATTTATTTATTTATTTTTAATTTGAGTGCAAGTTGTTTGCCTTTTAGTAGAAATAGATCCCGTGGTCTTTAGAGCTTTAGAGAAAAGCCTAAAAAATGTCACCTGGTAAGGTTCAAAACCTGATGGGGAAATTAAAACATAATGTATTATTTCTGTAAAAAAACACACAAGAAAAAAATTCTCTTGTGACTGTTTCAAGCTGTGTTTTGTGAAAGGTCTGGATTGTAGTGTACACTGGGCGGTAAGCATGAAACAGACCCTGAAGATTTGTATCTTCTTGTATTGCTTTACCCCTTTTCCAAAAAGAAAAAGGAGCGGGGAGAAATACAAAGAAACCTTTGAGGTGAAGTGTTGTCAAGGGGGGGATATTGTGCACATCCTAAAAAAAAATAATAAAAAATTCCTAGGCAAACAGCTGCTGCTCGTCTTTTTAAGTAGCTTTAAAATTATAAGCTAGATAGTGAGGAGGGTGGAATCTTTGCCTGCTTCTAGCTCAGAAATGAATATTTAGTCATGTAGAAAGGGTTTGTGAAAGTAGATTCCCTTTTCAAAGATGATTGTCACAGTAGCTTAAATTGTCTGCCAAGCATCATAATACAGTTTTACTACTGTAGGAAAACAAAAGCAAAAGATAAGCTTAACTTACTGAAACAAAAAGAGAACAGAGTCGAAGAATAGCAAAGAGTCTCATTGATGACAAGAGAGCACAGTGATTTCCATGCAAGTAACAACTTGAAAGGGGCTTCTAAAATAAGGTTAGTGCACTAAACAGATTAAGAGGTGTTTCCCTTTTGCAACAGGGCTCGGGTACTGTGGTAACAAGCATGGGGGGATGGGTTTGGGGGCTCTGGAGAAAAGCCACCCTTCTGTTCTCAAAGGAGGGACTCTGAGGCAGTATTGAGGGCCACATGCCCATCCAAAAGTCCTGTTGAGCAGAGAAGGAAAAAGATTCCTAGGTGGGAATCATGAAGTGATGGAGACATGACCCAAACTAGTGTCTGACAGTTTCATTTCTTGCCATCTTTGTTCCTGTGCTGGAAACTCAATGAATTGGCTAATCTTGCTCTTTGCCTGTTTTCAGTTGGTACTAAAGGCATGGCTCAGGCCAAAAGATGACACGAGAGGCATCTAGGTAAAGCAATGGCTTTAGAAACTGTTTGCCTTTCAGGAAGAAAGGAGGTATTTGCCTTTTGAGATATGCAGTTGGGAGGTACTAGCACTGTCAGGAAGCCAGAGCTCACTATTAGGTTTAAAATGTCACACATCATTCCCATCTAGCCCTTGCTGTCTTGCTATTTTGTTCTCATTTTTTAAATTTGTTTATAAATATTCATTATTGGATATGAAATGAATGAGTGAATATCAACCAGGTGAATGGTTCCTAGGACTGTAAGACATACTGTCTTTCGGGATTGATACATCTCTCAATTTCCAGAAATTCAGTCCTGATCCTGCACATGCTTAGATATTTAGGCTTCTTGTAGTGAATATTTGTGTGTCTAGATAAGAACATAGGATGTGAATAATATTATGCTGAAGTATGGAAAGACTTGCCAGGACCTCACAGCAGTGCTCCATGAAACACCCAGTGAGCTCCACTTTCTCAATGACAATGGTAAAGAATGTATTGCACAAAGCCTTAAACGTAGCTTGACCACACTACTTTTTCCTATTTAAATGTTGTGTTTGTGGTGGGTTTTTTTTGTTGTTGTTGCTTTATTTTTAAGTTTTTAAACTACATGTAGAAAGAAATGATGAGCAGAGTGGCAGATGTGATCGAGGCTCTCGCCAAGCTTTTCTGTCTGCTCTGCCCCTGACAGTCAGTGGTGATGCTGCAGGTAGGGGGACTGGATCGTTGAACCTCATGTTTAGACTTTTAGAAGTAATTTATCTCTTTACTTGAAAAGGGGTCCCCAACATGTGCTCCAGAGCAGTGATAGGAGGCATGCCATTGCTGCCCATCTCCGTCAGCTGATGGGCTGCATGACGGACAAAGAAGAGTTGATCAGGTGGCACCTCCATACAGCGAGGCAGCAGGGTGAGCTGGAGTACCTGTGTACCCCAGGTTGCTTGTGGGAGACTTCTGCAAGCTGCCTTACTTTGGTCATTTGCCTTTCATGTAAATTTTCAGCATAATTTCATAACCAACTTAGGTCTTTGTTACAGTCATCATGGCTTGCTAGTACGGATGTATGTCAAGCCAATCTAATTTTTTCTACAGTAGGATAACATCCTTTGTGGACAAAGGAGAAGTGGCTGTTAGAGATCTTGACTTCAGTGCCTTGCTGTGTATCTATTGGTAGGCGTTGGATGCAAACCTGGCTAGATAATGGTGATGGGAGTTTACTTATCAGTGTTTTACTTACAGAAACGTATGGGATAATGTACTGAGCATGGCTTGGAAAAGGTCTGTCCTGGCACTAGTTCTGTTCAGTATTTCAGTTTTCATAATGATTTGGATGATGCAGAAGGGAGTGTACTTACTAAGCATGCAGATGATGTGAAGCTGGGATGGGCTATAAATACATCACTTAAGTAATCTTTAAAAAAAAACTTTGTTCCTACATTTGCCTTCAATGAATCACAATCATTTGGATTTTTGCAAAAAGCTTGGAGAAAAAAAAAGACCTGGAGCTGTGGTTTGTCACAAGCTGAACATGAGTCAGCAATGCCATTGCAGTGAGAACGCTTCACAGAAATCAAAACTCCTTGTTGTGAGAAGCACAGCAGTCATATTCGGCTGTGCTGCCTGCACGTCACCTGGCATCATCATTCTGCTTCGTGCTGTTCCTGACAACAGTGTTAAGCTACTGTGGCTGGTTTGGGGCACCGAGCTTCAAGGGAAAAGGTGGGGTAACTGAGCTGACTTACCCTGAGGAAGGTTGCCAGGAGCTGTAATAATAGGCTTCAAGAGAGACATTTCTCTGTGTTCTTGGTACAAGAACCTTAAATTTAATAAAGTGTCAGGTACAAGAAAAAGCCAAATGGTAAGGCTGGGAAGGTGTGGGCTAGACAGTTTGAGAGACTGTGGAGTCTGTTTGACAGCCTTCAACAACAGGCAGGAGAGTCTGTTAGCTTTATTGTAAGCTTGGTGCTTTTTGACTTTTTCCTGTGAATTACAGTTGATGCTGCAGCCCTGCTGAACCACAGCCTTGCCGGGAATGAACGCCACACATCAGCAGTGCTCGGTGTGTTGTATGCTTCACAGACAAGTGCTCACTAAGCCTACTCCCCTAGGAGCTCGAGGAGTGATGGTGTGAATGTTGGGTAGAGAGGAGGGGATACATGTTTTATTTATAGCTATACTTTTGTCTAATCCCAATGCAAACAATTGTGTTGAAAGGCTTTATGAAATCTGTGTGCCTGCTCCCACTATTGTGCATATCCAAGGACATCAGGGTGACTCTGTACCTCCATGCTGGAGCCCTGAGAAGGGTGCTTTTGCATCTGTGTGGATTCTGTGAGGGCCAGCTCGTGTCTTTGGAGCTCGTCAGGGCTGGGATTAGTGCTATGAAGGTGTTGGAGGGAACTCTTGGCCACTCCAAGAAGGCATGCCAAGAGGAAATACCAGAGTCTATTACCTACCTGCTCAGGGCATGGTTTACTGCCTCTGCTATGGTAGCAGTGAATGCTCACTTCTACTGCTGCCTCCTCTTCAGTTGTGTTGGCACCACTTTAGACGCTACGTGATGTTTATAGCCCACATGGTGACCTGAGTCAATGAAGTGAGCTAAACTAGCCGTAACCATGAAAGAAAACTGTTATTTTGCTGGAGGCTTTTTTTTGGCTTAAGTGTGGCTCCCCACTCGAACCTACAGACAGCTGTTACCAGCCCAAGTGGGTTTTTTGAGCAGGGAGAGGAATGAATGGCATGGGAGGGCTTGGAGGATGCCTGAACTTTCACTTGTGCCAGGAAAAGCATGCCTTGCTCCAGCCCAAAGGCTCCCATGTCTGGAGCAAATGGCTCAAATACAAGAGCTTCAGAAGCTGTCAGCTTCAGGTGTGCCACAGAGGCTGTATGTAGTGTGCAGGTGTATTGTCCGTCAAGTAGCA
Organism: Falco rusticolus; assembly: GCF_015220075.1. Classification (NCBI taxonomy): domain Eukaryota; kingdom Metazoa; phylum Chordata; class Aves; order Falconiformes; family Falconidae; genus Falco; species Falco rusticolus. Next base: position 15,090,866 of record NC_051190.1, read on the forward strand.
AACATGTGATTTGTATTCTGTTGCCTGTGTAAGCATTAAATTACATGCTGTTATGGTTTTGAGGGAAGATATTTAAAGCCATCTAAACTTTAATGGAAACAAGATTTCAATTATTCTTGTAATGATAAGGATGAAGGTTTTCTAGTTTATCTAGAAAAAGCCCTGTTCTTTAATGAACCTCAGTAATTAGAAATGCACTAGTCTATAACTGAATTTTGAATGAATAATCTATAGATTTAGCAGCTTCTGTCTTCATTCGCCTTGTCCTTTATAAAAAGTTCCCAGTAAGCTACATATTTCCCACTGTGCACTCAGAGCACGCTACTGTCTTGCCATATGGTTACCTTCCTCTAGCAATTAATAGGATTGTATGCAAAGGCCCCTGAATCTTTGGGGACTATATATTTGCTTGTGGTCTTGTCAGAACATGCAGCATTTTGATAGGCAATTTCTCACATTTATGTCCACTGAGTAACAAGTTGCTTGAAAGACGGCATAGTAACATAATTGTACAGAACTTAACCAGAGGAATTTGGTTTATACAATTTTTTTAAAAATAGAGAGTGGATATATCTTTTCAAGCTTCTTGGGTCATTTTCTAGAACTAGTGTTTATGGCTGGATGCAGGTTTCATGGATGCATGTAATCAGTTTCTTGGCAAATGTATTTACAAGGACATTATTTACAGTCATTTTTCCCTTGCATTATTTAAAAACTAGCATGACCCCAAATAAGCAAACTTGAAGGATTCAACTAACATTGACAGAGATGTAGTAAGCGAAGGAGGAGAAAGATTATGGAAGCAATAACCAAAGGTCCCTATTTCAAAAAAGGAAAAGTGATTAAATAGCAGTGTATTGATGTTGCTAAGCAGTGCACCTTTACCCCATTTACATGAGCACTGAAGCATTTGAAGACTATTTTAGATAATTTCCACACACATTTTTCTTTAGAGATGAAAACTGTAGGCAGCTTTTTAGAGCAAATGTTATCTGAATTATCTCTTCTTTATGTTGCTGGCGCCTACTTGCATGACATTTGAAAGTGGCTATGCATGATTTCCCCTTCTTCGTAGCTCTTATTATGCATCGTGGCAGGAGCAGTTCTGTGCTGAGACCCACAGCTCTCAGGAGTTTGAGCTGCTCTGTGTTGGAGCATCGCCTCCGCCATGGCTGTGCCATGACAATACCGGTTTCACTGGGTTTTTACTCTTTGTAGGGGTATCCAGGAAGTGGCTGACGGGTGAATCTGACCTGGGCTTAGTGAGAGAAGTGGTGTGTTCTTGTGCCTGTGGAACATGGGCTGCTCTTGAGGAAGGAAGGGGTTTAGAGAGTGAAAAGATCAGTCAGTTGCCTTAATGGAAACTGAACTATCAGGGCCAGTCCTGCAGTTTGGATAACCCTGAACAAGCCTCTCACTTTAGAACTGTTTAGACTGTAAAGTTGTAGAAGGTGGAGCATGTCCTCTTCTGTGTACCCTACAAAGTCTAGTAAAAAAGGACCTTTTTCTGCATGTCTCTGAGGTAACATTAAGGATATCTTTTTAGGTGGAGTCTAGTCCTGCCAAAATAAATGAGGTGCGGGGAGGATGTATTGTATCTTCTGCACAGAAATCTTAACAGCATTGGGGACACCGTGGGTTAACAAATCTGACACTGAGGAAGTCAGTAGGCATTTTATTGCACCAATATTATGGTGACTTGAGAGCTTGCTTACCTGCCGAGGAATTCAAGGTTCTTCAAACCTTGTTTTATTTCAGTATATCAGGAAGGGAAGGCAGAGAGAGGATGATGGCAACTAATCCTCTTGCGATGCTGGAGATGATGGTTTTACTAAATCTGTTAAGTTTCTGTGGGTCTGCCTGGGAACTGGCTTAGGGCAAGGGATTACAGGGCTTTAACAACTGTCAGATGCGGAGTTGCAATGGACTGTTGCCGGGTCCTTGCCTTAGCTGCTTCTAAGGTCATGTCAGCATGTCTGCATCATGTGCCTACCTTGATTCCAGGATACCTCCTCAGCATCTTGGGGAAAAGTTCTCCCCACACCTCCAGGTGAACTCTGAAATGTCAGAACCTGTACTTCTATTCTTCTTTCCTTCTGCTCCCCCTCCACCCCCACTCCCCACCCTTTCATTCTGGAATGGACATAAAAGTATGTCACACTCGGCTGTGCCCTGTGAACATAAGATAGTTTTGAGCAGACGCAAAGGATACCAGATCAATTTCTACCTACACGCATGTTGAATCTACCTCAGAAAATTTGGCCACAGGTTTTAATACTGAAAATGCAGCTGTCACTCTGTTGTTGCTTTTAAAGATGCTGATATAATCTGACAGCGTCAGTGAGTGGGTCGGCTGAGTCTACAAAGCTGTTGCACAGGAAGAGTCCCTTAAATTTCATGGCCATGGACATATTTTGCTTTTTTAGCTACCTTGGTGAGGAAAGAAACTTACTTATTGTAGAGTAACCCAAACAAATTTTGAACAATTGTTCAGCTTGCGTCCCTTTCCCATAAGGTAAAATGGACAGTGACTGTACCTGGACTGGAAGTAACTAGAATGCTGTTGTACCCCAAGGAAGGTTGATATGTTTATAAATGTATCTTGTGCAGGAATATCAAACAGCAAATGAGTGAATAGGAGCTGTACTGATATATTTTGGGCTTATCTATTTGGCATGTGAGTGGTGGGGAGGTGTTGGCCCCCCTTCTATAGTGGCTAATTACATTTCCCACATGACATTTCTCTCTCCTTGACATATCCCATCATTCGCCTCAGTGATGATTGTCACCAGCCCCCCGGCATCTCCTGTGCTTGTTTGAAGGATGAAGCCATTTGTTTAGGGGAAAAAAAAAAAATATCCCAGTGTTTTTTTTTCCGCTGTCCTAATTTTCTTGCCAATTTATTTGAGATAACTTTGAGGTTTTTATTCTCATAAACAAGCTTACTCTCTAGATAAGCTTTTCCCAGATGTCCCAGTCTTGTTAGATACCTTGGTTTCCATGTGTTTGTTACCGTGAGAGAAGAGTGTATTTGACATGGTATTTTCCTAACTAGAAAAACATATTTATATTCCATACTTTACAGAATACAGCTGTTCTGTGTATTAAGTTTGAGCTGTTGAAGGTTTTTTTTGAGTAGGCATTCTCTACATATCTAAGTGTCCAAACATATTCTACGTACATACCATATTAAAAATGACACCAGCTTCTAGTTTGCAGGAGGACAAGAAGGCTTTTATAATTCTAAAGGCCTCTCAAGGAAATGAAACAAAGCAGGTGGCCCGGTTTATATGTCTTGCTACTGTTGTTCCAGTATCCCGTTTCAATAGTTCTATTCCAGAATAAGAATCCATGTGGAGGTAACAGCATTCCTAGTAGTTGTTCCAGGAGCTGTTGCAACAGAAGTGAATGTGGTGCAGCTTCCTGGGAAGATGCCGACCTTTCAGTCTGGTACAGGGTAGCCTTTCTGCCTAGTTTTCCTCCATGGTGCGAAGTCTTGTAGGAATGGGATCTACATCATGACTTACAGGAGAGTGCTGCCTATTTTCTTTAACTACAACATGAACATGGCCGAAAGCTGCCCAGATAAAGAGTCTCTAACTTTATTTTTATTAATGAAAATAATTTTCCCTATGATGTTGCCAAACTATGTTGAAAAGTTGTTTCACATTTACTCAGGCACTGCTGTGCCAGCAGATGTCCAGTTTCTGCCTCTAACTACCTTTTAAACTCTTCCCCAATAACCAACTCGCACCTTGTTAAATATTCCAGGAAACTTGAAGCTTCATGTTGTTTTTACCTCACAAGTTAGGACTTAAACCTGGCCAAGGAATGGAAAATTAGATATAGATCTGGGAAAAGGCTAATAGTGGGGATCCCTGTGCTCCTTTTGAAAGTGCGTTCAGTTTCTTTGTGTGAGTTGAAAGAGGAGACTGGAAATGATGCAGAATTAAGTTGAGATAGAGGAGCAGTGGAAGGAGTGTCAGGGAGACCTGGGAGGGAGGGCAGCAGGGTGGTAGGTACAGTATGGGGGACTCAGCACAGGAGGCGTTAGTCCTGTGGCTGAGCTTGGCTGACTTCCGAATTAGCAGCAGTCTCATGGCGACAGAAGACTTGGGCGTTAAAGGTGAGCAGCTCCCTGCAACATGGTGGTGAATGGTTGATGGCAATTATTGATTCAGGTCTCAGAAACTGGCATATATATTGGATTTCAGAAGTCATGTGTTGGGCTGTTGGAGAGGAGCAGACATTTTTGGCTTTTCCCCTGACAACTGAATTCAGTCATGAGACCCGTAATTGCAAGGCATTAAGCTTGAATGGATCTAACTGCCTGGGGCCATTAGGGTGGTGCTCTTCTGGAGGGTCTGGTTAAAAAAGCAAAACAAGACAGAACTTAAAAGCCTTCAAGTCTTTATCCTTTGCCAAAGGCACTGTTGAAAAGTGCAGTAAAGGAAGATGAGGGAATGTCATCTATATATAGGTATGTCTATATAAAAATGTATACATCTGTTTATGTGGGGGTTGGCAGAGGGGAATTTGAAAAGGTTGCTACTCTTGGAAGCTAGAAACAGATCCCATGTCTTGGATAGGTAAACTGATATAAAGTGGGCTCCCAGCATATCACTGAAGAACATGTTCCTGAAAAAGTCTGTCAACCTTCTCTTGTACTGAAGCGTAAGATACATCAGATGCTGCATATCCATCTTAATATTTTTTCTTAGTTAAACAGAAGTGCTCCAAGAGTGCTTTTATTCTGTCTGACCTTGGGCTCAGGTTCCCGAAAGATCTGTGCAGCTAGTGAAAACCATATTGGACCTACATGGTGGTGAGTGGCTGATACTGTATCAAGGTGGTATACTTTGAACGTGTTCTGAAAATGAGTTACAGTTAACCTGGAATTTTGCAAGCAGGTACCAGGACAGCAGTGTTGCCCTTGGCTGTAATACATCAGTGGCCTTAGGAACTCAAGATTTAGTTAATGAAAAACTCTGCTTTGATGTCACCCTCCCCTGTTTCCTCGATTGGCATTGAATGGGAAATCCTCCAAGATCTTTGAAAAGAAGACTGCAAAGTCTGGGAGATGCAGAGGCAGAGGGACCAGAGGTATGAAAGCCACCGCCAGCTGCAGTTTCATCTATGACATTTTACATAAAAAGAACGCACAGCAGTGAAATACCGTTCAACTGTCACGAGATAAACTTTAACTGAAGTATAACAATGGTTTGGGGACTTCTACTCTTATAGGTGTAAATCTGTAGATTCACTGGGTTTATTCTGATTCAAAATTGTGCAGTTCAGGAAAAGCAATGGTCCTCTATTTCTTTAGAGCTCTGCTTATCAGAGCACTTAGGATGAAATCACATCCTTGTTGAAGTCAATGGCAAAGCTTCCACTTATTTTGATGGTGTCAGATTTCATCCATTGCAAATTGCTGAACATTATAGAATTCAGTCACATGTAATCAAAATATAAATGCAAATTGGTATCATCTCATAATGTAGCAAATACAGGGGGAGTATCTTGCTAGTGGTGGTATGAAAGACACATCTGTGCATATTTTTAATGCACCTATGCTGTGATGAACAGATTTAGATACTATGTCATTATGATCACAGGGGAGATAGATTTGCACTGTCATCGACTGATTGCTTCTGCTTATTCCTTGTTATTTCACAGTAAGAAATCTAGGAATTATGATGGACAAGGCAGAAAAAATAATCTAGCTGTTTGTGCTGTGGTTTTTGATGCTGGTGACCTTCTTTTCACCACTTGGATGTCAGATGCACTACTGAATGCTGAGAGGCAGTGGAGTTTCATTCTTTGAGAAACTGTGGAAGGGGAGAAAAAGTACCTATCCATTATTAGGAAGTTAATGTAATGGTGAAATTAGTGAGTGCTGATTAAGTATTGGCTGCTTCAGAGCCTTGTGTAGATCTTCTTAAATTGGTGTTGTATTGGATAGTGTTTTGACATGATTGCTTTAGTTATAGGAAATACTTCCCAGAAGCTTTTGATTTTTCACAATGCTTTCCAGAGAAAAACTTCTCAGGACAGTGAGAGTGCCAGAGATGGGATTTAGGTTACTTACTTGGTACAATCAGTCAATTCCCTGATTAAACTGTTCTTGAACCTATAAGATAATCATAAGTTTAAAAAAAACAGAACTGCTATTTTAAAACTCAGCCTTTAAAAACATTGAGGGGGAAGACTTACCTCTTCCAAGTTGTCTGAGTCAGGGTGGGAATCTTTGTTACCCAACATGATTAATTTTAGGGAATGAAGCTTGTGAATCAGAATGGGGCTAGGCTGTTGAAGAAGGGGAAAAGTATCCTGTTTTCCAAGCAACAATTTTAACCTGAAAGCTAGTTCTTTCCTCTTATTCCCTGCTAATATAATGGGACATAGCAGTGGATGAAAGGTATAAGCTAGCTGGCAGAGTTGTAGACAAGTTGGACAGTGATGAGATAGTTTTGGAAATGATTGTGCGGAGTTGCATAACTGTCAAGTATTGCAAAGAAAATGGGGTCAGCATGTTTCTTCACTAGCAACCTGTAGGCCTGTATCTGTTACAAGGAGGAGTACAGGTGGGGTTTGCAGGCAGTTCTGGATAAAATGAGCTATATATTTGTGGTCTGTTTTTTAGGAAGCTTTGATTAACAGCTCTCCGTGAGGTTTCAGAGTCTGTTCAGCATTTCTGTCACCAAATATTTTGGGAATGAGGAGAGTGTTCCCACTGTTAAGGCAGTCACAAAAGAATATGTGAAGTATTTCTGGTAGCATGGTGAGTCTCCTCACCTAGGGTTTTGAATTAAAATTTCTCCATGAATGTGTACTGTGGTCAAAGGAGAAAAGTCTGTAAGACTTTCTTCAGAAAGAGCTAATACATCATTCTGATGCCTGTTACAGTGTGACATGAGATTCCTTTTATGCTGTATCACCATGACTAGAGATGTTCCCTTCCTTTGTAGTGGTGGTTGGAAGCTACCCAGGAGACACGAGCTTATGTCTCATTTCTGTAATATAAATCCTAAGTGCTACTGTGGAGCTTTTAATAGTTAACTGCTTCGATGTCAACATATTAAGCTGCAGGGTGTCCCCTAGATATTGTAAATTCATAGGAGTGTACCTACACCAAGGGGATGGAGGGTGGGGAGGAGGAGGATAAGGCAGGCGGTGGGTTTTTGCCTGGGCTTCTAATAAAATTTGTGTAATTGAATATGTACTAAATGAGAGCAGGCTCTAACAAGAGTAGATGAGCAGAATGACAATTAGGGCTGTGCACTTCAAGCTTGAAACCAGGAACGAGGGCAGTAAACATACCTGGTATTAGGTAGCCAGATAACAGAAAGTTTAAGACTTAATAAAAATGAGCAATGTTCTTTCTTCAGCAACACAAAAAAGAGCAGTCTTGATTCCTGTAGCATTGTATCATGTCCTTTCTTTGTCCTTAATCAGCTGCAGCAGAGGCTTGGAGTTCAATACATATTGACTTAGAGCATATGCTGAAGTCTGAACTACTTGGGTTTCAAAACTTCAGTTGTCAGGAGCAGCATACAGATCTGGGTTAAGCTATCTGTCCCTTTAAAGTTACTTCTGCAGTATAGTCACACTTCTAATTCGAACATATTAAACTTCGAGGTGTTTAAAAATCCATGCATCCTTACCACTGAGCAGCTTGTTGGAAGAGCATCTGTATAACTTATTACAGAACTCTGATTGCCTTTAGGATGGCGTTGCCTATGTCCATTAATCTCAGTAACATTATATACACATAATATATTGATAAAATGCTAATGACCTAAGTTAATGCCAATAAAAGCAGGAAATGAGGGTGTAGGAGTTCAAAGTGTAGCACTCTTTAGCCTTCAGTCTTTCTGGTTGGTTTATTTGTTTGCTTACTGATTATTTTCAAATCATATCACTACCACCCCACCTCCCACCACCCCCTGCATTGCACCAGACTGTATGCAAAAGCACGCATTGTGCCCAGATTCTGAACTAGCTATTCACACATCAGGGGATGAGAAATGTCCTCGGACTAGCCAGTGCACAAATGTTTTGATGTTCTGATCTCCTTTGCCAATTTGTGCTGTTCTTTGGGCACCTTCTGCACACATTGTTTGTTGCACCACTGCTACAGCCAACAGTCAGAGCCTGCCGTGCTCCTGTTGGCAATCAGTTATTGAGTTGTCTCATAGCATGCCAATCACTTATTCTTTTATTTAAAAGGCAGCTGGTCGCTTAAAAGATTTTCCACTGGGAGTAAGAGCACATTGAATGGTCTTGGTTGGAGCCTCTCAGAATATCTATCCTTATGATCAGTAAAACTAGCAGCAAATTACTGCAGAGCCAAACTTTGCTGCTGCTGGTACCTACACAGCATTGTGAAACCAGGTGGATTTCTGTAGCTGGAACTCAGAGGAGAATGCAGCCTGGAAAGGTATTAAGGCTTCCAAGTATTTAAATTAAAACTTAAATCTGAACTCTGTAACACATCAAATGGACAGAGGAGAAAGAGCAACAAAAATCAATATAAAAAATAGTTAATGCTAATGACATTTAACAGTGCTGCCCTGCAGTGTGTTCTCATTCAGGGAGGAGGCAAGTGTATTGGTTATTGAAATCTTACATAAAGTGTGAAATGAAGAATGTATGCTGGAGGGCATCAATATAAATCTCATAATATATTTTAAATTTTCCCCCTCCTAATTAAACCAAACGAAGCTTATGGTGATCCTCATGGGATTTTTCTTGAGAAGAGGGAAAAATGAACTGAATCTAGATTCTGTATGTTGAAGGTTAATTCTAATAAATCAGAAAGCAAAGATCTTGTAATGGGAAAGTATTTTCTGCAGTCACCCAATTAAATGTTAGAAGCTGGATAATGGAATAATTGTAGTTAGTCAATTGCTACAAAGTCATAATAGCTTGAGTACAACTAAGACTCCAAGGCAGTAAAATGCCGGTGGTAAAATAATAAACCCATTATTTCAATAATAATCTCAAGTTAATTAGAATAAGGCAGTGCAGCGTATTTTTAATACTAGACAAAAACAATTAGCATAGTACTTAGTAACAACAATATCCTTATTATCTGAAAGACAAAATAGGATTAATACAGCCGTAAAGCATTGAAGCCATATGTCAACAAAAGAACACAGAGCAAAAATAACTTTGTCAATAGCCCAAGCCCCAGCACAAGGGATGGAAACTTCTACCTCCAAGCAAAGGAAAGCTTGGTTGTAGCAGATGTATGGTGGAGTTTCTTCATATGAATGTGGTCTTTTCCCTGTGCCAAATGTTTATTTTTGTGGATTCATTCTTCATGAAATGTCTTGAGTCAGTTATGGTTATTCCTTCTGCTTTTTTTTTTTTCTTGGCAAGATTAAGACATGATATATCTCCACGTGCCCGCCTGTGTACAAAATAACTTAAAGTTAAGGCTGGAGGGATTATTTAAATTATGGTCTGACCTCCTGCAAAGCACAGACCAGAGAATTCTGCTCTGTTATTCCTGTATTATCAGGCTGACATTTGAAGCAGATACGTGTTGTAGATGCCTCAGGTTTCAGGACTGTTTTACAGCATGCAGCAGTCAGTATTCTGACCCCATTGCTTCTTTAATGATAGGGCGAAAAACTGCAGTATGTTTTGTTGCAGTTGCCCTGATAGGGATCTGGAAGGCTGAGAAAACATTCGGCATTTGAACCAAGCCTCGTCCTAGAGCTGCAGAAAGCTTTCCATGGGGACGTGTGAACACTGCCTTTTAACTTGCAGAGAACAGTCAAGAACAAAATGCTGATTTTTGTTCTGAAAAATCTTTATTGTTGCTTTCAAGCTGATCCACTGATGTTACAGCATTTTGACTTTGGTGCTTTTGTCCCCCGGAGGCTCTTGGGTATTTGCTGTGTTTTGCAGGTTTGAGGTGAAATGAACAGTCTCCTTGCTCGCCCTTACCTGCATTGTTACTCACGAGGAAAATGAGGTACTCTTCCTCCATGAGGGAAAACGGTGACTAACAGTAGGTTTTGTATTCGAACCATAGAATCATTGAGGTTGGAAAAGACCTTTGAGATCATCAAGTCCAACCGTTAACCCAGGTGATTAGCTCAAGTCCTCTAAGCTTCGCTGTCTCACTGCCTCTGGCTTGCATTTATTTGCAGCCTAATCTCAGATCAAGAGGCTGGTCAACCTGTCTTCTCACCCTCCTTTTGAAATTTTAGGAAGGATCTGAAGTGTATCCTTGCAGGATAGGGTAGTTTGCAATGCACTTACTTTGCTTTTCTGCTGAAATATGTTACTTGGTCGTTCAGGAATAGCACACAGGAGAGGCTTTCTGCTTGTGCTGCCTGACCCTGTGCTCAGCAAAGGCAATGCTGAAGGTCCTGTTGCCACAAAGGGCTGGAAGCTGTGCTTGGTTTCCCTGCTGAGACACCCAACAAATGCTAATCAACATGGTTCATTATCATATGTTGTAATGCAGCCATCTCATGGTAAGGGCTGTCAGCTGGGTGGGACCTGGGCTGAGCTGGAAATGGTTGCTGAAATGGGAAAAGCATTGGAGAGTTGTGGTATAGAGAAGAGACGGGGAAAGGGCATGTGGAAACTGAGAACATGGGGATCTTGTAATTTGCAAGCTGCTACTCATCGTGGTATATAAATCAGGAGTATTGGAGGTCTTTGAGCTTGCTACAGTTCTTTTGAAAATTAGTTTGTTCTTGGAAGTCATGGTTGTCTTGCTTTCTGTATGTGTTTTACAGATGAATACACATGTGTGCATTCTGGCAGATTTGCTCATTAATGTTGGTATAAGGAAGGCAGTGGTTTTGAGAAATTTGGCTGTACCAGAGAAATACCAAACATTCCTGCATAGCTACCGATATCTGGATTATAGTATCTGCCACGTTGCAATAATATTTTGCAATTTAAGCCCCAAGACATAAATCCAGGAACTGCGGCATAGTCGATAAACTAAAAAATTGCTTGGTGTGGATAATTATGGCAGTGATCTTACATTACATTTTAACCTACATGAGACCCTGCTGACTTGACAGTGTTAGTTAGTTCCTTTTCTTGTAATGCATGTTGCACTGCTTTGGTCTAGTATTCTGGGCAGAAAAAAAGGGCCATGGCTCTGTTCTGCTATGTCTACTCCTATTTTACAGTACAGCTGTTTGATAATCACTAACTAGTTTCCTGAAAAATCTAGGAGATGCACTGTAGGAAGAAATGCTCTAAAAGCATAACTTAAGTTTATTAGAATGGGATCTTAGCATTTTATTACTTTTTATTATCATTTATGATTTTGCTGAGAGTTGTGCATTCCTCTTGGGCTCTATCACTGGGAATAATGGCTGACATTTGGTTGGGGAGCGTGGGGTGGTGAAGGTTAGGGAACTTCCCCATTCACTGTCATGACAGTTTCCTATTTAATCTAGATAAAATAAGAATCCCAATGAAATATGGCCTATGATTAATTTATCTCATTTTGCCTTCTGTTAATTATAACCTACTGTCTGGGGAATTGGTAAGAGAGGGCAAAGTCTCGCATACAATCAAGCGTTTGAAAGAATCAAAAGATATAAGCTAATTCCCACAAACCTATCTCAGAGAGAGAGGCATCTCCCAAAGGCCCTTTACACGGTGGGAAGGCTCTTATTTTCAGCAACATCCTAATGTCTGTGTGTTGCTTGAGATTTTCATGATGCTGTCAGCTGCTGCAGACATATGGCTCCAATTGATTTGTCCTGACAATAACAGTTACCAGCACTCATTTCTCCACACTCAGAATGAGGCACATCTGTTATAAATTTGTTGACTGTCAAGGACCAGTAAAGACCTATCTGAAAAACATCCTTTTTTGTTCTGTACTTCCCCCACCCTCCCAGCCCCATATTAAGTGTGGTTGTGGCCTGCTGTCCAAGACTGTGGCTATTTAAAGGTCATTTCCATGGTATGATGTGTATCATGGGCATTGATTTTTATCCAGAATATATTGCTGTGACTAAATAATTCCCGGCTACACTTGCTCATTTTATTCTGGGAGTTCTTAGTTGTTCGGAAGGGTTTTGGGGGGCTGGCTTGGTTTCTCCTCCGAGACAGTAATTCTGCCCCTTAGTCCCATTTTAGGCTACTGGTGATTATTTTAGTGTGTACTTTTCCCTTTGAATGAGTAACAGAGCTTTATCTTGAGTCTCAGCTAGAGAGTTCCTGCAAATTATAGGGGGACCTTACAGAAGAAAAAAAAGGCATCATTTTTTACAATATGGCAAATATACATAGAAATGCTTCTCCTGCTTTTAGGCAAGTGTCACACGAGCACATGCAGCATAAGGATATTCCTCTGCCACCCAAACCCCCTTTGTTTCATGTACATCTGCCAGTTTCTTCTGTGGTTTAATTCCTGGATGCACTTTGTGAACTAGTGCAGTGTTTGAATTTCTGTCATCACCCTGTGTTTAACTTTTGAAGGACAAATCAGTTCAACTGCCTGGATGGAATATTCCACTGGTGTTCAGGTCTGATTCTGCATTTTAACCCTGATTTGGCTGATAGCCATCAGATGATACTGAATAATGATTTATCTTCTCTGCACCTCAGTTCTTCTGTTGCTGACCACCTTTGCAAAATACTATGGTTTCTAACATTCTACAGGACTATATTTTTATCTAGCTGTAAGCTCCAATGTGTTCCCATTGCTCTCATCCACCAGAGTTGGAAAATGTAAATATCTAACACATATAGGAGGTTTATCTCTGTTGGCACTGCAGGGAGGACGTGCCTGCCTTGCAGGTAGAAGTAGGATGCACAGGCACTGCAGGTATTGTGCTTCTCCTTGACTGGCTTGACTCATTTGAGGATGAGTTCTGTTCCTTTGCTCTGCACTTCACCTGGCATAAGGATGGCTGTAATAATACAGAGCAACAGGCTGTAACTGTTATCCTCTACTTCAGCAGGAGGAACGTGCATCTTGACTTAAGACCTTTGCCCTGAGACCATGCAAAGATGGAAGTTTTAGCTTTCTGGTATCCCTGAGACTTAATGAAGTTTAGTTTTGCATTTTCTTTAAGTTTGCATAAAAATGGAAAAGTTTCTTTTCCTGCTTCTCATTTAATAGCTGAAGCTGGGATTCATAACACTGCAAGGGAAATATTAATTTAAAAGAAAAATCCTTTTCTTCCACTTTAAATTAAATCTAAAATGAAGGGAGACATTTCTATTCCTCCTGCAGTAATCTTTCTTTTGTTTTTAATACAATGTATTATAACATCATAAATAGAAATGTAATCTTACTAAAAGACATGCAGCAAGTACTTCTTTATTAGAAACTTTTTAAAAAGAATAATTTACCAAGGTGAAATATTAACGCAGCTGGCTGGAAATTGCAGATTTTTACTAGGGCATAGTCATTTTTTTAAAAAGCAAATTAAAGTAGATATATTTTAAAGAAGTCAAATTCCAATTGTGCCAAGCTTTTACTATAATATTTTGGCACCGCTGTGTATTTCTAAAATATTTTTTTTTAAAAAAAACCCTCTTTAATTTAAAATTTATCCAAACATAAATTAAAAAAAAAAATCTGCCCTGTTTTTCCTTCTTTTCGTAATCGTAACCTTTAAGTGTGGAATAGGAACAGTTATGTTAGTCTCAATTTGACTGTTGTTTGACTTTTATGTAGTACAAATGAAGTTACACCAACAGAAGGCCCTTACCTTTGAATGACACAGTGTATATGTAACACCTTCCCACGTATCGAATTCTAAGGGGCATGAATGCGGCATGTGCTGCATCTCTCAGCTGTGTTAGACCTCAGTGGCAATTAAGAACTTGCAGCTCTTTCAATGATCCTTTCCTCCTGACTTGACATATTCCTTACTGTGACCTGAGAAGCACCTTTTTTCCTTTCCTTACCCATACAGAAATAAAGAACAGTTATCGATTACATGTTGCTTAATGGGCTCTAATAAATTTACACTTACAATTAAATTTTTAATAAAGCATTTTCAGATTAATTAGGGCTTGGTTCATTTGCAGTTAATGCTGCTTCTGCATGCAGTGGAATAGCTAAAATTGCACAAGCAGTCTCCTTGCTGTGTCTTTCGTTTGTTTGTTATTATAGTATTAGGCTTACATGACTGGTTTACCAATAAGAAAGTAATCGGTGCCATCATAAATTCATGAAGGGTACTCAGCAATAACTTTGGCAGTTCCTGGCCCTAAGTAGAACACCAGTCTGTGATGTTTCTGTTAATATTTGATCTGTCTTGCAGTTGGATTCTCGCTTCTTTGCCCTGCCTCCAGCCTGCTGTGGCAGTTTTGGCTTCATGTTGCCCACCCTTCTGCTCCGGCTGCTTAGGGCCAGAAGATGCTGTTGTGTTCTTGTCCCAAAAAATTTTCTTTTTTTGACTGCTGTGAGCAGTTCCTTTCTGCTCACCCACTGGACCTGCCACCTGAATGCGTTCTTCAAGCCAGACCTTTCTCAGCGTAGCCTTGCTGTGTCTGAGCGTTTTGGGTTCTTTCTGCATAGCATCTCTTAAGAAATAGTCCTCCTTCTGCATACACCCAGCTACATTTTCCCTGCAGGATTTTGTCCCTGAGCGGTTTGAATGATCTTCGCTGCTCTTGTGTCTATTTAGAAAGCTGTTAGGAAGACTGGTTTTCAAGCCTGTCTCTTAAGGTCTGGAACCTTTTTCTCTATTGCACCAACCTCCACATTCCCTGTGGCTCAGTCTTGTTCCACACATCCTGACTCCAGCTGAGGCTGATTGGCCCATTGCTGCTGCTCAGTTTTGAAGCCTCAGCGCCCCTTCTCTGTGCTTTTTGTGGGTTTTGTGGGTGAAAAGGAGGATTGTTTGCTGGGATTTTTGTGGGTGTTGGGTGGTTGTGTTTAGGACTTCCAAAATCCTGGCAAGTCCTAGTATCCATCTTAATAGGATAATAGCTAAGAGCCAGCTCTGCTGGAAGCTAAGCTTCTTGCAGCTTCTTGCTATTTCAGCAGATCTCCTTAAACTAACTTCTTATCTCATGTTTGTATCTTGTAGTTCCTTGCAAAGCAGTGCAGTAAAGAGATGAATATACTCCATGTGAGCAAAGACGTCTTTGTATATGCCGTGTTAAGATGGATAATATCAGTTGCCAAATACGCTCTGCATCAGTCTTTATTTTCCTGCAGCCTTAAATCTAATCACATACAGTAGATGTTTTACAAATCATTGTTAACATTTTTTGTAGCTTTTTAAAATCCTGTGTTCAAAACTGATTTGGTTGTCAGTTGGCAAGTAGCTTGAGTATATAGATGCCTCCTTGTAATACATCACTTTGTTCATCAAAGAAAATTGCAATGTCAAGAGTCCTCCTCCCCCCATCCCTGAAATTTTGATGCATGTTTTTTGAAGAAGTCATGAAAGGATTTAAATCCAAAGCTGAAAAGCCTGACTGGAACTGATTGCTTTGAGCTGCTTGTTTACAATATATGGATTGGGGGTTAAAAAACACAGACAACAACATGGGGGTTCCTTACGGATAGTCTTACTTTTGATTTCTCTAGTAAAGACTGTGGTGTGGTGTATATGGAGAACATAAAGAATAACAATAAAAGCATATTTAATAATGAACAACTTGTTTGAGGAAAACTAATTTTTGATAGTTGGTGCAGTATTGACAGAAGGTTTTTATAGTTGTAAGATGCAGATTTGCAGATCCCTGTCATGGATAGGATAAATTCTGTCACAGAACAAGCACTGATATGCTGTCAGTGTTTAATGCATTTGTTGTTTAAAAAGTAGTTTCCTTAATATAACAAATTTTTAGATTGTTTAGAGTGAGAGAGAATACCTGTTGTGATGGCAATATCTCTTTTTTGTGGATGAATTAGAATATAGGATATTTCCATGAAGAAATCTTTTAAGCATTACATGAAAGGATAAATCTGGGTTGTTTTTTTCTAACACTGATGCCAGCTATATAGGAGGTGGAATATTGTTGCGGTTCACGGTGAAAGCATAAAAGAAGCATAAAATATGGAAATAGCAACTGTGGTACACATGCACACAATTTGGAATTAATTTGCCTGGGGGGAGTTATTTTCTTGAGTAATTAAACTTTCTGTGGGTATTGAGGACCATTCTGGGGCTTTCTGAGTCAAGTGGGGGCTAAGTACAAAGCTGTATTGTAATTAAATAGCCAAGCCGATCTGCTTGGAAAGTGAGAAACCTGCAGCAGTCGACAACCTGGCTTTCTGCAGGTGGGCTGAAGTCTTTATGAGGGTTCTTACAATCCTTAAGAAAACAATTACATTTGTCAGGCTGCAGGCTGTACACTAGATCACTCTTCCGTGGCACGGTGCTTTTGTTGTGTTTTTTAGCAATTTAAGTGCTTGTAATAACTGTAGGCTTAGTAACACTGGGAACTGGGGAGCGTTGCAGGGTGGTTGAGACTGGAATAGGAAGGGAGTGAGCTCCTTTGCCTGAGCCTTCCCAAGAAGAGTTGCTCTGGGGGACGTGAAAGCTTGAGCACTGAGTGTGCAGCTTTCCAGCTTTCTCCTACCCCTGCCAAGAGCTGACTTCTCTTTTGTTGGCCTGGCAATGTGGACCCGTTCAAAGTGGTTGGGAAGGCTGTATGCTTCTCATGCTATGGTCTCTGTTCTTAGCCAGAGCTGATCTGTAGTGGCACTCAAGCAAAGTATGTGTTGTTCCCACTACTTGTGTGCACAGAGCATCTTCTCTCAGACCTGCCCCCTGCTTAATAGATGGTGTGCATTTGAGCTCCCACTGTGCCCACCACAAGGTGAAAGCATCCCTTTGTTTCTTACCGAGCTCTTCATCTCCTTGTCTACTCTTGTGCTGTGAGAGCACTTCTTGCCTGAAGATCAACACTTCTGAGTGCTCTAAAATCTAACTCTTTATGAGGCTTGTTATGAAAATTGATGTATGAAACAAGGAGGTACAGTGTGGAGTGGGACATCTGAGAGTTGAGAGGATATGAGCATGAGCACACCAAGGCAATGCCAGGCAGGGCTGAGCAGCCTGTGGCTGGGCTGGCTGGGCCAGCACAGAGTGGGGCACAAGGCTCGTGTTAAAGATGCTTTGATTCATTCTGTGTATCGTGTGTCATCCCTCGTTGTCTCTCCCTCCCCGGCCCAGGTCTTACATTTTTGGTTAAAAATGATATTTTTTTTCTTTTTTTTTGAGTAATGGGTCTCAGACAGCATGTGGCACTACAGTGACAGTCTTGCCAAAGACTTTCTAAAACTGAGTTATTGCCTCCAGTATCTCTGTGCATGTGCCCCAGGATAGCAATTGGCTTTTTCTGCAGTGGTATTGCAGCATGAACTTTAATCTAATTCATTATCCACCCTAATGCTCAAGTCTTTCTGCATTACTGCTTTCTAAACAGCAGTCTCTCACTTCATTCCTGCACTGATTATTATTTCTCCCTAACTGCATAGCCTTACATCTATCTTCAGTGGGATGTCTCACTTACATCAGCCCATTTTAGTGAGTTTGCCAGACAGCTGAATATTTTTGAGTCATTCTTGCTTGGTTCTCCTCCTCTTGCTTTAGCATCATTTACATTTACTGAGAGTGGCATTAGCTTTGTTATCCAGATGGTTAAATTGGTTATATAGGAAAGAACAGTGACCCTGTGCCTTTTCAGACCGTGCTGCATACCATTACTGTATGATTACAGCGTGCGCCATTGCTGGCAATTTTTATCTATTTATTTCATCTGAGCTCAACTACTGCTTTCTTGCTCTTGCTGCCAAAGGCCTTTGTGCTCTTGCTCTCAGTAGTATGAGGTTTTGTGTAGAGATAGTTATTGCATTCTCCACAGACAAATGACCCAGGAACCAAGTATTATTTTTGGACCCTCAACACCACCAGACCCTCATGCTGGGAAACTTCAAGAAAAAAAATTTGCCTGGGTGAAAACCTAATTGTGAACTGCAAAGCAAAGATGGAAGTTTGATTCATTTAACAGATTAGCTCTGTAGTATTTATAGTGTCTTTTCCCTTTGAACAATGCAACCTATTTGGAAGGAAAGGAGAGAGTTCTCAAAATGGTAGGTCATGTTTTGGGGGCGTATCTCCCTGACTAACAACTTGTTCAGTCAGCACAAAAAAATTTCTATCTCAGTTTCCACTTTAGATTTTATATTTTGGGAAATAAATGTGGATGAAACCCTGTGCTACAAAATCTGTATGTAATACAAGCTGTCAGCATAAAAAAAGAAGAAAAAACATGTTTTGTAGATCATAAGCCAAATTAAATACATTTTTACACAAATAAAAATGAATGCTTGTTTGCTTGCTTCTACTCGGCTTTTAAGTTTGATCCTAAAATAATTTTTGTGGATCTGGCTGGAATTACTGTCACATGCTGGAGGCACTAAATCTGGCTACCTGAGTGCTACTGATCTCTTTCAGTGCAGAGTGATACAAATCTCATGTTATTTCTGTTCAGTCTGGGGGAGCGTGCTGGTTTATGCCTTTCCATCTTTTCTCCAGGAGATTGTGTAGCTATAGATGGTGAGACCTGATGGCAAACGGAGAGGAAGATATCTCACAGTGGGACTAGAGCATTTCTCCTTTCTTTTCTTAAATAGTTCTTTATTGAGCTTTCCACCTTCTGCATTAATTTGAGAGCCTGAACCAAATAACCAGGAAGAGATTGATGTGGCCTCACTTTATTTCCCACAGTCAATAAATTGTTAAATGGGCCAAAGGACATGGGTTAAAAAAATCATTTTGTATAAAGAATGAGGGATTTTTATTAGCTGACAGAGCCCCTGTCTCTAAAGACTTTATAATGGTGCAAGTTTGATCTCATGCCATGCAGTGGGAACAGCTCTGTTGGCTTCATAAAGTGCCTCGCTATTCTCCATGTGAATGAAATTAGCACTGTGCCCTGCATTTTCTGCTGAATGAATACTGGGTTTGCTGTTCCTTCAGTGTTAGAGGCAGGTGAGTTTGAAGGGATGCCCTGGAGTGAGGACTCGGTGCGGTGTCAGTGCGGACCTGTCCTCCCCAGGAGAGATCTGTCATGTACACAAGAACAGAGTCTCTGGGGTCGCTGCATAAGTTTAGCAGAGAAGACCTCGGGTTGAAGGTACGTGCATGCTTTTTTTGATATAAGGCAGAGGTGGCTTTAATGGGATGATGACATGAGTAAATGAAACTGTAGGCTACCTACAGGGAAGCAAGATGGCAGCCTGGGTGGATGGAAGTCAGGGAGAGAGCAGGTCTGCATCACAAGGTCCTTGCCATGGTTATTTGGATGACTCTAGTACACTTTTTATTTATCTTTTACCAAGATACTTCTTATGTGACTTAGGGGAATCTGTTCTAAAAAATAAGGCTGTACTATGACAAATACCGTCAGTGGATACAAGCAAATTATTTCCAGAGGAGAGAGGTGAAACTGGTGATTTTGTGTGAGTTAGTGTGGTTTTGTGAGTATTACTGGATTTAGTGAAATGAAAATGGTATGATTCTATATTAAACAAGGAAGTGAAGGTACAAAATACTCCATAAATATCACATTTATCTGCTCTTCAGAGGCGGCTCTTCTAACACTGTGCATGCTGCAGCACCTCTTCTGTGAGGGTGAGAGTAAGACAGGTGGATCCAGCCTTAAGGTTTAGGTACTTGCAATAAGGCATGAAGTGAAATAAAGCCCTTTTGCTATTGTTAATTCATCGTACAAACAAGTCACTCGTATACATGTGTGGCTTATACATTTCCTGGATAAACCATGCCATGAATGACGAGACCAATCTAGCCCCTTCTGGGTGTGCCAGTGCTGATGGATTCAGGTCTCTTCCACACAAATACGCTGTGCTGCCTCTGCATTCCAG
This sequence comes from Falco rusticolus, assembly GCF_015220075.1. NCBI lineage: Eukaryota > Metazoa > Chordata > Aves > Falconiformes > Falconidae > Falco > Falco rusticolus. The sequence continues at coordinate 15,110,721 of NC_051190.1, forward strand.
CTTGTTCCAAGCTTGACTTCAGGCTTGCTCTTGGGGAAATGGTGCAAAGGCACTGGAGCTGGCTGTGTAAGCAGTCATTTTGCTGTGAAACCTTGGTTTCGTTGCCTTGGTTCAGTCTGGCAAGGTTACTCTAGATATCAGAGAACTGACTTTATCTGTTTTCTCCCTAATATCTGCTGTGATTCAGTCAGCATTGGCTGAGAGACCATCAGCTTTCTTGTGGAGGTCAGCCTTGCGTATGAACCTCTGCTATGAAGTTTTATTTCTGCTTTTGCATCGTGCATTGTTATGAATAAAATTCAGAGGTGACATGACCCTTCTGAAATACAGCATGGAGAGGCGATGAACAAGGATGAGGATTCCTCCTTTTAAGAAATGCAGATAATGATGGTTAACAGAGGTCTGAAGGACTGTGAAGGATGCACAGACTAAGAGTTTTCAAGGTTACAGAGTTTTCAGATGCTCCCAATTATTTTTCTGTCTTGCTACCCAAATCAGAAGTGCTTAAAAGGAGTCCATTTTTTAAGATGTAATGTGCATTAGTCTTCTCTAAGGTATTTCGACTTAGATGACCAGAATACCATTCTGGTACAAAGAAAACTTTGTCTTAAAGTTAAATGGAGTTTATTTCTGCATGCAGGGAGGTGTCAGGGAACAGTTTGGTGGGATGAAGGATTTTCTCTGGGTTTGGATCACACACAGCTGGTTTTGATGCATTTGCAGTTCTCAGTGATGGGGGATGGATGTTTCTGAAGCGGGGGTCCTCAAACATCGTTTCCGCACCTATCACCATTGCATACTGTTTGCACTGTGACACAAACAGCAGACCTTCCGTCCTGGAGGAGTGCCATTGTCTGAGCTATTTTTTTCTGCTAAGCATTTCTGCATTTTCTCAGGGAAAAGATTACAGACTGGGGTTTTTGTTCATGACTTGTTGCTCACACATGGGTAGATTTGAGCTCACGTAGTGCAGTCTGAGAACCCTTATTCTAAGGGTATTCCCCAAGCTCTCTGGCAGAAAATTTACTGCAGGGCACCACCCTCCTGGAAGGGGTGGGAAGGGGTGATGTTGCATTTGGTTTAATTTGTGTGGGTTTATATTGAGATGGAAATTGTTGGCATTGTTGGTTATCTGGCTGACTTTGCTTATTCCTAGCAGAAGTGCTGCAGGTGATGCCAGTTGACATCAGTGGTCCAAATTTACCAGCTATATCATATCTTGCACAGCTGATGCCAGCAGACTGTAAGCCATGAAAATGCAAAATCAAGCCTTTTCTAATCATCCAGCAGCATCTGTCTCTTCCTGGCCTCCCAAGCTTCTTTTTCTGGGTCCCCTTAATGGGGCATCATTAATGCAACTTGAAGTTGCATTACTGTCTTGCTAATGAGCTTTTGCTCATCTTGCTTATAAAGCCAGGCAGCCTGAGAGAAGGATCTGTGGGAACTCATGACTGAGGAGACTGGTTTGCTTTTCCTTGGGTGGGCATCTGCTCTGCTAGAGAGTGGCTGATAGCACCGGGCATTGCGGTACACTTTGGTGTCCTTGTTCTAGTTTGCCATAAGGCTTGCTCTGAAGCAGGCGATTTCCCTGTCACGCTTAAGCTCCGTCCCTTGTAATGCAAGGAAAAGACTGCACTGCAAATCTGTTTTCTGTTGCTTGTTGACATCAGGTGTAATGCCTTGGGACTGGCATTGATACATTGGAGTAATATAAAATTGCATTACACTTTACTTGCTGGCTTTGAACTCAACAGGTTACCAAGGGTTAATGCACCTAGTGACTGGTGTATTCATGTTTGGGATAAGGGCTTTTAATTCTGCTAGTTAATTTAATCCCCACAGTTTGACAGCGTGTTCCCTGGACTATTTTTCATCTTCAAATTGCAGTCTGCTGGTTAGTTCCTGTAAAGGCCTGCTGTGCTCTGCATTTATATTCTTCTTCTTGGGATTTGCGCTGTTACGACGTCATCTATCAGACACGTGAAAAACGGAGAATGAATGGTGTGAAAATTCCTCATGTCATTTTTAGAGATAGACCTGTGGATTGTGCTCACGCAGGAATTAAGGGGTTGCCTGAGTGACTGTCATCTGGGAAAGGGATATACATGTCCTGGCAGATGTAGCATCTCGGTGTCTGTTATTTCACTTAGTTGCAAGAAACTTTTGATTTGTAACTCCCATATTTCATTAATGGAAAACTGCGAAAATTGCATGTGCATTCATAAGAGAATAGATTTTTTCTTTTATCTGGTAATCAGAAGAAATCTCTGCAGTATAATCAAAGGAAGAAGTCTCAATCAGAATATAATTTGTTGATACTGTCTGACCACCATATGTTGTTCTAAATTTCATCCTTCTTTGGCAAGATATAAAATACTCTGCAAAATATAGTTGAAGAGTCTGTTTAAAGTAATGCACTATCAAAATGGATTAGCTGTGTCTGAAATATTTCTAGATTTATTTGCTGTCAAAAGGTGGTAAAATATTTAAGGCAAATAGCCTAGTTTTGTTTAGGAAGTTGCCTGTGAAAGAGCATAGAGAGATGAATTTAACCATTATTTATTTTAATTGTACAAAGCTATTTCAATTGTTTAATAGTATACATTTATTTCCTATCCGTCCCATGTCCTGTCCATTCCTGTCTCTCCTTCCCTCCCCCCCCCCCCCCCCCCCCCCCCCCCTTCCCTTTTAGCTCCTTTGACATTTATTCTAAGAAATTGCCCAGAGGACTGAACTGTTTTCAGCAGAGTGTGTGTTACAGTGTATAGCATTGTGGTGTCTTCAGCTTACCTGCTTCTCTTTAGCACAGTTTGATTAAAAATACAGTAAGTGCACCTAGATAAAGATGCTGCTTTTCTTCAGCTAGGCTTGCTTGAAGCTTTAGGCTTGCAGATGGCTCAGTGTCTTGGCTCAATGATCTCTTAAACTTCATTTAAGAGATGATACAAAAGTCCTTCAGGTACTGTTTCTGTGCCCCCTCCACCTTGTAAAATGCAGTGTTGGTTGTGCAGTCTTCAAGGAAAAATTACAGGCATTGATTTGGTACAGAACTAATTGCTAGCATTCCTTCTGATTTGGTGCGGTTTTGCTACACACTAGCAAGAATTTATTTTTAAATTCCGTGCCTTAAGTGTTTTCATAGTGTGACACTGCTCCAGGTTCCAATAGCCATGTCTCTTGGCTCCACTTGCTTTCCAGTGGTAGCAGCAAGTTGGACTACATCAGTTAAAAAGCATGGCCATGTTAGGGACTAGGAGTAAAACTGATTCAGCTCCTAGTGTAATCCAGTGGCAAGTCACGGAATGATTATGAGCTGGGCAATCTGTTTACCTTTGACTTTGTACCATTTTAATCGGAACAGCTGAAAACAGATTTGAGTGCAATCCTTGTCTTCAAAGAAGGCTTAGAAGAATCCATGTTTGGCACACAATCTAGTTAATCTACCATCATAACTAATGATTTCACCATTCAGACATAAAGTATCGACCTTAAAGGATTTTCCTTACATAGCTGATGGCTTGATACCTTTTAAACACTAATGCCAAGGGTATAATCTCTCTGAATAGTATAATAGCTTTATATTTAAGGTAGATTGGGGATAAAATTTTGTGTTTTCATGTGAACTATGAATACCAGTAAGGTATTCAGGCAGGAATTACGTTATCGTACCTCTGAGGGCACTTATCAAATAATTTTTATTGGAAAGTTAATACATTGAGACGGAGTGAATGGAAAGCTGATCAGAATGCTAAGGCATGTTCCAGCATTGCATTGCTTTTGCTGCCTGCAGATATGCAGCATGGGTTGATTCATTTAGCACATCATCTAAAATCATGTAGCGTTCAGTACCGATTAGAATTATATGAAATTGTGTGTAAGAGATTTCTCCATGTTAGCTCTGAAGGATCCTCTATTCCTTGCAGAAGTAGTTCTGATAGGCACAGCACAACTCCACTGACTGCAGGTGTTACGCTTCATAGGTGCCAATACTGCACCAGCAGCCAGAGGAGTTGCTCAGGATTTAATTTCACGCTTGTGTATCTGAGTGTAAGATTGGTCCCCTTCTCTTCTAATCGTGTATCTGCAAGTCTCAGACCATATATTATAGTATTCATTACTCCTCTTCCATTAGCACTGGCATGATGTATCAAATGAAACCTCACATGGCAAGGGCTTCTGCTGTCCCTTTTCTTTCCCTCTGCCTCCTGATGCATGTATGTGCCCATATTCCAGCCCACCCCTCTATGTTGGCTGCTGCATTTTGAGCCTTGTTCCTGCCCCTCCTATTGGCCTGATCTCCACTTCCCCAGCTTTTCAAGGGTTCCCAGAAGAGTGGAGCTTCCCTGTGTCTCCTCTGTGCTGGGCCAGCACATCTAATTGCTGGCTCTTCATCAGCATCCAGTTTTGCAGGAGTGGAGCAGGAAACCACTTGGCTGCTCTCAGTTCTTGAGCTGTTAACTGTGTCCCAGCTGAAAAAGTCTTGTGGAAACCTGTAGCGATTGGTGCTAATGTAACTTAACGTTCTTAAATATTTTCCTCTAAACTTGTTTGGATGTTAGAACCACCAGAAGATACCAATTGAGTTAGTCTTTTATTTGCATGTGTAGCTTTTGAAACTGTGGAACTGAGCATTTCACAAAATAGAATAAATGTACTCTAATGGCTGGAGCTGAACAAAGTATTTCAGCTGTATTTATTTTCAGTGAAAAAAGTAGATTCAGGAGCACTGAGATGGCTGTTAAATTTTCATTGGTAGTATCAAGTTGTTTTGGTTGGAAGGTGCACCTCCACCCCCACCCTCAAAGTCTGGAAAAAGTAACAATTCTGCCTGAAATACGAGATGGTTTTGATTTATGAAGCAGTTTCTTTTTTAAAATAACTTGTCTTGAATGCTTTGGCTCTTCCGAACTTCTACCTGAAAAGCCACTGTTCTGTACTTTGTACTTCTTCAGTGTGAGAAAGTCCAGTGACCCCAGTTGATATAACGGAACAAAAGCACCATGAGATTGAGTCTGTGGTTTCCTGATGACCTTACCAGTATAAGATATATTGCCAAAAACAGCTATTTGTTCCCACAGTGTGTTCTTGGAGTGTTTGTGTGGCCCCATCCAGACATGCGTGGTCATACAGTGAACAGACGAGGCAATGGAGCTGGCTTAGGGAAGAAGGTGGTGTCCTGATTTCTGATAAGAGACACACCATTACCTTTCTAGTTCACAGGCTTGCCAGAGATCTTGACCTGTCATCCTCTTCCCAGAGTTTTTGCAGCTATCCAGTTAACATATATCTTTTCTGCATTGCTAATGACTACTGAATTATTGCACGTTTGTAAAGGGATGATTGACATTAATGCTGGGCTGCCTAAAAATGATGCAGGATTTTACTTAGAACAGGCTGTTCCAATTTGTTTCTTTTTTCAGTCCTACAGAAGATGTTTGGTGGTATAACCAGCAAGCTCCTTCCCACAGTTCTATTGACATATACTTCAGCTGCCCTCTTGGTTTGTAACATCCTTTTTAGTGGGAATAAATTTGTGTACAGAATGGCTCTTCACCATTTATAAGTATAGATAAATGTACAGATCTATTAAGTGTCTATGCAGAAAACTAAACCTGCATATTTTTACAAGAATGTCAGGGTTTTAATTGCATAAATAAGATGCTGACTGAAGCAAATGTTCTATTTTATATTAAGGTTAGGCATGAAGGCTTGGATTTGCATAATTTAATTTTCTGCACAGAGGATACTGAAAATCAATGGTATGATTCATAGCCACATCGTGGTTGCCATGTGGCTTTTTGATGGTTCAAGCTACGGGAGTACAAAGGGGTTTAGAACTTCAGATGGTTTGCATTGACTCAGAGCCTTTTTACTTTGAACAAATATAGATTATTTAGATGTAGTTTCTTTCGTCTGATGGTGAGTAAGCCAGAGAAGGGCTCACTGGGCAGGTACCTGCAGGAGTACCTTATTCCTTGTAGGGGGCAGGGTGAAATCTTTCATCTGCCTGCAGGAATCAATTTTTCTGGGTGACAGAAGCCTCACATCTATTTGCCTCCTCTATGTAAAGGATGCTTGGAAGAAAGCTGCTGTTGTCTTTTATTTTGTAATAAGGAGAGTCTGTAGGTGTATTTCTCAGCACATGTGATATGAAAGTGAATAATTGGACCTTTTTTACTGATAGCATTTACAGTCATCCACTTAGTTTATTCCGATGTTCTCTTCCTTGGGACTTTCATGGTCTCTGATCTTTGCTCAGGTTTTTGGATTTTTGTTTTGCTTCCCCTGCCTCCCTGAGAGGGTGTGGGTCTCCACATCCCTTACCTGTTCGTTCCTGCTGAAATGAGCGTCTGTTGCCCCCCAGCCAGATAGACATCTTAAGGTAAACCAGAAGAGGAATGTGATGATATTGTGTTGCCTACAAATCCTGGTAGCATGACATGTTCCAGTGTTTCTAGTTTGCAGCCTGAAGTGAATTAGCATTTAGGAAGTTGCCAGGAAATCTGGAAAACTCATTCAAATCAGAGGCTCACAATAAATTGCACAATTAGTACCTTTGCTTGCACAAGAGAAAATTTGGCAGCAGCAAACCTGTAATAGCTTTCCTGAGACTGAATGACTTTCTACCACTTCAGGATTCCAGAATCTGCAGAAATCCATGATCCATGTTGTGGAGTGAAGGTTATCTATAGAGCCGTATAGCGTACATGGATAGTCCTCAGACACAGCATGCTCTTTGCTACTCTGATACTGAAGAGGTGTCACCCAGAAGCTTATCTAAAGGGAAAGCAAGCCAAATGCTGACTTAATGGTGCTTGATGTTCAGTAAAGTCCTGTTACAAGCTTAGCTTCAGCCCAGATGTGGTTGACCTGGAAACAGAAAGGAATATGGTGCTTGGTGACTGCATATGGGTAGCAGTACTTTACATTGTTTTCTGAAGTTTTAATTTGCATTATTCAGCTTGTTTATTACCAATCAAACAAGTGGTTTGGAATCAGTTGGACTTAAATTGCCATAAAGCCAGTTGTTGCGTATTTGTTCTTTGTTTGTGGATGTAAGGTCGGGTTTTTTTTGGTTTGTTTGTGCGTGTTTACTATAGCAGAAAAGTTTTTGGTTGAGGTGCTCTGAGAAAAAATAATTGGATCTATCATAGACTTTCTCTTGACATTTGTGAATTTACATACGTCCAGTTTGGTTCAGTCAGATGCATAGAAACAATAAGAATTTTGCATGTAAAAAACTGAAATGACCTTATGGAAGTTAAGCATTCCTTTACAAGAGAAAATAATATATGGTTTGATGTATAAAAGAAAATCCTGGGATGCAATGTAGGATGTGTTCTTATCTGTTTTGGTTGATGAATTTAATTTGTTCTAGCTTGTGAAGTCTTACAAAGATTTTTTCATTACTGGCTTCTTGGTTTCATGTTGCAAGGCATTGGTGTTGCAGCTGGCTATTTTGTCTGACATATGCAACCTTCCTCAGGCTAGAAGGCAGGGCTACATGTCTGTCTTGCTTCAGTGAATTGCATGAAGTGATGTTACTCAAGCCTTGCTTGTATTGGGACTGCTACCCAGTGTGCTGTGGACTCAGGTCCGGGGGCTCTGCATGGAGGAGGTTAATTCAGTCCTGAGTGAATCAGTTCTACGTGGGATTTTCAGATGAGTTTTAAAACAGGTACAGTTATGATAACCAGGGTAACACTGTACTGGCATATTACACACACTTGCATCTGTATTCTTCTAAGGATCTTGATAATTTTGGTGTTGAATTACAATTAGGAGCTTGGTAACCACTAGCAAAGGAAGCTGTCTTTTGGGTCTGGACAGAGGAAGCTTGGTCAGATGACTTGGTTCATACTTGTCTATATTGGAATTTCTTTATGGAAGTTACTGGAGTTACGCAGGCATGTGCCAGATCAGAATAACGCCATCAGTGAGTCCTGGCTTCTGTGAATCATCTTGGGATGGTGGGTTTTCACGGGTGAGGAACATGCCTGTTAAATGTTTTCTAAGCAATGCCAACTTTGTAGTCTCTTTTGCAAAGATTTAATCTCAACAGTGTAAACTCTAGGGAGTAAATAGCACTTTCTTAATGATTTATGCTTTTTCTCTTTCCAGCTCTGACTGAAGGTTATGTTGGTGCTCTGCATGAAAACAGACATGGTAGTTCTGTGCAGATACGGAGGCGAAAGGCTTCGGGGGATCCTTACTGGGCATACTCGGGTGAGTTGACTTCTTCAGAGGACTGAAACATAAAATATCTCCAAAATCAAATTGTTTACTTGCTTTTTGCTACTACTATGCTCAGAAATAGTTTAGATTAGATTTACAGTGAATTTTCTTCTGCTGACTTCCTTGCAAAACTGTCTCTACAGGCATCCTCTTCTTTCTTGCATTTATGCCATTTACCTGCAAGATTTGCCTTGTTATTTTGTTCCTTCTCTGCCTTCTTTTAGTTTAACGCACCCTTAAAAAGGCATCCTCTCACAAATTTTTCTTTACTTTTCCTGTCCAATCAGTACATTCTCAAGCTCATAATTTGCTTACCCTGTCAAGCCATCTAGGAAGACTGAAGGCATCCATATATATATCCAGATGAAAAAAAAACAAAAACAAGCAAACAAAAAAACCCTAAATATTTTACAATTATTTCCTTCTATGCATATATTTTTGCGGTAGCATATAATAACAACAATGAGACCTGTCAGTGCAGCATCACACCAGGATGCATGATGCTGAGAAGGCAGGACATTGGGAGGGTATTTGATTGTTTGTCCCACTGCTCTTACAACTCTTATGGAAAACCTGATGTGTCTGCACAATTTTGAAGTGCCACAAATCAAAATATACTTCAGAGTGATGTCTTTGATGTATGGTTTGATGGATGGTTCAGGTCTAGAAAATTCCAAGCCTGTATTTGAAGTTGTTAAAAAAACCAAGAACTTGAAATCTTATTAATAGCTATGTTGACTCTGGGGGAAAATGTCTAATATCTAGGAAGTTTTTATTTCAAGATTTCAAACATCGTAATGAACTTGTGCTTGCTTTTTTGGAAGACCTGAGATGCATTTCAAACATTTGGTGCTCATCAGAGAGGAATGTTGTGCGGGCCTGCTTTTAGCAGAAGGAAAAATACTACTTTCTAGGAAGACTGAATACTGATACCAGATAAACAGACAAATGTTGATTTTTAACTGCCAGCTCCTTTCTTTTATACAGACCATAAATTTCAGTGGAAATGAAATTTTATGGGTATACTTAGATGTTGTTTTCCATTGATGTACAAAATACCAAAAGTCACAAGATTTCTCTATTAGATCTCTAAATACAAGGTATCTCAATGTAGTCGGGCAAGAAAAATTACATAGTAATGTAGGACAAATGGGCGCTTTTGTTAAACTTTGAGATTATCAGATGGACAAATGTTGCCACAAGATATTATTTCCATATTGCAGCTTAAAATAACTTCAGATTTTTTAAGCCCCCAAACTCATTAAGAGTAGAAATAAGAAAATAGAGGAAAATTTGTATGTTGGAATGAATGGCCTGTTCCTATCTGCTGTCTTGTGTAAAATATTACAAGTTAAGTTCCACTTGGCAGGGTTTTTTTTGTCTCTGTCACCAAAAAATGTACAGAAAGATGTCCTTCAACCAACCAACCACACCAAAAAAAAACCCCAAAACCCCCAAAGCAAGCAAACAAAGCATAAACCCCCCACAAATCTATCTAACACCAGTTTATGCATAGACAGTTTTCCTAATTCTGTTTTTGTGATGGTGGTGTTTTTCCTTTGAGTAGTATCACTTGTTCACCCCTCTAAAAAAGCTTTTACCACCCACAAATCCTTTTTAGATTTATGTCAAAATAAAATGTATAGTCCTGATGTGTAATTACACCTTACCTTTTGGGGTTTTTCATAGTTTTGTCTATTGATAAATCTCCCGCTTCTATGAGGAAAATAGTCAATCTGTTTTTCAGAGAACAGATAGTGACTTCTCAGCTGTCAATCACATGCCATTCTACCTGATTAGTGCTATCTAATTAGAACCTTTTAGTCACTATTGCTGATAAAAGGAGTAAATTAGGAGATGGAAAAGGTGGGAATGATATATTTACCAGCACTTGTCAAGAAACCAGAAGAGGGTGTAATATCATTTCTTAGGATGCTTTGTCAGGCTACTGTTTGAACAGGGTGATTTGAAGTGGCATTCCAGGCAAACTGGTTTGGGACAAAGTATTCCAGCTGCAGAACCTGGGTCTTCATCCATGGTTTTGTGACTTGAGGTACACGTGGGAGCAAACAGCCTGCGTACTGTATGCCCTGGCTATGTGGGTCATGTGTGTACTGCATCTGAGCAAGAGAATCTTGGAGGTAGATGAAGATCTGGTGTCCTGAGCTGTGTTGTTGTTTCTGCCTGCAAGGAGGAGCAGCTTTGCCCTGCTGAGCCCCACGTGTGCCTGGGAGCAGGAGGGACAGGGCCATGTGCTAAGTGTGAATGCAGGCAATGATTTGGGTTGTGTCTGAGAGGGAAAAGACAAGTAGAGATTCTAAAGGAATTTTCCAGGGTTGATGCTGTGTCCTACAGAAGTCTCAGTACTTCAAGCATCTTCCTGAGAAAGGGACGAAATCAAGATGGCAATCAGATGGCAGAAAGGAGCCTAGCCTGTGCTCTGTTAGAAACGGGATATTTCTATAGGCTGCTGCTTTGTCATGGCTTTTTATATGTAGGAGTCTCTCCCTCTCTCTTCCCCTCACTTGGTTCCTTCCAGCTCTATGTGGGATGTTCAGCGTCCCTTATCTGATGTTTTTTGTCCAGATTTGCTCACTGAGGTGACCAGAAGTAATGAAAATGCCTAGCTTCTGTGTTTAGGTTGAAGGTGGGAGTAAATGGTGAGCCAGATGCCAGACAGATGTTTGTTTCTAGCAGAGCACAGTGAGGAGGATGACTATGTTATCTGTTTCTCCTTGATTCCTCATTCTCCAGAATATTTCCTAGGAACCTGAGCAGGGCTTGACTAAGCAGTTTGTGCTAACAACGATTGTCCTACGGGCAGGGTTTTGGACATGACTAGGAAATATACATCAAATGAGCCAATGGAGAGTGGAAACTTTACTCTGCAGTAAGCAATTAGCCTGTGCCAATGGTTTCCAGACTCTTCTACAAACATTATCTGGTAGGCTGCTTCCCTTTCCTATCCTCAAATGATTAGGCCAGTTCCCCTCCGGTTAGTTGTACAACATCTGCTGGCCCAGCCCCAGCAATTACAGACAGGGAAGAAAGTTATGTTAGACTGTGCGCTCGTGAATCTGAAGTTTCTTCTAAGGGAATTTGCCAAATGGAGTAAATGATCTTAAAGACCTTTTCCAGCCTAAATGGTTCTACAATTCTACAAATAGAACCAGGACAGCTTCCAACAGCTGTCAGTGGACAGTTATCTGTTGAACCCCAATATTGACCAGCACGCCTATACGTCTGCTGGGTCTGCATTAGGCAACTGTGGCTTTATATTGATTTTGATTGAGCGGTACTGATTTATAGCTGCAGAAGCCTCTTTACATTTATAGCTGTGCCTGCCTGCTTGCAGAGAGCTTTTGTATTTTGGGGCTTAAGTGTTCTGTAATAAATCCTGGTCAGGGTGGAGAGGTCTGAATGCAGCCAGCCAGTTGTGGCTTTCCTGCCCAGGGGTGGAAAAAGGGCATAGCCTTTTTGCTATGGCAAACAATTTTGTCGTATTGCAATATGCAAAAAAAAAAAAAAAAAAAAACCAAAAAAAAAACCCCCAAAAACAACAAAAAAAAAAACCAAAAAAAACCACCCCACCCACTATTGCAATATGCAAAAGCCATATTGCAGAGAGCCCTCAGTCTTTTCTCTTCCACAGGATATTATCTGTCCTATGCTGTTCTTTTAGAGTAATTCCTCTGTAGCCTGTAGGAAACCCTTCTGTGGCTCCATGCTCTTGTGGAGGGCGGATGGTCCAGGAGCTGGTTTAAACTCTGGAGAATCAGGAATTTTCCTGGTTTCATAAGAGATCTGTAGCATTATTGTGTGCTGCCTGGTAACAGTGCTCCTCTCAGGCACAAGAGTTTAATGTGAATAAACCTTAATTATTGATCAGGAGTCAGACAGCCCTTGGGTCTGTAACATAGGCACCTACATACCTAAATGTCCTGTGACAGGACCCCGTGAGCCGCAGTGCCCTGTGCTCATACTGCATGTGCCCTGGACAGAGCCACGGAGCCAGCACCACAGAGCTCTTGCTTCACTGGCTGATTGTAAAGAAAACTATTTTTAAGCCTTATAAAATAAGCCTGTTGTTATAGTCAGAAGTGTGTCTGTAGACATTTATTCCAGCTCAAAAATAAAACTTGCAAAAATAAAGACTAGATAATTAAATGAAGAAGGCCCATTTTAAATGGGTTCTGTCAAAAAGGTAGAAGGCAACACAATCAGCCTTTCAGAACAAACTTCATTATGTCTACACTAGCAGCTCTTTAAACCAAATTTGGAAGTGAGCAAACACTGAAAACCAAAGACTAAACTTGTCTTTAAGTAGGAACTGTAAAAGTGAACAGACTGAAATCTCCTAGATATTCTTTTTCAGATTTTTCAGGAAGCTCCAACTACATTTCTAGCAGGGTTTCTCTGCGTGTGTGTATTTGTATGTTTTGCCGAAGTATTTATTCCATGATAGTGTCTTATGGTTTGCCAAAGACTTCCTAAATTGCAACTGGCCCCATTACTTGTAGTCTAACAGGAATGTGGGATAGGTGCAGCACAGTCAAAGCAAGAAGTAGGTATGGATCATGAATGTGCTTCAGTGTAGTCTTTTCACAATAATCTTTTCCGTTAGGCTAACCACTGAATGGACAAGTTTGAAATGATTTCTAGGACATCCTTATAATTGCCACAGAACTCGGTATGTTTCTAATACCCGCAGTAGTGACAGTAGTTCGGGTGCCTTGTCATTAGCACAGAAATATTTTTGTAAATACATAAGCTGTTTTTTAAAATAAAACAAAACTTAGAAAGAAATCCTACAGAAATATGCAACTGAGACATCTAGCAGATCCAGGGCTTTCTGACTAGCCCTCCCTTGTGTAGTGTATGCTACTTCAGAGCATAATATTCCAGATATTTAAAGATGCCTCTCGATGTCAAATGTTGCATCTGTTGACGCTGAGAACACTTTGCTGGTGACCTGAGCAGATGCTCTTTAGCCTTGCAGTAGGCTGAAAAAATGAATAGTGAGAAGGTCAGGACTTTAGGAGGAGATTACAGTATTGGATATTGATGCAGATGCTTGTATCTTAAGTGCTAGTAGCTCTGAAGGGACTATACCTACTCACAGCTGCTTTTCTGAAAAACTATTATGTAAAACTAATGTGACAATTATTGCATGAGATTGTGGAAAACCAGAAGTGGCTGTGGGGAAATGTTCCTCCTTACTCAGTTACCTAAATCAGGAAACTCCTTTTTGAGCCTTCAGATATGTGATATCTAATTATTAACATATGTGATCTATGGATATAGAATGGGAGTTTGCACTGTCCTGGGGCAGGATGTTGTAGGTGATGGTGCTTTTGTTACCGGAGTTTCCCAGTTGAGTTGTGGTGCTAGCACTGGCGGGGCTTGTGTGCCTTGCTCTCTTGGTGACTGTTCCACTGATCAGCCTTACTGTTGGAAGCTGACTCATTCAAGGAATGCTCTATTTTAAGTAATCAGAACCATCTGAGTTTCTCAGAGAACAAAAAAGCAGACAGTAGCCAAGCATGTATATGTGTTGGGGTTTGTCTGTTTACTTAACTATGGCTTTGTAAAGAGAACCCATGTAGAAAATGCATACAGTTGTTTTTCTCTTTAATCTTATGGTGTATTCAAGGCATCTCTTTCCTATTTGTGTCTTTGATCCTTCATTTTCTGTGTGAAATTATTAGCACTACATATGATGCTTCTGTTCTTTTTCTGTGTCCTTACTGATGTGTTTTCTGTCGAATATGTGGGATCCTTTCTCTCCAAGATACTATGCAACTACCATGAACATTAGTAGAAGTTAATAGAAGTAGGCTTCACAAGAGTAAGGGATGTGACCCCGTGAGTGAGGAAAAGTGTCCATTAAGAATAGGAACTGTGGCCATGCTGTCATGCTAGTGGGCACTAACTGTGTGAATGCTTTGTTCCGCAACACTTAGACTGTCACTGCTGTCCTTTAAGATGCTATTATTTAAAATACAACTGGTGGGGAATATAAGAATTGAGTGTTCATCTCAAAAGCAATTGCTGGCATTAAAACAGGGAAGATCAGTAAAGGTTATTTCCTGAAAGAATAGCAAATGGTGTTAACTGTGATGAAATGTAACTTGGTGATGTTGTTCGTAAATGTGTGAATTTCTCTCTCGTTGCTGAGTGTTCTATTAAATAAGCTGCTAATGTGAATTAGACAGGAAACAATCAGCACATAGTAAGGAAAGCATAAAGACTTATTGAGCTGAGAAGTAACTAATGGCCTATTTGCCATGGTCAGTATTTCATTCTTTCTGTCCCTCAGAATAATAAATCTTGATATTGACCAAAACTCTGGCATACCACGTGCGCAGTTATCGTTCCACTGTAAGACTACTCATCTCTGTTAAACACAGGATGCTCAAAATGAGTAGGTTCTGGCTCTTTCCCTTCCTCACTCATTTAAGCTGACTTTCTAAAGAGGAACTAAGCTGAGAGGTCTACGAAAAGTATTCCCATTAATATCTGATCTGATCAGTAAACTGAGCCTTGAATATTTTATCTCCATTCCTCTGAGATGATTGGTAGTCTTTGCTGAACCCTGCTGAAGCCAGCTGTGTTGCATTTGTTTTCATGTGCAATCCTATTAGAGTAACAGTTGTTCCAGAAATCAGCGCTACGCTCTTTCATAACAGAAATGTGGAAAACCATAGCTTGAGAGTCTGCTGTTACTGTCAGTGCATGAACTCTGATTTTTAATGTGCATAGCTAAAGCAAGTGGTATACTGCTGTGTGTTTTCTCAAATAAACAGGAAATACCATCTGTATATTTTGATTGTTTGTATTCTGACGGTACTGGGTCATGAGTCTTCGTGTCCATGGAGCTAGGCACTGTAGAAATGTGCGCTAGACACATACTTGTCTGCAGAACCTGTACCAAGACGTGTCCTTACTAGAGGATGTCAAGGAGAATGCTTTTTATCTTTCTTTAGCTATTCTGCATTATGAAGTAACAAATACAAAATACTATCTTTTGGTTTTATTATGAGAATGAAGAAATGAGTTTTCAAGTTCCTGTCCCTGAGAACAGGATATATCTTCCTAACCATAAGCTAGCATGAATAAGGACTTTACAGTCACGTTTGTGTTGAGTGTTTAACATTAGCAGTCCTTTAAGGAGAGCCAGCCTTGCCAGAGTCCAAGTCTGTATCATTTTTACTAAGCCATATTACAGGGGAACACAGCTCTGATTGAGAGTCTTGTCATTTACTTTGTTTGTCTATTGGCAAGTTTCTAAATAATCTGCTAAGAAAACCTCGGATAGTAATTTAGTTTCTACTTAGACACAGACACGATTTCCTTATTGAATACCATTAATACTGTTTACTCTCTCTTCTTGCCACCTTTTCTTCTGCGGCGTGCTTACAGTTTATTCCAAGTACAGTTATAGTCAATCGTGGTATCCAGTTTGTAATGAAATGGTTGACTGAAATTTTTAAATGTTGGACATGGTTATGGTGAAATTGCTTTCTTTTTTATTTTAGTTCTTATTTGGCAAGGTTCTTTCTGGAAGTTGATGGTTTTTCATTATTTATATACATTAAAGCAAATCTCTGATTTTTTGAATGCTCTGAATTCTTTCTTTGCTGTTTCTTAGTAGATAGGCCTTTGGCAGATGACCAGCTTTGAGAAGCTTAAATATAAGAGGTGCAAAGAGCCGGATGTTCCCTCAACTATCATTCTTTCAAGAAGTTTTCCCTACCACAGTTCAAAAGGATAAAACAACTAGAGCAGATGCTAGATGAAATCTTCAGACCTTCAGATATAGTTGTTCCAATACTATACCAAAGTATTTTTACTTATCACTGCTGCAATCATAGCTCTGGCTATATCTGTGCTGAAGTGAGGAAGCACAAAGAGCTGCTTTTGCTGGAGATGGGGGAACCTCTCACTTCTTTAAACGTACTGTGCTTTTTGTTGCATTTTCTTTCAATGTGAACACTGGGACATTTGTAGAAAACCTCTGGAATGACAACAACCAGCGCACTGTTCCATAAAACCGAAAGTGTGCTGAAGTGCAGCAAAAAGTTGTCAATTTAGCTGATTTCTAGGCATTGAAATAGGAAATAGTATAAAATATTTCAAGCTCCTTAGACATAAAAACATGTGAAATGACTATATTTTAAGCATACAAAAGAAAGATGGAGTATTTGGGTAGCAGCTGTAATACAAGCTCAGCAAATGGACTGGAGAATACATAGAAGGTTGGAGCCTGCTGTTGCCTTGAGGTTCTTGAATGATTGCAGTAATACATTGAACTTCCAGTCTTGATTTCATATGTAACTGAATGCATATAGGAGAATAACAATGGGGAAAAAAGTATGGGAACAGCAAGGATACTGCAGTGAGAAAGAAAGCAAGCAGGGAAGCTTTGAATAGCCTTGTAGTGTGTGGATTAAAAAAAAAAAAAAAAGCTGGCACAAACATTATTGCAATAGTCCAAGCATGAAATAATCAAGGAATGAATCAGAATTCTAGTTGCAGGATATAAGTGGAGTCTTTGTATGAAAGGGCTGAGCAAGGCCAGTACTGCAGTTGATGCAGTAGATGTAAATTTATTTCTGTTATTCTTGTGATGTCAGATGGCTGCTTTGTGTCATTCCAGTTGCTGTTCAGAATATAATCTTCTTTTCAGTATCTCTGCTCCCGGAATTGCCCTATCTTTCCCTCTTCCCAGAAAGTGTCTCCATCTTACAGAATGTGGCATCGAAGACTTGTACTTCTTCAGCATTATGATCCTTGAAAAAAGAGCCCCTGGCTGCCGGAGGAGTCAGTCTGCCCCGCTGGGTTCTTGCAAAGGGATGAGCGAGCAGGAGCAGTGCAGCGGTGGGCTGCTGGAGGGCATTGCCACCCAGCACCTGGCCAGCTGCCCGTGGGGCAGTCTCTGCTGCAGGTGGGCAGAGGTCCCGTGCATTTCTTCTGTGTTGAAGGTCACATGCCTGTCAGTGGAAGGTAGAATTAAAAAGTGTCTCATCTATGGCTGTTCTGAGGTGTCAGTTGGTAGTGCAGTATGAGGGCTTAGCAGTTGAGGGAGAATATCCCTGAGGAATATGTGTTTACGTGGTGGGAACTGAAGGGCAGGACAGTTAAGTAACTTATTTGATAGACCCCATGTGGTGTACGGCAGAGTGGGAGTCTCAGTGCTGTGCACTGATTCTTAGGCCACACATCCAACCTTATCAAATGCTAATTGAAGAGATCTTGGTTGCCTTGGAGACTGCCTTTTCTTGGGGGAGACCATGTCAGTAGCACAGGTGTTGAGAAGCTCCTGAGCTGACAGGAGAGGCCTTCCTGGAGATGATCCAGCTATGGAGATTTATTTTTTCTTCAGCAGCAAACTGAACTTCTCCCTGTGCCGGCTGCCTTGTTGGAGCTCTCAGTCTGTTTGGTGCTCTTAGTGCTTTCCAGCAGGGTTGGGACAATGTTGGGCTTGAGTAAGAAGACATTCTTTTCAGATTCAATACACTGAACATTTGGCTCTAAATTACAAAGTTTTTTTATTAAAGACTCTGCCCACAGAATTGGATGGGCAGACTTTTAACCATCAAATTAAATAAATATGAAACCCTGCAATGGAGTGCAGAGCTGTGCATATAAATTACATCTTTAAACAGCACTTGAGTGATTTTCTGGAAATGTTTTTAACTCTCCTCTGAACTCTTAAGGGTCATCTCTGTAGCCTTCCTATCTGAGGGAGGCTGTTGGCACTGGAATGATTTATTGAAGAGGTATGTTGTTCTGCAATATAACAGTAATGTCAAGCCTTACTGAGAACCTGAGTATCAAGCTTCTGTTTTTGTAGAGCTGGGAAAGTAAGTAGGTTTAATTCAATTGAACCCTGAATGAATGATTCCTAAGTATGTGTTCCCACCCACTCCCATCTCTTAACACTGCCCAGCTGTGCGGTGAGTGTGACTGTGCGTTGATAATGTTTTCAGGACAGTTAGTGAGATGACTGTTTGCATTCATGAAGAATTAGGAGCAGAAAGATGAAGACAGCAACTTGAGCTGACATAGTACTAGTGGGCATTGCTGACTCATGGAGTGTTTATGGTTGAATCTTCAGTAAGGTGAGATACCTTTGAGATGAGTAACTGCTTTAAAAATACTGAAGTGAACTGACTTGACCAGCAAGTTAGTCTTCCACCAAAGGAGCCTGCCATCTTTCTCCATCTCAAAGAAAATCCTGCCTGTTGTCTTCCAAACAGTACTGCCAAGTTTAACCTAAGCTGCTCTATTCGATTGGTGACCAAAGTACACCCTTCCTCCCCTACATTCCTCTTCGAATGCAGTCTTACTTCACACCTGTTTGCTCCACACTGCCACAGGATTACAGCCTTGCAGGTGTGAGGGCTGATACATGTCTATCCCAGTGTAGCTGCTATAAGGTAAGGTCATACTGTGATCACAGCTGTAAAGACCAGGAGGGCGCAGAGAGGCTGGGTGACATGTCTCAGACTACCCAAATTTGGCTGAGCAGAGGGACAAACTGAGATCTCCTGTAGCTGGCCCATACTGCTTTTTTTACCTTGCTGTAATTAGAGCATTCAGGCCAACATCTCAGTTGTCCAGCTGCCAGAAAGTTCAGGAGGAACTGTTTCACATAGCGTTCTTAGTCTCGGAAACAGGTCAGAAATATTCTCCACTGTCTTGATGTATAAATTTCCTCAAAAATGAACAAAAGAAGAAACGACCTTGCAATTGAATGCCTGAAGGTGGTGTATATTGGCATGTGAAGGTAATTTCTGTTCCTTTTCCTGTGTGGAATAGTGAAACAAATATCTCCTGTCCCCTTTCCAACTCACTTGTAATACACTCGTAGCTAGAGCTGAGGTGACGAAGGTCACTTAAATGTTGATCACGTGCTTTTGACCTCACAGGATGACTTTGATGTATTTCACATCATCTGGTCCTTGAGCATTTGGGTCAATCCCATGTGCCGAGCTCCTGTATGAACAAATCGGTAAGTGGACGCACTCTGAAGAATTGGATGTTACATGATTTGCTTTGCGTTTGTGAGAGTGTATTTCTCAAGTACAGAAATAAGATTTACCCTGAGGTAACGATGACAGTGAAGTCATGGAGAGTTTAGATCACTTCATGTTCAGTTTTACATGCTGTCTTTTGCTCCCGAGGTGTGGTGGTGTGTCTCAGGCTGCTGCTGAAGCCTTCTGGCCCCTTGGGGTATGAAAAGCCATTTTACATGCCAGATGCTAGTCTGCTCCTAACCAGAGGTGACATGAACTTTGGATATGTTCCAACTTGGAAGCTTCTGTGGCACTTCAGATCATGTTTTTAATTTATAATTCTGTTGCTGGAGACTTGAAATTGAGGCAATTATCTGCATGATATGGTATTATCATACGCTTATCTCTGAGGAAGGGTATTTGCTATGTGAAGATAAGTTTGCAGAGAGAATTGGATGTGACTTCTATAAAGAAGGGTTTGGTATATGTGGTTCAGCTACTGTTTATATTGCACAAGGCCTGCTCAGATGTCTGCAGGACTTAATTGGTCTCAGTGCAAACACAGCCAAGTTACCTCTACTTTAAACTTGTAGAAGCCATCTGATATGGCTTGGTGTTAAATGCATGAATGGCTGAAGCAGGGTGTAACAAGGTGAGGACTATGAGCTGGAGAAGGCACTAAGATCCTTCCCTTTCTTTGCCATTGAAAAAATCAGAACTATACGGCTTTACGAGCAGCTAGGTGCTTCATATTCCTGTGAAAAGTCTCTAATGCCTAAGAAGCTTTAAGCTTCTTTCACAGCCTTCAGTAGCGCTTTGGGCCACTGTTCCGTGTGTTGATGCTTTCACTTCATGAAACCGGTGGCTATCATGCATCTGAAGATCACCTGCTTCTCTCAGATTTGATCAGTTAGCTGGCAGGTTCAAAAGTGGTAGGTAAGAGAAGGGGAATTGGTAGACCGGCTGCAATAGAAGGATCAAATGCAGAAGCCTGTTTCCTTAGGAAACAAGGCTCATCCATTATGGACCTCTAGTCAAAATTGCAAGCTCTCATGAGTGGCTTTTCAGAGTACATGCCAGTTAAGTCCTGCTTCTGCAAGGAAGTCTCTGCCATTTCAGCAGATGGGTTCTTAATAGTGGAAAATGTCTGGGTAGTTCAAGTGAGCAAAGTGTTGGTCACAGTTCTGTCCTGTTGTGCTAAGTGAAGTATAACTCTCAGAGGAAACAGTGCGAGTCCCTGCAGCCCTTCTGTCTGAGGCCATCCGTGGTCCTGATCAATGAAGAGGTCTGCACAGAAAACCTTGGAAGAGCACATGGTAGACAACCATTTGTTTTGCATTAACAGAAGACCTTAAATTAGGGAAGGTGGTTGTGGTGCCTGGATACCTGGTTCAACATTGCATCTTGCGATGTCTGTTAGAACTGGAGTGCAGAGTACAGTAAACATTTTCAGCTTTTTCCCCCAAATACTATTGGAAACTGTAATAAAAAGTAACTGCAGGGAAAGTAGTTTTGCTGAGTTATGCTACTTTTGAAAATGCGTAGTGCTCCATAAGTGATACTGGGCATATTTAACATTCTTTGATGTTAATTTCCTGGCATATGGACATCTCAACTTATTAAAATAAATAAGTACTTTCAAATTTAATGACATGATGGAGGAAATGGCCCTTTTTCACATTCACGTCCGCTTCGCTGGATAATTTAATGTTTTAAAATGTAAGTTCATATTAAAGTTTAAAATTCAAGTATTGGTTTTTGAAATTCTGTAATAAAAAGGTTTTGCTGTAGGAGAGATGTATGAATTAGGGCGCATGATAACACGATTAACAAAGTCTAGCTGGTGATTTCTTCTGTACAAAATGCTAGCTGTAAATCCTCCCACTAGGACCTACAGTGATGGTCTGGTGGTAGGATCTTCGGGTACTAGTAACTGTTCCTTTCCTCGGGGCATTGCTGTGTAGCCTGTCGGGCTTGCCTACTGCCTGTATTCCAGAGTGAAGGTACATCTGTGGGAAAGGTCAGCCCTTAGGTGCTACCATCTTATTACTAAGTGTAAGAAATGCACTTTGATCCTCTCTTTTGTGCTAAGGGAGGGTAACAATTCCCTGGAGGATAAGTAATGCTCAATATAATTGAATGGGTATAAATATCTGAGTCCTAAATAATTAATACAGATCATTGTGTTTGAATTTTGGAGTGTGCAGATGGTGGAAGTTTGCTCTGTCTTGCATTCCTTGAGAGACTGCTTACATGCCGTTGAAGCCAAGGATAGCTTTATTTCATTTCAAGGCAGACTAGAAACTGAAGAACTTATTTTCAGAGAGAAAAATGGCAAGGGACTCGAATGAAAAACCTACTCAGCTGAAGCAGAGGTGACAAAGTTCACTTTGATTATATTGATTTTAAATTACTGTGTAGAGCTGGGACTAGCCTATGTCTAGTCCTGCTCATGATGAGAAGAAGACCGGAAGAAGGCATGAATACTCCTCTCTCCTCTGCTTCCAAATACTTTGTTACCAGTATGATAACTGAGAGCAGTCTCATCCTCCTGACCTTCCCAACATGCAGAGGCAAGGGCATTCTGGCATACTCAGTGGAGCTGAAAGGAGGTAAGAGGCACAGAGAGACTGAAACGTAATTTGGTGGTGTGGTTTTCCCCCCCTCAGCAGCCCAGCCCTGCGCGCTGGCTGCCTGAACCGGAGGAGCACGTAGTGCCCTGTTTGGTGTGTAACAGGTGCCTCCAGTCTGTGTGTGCCCCCCGCTCTACAAGAGATGATGACATTAATAGGAAACGGAGCGCGGCTGAGTTTGATGCATTTTTGGTGAAAGGTACTACAACCGCCTATACCACAAATCATAACTAAGCTACAATTAATAGCAATTAACAGCACCAACATTCATTTACTAGGAGTTTTACAGAGGAGCCATTAGTGTTTAAGTAGTTTGCATTTGTTTCACTGTCAATGAGAAAATTATTCAGTCAGTAGGAGTTAATGTTTTATTTTAGACCAGTCTTATCTATTTTATTGCCTAGTGTGCCTTTTGGGAACAAGAACCAAGAGCAAATAAAGCTAATTTTGATAGAAATTTGATACGTTATTGTAATGAAACTCTTAGTTGCCACATGACTGAAAGAGCACAGAAAAATGTCTTGTACCTGCACTAAATCCAGCAAAGTTGTGATGGGAGATGTTGTGTCTCCTTGTTTGGTGTGATGGAGAGAATGCCTGAGGCACTTGGGTAGGGAAGATGACTATTTCTGTTTCTTCCCCGTGGTTTTTCAGCAATCTGACATAGTGTGCATGCCTGGGCCTATGCCAAGCAGAGATGCAGCCTCCAAGTGAGACTTTATTACTACAGTCCTAGATGATTAATTTTGTACCAAATTGTACGGGCCTGATTAACCCAGAACACAGCAATAATGCTGTTTTAAAGATCTTTAGCACATCCATTACTTCCATTTCCAGTGTGCTGCTTCACAAGGAAAATATTTGTTTCTTACTGTCAAATCTTCAGGTAGAGTCTGGGCCATAAAAATCACACTGAGCTCACGGTAGCTTGTGCATTTGTTATGTTTAACTTTGACCTCATTGAGGGAATGGCTGAGAGATCCTTACTTGTAGCACTTTAGTAAGGGCAGACGTTATTGCCCCCCCATAACTGTAAGGGAGACAAGAAAGGCATTATTTGTCCAGAAGACTAAGAAGGCCGAGACTAGAATTAAAATCGGGATTTGTAGATGTGCTTCATCCCTTTCAAGGTGCTGGCTACTCTGTATGTGGTAGCACACTCCTCTGATCCGCCCAGGGTGGCAGGTACTTTGTGTATTATCTAATCAGCGAGGCTGTAGCTAGCTGGAGCAAGACCTGTTACGCTCACGGTGCAGTATTTATTGCAGCTGCAGAGCAGGCACGAGGATGCTACCTGCATGTTAGTGCTGGATGTGTGGAAATGGGAAGAGTTGAGGTGGTTCGACAGGCAGGACAGGACAGGTTTTGCATTCCTGACTCTTTTAGCTTTTGTTGTTTGGGGTTTTTTTCTTAATAAGATGTTGCAATAGATTTGGGGTATGTTTGTTGGGGTTTTTTTTCTCTTTTTTTGTTTTTAATTTTAAGCTCCAAAACATTTTGTAGTTCCTTTGCAGAAGTACAGGTTAGAAAAATCTATCCATATTTTGCAAATCACTGAACTCTAATATCTTTATTTAGAAGTATTTTTTGGGCACTGCTTGACTTTTAGAAATCTGCTGTTTGTTAAATCACTTTTGAGTTGTTTTGCATAGTTCAGGTCTTAAAAAGTAAAAATAAACCCCACAATCTTTCTATTGTTCCTGGAAAAGCCTTGTACCCTTATCAACATCCTCTGGCTTGTCTGGGGAAAGCAGATACACTCTCTCGTGCCAATGGCCATATACAGGCACAGTTTCACATTATTCCTGTAGGATCATGACTTTTGTGACCCCTTGCAGTGGAGTGTTTGCATGAATAAATAATGTGATAACGTGTTGCTGGCTGAATTTACCCTTATGGGGAGAGCAGTGGTGGTGTGAAGCAGGGAGCGCCCATTTCAGATGCTTGCACTTGTGCAAAGAAACACTTTTGCCAAGTCTGGAGGAAGAAAAAATGAGTGTGGGAATCCTTTCTTCATACAAGCAGTCAAAGCGTTACCTGTGTAGCCCCATCAGAAGGCCCTTCTCCTAATCAAAGGCTTCATATCTGGTGGAGAGGCAGGGCAGACTTCACATAGGCCTCCTGGGCCTTATTGATGTCTTTGGAGATGAGGGTGCTTAGCAGGATCAGCCGAGGTGACCTCTGTTTCCCAACACGCGGCAGCTCTGCTGTCTGCTGCTTTTCAGCCTAGGTCAGATTTCAGCTAGAGGTGACAGACTTGGGTCTCATTATCTGTTCTCGTCAATTTTCGATTTCCTCACCGCCACACATCTTTCTTCCTCGAATATCCGTAACAAGGCAGAGATCTCCAGCCAGTTACACTGCTCAGTCTCTTCTGCAAACACTTTTTTGAATAATTGTGCCCTTTCTCCCCAAGACTCGCTTTCACAAAAGGATATATTGCTGACTTTTTAGACACTAGATCCCATTATCTTGATGCAAAGACTTTGTCTCCCTAAATGAAGGGGAAATTATTTTTAATCAATGAAACTATAAATGCCATTCCTGTATGGTTTTAAACCCAAAGTACTGGAAACAATCTGGCAGTGTCCTGCCAGCCGGTGCCTCTGAGAGGTGTTTCTCAAGTGAGCTACGTTCCTGGAGGCTGACAGGGAAAACTTACTTCTTAAACAAAAGTGGTTCCAAAAAGTAAGGTTTTGGCTCCCTGAAAACCTATATTTTTGCAGCCACCTGTCCTGACTGCTTCCTGGTGTGATTTAAGCCTGTGCAGTCTGCCAGTGTATGATGATAGAGATTGTTTTACAGTAGGCTGGGCTGTGGGACTGTGTCAAGATGTGCTCTAAGAGTATTTCACTTTCTCCACTACGTGGAGGTGGGCAAAACCCCCCAAACCCTGTGTTGAAACTCCTCATGGTTATATAAAGCTGTTAGACTGCAGATGTACATGGCACACAGATCGACCTGTCAGAAACTAGGTCCGTCTTCACTTTCAAAAAGGACAGATAAAGGAAGAAGCATCCCCTGCAGGCAACTTCTGTAAGTGGAGTTTTATTACATACAGACCTCCAGGACAATCAGACAAGGATTTTGATTTATGAGATAACTGTTACTTTTAAAATACTGAAGGGAGAATTCAGGAGAAGGTTATTGTTAGATTAATTAGTGTTGATAGAATTGACACAGGTATAATGTAACATTGTCATGGCAGGTGGAAGTCACCGGATAGACAGCCAGTGAGAGAATGTTTGTTTAGTTTTGTGCTCACCTTATCTCATCTTTTGCTGTGAGGTGACTCATGAACAAATCTGTATGAATGTAAAATGAGGCTTTCTGTGTTTAATGCTCTCATAAAGAACTAAATTAAAGTTTTTAGACAGAAATTGCATTATAAATTAATTGAAATTAGGTTCGGCTTTTGACAGTCAGTTTCCTAGTATTTAGTGATCCCTGTTGTTGGGTTTTTAAACTGGTTATCAATATTAAAGCAAAGCCAATTGATGGAAAAGAGGAATATGTATTCTACGGCGCTAAAATAGATTGAGTTTTATCTTCAATGGTTTAAGAATGTGCTTTCAAGACCTTACAGTAGGAGTAAATTCTCCAGACTTAAAGGGTTTTTACCTGTTAATCCAAAATACCCGTATCTCCTACAGAAATTGACAATACAAAGAAAGTGTAGGACTTGATTTTCAGGGAGATTAATTTGTATGAATAAATGCTACTGGAAGGGAGAGTTTAGGAGAAATCTTAATAGAAATCTCCAATTAGTTGAATGGCTGGTTATCTGTGAGAAGACATAATATTTACTAGACATTGGAAGCTGCATGAGTACTTACAAAGAAAAGGGTAAAGTAAGATTAAAGTTTGTGTACTGTGTGTTGTAAATTGTGGGCAATCTTTCAAAGGCTTTATGGCTTATTTAAGTTTTTGAGAAAATACTGGGAAAGATATTAATAGAGCATAATGTTATGAAAATGACAGTGTTTGGAGAAAAGATTTTAACAAGGTGCCCAACAGCCATTTTATTACTTTTGGCTCTAATTTGATAAGCAAGGCTGGCAGAATTGGGATCTTCTATTTTTGTTACTAAAGGCAGCTCTATGAAAATAAGGAGGAAGAATCTCTAACCCTTTCAGTGCACAAATAAGACCAAACTGAAACAAATTGAAAGCTATGTGGTAAATGCTATGAAGTGTGACTCCTAAACTCCAGTCATCAGATACTTCAAGTTTAAACAAAAATAATAATGAATTCCACAGGAAGTAATGCTATTAAAATTGTAAATTCTGTTCTTGGTCCTAGAGATCGCTTGAATCTTGCATTGATTAGTCGTAGGCGTGAGGATCAGGTGAAGTGGTGTTAGCTCATTTGTAATTACAGAGGGAGTTTTATGATGTGAAATGCCTATATGTGGCTGACAGTGTAAAAGAGAAAAACAAGACAGTTCTTGAAAATGAGTGCTATATGTGAAATGTGGTTCTTTATCCATCACTGATAATTTCCCAGGTAATCCGCAAGATATCTGTCAGTCCTCAAGTAGTGACGTTTCATCCTGTTCATATTTTAGTGCAAGGTCAACCTAGGGCTTCATCACCTTTCCTGGAGCCGTTTAATATCAGATTGAAGCACACACCTGCATTAGTGTGTACCCCTGCTTTTGCATCATTGGTTTTGGTTTTCAATAAGAGGTGGAGACCTGTGGTGATTTATGTTCTAGTTTTGCTAAAAATATTTTCACCTGATCAAAATAGACGACATCCAGACTTTTGAAGTACCCTGGCATGGCTGGGAACTGAAGTAGCAAAGGAGTGTTTAACACAAGTAAATGAAAGGCTGAAAGGCTGGAGGCATGAGATAAAAAGCCACTGGAACAAAACTGGGGGATGAAAGTAAACCAGAGCTGCATCATCTTTTACTGTACTTTACTGCTGAAATGTGAATGTTCCTACTTAGCAGTTGGGAAGTAAGTGTCCTAGGACGTGGTCTTGAAAGGCCTCAAGTGCATGTTGTCTGTATCATAGAATCATTTAGGGTGGAAAAGACCCTTAAGATCACTAAGTCCAACTGTTAACCCAGCACTGCCAAGCCCACCACTAAACCACGTCCCTGGAGTGCCATATACAGTGCCCAGAGTTCATGTTCTAAAAACCTGAAGGGATGGTGACTCAACCACCTCCCTGGGCAGCCTGTTCCAGTGCCTGACAGCCCTTTTGGTGAAGAAATTTTTCCTGACATCCAATCAAAACCTCCCCTGGTGCAACTTGAGGTTGTTTCCTCTTGTCCTACCGCTTGTTACTTGGGAGAAGAGACAAACCCCCGGCCCAGCCTCCTTTCAGGCAGTTGTAGAGAGCGATACGTCCCCCCTGAGTCTCCTCTTCTCCAGGCTGAACCCCCAAGCTCCCTCAGCTGTTCCTCATCAGACCTGTGCCCCAGCCCCTTCCCCAGCCCCTGCCCGGCTCTGGACACGCTCCAGCCCCTCAGTGTCTGTCTGGGAGTGAGGGGCCCAAACCTGAACCCAGGGTCCGAGGTGCGGCCACACCAGGGCAGAGTACAGGGGGACGGTCACTGCCCTGGCCCTGCTGGCCACACTGTTTCAGGTACAAGCCAGGATGCTGTTGGCCTTCTTGGCCACCTGGGCACACTGCTGGGTCACGTTCAGCTACTGTCAGCCAGCACCCCCAGGACCTTTCCCACCAGGCACCTTCCCAGCCTCTTCCCCAAGCCTGTAGTGTTGTGGGGGGTTGTTGTGACCCCAGGGCAGGACCTGGCACTCAGCCTTGCTGAGCCTCATACAGATGGCCTTGGCCCACCAATCCAGCTTGTCCAGATCCCTCTGCCGAGCCGTCCTGCCCTCAAGCAGAGCAACACGCCCTGCTCACCTCCCACCCCCCCACACCCAACTTTGTGTCATCTACAGTCTTACTGAGGGTGCACTCAATCCCCTCATCCAGGTTGTTGATAAGTCATTAAACAGGACTGTCCCCAGCACTGAGCCCTGGGGAACACCACTTGTGAGCAGCCATCAACTGGATGTAACTCCATTCACCACCACTCCTTGGGCTCAGCCATCCAAACCATGAGCAGCCAGATTCTCCAGCAGAATGCTGTAGGAAACTGTGTCAAAGGCTTTACTAAGGTCCAGTTAGGGAACATCCACAGCCCTTCCCTCATCCACTAGGTGGGTCATCTTGTCGCAGGAGACCAGGTTAGTCAGGTAAGACCTGCCTTTCATAAACCCACGCTGACTGGGCCCGATCACCTGGTTGTCCTGTACGTGCCGTGTGATGGCAGTCAAGATGATCTGCTCCATACCTTCCCCAGCGCTGAGGTCAGACTGACAGGCCTGTAGTTCCCCAGATCCTCCTTCTGGCCCTTCTTGTAGGTGGATGATACATTTGCTAACCTCCGGTCAACTGGGACCTCCCCGGTTAGCCAGGACTGCTGATAAATGATTGAAAGTGTCTTGGTGAGCACTTCCACCAGCTCCCTCAGCACCCTCGAGTGGGTCCTATCCAGCCCCATAGACTTGTGCGTGTCAAAGTGGAACAGCAGGTCGCTGACCGTTTCCCCTTGGTTTATGGGGACTTCATTCTGCTCACCGTCCCTGTCTCGCAGCTCAGGAGGCTGGGTACCCAGAGAAAGACTGGCCTCTTACTGTTAAAGGCTGATGCAAAGAAGGCACCAAGTACCTCAGCCTTTGTCACTTTGTTTGCCCTTACATCCAATAAAGGATGGAAATTCTTCTTAGCCCTCTTTTTGTTGCTAATTTATTTATAGAATATTTTTTTTGTTGTCTTTTACAGCAGTAGCCATATTAAGTTCTTGTTGGGCTTTAGCCATATCATTGCATTTTACAAACCCAGAGAGAGAAAGAGGGGAAAGGGATGAGTGTGTGGCTTGGTTCATTTGGTTTTGTTTGTTGTTTTTTTTAAAATCTGCCTGGAAGACTCAGAAAAGAAAATAAGAGGCCAGTGACTTGGTGGCCAGTGACTTATCACCTGTTGCTCCAATGAGAGCTGAACAGGGGTTAGTATTCCCTGGGCTCCCCCTGCTACTCCTGCTCTCAATCTGAATTTTTGTCTAACCCTGTTTGAGATGAAAATGCAACAGTCTGGCATGAATGAACACTGATATAGATCTGTCTAAGCTCCTTTCTCACTTCAAACTCAGTGATAGTTAAGATGGGATTATAAAGAAGCAAGGAAATTCAGCTCAGAAGTCTTAAAATCAAAGCAGTTCACTAAAACTAAGGTATTCTCAAACCTTTGTGCCAATTAACACTGAGCTGTGACAGCACAGTCTCTTTTACCTCATAAAAATTCTAACTTGTGCGTATTCAGGTGGGTGGATTTAAGTAGGGGGAGCCTATAAGACTTCCTTTTGATTAGCTTTCCCGAGGCAGCACGTCAGATCAAGCAGTGCTTGACAGTTGGATTTTTATCACTTCAAAGAAGAAAATATTTAGCATGATACAGGGATTAGATGCCCATGCTGATGCTGTTAACCGTGCTGAGGACACCTTTTTTTCAGCCAAATAGGTGTCGCGGGAGGAGTTTTTTGCTATCGAACAGAAGTATTTAAATTTGGAAAAAATTCTACAGATTTTGCTTCAGATCTTACTTACATGGAACAAATTTGTGAGCTCAGAATTTGCAGTCACTTAAGCAATCATGAAATTTAATTTGTATCAATAGTTCTGTAAAACTATTCATGTGAATTACAGTGCATATATGCTTTTAATAATGTCAGGACACTGGCATCCAGCTGTGCAATACTGTTGTTATCCTCATCAAGCCTGTTTGAAAAGTATCAATTCAACCCAGGTAACATCATTACCGATACAACAGGTGTTTTTACAGTAGACCTTTTCCATTATAAAATTCAATTAAACATTATTATTATTTTTTGTATTCCTTCCAGGAGAGAAATAATTAGCTGGTTTTACAAAATGTAGTTGCTTTAAAGAAAAAAAGCAAAATAAAATTACAACCTTTTCTAACTACATAGGCTACTCTGAGAGCAATGATGCTACAATATACAGAGTTCATTGCATGCACAGCTGAAATTTGGTCAACCAGCTTCACAGCGAAATAAGTGTTTTAAACCACTTAAGAACAGCACAAACCAGATCAGTATGTGAAGTGAGGAATATTAAACTTCACTAAAAGTTTTAGGTGGACAGACTGTCATTACTAAAATTGAAGTTGTCAGGCTCCTGGGATTAATATCCCTGTACTTAGAAAAATTGCTGTAATGTCAATGACCACGAGTAGTCATGACCTCTGTTCTATTTGGAGAGCTTTTAAAAGGTCTCCTACTGACCTTAAAAACCCAATTTCCAACATTTTCGATAAGACCATTATTGCAAAGATAGGAACATAGAAGGATCCATACTGGAGCAAGGATTAGGTCCCTTAGTTCAAGGTTACATCTCCAGCCATAGTTAGTGGTTTGTGCTGGTGAATTTTTTATTAAATAAAAGTTATGCTACCTGAACTACAGGCTTTAAATCGCCTCTGCATGCTGCTACTTTGTGCAGTGTTAGGGCTGCCAGTGGAGTCAGAGTCTGAAGAAAGAAGGAGCTGTTGCCATGGGAATTTTGAAAGCTGTCGTTGTTTCAACCTTTGCTAGCAATTGTGGAGAAACGTGACTCACTGGAGCAAATTCTTCCTGGGGTGTAACTCCGCTCAGCCACGACGAGATGCCTAGAGATGCAGAGACTGGGATAGCTGAGGAGGGGGACAAGGAAGGGAAAGCTTCCTTTTCCCCTGCCCAAATCACTAGCAGAGTTCGCAAGTAACTGGGCAGATTTGGAAATTCATGACTGCTGGGAGTATTAGACCATCTCATTCTTTTCCCAAGGCTTGTGCTTCTCCTGTAGACTCCAGGAAGAGGTTTTCAAAGGAGTTCTGTATTCCCATAGCAAATGATTGTGAAAATGAAAAACTCTCTCGTAAAGGTCAGCCTGAGCGGGGGGCTGAGCTGACATTTATGCCTTTCAGAAGTTCCTCTCAGTTGTTGCTTTGTTACGCACGATGAAGAAACTTACTTACAGGGCACTAAGTAATTTTGGTTTATTGTTTTGTTTACTTGTGTTGTTTCTGGTTATAGCACCTGTTTGATACTCTCTGGGCAATACTGTTATAGTCAGCTGCTCTTGTGGTTCAAACCCAGATTTTCCTGGTAAAATTTTCCTTCAGTCTGACACTTCACAAACTTTTCCCAAGCCAGATATGAACGAATAGTCTTGGAAAGTCTGCTAAGAATCTTTAGCCTGCTATTTTCTGAGCTGTCTAAGAATTTAATCCAATAACCATTTCTAGTGGCTGTGTCAGGCTTTTGGATCAGGGGATCAGACCCAAAGCGTGCCCCTCTTCCTGCCCCCCCCCCCCCCCCCCCCAGTTTAAATTTAGATGTTTATGAGGAACGTCCATATCTTACCTTAATCTGTGAGAAAACGTAGAGCTCTGCTTCTGAAAACATCTACTGGGATATCCACCTTTAGATCACATGCATGTTGGTGAAGAAATCAGTGCTAATTTTATTCCTGTGCTTCCTGCCCATTTACTTTCCCCAAGCAAAGGATGACTTCTTCGTTGAGGGCTGGTTTTCTTCAGTTTTCAGAGCACAAAATAAAGCAGCTGTTTATTCTAATTTCTTTTGTACTGTAAGGACCATTTAGTATGCAAGAGACCAAAAACTTCACATGTACCACAAGAAATCATGTGAGTCTAATGATGCCATTTAACAGACAGTGTTTTTCTTGGTATAAATTAAGACCCCATAGAAAAAGGTTATAAAAATTGGAAGAAGCTGTGTTGACTGAGGAAGATGCTGAAAAAGAGAGGAGTGTATTAAGGAAGACAGTTCTGTTGTTTTAAAAGCTGATGATTCTTCAGCTGAGCAAGAAATTTATGTTGCCATACACTGAAGTTCAATAATTGCTGTTGTTTTCTGAGTTGAGATGAAGTTCCTTTGCTTATGGAAAGGCATTAATTAGAAGAGGGGTTTTTCTGGTGCGTTTTTTTTTTGGCCTAGCTTCCTGCAGTTCTAGGGCATTGACTTTTGACTTTTGAGAGAAGACATTGCACAGGAGACAGTGTCTCAATTAAAAGAGCTTTTCAGAAAGCAGCTAGGAAGAATTCATATTTCTAATATAGACTTGCAGAATACGTGCTTAAGAGATTGATCAAAATGGCCACCCACCTAAACCTGACAGCCAGAGCTCTGTTGTGCTTATAGCCTGAATTCTTAAAGGGGAATTCCTCTCTTAAGTTCATGTTCTCAATTTTTAAAATTAAAATAGACTGACATTATCATTGGTTTTGGTTTCCTTTTTCACTGGACTGTTTAGGATTTCATTAGGTTTCCCATTGCTGTTGTATGTGGTACCTTCCTTACAAGGCAATCCTGAAACTCTTTTCTTCTGCTGTTATTCAGCACAAAGTTAGATTGATTGACTGGTTTATCTTTAATAGTAACATCCCAGAATCCCATTGCCTATCTTTCTTGCATCAATTAGCTCTCTGTTAACCAGAGGGTGCTATTACCTTCAGTATGTCTTGAGAAGTTGTAAAAAGATAATTGTTAACCTAGATACCAATAAGACTTTACTGAAGACTTGTTTAGGGCTCAAAGGTTTCAGCAGTAATCGATTTGATAAAATAATGGCTTCTGTTCCCATGTGGATATATTTCTGTCTTTTCAGGCACTGTTTGTTGAATGGAGGGAAGTGGTCATCGGATCTATGGCCCTTAGTAACAGGCTGCTGAAAACAGTTGTGACTTGTTCCCTGTAATTTGCGTCTTCGAATTCTTTTGATTCTGGAAGTTAAAGAGAAGCAAAGATTTTGTGTGATTCTGTCAGTACTGCTTTGATGCTTGTCAGAGCATTTTCTGTTATACCTCCCTATCCAATCCCTTGTGTTTTGCATAATTTATTTTATATTTTTTTTTAACCAGGCTTTCACTGTTTAAACTTTTGATGGATGTAGGTGCTGGCTGTTTTAAGCATATTTAAAAACCTGGCAAAAAATCTTTTTTAATTGGCATCTAAGTGTTCGTGCAAATCACCTGCATGGCCATTTGGGGATGTCTGTGTACTGCTGTGGCAGCCTGCTGGTGTTGAACAGTTATCTTCAGCGGCAGGTAGGAGGGCTTGAGAAGCCAAGGCCATGAGTAGCTGTATTGAAGCCTATATTGACAGATGCCCCTGTATTAAGTGGCGACTCCGCTGCTCCTTTTCGCTTTAACTCTTTATGTTGCTGACGACCAAGTTGAATGCTTCCCTGCTGCTTGTTTGCAAGCAGTTGGTATTGTTTGGAGGGAGCTCTTTACATTGGTCTGGCTTTTTCATTTTAAATTCATGCATTGTAGTTCAGAAAGATAAAATAGCCACTTCTAGCTAAATGACAGAAGGGTGTATCAGTTTCTGGAAGGAATAACTTCTCTGCCTTTAATGCATCCTAAGGGAGAAGTAAGTATGTTGAGACACGTTACCAGAGTGGAAACTTGCTGGGAGATTTGAGGGCAGCAAACCGAGGAAGAAAGCTTTCCTCAGCTCCCTCATTTTTCCTCCATTCACCAGTAATCTGTTGGGGAAAAGTTCCATTTAACCTTTTCCCTCTTCTGTTTTTTTGTTTGGGACGCACTCCTGGGAACAGGGAATATCCACACACTGGAGATTTTTTCAGGAGTAGGAATGGTAATGGTGCCCAGATTTCTGTCTCTGGCAGAACAGCTGAGCTTTCTGATCCGTAATCGGGTTTGGGATAGGAAGAACAGGAACTGATCACCCACCTGACACTTCTTTCTGCTTGACTTCTCAGGGTCAAACTGTGATCACAGGCTACAGAGTTTTTCCAGAATTTTAATAGCACAAACAGATTTTTACAAATTCTACTAATACATCATAGTTTAAACTGACTTAAACATTGTCAGGAAAACTTGCCATCATGGTGTCGATTTCTGTGATGTGATAGAGAAGACTTTAATAGTTTGAAAATGAATGAATTTAAAATTGGGTAGTTGAAGGTCAGAACCCTATAGTGATAACTCAGCTAATGTAATATTCATACCTTGGTCTAAAGTACTGCTGTATATCAATGTTGTCCCTGTCTGCCATGATTATATAGGGTAGAAATGCATTTGTGCACTGACAAATATCTAAGGGAGAAAGAGACAGGGTATTATACAGACAACATATAGGAAAATTCAGGAGTAAGGCACCTGAAAGAATTCATAGCCATGAACCATTATTCTCTTCTGACTAAAGCAAACTTTATCCTTTAAGTGTTAACCACTGTCAATACTTGTCACAGCAGAATTGCCTGGACCATCCTTCAGCTGGTTCTGTGCACCAGATTAACAGCTCATTTTTTTTAAAAAAGCACTGAATTAGGAAGGGGGAAAATATCTGATTTGTTTCTAGTGGGCTTAGTTCTCAAATCAAAAATGTGCCCTAAGGATTGAAAATTACTGTTGCCTCTCCAGTATGGATGGACCAAATCAAACGTGATGCACGAGGTATGGATAATCTAACACCACGTGCTGGCCTAATACAGGTCAGCATCTATTCCAGGTCTGGGAAGCAAAAATGTGTCCATGGATGTTTTAAAAGTCAGAGGTCTGGTGTGTGCCGGCAAGGATTTCATGGACACTGTTCATCGGCTGCTATCTCTCCTTGTCTTCTCTCAGCTGTGTTGCCTGGCTAGGGAAGTTATCAAGTTGAAGTTTTCAAAATCTTGATTATCCTTTGTTGTTCTAAAAGCAAATATGTGATAAATTTTGCAAATTGTTATCCATCAGTTAAATGAAGGTCATCTGCCCCCTTGGTTTTAAGAAAGGACAGTGCTTTGCCCTAAAGATGCATAAAATGAGACTACAGGACAGAGTCAGTTTCAATACCGTGATTACCAGTTAAAGAATGAGGAGGCATTGCAATTGTATTTGCAAACATTTACTTGGGGAAAAAAATACTAAATTAGCATTTATCTATGAACTCCAGTGAATTGCTTACCAAGTAGACTTACCACCTGATTTAACAGTAAATACTTTTAACTCTAACTGGCTAGATGAACCGTCTATATGCATTTATACTCTTCTGCTCCAAAAAGAGCACTTAGCCCTTTACTCTGTAGCACAAGCAAAGGCCTGAACTGTAGAGTTGAGAGAGGGGCTGTAGTGGTTAGCTGAGCTGGATGTGATGGGATCAGGATTTGGTATCCCCTCCTTGGTATGCTACTAAATATTCTGGGCAAAGGTTGAACTTCTGTTGTGATTTTGTTGTTGTTGATGTTGTTGTTGCCATTTTGGTTTGGGCTTGTTGTTTTTTAAATCTTTGAGAAATTGGTGATGAACTTGAGAGGTCTTGAGGCTGGTTTAAAATCCCATATCTCTATGTACCACTCCCATAGATTTTATAGACATTACTGTGGTCGTTGCCAGGCTAAAAAAAATGACACCTCTCTGCTATCTTGACAAAAAAGGGTAGTCTGGAAGAGCTAATCTGCCTGAATAGGAGATGATTTATTTTCTCTGGCTGTCAAAAGAGCACCTTTTACAGACACATAAGGTAGAAGATCTGCAAAGGAGGAGAAGCACTTATATGCAAAATGAGCTAAAAAAAAGGAAATCTTCAAACTTGTTAGACAAACCAATTTATAAACACAAGTGTTCTTCCTCTGTTCCTGTTACCAGATTTCTGAAGAGTCAAGAAAATTAATCAAAAGTAAGCTTCCTTAAGAGGATATCTAAATAGATATTGATTTCTTTTTTTAATGCACTTTGTATTTTGCACAGTTTTGTAGTTTATAAGCCCTTTTAACTCATGAGATGGTGGAAAACTCATTGTGGTATTTGACAGGTGGTTGCAATAATGATCAAATGCCTGTCATTTGTAATTGTGCAGCAGTAAGGCCAGGGGAGTGGGGGGTGGGGGGTTGTGCTTTCATGCCATTACTGAGACTAGCATGGAATTGAATTATTTGTATGAATATTTTGAAGAAGTTATTTGAATGCCCTGTATTTTGTGTACAACTAGAGGAAGATGATGTTTTCTTTTCAAAAAGGATCAGTCAGTTACTTTGAAGACAACATCTGAAATTGTAATAATCTGTGGGGGTTTATCTTCTGGATTTATATAAACAGACCTCAATCTCACAAAAAGCGATTTTCTTATACAGCAGAGACAGAATTCAATTTTTTTTTTTTTTTTTAAAAAAAAACCCCAGATTTATTAAAATGTCCTTTTCAGGTTCTGGTGACCAGTAGGGAAGTAAGAAAAGAGCACCTTTGCCCCAGGCTCCCTGTTTTGCCAGCTTAGCCTGTCCATGACATAAATGCTTTTGCTCTGAGCCATGGGAGCTCATTTGGTGGCTGCCTTGGTGGACACTCAGATGTAAGATTTTGTCGTCTTCCTGCTTGTTTCTTTGCTCTTAAATGGATAACAGATATCCATCCTGAGCTTAGGCAAGTTGTATAAATAACTGAACATGTGAGGTTCATAATACCCATGGCATAGAGGAAGGGTGGGTCTCAATAGGTGGTAATGTATGGCCTGTGACAACAGGAGATGCTAATTCCAGCCCAACAAGGAAAAGTTCACTGAAAGTAAGCAACCCTTAGAATAATGAAATTCCTTCTCTTATTTACTCTGAGGAATGAGAGTTCAAGGTCCAACCTCCAGTGGTCTGGTGTGGCCATGTTGGATGGAGATCAGTAGTGCCCTCCCTTTGGCTTCTCCATTGTCACTTCATCTGTAAACTAATCTGTAATCACAGCACAGGGAGAAAACTGATGTGCAGTCAGGAGCTGGGCCTTTGGTGTGACCAGCCTGCTGGTGTTCTCCCAGTGCCTCTCTGGTGGTCCACTGAATATGCCCACAGTGGTGGAGACTTGTCTCAGTGGTAGTGGATCATGTCCCACCCATCAAGGCAATCTTCACATCCCAGATTCCATTTTCATCCCTGTAGCAGAGGCTCAGTGTGCCATCCCTGTAAATGGGCTGTCTGTACCTGGGGGGGGGGGGCCGATGACGACAATGGGGACACAGCTGAGAGCTCCTGTGGGATGGCATCAAAAACACCCAGTATAGTTGATGCTTTTTGTCTCTGTCATCAACACAGGGAAAAATAAATAAATAAATAAAACCCAAAAATATCCCTGTGAATTTCTTCTTGGCAGTTTCAATAGGGAGAGTGTAGCAAAGTAATAGGTAACATTTTTACACTCCTACTGGATTAGAAAAAAAGGGGGGGGGGTTGTGTAGGGTTTTTTTTCCTTTTTTTCTTTTTGGTTTAAATACAGGCTGAGAAGTCACTGCTGTAAATGTATTTGAGAAATAACAGATAATGTTCTTTCACATAAAGCTTTAATGTTTCCTTTTTCCTTAAGTAAATAACACCTTGCTGAGCCATACTTAAGTGTGCCAGTTTCTCTCTGATAAGAAGACTGCAAAGGTGTCAATTATAGTGAGCAAACTAGTTATTAATGGTATTTTTATATTCTTAACATTTATTGGTGGCTAAGGGAGGATGGTTGGAAGGGATGTTTAATTTGTAATACAGGTTCCTTTCTACTAGCAGAAAAAGGATAACAAGAACAGGGAGGATTTAAAATTTTTCTACAAGGGTTAAAGGAGCTGGCGTTCATGCATGGATGGCTGGTTGATAAAAGTTCTGAAGAGTTGCCTTTACTGCCTTTCACTTAAGTGATCCGTGAATGAAAGTGTCCCCAAGTAGGATATGACACAACAACCTGTGACTTGCTCATTAAAGGCTCATATTAAGGCCTGTCTGGGAACTCTCTAATGCCAGATCACTGGGACCACGTACTGGAACAGTGCCTTTAGAGCTCCTGCGATCCTTAATGGTAATGCCTCAATATCTGGCTCATGGGCAGAATATGCAGCATCGCTGTCCTATGGGACTGTTAAAGACTGTTCTCAGAGACCCCTAAAGATGAAAATGATTGATACAATGGGCTTAAAGTAGTTACTGTTCTTTGTGCCAGTAATCTTCATCAGGTGGCAGTAGAGCCATGAGTTGATAGATATTACTGTAGCATAGTAATGCTGTATCATAATTGTAATCACCTGACAGTGAAGTATGGCCAGCCTAGGAAGTATCTCAAAGACTTGTCTGTATGTTTACTTTATATTCCTGATACATAAAACCTTGGTGTGTCCGTGTCTTGAGTTCTTTGTGCAGTGCTGGCATTTGTACCTCAAGAAATGTATACCACTACCTAAAAGAACAGGTCTATGAACAAGAGCTAATGGGAATTTTCAGAGATCCACCTCTTAACATTCCTGATCCTACAGGCTTTTGTGCACCTCCTAAAGAGCTCCTTCAGTTGCTACTGCTGGAGAGAGGGCAGTTGGCCGGGCATCATTCTGACCCACCAGGACATCCCATCTGCCTGTACAGCCCATTAAAGAACGTTGTGCTGGAACCCAGTCACAGTAAAATTTGACCAAAGCCAAATGAGAAGAAACAGCAGGGAGTAACTTATGTTTTGACATTAGGCTGCTTTGATCATCTATTTCATCTCAGTATTTTTGAACATATAGTTGTACAGTCAGCAAACATCTGGCAACGCCCTTTCATGCTGACGGAGCATAGAATACAGGGTGATTTTACTGATAGACCTTTTTCTGTGAAGAGACGTGATGGAACTTGGGTACAATCAGTTATTCAGCTCAGAAGATTCATGGTGCTGAAAATGATATTGTGTACACATGTGTTTTAAGGGTTTCTATTGTGTTACAGAAAGATTAAATGCAAATGGACTATAGATAGTGTTTTTAGGAGGTTTTGAAGAGGAATTGTTTGGATTTTGGAAGGTTTTTTGGGATAACAGCATGAATTGTAGCATTTATGTGTTAGCAGGAGCAAGGACAATCATTTACATGCAAGTGTAAAGCTGCATTTCTATCGTATCTGTGCTGTTGGTGTATGCAAATTCAACACCACCCCAGACCACAGTTAGGTGCTGGTAGTGAAGCAGCAGCTAAGCTAAAAGCTGTGGTTGCAAAGTGGGTCCTGGGAGCCTTGAACCTGGCTTAGACTACTCCTGAGCATTGGCATGGACTGTGTGAACCCCCTGAAGAAATAAGCTGTGCCCGGCCCAGTGGGAGACACAGGCAGTGATGCTACTTTAGCTTAAGTCCTAAAAGGATATGGATATGTCTGTAAACTGTGGGAGCTGATGCTCATAATGGCAGAAACTTTGATAGATGGGAAGTAATTTGGGGATTTAAAATATGTAGCAAAAGGGATTTTGAAGACTGTGGTCCTTAGTCTTGATTTCCTGGTTTGAATGAGAAATGTAATGAAGATATATGTTGTACTTCAGTATTAGATGAAATTGTGTTGGTTCAGGATCAGTGTTAGCCATTTGCTTCTTTTCACCTTCCCCCCCACCTCCCAAGTCCCTCAGAGTTTTCTGATGTTTTCTCAGTATACTGTATTTTTTTCCCATTTTGAGTTTTTTCTGGTTTGGGTCTGTCTAGTTAGGCATGTGTGTTGTTTATTCCTGTGCTGCTGTTATTGCATGGTCATTGGTTTTGATCCCTCTTATTTTTTTAAAGATAGTTATTGCTTCAATAGTTATTGTTTGGTTTTAGTTAGTTAGAGGTTGTTTAGCTCCAGCTCTTCCTCAGAGACTGTGGGTCAAACCTTTAGCTGGGTAAAATCAATGTAATCAATAGAGCACTGCTGATACACATCAGTGCAGATGAGCCCTTGTGTAACATCAGCTCAGCAGAATCCTACTTGAATCTTTGCTTTATTTCCCAGTTCAGCTTTTTGAAGGCATTTATGGTCACAAAACACTTCTTTTCTTTCTGCAAACCCCATGGTTTTCAAAGGACAGAGCAAACAGAACTCAGTTAAGAATGATACTTTCCCATTAGGCATGTCAGAAATGTACCCTTTTTTTTTTCTGTACAAATAAATGGAAGCTTGGGATATTTTAGAGGAAGAATTCTGATCTTTTCCCCCATGACTGAATATATTAGTGCAAAAGTCCCATATTCCAGGCATTAGCCATTTGCCATTTCGTGACACACTTTCAAGCAACAATAGTAGCAGTTTATGTGGAGTATAATTAGGAAAATATCTGATGCCTTTTTGCCTTTGCCTTGGCAA
Organism: Falco rusticolus; assembly: GCF_015220075.1. Taxonomy (NCBI): domain Eukaryota; kingdom Metazoa; phylum Chordata; class Aves; order Falconiformes; family Falconidae; genus Falco; species Falco rusticolus. The sequence continues at coordinate 15,150,758 of NC_051190.1, forward strand.
TAAATCCCACATACATGTGTGGGAACAAGGAAAGCCAGCAGTTCTTTGCCAGCCAATTTCTCACAACATCAACCAGCAAATGTTCCCTCTGCAATTGGTGTTCCACCGACCACAATTCAAACCCACTGGTTTAAATACCTGACCCAGCTACCACTGAAGAGGCAGCAAGAAAGCTACCAGTGGAGCCCAGCAGTGGTGGCTGTCAGTCTCCTTCTCTAACCTTTATATATGCTGCCTCTGTGTGTCAAGAGTCAGTAATACATCTTCCTAAAATAGGTGGCTGCAGGATGTGCGGGTAAATTGGTTGACTGACAACATGAGATAAATCATCAAGAGATACACGATAACAAGCAGTATCCTGCACCCTGTCCTGGAGCATCTGCATGGGCAGTCATTTGCAATGAATTTGAGAGATGTATTGTCTTTTTTAAACATCCATTGTCTGAAAAGGAAGCTGCTACAGTGGAAAGGGAGGATCTTTCAAAATATGACAGTAATTAGGATTTGTTCTTGATGAAAAGCCTCTTCACTAATGGGTGGATACCCCACATGGTTCCTTTGCATAGCACACCCACTACCTGTCCCCGTTTCAAATAGGAAAGGCTTAAAACAAAGAAGGGAAGAGCACTGATTACCAGGAAATTGCAACACAAAACGAAGGAACACCAGAAGAGGGTTATGGTACAAACAGGCCTCTCTTTCTGACCTGAGCTGCAATGACTTGCGGGTCACAACACAGAATCAGCTCCTTCATCTACAGATGCTGCTGGGGCAGACTGGCGGGAGTTTAGCAGGTTTCTTCTGGTGGAGGTCGTATGCCAGGTGAGGTGAACTTGGCGTGAAAGAAGCAAAAAAAGCTAAGTTTGAGGGATGTGATAGAGACAACATCATATTAAATATTTGTTTCCTCAGTAAACTCTGCATTTCCCCCCAGCAGGATCTTTCAAAGTCCTTGCAAGAAGCAAGGCCATTGTTTTCCCAAAATACTTGTGTCGTCTTGAGCACCTCTTGACATACAGATGGAAATCTGGGCAGGATAGTTGCATCTCCCTTACGTGACATCCCCTTCTGTCTCAAACTGTCCTGTGTCAAGTTTCCATGACATTTTTTAGAAATCCTGCATTTTCTCTTAACTTTTTGTAAGCAGTAGTCAAGGCTACATTGTCACCAGTGGATGAGCACTGTTACACCGCTTACTTGACAGCTTAAGAAATGAGGATACGTTCATGAGTTAGGAGAGAAGGCTCTGAGCAGACCTTAGAGCAGCCGCCCAGTATCCAAAGGGGCCGACAAGGAAGCTGGAGAGGGGCTTTTTACAACAGCAGGCAGCGATAGGACAAGGGGTGATGGCTTTAAACTGAAAGAGAGAGGATTTAGATTAGATATTAGGAAGAAGTTCTTCCCTGTGAGGGCGGCGAGGCGCTGGCACAGGCTGCCCGGAGCAGCTGTGGGTGCCCCATCCCTGGCAGTGCCCAAGGCCGGGCTGGACAGGGCTGGGAGCAGCCTGGTCTGGTGGAAGGTGTCCCTGCCCGTGGCAGGGGGATGGAACTAGGTGATCTTTAAAGGTCCCTTCTAATCTGAACCATTCTATGATGCTGTGATTTATAAAAAGTAGCCCACTTTAATGCATAGCTGTATAAAACTCTATGCAACACTATCCCGAATGTTTATAGAAGTGTATTTGTTGGAGGGTGCTGGTAGCCCTTTCCCAGCTGGTCCCTGAAATCTAAATCCTTTGCGTATTTCGGCAACTAATCTATAAATAAGAGTTAGGTGTTTAAATGTCTTCATGAAAGTAAGCCTGGTGTTTTTCCTGTTCTGGAACATTTTTCTTTTCCTTGGTTTAACCCTTAGTTTTGGTTTTAAGTGGTGCCACACATTAAAGAAATTCTTCAGTTCAGAGAAACCATGTCTTTCAATCTGAAAAACAGTATCCTAGCTTGTGTCTCAAGCCTGTCTTTGAAGATACCCTTGATTTAATTCATCAATACCTTTAAGGAAATAGAAAGGAGACTGTTCTCAGTAAATTCCAGAAAAAAAGATTATTACTACCTAGTCATATACACATAGGAAAATTTCAGAACATTCAAGGTGATTAACGATACAATGTATAATACTTGGCACTTAATGTAGACGTACAGACCTGAATTTAAGGAGTTTTAAGTCACAATTTTTAGGTGCATTAAAGAATGAGTAACATTTTTATTTTTTTTTAAAAGTCTTATACTTAGAGTTTTAATAATTTGTTTACATATTTTTAAATACTCTAGAGCTCTTTTTAGTGCCTGAGCGTGCATTACAGACCTGCCAAGGTTCTTCCTGCAGTTACACATTCACCTGTAATGACTTTGTCTTAATCAATAGTTTCTCAAATGGAGACGCTCAGATATTCCAAAAGTCACCTTAAAGGACCTCTGGCAGATAAATAATTAAACGACCCTCTGGCTGTCTTCCTGCATGCAGGGAACTTCTGGTAGAAACCTAATTGTTTGATTTCAAAAATCAAAACCTGTCAACCTCTTGAAAAAAAGGCAGTTTTAGCTGTTTGAAGAATCTCATTGTTTATAACAGGTTGTTGTAATGATGGGCTGTTGTGTGAAAGAAGAGTTCCTTTTAATCTTTAAATATTCTGGCTTACAGAAGAGAAGTTGAATGGAGGGAGGAAGTATTGAAAACTAGTAGAAAAAATCTCATCTTGTCGGGTTGCTAACTAGGAGCTTGATCCCGGAATTGCTCAAGTGCTTTTACAACTTTGCTAGTGTGAGTTGTGTTGACCGCATTATGCATGTGCATGTGTGTTTGAAAGATGAGACACGTGAAATCTGAATCAGTTTCCGTTATTGCCCTGACATTAACTTCACTGGTAATAGGGAAGTCTGAGTGCTGGTGCTAATTGTCTCTCCTATATGTCCTTCTGACCAGTGAATCCTCTGCTCTATTTTGAACTTGCCAGAAATAACTTGGACATGGTGATAGGATGAGTGTTAAGCTTCACAAATGTGCATATTAATCTGGTAATGAAACTAGTTCATATTTGTCATTGTTGCTGATTAGGTTGGTGTATTATCTATCTAGGCAGAAGTCTGCATCTTTTGGAGGCAGTGATTGAGGGTGACAGCTGCCAGCACAGAGAAGGGATGGAAACAGGGGTCTCAAACTCCCTACCTTCAGGAAAAGTTGTTTCCCAGAACTGGTCTGTTAGCAACCTTTGCACATTCGGTATGTCCTGTAGTTTGTAAATCATTGCAGGCTTCAGTAGATGAGCTTAGTCACCCCAGAGAGTAGACTGGGCATTTAATTCTGTTACGTATATTGGATTAAATATTAAGGTAGACTGTCAGATCACTTGCAAAATGCAGTGGCTGGTTCCTTGAGGAAGCAAGATGTGCAAGTCCATGTTATTAGATTTTAGGCAACATCTGACACAACATTTTACTTGCAAATTATGTGAACAGTGTTTCCTGCTGCTTTAAGACTGTTCCGAATGCCAAAGGGCTCTGCTGTCACAGTCTGGATTTCAGGTACCTGCGTAAGCTGATGTGAGCTCTTAACGCTGCGTAACTCCCATGGGTGATGGTCAGATCTTCAGCACCATGGTGGTAACTTTTTTCCCGTGAAAGGTGCTTGCAGGGAGTCAGGTAATCAGCCTTGCTAGGATGAAAATATGCCATGTTTGGGATTAGCTGGGAATGGTGGCAAAAATGATATGTTGCTGTGGAGTTTGGTGGGATCAGCACAGAATCTTGATGGATGGGGTGGTTGAGTGGATATTACTAAGAATGTGTTAAAGAGCGTAACTGAAGTTCTTAGCCCCCTTTGTTTGAATTACTTTTTGGTTCTCTGTTTTTAGCTTCTCTATTCACATGTCTTAGTATCACATATAAAGTAGTACAAACACCATCTTTGCTTTACATTGAAGATGAATATAAAAATGTCTCAGATTTCTCAAGGAATTAAAATAATAATTTAGGATAGCATCTGGAAATAAAAAAAAAAAAGAAAATACATTAAAGGAGAAAACAAAAAAGTAATACCTGAGAATGAATAAAGGATTACATCACTGTGAGTGCTGAGGGTACGTGGCGTTGACGAACAAATTCTTCTAAAGTTCATTAGCATCCTAAGACTAGGAAGAATTCAACTCCTGTACATTTTGTGTTTCAGAATTTTGGTTCATGTATTATAAGACAGTGTATGGTCCTCCAGATATATCCCCTTTCCTATGCATCTCAAAACAGGGGTGTGAGGTTGCTTTCTCTGTTCAGCTGCCAAGTACTAAGTTTCTCAGATAAACTGCAATTTTTTTTTAACTAGTCTAGACCTTGATGTATTTAGTTCCCTGCAGTTATCACATGAGCATCTTGGTTATAGCAGCTGAATATGTAACTTGATATTTATAAATTTAAGAAGTTTGGAGAAACCTGAAGTCCAGCCATGCTCAATATCTCCTGTAAAGCTCTCTGTTCAAATATTTCCACCATTACTGAGAAAGGAGTTGCACCTTTCCTTCTTCCCTAGCCTAGAAGATTCTACTTCAGGTAGAGCTGTGTTTCTACAATATGGTATAAAATACCTTCTGTCAGTTTAATTTGACTTGAAGAGGAGGTGCCGAAGTCCTCACCTCTTCTAAGGTGGTCAGCTCATAGCCATGCCTGCTGTCTGTCATGCATTTGGGCAAATGGTGGCCCTCGGACAGCATCTCATTGGAAGCTCCACTATGCAATACTCTTGGTGGACTCCTCCATGGATGCATTCCCAGGAGGAAGAGGGTCAGTGTCTTGTGAGCTGAGAGCCAGGGTGATCTGGCAGTGTGCTTTACTTCTCCTTCCATAGCTGTGAGGGACCTGGGCAGACTGGCTGTCATTGCATGTACTCTGCAGATCAAGATCATCTGCCTGTGTCCAGTGATATTCTGATAAAAATAGTCAGAGAAGCATAAGCATAATCTGTAGCATGGAAGGAGAGTTTCAGTCAAGCAGTCTCTGGTTATGTGGTTTTCTGCTAGTTGTCCCCCTCATGGCACTTTCAGGGCATTTTGCTTCTTCCCAAGCAGATTTTCCTCGCGTCTTTGGAAGCCTTCCAGGAAAAAATGCAAATAGAGCAGTGTGATGAAGTGCATGGTAACACTGATTAGTTTTATTCTGGAAATGCCATACACACAATCTCAGCTAATCATGCTATATATATATTTATATTTTTTACGAAAAATTATACTGTTGGTCTGTAAGGAGAAGGGGTTCTTCCTCTAAAAAATTAATTTTTAATTCCTTATTCTTACTGAGAAAGGTGGTGTGCAGTCACGGATTTAATTAGGGGTATAGCAGGCTTTGTCAATCAAGGGAGGCAGAATTTTACTTTGGCTACCTTCCAAAATGGCAGAGGCTTAAAATCAAAACCAAAAAACCTTCCCCGAAGTGTGTTAACACACCTTGACCATTATTACAGCTCGTGTTTGTTTGTTTGCTTTTCTTGTGCCAGTAAGAGAATATCATTATACTGAAAATCAGATATAACAGATTCTAGTCATCACTGGCTTGGAGCTTTACATCCTTCTCTGCTGCTCTGTCTAGCTTTAATTAAGCATTAGGTCAATCTTGGAGGGGGAGAGCCTTTCGTGAAGTAATATGTAAGGAACAACATTACAATATTTATTTCATTTCAGTAGAGATTTTATTTGTTGTCAGGGCAAGAGACACATAGAAATAATGGCAAGTCGGCAAGGAAGTATGTATCTTCTTATGATAATGGAGCTTTGTTTGCCTGACCTTCCAATTAGTCAAATGTGGATTCTTGTTTGTATCCTGATTACCTGATTTCTCTGGGTTTGCCTGGTTCAGGTACAGATGCAGTTTAAAAAAAGAAAAGCGAGCCCCTCAAAGTTGATTTCCTACACACACCCCCACCCCCACAGCTTGTAAAAGCAAATAAGATTTCAGCATGATGTTAATGAGTAGTAACAGACAGTCAGAATAATTGGTACCTTCCTGGTTGTGATTAGGATTCAGACGAGTTACTTAACAACCACTGTTTCTTAAATATGAATTCTGATGAATAACAGAGACCTTTTTCTCTTATCTACTGTGTCTGTTACTAACACACTTAGCAGTTGCAATAGTTTGAAATTATATATTTCTTTTTATGTACTGTCATGTCTTGAATTGTAATAATCTCAGTGGGAAGTTTTGAGCAGTACATGCCAGTGTGACCCTTGGGTTTTATATTTTTATTATTTTACTTTATTTTCTTTTCCCTTTATGCTTGTGGATTAAAGTGGTACTGTTTAAATCTGCTGCCTCTTGTAAGAGATGCTGAGATAAAGGTTCTTGGTTACCTCTGGCAATACACATGCTTTCAAGAGTGACTGTTCTGTAAACATACGGATGCTATAAGTGATTTCATTATACCCAGTGAGTCATTATACAGAAAGTGTTAATGTCACAAAAATAACTTGGGAAATAAACTTTATTGTGGGTGATAGGGATTTTTTGTTTGTTTGTTTTAGTTTTACGGAGGTCATATATAGCTCAGGAAAAGCGTTGGACCTTTGACAGCAGTCCTGGCCATGTGCAATGCATTAATCCCAAGCTAGCTGCCATATTCACAGCTCTCCTTGCTGTTACAGTTTGGTGCATGTCAGTCTTCATTAACAGACTATTTCAGGAATCTCCAGCCATTCCCAGGCTGCAGCTAATTAAGAGTATTCTAGTTGTAGGAGTGCAGGAGGTCAGATGCTATTTTATGAAGTGCAGTTACATGGCCAGCAACCCTCCAGCTGCTGCTCAGATGTGTTGTTCTGGAAATCTGCGTGAAGCGAGGGGAATGAAAGACTCTTGTCAGTGCATTTTGTCTGCCGATTTTGTCCTGGGACATCGTGGTGTGTTGGACAGAGTAAGGAGTGCTGGTGGATTTGGCTGTTTATTGGATTTTTCGGTGGTCTGGAGGGCCAGAACTGTTTCTGTGTGTCGTGTTTTTAGAATTAGGTTTGAGGGCGTTCGAGAAAAAGTGCAGCATGGAAAATGAATGTTTCAGGGGTTTGCATTAGTATAGTAAAATTTGCTGTAAAAAGAGCAAAGTGGCAGATTTTTCATACCTTCTGAACTTGCTAACAGGTTTTCATATAAATTTAAAAATTTCCCCACTGATGTCAGCAACAGATATTTCAGAACTTACTAGGTCAGTTACAAGCAAGAAGCACTTACTTAATAATAAAGTATTAATATTTATGAGAATTGCATATTTATTCGGGGATCTCAAATCGTATTACAGATTAAATGAATTACTGCATACAACACAGGCTGAGGTACAGAGAAGTTAAATCAAATGCAAGTCATCCGGGCTTGGAGCCGGTGAGGCTCTTTGGAGAGTGCAATGATTTTATTCACATTCTGAGTGTTTGCAAGTGCTTTGTGGAGTCGGGTTTAGTGAGTCATTGGCAAGGCTGGGAATTGAGCGTTGCAGGGCTGTCTCCCAGGCCTGCACTTTAACCAGTAGAGCTTCTTTCACTGCTAATTTGAACTTCGAGTTACCCCAAGCAGAAAGTCAATTTGCCATTGTCAGACCTCCCTATTCTACATCTCTAGTTGATCAAACAGCAAATTCCCCTCCAGATGTAACCGTGTTCCATTAGGGAGTTTTTATTTCTAAAAAGGACTGGAAATGAAAGACTCACTTACTCAAATCATGTAGAGATGACTCAGATGCCAAACTTTTTAACATCCTCACGCCTTTTTTTTTTTAACTTTTTTTTTTTTTAAAGAAATTTGTGAACAAACTCCAAAAGGAGCATCAAGAGACTTGAACTGAAAGGAAAGTGAGCGAGCCATTCAAACTGCCATTAAAATCTGGTGGTATGCCAGCTCCTGGTCAGGCACTGTTCTTCACAGTGTAATTTATTTTATTCCTAAAACAAATCACCCCTACCAATGGCAAACAAGAAAACTTCTTTCTTCCAGATTTTAATTGTTGAATGAAAGGATTAGGGAATAAGCAAACCTAGCCCACTTAAATTTCATGGCATGCACCTTCACTGGAGAAAATTGTTTTCCATTTTTGGATGGCCCAGTACGTTTTTGTGCCTCTCTGTTAACTTTTCCACTATACACTTGTGTTGCTCTAGCTGTCATTCAGGTCAGAGTAAGAGCCCAGAACTTAATTCCAGCGTATTATCTGTGCTTCACCTGGGCATTCTGGCCCTGTTTTTTGAAGTGGGTAAATCAACTCATCCTCAGCGGTGTGAGTTTTGTGGTGGTTGTAAATTGCATTGAACTAAGGGGGTGGCTTATACACTTACAGTTAGAGTGCATACTTAGGATCTCTCTGAATGGGGGGGGGGGGGCAGAGGAATCGGTCCTGTCAGCTTTGCCTATGTTGTGAACTAAAAAACTGTGTTAACTGAATAAATTTAAGTTAATTAGGATTAATGTTTAACAGTTTATTTTAAAGCAGAGCATGACTGAGATGTTCAAACTCTTGTAAGTACAGATTTGTAAGACAAGTGCTAAAGCTTGGAAACTTTGCAAGTTGAGTAAGTAGAAATTGGGTATGAAATGAGTATTTTGGAGTCTATAAACATGCCTCTGGCTGTGTTGCCCAGCCTGAAAGGCGATTAAATTGAAGTTTTCTAGAACAGTATTTTTTTTGATCCAGAGAACCATCAAACTTTGTGTGGATGTTTTAGCTTCTCTCTTTTAGCACAGATTGGAAAACCAAGTGTGAATACGCTCATTAAAGAAGGGTTTGTGCAGAAGTATGTATACAATTCCATTGGAAAAAAGATGCCTGTTATGAGGAATTATATGCAAAGTACAGATTAAGGTACTTTCCGATTATGAATAAATGTATTGCTTTCCGTGTGTGGTGTTGGCATTGTTTTGATCCATCGTACACATGTAATTTACTCCCATGTAGAAGCCGCTTACGCTGCTCTTTGCCCTTTGGGAGTGGTTTAATATGATCTTAATGTAAATGAGAGCCCTAGACTAAGGTCCATGCTTTGCCAGCCTGCTCCGTGCATCTTCCTGCCTGAGGCTTACTGCAATCAATGTGATTGGAAAGTGGATATCAAGGCTGCAGCTCTGACCCCTAAACCTGTACCTCTAAGAGTTTTCCAAAAAGAAACTCTCAGAACGCATTTCATTACCTCTGCAAATAAGTTTTTTAAGCAAATGAAAGGAGGATCCTTTGTAGCCTCCAGGAAACCTTGCCATGGACTGACAGACAAGAAATAGAGATCAGGTGTTTATGAGAAAGGTAGTAGTTCAGGCGAGAGATCCTGAAAGGTATTCTCTATTATATGAGCCTAATTAGAGCTAGTGGTCCAGAGATTTGTTACTCTTAAATTATGTGGGAGAGTGTTTCCAAACCTTGGGAGTTTCTTGGGTTTGTTTTGTTTAACTTGCCTGTAGCTTTCAGGTGTCAAAGAGATGTGATGGGCTTTTTTTTGAATCCTCAAATCTGCTGACAGATAAAACACTTTCTGGCTGACCTGCCACATGAAAAATAATTTAGCTCTGTGCTTTATGCTTTCCCCTGATATTTTTACAACTTGGTTTAAGAAAGTGTGTGTGTGTGTATGTAAGCATTTCCAGAACAATAAATTATTTGTGCTTTTACTGCGGTAATACATATGTCCTAGAAAATGCCTTGTTTTGGCTTTACTTACCAGTGCATGCAGAGCTGGGTTTCTCAGCTAAGGATCTGAACTAGAGTGAGCAAGATCCTGCTACAAGTGACTGGATCAGTGAGACAGTTGGATCTTGTTGCCTGGAAAAACAAAGCTTCCTGAATTTTAGTTCTCATTGAATGAATCAGATTTTAATTGTAGATTTTTTTCAAATTTTTTTTTCCAGTGCCTACAGGATGGGTTTGTATTTTTGGGTAGAATGACATTGCCATGGTGACCCTTTCCATTGAATGTCAAATCTGTGGAGCCACTCCTTGTTTCTACCCTTTTGCTGGTACAATTTTACCCTTGAAAAGGGATGGCTGCATTCACAACAGCTTCTGTTGTAGCTGGAACCAGCCTTCTGACTTCCAGTTTATCTGTCTGCATGCCATATAGTAAGGACCACATGCTTCTTACTGACAAGCAAATAAACATACTGGGGCTAAGGTGTCAGGTAAGAGCTTGCGATAACTACGGGGGTTTTTTGCCGTTTGATTCTGCTGTAGGCATTGCAGGTGTGACCTTTGAAAGTATCAAGAGTGTCTGAGCTGTTGTCTGGCCTGGGTCGCTGCAACAGAAGCTGTTGCCGATGCAGCTGTCCCTCTCTGCAGGACAAACCATACTGGTAATGGTCAATCAGACTCCTGAAGTTCTGGTGCTTTACAGCTGGGTGTGTACTTGGGTGTTCTGATAGTTTCCTTCTCAGCAGGAAGGCCAGGCTTTAGGCACTGCATATGGAGCTGGAAGTTGTCTTATTTTGGGCAAATGTTCCTGTTCCATTGAACCTCCTCTTACTGCACCATTTGCAGAGAGGTACAGAAGGGAACCTAGGAGAAAAAGTTATTGAAAGCCTTTCCATAAGTTACATATCAAAAATTTGTGCTAGTTATGAGAATAAGCCAGTTGTGGACACCTCTGTGTGTATACAGAGACACCCAGAGCTGCTATATGCATACAGTACACTTAACATGTATATGCTGCATATAGATAGAACGTGTTATTTGTAGCTATCAGAAAGTTTTGTATTTGAGCAGTTTTTCAAATTTTTGTACCAGTTTCACAGAGAACTAGAAGGATATATGCCTAACAAAGTAAGTAGCTCTAGCTTTCTTTGTGTTAGGATTTTTTAATAGAGCTTGCTTTGCCTTTAGCTGTAAAGCCTAACATTTAAATTGCAGCAGGCTTCCCTCATTTCCATGGTTGAAATAAATGCTCTGTATCGTTTTACTATTCATGTCATTACACCAGTAATCACCACACTCATCCTAGCACACTGTGTAGTATGCTCAGTTGAATATCTCTGACTTTCAGGAGGCTTCGTTGCTGGCTGTTGTTTGTTTCTGAAGCTGCGCAATGACATACTCTATTGGGCTAATTTGATAGTTTGCACTCCAGTTGCTGTGAGTTATGACCTGTTTTCTTTGTTTGCCATGTAAATGAAGAATTGAAATTTACAGGGGATCACGTGCTTCTCTGGTCTCTTGATCTGAATTTACGGATTGTAATTAATGATACAAGTTTGGTGAAAGTTCAAAACTTTCACCCTTTTCTCCTCCTTCCCCACCTCTGTAAAAGTTAATTGCTACCGCTGCATATTCAGCGGAGACCTGGGATGGAAATCTAGGAGAGTTAATTTCCTGCTGAATATTGGAGCACATTGCTACTTGGACTCTCATCCTGTGATCAGATTCATGCACTCAAGCGTTCACGTCCTTGCATTCACGTGGTGACTAGTTCATTTCCCTTGCATGCCTGTGGCTGGAGGTGCTCCTCGTGAGCAGGGTGAATCGTCCTTGTCTGAAAAAAAACCAGAAGTGGAGGTGTGGAAGCCAGCAGAGACTGCAAGATTGTACTTAATGCTGCTTTAGGTATAAGTGGTGTGTGAGCATGAAGATGTGCAACTAGGTATGTTGGTGAGAGAAAACAATTTGGTCTTAAGCACTTTTAAAAATCCTTCCAGATTTGTATTATGGTTGGAAAAGTTAGTTGCCTGTCTACCCTATACTCCTGCGTGGCCACAAAAGGCTCAAACTGCTGTGGCACAGACAGCAGAAGTTCAGCAAGACAGGGTGTTCAGGGGGTCAGTACAGCTAGCAGATTTGTAAATGAAATTAATACAATTATAGGGGAGTTTCCCTCTTTTTGCCCCCGCAGGCAGCAGGCACTTATCCTTACTTCATGCATGGTAGGTAAGTAGAAAATGTATTTTAGGATATTAACCTTCAGTGGCAGTGATTTACTTCACAAAAAGAGCTCAATCCCTCTATTTTATTAGGAACACTTGGGAAGTAGAATGTTTCTCGGTGTGATGAGACATCTCAGATTATGGCTTTTGCAGTTGCTCATATTGTGAGAGTTAGCACGATCCGTCTGTTCCCAGTGCCGGAATGACTCTCTGCACCTGCCATGCTTACCAGGTTTGAACTAATATTAAAGCCTTTCATACTCTTAAGAAATGATGTTTCATTTAGAAGATTGACCAGTAAGAGAAAACTGTACAGACATATCCTGCCCTTCTGGTCATGGTGGCAAGGAAAGAAAACCTTGTGTGGAAGTTTTTTGCTTGCTTGATATGGTTTTTAAAGCCAACGCTGAGAACAGGCATCTTAGAAGTTTCCTGACTAGAGGTTAGCCTACTAATTACTGTTTCTATTACGATCCTGAGATCCACATCATGACTGATGAGGCAAGTGAAAATAAAGGTAAATATGCCACTTGTATCCTGTTTATTTTGTAGTAGATGAGACAAACATGTGCCCTGCTTACCATAACTAGACAAACGGTTTTAAGACTATGTCTGTGCAGATACATATATATATACACACACATATATATGTATATTCATACTTTAGTTTATGAGTTCAATCCACAGAGGTATGGGGTCTTTATCAAGGAAGGCAATTTTAAATAATTATATTTAAAGAGTAATACAGGGGAAGTCATGCGCAGCTATGGAGCAGAAAGCCTCAGTGTGTTTTGTAGCTCTGTAATAGCTATTATTTATCACAAATGTGCCGTCTGTTTGTTCACACTGAGTAATGAATGACCTTTCTGTTTCCACAGCTAGACCTGTGCAGACTTCAGCTGATGGGGGTGTAGTGCAGTAGCTATTTATCATGCTTCACTTACACTGATCACTGGTTTAAGCTGCACCACCAGGGAAATATCCGGGACTTACATTATGGTTCAAAAAAGGAGCTTTTATGGGGTTAACAGCTAAGAAAAGCAGTTATATTCTGTCCCTGGCTGCTATAATTCAAAATTGACTTTGCTGGAATTTGAATCAAATTACTGCCAATATTGTCATAAGCAAATTTATCAGCCAAGGGCTTGTTTACTGTGTCTTAGCAATGCAGGGCCTGTATTGTTGTTGGGTTGGGGTTTTTTTGTGTGAGATTCCTTTGTAAAGCTTCAATTTCTTACATTGATAAATGGGATAGAATATATGAATGAGAACGAGGTAGCTCAGAGAAGGTAATGCATATACTTCTTAGCACAGAAAGGGTTTATGAAGAAGTTACATTTTTAGCTCCTCATATCGTTCAGAAATGAATAATGTAAAGAACAAAAAAAAGATTGTATTTGGGAGGGCAAGAGAGAGGTTAGGATGGGGTGGGAGAATGAAGTAACTGAACTGTTCTTTGGAACAATCAAGGTCTCCTATTTTGTTCTTGCAGATTGCACCAATTAGTTATGTTTTACTGACGCAATCTCTGGATGTCAGAAGTCAGTCTATTCCCATTTGGCATGTTAAAAAGCAAAATGCATTATTAATGCTTGAGGTGGGACCTCTGGATCTGTAGTATAAAGCGTTAAATGACATTAATTTAGACAATAATACTATCATCACACTGTTTTACAAGCCAATAACCCAGCTCTTGTTCCCCCTAGTAGTTTATCTCAAGGAGGGAAGTGGATTATTGCTTTATAAAATAGGCACAATGGTATTTGTGCCATTATGCTGCAATACAGAAATACTAAACAAGTGAAGGTAGGGAGCTGAACAAAAGTAGAGAGAGACGGAAGACTGCAACAGAGCAGCATTCACCCTGTGTCACGTAGGTGAACTGAAAACTATAGAAAACACTTCACATGTGTAAAGACATGGATGGGAATGTCTTCTCCACTGTAAGAACATGACCCAGGAGGCACTCACACTTCTTTCAACACAGACCATTGGATTGGAAAGATTACTGAGAGAATTTTGGTCTTGAGACCACGCTTGCAGTTTCTGCAGCATGCACGGTTGTGGTGCGGTTTGCCAGGTGCCCACCCAAGCTGCTCTATCACTCCCCCCACCCCACCCCCACCCCCCCACCTCAGCTGGATGGGGAGAGAAAAAAAGACTCGGGGGTTGAGACAAGGACAGGGGGATCACTCATCAGTTACTGTCACGGGCAAAATAGATTCAACTTGGGTAAAACTTAATTTAGTTTATTACCAGAGTAGGATAATGAAACTAAAAAGCAAAACTTAAAAATTCCCTGCACTTCTCCCTTCTTCCCAGGCTCTGCTTCACCCCCGGTTTTCTCTCCCTCCTCCTCCCCAGCGGCGCAGGGGTGCAGGGAACGGGGCTGGGGTCAGTCCATCACACTCTGTCTCTGCTGCTCCCCCCTCCTCAGGGACAGGGTCCTCACCCTCTGCCCCTGCTCCAGCGGGGGTCCCTCCGGCACAGCCGGCTCCAGCGGGGGTCCCCGCGGGGGCACAAGCCCTGCCACAACCCTGCTCCAGCGCGGGCTGCCCGCGGCTCACAGCCTCCTTCGGGCATCCCCCTGCTCCGGGGCCCTCCCGGGGCTGCAGGTGGGGATCTGCTCCCCCTGGACCTCCCTGGGCTGGGGGCACAGCCTGCCTCACCGTGGGCTTCACCACGGGCTGCCGGGGAATCTCTGCTCTGGCGCCTGGAGCCCCTCCTGCCTCCTCCTGCACTGGCCTTTGGTGCCTGCAGAGCTGTTGCTCTCATATTCTTGCTCACCAGCTGCAATTGTTGCACAGATATTTTTTTTCCACCTTTTTAGACACACTGTCCCAGAGGCACTACCGCTGTCGCTGATGGGCTCCGCCTTGGCCAGTAGTGGGTCCATCTTGGAGCCAGCTGGCATTGCTCTGTTGGACATGGGAAGCTTCCAGCAGCTTCTCACAGCAGCCACCCCTGTAGCCCCCCTGCTACCAGAACCTTGCCATGCAAACCCAGTACAATGGTCCAGGCTGAATTTGTGCAGTTAGAGCAGATAGTAGGTAACTTACTACCTGCCTGTTGGCAAAGCTGTATCAGCCAGCTTGTTCCTGGAAAGCTTTTGTTATTCTAAACAACATTTACAGCTATGGACCGCAAATTCCAGGTTCTGCAGGGTGTTTCTGAAGGACAATATGGGGCTGAGACCAGCAAATTCAGCACTTAAAGTTGAGGTGATGCAGGGAGGCTTGGTTTTGGAGATGGAAAGGAGAGCTGGTTGCCTGTAACCCCCAGCCCCTGCCCTGGGACTCGAGCAGATGGGTGGGTGTTGCTGTAGCTCTTGCTGCTGAAGGGATGAGGTGTATGGTAAATTCTCCAGAGGAAGGAATTAACTTTTCAGGGTACAAAACACTTGTCTCTCGTCTGGCAGACTTGCAGTATGTGTTTTGGCACAAAATACCTTGTAGCAGTGCTTTTCGCATGTGAAATTAATGGTCTCTCTGCTCATTTGATCTTGAACTCCTTTTCAGTAAAAGCTTTTCAATAAAAACCTTTACAGTATTCAATAAGATAAGTGGTAAGACAGCAGCATTCGATTATCTAACCTTCCCTGTTATTTGGAACACGGTCATGTCCCCTGACATCAGTTAATTACTCTGAAAATTACCTCGGTTATCCAAAACCTCAACTCTCCACACACATACTGTGTCTTTGTGACATTCAGATGCCCAAGGTTGTTCTATATTAGCATAAATATCTGACCAACTCCCAGGAACTAAACGGACAGATTTTGGCTCTCATTACATCTATGTGTATTTCTGCCAACCTCAGCAAGTCTGCTGCTTTATATTTTATATATTTATATATATGAACACATATATATATTTATATATCTGTTTAAATCGGTGAATTTTGTATTATACTTACGGCTTCTCTGTGCTACATATTGCAGAAAACCATAGTAATATACTGTCTTCACCTGAATTTTTGAACTGTTCTACTTTTTTCCTTCATTTGTCAAAATAACATTTTTTTTTATTAATTTTTCCTTTGGCTACATTTAAAGTTAAATTGTATTGCTGGTAGGGCTGCAAAAATATCCAGCAGAGCTTGTTCAAGAAAGAGAAATTTAAAAGTATGTTGGTATTCTAAGTGTATTTTTAAATGTTTCACTTATTTTTCTTTGGAGTAACTGTTATTTGGAATGAAGTTTTGCCTTGTTTTTTGGTAAAAGCATTGGAAAATGTTTCTGCTCTCTATTTGCAACATTTTATGTGTTTGTGTACTCAAAAACACTGTGAAAAAGTGAAATAACATTATCAATTGATGTCTAGGAAGTGTTTCTTTTACTATACCACTCTTTCTGAGTCAGAAGAAATGGGGAGCTAAAAAGGAATGGGGACATTTTTCTATTACTAGGTTTTGTCTTGGAACTGTTGTGCATGTTGCATTTTACTAAACCGTTACTTAGGGTATATGAGGTACTTTGCATGAAGCAAAATATGCTGTATGTTTTTTAGGTTTCATCATAAATTACTGAAGAGAAAGTAACATGCAAGATCTGTGGGAGAACACAAAGCATTGTATTTGATATATCTGGGGTTGCATGAGGTTGGAAAGATGACTTGGAGTGATATAGATTAAAATACGTATTTTCAAACCTAAGTGTGATTTCAGTGGATGCTTTGTTTCTTTCCCCGTAAGTGATTCTAATGGGAAATACACTTACTTGCCATGGGGAGTCATGCTGCTGATGGTTTCGTTCATTGGGATGTTTTGGTTTTAGTTATTTTGTTACCCACTCGCCCAAAACACTTGGCATTAGAGGTGCCTCTTATTGTGAAGGTCACACCCTATGTGTGCAATTATGCTTTGAATAAATGTATCTTGATTGTTAAATGCATCTTGATTGTTATTTTTCTCCTACTGGAATAATAAATGAACTGGTGATCTATAAATCTGTTGATTTAACAGCAGTTAATAAGTGTTTTATGTGGATGAACTGGGTTGTCTTACAAGTGATGCTTAAATATATAACTCTGGAAGTGGTTTTGTTTTAAATGAATTAAAGCAAGCAGGGCTGCCATGTCCCTGCTTGTTTTGATTCTTTGTAATGTCTCAGTAAAAGAGCTGAATTCTCTGGAAAGTCATATGTGTTGAAAGCGGGGCAAGCATTTAAATAGGTTCAGAAATGCACTTTCACATTCTTGATTGTAGTTATTTAACAATTGTTTGAAATCAAGGGAGCTTGTAAATAAGGGAATGCACTGATACTTACATTGTAATTTGGAAAACCGGATGGTGTTACCGTCTTTGTCAGAATGCAGACAATAGATGTACCAGTGGATCTGGTCTTGAGAAAATTGTTCCCTGCTGCTCGCTGCCACATACCTCTCTGTCTCCTTTCTCACAGCCAGGTTTGCAGAAGGTGGAAACCACAGCTCTCACTGTTCTGGCTTGTGGATTACTGCACAGATATCCTCCCTAAATGCAGAGACGGCAGCTGAAGGCCTGGCTGTCCCTTCTGCTTTCTTGGAGACCATCAGTGCTGTCCCAGAGCTGGTAGGAGGGAGCAGGACTGGTCCTTGGCTGCCCTGTGGCCCATAGGCTTTGACTGCCAGCAATAGTGCATGTTTGTATTAACAAGCCAAGTCACGATCCAGAGGACTGAGGCCTGGGCTTCTGTCCCATCTTACCATTTCTTCCTACATCTAGCTGATGGATATTGCAATAACATCCGAAGCCTTGCAGAAGGGCAGCAGTCGGAACACAGCTCTGACTTTTTTGCGTTGTGGTGATAGATAGCAAGGATGTTCTAGTCCTCTGCCTGCTGCAGAGGGAAGAACCTCCTCCTTGCTCATTCCTGAGCTGAGCTCACAAGTTCAGCTATTCATTACTGAGGGGTAGGACAGTGGACATCAGATATGTCATGTTTTATGCTGTTCCCACTTGGTCTGTACAGTGAAAGGTGAGAAGGTGGTAGGGATTGGTAGTTAAAACACAGAGCTATCAGAACAGATGGGCAACAAAGTCAATTCCTGCTGTGGTTCTCTGTGGGAAATATCAGTTATAAGCAGCTTAGTCTTGGTCCTAAGCACCATAGAATGGGATCTGTTACTGCAGTAGAATCAGAAAAGATTCCCTTATCAAGAACAATGAATAAACCCAGTACCTTTCTTGTATCTGAGGACGATGCCTTCAAGCTGCTGTGTAAGAATGCAAAAACCCAAAATATGACAGTTTCTCCTACCTAGTAAAAACACCATGGGAAAAAAAAGTACTTTCCTGAGATAAGTGATGTATTATGTTTTCGATTTCTGCTTTTCCCCAAAAGCAACTACATTTTTTAAAAACTCTTTGTCTTTCTGGGTAGGTTGTGTCTATTAATATCTTAATTGGGGGGAGTTTTGAACTCTGATCAACAATGTTGTTAATAGCTAAATCATGCATGACTTACTACCCAGGTAAGATCTAGGAAGATGTGTGATATTCCCTCAGCCTCCATGCTTTTCTTTATGTTGACTTCAGGGCAACCACACACAAGCTTGCAGTTGAGAATCCATTAGATGGCCTAATGGGGCATTGAACTAACCTAAGGCAATGTATGTAGGGAACTGCTTCTCTCTTAACATCTTATCAGAACTCTTTCAAGTATAACAGGAGGCTAGAGGTAATTAAGCTAAAAATGCAAATAAACATGATGTGACCACTTTTATGCTAAGTGAGTGGCTGAAAATAAGTATCTGCTTGGCGTACGTCGTTTCCATGGAGCAGGGTAAATACAAGCTTGCTGCTTGTAGCAGGGTCATGGTCTCCTGCTGTGGCCCAGATTGAAAGGTGAAGATTCACAATATTTATCTTTTCAGCAAGTGTGTGGGATCCTGTTACAGGAAAGAGAAAAAGATGAAAGATTTGGTAGGTGGTTCAAGTAGTCTTCCCACACTGGGCCACTAGCTTACCTGCAGCAGAAGGGGGACAGCCATCATCAGTGCTGGCTGTGTGGGGACAGTAAAAATGAATTGGTGGCTTCACTCCAGCTCTTAATAAAGCAACTTGCTATAATTGTGCCTTTTTGTAGGTGCTAGAGAAGAAATGTTTGGCAGAACATAGAGGATTAACTGTTGTTCTGCCACTGGAAGTCTCTGACTGAGGAGATCATGAGCCCGTTGGAGGCAAGATAGCCATGCAACAATTTGTATTCCAAGCTTATCATCATTTGAGAGTGAAATCAATCCATCAGTTTTCACAGGCAATGTAACACTTTCCTTACAAGCATTTCTCATGGCCCCTGGTCCTCTGTACACCAATGGAAGCTTTGCCGCTAGCACTAATAGGTCTGGAATTCAAGATCTTTCAATTTAGTCATCAAACAACTATTGATAGAGCTGAATGATGCTCATCTTGTGAGTTCCTTTTGGCAGTGACATCATATACTGTACATGTTCACAAGACCCGTATCTTCTCTTTGGGTCTCTAAGGATTACTGTGCAAAACTAATGGTGTGCTGGTTTCTTACTGCATCAGTTTTGAAGAGGAGCAGTCTTCCTGGAAGCTCAGACCTTTCCTAAGCAATTAAAATATCCATGTAACTTTTCCTGAATGCTAGGGTTTTTTTCAAGCATGCCAACTTGTGATTTGGGCAAGTTGTATTTACATTTAATTTTTATTCTCTCAGAAGATTTTTCATTCAGGAACTGTCTAGCACAAGTTCACAGTAGAAATTTGCTTGATGCCGAGTGCCCTTTTCTCCTGTTGGCTTTAAAACGACTTATGCGTACTAAGCTTCTTGCAGGATCATGCACCATCATTTATTTTACACAAGAGTCTGTTTTATTTAATAAGATTTACAACATCAAAGACAGCAAGAATGTTCTTTTTAAGAGAAAGAGTGTGAACCCTTTACACGCTTGGGAAAAACATTCATATCCTGTATGTATTTCTCGCATACTGGAATGCCTGCTATTTAACAGCATCTAGGGATTTAAATGAAAGCTGACAACAGAAATATCCCAGACATACCTCTTCTGTAAATACCTTTAACTTCTTTTAGCTGCCTGTCTTCTGGCTTTGCACGGACAATAAAAGCCAAAATGTTAGAACTAACTTTGTTCACAGGATTTCCAGAATACTCCAAATTATTTCTGTGCATGGTGAAAACACAATAAAGATGTAGGAGAGCACTGTCAAAAACACACTGAGGAGAAGCTATCAGGCTTTGTATTTTTTTCCCCCTTTCAGCTGCATTTCTATTGACTCAAATTCGGCAGGCCCAGGACCTTTCCTTTACAGCTTTTGCCTAAGGAAGGAGCTGTTGAGTACGAACCAGGTTTCATTAATCTCATGAGTCGTGCTGAAAGGGCAGGAGTGCTCCAGAGAAGTGTTCGGAGAGCAAGGTGAGGACATCTGCTCTGCAGTGGCCTAGTGAGCACAGACCATGTCCGATCCACTTGTTAGATAATGTTTTCTTGATAGCAGTGCAGGGGCAGTTGAAACAATACAAAGAAAATCAGTAAGATGCTTACAGATGAAGTGAATTAAATACACATAGTGTTATATCCTTGTCTTATTCACTTATGACAGTGTTACACAAAGGGTGGAAGAGGTGGACTTGTAATTTCTGTGGACCTGGTGGTCAGGAAAGGCCACTATACAATGCAGGGATTTTTTTAATAGGTTGTTTAAAGATGCTTAGTGAGTAGAATATATACTAGGAGTAACAGGTTGAAGTTAATTGCGGAAGTCCGGCCAGTTGATAAAAACAAGTAACTTTCAGCATATTGCTCTCTGAAAAGTTTAGACTCCCCATCCATTGGAGTCCTTTAAAGTCATTTGCTGTTTCATTGCCCTCTGTCATGCTTATCATAACCTTGTGAGATGGGCTGGCTCTGCAACCTGAACAGACTTTCTGGCAGCTGCAGTATCCCAGATTTGTGCGTTGTAAAAATTTGTAGGAAAAAAGAGATCCATGGCAAGCAAGAGCTTTTTTCTTCTTTTTTTTTTTTCTTTACACTTTAATGTTTAGACTATTCCTGTGCAAGAAACCACTTATTTTTGCTCTATTGCACATAGTTGTAGGGATAACTAATTTTGTTAAGATCTAGCATGTGCTTTTAAATATACTCTGGAGAAAAATTCTGCCATGGCAGGAAATGAAGAAGATGAACTAATTGGTTGTCTTTGTCACCAGTTTTATGATTCATTTTTATGGTGCTGTGTCTTTATGAAATCATATGAAATGTATGAAATTGTCCTTGTTTGCAAGACTTTTAAAATGTTATGGAATTCTTATTTGCAAGCCATGTTTCATATATAAATATATAAATACATCTAAATACATCAGCAGATTAGAATTTCATTGCTGCAGCTTTTCGAAACTGCTTCAAGCACAGTCTTCATGCAAACGGTGTAATCCCTTTGCTTTGCAGTCCCTAGGTCAAAACTGGGAGAATTTTTGCAGGGACCTGAGTGCCTTTTTTAGCTGGCTCCTATAGAAGAACAGACAGACAGTCATTGGAACAGCTCGTGACATATGTTTGGCAGCAAAAGTACCCCTGATTCCAAGTTCCAGATTATACTTCTCAGCTATGGCTGGCCCTCTTCCTGGGCACTCATTAGCTTTTCTTTTAGTCATTTTACACCCTACAGAGGTAGTCTTCTTCCACTGAGGGTTTTTTGGGGGTTTTTGGTGTTTTTTTTTTAATTGCAGAAGACCCAATCTGTCCTTTGTAGTGGTATGAATGTGTTGGGGTTTCCTTTGAGTGAAAGGGTGGCTGGCAGAAAACGTGTACTTTTATATTATAATGAAGAGGGGAAGTGTGAACTGGGAAGAAGAGTTCCTGAGAAATCTAAAGCGCGTTGTGAGTCTTATCTTGAGCACATAGCCCTCACATATGCATACTTCTGTGAAAGGCAGAACCATTTCATCCCCTGTGTCTCAGATACCTTTGTGCGCAGACTGATTCTCTTGTGCTTGAGCAGCAGATTTGTCTAGGATTATATGGGTGGTGGCTCCCATATAGTCTTCTATAGAGTCCCAAGACTGTTCAGACTTGGAGCGATCTTCCATTCCTGGCTGCAGCATCCTGTCTTTCTGAAGGCAGCATCAGAATGATGAAAACCACGTACAGCATTTGAAACAAAGGAATGAATAGCAACAAGAGAAACCTCTGAATGCACAGAGGTGACTGGCTGGGATAATTTAAAATAAAAAATAGTTCTTGTCTAGCAGCTCCTTTATAACACAAAGTTACTGTCCAGAATATCTCAGGAAGCCGTTTTGTATTCTGCTAGTGTAAACCTAGATAGCAGTTTTATCTTTAAAGATTAGGAGTTATTTGGGAAAGTTTCATTTCATTGTTGTATTTAAAATGGGAGATTCCTGCAGCTTTGTCATCTAACTGTGCTTTACATTAATTACTTTAGTGAAGCTGAGTTAAATATTAGTCAGACTGCATATTTAAGTCTACTTGTGGTATCAAGATAAAAATCCAGTCATCCCATGTTATAAGCACTTCCCTTCTCTTCCCTTGACTCCCCCAAAAAAGGTTTAAATTGTTTGGTTGTTTGCATTCTTTGAAGAATATGAAGGTTTTGCACTTCAGACAAGCTCATTTCCTTTTTTAATGGGAAAAGGTCCAAGCATTTCTTTTCAAACAGAACTAGAAAGATTATTTTTGCAGACTTCTGTTGAGCAGTTTTGGACAACACCCTGTAACAGGAAACCATGGCTTCTCCTAAATATCTTCAAGATGAAAATAGATAACGTTCCTGTTTGAAATTACTAGCCACAATTGATGATTTGAGATTATGATAGTAATTTATAAATTGTTTTACCCGTTTTATATGAATGAGTTTATTCCATTATTCAACTCAAAGTTTGTTATTATGGTATTTGAACTTGCAAGGTTATTTTGTTACAAAGAAAGGCTAAGACAACCTACTTCTTACGTAAAAACAACATTCCTAAGAAATGGATCTGGGAGCAGACCTACTGTTTAGTCAGTATTGAGAGTAGTGGGTTTAAGCAAACGTTAAAAGGGAAGATCTTTAGTTAGAGGTGATAGTATGGGCCCTTAAGGAAAAAAGTGATGGAATTTAAGGAACAAGTATTCACAGTTGTGTTGCACATAAACATTTTGAACTTTCTCCTGAATCTTTTTGTTTTGTATCTGCTGATGAGTGTAGGTCAAAAAATATTTCAGGAATGTGAGTTTGACGTAACCACAACTTCACAAACTAAATATAACCACAATTTTACAAAGCATCAAAGCATTTATGCACACAGAATCATGCAGAGTGAGCTGAGAAAGGATATAAATGCCTATTTAATTTCTAAAAACTTTAGTTTGTATCTAAGGAGTAATAATTACTAAGTACACATAATCCACACAGATACACACGGGCATCCAAGTGGTTTTGCATGGCCAGAGGACCTCGTGTTTCTTTTAGCTGTTCTGCGTGTTGAGGACTGGGGGTGATTAGACAGAAGATTTCTGTCTTCGCTCAATAGGATGACAATTTTGTGATGCTTTTTTTCATAGTCCATACAGTAGAATGACATGATTCAGCACTTGAGCCAAATTCCTAGTTATCTGCCAAGTTTGGGCTAGCAATTTTAGTCAAAGTGGATGCCCTTGATGAAGTGTGAGGTCGAGATTGCAGGACATGCAAAGAATGAATTGAAAATAAAAGTGCTATTACTGAAAATTTTCAAGATCTTAGATTTGATATCATAGATTGCAGATTTAGGATAGATTGTACTGTTTTGTTAAAAAGAGATGGTTAGCTATATCCAACAGGCCCGTGAGAGCCAGAAACTTCTTACCAAGAGCCAGTTCTGGGGGAAGTGGAACATAATCTTTTGAACTTTGGCTTCATTATGTTCTTGGTTCATTGTATTCCACGGAAGATTCATGAAGGAGAGTCCCTGCTTTCTATTAGTTTAAAAAATAAAAGAAAACAATCCTCCCAAACCACTAAAATGTGTTACGTGATGTTTAGATGGGCATATTTTCAAAAACCAGCATATCATTTTTTGCTGGAGTTCCAGAACCTTATGCTAACGTCTTTTTCCTTCTCTTTTCTTGTTTATTTGAACGATGAGTAAAAAGCAGAAAGTAGCTTTCTGGCAGTAAATGCTCTCCGGCATTGGAAAGTATTTGACGGTTAAGTTAAGAATGAAAAATACGGGGTTGGATATGTGGTGGTTGAGCTGCTGTGCTGGCTGAGCTCCTTCCCGGATGGCCAGGCATGTGCCTTGCTGCCATAGATATATGCTGCGGCATTTCTGCAGAAGGGGGAAGAAAAGACTATTTCTAAATGGGGAGGGCAAAGGCTTTGAACAGAGAAGCTGTTTTTACTTTGGTTTTTTGATGCTCTCTGAAGTCATAATTTGTTTCTTGCCTTCTAAAAGACACCACTGAATAAAGGAGTAATACCTTACAGATTGCCTCACACTTGCACTCCCTTCTGCAGTTCATCGCCATACCAGTTTTCCTCTTGCATGTTTGTAGAGCATCTAGCTCACAGAAACCCAATGCTAGTGGAGGCATACAGGCTACAGTATATTAATAATATTAATGCCATGCTACCCCATCTATGTTATGTTTTCTGTACTATGAAATTACCCCTTAGCCAGATAAGTGACTTAAGTGCCTGCTTTCCTCTTTCCATTTCCTGCAAAAGTGAGACTCGTTTCACTGCTCACTAGCTCAGGGAGAGGGCTTTGAGCATGAATTTCTTTTGCAATTGCCACAGTGGGACAGCACTCGCATACTAGCGTAATTTGCATTGCTGTCTGAGGACACTTCCATGGTTTAAGCACTTCGGGAGCCACCAAAGCAATTTATGCACCGTGCAGCCAAATGCATTCTTTCCTGCACCCTGCTGTGTAGCAGATCTCCCTGCAAAACAGAAATCCTGTGTATTGCCCCACCTTCCTCCCATGATCTCCTGCAGCTACATCTGCTGTTTGTGAAATCAGCTTTCAAGCCAGCGATGTGTGCAGAAATGACCTTTGTTCCTCAAGGAATCTCCCTCTCCCACAGCTCTTTTCCGTTGAGGTTAGCAGCGCCCTGTGCTGCACCTGCAGCAGCTGGATAGCGCGGTGCTGTGGGGTGCAAAGTGAGCAGGGAGAGCACCTTGTGCTTCCCTCTCTTGTGATTAGTTCCGTGTACGTTGGAAGCTATAAAATGGTGTTGGTGATGGTCTTGCACTCCCGTATGGGTAGCCTGACCAGAGTATGTCGCATGGAAGAAACTCATACTTAATTACAAGTGTCAACTTAGAATAGCGCTTCTGTTTATTTCTAACTAAATACACAGTTTAACTGTCATTGCAAACTGGGTATGCGTTCTGGTAGTAAAGTGCAGCTTATCTTTAAACTGAAACTGACTTTTGTGAATAATATGCTTCCTACAGCTTGTTTGTAGTGCTGTAACTGAGCAACTGGAGGTAAAAAGAATGTGCTTTTCCCATAAATAACTGCTATACCAACAGGAGTGCTACTAAGAACTGAGATACAGGGGGGCAAACGATGGTATGGATGCTTATGCATTGATTTTTTTGTTGTTGTTCTTTGATAGGAGGAAAGTAATGAAGACATTAGAAAATTTAGCAAAAGGAAAATAAATATCAAGGTAGTGATTGGTTTACATGGAAATAGTGTCTTATCGCATGGATACTTGATTTTTTTTATAACAATAGATGCTAAGCTAGTACTTAAAGCATGTGTAGCATGATTTATATCTAGGAGCCTAGTGACTGGTACTGTTTGAGGAGGAAAAGGCATATGGCTTTAATATATTAAAATTTGTCTTCAGCAACAGAATTGTTTTTAAATACTATTGCCTTTCCCTCTCTCTACACTTCTCCTATTTCTTGTTTCCCAAATTCCACGGGATCCAGCCATCTGGCTTTCTCATTATCTGGCCCACTGTATATTGTTAGTCTACTTTTCTCTAAAGAAGGGGAGACAAAGAAATTCGACATTTAATTTTGTGTCATTACTCATTCCCTCTTTGGAGTCAGATTTTAGTTTAATTTGTATTCCTTTACCTGTTTCTTGGTCCTGCCTGGTTCTACTCTGTGTTAGCGCCTGCTGATGGTTGCTAGCTCAGTGTGGCGGAAACACTGTGGGCTGAACGGGGTTTCGTTTTTTGCTTGCTGGCTAAACTTGGTTGGTTTTTCTAACCCTTTGCACAGCAGGGAGACATATGCTTTTTCTGTGGCTTGAGCACAGGTTCAAAAGCCTCAGCCTGTGGACTGCCCAGCCTTTGGTGGGTCTTTATGTGGAGCTGCCTGTTCATTTTCAGGAGCTGTGGTCCCAGCAGCTCTCCTGACTGAGAGGTTTCCTTGTGAGTCGCCTTTGCAGGGGCAAGGCAATGACAGCAATTACCCATGCTGAAGGCTGTTTTAACCTCCTTTAGTCCCCTGTAGTGCAGGCAGGGGAGAGCGATGGCTGCAATATAAACCCTTCGGAGTGGAGGGGGGTGTGAAGGTGGTCAGGAGCAGGTGGGATGGGGTCTGTACTGAGCCCCTCCGGCTACACTGCAAGGAGTGATATGGCGCAGCAGGGCAATCCAGGTAATGAGGACTTACAAAGAAATCCAGAGGTCTCCTCTGCTTTGTTCCGCCTGGATGCCTTGAAAATTTGGGTACTGTTTAGAGTAGTAGTAGGGGCAGAGCCATTTCTCTCTCTGCGTATCTCGGCTCTGTTCCACATGAACTGGAAAGGCCTCTATAGCCTCAAGGAAGTACAGGAGTCAAGGACTGGGAGAAGTTAGCAAAATCCATTGACATTAATCCAAATTAACCTTTGAACACCCTACGTTTTCTGAATGCAGTTTTTTTAAATGGCAGCAGACAGCAGTAAATGATCTTGTTTAATATCTCTGGGCTTCAGTGAATGTGAAACATTAGTATGAAATCTCCTTATTGTTATAATAAATATCTGGTTTAGCCTGATAAGAGGTGAGATGGTTCATAAAATGCTGGATGAGTAAGCCTAAAGAATCTGTCTAATTGAATCTTCTTTTGTACAACGTCAGAGTAGCCGAAAATAGAGGTCTGGGGAATTGTAGTAAATGCTGCTTTGGCATTTTCTCATTGGCAAGCTGGGCTGGTGATGATCCTGCTTTGGGTCCCCATGAAACCAATTGTAGGCAAGTCACTCCTAACAGCAGACAAGGCATTTTAATATAAACCTTGGCTGCATGAAAATGTGCATGTGTGGGTTGGGAGACACATAGCTTAATTTCATAGGTCAAATAAGGAAGCGAGGTTGAATTTAACTATCGAGTTTGGAGTAGCAGGAGATGTGTTTCTTAATGTCACTATTTTCCCTGTTCTTTTAGAAACTGTATGTGTTATATTGCACAGGGAACACTTAACAGTTGTGTCTCTGAGTCCCTGTTGTTTACTGATGTGACCTTTCATATAGCTCTCAAATGTGGTGGTGTTTTGGTTTTTTTTTTCCCTCCATGTCAAATGAAGCTTAAATTTAAATTTCATGTACCACTCACATTGGCATGGCTTGGTCTCACACAAGCTGAACAAGTATCCCTGCCTCATCTGCTGGAGCCACTTATATAAGGAAAGGCTCTGAGAAACGTTAGTACGTGCTACTTTAAAATATCCGTATTGCATATATAAGACCTTTATTTTAGGCAACAAAGAAAGAAGATAGAAGGACAAAAAAAAGTGATTAGCTATCACATCCTTTATAAAACCTAACTGCTTCGAAGCAAGTTAAGAAGTAGTTAAGGGGATCGTAAATCTTACACCTAGGTAGTAAATTTGGCAGGTATACTGTGGGTACATAATACTTGTCAAATACAAAGAAATGCTCATTTTGTTACACATAGGTCTGAGCTCTGACCTATAGATTTCTGAGACCTCTAAGAGAAGTTGCTTCTCATTTTATGTCATGATCTTACTATTTCCTGCCATGCTGCAGCCTTCTCGTCATCTGGGAAGAATCATGTCAAGTTGTCAAACAGACTAATTGCTTTAATATTTTGCAATTCTTTCACTTGAAAACTGGTTCTTGCCCAGTGATAAAATCACTTTTGTTTTAAATGTTAGTGTCTTTGGCAGATAGAAGTATTAGATAATGTGATAGGATTTTCAGAATCGCCCATGGGTTTTGGACGTTTAATTCCCATTCATTTCTGAGAGGTTCTTTGCTTCCCTCAGGACACCTTCAAAATCTCAGCCTTCATAAACCTTCTGGTAATGGCAGGTTTTAAAATCTTTTCAGTTTCAACTTAATGGCAAATCTGTTTCTCATGCGGTTTCTGCAAGTATAAAAGGAACACAGGACTTTTCCTTGGAGTACTGGGCAAGGGAGGCAGCCAAAACAAACACAAATAGGATCACAGCGACAACCTCACTGAGATCCTGACGCCTCTTTGGGCGGGAGCTCTGTTTGCTTTTGCAGCGCTGCGGGCAGAGTGCACATCCTCTCCTTGAAATGAGCTGCTTCCCACCGGGACCGAGGGAGGGAGAGGGCTTGCAGGCACAGAAGTAACCCAGCGCTTGTGATCCAGCGAGGACAGCTGTGGCTCCCACTGGTCTGCTGCACCTTCATATCTCCCCATGCCGGGGGCCATGCAGAAATTCCTGATCGTATTGCTAAAATATGGTGGTGGAAGAACTGGGGTAGATCTGATGTCCTTTGACTTGTTATATTTTGTATCTTGGAGCACGAGCCTATAATAGAAGGATGCTCAGCTGGAAGGCTGCGGCTCTGAAGAGATTAGGGAAAGGCCGGTATTAGCTACAAAACCTTTCTTACGGTTTCTTTGGAAAATACAGTTTGAGGAGCTTAGTAAATCCGGGTTAAAATCAGTAAGTGAATTCAGAGGCAGACAATATGGCCTGTGAAACCTGGGCTGATGACTGGAAGAAAGCAGAATGTGTAAAACAATGGGGCTGGAAGCAAGCTGGGAAGCTCGGAGCCAGCTGCGCAGCCTTAGGCTAGCCTGGGAGTTGCGATACACGTGATGAAAGCAGCCTGGTCCAGTAGGGAAATTCTGCCTGCAAACTTCCCTTCTGCCCTGAAATCATCAGCCTTCATCTCTGTATTGCTGACATTTCTTGGCTCAATGATTTGACTTGTCAGTAGCAAAAGACAATGTGAGAAAAAACATTTTGCAATTCGTGTTGTTCCTTTGCGTTTGTTCAAAATGGCTGCTGGGCAAGGGGGAGAGGCTGTTGCCGAAGGTTCAGCAAGGGAGGCACTGCAGAGTGCCCTGGGTCGTGCGGGGTAGTCTGGCGGTTCAAGCATTTGCAGTAATTCCCCAGGAGTTACTCTGGAATGCCCGAAGCTCCTAATGGTTGGGCCTTTTCCTTGTCCCGAGGAAGGGTGGGGAGACAAAAGTGACCTTTGAAGTGATCTTGTCAATCTAGGGGTTGCAAAAAATGCAGCGCTGTTGGTCAGAGACACCCTTGTAAAAATAAAGGGCATCCAGTATGCCATCATAATTTTTCTGACTTGCATTTGTCTGCTGTTAGTAAAGCCCTGTCCTTTGTCTTCAAAAGTGCTGGAGAGATGTGCAGCATAAAAGGAACAATCATGGGGCCACCAAAGAGTCCAGTCTTTGTTGTTGTTTATACCAAAGTATTATGTTATGCTATTGGCAAAGTAATTTTCAGCTCCGAGTGAGACAAGATCAGTCACAGTGGTTTTCACAAGATTGATGTGAAGAGCTAGAGTGGTGCTAATTAATCAGAGATGGGGAGAGCGTGTGCCTGCATACTCAATTAGTGTAACATTTCCTAAATTGGAAAGGACTTCTGCCATACAGTAACACTATAGCAAAGCCTGAAGGGTGCAGAAATACAATTCATATTGAACTTCCTTAACTCATTACTTGAACACTTGCACCCCAAGATGTTATTGAATGGTAAGCCTAGAGTGACTTTTCTGTTGTAGGTATTGCAATGCTGGGAATTGCCAAAAATGCATGAAAGGCAATATGTCCTTTTATTTAGAAGATGTTATATAACTAGGCTCCCTAATTATATTTTTACTTACACAGAAAGAGGAATGGGTGTTCGTTACAGTAAATCATCTTTGACATAAACAATACTTAGTTACAGCTGCTTTTCACTGTTCTTTGAAATCCAGTCTCTTTGAAGAAAAACTGAAGGTTGTGATAGCTGCTACAACACTATAAACAATAATAAAATGGTAGTTCCAGCTTTGTTCCAGTACTGCCCATGGAAGTCTAAAAATGAAAACTGGTTTCCAACCTAAAAGCAGACATGATGGTAGGATAGAATATTTTCTCTGCTTGTTATCTAAATTAATTTTAATATTGAACTCTAGTATTT
The DNA here is from genome assembly GCF_015220075.1 of Falco rusticolus. Taxonomy (NCBI): domain Eukaryota; kingdom Metazoa; phylum Chordata; class Aves; order Falconiformes; family Falconidae; genus Falco; species Falco rusticolus. The sequence continues at coordinate 15,180,931 of NC_051190.1, forward strand.
TTGCTTGCTTGTTCTTCTGTTACAGCAAAGATATTTTTTCTTGCCTATAGGTAGAATAACCTGTAAACCATTGTGATCAAAAATAGCAGATTTTTGTTAAGTCTTTGGAAATAAAGTGATTTAGTGGTATAGCAGCTTTAATTTTATCCAGATTTGTAGTTTACATCAGGCACAGCTGTTGAGTAAACCTGCAGAATGAATTAGAAATGGATTAATGAAGCTGTAAGACAAATACATTAGAATATTTTAAACAGCTCTCAAGGAAACAGTTTAATTTTAGTCATGTAACGGCTTTATACTCTGAGCAAAATAAAGTAAAACAATAGACTCAAATTCTAAATTGACAGCCAACAGATAATATTTTCCATGGGGTTTTGAAGTATGCAAACCCATATAATTATTTTTCTGACTAGTGAAATTGATTCATATGGTTTATGAGGGAAAGAAGCCCTCTCTGACAAATATGGTCTGTGGCAGCTGGCCCGATACCTGTTATGCCACTCCAATGGCTATAAAACCAGAGATAACAGTCCAATTTCATTTGTAGTTATGCTGCTATAAATCTGGAGTAAGTTCATTGGTTTGATTCGAGCATTAGAAACCTAAGTTACTTTTCCTTTCCCAATGTCTGTCATTTGAGGTCATGTTCTGTGCAATATAGTGCGGATGAAATGTGTCCAGTATCTTTGATATCTTAAGCCAGAAATAGGTCACTGATCTTTGATTCTCCAAGGGAAAAATACTCAGTTTAGCAGCCCGACAAGGGGACAGGAGGGATGATAGCTTTTGGTAGACTTACTCAACTTAAGAAATCCTCAAGCTGATTATGTGCCTTATTCAAGATTCTGCCTCGTTTCTGCCGCAAACAGTCCTGGAAAACATGGACTTCTGGTGCTCCTAGGTTTGCTGGAGGAACCTGGGAACGAGTTGCTGTCTTGGTCTTTGTATTGTTGTCATAGTCATCCTTTGAGCATGTGTTACTCCTGTAGCGTGGCTAACACAACAGGAGCTGCCTAGCAAATCTAAGAAAGTGCCAGCAGGTTTACTTGTCTTAATCATACTGCTGTAGTTAAACTGCTGCAAATCTCTTACATTTCAGAATATCCTCCTCCTTGCAGTTTAGCTGAAGTGTTACTACCCGAGAATTTAATTTGGCAGGAGCAAAACTGTACCTGTATGGAAGGAGTGGTGGACTCCCACTGATATACGCACTCTTGCTGAGTTGCTCTGTAGCTGTTTGCTTGAGGTATGACTGTTGAAGCTGGCTAGAGATGGATTTGTTCTTTTTTCTGCTTATTTGTGGTGTTTGTTTGCTTTACAATTGAACCTATTCCTGTAAGAAGTTGAGAAAGGATCAGGAATGCTTAACAAAAGTGCAGGTACTTGGGAATCTGGGTAGAACGGTGTTTGTAAGAAATAATTATCCTTGCCTTACACTCAAGGCATACAAAGTACACTCTTCACCTAACCAAACGTAGGTCAAACTGAGCTTAGGCCACTCTTGAGAGATTTGAAAAGCCTGTGCATGTATTTAAATTCTAGTGCAGTGAAACAAATCCTCTGGTTGACTTCCTAGGATAGGTGGTTGTTTTAAAAACACCACTGAAATTAGAAAGCATATGTAGGAGTTTGTCCTGGCCCCCTCTTTCTTGCATTGTTCAGAATTTCTTACCCTATGGCCATTGAGCATGGCTGATCTGCCTCAAAGTTACCTGCTCTTACACCCTGCAGAATCACTTGCAGCAGCGTATGTCTGTCTTTTTCTCACTGCAATGACTTGGCTGTACTTAACGTCTGTGTGAGTAAAAGTAAATAAAATTCAAGTCAATAAAATGTAATAAGTAGCATCCCTGTTACAGGTACAAAATGATAGTGCTGTACCTCAGTCAAGCAGTTGTACAGCAGAAACTGCTTCTTAGACAAAAACGTGATCTTTCACAATCCAGAATGTATTTTTCCCAGTTCTGTGTGACTTCATGGTCTAGTCAGAAAAAGCTCCTATTTTTTTTCTCTTAGACCATATTTTGTCTGTCTTTGCTCCTGCTTTGTTGAGTTCTATAATCAGTCCTAATTATCTCCATGTCTCTGTATCTGATTTCAAAGGATGGTGTCGTGCCATACCTAAAACCACTGGGGTTACCAATTAAATAAAATATTGCAGAGTGGGTTAACATATTAGCAACCTTTGTTCAGAATATTTTTGCAAAGATAATCCGAGTTATTAGCTAGCTGAACAGGGACACAAGTTTGGTCATTAAATGCAGCTGACTGAAAATTGAGTTAAGTCTCCTAATTACATGGACAAACAGCCCTGGAAGCTGTTTCTGTGCAAGCCATTGTTCTCTGATCAAAAGGAGTTTGTGATAGAGTCATCTCTTTTTATGAGATGGGAAATGTGAGTTCTATGAAATGTGCTACCTTAATGTCATCTGTTATGTATTGATGTTTTCAAACTTCTCAGAATGAAACATGATCCTGTAGTTGGCTGTAATGATAGTGTTTGTTGGGGTTTTTTGCTTTGTATGGAAATCACGTATTTCTTGTCTTTTTGTCACTGGTTGAATTTTAGTGTTGATGCTAGCTGTGCCATTCTGATGTTTGCAGTGACTTGTGTGAAATGGGTGACGTTTTAGCCACCTTTCCCAAGGAGCAGACAATAACTTTCCGTGAACACAGCTCTTCAGGAAGGAAACACTGCAGGCCTTTTCAGCGGCGAGAGAGGGAATGAAAACTAGCACTCAGAAACTGAAGTCTCGCAAATAAAAAAATGCATAGTCATGGACTGTTGGTCTGAGCATTTCTCATGTCCCCAGGTTCTTATGTCATCGCTCCAGGAGCAGCTGTGTCAGGGTTCTGGATCTACTTTTTGCTGACGGACGCACCAAAGATGACTCTGTACCGGGCACGGAAGAACTGGGGAACAGTTTGTAAAGTTAATTCAGCTAATTGAATGCAGAACCGAGCTGGGTATCTCTTCCCAGCTCTTTTCAGTCTTAGGGGGCGAGTTCCTGTTTAGGACCATTTGTGAAGCCCTGGAGCTAATAAGCTTCCATATTAACCAGTAGTTCTGGGTTATCTAATCCGGACACGCCAGCTGACTGCTTGGTGAGGCTGCTTGGGTCCTGAGCCGGCTGCTTGGGTCCTGAACCAACGGTAGCGTCTGGGATTTCCTTTGTCTGTTTGCCAGCTGGTGAGAAACTTGACTGAAAGGCACAAATTAGAATCTAAAGAAAGCCTTAATGGAAGGGCCAAGCAGATGGAGATCAGCGTGGAGACTGGTAAACAGGATAGTAAGGCATAAGACACAACTTGTACTGTTGCCCTCAGGCTGCATCTGTTACTGGAAATAAAACTTGGGGTTGTCATTATTTTAACTTGCCAAATATATATGAGCTGACAAAAAGCAATTCTCATGTCTCTAAGCATCTTCATGATAATGCATCTTATGTTTCTGTATTAGGGCACAACCCTTTTGCTGCAACTTCATCTCGTAACACAGACGCTGAACACATGAAGCAGTTGCGTGTATTCACACCCGTATTCACATCATGGATTTGCTGTTAATCATTGATAAATTGTATGCCAGACCAGCTGTACAGTTTAATTTCTGCCCTCTGTCTGTTTGCAAATAACATGACTATGCATATTGAGTCATATTCCAGATACTTTATTGACAGTAACTTTTTATAACCTGATACCCATGGCTATGTTTATCATTGCTATATAGCTACAAAATAAGCACAGTTATTTATAACAAAATGGCTCTAAGTAAAGCTGTGAAGTGATTATGGTATTTTTAATAAGTAAAGGATTTGGAAACCACTATGGTTTCCATTTTTTGTAAGTGTATTAGTATAATTACGTGTTTTAGTGACTAAAATGAAAAACAAATAGCAAAGCATGTTTTTATTCTATTAATAAACTTGGCTAAAATGCTGATTCTCCAAATGCATTCCACTCAGTAGGAAAGGATGAGGTTAATAATAAGATAGCATCCTTTCATCACCTCTGTAATTTGGAAGACTTGTTGATTTTCACTTTTTTTGATGTATTTCCTTTTTCTATTTTGTTAGGGGTTTTAGTTGGGGTTTTTTATTTATATTTTTGTAGGTTTTGGAATAGAAACGTGAGGATCATGTGGAGAGAGTACCATGTAGATGTAACCATGCAAGTATAGTCCTGTTCTAAACTGAGTAAAAGTTTCTAGACTGAATGCTCTAAGTTAACAGGTTATTCCTGTTCATTCCTTGTGGTACAAAGTACGAATCACCTGTAAAATTTTTTAAACTTCAACTTTAGGAGCTGTAATTTGAAAATATTTTGTCCTTCTGTTTAAATGAATATTTTTGCTTATGCTTTTTGACTTGGAAAAGTATAACAGAAGAGCGTTTAACGTGCGTCAAGTACATCAAGGATGATGCTTTAGTGCCCTGTGTAAAGGTGCATTTCAGCAGAGCATATTTGCCAGCAAGTATAAGGTCCATTCCTATACTGGGACCTTGACTCTCTTCTCTGTTCTCTGTCCTGGTTCTCACATTGGTAAAATGAATTCTGGTTTATCTCTCTGAAGTCTCTGAGCTTGTCAGGAGGAAAGCAGTGGGTATTTTATGCGTGAGGTATGTAAGATAAGACACATGGGAAGGTGTAGAGTGTCCACGGAAACTGATGGATGGCTTTCCTCTTAAACAGAGGTTGAATTGGAAGCTAAGAGAAATAGCCTTCCTTGGGTGGGAGTTCTACACGTTACAGCGTGTGCGTGCACACGTATACTGATGATGTAATTGTGAATGCACTTTAAAAAAATTGGCTTTTTATATGAACTGTGGTTTACAAAATGTTTCTAATAATTAGATTTTTATTACATAAACTCTTTTCTGCTTTTAATTAGTGTCTGGGTGTAAAGACTTTATTTTGTATGTCCTTTTGTAATTTCATACAGGAACAGTCAAAACCTGAAGGGATCCTGTACTGTTTGTATATTAAATCAGTCCTAATGTTCTTAATCTCATCGGTAATTAAAAACAAAGTTAACTTGGTACTTGATTGAGATGTAAGGATGTGGTTAATTCATTGTTTCCCTCTCTCTAGAACAGTAAAACTTTGCAGGTTTGGTTCATGTCAGAGTTCCACAGTTATTCCAAGAAGCTTAACCTTACGTGTGTGTGTGTGTTTATATATTTTTTTCTTTGGATAAACTTATTTTGACAGGTGGCAAGATCCATGCAGGTCTGATTGTTTACCATGCTATGCAGTAAGCTGTGTAAAATTTTTTTTAAGTCTCTCTGGGGGCGATGGCATCCTGAAGTAGCTGTATTGTTGCATAAGGGACTAGATGCCAATATCTTCCGTTCATATAAATTCTAGCAATAGTGGAAGTATTGTGTAGTCTGAGTCCCTGTGTAGGATAGGTGTAATATATATCCCATACTTTCAAAGCCAAGAAGTCCATGCTAATGTTTGTTCTTTGTATTGACACAGTTTGTATCTACAGCCAGCCTTTTCAATAGCTTGGTTTAATTCCCCTTGCTGCTAGGTTAAGGTGATTTCTGCCCAGCCACTCTGGGGTAGGTTAAAACTGGATTTCTTCTAGGAGCTCTTAGAGCCCACCGGTCAGCTATTGCTCAAGGAGCCTGTATAGCTGACAAATTAATTTCTGCCCTATTGAAATTAAAAACAAATAATTGCCACAGGGTGACGGTGCATCGTAATGTAAGTAATAAATTCATGGTAAATTATATTTATACTGAAACAGGGAGGCACCATGTATCTTTGGTGATTTATACACGCAATCTGCCAAGTTACTGAGCTAATATTAATTTGTGGAAGACATCAACCTTGCTCTGCAAGATAATTTAGATTATTCCTTGTACAACTCCAGTGCATTCACATGAAGCTGTGGGAACAATAAAAATATTAATAAAGGACTTAAAAATGGGAATGCTTATGGGAAAGGAAAAGCCTCATACGTCCCTGAATAAACTGGTTCTTTACATGCTGAGTTATTTCTTAATTCTCACTGTCTTCTAGTATATTTTCTATAGTTTTCTAGCTTGTATTCATCACCATGGTATTAGAATACTTTTGGGTAGTCCATTAAGTAGCATGTTCATCAGATCATTCTACCCTGTCACTGAGGAGAGGATTAAATAGTGATATTGTATCTATTAATCTGGGAAACTGTGCTTCAATTACAGCAGAGTGGAGAATGGATGAAGGGATGAGTTTTATTGGCATATGGCCTTGATAGAATATTGGTGGTTTACTTAATTTGGTAGTTTTTTCTAACATATTTGTCTTTTATAAAAAAATAAAATTAATTGAAAGTCCATGTACTGATAGAGGAGAATTGCCTATCTCTACTGGGTTTACTAGGTTACTTCCAATTGCCAATTGACATGTAATTGTCATATAAAGAAAAGAATGTTAGAATCTGTCTGTGTATCCAAGGAGAAAAAATAAAAAAATATTTAAAAAACACCCTGCAAGTGAGCAATCAATCTCCAAGGAAGAGGTGAGGAATAGAAAAAAATTACTGAAATACATTTAGATAAGAGTACATCTGCTGCAGAGGAAATCAAACCAGAAGAGTCCATCTCCTGGTAGTTAAAAAGGAAAAAATTCCATCTGCCAACATCCGAGATCAGAGGGGACACAAATGAACATCAACCAAAGTTATGATAAAATATTAAAGAAATATTTAAAACTATTTCAATGCAGCATTCACACTTCACTGCAAGGATGTGCACAGGGACATAGAAGACTATGTAGTTAGACTATATTAGCTTGCTGGAGCCAGATGGAAAAATTCAGAAGTTACATAAAGGTTTTCAAACAGAGATATTGCATCCTGGCAGAAGAAACAACTGTTGGGATTGGTGACATGTAAAGTGATATAAATTTTTAATTAACCAGATTAAGTCCTTTTTTTGAAAGCTTTTGCCTACATAATTGAAAGTTTCCAGAATGGTGTTCTTCTGCAATCTTTGCCTTTTTGAAATGTAGCAAAGATTTTATGAAACTAAGATTTTATGAAACTAACCCATTAAGATACTTGTCTTCATCAAGTTACGCATTTTTTATTTATCTTTATTTTTAAAGCAATCATTTAAAACCTTTGAGGGGAGAAACTAGCAAAACTTGTATGTTCAGCTGAGACAGCTTTGTGGCCAGGGTTTCCCAGGTGGTAATATAAGATCATGATTATAACAGCAGCCAAGGGACCTGCAATGTGTATTCTGAGAAGGCTGTTGGCAGAGCAGAAGAGGTATTGACAGTGGCTCTGCATCCACTTGGACGTGGCTCTTCCAGAATTAAAAAGGTACAAGTTCAAAATAGGAGGTTGTAGGCTTAATGCTCCTTCTGTAATTACTGATTGCCTTGTAACGGAGCCCCGGACTGGAATGGGAAACAGTATCACGCTGAGGGTCACGCTGCCTGGGTTTAGATGTCCCTGCTCTGTTCCTAGCTCCTTGTGTAATCAGAAATACGGCAACCGGGGGGTTAGCAGGAGGTGACGTGAGGGAAAGCAAAACTAAATGTGAAATGTTCTTCAGGTTAAAATGCCCCCATGGGGAAAATGCAGAGATCGCTTCCTGGATACTTCTGAGTGTGAATATTTCTCATAAATGGAATGAGATTTAGTGGGTGCGTTGTGCCTGCTTTGCAGTAGGAACAGAACTATATAAAGAACAGAGCAAAACGCAAGCTTAGAAAATTCATTCATTCAGTGTATTGCTGTACTATTTCTTGACAGATGTAATTTGTTTATCTTCTGTTTTTACTGAAACAATTAGCTCACCCCCACTATTCTCTCTAAAAGTGGTGGTGATGAGCAGTTAATTACGGAATCTATCACAGTTTCTTAAATGCAGTTGGTTGATTGACCAATGACAACATGCTAATAATTACCTGTAACTCTTTCTGATTTATCTTGTTTTACAGTAAGCTACATTTAATAATAGCAACCTTGCCTTGCTTCCAACCCTCTAGAGACTTGCCTAAGTAATAATTACTTGCAGATGCAGCTCATTTGTGCCCTGATTCACACCCCTTCAGCCCCAGTGAGGTCAGGCCTTTCACATTTGTATTTTCCATCTTTAAGCAAAACAACATGTTGATAGAGAACAGAATATGAGAAAGAAATACTGCAGGATTTGTGTATGAATGCTGCCCATGGGAACAGGGGCTTTGCCTTACAACTTCTGGAGAGTCTTCCTCAAAGGGATACCTGCTGGCTAAAGGTAATAGGCACTGCCTTCTGCACAGTGATTGGGTTCGGCTGAAAACTTGAAAAATTGCTTTTGACCAATGCCACAGCCTGAAACGCAGATCAGGTGGCTTAACTTCTGAGGCTGATGTTTCTGTCCACCTGCCTGTCCTCTTCAAAGTCTTTACACCTGCTGGCAAGGCTCCTGAATATGATGGGACAGGAAAAGCACGGTTAGGATAGTTGAATACATTGCAGATTGACAAGTTTCGTGAAAACAGAACCTAGGGTAGAGAAACAGAGCTCTGTTAATGCCTCTCCCTGAAAGGAATGGTGCTGCAGGGACTGGGCTTTCATTAGACATCTGTGAATCCGCTGGAGAAACAGCTGTTGTGAATGTCTCGATTCTGGGATGGTAGACCCTTAAATCGGATTACACACACTATTAGTCACTGGTGAAGCTAGCCACTAGATGCAAAGTCCATTCCAAAATACAAATTTTAGTTTTGCTACCCAGCTTTCCATCATGTGTGCAAGGGTCTGTTCCTATGGGATGCTGAACGCCTTTAGCTAAAGTAGAGTCTGATCGTTGCTGTTCATTTGCCTTCAGCCTCTCCTGGCTCTTATGGGGATTTGAAAGGTTTTATGTTGCATAATCGACCCTCTTCTGAGTAGGCATTAGTGAAGAGGACATGGGAAATCATCCGGTGACAGGTTTTAGTCGTGAAATTTCAAAAGTGCTTTTGCCTGTGTGTGCCAAGTAAGGAAAGATCCATATATTTGCATGCATTGTCTTTGGGCAGCAATGAAAAAGATAACTGACAACTTGGTTTTCTGGGAAAGAAAGGAGCATTATCAAGGAAGATACTGGAAAAGTTAATTAGAATACTAAATGAGCAAATATTTTACTGTCATTACTTAAGCTTTCCTAGGAAAAGAGATAACTTAACATTAATTGCCTATCAGAGAAATGTTGGAGGATTATGACAAATGAATATGTGGGATATAGGATGAGCATTCAGATACTGGAGAAATAGGGCAAAACAAATAACATTAATAATAGCAATAATTTGTGAATGTGTATGTGTTAGAAATAGTTAAAAAATGTTTTTGAAATTTAATTAATCTTGTATGTATGTGCATGCAATACTTTTTTATTGGATTAGCAGGGGCATCTTTCAGAAATATGAAATACAAGCTGTATTCTCTAATACTGAGAGCTCTTATAATTGCCAGAAGTACAGTAAATGTCCCTATCATTCTCTGGGTTTAATCTCAGCATAATTAGCTTCTTGCACAATAGAGTGTTTAATTTGAATGGCTGCCAAGGCTCATTAAGTTAGAGAAGTAGTTCCTGAGATCTCTGTTGTTAAAATTGGGGCTCTTCTATGAGAGAATTTTCACTGGAGGTGTCATAGGGTTCTTTTTGGTATTCCAGTATTAATTTTAGGCAGGCAACTAAATATTTAAAGAGATACTGATGCATCTTTCTACCAGATGCTTAGAAGCGGGACTTCACACCTTGCTCAAAAATGTGTCTGCAATCTAGCAGATCTTTCAGAGCAAACCGGGACAAAACCAGTGTGCAACTAGTACTGCCTCAAGCAGTACTTGAGTATTTTTCTAAGGGAGGGGTATGTATCCATCTTTGCTGGTGATAGTTGCAAAATAATTACTCTTCCTAATTTGGAGAATAGGAACCCTTACAGTGAATGTTAATGTGATTTATTTGTAGTAATGGAATCCTTTCATCAAATATTTTCACTCATATTAAACATCAGTTTAATATGAATACTTGACTGAGGTTCTCTCTGTTCTGATTCTCAGAGTTGTTTTCCCGGTGCAGAAAACTATTTCCGATGCATGCAGCTGGCAGTGGGACCATGGTGCTGACTGAAGGCAATTGTGTTCCTCATGTTACCTGGCAATTACCTGTGACTCATTCATATTGTCATCTAAATTAAAGCAGTGCTAGACTGCATCGTCTTGAGGGATCTCATATTTTTGGTTTTTTTTCAGAACGGAATACTAACAGTGCTACTTCATATCACTTCTGAACTGTTTGAAATTAGATGTCAAAGGCTGTACCAAAAATGTTTGAAAAATATCAAAAGCCAACAAGCACGTTTGCAGAGTTTGAGGCTGCTTCTGTGCAGAATCGCATGAATCGCATGCTGCTTTACACCGTTGGGACCTTGTCTTTGTTGCTTGTTGCTTAAGGTGTAAGATAGCTATGAAAATATAAGGTGAAGTGAAGGAAAAAAGCCCCTCAAAAAACAACTGACATGTCTACAGCCCCTGTTATTTTGCTCCTTCCTGAAGCCTGATCTTTTTCGATTTATAGAACAGGCGGTGTCAGTTCCTTTATCATGTGCTTTGTGATGGTCTCAGGACAGTAGAAATTATAGGATAAAAAAACAATGAAGAATCAGACCCTTCAAGAAAAGAAACTTACTGTGTTCGTTGCTAATAGTGCTGGTCTGAAATTTGAGAAAGCTATACCAGATGTCTTTACATACGCGTCTTGTACTTCTTTGTACTGACTTGTGTTTCCTATCTCTTGAGATTTCACAGTGCTAGCCCAAGACTGACAGACATGGTTTCCATTTAAATTGCCTAAAATATACAGGGGGGGTTACTGTTGGGGTCCGTTGTGATTTATGCATATGTGAAATAAATAAAAATGTTTCTAGGGATCACTTTTCTTCAGATGTGGCACATTATCTGCATGAAATTCTCAAATGCTTCTCTGCAGTAGTTAGTAGGCCCGTGTAGAAAAATCTCATCTTGTCTCTTTTTGAGACGGTCTGGGAGAAGTGTTCAGGCATTAATTTAAAAACCTGAAATTTGTTCCTGATGCTCTGGTTTGGAGGAGGAAGAGCTGCCTCATCTCCGTTTCTATTCTCCCTACGATCCTTCTACTCTTTTTTTAATATGACTTGATGGCTCTGTGAAGCAAGAACTGTCTCTTCCTCTGTTTGCACAGGACACAATGAGGCCCTGGGCTCAGCGGGGTCTCTGACTTCTACCAGAATATCAACATAATTAGTACTAGCTTCAGACTGCAGGATATGGAGGTTGAATTATTTGTTTATTTAAGAAAAGCTTAAAGAGCTTAGATGGCAAAATTTGCATGAATTATACATTGCCTCAAAGTGGCTCTTTACATTTTCTGCTTATTGCAATGCAGGTGACGGAGCAGTGGGTATCGCTATTTTTAGTGTGTGGTCCCATTGCACCACAATTAAATGTGTTAGAGCTTCATCTTTAGAAAAATACTGAAATGGCCATAGAGGTCAAACTAGAGGTCTGTTTAGGCCAGTATTTTATGCCTTTTGGTAACTCAACAAGATGAGCTATTGGTAAGGGAAGAGCTTAAGAAGGCAATGATGCATCTGCAGCAGCCCTGCCAGGCGGTGGTGGTCTGTGGTTGAGGGGTTTCTTCGGCCAGAGCTTGTATCTGCATAATCGTTTTTGATAGCTCTCGATTGGATTGTCTCCCAAGCATTTGTCTAATTTACTTTTTTGCACCATTTTAATATTTCTAGCCTCTGCAATGTCCTGTGGCAATGAGTGCATTAAGCAAAAGGAAGAAGTGCTTTTTTGTTGTAAACTTACTGACTTATAATTCCACCTGAGGCTCTGGAGCTCTTGTGTTGGCACAAGGCATGAACACTAGCTTTGTGTTCCTCTTCTCCATGCAATTTCTGGTTTTTAAAGACTGCTACCATATTCTTCTCTCTCCACTCTGCATCTTCTCTTTGCCTGGCCCAGACATTTTTTTTTTCTTCCTTTTTGAAACAGAAGCCATTGCATACCTATGCTCATCCTTCCTGCCTTTCCTGATAACATTTTTGCAACCTTTTTGAGAGGAGCAAGCAGAACTGCTCCCACCGTTCAGGACATGGATCTGTAAGGTGCTTGCTTTGGTGTTTCACTCTAATTCTTTCGTGGTGATTCTTTGGGTTCTGTTTGCCTTCAGGCTGCTGTGGAGCATGGAGGTGACACATAGAGAACTGCCAGCCTAAGTGATTACTCTGAAATCTTCCCTGAATATTAACAACTAATTTCAAGTCCATCATTGTATATATAATTAGGGTTGATTCTGCATTGATTGTCATTGAATTTCATCTGCTATCTATTGCGCAGTGTTGTGAGATCCTTGTACAACCCTTTGCAGTCATTTTTTGTGCAAGACAGGTGGCAAGATCTGCTGATCACCAGACTTGTTTATTTTTAAATTATCCACAGATAAATTTTAAACTCCTTTTTGCAGTTAAATTAAGATTTGAGCATCTGTCTTGAGTGGGAATCCCTGCAATGTCAACTTCCTTCCATGGAAAAACCTGTCCCTGTATTACCACTGTTTGTTTCCTATTTTTAAACAGGATTGCATCAAGTTAACATGCCATGTAAACGTGTTTATTTTGTTACAATAGTGCTGCCCCACCTAGGGTATGCTTATCTTAGGTAAAAGTAGGTTGTATTGTTGCAAATTAAGTGGGAACACATTTAAGTTTATTCACCCTCGTACTTATCCTACCAGGATTTGTGCCAGTTTAATTTGAATGGTTTAGAATTTAATTTAGGTTTATATCATAGTAGGTGAAAAACCTTTGCAGAGATGAGTATATGTGGAGTTAACAGTAGCATTTAATTCCAAAGTGTTCAAAAAAAAGGGAAAATCAATAAAATTTTTATATAAATTGGGGCCTTAAGGCAGCTGTTTAATATATAAAGTTACTGCTCTGAATTTATATTCTCTAGATTTGTCTGAGTCGCTGAATTCAGCTAAATATTTCAACATTTAATAAAGCCCTACTATATATTATTTTTAAGGGTCTTAGAGGCTGTCATTTAGAAATCTCTTTCTCTTCATCATATAATTAAGAGCAGTGAACTACAACAGCCAGTTTTAAAGTCAGGATAATGCTAGTTGTTCTATGTTGTTATTTTTAAAACAAAACCAAACAAAAATAACCAATGACGCATGGATGCTTAAAATCCTCATCTCGTCCTGCTTACAGGCTCTGATTAAGCCGGTGAAAGCAGGCTGGATCTAAAAAGGCTGGGGAGGGAAATGAAAGGTCCTCAGAGAAATCACAGAAGAAAATTGCAAAGTTAGTCTTCTCTGTGAGTCGAGCTGTGAGGAGGGATGCGGCTTTCAGCTGAAGTGGGTGTTTAAAACCAAATATCATCTTGCAGTTTGTAGAAGTGTAAAACTGAGTTTCCTTATTTCGGTCCTGCTCCATAAATGCGGCCCACTTAGCAGCCCTTAGAAGAAGTGATGTCCAAGGCTGAGGGGCAGAAAGCGTATGAATGTAAGTGATGGTCCCCTGGAACTTTCCACCTCCAGGGGACATCCTGGCAAGGAAGGTCTCTTTAAGTGAGGAAGGTAACAATTTGTAGTAGCTTGCATTTAGACATATTTTCAATGACCACCTAAAAGTTGTTGGAAGACGTGAAAAGGTATAAGTAGTGCCAGGAGAAAATCTATGAAGGTGGGCTTGCAGGCCTCTTGCTCCACAAGTCAAGCGCGGGAATGGCTGTGGAAACAGCTCCTTGCAGGGCATGGGTAGGTCTGGATGCCCGCAGGCAAGTAAAAAATTGCAGGATAATGTGATAAATTGTACTTGCACCATAAATGTCATTATATTATATTGCAATAGGGCTTTTTGGAGGTTATACTGTTTTATGTTAGAGGTTTTTCATGTTTAGGTTCGAGAAGTTGCCTGCAGCATTGCAGAGGTAGGTAAGCCCCAAGGTGTAAGCAGAGCTGTTCTTACCAGCACCATTTTTTTTTTAATGTATTGTATGGTCCTTTTGGATTTTTGTAGAGAGAAGACAGAGTTTAATGTGACCAAGGGGTTCTAGCAGAAAAACAGAAGTGGAATGAGGTTTGTGACTGCTGATAGTCTGCAAGGAGAATCTTGTCTTTGCCTTTTGCTGGGACTGTTCTTCAAACCAGTGCTGCAGCTGTTCTTCCGTTATCCCAGTGAGACAACTACAAAATACAATATTGATTAGACATAAAAGGGAGGGCACGGCCCGTAGTCCTGCAGTTCTGGGTAGACAAATCCTGCCGTTCCTACTGCTAATGGCTAAATTATGCCCTCCGCCCTGTCAGCCTGAATCTGGCCCTGCTGGAATTAATAATGCGGTTGGAACTGAGCTATGTTTTGCCTTTCATCTCCATTAGGGCTGGGGGTTGACAGTAGAGAGCAGGAATTGGCGATTTGCCTCTGACTACAGAGATGGCCAAAAGTATGGAAATACAATCTTCTTGTTCACTCGAACAAACGTCTGCCACAGGCTACTGAATCTTATCACACTTGTTTTGCTTGTGAAATATTGTTTGAACTGCAGTGATTACTCAGCAGCTCTTTTATTTCCATTCATATTTTACCTATATCCTTCCCAAAGGAGGAGGGGAGTTATTTTATGCTTAATTAAGTGTAAATAAGTGATTGCCTGTTTCTTTTTTTTTTGTTGTCATGAGTTTTCTGAGCTTTTATTTCTTTATTTACATGCTTGCCTTTGGTCTGTGCTAGAAAACTGATCTATGGAGGGACTGGCCTCTTCTAAAAAGTGAAAGCTTGATCAAAGCACCAGTCGATACATGCATGCAGTTCCTGGGTGCTAAGTAAACTAATGAAGTGCTATGTGTACCCTGCCAATAAAAGGTGAAATATGGTTCCTATTTTCCTAATATTACTCTTGGAGCTTTGCAGCTGGAACTAAATTGCCGCTTTTCTTGTAAATTGAGTTGTAAAGTGCTTGTGCCAAAATGACAAGGAGTTGCTTGAGAAGTTGGATGAATGCAAGCCTTCCTTTGGCCAAATTACTGGGAGCCCAAGTTTAAGTGTATTGTGAGAGTGAAGAATGTATCTGTTGTGTTCGCTGGGTAATGTGGACTGTTGGCCATGAGCCACTGAACTCTGAAAGGGACTACGTAGGGTTGAGATTTATACAGGAATTGGAGTCTGCAGAGAGGTTGACAGAGAAGGTACAGCAGAAATTGGAGACCTCTTCACTGCTCTTCTCTGACACTTCTTAATCATTTTGTTTCCGGCAAAGAGATTGTGAATTCTTAAGGTTGTGATCTCAGAAAAACACACAAAGCAGCCACAGACTGCTTGGATATAGAGCTGTCCTGTAAGAACTGATACAGTATTAAATATAAAGCCTTTTATCTTTATACTGATTATCCCACATAGTATTAAAATGGAGGAAAAAAAAAACCAAAACCCCAACCAAAACCATTTACAAATCCCTTTACCTTTTTAGGCTTTTGCCTAATCATTCCCAGATTTTTCACAGGACCTTTTTTAGATTTGTTTTTTTTTTATTTTATTAGTTTGTTCTGTATCTGGAAGCCCAGCAGATGCCCCACTCTTGCCCCGTCTGGATGTAATGGATAAGCATGTTCATCTCTTTCACCAGAACTAGTTCACTTAGGCAAAGATTTTGATCCTTATTTTTTGCAACCTCTCACTTCTGTATAGTCAAGTTACTGTACAGGAACATTAGCTTTCATTTTTAATACAAAAGAAGTAGTTTCCTGGCCTTCTGCTTGGAAATAAAACTGCAGTGCACTTTTAAATTATGGCCTTTGATAATCTCACGGTAATATTCCTTCTTATTTTAACTTTGATGAAGAGTCTCTATAATTCTACATGCATTAGACTATTGCTGTAGTTGGTGGTGGAAATTTAGCTGTAATGCTCCAACATGTAAAAATGTTCATTTCTGCTGTTGAGAGTTTTTGGAAAAGTAAGTGAAGGCTAATAAAAATGGCTGGCTTTTTTTTTTTTTTTTGTTGTTTTTTTTGTTTGCATTACTAACAAAAGCTGGTATGTATGTATTCAAGGTATTTTATGCTTGTAATGCTACAGCTTTTCTTGCTGCATAGCTCATGGCAGATCCTTTGGGCTGTTGTGGACTTTGTGTTCCCTGCCGCATAGCAATCCTTTCAGCAGCTTCTGCAGAAGATGTTTCCTTTCTGCATTCCCTGGTTGGCATGTGGTAATGGTGGAATGTGGCTGGTTTTTTCCCTTGTGAAATCATTGAGACGTTAGGTGCTTGGAGTAAGTTTTGGGAATTGCAGCGTACTGTGCTTTTTGTCAAGTAGGAAGAAACTATCAATAAACAGAATCGCTGTGCATGGAGAGGAGGTTAGTAATGTTATTATCACCACTTTTAAAAATAATATTCATGTCATTTATAATGACATCAATTTTTATTTCTATTCTTCGTATGCATCTGTGGGTTTACGACAGATGAAGATTAAACCTGTCCAATTTAAAATCTCAGACATACCAGAGTTTGAAAGAGCCAGCTGCAGGAACTAGAGCTGACTGCATTTGGGTTGTCACCATAACAGCAGAAATAATGGAAACACTTTTTTTTGTTTGTTTCGTTTCTTTTTGGTTTTGGAGGGTTTTTTTGGTTTGGGTTTTTTGTTCTCATAAAGTAACATAGATACTTTTTCTAGGTTCCTCTTTCTCTCTGTTGGTTTGGGAAGCCTAGATGACTGATGCAGATGTTTCCCTTTGGTAGCTTAGGTGGAGCTAGACCCCCATTTGCTATCTGTGAAATGAGGCTGAGGCAACACAATTGCATTTGGCTGTGGGGCAGCCTCACTGCCTGAGCTGCAGAAAAGCAGAGGTTTGGTCTCTCTCAGTGAGCAGTTCCCCACCCAACAGCATGGAGTAACTGCTGCCTAATTACTAAAGCACTAACGTGACTCTGAATCGGCATGGAAAATGCTCTATTTGTGTGAAGTATTTGTTGTTGTAATTTTTTTCTTTTTTTAAACATTTTTATCCCTTAAATTGAAACGTTATTATGCCCCTATGGTCCAAATGAGTAGTTCTGTATCCATATAGGTATTTGTTTCAAAAAGACTATTGCATATGGTGATGCAATGGAAAAATGTTGTACTATGCCGTCTTCTGAGACCAGCATATGTGTTCTGTGTAACAGCAAACCCAAGTCATAAGTCTTTGGTAAAAGCCATGTTCTTCGGGACACATGAGAATAGGGTTGAACAGGGTGGTAGAAGAGAGACCCTGGAGAACGGTTCTGTCCTGGTGGGCATGTGAAGCAGTTGGTGAAGCAAATCTTTTTTTCTTATACTACTGTAAGACATCATATTGTTGAAATAGACATTTGTCGTTTTAAAGTTCTTTTTTAAGGTGTTGAATTTTCGTGGCTGCTTTGTAAAACATTACTCTGTGCAAGCAGGTGTTGGAAAGAGAAGTGTTTTGTGTAGTTATCTGTCTGTTGTGACTATAATTATGGAGAATTTGGCTCAATTAAAAAGAAAGGGGATAACATGGACCATGGTTATAACATACATCACTTCTTAATTTGTATAATCAGTTGTTTCACTTCCTGCTTGCTGAATACATTTCTAAAAGGTGTCTTTATTTAAAAAATCTACGAAAATTTATCATGTGCTATTTAAGCTACTGGGTTGTGCTGCTGCTTAAACTATGTCAGTTTAGTACAATATTTTTGTCCAATTGTTTTTAGCTCTTTTACCAAAGGTAGCACAATTTAGTTTTGTCCAACCCAAAAGCAGAAGTCATAACTTGATTAAAAACCTACAAAGCAGATAACGTTAATTTTATATCTAAACTTTTTGTTTTGTTCACCTGGAAACATTATAGGACTTATAGTTCTTAATGTGTTAAATGGCCTTATGGATTAATGCTGGTTAATAACTGAACAGAAGGTGTAAGAGGGTAATTAAAAGTCAAATTTTATGTGTTCAAAAACTATGTTACCAGTTTCCTAACAAGGAATGTAACAGATGTTTTTTGCATTCAGACTTTTATCTTGATAGGTGACACATCATTATCAACAACTGTTGATTAAGAGCATTTAATACCCTAGGGACATGATATTGTGGAGGTGAAGAAGCCTTCATTGGAACACACTTACATCCCTGTGTGCTTAAAATTTAAAAGCTGTTATCTGAGTTATTAGGACTCTGGGGTTTTTTTCCTTTCTTTTTCCTTCTTTATTTTTCTCCCCAGAAAAAGCATATGTCTTCATTTGTGTGAAATACCAGCACTGGAAAATGTTATCTAAAGTCAGCTGATCTTGGCAAGTATGGTAAAATTAAATGTCCCATTTAACGTCCCACACCAACTCCAAGTATTTTATGTTTGCAAGTTACCATGAACTTGGAAAATAATCAAAAGTTTGTTTTATATTTTGTTCCTTTTTGTATATGTTCTATTGGAAGTATTTTCTATGGCTTTCTCTTGCTTTCAGATCGTGGATGTGAGTCATCGCATATTTTCTCTGTTTTGATATGGTGCAAATAAATAGTGATCAGTAGCTAATCTTTTAATTTAAACCACAGTGCACGACCTTGCATTTTCTCAATGAAAGTCCAAAGCCTAGAAAATGTACAATGTACTTCAACAGCTGACTTCACTTTGGTAGAGCATTAGCATGTTGCCTTGTTGAGAGAAAAATCATGCACAGCAATGTTTTACAATTTAAGTTCTGGACTCTGGCATTTTCAGTTCTTTCTAATGGCAGGTCCATGGGTGTTGGGATATACAGCAAGGTTAGAGGGGATAGCCAAGCAGTGCTTCGTGAGAAATACTGTGGCTCAGGGAATTAATTAAGGGGTTTTTTTTATCATCTTCAGTTATTGAAGAAAAAAAAAGTGTATTTTATTTTAAAAGCTTCTTTTTAAAAAGATGCTTTATAAAATTACTGCTTTTTATGAAGCAATGTTTTGCTATTATGCTGAACTCCTCATGTCTCGGTTATGCGTTTTTGCTTATATAAGGCATTTAAGGAAGCAATATATGACTTGGGACTGCCTATAAATTCAAATAAATCCTCAGCTGAACTATTTAGGGGCAATAGACACAGACTTTTGGGGGAAGCGGGACTTCATTACGTTTCTGAATGCATTTAGATACATTCAAACAATGTTAAAAGTTTTGTTTAAACTGACAAATGCTGGAATATCTCTGAGTGAAAGCAGCAATTAGGGCAAATAGACTGTGCAGATAGAGATGTGAATCCCTGCAGATTCAGATAAAATCCAGTTTTATGACCCCATACACTGGTATACAACTTTCTGACCTCGTGCAGATGGAAAAAGATGCTGGAAGATGAGTTCTGCTGCTCTGGCCATATTTCCCACACCCACTAGATATGGGACGTGGGAAATTGCAAATACAGCCTGCGAAAAGTCAGGCAAGCACTGAACTCTGCCTGGGGATGGGTGTGTGTGTGTGAGATGCCGTGAGAGCCAGTCTTAGCCCTGATGTGCTGCTTGTCTCTGGCTGCAAAGGGGCTTTCTCAGGCCAGGACTGTTTTAGACCCAGGGGGTGGGAATGCTTTTATGTGATGGATGCAGGTTCTTTAGCTAGGTGACTTTGTTGGCATAAGTAACGGAAGATAACTAGCTCTGCAGTGATGACAGAGGGAAATGGAAGGAATTGCTTAAACTGTTGGTGGCTTTTCTCTCCTTTTCTTTTGATGCTGGAATACAGGGTGCCTTACTTGCTTATCTACCTAAGGAATCAGAGAGCGGGGGAAAAATCTCAATAACAGTATTGAATTGTTTGTGGATGTGATTTGAGAAGCTGGCAGGAAATACTTTTCTTGAAGGGCAAGAGGAGATGAGCAGTGAGAACAGGAGACATTCCTCTTTTCATTTGCCTAACACCTACAATTTCTAATCCCTTCTAACCTTTGAGGTTGCCTTTCACAACCCATAGAGGCATTATGCTGGTAAAACACTGCTCTATCCAGACTGAGCATTTTCAAGTGAAATGGTAAAATCCATATTTCAGTTGTTAAGAGCAAAGTGTATGTGCAGAAGTGTAGTACATTCCTGCAGAGTTCATGTAGCTGTCCGAGTCTGTAGTATGTGAATGTGGGTCCTTGTGCCTCTCTCACATGTGAGTAATTCAGCATCCAAACTTAAGGGAGCACCCTCAGCCTTATAGCACTAATGCCCTATAGCAGCTATGACTATCACAAGAAAAGGATGCTGTGGGTAGCGGTTCAAATAAGGCCGGTGTGCTATAATAGTAAATATTAAATTTGTATTTGTCTTCTTCTGTTGTCTAGAGACATCACCCTGACCTTCGCATCCTGCTAGAATAACACTGACCTCCCAGTCTGGGAGAGTGAATCCTGCCTGGGCTTTTCACAATAGCAGGGGTTGTTGCTAATCCCCTGCCCGCAGCCCTTCTCAAGTGTAGTGAAGTTTTGCTGAGGTGGCATGCAGGCATCGTCATGGCTGGAGTGGACTGACTGTCGCTAGACCCTGCCCAGGCTCCCCCCTGGAAAAGCTGTTGGCCAGCTGTGTCTACTTATTTATGCCTTAGTTGCCAAATGTTACTCCATTGAGGCTGACTGGGTGATTGGCATGTCAGATTCACCCAGAAAAAAATAGATCTTTCATCCTGACCTAAGGGGCCGTCGGAGTCCCTAATCAAAGGAAATTGCTTCTGCCTTAGTGGAGAGGAAACTAAACGCTTTTGGGTCTAGCATCATCTCACAGCAAGGATTCTTCAGAAATCCTGCTTCAGCATCCCTTAATTGTGCCTTTAGACTTTCCTCCTGAAGTGCTTTCTTGGAAGAGTTAAATTAATCACCAAGTCCTGGTGCCGTAGCTGTTTTCCTGTTGTTTTTCTTGTGCTGTGAGATGATTAGCTAACTGGACAAGCTTGGCATCTTGAAATCTGAAACTGTCTCTTGGCGTTTTTTTATTGCTTTGAAACATTTTTTAACATTTAGTACACAGTATTAAATATTACTATACCCTGGGTGTTCTAAAAATTGATAAAACCATTAACAGAAACGCAGGGCGGTGAGCTTTCAAATAACGGTTTCTTGGAAACATTAAATATATTTTATATATACTGGAGACTTTTTTTTCACATGGTAAAAGTGACTGAAAATTATTTGGTTGATGTACCTGTTTAACTGCAAGTCTTTGTTAGTAATACATCTTCATGTAAATTTAAGTTAATCCAAATCTGAAATAATTTTTAAGTGGGCTTTAACTGACCCAAAGGACAAACGTCTGCTCCAAATGTTTGTACAATAAATATACATCCCACTCTCTTTCCAGATTTGAGAAATTATGGAAAGCAACAGTTGGAAATACCATGATGAATTTTTCCTTTTATTAATCTATTTGTTCATTTTGTTCTTGTCCGTCACCCTAAAGCTCTATGCAGCAAGTACTAAATTAGCTGGTGCCACTAAATACTATTTCTTCCTAAAAATATTGAATAAGCTTCTTTCATAGTTAACTGTGAATGCCAAGAACTTGGCTATGAAATATTTACCCACTATTAAGAGCATTATACTCACATCATTGTTCTTTTTTAAAAAAAAGTTGGTTTTCATCTCAAACTTGCTTTTTTTTTAATTTTTAAAGAGGTGAGCTTAATATCCAATTAGCTTCATTGATGTGAAGTTAATGTCTTGTTTGGTGGAGGTGAAATATTTTTGGAAGGTTCTGCTTCCAGCAGATTGCATTAACATACATTATAATTACCTTATTTACTAATAGTTACAAAAGTGGGGAATTCCATACAAGATCTTGAGTAACGGAGGAATCAAAATGTGCCGTTGTAGTCTTTCAGGAAAAGCATCTACATTTTATACATTTTTGCATATGTCTTTTTATGACAGATCAATGTCAGACTGTGATCCCAGTAATGCAAATAGTATCTTTAAGCCTTGCTTGAATCTGAGTAGTTTTTCACATCTACCGGCTCCTACATTGCTCATCTTGCGACACTGAGTTGATTTCCCAGAATCTAAACATCTGTCAGAAAATCCAAGTGTGGTAGGAAGGACTTCAGTGATGCAGTCAGTGTGGATCGCATCCCACAGTTCGTTCATTCACGTGATTCTTCCTGTTGCTTTTCAACGTGGGTCTGTACGTTGAAGGTCCGTGTAAGGCAGTGGTCACTATTCTTTTATTCATTATTAAATTTAGAGTTTTTCTGTTACTAAGAATGCAGCAGCCTGTAGCAGGGGGCATGGCACAGTAGGGTGAAACAGCTACTTGCCTTTCCCATTTTTTGTTTTGTGACATGTTCTGAGGACCAAAAGGTCATAAATACTTTTAGACCGATCTTCCAAAGCACTGGGGGAAATGTGAGCCGAAGAGGGAGCTCTTTAAGATACTGTACTCGTATTCCTTTTATATATGTAGCGTAGGAAGTCCAGTTCTAGTGCTCCTGCCCTGACATGTAAGTTAGTAAATACTAAAGATTTACAAATCAGAGTTTCTTGGATGTGATTTTTGAGTTAATAAAGCATCAGTATTAATTTCTGTGTTCTCTATAAGTGCATAGACATATATTTATGCGGACAATCAGAGCTACACAGGATATCAACTGTGCTATTTATCCTACAGAGAGATGGCCTGTTTCTGCCTTGTCTTTTTTACTAACACAGTTCAGCAATGAGCCCTAAGCATCGATCAGATAGAGCAAATAGGAATCAATTATGTTTTATGAGGTTAAATGGACCATAATGAAAAGTCTGTTGATATAGCACATATTTATTATAATTAATCTACCTAAAAAAGAATGATACTGATATAAAAATAATGTTAGCAATATCAGTGTGACTTGAATACTAAACTCCTTTTGAGGTCATACCATTGTATCTGCTCATCTCGGGCAGGGCAAGCAGGGATGGAACAGTTGTATGGTGTATTCACAAGGTCTGATTAAGATTTTTGTGTTTATGTGGTTATTCATTAAAGAACTCAGCAGGAACTTCCCAAAATTTTTGTAGCAAGGGTTCTGTGATTTCTGCAACATTTCTGTCCACAAGATAATATACAAAGAAAGCTCATCAGGAAATGTGCCACATAATTTCATTGCTCTGGTAAGTAAGAGATGCTCATTCTGTAAGGGTTCCGATGCTTTGAATCTCTTTCATTTTTCATCCAGAAGCTTCAAGGAACTTTGTGGTTCCAGGATTCTCAGGCAGTAGTAGCTTGATTTTAAAATATGTTGAGCTATTCTCCTTTTCACTCTTTTCAATCAGATTTATAGGTGATAGGAGCCTCTGGAAATAAGATGTGTTTGGCAAATTCCAGGTTCATCCTGACCTGTAAGTCACGCTAATGACCACCAGGAACTGTGCACTTAGCAGAAGAGCAAACTGATTTGATTTCATATGCTGTAAAAATGCAAACCAATCTTAGCTATAACGATAATAATGCAAAGTGTAACAGTAATATTGTATTACACTAACCCTTTGACCCAGTGGCATTTAAATCTTAAGTATTTATATATTAATGTTCTTCGAGAGGTTTCCCTCAGTACAGGAAAGCAGTGTGTTCAGGGGAGGAGTGTAGGGATGTTTTCATCTTAAGTGAGGAGAAATGTTTGCTACAGAATTTCATGCTGCTTGTAACTACCTACCAGTTAGTGATTATATTTCAGTGTTGTTGCATTACTGAGAAAATAAATGTGTAATTTTGGTTTTTTTTTAAAAACAATATTTGTCTGTAAAGCAAACTGATACTTTATAGATTTTTTCTTGGCTTTGTTTTTTTAAATTAAAATTTAATTACAGATTCACATTCTGTCATGTTTTAGCATTAGTTTTTCCTTATTATACTGTAAGCATAAATTTCACTTAAGAACAAAACAATTGCCCTTTAATTTCAGAGTACAGATTTTTGTCATTATGACTGATTTGAATATACTAAAAAGTTGAGAATTGAAGACACTTTGATGTTTATATTTCTCTTAGAATAGTGCACAAAACAATAAGAACCATTTTCATTCTTTTGTTCATATCCTTAACATTAAATCAAGACTAGAAGCTTTAAAGACAAATACACGTTTGTAACTATTATTTTTTTGTATTTAACAAATCATCATAGATCTGTAAAGTTCTGAATCATTGCCGAAGTTGGCAGAGCATAGTTGAAATGACTTCTGCAATGCAGAACCTAATGGAGATTCTTAAGCAAAATGCATAAAGATGTGGGAGTCCCACATTGATCTGATTTTTCTTAGAATTCTATTTAAGCTCTCAATCACTTTATCGTTTATTCAATAACCACTGTTTATTAGCATTGTTCTTTCAGTTGGTCTACCTCTGTATACTGTTAAATTTCTCTTTATCTTGATTATTTTTTTTCTTATGATCTGTATAATCATCTTGATAAAACATCGCCTTAGCATATTTGGTCCCCATCAGAATGTATCAAAAGACCTTGGAACTCAGGGCATGAATGCACAAGGAAATGCCCAGGTAAAGTCATCTGTTCTACAGCTTTATTATATTTACAGCCCTTACAGTAACAACAAAGTGTGTTTAGGAAGCAGTGAAGGACCTGTTCCCTTCACTCTTGGCCTCAAAAAAGACTGTAAGCTCTGGCAGCTGATGTTTTCCAAGTTCATGCCCTCAGTGACCTTTTCTTAGCATCTTGTGTGTCCCTGCCTGAGATTTACTTTGGGTGGACTACTGTCCGTCTTGTTGCTGCCTGTATGCGTTTCCCTTTTATGCCCTGTGCCCTAGAGCAAGTCTTTGGTTCTGCCATAGCCTATTTGGGGACTTATAGCAGCGAAATTGCCCACTTGAAGCACGGCTTCTTCTTTGCTAGATGCTTTTGCTGGTGCCTGTTGAACACACTTTCTTTTGGACACTTAATAAATGAATAGAGAAATTAAGAACGCTGGTAGCATACAGGGAAGAGGACTGCATGGAAGGGCACAGTGCAGCTTCCAACCAACAGCTTTGCGTTATTACCTGCTGAATGTGTTGTTGGAATGGAACATGTTGCATTCAAAAAATTGACACTCCTCTAATAGCCTGGTAATAAGCAGACTCAACAGGTAGCTTATTCATATAGTGTAATAAGGTAATCTTGTTAGCATGAGTTTTATCTAGCTTCAAAATTACTGAATTGGGTAATTTCCTCTTGGATGTTCCTCTTCCTCCTGTTTTGTGAATGGTCTGCAATAACCTTCCCTGTGCTTAAGCTAGAGCTAGGAGATACTGAGAAGTTGTAGCCCCTTTCTGCACAATGCAGAGCTGCAGAAGTCTGTAGGGGGAATTCAGGATTCTAGTCCTGAAATGGGCTGTGTCCAGTCACCTTTTAATGACATGCAAGGCAAGTAATTAATTTTTTGCAGTATAGAGGTGTAAAGTCCTTGTGGATGAATTCGTGATGGTGCGTTGCAGCTCCTAGGATCCTCTGTGCAGGGAGCAGCTGCGGTGCTCTTCTGGAGGAAGGGGCTCAGCCATGTACAGGGCAGGGAAGCCGGGTGCCTTCCCTTCTGCTCAGGCTGCAGCTGCTTTCAAACCTCAGTCTTCCACTTTTTTTTTCTTTTTTTCTTTTTTTCTTTTTTTCTTTTTTCTTTTTTTTTATTTTTTTCTTTTTTTATTTTTTTATTTTTTTCTTTTTTTCTTTTTTCTTTTTTCTTTTTTCTTTTTTCTTTTTTTCTTTTTTTCTTTTTTTCTTTTTTTCTTTTTTTCTTTTTTTCTTTTTTTCTTTTTTTCTTTTTTTCTTTTTTTCTTTTTTTCTTTTTTTCTTTTTTTCTTTTTTCTTTTTTTCTTTTTTTTTTTTCTTTTTTCTTTTTTCTTTTTTCTTTTTTCTTTTTTCTTTTTTCTTTTTTCTTTTTTCTTTTTTCTTTTTTCTTTTTTCTTTTTTCTTTTTTCTTTTTTCTTTTTTCTTTTTTTCTTTTTTTCTTTTTTTCTTTTTTTCTTTTTTTCTTTTTTTCTTTTTTATTTTTTCTTTTTTATTTTTTCTTTTTTATTTTTTCTTTTTTATTTTTTTATTTTTTTATTTATTTATTTATTTTTTTTTTTATTTTATTCTTTTTTTCTTTTTTTCTTTTTTTCTTTTTCTTTTTTTTTTTTTTTTCAAGTGAAAAGCAGCAATGAAATTTTATTAAAAGCATTAGCTTTCTTTGCATTACTGCAGTGGAAAATAACTACCGAGAAGATTGGACCGGGCAGCCAGGCCACGATTCTCTGTCGCAGTGTATGGCTTTTCATCTTCATTTTTGAAAGCTACATTTATCAATTAAAAAGTATATTTTAATTTTATCAAAAGTGCTAGTTGCAATTAAAGAGCTACTGAAGGTCAGTAGTAAAAGGCTTGGAAGGGTGGGAGGTGACACCTGAGAATGTCAAGATTATAGCTTTCTTCAGTAAAACTGTGAATGTTTGAAATGAGTGTAAATAACTTATTCTTGGCCGACCTTTTTCAGGCTAGGATGCTGGACTCCTCCCTGGGGAACTTATTATCTCTTGAGTGTGCTCATCTTTACATGGGCTTCTTTTTGACGTTGGGGATGTATCTTGGGCGCTTCGCAGCCGCCTTGCCGTGCTCAGCCAGTGTGTGAAGGGCTGTACGTATGGTATGCTGTACACAATTTTGGCAGCGTCGTTTCCTACTCCTGCTAATCTGACAGGAACCTGTGGCTGTGACAGTCTTCAAGAGGCGGTGAAGAGTGAGCTCCCAGCTGGGAGCTATAATAACTGTTGTCAGGAGCATCCCAGCAGAGGGAAGATGGGTGGATTTTGGTTTTTTGTATCTTTATTTCTGTGGGGAGGGGCAAGCAGTGAAAGCCTTTTTTAATGTCATCATTTCCTCCTTTAATTTTCCCCCAGTATTTAGAATGAGCAAACAGAAATGAGTAAAATATGGCTGGCTGCCCTCAGGGGCATTGTGGTAATGTCCCTCTTTGGGCTTCTGCAGCTAGAGAGGAGCTTTGTTTGGGAAGATAATTGGTATTTTCAGTTGTGGTTACATCTACAGCAGTGAGGACCTATAATATCTGTTCAGTCCCTGTGCTGTCCCACACAGCTTGTTCCTTGGAGAAGAGGCTTTTGTGTGATAAACAGCAATAATATCAAACTGCAGATAATCTACCCACACCCCAAAAAAGCAGCAGTAGTAATGTGTCATCTGCATTTCTTTTAAAAGACAAAAAAATGATCTTAAACACAGCACAAAAGGAGAGGCTGCCTCCGCTTGTTTTTTTGTTGCCCTCAGCGTTTCCAAAGAGCGAGAGAATTTCTTGGTGATTGGTTTGAGAACCTGGAGAATTGTGCTGAAATCCTGATTAACACGCAAGTTTTTCAAGCCTCTCTAGTGCTTTCAGTGTGAAAGGAATTGGCATTTGCAAGAGAAAGAATCATTGTTTAAATAGCAATGTGAAATATCTTATTTATCTTGTCATTTTCACTGCCTTCATGATTAAGGTGAATGCTTGAAGCTTGCAGTCTTCGTTTTGCAGTGCACTCTGAGCTTTATATGAAAAATGAACAGCTGAGGCATTCTTTCCTTTTCAAACATTGGTGATGGAAGAAGTGGTCTTAATTCTGTAATTCTATGATTGTTTTGAGGTAAAAGGAAATTAATTTTCCAGCAAGAAAACCAAACCTACTGGGAACCCATTAGAAAGTGCATAAGATGACACTGTCACTATTTTGATTTAGCATTATATACCCGAACATCTGCATCTAAGGGAACAATAGAGCAAATCTTATGCAATGACATTGAACTGCAGCCAATTCTGTTTGCATTTACTGCCCCTAGCTGAATAGCAAAAAATAATTGCAGCCAATTCCTGAATTAATGTTCCTGTGCCTCTGTGGATTAGAAAATATGTGGGAAAATAAAATACAGTAAACTGCTCATCTACTGAAGTTAATTCTAATAAATCCAGAAACCAAGAAGCAAAGTCAAGTTAGGGCAGAAATTTTTAATAAATATTTCTGTTCAGTAAATCAGATGATGTAGTCATATTAGATGTTGGTGATTTAACTACGTACCATCACACTGACAAGTAGGCATGATATTGGACAGAAGGTATTAAAATCCATCATTTTTATATCAGTGGGGACAGATAACTTGTATCCAAGAGTTCTTGCAGAGCTGAGAAGTTGATTTCCACTAAGGATGAGTGGTGCTGAATTGCTTTGAAGGAGATGCATACCCAGCTGAGAGGCAAGATGTAAAACTACTTGCTGCTTTTTTGAGGCTCTTGTCTCTCCAGCTCTGTGGGATTCGAGGTCCAGTGTTTCAGATTCGGAGTTCAGTGGCCAGAAATTAGATGTAAAACTCCATACCCTGCAAGTGCAACAATGTAGGGATTGCTGTTTGTGTCTGGACTTTAATTGCAACTAACCTCAAGTCCTATAAAACTCTCAAGTCTCGGGCAGATTCTGGATAGCTTTCTGGGGGGGCTGTACAGGAGAATGATAGTTTTGCATTAAAAGTTGCGAGTACTTTTTTTTCTTTTCTTTTCTTTCCCTTTTGTGGATCATTGGTATAATCTGAAATTTTAACCTTATAAATAAGAGAACCTTGTACTTTCTCTTCCTTGCTAACACAGCCATGGAATTTTAATATATTTTACAGTGAAACTGTGTGTCAAAAACCACTTTATACATAATTACTAAAAATAATTATCTTTTGAACTGTACACTATGCTCAGGACTAAGCAGTAACACAGGAGTCCTTCATTTGAATTTGTAATTCTTGATGCTATAATTGCACCAGAATAAAATTTAAAGCATTAAATGTCTATCTCTTCCTGTCCCTTAAATCTTAGTGAATAAATGTGACATTCTTACCCTGATGACGAAGGTACAGACTCAGTTGGTTAAATATTTTAAAGCTTGTGGTTAGATCAATATTTCACAGCCCTGTGATGTGTACATAGGATGTCGTAGGTAGTTAGTCTCTTTGGAAGCCAGCAATTAGACTGATACGGACTTCAAAGGTGTGCTCAGAAAAATCAACTAATCAGGTGTGCTGGCTGACAGTGGTTGCGTTCTAGGTCAAAGCATTAGTTAATGCTTCATGGGCACGCTGCAGCTGTTGAAACAATATGGATTTGGTTGGTGGAGACATGCCAAGCAGGACTTGCATCTCCTTATTATGCTTCAGGAACTGTAGCTTTCAACAAGCCTCCTGCCCTGCAGTGGCTCAGATCATTGCATTGCTATGTCATGCTGAATAATTTGCAGCATTTAGCACTTAAATTGGCTCACTGCAGACAATCCAATTAGAATAAAGTCTATTATCATTTTGGAACCTTGGGATGAAATAGTGTTTAAGCGATGAGCGTTGCCATACAGCTGCTTCTTGTAGCTTCCCTCTAGTCTTGCAGGTCTTGTGTGCTGTGCCAAAATGGTGACCGATGCTGACGGAGAGAAGCTCCTGCTTCCAAGCTCAGCCCTTGGTTGCAAGCTGCATTTTCATCTGAAGATGTATGGGAAACACACAGTCTTGAGAGAGACCTGAGGTGCTTCATTTTTTTGTCTCTTCATACATAGAACTTTGTAAGCGTTTTGGTTTTTGTTTGTTTGGTTTTGGGTTTTTTTTGTCAGGGCAGACAAAATAGCTGGCACTGTGATGTCCGCACTACAGTGGGTGAATTTGGCATGGCTCTGCCTGAGCTGGACTGTTTCCCATGCCAGGCCCAGGAAGCCACGTGTTCTGCTGTGAATTTTGCTGTTGACCTTTTCCTCAGACTTTGATAGTCAGCAGAGGATAGTTTTGAAAGCCATACAGTAAGGTGCGTAGGGGATTTCACAAACCACCTGCATGATTTAGGCATTTAGATCCCATGGACTAGCTGGAAACAGTGCCTGAGTGACAGGTACACTTGAAATCCTAACTAGATGTGTTCTGATGTCTTCAGCTTCTCTCTGCTTTAGGACACCTTTTTTTGGTTGTATTTATTGGTGACAAATCGGGTACAAGTGGCTTTTACCCCTCCTCCCCCAGCTTGTACCCAGCCACGTGCACTCCTCTGGTGCCAGTGTTTGAGCTGTGCAATGAACTGATTTGGGAACTGTCCCAGGTTAAATATAACTCTTTTCTTCAAGCCTCAGCAGATGACGTAGCTAACGCATTCAGATATTTTTGCTTGTATCAGTAGAAAAATTGTAATAACGTAGATGGAAAACCATATATGAGCAAGCACCTATGTTGAAGTATTGTATATAAGCTAAACTACTGAAAAGAGAATAATACATGAATATTACATTATAATACTAATATTGATTTCTTATGCTTAGATAAGTCTCTTTGCACTCAGGACGCTTTAGCAAAAGGAGATAAGGGCCAAATCCATTAGCTCTGGTGAGATTTGGATCTGCTTACCTTTGGATTTCATGAAGTCAGGTGCTTGCATCCTGAGCAGCCATCGTGCTGGGTTAAATACTGCTGTGCAGAGCAGGGGTACGAGGAGCTTGTAACAAACAGAGAACGTAGCTCAGCAGTGAGAGCATTTTTCACGTAGGGAGATCAGATGTGTGTTCTGTATATCGTTCATCTTGTTGAAAGGTTTTTATTTACGTACCTTAGATCTGACTGTGTATCTAAACATACATGCATATAATAATGTTTTCTCAACCCTGAAAAATGTAGACTGGGATAGATTTTTGTGGTGCTTTGTATTTAAGTATTTGCCTTATTCCTCGGTGACATTAAAGAAATTGTCCACAGAATAACAGTAAGCGCATTAATCTTCCTATCCAAGAAGGTATTTCATGCACAGTGTTTGGCATGCAATAGCTGCATTTTACCAAAATCACTTTGATAATAAAATCCTTTCTCTATTAAAAAAAAAAAAAAAGCCAAGTGAAAGTGTTTACTGCATGACACTTCTACGCAGTAACATATTGAAAAGGAGTCTTAATACACTAACTAAAAAAGATGCCAAGTCTACATGTTGGAGTTTCCCTGAATCTTGTAATATAAGCAGCTCAAGATTTATCAATGGAGATAGCTGTTTAATATGGACAAATTAATTTTGCTGCAGAAGTTAGACTAGTTTTCTTGCCCAGACTCATGGTATACGTGGTACCTGAGATGAAGTCCTTGAGCTTTTAAGCCTTCAACAGCTAAGTGTAGCTGAAACATGTCCCCTATCCTCTGTTGGTCCATCAGTTGCAAAGGAGTGTCCCATTACATGCAAAAGCTTTTTTGTTCAGCGGGAAGATTTTAAAATATAATTGCCTTAGAGTCGCAGTTTTATGATGCACCTGAATCAATTCAAGTTTGTGCCATGCTGGAAAGTATGACTCTGCCCCAGCCATGTGCTGCTGCCTCTCCCTGGGCTCTGGTGACTATGCTCATCTGACCCCCTTGTCGTGTCTTTAGGAAGAATTCACCTTAGGCAAAAAGAAGGGAACAGTTTCAGGCCCCTGTGGCATCAGCCCAGCAGCCAAAGCAATGGAGAAGGTGGTAGGCACATAGGAGAGGAAGGTCCAGCCCTTTTAGCAGCAGTGCCTGGTTAGGATGGCTCAGCCATGTGGCTGGGTCTCACCCTCAGGTACCGCAGCCTGTGCTGCCTCGGTATGTTGTCATGGCTGGTATTTCATCACTGTGCTGGGGAACCCTGTGGAGCTCAAAGCAAGCAGAGTTTTTATGTTGTAAATACCTGCTTTGTGTTTGCCTCAGAGTAATGCTTTGGGAGGAGTGGGTAGGACCAAGGAGTAGCATCTCGGTAGCACAACCTTTTCTTCTCTGCTGACTGCAGCGCAGCCCTAGGAAAGGTGGTAAAAAGGCTGTCAGGCTGAGTGAACACTGGCTTGAGAATGAACTTAGCACCTGCTGCTCTCTTCCCTGCGCATCAGTGTGCTGGCCGAGCAGTCTGTCTGATGTGGTACTGGTTACATCGTGTGTATACTGGGGGATGCATGAGTCTTCTGCTGTGGTGGTATTCTGTGGTTGCTTTTAATACACCTGTTGGTGAGAACTAGGGAAAACACTACATGTCTTCTGGGTATACATCGCTGTAAAATGCAGGAAAGAAGTGAAGTTTATGTTGATTAAAAAGCCTCTTTGTTTATTCAATGGTGATTAGCTTCAGAGTAGTGGTTGGGTTTTGTTTTTAATTTGTACAATCACAGTCTCTCATAGAATAGCCAATTAAAGAAAACATACATAACAAACACTTACTTTTAACTGTCCTAAAAATAGAGGTTCATATTGGAAGTGTTATCTCAACTTTAACTACACAGTAGCATAAGCTGTAATAATGTGGTAATAGCTGGAGTTGACGCAGCAGGTAATGAATCTTCAGTTGGGTATGAACTTTATTATCCAATGTATGGCTTCAGCTTGAGTTTGTCTCTTGTTGTCACAAGAGTAGCATTTGCATAATTAAATAAATGATCCTAAAACTGTCTGCTCCTGTGTGGCTGTGAAATACAACGCTTCTTTCTGTCAGCGCTCAAGCTCGTACTCATGGATTATTGGAAAATGCATCACAGAAAATTAACATCAAACCTTTGGTCTTTATGAAATATATAGTAAGCAGAGGACTTACTGAACCAACAGCCTGGGTTTTGTTTCTCATCTCACTTAATTGATCTCATCAGCAATTCTTCACTGAAGAGAAGAAATTAAAAGGGTATTCTGAGGGCCTCTTTACACAGGCTAATATTAAAAAAACCAACCTATGCAGTGGTAAGAGAGACTGAAGGCATTAGGTATTCTTGAAAGGTGGAGGAGATAAGCTTGTGTTTCTGGTTTTTATTTAGTTTCAGTATTTCACGAAGCAGATTACACTCACTCATTGCAGTGTATTAACATCAAAAGGCATTTCAAGGGTGTAGCTTCCACTCTCTTCCTATGTGGTGGGGTTTGTTTTTTTTAATTATTTTTTATATTTAATTCTCTGTCTGTTGTTGCTAAGGGCTACATTTTCTGTTTTTAATTGAAAAATCCAGTGCAACCCATGTGCTGGTGTGTTCCCATTGCCGTGCCCCTGGAGAACGTTGGCTGGCCATAGCTTTGCTTCAGAAGTGTTAGCTCTTTAGCTTGGGCTATACACCTAAAACCGTTTTAGTTCTGGAAGTCACCAGCTCAGTCCCTTGTTTTGGCCAAAGCAGCAGTAGAAGCAAAATAGTATGATAGTGTCATTTATTTTTGCAGTTTCTTTTTGTTGTAGTGGTGACTGTGTTCAATTGCAACAAGGTAGTCCCAGGGCCTTCACCTTCAGCACATGCTGCTTACGTGGGAGGTCCTTGGAT
The DNA here is from genome assembly GCF_015220075.1 of Falco rusticolus. Taxonomy (NCBI): domain Eukaryota; kingdom Metazoa; phylum Chordata; class Aves; order Falconiformes; family Falconidae; genus Falco; species Falco rusticolus. Next base: position 15,214,175 of record NC_051190.1, read on the forward strand.
CTGTCTCCTACAGCTGGTGGAGAGAGCTCTGCTTAATTGCTAATGAAGCTGGCAAAGCCCTGGGCATGGTGACGAAGAGCAGGAGTATTACTAAGGGAGAGAATGTGTAACCTCACCTTGAGGTACAAAATGAATAAAAAAATTCATGCTGAATTTCACAAATGATTTTCATACAATTTCCTCATGGCTAGAGACACCCATTAAGGGCACTGAACACAGGAAAATAACTGGCCAGTGAAGGAATGTCAGTGGCATTGATATTCTCCTTGTGTCCTCATCCAGCACCTACTAAAGCCCATGGAAGAAGTTCAGCAGTGTGTGTAGCTGGGGCTTATATCACTTGTGAATTGTTACACAGGCATTGACACTTCTCAAGGAGAAAAAAAAAAAAAAAGAAAAAAACCACTGCTAAAATGGCATATATGTTTCCAAGCTTTGTGTTTCTATACAGGTGTCAACTGTACCATGATATTTTCCAGACATAATAGAATGTCATAGTTCTACCAAAAATCTGTGATTGATTGCCGCTATAATGAAAGCCAGTGTACACTGATGTACACATTTTAAACTATTTTTGCCTTTATGCTTTTCTTGTTTAACCTGACATTTCTGATTATTGTATCGGTGCCTAAATACGTCAAATGTTTATAGTGCGTAAAGAGCTTTTTTGTTTTTTTTAATAGCAGTAATCCTGTTTGAACCTGCGATTTCTTGAAGGTTTTTCTCCATTGTTGCACTTGATGCTCTGTTAAAAAAAAATATATATAAATACCGCTATGTGGCTTGTGAAAGGAGGACAACTGATTTATAACAGTAGTCCAATAGTCTCTTTTAATCCATTGACCGAATTCAGCTCGTTCATCCTAAATTTATTTCCCAAGACATAGAGCAAACATTTAGTTGAAAAGTGAGTACCTCATTCAATTTCCATATGTTTTTAATTGTCCAGTTCCTCTGAGAAAAGACCATTAACTGAACTAAATTACAGTTTGGATGTGAATTTTTCAGCATGGATCTCTGCCCAAAAGGTGATAAATTAGATGCTAAACTGTCTTTGATAGTGACCTGAGAGATTAACACAAAACTATTTTGAAAACAGAGGGAAAGATTTGTTAGCCAGTCAGTGACTGTCAGGTTTGGACATCATAAATTCCTGCAGTACTTGCCTTATTTGAAGTGAATGACGATAAATAGGAAAATTTCAAGCAAAGTTAACCCTTTGGCATCCCCATAAATCTTGGAATTAAATTTGAGCAGCAGTAATGTTGAAATTGTAAAGAAACCAAAAACCTTATGTGGACTACAGCTTGCTGTTTAGATTTTTGGTACCTTTGGTGCAGGAGCACATAGAGGGCTGGTGGGAAGCTATAAAGAGTAAGATAGCTGTAATCCTGGGGGGGGGTTCAACTTACAAATAAAACAATAACAAAATACAACTCAACAATTAAATCTCAAGTCCTCTGTGGCTTTGGTTCTTGTGTTTTGATTTTATGCAACAACAGAAGTAACAGAGAGGTATGTTTTTCCTCCACCACTTTTAACAGCCCTCAAGTTAAATGAGAAGTGGTTAGAGTGTTTTGTGCAGCTGCGTTTGATACATTAAATGCACAGACGTGCTGGCTGTGTTGACCTGAAAAAGGAGAGGATATGCGTTCCTGTAATTTTAGCTGCTCTGTGGTCGTTAGGAAAATGCCATTGTTTTTATGCTTACATCTGCTATTTAATGATGACCTTTGGTGAATGTTCCTAGTACCTCTCAGCTTGTCTGTAATGCAGTGCCTTACTGCAGTGTGGCCCAGGCACAGGCCACCGTCTTGTTCTGGGTGGAAAGTCTAGATGTGGTCAGCATAGGGCTCCGATTCCTACTTTTCTTAACGACGCTTTTAAGAGGTATTTGCTTAAAAGGTATAGCTAGATCTTGCTTCCAGGATGAAACTAATCTTTGAAGGACACTTGTTCCCCTCTGTTAAACATTTTCCCCTTTAGAGAAAATATTTCCTCCTTCAAGGGATTTGAAGAGGGCTTGGGCATGACGTTGGAGTGGATAATCTTTGCAGCTGCCTTTTTCAGCAAACCTCTGGGGAGAGGGGGGTGAAGCAAGTGTCTGGGAAGCCTGAAGACAGGATATTTCTTCAGACAAGTTGAGAAATAATCAGGGGCCATGGGAGGCTTCTCAGGATGAGAATGAAAAGGAACAGATGGATTCTGGAGATTACCCAGCGGGATTTAGTGACCACGTCAACGTGTAGGGTGGGGGGAGGATATTCAGTGTGAAGAAGTGCTCTGATTGCTTTTATTTTAAGGCAGCCCTAAAACTAGTGACAAGGCTGGTGCTGTGTGATATTTGGGTGCTGCCAGTAGTTTACGAGGTTTTGATTTGGTCGGTCCCTAATAAATGTGAAAGTAGTAAAGGAAGGGCAGGTGCTGGCGAGGAAATAGTAGCTCTTACTTTTAAGAAAAATATTGGACTTGAAATTATTGGGGAGCAGCTGGGTACTCGTATTTTTTCAGTTAAAAAATAATTATCTTTTTCTTTCATTGGGAGATCGCTGGGATTCAAGGCTTGCACCTTTCTTCCAAGTCCCTCTTTTCTGGGCTTACATCATTAAAATCCCTGTCTTCGTAATTCAGTGTCTTGGTCAGGTGCGAGAGCAGCAGGTCTGGAGCATGCCCCTCTCAACAGACATGTTAATTCAAGTCCAGCACGACCTTATCTGCTAAAATGAAGGGAAGACACTACATTTTCCAATACTGGAACAGGGCAAAATTTTAACACTCTTCTTTGGGAGCTGCCTTTTGTAATGACATGGTTTTGTTCTTTTTTTCTACAGTAGTTAAATAGTTAAAATTGCTGTGCAACAGAAGGATAATAAAAAGCACCAACTAGCCAGGTTATTTCTGGTCTCTCAAGAAGAGTTGAAAATGCTGAATTTTAAGATAATTATTTTTTTTAATACATTTAACCTATAATCTGGAGGCATAACTATCAAACATTGAACAGCGCTATTTTTGGGCTGTCGGCAAAGACATGAAGGACATGGGGAGACATGTTCTTTTCCTGATGACCCTTTCAATATAGTTGTGGGATTCCTACATTTTTCCTACCTGTTTTTAGATGTAGTTATTCTTTTGTTTCTTGTTGCTTGGCAAAGCAAATTGAATGAAGAAAATCTCTGCAGAAAAATCTTTATCATTACGTATAAGCAAGTGCCTACAGGGTGATGTTAAGAAGTGACTTGAAAAGCTTGCAAAATAGTTTGAATTGATTGGCTGGATTGGTAAATTACTCTAAAAACATAATGAAGAGCAAATGTAAATAAAATAGGAAACACTATTCTCAAAAGACAGGTAGCACTGATGTCCATTCAGCTCAAAATGGACTGTAAAATGCTTGTAGCTCTTTGTATAAATCATGCCCCCTTCAGCTTTGTGAAAGCTTTCAGTGGAGCTTTTGAATCTTAAACAGGCAAAGCAGTCGTATCAGATTTAGACTTTTTTTTTTCCTTCCCCTCCATAGGGCACATAACAGTAACCAGATGTAGTAGTAGAGGCAGAGCAGACAACTGTAATCCCCATTGCCTGTGTCACCGCTGTTGATCCGTTCTATTATGTAGCTCATTCTTGTACTTTCCGCAGTTTTAACGACCCATCTTCTATGTTGCTGAATGTAATTTTTAATCTGCAAGAGCCTCTTTCTGGGTTTTCTGGGTGTATTTCCACTTTCTGCTTTCAGAATGTCACATAATAGATACAACTCATAGACATAAGATTTATAGCTCCTCTGGGGGCTACAGCTGGATTTAGTGTCCAATGCTGTTTGTCAGGTTGATTTTTGTAGTGGTATCACCCCAAATTTTGTGCATCTGTAATGTAGGAACAATGAAACATTTAGATTTGAGACTGAAATCCTACCTTGACACCAGACACTCTTGCCTTGCAAGTCTCCATTTGTAGATGGATATTTTTTTTTTCTCCATTTCAGCAGATACCATTTTTTGTATATTAGTTAATTTAGGACAAATCTGTTTGGCCTCCTGGCTGACAACTAAGTATGGAATTGACTTTTGTGGCACTAGTGGTATTGAATGAGTGAGTGTTCTTATTCTAAGCTTCCTAGCATATTTATTAGCAGTTCCTGAACGCATTGCAATTACTGATTAAACAGGTTTTTTTCATCTTTACAAACTGCTGGTGCTACTAAGATTTCAGGCATTATAATAGAAGAAAAAGGAATTCTTGGACTTAATTTTGAGGAAGAACAGATTCTTTGCAGCAAGTACTTAATGATAACCTGGAGGACACCAGCATTTCATCCTACTTGCTATCCTGTATTGGTTTCCTGTTTAAATCAAGATTAATTTTGGTGTTATACCTATTACAGTGTTCTATTTCCTTCTGTAGACAGTTACATTTATATGAACTACTTGTCCATGTCCTTACAGTTACTGTTAGGTTTTTATGTTTTAGATTTGACTTGATTTTTGTGGTGGGTTTGGAAACAACTATGAGTTTCACTGGAAGTGTCATCAGAGTTCTGATTTTGCAAATACTGATGAGAAGACATAAGCACCACTCTGGTGCACAGATAGTGGAGACTTTGATTTGGGCTGCAGTGTTTGGGACAAATTAAAAACTTCTGATATCACTTTCACATTGTGATTTTCCTACTGCTTTGTAACTGATAAATTATTTTAATCTGAAGTGCTGAAATATCTTGATGTAAAATGTTAAAATCAACTGATTCTACTTGTGGGGAAAGGGAGAAGCTTGATTCCACTCCAGCCTCCCCATGACTGCTTCCAGTCCAGATATCTGCCAGATTCATCTCAAATTGTAACCCGTTAGCCCCCAGATGTGCTGGGCGGGCAGAAGTGCAGAAGGCAGGTGTTCGCAGCTGTACAGAGTCTGTCCTGGCTGTGGTGTGGAGACCAGCATGGCTTCCCCTTCGTCTCTAGGGGAATGTCGTGATATTGATACTGATCTGTGGTGATCTTTGTAGTTTGGGGCCTGGCTGGTGAGACTGCTTCTGGGGCCAAGAGCTGTCAGAACAGAGGAGATCAACAGGAGGCCCATTTGTTACATGTCAGGAGGAGGGTCCGTTCACTCAAGCAGCCTTAGCTTGGAATTACCTTCCCCTGGTGGATTGGCAGTTGGTATCCGCTGGCATTCGGGTGACTGTGGCAGGCTCATCTGTCACCCGTGCTTGTGCTCACTGTACTGATTGCAGAGATTGTGATAAACCTAATCTAGGGTGGGAAGTCTATTTTCCCTGACGTTAGTCAATAAGCCATATGTATTTGTGTACACAGGCCTACAGACCACACGGGATAATGCATTAGCAAATCCCTAAATAGATGACTTGCCTTAAATTTAATGAGCCCTTTTTATATAGGGGGGGGTGGGGGGTGTAGCCACAGACCTCTTCCAATATAGTCAGCTTCTGCTTTTTTCCCTGTAAAACACACCTCACTTGATGCCTTTCTCACATCTGCTCTGGGATGGTACTGGTATGTAGCCCAAAACTACATTGACTCAAAGCATGCCTCCTTGCTATGTTACTGCTTCCCCTTTTGATTCCCACAATTGTGGGGACTGACTTGCTGACCCCTCCATGGGTGGATGTCAGCTTCATCAGATAAATCTCTAGCAGCAGCCCAGGAGCCAGCATGCCATCAGTTGGCATTATAGGAGGAGACTCACCTCTGGTCACATCTGCTGGCACTGCCCCTCCTGGCATCCAACCATCCAGCGGGGCTGGAGAGAGGCTGCTGAGGTTTCCCACATGTTGTCTTGTTGAAGAAACCTTGATGGTATTGAATTCCTGCTTCTGTAGAAACAAAGGTGGCAGTGATGGTGTTTTGTAGGAAGACACAGAACAGGTTGACATGCAGCTCATGGGGGCAGAGCAAGCCAGGGAGAGTGGGCGAGTTACTATAATATATTTATGTATTGAGGAATTGCCTTAATATATAAGCTGTCTGCCATGTTGCATGACTTCGCTTCAGAAGCCTCTCCTTTTGCTAGCTGCTTTCTAAACGCATAAAACAGGAATGTTTGCAAACCAAGTGCTTGCAGTTTGCGCAGATCCATATCACACATTAAGCATTCGCCAGGACCACTGACACATGGCTCTCCAAGCAGCCAGCTGGCCACTGCCATATATAAAAGTTTTGGCAAAATTGTAGAAACAGATTTCACTCGGGAGAGAAAGATGCGCTGGCTTGAATATGTCTGATGAACAAGGTGGAGTCACAGAAACAAACCCCAGCTTTCTTGTCCCCATCTCTCCCTCCTCTCCTGCATCTTGAGCATTTTTTGGAAGGTGATGTAGTTGTTTTAGTAACTCCAAGTCTACAAATACACCCCAAGCCTGTACATGTATGTATCTGCCTTCTAGCACTAGGGCTGTGAGATTTTTTGAAGGTCTGAGCCTTAATACTACGTGATGCTCTGGTGTGTGTGGCCTTCTGGTCTCACAGGACCTTGAAAGTAAGTCTGCAGTGATCTTCAATGAGAAAAAAACCTAGCTCTCGAAGGGACTGCTGGTGCGAATTTGTGTTAGTGTTTTATGTGAGCCTTTGAACCTCTGGAATACAAAGCGCTATCCCGATATATTGGACTGTGTGCTCTCCTGCTATGAACCTGCCTCTGGTGGAGGGAGCAGTTGTTCATACCAGTATGTACTGGTATTGCTGGCATGAGCAGTTATTACTTGGAAGATTGTAGCCCAAAAATAGATATTGCTTGTTTCTGGATGGGGATTTCTTTCCCTTTTCCTACCAACATGTGCAAACACAAGCTGCATTGTTTTCAGGTAACCTTTTTTCTTTGGACCATAGAGAGATAATTTATCTCGGAGGCTTCCTGGGGAGAATTCCTTGTGGTATTTATGTTGTGAAAAAGGGCTGTATGTCCCAGCTTCAAAGTGAAACTTGGCAGTGTTGTGCCACCTATGTGAGACTGAAAAATATAAGCACCAATATAGGTGAGATGATCACTGGAGAGTAAACAGGCAGAGAAGACTGGAAAGCTCAGCTTATAATGCACTCCCAAAGGAATGATAAACAACTCCTTGGCTCCTTGTCTGAAGCAGATGTGTTTGGGGGTAAAGCAGAGAGGTAGCAGCAGGATTTGGGTATGTTGTGTTTCACCCTGTGTAATTCAAAGAGCAAAGATGAATCCCCTTAGGGTCACAGATTCATTCCTCCTGAACTTCGGCACCCATCACCCCATTCTTGATGGTGCCTCTTTCCTCACCAGAACAGACCTCGTCCCATCAGACCTCTGTTCCAGAACTACCTGTCATCTGCATGCTAGCGCACATTTCCAGGTGCACCTTCCCAGCTTGACAAGGTTCCCTTTGTGCCCATAGTCTCCTGGCTCTCTTCCTAGTTGTCTACCAGCTGGTAGTCTGCCATTGCTGGTCCTGCACCCCAGGGTTTTTTGTTCTTTTTTCTTTGAAGAGGAGGACAGCAACGTCGTGGCTGCCCTAAGAGCAACACTGCTTTTGCAGCCTCTCGCTGTATGGGGAATCTTAAATAGGCGTCTTCAGCCAGGCTGTGGAGACCTTGCCTGACCGCTGGTGGGAAGCTTAGCTGTGCTTTGCTGGGCTGGCTGCAATGGCAAAATGCCACGTGAAGTACCTGGGCTTAAATGTCAAAGACATTTATTCAGTTTCAATTAATCTGTGAAAATACCTTAGGAGTTCATTGAGAATCAGAATCTGATGTTGTAAAAGGTTTTCACACGTTGAGACTTTTGATGCAATAGAATGCCAGAAGTCTTCCCTGTTACTGGGGAATGTTGATGCCTCTGTGAAACTGGAAAGGCAGGAGACATGCACAGGGTTTCTGTCGCTGCAGGAGCAAATGTCCAAGGACTGGGAGGAGGGAGAAATGGGGCCAACTTTTTTGACAGCGCTCAGATGTCAGATGAGCTCTGCTGCATCATTTGACTGCGCTCTAAGTGTATTTCTGAGAATTCTGATTTGGGTGTAATAGGGTTTAGTATTTTTTAAGGACAGGAAGCATTACTGGATGTGGGATCAGTTTCATCTCTTTTCCGCAACAGTGTGTTAGTATTTTCCTGTAGTTAATATTTAAATAGCCTGGTGATTATTTCTAAGGAAATGAGATTAAACTATTGGTAAAGTTGCTGAGGAACAGAATGACCTAAAGTGTGCCAGAATAAGTTATTTTAGGGTGGGTTTAATTGAAAACAATGACTTAAGTTTCGCAGAAAGCCAACATACAGGGAACTTCACCGCTACTGGCAATTTTGCAGTTGTTAATTACTGTAGATCTGGTATTTGCTTGTTGCTTGATACCCTCATCTGCTATTGAGTTGTGATAGTAGAAACCTGTACATTTTTGGTGCTGGGATTCATGTTTAGGGATAAAGGGAAAAGGCTCCGGCTCTCGTGTAACTGGCAGGAGAAGGCAGTGGTCCGGTCGATGGGAAGGAGAACATGTCAGCTGTATCCTCAGAGTGCAACAAATGTGTGGTCTCCTACTTTGCTTTCCCTCCATAATCCCTTACTTAATGGATGTTTTCCCTGTGATTTTTTTTTTTCTTTTTGTGAACACTAAGGCTGTTTAAAATGAATCCGTTGTAATCCGTGTAGCAAAGCTTTGTGAGTTCCTCATAATGCCTGTTGGGTTGTTTTTTGAGTGAAGATCCCAGATCCCTAATCTTTTATCTGGCTGTGTCTTTCGACTAAATTTTTACAGCTGGGATTATCTCTTCTCTGGATAGCTGTGTCAGTAGTTCATTTCTTGAGACAGTGGCCAAACAGAGAAATAAGGGAGGGGAGGCTGAAGGTGGGAAATGTATTGGATCAATCCTAAAAGAAGAATAGTGTTTATTCATGCTGAAATGTAAAACAAACCAAAAAGCTTTCAGCTGAACAAAATACTCCTCTGAAGGGTGTTCTTAATCCTTTTCCAAAATGTAGCTCCACTGTAAAAATAAGTATTTCTTCAAAACAAAAATTAAAATATTTAATTTAAGGCTGGTCAAAGTGGACATTCTTCCAATTTTTTTTTCCTGAAAATACTCAGCAGATTAGACTAGTTTGAATCAGATTTGTTGATTCCAGTTCAAACTGGCTTTTTTAAGCAAATAAACTCTGTATGTGAACAACCTAACAGACGAACTTACGTGCCTCCATGGCAAATCCTGCTACCTTTGTCTTCTGCTGAGAGTAACGTAACATTTAAAAAAGAAGAAAAAATTTCCAAGTGTGGGACCAAAGGTTTAGCATTCCCATATTTCTAACTGCAGATCAGGTGGAGGTGGGTTTGGTAGCGGGGTGGAAATATTATAGACAAAGGGAACCATCTGTTCCCCCTTTAGAAGGAGGGTTGCAAGAAACGCCTGCAATAAGGCGTAAGTCACTGTCTGCCAGTGGCTTAATGGAGGCAGTGGATGGTGACAAGAGCCAGCCGTGGTGGAGAAGCCCTGCAGAATTTGTTGGCATTTCTTCTACCTCTGAATCTGCCTGTTCACACCGAGGTCAGGAATAACAGCACCGTGTTTAGGAAAGGCTCGCGTATGGGAGGAAATTGTTCTATTAATTGCCATTGAGGTTTTAAAAAATTTGTATCACCTTGATCCAGGAAACCAAGTGCTACTCAATAATCTGAAACTATGCCCTGGAGAGATGTCTCCACGAACAGAAGCCAGGAATAATTAAATTTACGGATGGCTTTTTTTCTTTCTTTTTGGTTATGCTATAATCGTAGTAGAAGTTTTATAGGCTTCATAAACCTGACTGGCACATACCTTTCTTCAAACCTGAAGGATTACTATATATTACAGTGCTGGGCAGTGATCAATAGTACAATAACAGCAGTTATGAAAGGCTTAAGACCCAAAAGATGCACTAATGGGAAAGCACATTTTGCATCTTAAATGTGAATTATGCTCCTGCCACTAGAGTGCTGGTGAAGGGGAACTTTCTTCTATTCAGTTGATCTTGCATCGTGTCGGACACTAGAATTGAAGACTAAGGCTAAGACCTTCAGTGGAAGACTGCTAAACAACGGGTTTTAAGGATGTTTGGAGTGTTGTGGGATTGCACAGCCAGTGAATGGATTGGGATCGGGCCATGATCAGTCCCTACTGTACTGGGCAGAGCTCTCAGAAGCTGACTCTCCAAGAAATCCCTTTGATATAGGTGCTGGAAAGTATGTACCTGCATCTCTGATCATTTAACAGAGCTGTCTGGGTCGCTAGATCCAAGCTCTCAGTGTGTACCAATAGTGAAAAGCCTTCTGACAGGAGTTGCATCTCTTCTGAACAATAGCTATTTGGAATGATACTGGTTGAATTTCAGGAAATTTATTTCAAGGTGTCGAGTTATGTGCCAGGAATAATCCAGCCACTGGGGGTGGCACACTAAGTAATGTAACTTTCAATTCTGAGTTGTGCTGAAATGTTTATTTGAAAATTTAACAGAAGATTCTGACCAGAACATTATTAAAGAATTAAAATCTATGAAAATGTTTTAGTAATTTTCAAGATAAGAATTTGCTTTGTTGCAAGCAAACTATTTTGTAAAACATTTAAAAAGATTTGGAAAACCTTAGCTAGTAGGTTGTTTAAACCTTATCTTACTCCATACCAGGAGGAACAGTTTCCTAGACATCTTGTGGGTGTTATTTTGTTTTGATTTGTTTGTTTTTAAATCAGTTGCTACATTCTACACCCCCACACCCCCCCTTGGTGAAAAATATTAAATTGAACGATAGGAATAACACACAAGCTGCTCATTTCAGAAAACTTTGGCTGTAAAAGATTCTCAAAAGTGAGCTTATTTTTATTCATGGATAACACCAATTTTCCTTTGGTAATTGAATATAAATTCTGAAGGAAGCTTAGGCTTGCTTTCAGCATATTGCCCTCTCTGGGCAGGATACTGTTATCAGCGTAGGTATTTCCTCCAGATCTTGTGGTCTTGTGTGTACTGCGCAGTCTTCAGAGAGCAAAACGAGGAGTTAGTCGAAAGTTGTGTGGCGCCTGTACCACCTGCTATTGTTTTCACTTTTCTGCTTCTTTTGTGTTTTTTTGTTGTTGTTGTTTGTTTGTTTAAAATATTTGGGGATTAAATCTTCAACCAAGGAAAAAAAAAATTCTTAATAGGTAGTTCCAAACGTACTGAGATTTCTCCCTGCTGCTCACCCTGGAATGTGTATGGGACAGACTTCCATGTATCACCTCTTCCCAGTTTTGTCCCTCATGGATTTCCCTAGGCATCATCTTCACTTTACTCGTGCACTATTTTTTGTAAAGCTATTCACTTAGGTTAACAGTCCAACCCATCACGGGAGGTGTTTTGCAGATGTTATGGCAGTGGAAGATGGGTTGTCTGCTGTAAGGGTAGATGTAGAGTAACTGGCTTTTTGTGTAGCTTTTCACATGCGTAGTGTACAAAAAATATCTAAGTGAATACTAAGGGTATGGGATGTTCTATAAGATTTAAACAAATTTCTAAACATGTGCTGGGAAAGCAAGTGAAAACACCAATTTTGCTTGGATCCTTCACAGAACTGTTAAGAAAACACTTTGTCTGTGAAACTGAGAATTAAATGGGTTTGCTATCTTCTTAGCCCCATTTGGCTTATGTCATATACAGATGGGTATAGATGTAAAATAGGCCTATATAATGCATGCATACATGCACAATAGATACACATGCACATAAACATTTACAATGTGCATTAAACTTCTGATTGATTTAGGCTTCAGAGAGAAGCCTGGGATATGGATTTTTCAATGCTTCTCACAGTAGTATTTCTCCTTTTGTGTGGAAGCAAATAGCCACTGTAAAAGCAGACTCTACTGGAATAATTAAAAAGCAATTAGGTCGGTATGTTTATAAGTAGTCTAACAAAGTGTCTACTGAAAAATAATCAGTGAAATCATGGTAGTCCTGCAGGGGAACCTGTAAAGAGAGTGAATACTCAGGGGAGCACCAGTCAGCAAGATGTGCAGTCCTCAAGTACTTAACAAATCAGCTGACAAAGGGAGCTTTGAAAAGAAAATCAATGTTGGTAAAAAGAATGCATTTATCAGAGTTTGATTAAACAATGCAAATATATCACAAGGAAAACAAAGGAATTTAAACAGCTGTTTTAAAGTTGTAGTAGTCATAATGATAGTTGTGTGTGCTGGTGTCTGTATGGATGGTGTGCAGTACCGAACACACAGACGTATACCTGCTGTAGTCCGTCACAGGTTTGCGTTTGTGGACCCTCGAGGATCCATGGGTTTTTTTTATAAAAGGTCCATGAATGGTATCTAAGAAAAGAAAACCCATTATCAATGGGCTTAAATCCACCGTCACTGGGATCTGCACCACCTTGGAACATGTTTTGCAGTGTACAAATCACAAAGGTTTAAAAGCCTGGGCTGTGCAGCATTTGCAGCAGTAGGAAAATTAGCAGCTGCAGGATTAGGCACATAGCCCATATAAGAGCTCCCGTGTAGATTTACATCCTTCAGTACCTCATTAGTCTTCAAAAGTGTGTTTTGAGGGTTTGGTTTTTTTTTTAAACCTGGCTCTCTTGAGTTTTGTGACCCCAGGAGTTTGTTGTTATAGCAAGGAAATGATGCTCTTTTTTGTTTTATGAGAAGTGAATGTTAAATAAATTGAAATTTAATGTTTACTATGGTCCCAAAGGAAGACAAAACCATTAGCTAATGACCATAATGATGAACAGATTTTATTTAAATTTGCAATAATATTTGATCTGCTATGCTATTAATGGTGATTCTGTTAAAAAAATTCTATAAATATAAAGGAATAAGTGTGATTTATGCAGGCAGTATGAAGTTGAAAGCAGTATAAAGAATCTGTTTGGACTGGAATTTATTTATATGCAAGTTTGGATGTTGAATGTAGCTAGAAAAGTTTCCTAGTTTGTAAAAACAGAATAGCAAACTTCCCTGCAGTTACCTATTCCTTTGGAATATTCTTCCCTTAAGTTTACCTGAGCAATAAAAAGGGATTAGTAATTATCACAGAATGAACTTCCAGGAATTAAAATTCATAGCTCTGCACGTCAGAGCTTTGATTTTTTTTATTTTCATTGGAGTGAGCACAACATCTACGTTAACATTATTTTAGTGCTATTTACAGTGTATAATATTTGTGCATTTCCATGTATCATCACAGAGGAAATCGCCAGCGTTTCATTTTTCTTGAACATTGTTTTCAATTGATAAAAATGTGCAAGGTTTAAAAAAACAGAAAAGCCAAGTACCTGGGTGGTGTCAGTTGCCAAAAGCTGCTCAGAGAGATCGTTGACAAGTTTCAGACTTCCAAAAACATATTTATGTATTTCCGTGTAAGGCAAAGCCTTAGGCCATGTCTGTGAGGTTATTCTGGTTACACTTGCTGAAGAGAATCAGGGCGTTGTAGATCTGGGCTTGGTGCTCTGGCATTTAGAAGACCTTGACCTGGTCCTTGGGTCCAGAACGCCAGAGTGCTGCTGATCTCATCTGCCTGCACCAAATGAGGATTTGCAAAAGACCCTCTGTGCTGCCAAAATCTCATGTAAATCTTCGGTGTGGTGCTTGGGGCTTTATGCAGTCTTCATCACTGTTGTAGGCTTCCCCTGTGCTGTTGAGGGAGTGAGAACAAGGAACCTGGGTCGTAGGGGCCTTTCAGAGTCCTGGTTAACATCTGGAGTTGCACATGGAAGGAAATTGCAAGCCCATAGAGGCTCTGGAGAACAGATGGAGCATGTTTCCCATAGTTAAACGAGTATTATTATCTTGAAATACAATCAAATTAAATAAAAACTGGCCTAAAAGTCTTTTATTGTTTCTAACCTTGGCTGTCCTACAAGCATTTGTTTTAGAACCATGATTTATGAGAGAATGAGGTGATATATATATCACCAAATTGGTTGTACTTCATCTTGGTGCTGCTGATCCCAGCCAGATGCTGATGACACATCCAAAGAAATTTTTCTTTAATCTTTTTCAGCATTTGTGAACTTGGATGCTGTCTGGGACAGGAGTGGATAGGGGCGTACATTTAAGCTGTGTGTCCCTGTAACGTCTGTGAAAGAAGCTTGCAGCTTCTGATAAAGAGTGCTGCAGGCCTCCGAGGGATTGAGTCCGTAGTGCTTACCCAAATCTTTGCAGGTCTGCAAGGGAGGGCAGGCCTATGGCTTCCTTGCGAAGTGCAGGCCACTGCCTTACTCAAAGCACTAGGTTATTCGTCACTTGAAGACATGTTGTGCCATGTGAATCTGGCATTAAAGCCCCGTTAGCTTGGGGGAACGATGGATCCCTTCATCCTGAACTTTGGTCGAGCTACTCATGGGAGAATTTCAGGGGGAAGCCTTTCCTGGCTCAGCACTTGTGTGCAGATTTATTTTGTGTATCGATTAAGAAGCTACCTTTTAAGTGATTCTGTAAATACCTTTGTAAAGAATTACTGACTGCTTGTAGGGGTTGAAAATGTTGCAGTCGGGTATTTTCCTAATGTCACCAAAATGTCCTGGAACATCAGGTCTACTACAGGAGAACTGCAGCAGGGATCCTTGCGTGATCCTCTGAGCTGTGTCAGATGAGCAGCCATGTGAACAGAGACACTGCTTTTCTGTGAATGTTCCCGCACATAACCTGGCAAAGAAAGCTCAGGACATTCAGCTGTAAGGACTGGTGTATTAAAACTGAATTAAAGTGTTGTCATACAGATTAGAATGGAAAAACACACAGCCAGATCTCTAATGTCTTCTCTTTACTGTGCACATTGAATAATAATGATTTTATGAAGATAGTGCATGGTAAATATTTATAAACAAACCAGGCAAACTGTGAGACCACAGTGAATAAATAGCTATAAATGTATCTAAGTCCTGTTTCAGAATAAAGTACAATTACATTCCTTGCTATAATCAATACTTCTTCCCTTTCAAAGAGTTATACGGTCATCAGTGTCCAGTTCCAGTAGGATATCACCAGATACATTCTGGCTAAATTTTGGGTTAATATCAAAGTAGTGTTCTTGTTCCACATGTAAAAACAAATAATCTCTAAATATAGATCTTTTCTGGTATAGTAATTACTGCTTCTTCACCAACTATAAGAGCAATTAAGCCCCAACTAATGAGCAGTTTTCTATGTTATAGTTATTCTGCTCTATCTTAATAACACTTATCTCATTAAATAGCTTTTTTCCTTCGGAAAAGGAATGTCTAAATTCATTACACGTTTTATAGCTACTGGTCAGAAGAGCTTAATCCTTTTATCTTTTTCAGGCAATTTTAGTTTCTTTCTTTTCTCAGGTGTATCTGGTCCTGTTTACATTTATTTCCCCATTTTAAATTGGCTTCTCCAGCCAGCTTATAATCTAAATTTGTTATACCTGCAGGGCTGGGGCAGGGGCTTTAATCTGAAACAATGGGACTTAATACCAGGCAAGGAAAGAGTTCTGCTCTGAAAGCAGATGCCTGTAAAGTGTGAATTTCATTGTCTTTCCATCTAACAGCTTGAGAGAGCTGTCTTTGTACAAATTTGTGCTTTTGCCTTTTTTTGCCATGCCTTTTTTAATAATTTAAACAGATCTATTTCTAAACATCTGAAGCAGTAGCTAACAAACTGGTAAGGGACCCTGCGCTGTGTGGTTCAGCAGGGAGCTGCTCAGAATGGAAGTGGCCCAAAGGGGTAAGGCAGCAACGCCAGGTCTAGTAGTGTCATTGTTAGTCTCACAGTATTTGTTCTTTTTCTTAAAGCCACAGTTCCTGGATTCTTCTAATGAGAGGAAGATTCGTCAGCATCCATGTAGAAATGCAATAGTGGTTATGAGGGAGGAACTTGAAAGCCTGTCTCAAATATCATTTTGTGACTGGGGTGGGGAGAAATTGTGTGAAAAGACCCCCCAGAACGCTCTGATCATGTTTTTGTAATCAAATATCATTGTTTGGAGACTGAAATGCATGATGTGACTGGGGATACTGTAAATTGAGAGGCAAGTTCTCTAGCGAGGCCCCTTCCTCTTCCTGATGTAGCACTGGCTGCAGCCCCTGTGCAAGAGCATGGCTCTGCATGACTTCTGGGATATAGGGAAAAGCCTCTGCAGAGGTAGTTTTAACACAGGATAATTGTTTTTTTTTAATTTATTTATTTTATTAGTTTAAGGAGCAAACACGTCTCTTAAAATGGGTTGAGAAAATAAGCCTAATGCTTTATTGAACCATGTTGCCACAATTGTAGTCAGTGCTAAATCAAGGTTCAGATATGAAAGGAATTGCAAGTCCTATGGTTATTTAGTTTTCCTTTTTGAAATGCCTGACAGTTTAGAACTGAATTCGTAGAAGTGTTATTGAATAAACTCTGACTGTGGCATATTTGCTTTAGGACCTTGTTTAGCAAAGCACTTAAGTAAATGCGTAATGTGAAGCCCATGAATAATATTTGTGCAATGAATAGAGCACATAAGTGAGCGCTCAGTGTCCAAGATATGAGGAGCCCTTGAACTGGAACTATTCACACAATTAAAGTTAAACATTTGCTGAAAAGACATTAGATTATTCAGCTATTTAAAGTAAAGCATGTGCTTAAGTACTTTGCTGAATCAGAGCCTATAAAAAGAAATGCTCACAAAAACATGTGAATGCTGAAAATGGAAACGAATCGCTAGCTAACTGATATTGTGTCGCAAACGCAAGCGAACTGAAGCTGGGTACGAGGCCATCGCTGGCCGAGTTAGCACCGTGCATCTCACAGCAGAGTTCTAGACTGTGAGCTTTGCTCTTGAGTGTTTGTGCTGACTGCCCTGGGTGACTAAAACTGGAGTCTTTTCTAGGGTGATAAATCCACTGCTTAGTTTGCAAATCGTCATACCAGGAGCATTATGCTACATGATGTGCATACTGTAAATGCAAGGCTTCTCTGAAGCACTTAATCGAGGCATAAACTGGAGCTGTGAGGTAAACTCTGGAGGCTGAATGTGAGTAAAGAAGATCAATAAGATGTGTCTCAGTAACTACCAGATTAATAAACTTCTGTTACAGATTTACTAGCTTCACTGTGTTAGTGGAGCTGTAAGTGGTTACATCCAGAATTTACTTCAGAATAACCCTGCTTGCTTTTTTGCTGCTGCGAAAACCTGACAAAACCAGAGAGACCAGAAGGTGTGTTATGTGGATAAAAGTCAGCATCAGTCACTGATAGTTAAAAAGAGACATTAAAAAAGTTGGTGCAACCACTCTCACAAAATCCTACTATTTGCTTGAGCTTCCATCCCTCAGAAAATAATCTTCTCCACCCAAAGGTGTGCACTGGGTTGCATTTCTGGGAGCAGGCACTTGTACAGGACACATCACAACCAAAGAAGAAACAGGAGTGCTTCTTGTGCTTCTAAACAGGAGTGCTCTGTGCTTCTAAAATATTCCTTAAAGAAAGACCTGGGAAAGATCCAAATAAATCCGATTTTACTGCATCTCCTTTCTTGCTAGATAGTATGAAGTATATAGATGTCATCTAGAATAAACGCATCCTGAAGTAAGCAGCAGTCTGTGGTTTTTCACCCTTTTGTTACAAAGGCAATGGGAGAAGCTCAGAGCCAGGCACTGAAGGGTGACTGGCCTTTGGGCACCTGTGTGGATCATATGTATTAGCCCTGCTCTTGGTATTGATGGTTTTGGTTTCTTTTGTTATTTCCCTTGGCATTAGATGCTGTTTGGTATTTGTCAATAAGCTCAGGTATGCTGGAGTACTGCCAGGATCAGTTGCTTGAAAGTAATGAGACCGACCAAAACAAATCAGGGGAGACTGAAAAAAAGATAGTAATTTTAAGGTTCTTGTTTGCCTTCTGGCTCCTGGACCTTTCTTTCGTGTTTTCAAATTTTCTTCTGGAGCCACAGAGCCTGGAAACTTTCAAGTTTAAAAAGCTGGACATAATTCATTCTCATGAGACCAAGACTGAAGTCTCTCAAGCCCACCAACTTCAGCTTTAATAAAAGCATTAAATTACCTAAGGCATGCTCTGTAATCAGGAAGGTTGCTTTTAATCACTTATTTTGGTCTGTGTTCCCAAATACTGCTTCTGCGATTACCTTATAATACTCAGAATACTCTAACTCATTCCTATGGGTTTATGCTGACAAGAAATTCCAGTCATGGATTGACATGTACTTTGTATTTTACTCTGAACAATAGAAAACTGGAAAGTCAGTCTGCTGCTCAAAAAGCTCTTGGCTTCAGTTTAAGCTAATAGATAGCCCAGGAATACAGACAAGTGCAGCGGGACAGCATGGCTTAGCGTAACAAGTGATCTCACGCCCACGGTGAGCTTAATTGGCATCCAGATTTTTTTAGGTGAAACTATTAAGTGTTGACCTAAAGGAAGAAAAGAACTATTGTGAATATTTTTAAGTGGTACCTAGTCTGGAGCTGTTCATCTGTTTTCCCCCTCCATCGCCTTTTGACTGCTGCAAGTCTGTTGGCAAGTCCCATCAGAGCCAAAAGAAGAAATGTAGGCTCTTGGGGGCTATCTGACTTAGGAGGGACAGGTTTCCTTTACTCATCTTTGATCCAAGGAATCCTCTAGCTATGGTAGTGGCAGGCTCTGCTTAGGTCTGTTGAGTGTTTTCTCTGAATTCCCAGCCTGGCTGACTCCCTCACTGGATGATAGTTCTGGGCAGCGCACGACCTTCCCCCAGGAGGAACCTTGTCCAGCCCCAACTGCATTTACTAACCAAGACACTCTGTAAATATATGGATCAGCCCCTTGAAGCGTGAATGTCCGCAAAGGGAAAGTGCAGGCTCCCGAAAACCTCTTGCAGTCTACCACTAGAAGGCAAACAAAAGATGGGTCAGGAGACCTGATGAGCTGACGTTAGAAGAAAGCTGCAGATTGAAACTTGGAGAGCAATTAAACACTGAAACAATCCTTAAAAAAAAAAAAAAAAAAAAACAAAAAACACACCCAACAAACAAAAACAAACCCACACAGTGCCTTCTCAAGTCTTGATTTCTTCAACACTGGACACCTTTCTGAACGAGGTGAAAACTTTTTAAGGCTCTGTTGAGAGGTAACTTTGGAAGCGTGTTCATCATGTCCATACATGTTATCCAACTGTATCTTCTGGCATGAAAATCTGTTACTTTTTACTGATATTGTAAACCAAACAAAACCTGAGATTCTTTCCCCTGGAACAATGTAAGTTTCAACAACCTGTTGGAGATACAACAAGGCTTTCCTTGATGTAGCATACTGTTTACAGACGTGAGTAACTATCAAGGATGCTGGTGGTTATTGAGGTAGTCTGGTTTTGATGGAAATCAGAAATAATGAAACCTCGTTTCTATTCCGTGCATTAATATGCCTGTCAAACAAATGCAAATACTATTTAAGGAACATCTAGTTTGTAAATGAGGAAAGATTTCAGGCCTGGAGTAGAGAATCTGTATCAACTACGCAGCCAAAGCAAAGACTGCTCTGTTGGAGGTGGAGTGTGTGGTTCTGCATAACAGGTGAACTGAAAATGATGGCTATGACAGGAGCTGTATTTAAATAAGCCAAGTTGAAAGCAGTGCAAGAATAGAGGAAAATGATATACACAAATCACAGTGAATTCTGTCCTCCACAGATCTATTTCTTTTGTCACAAGCAAAAATTGCTGCAATGGAACATGAGGAACTAACTTCTGTGACCAAATGAGTCGAAACAACAGTCTGAGTTTGGCAAAGGTACATGCCTTGTGGCACATGAAGGGGAAAGGAACAAATGTCTTCTGGACAAGACTGAGCAAAATACAAATTTAATTTTGCAGGGCTTCAGAAGGATTTTTCCTTGTGTAGAAGGAAACTTCAAGATCACAATCTCTAGTAGTTTAGGTCAATGCAGTCATAGAACCTCTGAGCAATGTGTCACGAAAGGTCAAAGTAGCTATTAATAATACTGTGAATGGGTCTTTATTCTAGCCAAGTCCCTGATATTTTTTTTTCATACATTTTGGTGTTTCAGTTACTTGTGGTTTAAAGGAAGGGTCAGGACAGTGTAGAGCAAGGGAAGTGGTTTTGTATGACACTAGCCAGGCTACGCCAGCATGGCATGAAGATCACATGCTTACCAGTCTCTGGTACTGAAAAAATATTTAAGGTAATTAAAGTCTTAGTTTAGAGCACATTTAGATTGGAGGAGCACCCCACAAAGGCTCTGGTGTCTTTATATTCTCAAGGGAAAGTCCTGGTGTTATCAAAATCAGTGCCAAGTCCTGTCACTTCAGACAAAGACTGGCTTTTGTGTTTCGTCCCACCAGTTTGCACTGGAGTCAGCCCAGTATCCTTGCACTGCTGCTGTGCTGAGTAAGTCACCATCTATTTGTATCATAACCTTTCATCTTACAGACAGATAAGTATAGGAGCAACTTTACTCCAGTTTTACCTCTTGACATTCCTGGATGGAGTCTCTTAGGTGGAATGTATAATACATTGCAAATTTTTATTTGGGGAGTTTTCACTGTCATTGAACTCTAGGCTTAAAAGCACTTTATGCTTAAAATAGCGAAATACTTTTATGCGATATAAAAGTTGAAAAGCACTGTTCTGTTCTTCCAGACACCAGTAGTCTCAGTAATGTGCATTGAAGTGAATCTCCTCTTTGCTTTGGGGTTTTTTTCCCCCCTTTTTTCTTCTGTACTGTATGGAACCTGTGTCTGTCCTTGTTATGTCAGACTTTCATAAGGGCCACTCAGGTTGATCTCCGTGCTCACCCTTTCAGTGAACGTCTTTACTGCTTGCCATCTTTTCCCCCTAAAGAAAGTCCCTACATATTGAGTGAAAGTGGTAAAAATGATGTAGTTTTTTTCCATACCACTCAAAGCTCCTGTTGGTACGGGCAGTATGGGTGCATGTTAGCGTCATATCAGGAGGAGCTGCATTTCTCCTAAGTAGCGCTTTGTTATGAAGTTCATTTGACTGAAAATATTTTGCATGCTTAACTACCTGCTAGTGAATTTTTCTATGCCAAGTAATGTGTCAGGAGCTAGCGGAGCATAGTAAGTTAATTACTTGTGTGCATACTGTGAAGGAAAAGCAAACAGCAAGGCACCAGTGATACGAAGAATGAGACTTCATTTCAGTCACCAGAGATTGTGTTGTTAATGAATCCGCTCAATCAGCAGGGAATTGGTAATGTAGATAAGACCAGGTACGGCTGTGTACCGATACGAAGATTAGTCCCTCAACCAAAACATTGTTTTTAGTGAGGGTTTGCTAATATTAAATAGTTTTTCAAAAGCACCGGTGAGATAGAGTAACAACCTGAATAATTATGACTGTCTTGAAAAGATGATGATGATCTTCTAATGTGCTCTGCAGACACCATATAAATCCAATATCTTAGAGATTTCACAGTTAACTGCTATACTCCAGATTCCATTTTATGGTATATGTCACTGTGGGCTGTGACTAAACAGCATAGGGAAGCGCGTTCAAAGCTGGCTGCTGCCTTTCTCACACCGGGACAAGAGGGGCGGGGAGCGCTGTGCAAAAGCATCTGCCTCGCTCCCGAGCATCCTCGGCGGCAGTGCAAGAAGACGCTTCCATCGGAGGGAGCAGGCAGCTGTGTGAGCTGCAGACAGGGAGGTGAAGGGACAGGTGATGCTCTTACCTTGCCCTGGGGAAAATCAATCCCAGTGATAAGCTGTGGCCCAAAGCCTGCAAGCTGCACTCTGGGGTGAATGTCCCTAAATGAAATGTTCATTCAGTGTTGGAGGAAAGAACATTTATCCCAGCCTTTTTTTTTTTTTTTTTTTTTAAAATCAGTGGTTGACTGTGCACCACTGGTACTGTGGGAGTGAATCTCCTGCAACGCTCACCCCAGCTCCATCCGTCACAGCAGTCAGTGTGCTGCCAGCTCTCTGCAGCAGCTGGTTTTTCCCCGCAGCAGCTGCTCAGCTGTTTGCGTGCAGAGGCTTTGCCTGTCCTGGCCAGGCAAGACTGCAGAGCCAAGGGACAGTGGGGCGGGAAGGGGGGCTGCTGCCAGTGCTCTCCTCCAGCACTAACACACTTCTGCCTAAAACTCATCTAGGCAGGAGAGATGCGATGGAATAAGATACACCTTAGGAACATTAGGTACTTTTCAAGACTTTGGTTTGTTGGGATTTGTTGGGTTTGGGCTTTTTTTGTGTTTTTGTTTGGTGGTTTTTTTTTAAACTCTGGACTTCCCTAATTAGAAAACTAAACCTGGTTTTGAATAGTTTAAGCCATTTAGTGCAACATACTGGAAATAAGAAATATAGAACAAAAATGAGAAAAACAGTTGTAAGTGTTCTCTGGCAGCTACAGAAGCAGTGCTATCTGCTAGGGTACCTCACAGTGGATGCTATGGTTGCTTATTGTCTTCCTATTTATTCCTGCTCCTGATGCTCTTAAATTAATGGTAGAAACATAGACTGAATGTTAATGGAAGTTGAGGCCAGGGTTCACAACGTGTCGTTAAGTAAAAGCTGGCAATCTCCCAGAAACTCTCCTGGGAGCTATTTTACTGGTGCATATTAGTGAAAGTGACAGCTGGATTGAGAAAGCTGCTGTAACAGGGATGTCATTAAGAACTTAGTTGGACAAAAGTTGATTTTCACCTAAAAAGGAAATATCATAGCAAAGCCAGTGTTTGTCAAGGTTTAATGAGTGATTTAGGGGACTGCAGTGTTGTTAATATAATTAAACAGTACGGGCCTAGTATGGTGGCTGTCTTCTGGTCAGATTAGGATCACGAAGGGGTACTGGAAGGCAGAAGGTGATGTGTTTCAGCATCAGGTAATTTTATCTTCCTGATTTTAAATTTTAGTCTGCTTAGGACACTTCTGGTTTTTGTAAATTCTAAACCTGATCCAAAGCAACAAGTGAAAATCATTTTTGTGGAAGGTTTCTTTTGAAATCGCGAGTACTTTCACTCCCACCAGTGCCTCTGGATAGGCTTTATTGATATCAGCCCTCCCTCCCTTTATTCCCTTTCTATATTGCTCTGTGCTCTCTGTGGGTGTTTTATTAACCTGCATCCTGCAAAAATTCAATAAAAATATACAATTTTTTCCTTTCTTTCCTCCTCCTTTTTTTTTTTTTTTTTTATGCTGGCTTTCAGACAGAGCTCTAGGGAAGGCTCCTTTAGTTAGTTACGAGGAACAGATGGGAATCAAGAAAAGGTACTTTCTGTTCCCGTACCCACCTAAATTGGAGATAATTAAGTTACAGTGAGGCATCATTTACGTTAGCAGTTTCTTTGGTGAGATCAAGGCTATTAAGGGTACATGTGAGAAGTAGTAGGATTCAAGTCTGTGGTGCTTTGAGAAATAATTGGAACCGTGTTTTTCCTAAATTTGTTTGCAGGCAGCCTGGCCCTGAGGTCCATAGTAGGACAGCTGAGTCTTGCAGTTACTGCGCTTTTTATTTCTGCAGCTTTCCTCAAGTTGTGAGCAATCCTTGCAGATACTCTGACGAGACAGGTGAACTTCTCCTTTTTTTATAAAGGAAGAGAGTGAAATGGAGCGTGTAGCTCCTGGTGGTAGGAAGGAGACAGAGAAGCAAGATGGGAATTTGAGATTTCCTGACTTAAATGTCACGGCTTATTACTGTCACTGTCATTCAGCATTCATCTCTGAGCTGCTGGGCAGGTTCAGCAGCATGGGAGCCCTCAAACAAGCCAAGATCTCTGGTTTAAAGACAAAATGATCCCATAAAAAGGTTCCTTAGCCCACCACACATGTTCTTGCAGGTTTTCCTCTTGCCCCACTCCTCCTGCAGACGGAGATGTCTCTACCAGTTTCAGCTCAACAGCTGCTCTCAGGCTGCTGCCTGGGTTCAGCATGGGATGGGTCCTACAGGGGCCATCACCTGCGCTCTGGTGGTAAGGTCACAGGCACTGAGCAGCAAGCTGTCTGCTCAGCCCCCTCACTTTTGCTTGCTCTGGGTGCTGGCAAGGGATGTTGAAATTAGTACCAAGCAAAATTCAGATACTCTTCCTTCCTTTTCTTTCAACAGCCTTCTTGAAGACCCCCCTCAGGCCTCCATCTGCATCTCATAACTCTTGGGTGGGAAAGTTTCCTGCCCAGTTTCTTCTGTTATATTTTCTCAGGGATTTATTCACACTGTGCTTTCTTCTTGGAGTAGCTCAGATGGAATCACAGTTTACACCAGCATTATACGTGCTTGTGCTCCTTCATCTGTTTACTTCCATGAAACACCAGACTCATTTCTTCGTTTATCTTTGCTCTTTGGAAGAATTGGCATTTCTTTTCTCATCTGTCCCATGGGAAGGTCAGTTGCCTTTCTGGTGTGCTAGTGGGTTGTCCGGCTCAGGGAGACGGCTTTGTAGAAGAGCACATTGTTACAGAATAGGGTAGGTTAGCCCAGGAGGGTTGCACGCGCTCAAATTTGAGGTGCTTCGTGTTGGATTGCTTGCAGCTCTGTCTTAACATTGTTTGGTTGTAAGTTTTTCGAGGCAGGAGCTGTTTGCTGCTCTGGACGTGGAAGAATGGAGCCCCTCTTCCTTTTCCTGTATTTAGGCACTACAGCAATATAAGTGTTTCTGCTGTCAAAGTCCATTGTTATACAGCTATTGCCCTGTAAAGGAAAAAAGGACAGTGAGAGAGAGACACCCTTCTGCAGAGAAAGTTGTCCTGGACATGACCTGTCCGAGCCACCCGTGCCCTGTCTGAGGCACCCATTACTGAAATATGTCTTCCTCCCAGCAATGCAAAGCGCTGTCATTGAGCTACTGCATTGATTCATAATACATCGTCATTCAGTAATTTCCATTAGGATTTATACTTTTTTAAAATTATATTTAGGAAAAAATCTATTTTTATGTCTGTCCCTAGCCTTCATGGAGCTTTACTCAACTAGTACAGGAATAGAAGAAAGTTAATTTACAATGTCTGTATAAATTAATCTCCTGTTTTCTCCTTATATTGTAAGTTATCACCTCGTTTATTATATGCAGCTCAGGGGTGAGCAGTTTTTAAAAGGCCTCAGACAGTTATGAAATGAATGGTGTGAGATGTCAGATATATTTATTAAAAATGCAGAAAAATATAAAAAACAGAGGATGGAGATGTATATGGTCTCACTCACTTGCCACCAGCAGGCACCTTCTATACGACAATTTATCCTCCCACTCAGTGTGTTCTTCATGATAATTTATTTGATATTGTTGTGCTCTGTGCTCAATATAAATATTTTTGAACTATTAGAGTTACAAAACTCAACAGCTCATTAGTCGTGTCTATCAAGAGTTTATTGTGTGAGACACCCTGTAAAAAACCCCAGACTATTTTGCCAGCATAGCTAAACTTAGTACTATTTTCACTTCCGTGTGGTGGTAAATTATTCAGCTCACAAATGCTAAAACTTGAAATGTTTATGGAAAAAGCTTGTTTTAGTAATTACACTTACTCCACTTTATTGTGAGCTTCCTGCAACATTTGTCTTAAGGTCCTGGTGTTTCCTGATGTTGGATATTTATCATACATTTGTGCCACTGGCAGGTTGATGGGTACAGTGGGAGCTTCATACAAGATTCATGGCAGCACCATACTTTTTTGAGGACAAAATTAGGATGTAGAAACTATGCATATGTGTGTGTGGAGATACATAGTAAAAAAGCACTGTGTTTGTGACTGTGTAATACAGATGTTCACACATATACTACAGATTACAAAGGTTTTGCAAACATATACATTAAAATTTTTGCCAAAGAAGAAGATTGTAAGGTTTAATTAAAGAATCCAGCGATAATCGTAGCATCTGTGGATATGAAAATTTAAGGAGAACATGCACCTCACTCTGTCTTCAGGTTTAAAAGCTACAGACATTATGGGATAGTTTATATTTAGGAGCGTGATTTAAAGCCTTTCTTCGCATCTGCCAGATTCTGTCAGTGAGGCAGTATCACTGACAAAATCAGTTTTGAAGATCAGCTTTGCTTTTCCAGGCCCTTGGCTGGACATTTCTGTAGGTGTGGTGGCATCGCTGCAGAAAGGAGTTGGTGCTTCTGATGTTGCTGCTAGCAGTTGCTCAAAGTTTATCTAAATCCAAACCCTTTTTGTTCTGTCTTCCTGTATTTGTGTTTGTTCCAACAACTGCCGGTTAAGATATCCCTTATCAGAGATTGTTCTTGGGGAAAATGTCTTTCTTTCAGTTCTCAAAAAAACTGTTCTTGGCTGTTTACAACTCTTATGCCTTGTACGCTCATTTCCATACTGAGCTTGCATACTGGATGATTCTTAGACCTGTTCAGGTCTCAGCAAGCTTTTCAGGATCTTGCTCGTGGTATTCGGTCTCAATTTTCAAGCAGTAATTGGAATTTTCTGCAAGCATGAATGTCTCATGTTAAACAGAGTGGTGACAGAGAATAATAAAATGAAAAGCCCTTTTCCCTCTGGGTAGGAAATCCTGAAATCTTTGTTCAAACAGCACTGTGAACTCTAACTACAGGCTGTCCTTCTCCATCTCTTTGATTTTGGTATGCCATCATTTTAGAGCAGGACAATATAATTTCAGCAACTTTTCTCCCTAATATGATTCAACAGCCTGATTGCTTTCTCTGCAATGGGAAGACCTCTGGAAGATGCCACCGATTTTTTTTTTTTTTTTTAATCAGGGATTTCAGGGATTTTTATACCTTTACCCTTGCAGCCTCATGGTAAATGACTCAGCAAGAGATAACGTCATTCAAATTATCCTTTTCTGCCTTGTATCTAAATACAGTCTTTAGGCTTCACCCTGTGGGGTTCACTTGATTTCTTCTTCCTGGGAGGGAACTGGAGGTGAGAGGAGAGGGTGAAGGGACGCTGATTTTTCAACCAGTCCAGGTCTGCAGTACATGCCCTGCCTCCTGTCATAACTCACATGGTGTAAGCACCTTCTCTGGTGCCTTCCTGGACTTACTGATATGGTTGCTTTTAAATGGCAAAAGGTGGTGGTGGTCTTGGTTTATAGCATCAAGTAACAGTTCCTATTTTTTTTTTGCCCAAGATAACAGAGAGAAGACCCAGGCTGAGATTTGTGAAGGATTTTAAAATGCATTTGTTTCCATAGTGAATTTCACTGATATTTGATTGTCTTAAATTATTTTTTCCTGTTTGAAAATTCAGCCTGCTATTGAAGTGCATTGCTTTGTAGCTGAGAAAGGGCACCACTTCCTTGTTTTTTCTCAGTGTGAAAAAAGGAACTGGTTTTGTTACTGGTGGTGGCATTTCTTTACAGTGTTTCTTGAGATTTGGCTCATGGTATGACAGAGACTCAGAGGCAGAGATTCACATCTTCAGTGTTGCTCAGCTAAATGCTGAGGTGGTTGGGCAGATCATAGCTGCCGGTCCGTGCGAAGGAAAGCATCCCTATTTATCCAAAGCCTTTAAAACTTGTGATTTCTTACCTGCTGTGGTCCTTTAAGTCTTTAAGCTACCCACCCAGAGCTGTGCAAGCAAAGTTTGAGAGATTTTTGTGTGAAGAAGATGCGCTGTGTCATTCCATCCATCCTTAATAACTGGTTGGATTTTGCCATAAGAGAAGCCTGGAATTTTCCCTTTTATACCCACTTGCACTAAATGGCACGGTACTGTCACACATCCGAAATAGGGAGACGCTTTTGAAAACGCTGTGTCAGAGATTGTCCCCATTGACTTTCAAGTGAGATTTGGCTTTTAAGCACTTGAATCCTTTCTGTTCCTTGTGCGTAAGGCAGGAAGGCAACCTGTGGTAGATGCTAGAGATAACTTGGACATGCAAGCGAGCAGCAAGAGCCGTCTACATGTGGGGTGGTGAAGACAAAGTAGAGCTGGAAAAGGGGTCAGGGATATAAGCCTTTCTGCAGTGCCGTTTTTCTTATGGCTCTGTAAATACCTGTCTTACACATAATGACAGATGAAGGATCTCCCATATTAGGATAATGGGATAGGATGTCCCCATGAAATGACAAAGCTAATTTGCTTCATTTGCAGAAGTGAGGGGTTTTGGTTGCTTTGCAACCCTTGCTACCATTTTCATTCAAAAAGGGAAAGGTTAAGAGGCATCAAATGCAAAGAGTTGTCTAAGATAATTTTGTTAAAAACCCAATAAGAACAAATAATAAACTCCAAAATTAAACTCCTTAAACTAGTTCTTTGGATGCCAGGCCTGGGATTTAAAGTCAGATTTTTGTGAAAATGTTAAAAACAAGTGAAATAAAAAAAAAACCCAAGTGTTGACATTTCTCCCTTTTTACTAACTTGTAAACAAATGATCAGAATCACATTACCCAAAATTTGCTAGTGTCTGTTAAACTATATTTGGATGTTGTGTAAAGGCATGTGTGTTAGACACCAGTACATACCGGAGTAGCTGATCCATTACTTGGAAAATTATTTAAAATCAAGGAAATGCCAGTGGTTTTAATACGAGATGTTTTAAACAAAAGATTGTGGAGGAAAAATATATTTGAATTTTTTTGAAGTGGAAGTTTCTGTACAAGTTTTAATTAGATTTTGGCAGAATACATTATTTTAATGGTTTTTCATTAATGGAAGACTGCTCATTGTTTTGGCTGTACAGTAAAAAGAAGAAAAAAGTAATCTTGGATTCTATTTAAAGAGCAGCCTGTGTATTAAAAAACTATTAAAGAAATTGCAGTCATTGACAGAAAGATTTTTGCATGAGAAAAGAATGCAGAATTCATATAGGAAGCATCAAGTAATTTCAGATGAGGATGAGTGATAACATCTCTGGTGTTACATGTTGTTTGAAACTTCACATGTGAGAAGCTGCAGTGTTGCTGAGGTTCCTGACCCCAGCTCTGCTCTCACACCTTGGAAGCCAGCAGCCCTTTTGCCCCTGATTTCAGTGGGGATAGGGCCAAGTCTCCAGAGACCTTGCTGCAATCCAAAATGAGCTCAGGGGGTTGCCAGCCCTGGGAGATCCATGGACCCTGCAGCTCCCTGAGCCACAAGCGGATGCGGGGCAGGGTTTCAGGGGACCTGGAGTTACTGGGGCTGCGCTGGATAGACGCTCTGTCCTTTGTACCAGCAAGTGTCATTTAGCTCTGTGTGGTGGGACCGAGTGAGAAAACACCCTGCGGCAGCTGACAGGGGGTGGCCTCCTCTCTGCAATACGCGGGGGTCACTGTAGCCAAATTCCCTTTTCTCACTGCTTGCTTTAGCCCCCAGCCCCATCCCATAGCTCAGGCATGCTCCAGTTGCCAGCTTATGTCGCTGCTGTTCATTTGGCTGACCAGGGGGTGAGCGCAGCCCTCCTTCCCCAGTGTGTGTACTTAGTTGTTGGACCTAAGCACATGATTTCCCCAAGGGAGGACACAGACTTCAATATCTGAAGATGCCAAGTGTTACCAGTCCATTCTGTTTCAGTGCTGCTTTTGCATCAAATGCTCCAGCTCCAGGACGGGGCTGTCTGATGTTTACCTTTGCTTGCTGGTTGCTCTACCATCTCAGTGGAAATGTGTAGTATTTATTAACACAGGTGAGGACTCTTAACTTGTTTGGGTTTTTGAAAACCAAATTATTTGTCAGCCCTTACAAGGGCAATTCAAATTTGTTCCAAATTTTATTTGATTAAAGCCATGATGCTTACTGTTGGAAAAATGAAATACAAATAGCTGTAAGTTATTCTGTTTCAGATGGGTAAATGTCACACACAGAATGAAGGGATTTTTTTTTTACCAGGTTTAAGTGAAACAGAGTCTTTATTTAGTGTCATGTTTTTATTTAAAAGCATTTATTTAAAGTTCTAAAAAACAAAGAATTCAATAAAGCAAGACAGGTGTAACTGCAAATGATTAATGATATAATTCTCAGTACTTTATAAAGTGTCTAACACTGAAGAGATTTATACAGTGCAGAATGGCAATTGTGCTTTGATGGAAGGAATAGGTAATCAATACCTGCAAGCTTAGAAAAAGTGTTCTATTTCCTCCTCTAATGATATAGGGTTTTTTGCAAGGCAAGGATGTCTGGAGCATGAGAACACTTGGAAGAAGAATTAATTTGAAATCAGTAGTGGAAGATCAGTTTCAATTAAAACTGCACTTGAATGTCCATGGAAAAAAGCAGGCAGTTACGCCTAAACCTTCTGATGGCTACCAGTGAATAAATTAATCCCACTGCACTATTCTTGATTACATTTTATAGATTGTTTAGCTTATTTTTTTCTGGTTAGGGGATATAATTTATTTACTTTGGTCTCAAACTAAAAATTTTTCTTCTTGGCCCCCTAGCCTGCCTTTTCACGCTAATTGTTAAAGGTGGGATGGCTCCAGTCCTGCGCCGCTGGGAATGGCAATGTTGGGGTCATGGCCTCTATTTCTGTCTAGAATTGCTGCCATAATGGTGTAGGTCATATTGCATGTAATAATTTGCATATCAAAAACTTCTGAAAGAAATTAATGGAAAACCTAGCCATTTATAAAATCCTGTGCTGATTTTAACTAGCAGGTCTTGAACTTCTAAATCAGAGCTTACCCTTATGACTGTAATTTGGGATGTCAGGACTTGGAGTCACAGCACCAGCACTAAGTTGGGGTTTTGAATTGCTGAGTGAGTTTCATTGCATTAGATTTTTCTTTAATAATTCAGCACCATTACAGAAACATTTTATGCATGAAAACTAATACTATCACACGAAGAGAGCAGATACTGCTAGGCTTTCTTTTGTAAATTATAGTTTTAGGAGCAAGTGAAGCTACTGTATTTATGGAAAGAGATGCATTGCTATTAAATTAATCCAAACAAGTTTAATTTTTAAAAAAGCAGACTTAATGTGTTTTTTTTTAATGATACAAAGCTATACAAGCCTTTAAAGGTCTGTGAAGAGCTACATTTCCACAAGAGTCAGTCCAGGTAACTAAGTGACTTGAGGTTCTAATTCAACATGGTGATTGGTTTGTTTGTTTGTTCACCTTTATGGCTTATTTTATACATTTTGACAAGACAGTTTTCACTGCTAATTGATTGAGTTGGCTATACTTAAAAAAAAAACCCAAACAAGTCTTTGTGACAATATGCATGGAAGGAGCCATACAGTCCCTGTTAAATTAAATCTGCCTACTCAAAAAAAAGCCCCACAAATATCTCCCCATTGACACCAAAATATTTAAAGAAAAATTTGAGTGCACAGCTTCTTTTGAATGCACAGCTGAAACTACTGCGATAGCCTCTGTGAGCAGAGTGCTTTTGAAAAGCTTGCCCCATGTTTATAACAAAGCCAAAAAATTAGAGCTGGCAGGTTTGATGATTATGTGTAGTACTAAACATTTTAAAGCAAATTCCCAAATTTCATGGAGTAAACGCAAGGTTATATGAAAAGTAAATCTGAATTGCCAATTAATTTACTGCAAAGCAATTACTAAGAGCATCCTGATGCAGGAAAAATATCTGTGTTTGAGTGTAACACAGGTTTTTAATAATTCTGTTCTCCTTGGGAAATTAACTGGAAGTGGATTTTGCTGACAATGCAAGTTGAGCCATGAGATAAACGTAACTGATTTTTAACCTGTGCAGATGTGTAAATTATTTTTAAAGGATGTTGCAATTTGCCTAAATGTAGTTGAAAGTAAAACACTTTCTTGTTGTTTTGGTTACCTTACAGTGTTTGTGTGTGATGACTGTAGCACAAAGTCTTGCTATTGATTAAGTGTCTTGCATTAGCCCACAGGAAGATAGGAAGAATGCATGTTGCAACTAGACAGATTAAAACCCAGGGGCCAAAGAAGCTGGCCTTCACAACTGCTGGGTTTGGGTGGCACTAATTGAATTTACATATGCTTCTGAGATGGAAGAGTAATAAATGCATATTTGGGCATCATTTACTGCTGTTTGCCCATTGAACAGACACGCTGACTATGTAGTTCAGTGGTACGATACAGGTATGACATCAGGGGTCCCGGGAGAGCAGCATTCAGCTGTGGGTTGTAACTTGGTTTTGGTATATGAGCTTGGGCAAGTTGCTTCCCTCCTCAGGCCATCAATTTCCCTGTCCTTACATGAGAATAATGTTGCTGATCCCTGCTGTAAAGCACTCCAAGAACCGTGAGCGAGAAGCGCTTTACAAGAACTCTGTGCTGTTATTTCAGGAGCTTAAACCACTGTTTGCACTCATAGGAAAATAATCTCTTAGTCCGTGTTAATACAATTTAAGAATTGGAGAGGGAGGTCATAAGAAAAATTTGAAATTCACTGGAGATGCTCCTGTATGTGCTGCTGAAGGTCCCTGTTTCAGAGTGCATCTAGAGCTGGTATACAGTGGGAATGACAAGGTCCTTGCCTGAAACCTCTTTTTTTAATGTATTATTTTTATTGACTGTTCATGCTGGAGAACCCCACAGAATGGGTACGGTGAGTTGGGGCTGTGGTAGACACTCTCTGGCAGATTTAGTGGTGGTTTGTGATACTACCTCTTGCAGCTCCACCACCACACCATAAGATACTGCTGCTTTTCTTCTCCCAGCAGCAGTGCTGGTGCAATCCTGTCATGAAATTTAGTTAAACAATTTAGGGGTTTAAGACTCATAAATACACCAAAAAAATAATTTGGAGCTGGTGAAAGCTCTGGAACAGGAGCAGGGTGCACTCCTCCTCTGCCTTATGAGTTGGCTGGACAGCTGTAATAACAGTATCTTAAACTACTAAAAAGCACTTTAAAGCATTATGCTGAGCCTATGAGAACACTGACGGGCTGGGGACAGAGGCTGCTGGTGTCATTTCTCTTTGTAGCTGTAGGATGACTTTCTCTTATGGACCTTGAATGGTGGCTAGCAATGGGCTCACAAAATACAGAAGTTTATATTGATTTCCAGAACTTAAACCTACTCCCTGTAACTTTTTAAAATAAAAAAGAGAGCAGAGTGTGGAGAGGAGGAGAGGTGACAGTATTTGGTTCTGTGTCTGCTTTTGGCTAGATGCCGTGTAATACAGATGGCTCTGATGTGCTCAGGTACAGCCAAGTATGGTAGACTCTGCCCATCAGTCCTTGGAGCTTCTCATTTACTGTTAATATTTGACTTGACTTGTTTTGAGAGAGTAGTTTATGTCAGGTGAGAACAGACTGTGGTAATAAGGGAAACAGAAAACTCATGTAAGAACAGCAGCAAAAGAAAGTTATGGTGTTTTCCAGACAGGTCATTGTCCTCTTTACTTCATCCAGAGTAAATTTTTTTCTTTCATTGTTTTCTTCAAATTTACCAGTATTCATTTTGCTTAATTCTTTCTTATCTTTTCTGTCCTCAAAACCTCCAAAATAAGTGAGATCATTAATAAAGATCATATTATCTAAGCAGAGTATTGCACAGATGTGGGTTAATGGGGAGCTGTTACATTATTTGTCTCATGTGAAAAGGTAAACCATATAGTAATATAATAAGGCTGAGGGTTTAGGATAAAGTTTCTGTAACGCTATGCTAATTGACATCATATGCATGAGGGGAACTTGGGAATTGCAGATAGTTTTATGGAATAGTAATTAAAAAAAAAAAAGGCCATTGTTCGTTACTGCTAGAGGCAAAGCTGGAGTACTATACAAAGCTAATGGATTCCAATCTCCTCCTAAGTTTACAAGTCTTAACCTCTTTCAAACACGGGAAGTGTGACTGCAGTGGAGTTACCTGAGGAGTTTAAGTGCTTCGTCCTCTTACTTAAGAGTAATCCACAGCTATTGAGCCACTGGAACGTTAATTGGCGTTGGTATTTTTTAACAGGTACCTATGGTCCCGAGCACTGGGTTACTTCCAGCGAGAAGTGTGGAGGATCTCACCAGTCTCCCATAGACATCATAGACCATCAGGCTCATGTTGGAGATGAGTATCAAGAACTGCAACTTGATGGTTTTGACAATGAATCTTCAAACAAGACTTGGATGAAAAACACAGGAAAAACGGGTATGTTCTTTTTCATTTGTCTTCATAGCCTGCCTGCAGTCAATTAAAAATTCAAGCCATGTTCCACCCTCCTTTTTCATTGTTCTGTTGTTTGGGTTTTGCTGCTTTTCTTTTTTTCTTTATTTTTTTTTTAAATACAATTTTCCAGCAGCAGCCACCTATGTCTGCCTCTGCATTCTGTGCAAAGCTAGTTCTGCAGATTGATTTTAAGAGGGTTTTTTTAAGGGTTTTTTTTTTTTAAGGTTCTCAGTATAAAATAATTCTCTTGGTAGTCAGTTGTTCCTCAGAATAAAAGGCTATATAAGAGTTTCAAGGTGTAACCTTGAATTATCAGCTTTCGGAGGCTGTAACATCAAATCCAAAAGAATGCTGAGATGCGAGGCTCAGGGGGAAGGAAAGAGGAAGTCTTAGAAATTGGAAGGTTTTAGAGAAGAAAGAGCAATAACTGCTCAGAGTAGTGGGGGCTTATTAATGTGTTTCTGATATGATTATTATAGCACTGTGTTCTTCACTGAACTGAATCCTCTTCTGCTCTGTCTGTTCTGGCTTTCAGAGAAAAGAACAGAGTACTGCTTATTTTTACCAAAACAGTTCACCGAAAGGTCAAGGTTGATTTATATGCAAAGCCGCATGCATTTGATGACTCTTTAATTCTAAAAATGTAAAAAGCTGAAATTATAAGGGCACCCTCTTCATTTGACAAGGTCAAATATTTTTAGGGAATTGGATTAAACCACTAATTAATTCAATTTTACTTATTGGAAGTATATTTTTATCTTTATTAACATTCTACATACATCTCTATAGTGCTTTATGTAATGTGTCCCTAGTCAGAGGTCTGCTAGCAAAACCTGGGGCATGTACCTGCTCTGGGAGTTTGCCGCACAGCTGTGCACGCAGCACAGCCTCAGATACACCCATTGCTTCCAGGGAACTTTGGATCCGAGCTGCAACCTGGAGTTCAGCAAGCGCTTCAGATCCAGTTCCAGAAATTCAGGATCTTAGGGGGAGTTGAGAGTTACTGCCCCTGAGATGAAATGGAGTGACAGGCTGTGATCCTGTTTTCCTTCGCTGCAAAGCAAATCCAGTTAACATAAACTACCACCAAGCATAGCTTGGGTTTTTGATACAATACTGGGGGTTTTTCCAGCTTCACTAAGAAATGCTTCTGTTTACTTTGAAATCCTGATTTTGTTGCCCTTTGTAGCAACATGAGGTTCAAGCAAGGTTGAATGCTATGGAAATTTGGTGTTTAAATAATCTATTCATGCTATGCACCCAGCCCTTTTAGTCACAGAGGGGTGTTTATACTAACCAGTAATAAATGTAATTAGAAATACCACGGAAAAGTGATGGTGCTGTTCTAAGAGAGATGCTAATGCTGTACTGTATGTGTAATAGGAACATATTGTTGCACATACAATAGGAAACCATGTTAGAATCACTGAATTGTTTAGGTTGAAAAAGGCCTTTAAGATCCTCAAGTCCAGCTGTTAACCCAGCACTGCCAAGCCCACCACTAACCCGTGTCCCTGAGTGCCACAACTACAGGTCTTTTAAATACCTCCAGGGATGGTGACCCCACCACCTCCCTTGGCAGCCTGTGCCGGTGCTTGATAACCCTTTTTTTTCCTGACATCCAACCTAAACCTCCCCTGGCGCAACTTGAGGCCTTTTCCTCTTTCCTCTTGTCCTACCGCTTGTTACCTGGGAGAAGAGACCGACCCCAGCCCAGCCCAGCCTCCTTTCAGGCAGTTGTAGAGAGCGATACGTCCCCCCTGAGCCTCCTCTTCTCCAGGCTGAACCCCCAAGCTCCCTCAGCTGCTCCTCATCAGACCTGTGCCCCAGCCCCTTCCCCAGCCCCTGCCCAGCTCTGGACACGCTCCAGCCCCTCAGTGTCTGTCTGGGAGTGAGGGGCCCAAACCTGAACCCAGGGTCCGAGGTGCAGCCGCACCAGTGCCCAGTTCAGGGGATGATCACTGCCCTGGTCCTGCTGGCCACACTGTTTCGGATACAAGCCAGAACCTTGTTCTGTTGAACCAAAACGTGCCAGCAGATTTTCCAGTCTCCATGCAGTTGGCAGTGAAAGCTGTATCTTCAGTCTTCTCTGCTGGGTGATTTTAGCACTGCTGCTATATTTGATTTCTTCACCCACTGGGGTATGGATTTTTGCTGACAAGTTATTGCTTCACAGAGCAACAGTAACTGTCAGTTTTCTTGGTAACTTACGGCCTTTTACTGGTAACGTGAAGACTCTTTTTGCCTTGCTGTCATCCCTGATTTCTTCTGCTGAGCTTTTAACTCCTCCCTTATTTTATCAAATCCCATTCCTTTTCTTGGGTTTTCTGGCCTTTTGAAGAAACTTGTCTGAGATTATTTTTTTTTAGGGGGTAAGTGGTAGAGCAGCAAACCAAGTAGGATGTTTTGGCTTGTGGGTAGAACGTAGAGGCAGGCTGTGCCATGAATCGTGATGCATTTTGGCAGCAGAGTCATGGAGCAGATGGCCACATGAGACCTTCATATTGCAGACTGACAGAGACAGTAAACTAAATATCTGTTTAAGCAATGGTGACGGATGTAGAGGGCATTTCTCAGCAATTAATGACTGGTTAATAGAGACAGGGGTCCAAGGGAAAGCCAAAGGCCCTTAACCTTGACACTCATCAACTGCCAGGAAATGTGTTACTTGGGTTATTACTATTGGAGTTAGCAATTCTTTTTCTTTTTTCTTTCCCCTCCCCACCCCCACCCCCTCCACCCCGGATAGAACAATTATTTATTTTTATGCTTTGAAATGTTAAAGATAAAGAGATTATGGCTTTTTAGATGTGTTGTGCTTTTGCTTGTTCCCACTCCTCCACCACATCAGGTAAAGGGCAGACAGTGTACAGAAAACAGTGTTTCATTCAGAAAATGGAAATGGATTTGTTAAGCCTCTGTCTCGATGGAAATGCTTTTGTGCATTATTACACTGACAGAGGCACTAATGTGGGTTCGATTTCATCACCATAGTAGCTGGTCCCCTAGTGGTAAAGATCATTTGGAGTGTATAAGCACATTTCATAGTTACATTTGCATTATTTGTTTTCATATGTGACACCTCATAATTGTTAGCTGGTGTCAACCAGGCCTGAGGCTGATGAGGCTTCTGCAAGCCTGACCTTCCCTGTGGGAAGAGTGCTGGTGGGAGCAGTACCCTCGCCAGCATTACACAGACATTACCACTTTACCACTTTTTATGTCACTGAGAACTTCTGAAATGCCTTCCACTGAGAAAAACCTGCTAAAATTTCTGCCAGAGGTGTGTTTTTGTTAAGTACTTTTCCTACATGATGTGCGTCACTCTGGCTTGTCCTGACCATCAGAGCCGCTCTGCTAAGACAGGCGAAGAGCTGCTTTGTATCCAGGTTTATTTTTGCTCTCGTGAGGGTGATGGGCATACAGCTCCAGCCCTGATCCTGCAAATGGCATCACACAATTGTGATCCTGGTGGCTGTGGTTTGATAATCTCAGTTATATAGTACTTCAAATTAGCAGGCCTCGGGGTTTGATTCCTTGCTGTGCATTCTGCAGAACTCATTGGATAAAGGCAGCAGCTCTCAAAGCCCAGTAAGGTGATGTTTGGTTACTTTAGTCCTGAATAGTAGAGATCACATGGAAGGGAGGGAAGCCACCACATCGCTGGCAATAAGGGGATGCTGCTTAAGATAGGAAGGTGATGGGAACACGTGTCGTACAGCTCAGCAGTGTAAGAAATACTGTAAAATGAACAATTAGATGAACATTTCAGATTGTACATCCTCCTAATTATCCTTTTAATTATTCATCTAAAACAAGTAAAATGACCCCTGACAGAGCCATAAATGATTTAGGAACTATCAAATATTTATTAGATGCAACTGAATCCCCACAGAGGTTCTTAACAGATGCACACGAATCTGCTTTCCTGTATTCCTCATCTCCTACAATTTTATCTATGGAATTTTTAACCAATTGAGTGAGATTTTCAGTATTTAAAGTACTGCTGAGCTCACTGAGAATTTTTTAAGGGAGAAAGAGAGCGATGGTGCTTTCAGCGCCTTGTGTTTCACAGATTTGGTGTAAGAAGATGGTGACCACCAGTTGTACCCTGGCTGACACAGGCAATATCCTACAGCCAGTCCTGCACCCCCCATCTTCCTACACAAACACTTTGATGCAAAGGGAGTGCTGAACGAACCAGAAATCGTGGAAGAAAATAGTCCCATGATATAAGTAGCACAATTTAGAAACATCTGAACATCTCAAACAATTTAACATTTAGATGATTTTAACATAAACAATTTAAAGTTGAGACGTGTCTGAATTGTACAGTTGAGCCTGAGACGAGGCTGCTGTAGCCAGCTCTCTGGGCTCATGGGGGGGGCAGCCCTGGTGCAGCAGAAAGCGTAGTCCGCAGCGAAGCCTGCCACTGATTCATGAACAGAGGAATAACTTTTCTTTCACAAATAGCTTTTTTTGTTTTTTCAGCAGTGAACAAAATCCTCCCTCTTACATAATAAATTGGATTTATATTAATGTTCCCATTGTGATGACACAGTTGGCTTGAGAACACAGAGAAATCCTTCTGGGTTATGCTATTCCCATTAAAAAAAAAATTCAGAAAACCAACACAAAAACTTTAATCACAGGATTCTGGGCACAGCAATGGCTTTTACAAGAACAAAATCCTAATTTTAGTTCTGTTTTTAAGCAACAGTTTTGTAAGGGATGAGAAGAAAGGATTTTGTAGGGTAGTAATTTTTAGGGATCATGCATATTGAAAATGGAAGATGCTAGAAAGGCAGGTAATCTTTTAGTTTGAGCAGCAAACAGGAAATTTTTTGAAAGCTGGATTCAGTTCTGGGTTGGACCATGGACCTCCCCTGTAACATGTACCAGCTTCCACCATATGATTTTGCGCTCTTGTTTGGACCTGCAGCTTTTATTGTTACATAAAATACAAAGGCTTTTGGAAATAAAAATACAAAGGAGATCCTTCTGATCCTTATTGAATCACATAATAATATTGTCAGAGTGACTAATAAAACCCAGTTCCTATGGAGGACATCTCATGAGTGAGTCTCAAAAACATTATTGTCACTTTCCCCATTTTACAGAAAGGAGGAGCAGGGAGGGTAAGGAAGGTACCCACCATGTGCAGCGGTGGAGGTGTGACAGGGCACAAGGATGTCTCCCCCTGCCCCTAACAAAACAGAGGAAATCCAACAGCCAGAGGATCCATTCTTTACCTAACTTGTGAGCTACTGACCTTCAGTGGTTTGTAAGGCCAAGGAACATAGTCAGCTGTTACTCTCTGGAACCACGATAAACAGGTTTTGATGGAGTTTGCTGTTTAAATTTCAATCAAAGTTCAATAAGGAGGACAAAAAGTCCTTGAGAAATTTGGACTTCAGGATTTTCTGTAGTCTATGTAAATTCATAATCACTTCCATAATTAGCCAGTATTACTTGTAGACTTTTTTTGTAAACCAATCCCTGTAAAGTGGAAAAAGATGACCCGACATTTTACTTACATTAGAAGTATTCTAATGTAATGAGCAAAAAGTGTAAATGCTTCAGAAAAACTGTGCTAAGAATGTGTTTCTCGTTGTTCTGTGTGTGCAGTTGCTATCCTGCTGAAGGATGATTATTTTGTCAGTGGTGCCGGGTTGCCGGGCAGATTCAAGGCAGAGAAAGTGGAGTTTCACTGGGGTCAAAGCAACGGATCAGCTGGCTCTGAGCACAGCATCAATGGCAAGAGGTTCCCTGTTGAGGTGAGTGGAAAGACATGCGCTTATGTTGTTGAAAAAAATAAAATCAGAATGTATTGCTGTAGTTTGAGACGACTGTGAAATAGGGCAATGTTTCCTTCAGTGAACATATCGCTCTCAAGGCCCTTCCGGCCCTTGCAGTACTCCATCTATCATCTCTTATGTGCTTTTGCAATGTCAGCTCTGAGCTCTGCTTTGCTAGTGTTGCCAGCTCTCGTGTCCCATGGGTTAAGTTGCAAACAGCCACTTTTCTTGTTTCTCCCATAAGCTTTCCATGTGTGGGAGGATCTCCTTGCAAATATCCGCAAAGTGACCTCGTTGTCCTCCAAATCTTTTCTTTCCCATGATGCTTACAAACAAATAGCAGCGGTTTGGAAGCCGTTGTGCTGAAACCACTGTTTTTCATTGGTATTGCTTCCTTGCACACGTATGGCCTTCTCCCTACCTGTAGTCAGCCACGGTCCCTTGCCTTGTACTAACAGGGCGTCTACATGGATTTGTGCAAACAGCCGTGCGTTTGCTGGGCCAGGGCCAGCCCTGCTCTGACAGCTGCCCAGCTATCACACAGTGCCGTGCCGCAGCGGGAGCCAGCACCCTGCATAACGCGGCCACGTTCATGGCACTGGGCCACGGGCTGCAGCTGGCCACAAGGACGTGCCTTCAGGTGGCAGGCAGGGCCCTAGCGCCGTGGACTCCTACTGCTGTAGAGGAGCAGTTGGGTCTTGGCTGGTGGCTAATAGTCCTAGGTCGCTCTGTCGTCAGTGCAGTGTTTTCTGTGTCAATAGAGTTTGTTGATACTTTCTACTCTATAGTCAAGGTTTTCCATGGTGAGATAAAACAGATGTTATCTGGGATTACCTTTGCCTGTGGGTAGGCAGATAAGCACTTTCAGAGCCTGGCATGTGGATGTGGCGGGTCGTGGGGGGCTGCGCTTGCCCATAAGGCTCATGTGTGGGCAGAAATGGTTGGCTTGTGAGCTGGGTCTTGCAAGAATTTGATTCAGCCTCCAGCTTGCCGTAATTCGTCCCATGTGGCTTTAGCCACGTCACATTTTTCAGGAGGTGGAAAGGGACTTCCAAAGATCAAAGGGACATTGTAATAGGTTCTGCTGTATGACCAAAACCTCCAACTTCCAGCTTCTTGCTCCAGCTGCCCCATCCCATGAGAATTAGAAGCCATTTGTTGTCTCCCAATTCAGAACCTGCATGGTGGATGTTCTGAGAGGCACAGATTTTTTTATCACCTTTTTAATGAGCTGCTGCAACAGCTTCTGGCTTGAGGTAGCTGTGATTTCTCATGTGGAGCCACTCCTGAACGCATAGAGAAAGGCCCAGGCGTTGTCCTGCTGCCCTGTCTGTCTCAGTTGGCAATACTGGTATGTGTAAACTTATTTCTGGGTGGCAGAAGGAGCACTCAGGAAATCTATGGAATCAGTCAACTCCCCTTTTGAAATTTCAGGGAGTGGAGCTGGTAAAGGAGCCTGGGCCTTCTTGTTTGTGTCAGAAATAGTATTTCCACTTCACAAACCCTTTCTTATAATGCCAGGTCTATTTGATGCTGGCTTGATGAATGGAAGCTATTTTAGTTTGGAAAAAAGGAAATTCCTAAGAAATAATTTTCCTTTGGTTTAAATATTCTTCATTTTCTTTATTATTTTTTTTTTTAGTATTCCAAGAATTTAGTATTCTTGGAATACTATTTTTTTCTACTTTAAAATTGAAGAGTGGGTGTGTGTGGGGAAGAGAGACTGCCTTTCACAATTTAGGTCAGTTTTTTATTAATGCTGTGCAAAATAAGTTGCTGCATCACATGGGTTCAGTGTTAATCCTAATAATAAAAATGTAGTTTTCCAAGTTATTTGTATTCCTTGCAATGACACAAACCTCTGTTCTCTGGCTTTCCTGGGTACGATGGCATTAGCAGAATTCCTACTGCCCTTCCTTTACTATTTTGTAAAGGAAGAACACTTTTCAAACTGAGCCTTTCCCCATTGTGATGCTATCTACCCTCCTACACAAGAACTCCAAATTTCATTCCAAACATGTGCTAAAAAGGATTTTCATGGGTGGATTTTGAATAGTCTAAGGTGATGACACTGAGTCCTTCTTGCCGACACATGCAACAACAATCCTCATAGTTGGGATTAGATGTCTCAAACAGTAACTGTACATGTATTCATGGTGGAGCTTTTAATTTG
Source organism: Falco rusticolus (assembly GCF_015220075.1). NCBI lineage: Eukaryota > Metazoa > Chordata > Aves > Falconiformes > Falconidae > Falco > Falco rusticolus. Next base: position 15,256,044 of record NC_051190.1, read on the forward strand.
TAATGCTAATTGTAGTTCAGCTTGCAACTGTCTGATGCAACCCTAATTGCCTGATGCTGGGAGGTCTGTGCCAGAAATACTGTACTTCATTTGAGAACTGGCATTTCTAGGAAGGCTGTGGAAAGGAAAAAACCAAAATCCTATCCTACAGAAAGCAAAGCCCAAATCATTCTGGTTATTCTGAGCCCATGGACATAGGTAAAGCTTTTAAGGAGCATGTAGATATTGGTATTCCAGGTCTGCAGCAGTTACAGTGGTGATGCAGCTGAAAGGAAGCATTTTCTGAATCTAATTGTGCAACCAGATGTGGACTATGCAAAACCCATTAGTTCCAGAGCACATCCCAAGGGAATGCAGATAGATCAGTTTCATCCATAGGCTATGCTCTGAGCGCATGAAGTTTAGATGTTTTTTCCTCTGGGAAACAAAGTGCTTGCTGATAGTCTTTTTTTCTTGAAGAGGATGCAGAAACTAATTACAAACGTCAGATATAATACAGAGCATTATTGTTTGACCATGTTGTTTCGTTTTTATTATTACAACTAAAGTGTCAGATGGTAAGGCTGTCTACGTTAATTGGTTTCCTTCATTGAAGCCCATCTGGATCATATTTTTTTGTGATTTATATGTTAAATTACTTGGTAAGATATATGAGAACATCCTTTTGTTTCCTGCTTTAAAGGCATGTTGGATCAAAGGCATATTATCTTGCACTACTTTCATGCATATGTAGCGTATCGTGATTCCTTTTCAAACCATGGACATACATAATGGTGTTCTTTCATTATGTGGTCCTGATTGCTTATTTATTGATTAGATTTTCCTTGGTGATACTTGAGCCTTAAGAAGCCTTTATGAGCTTGGCTGTCTTTGCAGTAACATTCATGAACAGAGATGCCCACATGCCTCAAACTTTCATCCACAGTAAGATTCCAGTTTGATACCAGGCCTGGTCAGCATGGGCCTGAAGTTTCTTTTCCCCCCTCCTTCTTGCCTTTTTAGCACCATCATCTGGGTGAGGCCAGGCACTAGTGCTGTGGTGCTAAAGAGTAAAGTGATACCATTAGTGTGTCTGTGTGAGTGGAGTGCAAATCCTAATGAGGGCATGGGCTCTGTGCCAGTTTAGAAAAAGTCTCTCTCCTTTTTTCTTTAAGAAAAGGTTTTAACATTGCATTCTCCAAATTTTAATGAATTGCTGACTCCTTTGTATTTTGTTATTGTTCTTCTCCACTATAATTACTCAGGTTTTTCTTTTTCTTTCTGAAGTCACGGCAGTATAAATGAACATGCAAATGCTAGAAACCATTTAAATGGTGAAGTGACAAAATTAAAATTAAAAAGATGAGCTTCCCTCAGGCCAGGAGAGAACCCAGGTTCCCCTCATTAGAGCCAAGAGGAGTAATTGCAGTGCTTTAATCTCCAGTGTCACGGCACCGGTTAGCAGCCCTGCCGGTGCAGAGCTTGCGGCAGGCAGGGAACACCATGCGGGCTGCCTGCTAGGAGGGAGACCCGGCGCTTAATATTTCATAGGCAGGCAAACTGCTGACGTGGTAGTGCTGTGCTGGTGGAGCTCAGTACCACCGTCCCAGCATAACTGATTTTTTTTTTTTTTTTAGCTGCTTCATACTCATTTTTATGTAAAATGCTGATTATTTCTGTGAAGAGCAGAAATCAGAAGAGTGATTTTAATCATGACTGTGTTAATTTGATGTGAGCTTTGGCTGTTTATGAGCTTTCTCTTTAATGGCGCTAATTGTCAGTTATAATGTGAACACCATTATACAGTACTATACAGTAATTTATTTAGTAAATGAGAATCTTATTCCAAGGACCATACTGCAATATGCCATAGAGACCTCATCCCTTTAATCTTACATGAACAAACTTGCACTGTCTAGGCCAAATTGGTAATAGGAACATCAACTTCGCTTCTGAAATAGCAATGTGATTTTGTACCCACAAGTGCCAACATGCATGTTTTTGGAGATCTCGAGTTCTTCATTTAAAAAAAAATAAAATAAAAATCCAATCCCACCCCCCCCAAAAAAAAACCACAAAAAAAAAAACCAAACAAAAAACCCACAAATCATCCCAGCAGAAAATGAAGAGCTAACACCCTTTTATGTCGATTAATGAGCTTCTATGTTATGTTCGTAGATTCATTTTACTAAATTATTATTACAAAACAATCATTTGCATTAACAATTCTTGCTCTTCTTTAGGTGTTCTTCTTAGAAGACTTTCCAGGTTCTAATGGTGTCTTTGTTCTTGCTGCTTCTTTGATTTTCTTCTTTTCCCTTTGAATATACATACTAACTTTGGCGTGGTCTAGATCTGCAGCTAGTTGCTCTGATTTGAATGCTCAGATCTCCTTGCCAAAGTTTATCAGTGTGCTATGTTACCTCTCGTTAGGCCATGTAAATTCTGTTGTATATTATCATAAGCAGAAGACAATCAATGTCATTAATGGAGAAGAAATGTGTGTTATCCAGTGCATAGAACCCTTTACTACAGGGAATAAACTGAGACTAGTTAATGTTTTTGGTTTATCCTGAATGTTAGATGGAGTCATTTACAGTATATGTCCAACCTTTTGTCCATCTGTTGATTGCAGGGGATATTTGCTTTTTAATGTTAGAATTGAAGCCTTTTCTGTTCTTTAGTTTTACTCTTGGTGCATTTGTAAGTCTGTTTAGATTTGTGCTTGCTTTTTGACATTAGAAGGTGAATGTATCACAGTATTTTCTTGATATACAGGAGAGCACTAACACCCTATGTTGCTGTGTTGCAGCTGGGTTTATTATTTCTGGCATCCAGCATATCTGGTAATTGTAATTTTGCAAAGATCTCTGGTATTGGCTTCAAGCACAAGTGAAAACTAATTGTGAAAGAGGGACCTAGTGTTGGGTTTATTTCCTTATATTTCATTTACTAGTTGCTCTTCAAATTTCCTTGCCTCCATCTGGCAGGATGTGGCAAAGTAGAAGTCAATAAATGATGGAGGAACCTAAGGAGGATCATTGGGAATATATATCAGTGAGAGACTCTGTCTGAAGTAATGTTACTGTAATACTCCCTCCAAGGATCAAATCCACAGTTACAGGGGGTACTTCGATCTCCCAGTAACTTTGATGGGAGATGTGCTGATGGAACTCTGAGTGAGAGTTTGGATCCATACTCCTGCTGTCTGTGCTGTAGAGCATCCAGGGAATTCAGCATGCTTTGCTTATTCCATCTACATCTCTTACAACACCCCTGACTTAATCATTCAGACAAGGAGGTGGTCTGGGGATTTTCACATTTAATTTTTTTTTTTTTTTTTTATTTTTCTCTCCCCTCCCAGGTGACACTTAGCATGGTTTTTTCGGTCTGTTTTCTTACCTTCTTCTGTCTCCCTTTCCCCACAGTGTTCAGGGGTCTGGATAGCCATAAAATACTCTAAAAATACAAGATGCTAAAAAGCCAGAACTGCTGCTCTGTCTTTTTTCCAGTAAAGTAAGATTTTAATCCAGGAGTCTCCAGACTTTACTCCTCTTTGCTCTTCAGACTTTACTCCTCTTTGCTCTTCACTGCTTTTAAAATTTGTTCGGGTTTCTCATCGTCAGGAAAGCAGCATGTCATAATTTTAAAACATAAAATGGATGGATATATTGAACACATGGCTGAGTTTCTGTCATGATGCACTGTAAAGACCACGAGCAGTGCAAGTTAAACGTCATCTTAGAACAGTCTGGTTTACTGTTTTGTTTTCCTTAGTGCAGCTGATACACTGTCTCCTCGCAGTTGTCTTTAGTGCCTCCCATATACTGACAGGAGAATCAGTTGAGACTTTAATTAATGACTATTGCAATCAAGGTTCCATTTTAGTGCAGAATGCTTCATCTTGTAGTAGTGAAATATTTAGTCTCCATCTGGCTGATCTTTTCTGTGAATGCCCCATGATAATTAAGTAGAAACATGAGAGGATGGTCTGAAATTAAAATATGTTTAGTGGAGGGGTTAGCATATCTTGGGACTGTTTGTGTAGAGACCCAAACAAAATTTAGGGATGTAACAGCAGTTTGGTTTTATGGCAGCATCTTCCTGTGGCCTGCCAGGCCCCAGTAGTTTCTGGAGTGAGTTAACGAATGCTACAGTGCATCCCGAGTTTTATTCTGAAATAACTATCCAGTAACACAAACCAGATATAACTCTTTTTACGTTGGCTGGGAATGTCCTGCTTTCCCCAAAGGATTTCCACTGTCTAGTTGCAAAGGTCAGAGGCAGTAGCACTACAGTGCAATTACAGTATGTTAATGATGAGCTAAGAGTTGTACATTTCTCTTAACATAAATCCCTGATTTTCTACATGATTAATTGGAGTCTGGAAAGACTGACAAGGAGAAGGAGGATCAGATGGGGTGCAAATAAGAGATAAGAGGCTGACAGCTAGTTCTTGTTGTAAAGGAGAGTTATTTTGAATAGGAGAAAAAAATCAATACAAAGGTTGGAGATTTTGACAGAGTTGTAAGAGCTACTTTAATGAAAGGTAGCAGATTCAATAGGATTGTTACTTGAAATGTGGGATTGTCTGAGTTAGAAAAATGGGACTGTCTCTCCCCAGTTGTAAAGGTGAGCTTTACGTGCTGAGCTTACTGGGTACTTAGGCCCTTGGATTTATTGGTATTCACCGTGGGCACTCAATGTGGCAAAAAAAGGGAAAAAAAGTATCTATGGGAGTTTGCTAAATTCTGATCTTCTGGTATAGCGACTTGATTATGTAAGGAGAAGGAAGAGGACAGCAGGATATAGCTATTGCTGCTGCTTCAGCATGTTAGGAAGCTACCACGTTAGAGTATCTTGCAGGCTTCTGCAAGGTAAAGTGTGTTTTATTATGAGGAGGGGGCTTCGTTTAGCCTTAGCTGTAAGGTCCAGGCTAAGGCTTTGATAGACTCAAAGGGACGTTTGACAGGACCTCTCCTCTGACATGTCCATGTCGGCCTCCTTCCCTCAGCAGTGCTGGTGGGAGGTGAGTTCAGGCAGGGAGGCTGTGGTGGAAGCTTTATAAGCCAGGTTAGAGGTGAGGCAAGGAGTCAGCTGAACCTCAGCATCCCTCTGTGCAGATACATCTTGGACAGAAGCACCCCTTCATTTAGTGTGGCTGGATACGGGGGCTCCAGTAACGCTGCAGAAAGAAACTCTGCAGTTGTTAGAGGGTTATTCTATTGCTCTCAGTGGAAACGGCCACCTCAGGCTTAAACAAGGAGCTGGGTTTTCCGACATTGCTCCTAGCTTTTTAAGTTTGGGAACTTAGGTGCAGGAAGGATTTTTTTTTTTCAGAGTCAAATGCACAGCCATGAGGTGCGTGAGGCTTACAGAGAGGTGCCTTGCAGGTCAGTCGAGTGTCTCTGGGCTGAGGGCTCTGAGCACGTGGAGGGGTGCACCGAGCACGCAGGTCAGGTGTGTTTGCAATGCCATACTGCACCAGGTCGGCTGTACTCAAGGGTCCTGGGACACTGGTTAGAAACACGTGAAGTCTGACCAGTGCTCAGCACTGCCCCATTCTGTCAGGCAAGTCTAACAGTGCTAGGACTTTGGGGCATCTTCCCCTGGAGATGTATGACCCTTCGTAGTTATTCCAATAGGCCCTCTGCAAATAACAAAGATGGATAACGTTGCGGGGGGAGAAATAAAAAGAAACATTGCACAAATGTGTTAAGAAGTGATAATGTTTCCTTGGCATGGAAAAAATCAAAACAAAACCTTAATGTGGTTAATGGGCTTGTTGGTAGCTTGTTGGGCAGTATTTCCCATGGAAGTCATTTCACTGGGTCTCAACAGTGAATATAGATTTCACCAATGTTAATCATGATTTAAGGCAGCAAGCATGAAAATATTTGAATTGTCTATTATGCTGCTGCTTTACTGATTGCATTTTTGGTTTTTAGGTGGGTATTTTTTCTGAAGAATTCTAAACAGTTGCTATAATTTAATGCCAAGAGAATAAATTAAGTTAGATATGTTTTTTTGCAGTTAGAAAAAGTACATTTATTCAGGTTTTAATCCCCCCCCCCCCCCTTTTATCACATGTTACATAAGTGGTTTCTAAAGGATGATGAGCAAAAGCTTGTGTAAACCAGAAAGAAGGATGTAGCTTCTTGTTTGGTTATTCGTGTGTCCAAAAAGGTTTTCATTAAAATCGATTTCATAATGCAGGTCACTGAAAGGCTTTTTAATTCTAGGGGGAGACAGGCTGTCAAATACATTCACTGTGGACTGTGCTTGATCAGTAGTATCATGTTTACATTCTTGCCCTCCCACCTGAATGCCTCTGCTGTCTCTTATATTGAGTTTAAAAGCCCTTTGGGACAAAGCGTGTCTCTTTGCTGGGTTTGTGCAGTGCCTGCCCCAGTGGAATTCCTGCTCTGGGATACAGCAATGCTGCTGCTGCTATAACCACAGGCTTTGCAGGGGTGAATTGCTTTGTTTTTACTATGATAAAGCTTCACATGATGTAAGAGATCAGGCAGCAATATGAGTGTAGTCCCTGTTATTTCCGCAGTTCGCAGGCATTGTATTTCCAGACAGGATGGGAAGGTTAACTAAAGTTGAAAAAGGATCTAAAATGCAGCAAGAGTTTGCCGTCTGGTAGAAATGAAATAACAATCAAGTGGTTGAAAATGAGAAAAAAAGGTATGCGTTTGCTTATGGTTTGAGACACGCAGCACTCATCTTTCTGTAAAGAAAAAACAATCCGGGGAAAATAGTCGTTCCCTGAATACATGTGTCCTCCTGCTCCCTATTTTTCTACCCAGCTTATTAAGCAAAATTCTGTGTTGTCTAATTAGTTGGGCTTTTCAGCACATGCCTCCAAAGGCCAATAATGTCTTTTTCTATCACCATCCCATCTAAGCTGGCTGTCCTCAGAGGGAGCTTTCCTTTCTCCTCTGGCTCCAGGGGGGAGGCAAAGCGGGCTCCTATTTCCAGGAAAGCACAGCCCCCTGTTTCCTGCCTGCAGCTGCCTGCAGCGCGCTCCCTGCCCGGGCAGGAAAGCCTTTGTAATCTTATCCTTCAAAGAGGGCTGGGATATTGTTGTCCATTGACCATTCAGGAGATATATATTTATTTTTTTTTTTTTATAAAACATAGCTCCCGATCTACACATGTGCAAGAAATACAAATTTTGGCTTCCCACCAGAATTAGAAATAGCATTACTGAGTAGGAAAAAGCTTTTCCCCCTGCAGTGGGCTAACAGTTTGTTAATAGTTTGTTCAAGCACAGAAAATGGCACCTGCTCTGCCAAAAGAGCGTTAGTTTCTCCAGAGGGGACTGTTAATTGTCCAGGAAAAGAAGATTGAAAGTGTCTCCTTAATAATTTAAGGATGAATCATTCTTCCCTGGGACTGGGGGCAAATCTGATTTTTGAACAGACTCTCAGACGCAAAATCAAGGGTGGTGAGGCAACCTTGCACTTCTCAGGCAGTAACTTGAGTATAAAAATATGCATTAGCACAAGATCTGTCACACATTTGTTATGGACAGGGAGAGATCTTTGGGATTTGATCATGTCAGGGACGGATTAGAATTTTGTCATTTTTGTCTTTATAGAGCTTTAACTACATTCTGTGTTTTGAAGTTCATGCCTGCAACACCGCTTGTGTTTGCTCTTTACCTTAACTGGATTGCTGTAAGGTGATCTTAGTTGATTTTTGTTCCTACATCAAGCCTTTCCGTTCCTTCAGGATGGTAGTACCTACAAATAAGATAAATTCAGTACCCAATGCCTGTATGCAGTGCTCAAATGTTTTCAAACAGTAGCAGATTCAACTTCTGAAAATGCAAAACTACCCACAGATGGGTAGTCAAAATTACAAAAGTCATTCGAAAAGAGGAGGAAACTTCTTTAGTTTTTCATCAATCTTGGCTAGTGGGAAATTCTATTCTCCTTTCTCTAAGGTCTAGATCCTCTTAGAGCAGGTGAGTGTTCTTGAGGAGAAGGTGGAATGCTGAGAGTGACACATTAAGTCTTGTGTTGGCACATACCAGGTAGGACCATAATAGGCCCTAAGAAAAAGAAATGTCATTACATCCACTTCAAAATAGGAGATTGGAGATATAACAAGGCGGTTTTAAAAAAGATTAATTTGAAATTCGTTGCTTGAGAGGTCTTATTCTGTCCGGGAGGCAGGAATGTGACCACTCACTTAATGAGCTGCATTCAAAAGATTAAATTTCAAGAGAGTAAAAGTAAAGCCTGTTATTTCCTGAACATAAATGGAGTCACCCATCCTCAAAACCAGTCATGTGTTTCTCCTCAACCTCATCTAATATTCCCTTTGCTCCCCATTTAACTAGGAAAAATTTGAGGGGCCCTTGCCTCCAGGAAATACCCAAAGTAAATAACTTCAATCATATCAGTCAGTGATGTTAAACCACATGCTGTTTACTAAGTAATGCTGAAAGCTACATGCTGTTGTTGCTGGCATACCATTTATGAAAGGCCTGTTAGCCCTCCCACTGAACCATATGGTGATTTATCAGACAGTTTAGTAGTAGCAAGACCAAGACCCAAAATTGGTCAAAACTAAAAAAGGATGTTGCTTATGTTGCCTCTGATACAACGTTCCTGTTCCTCTTCCCTTTGTAGTATAGGGGATGTGTGCGCTGCGCTGCCTGTCCCCTTACGGGGCACAGCCTGGAAAGCAGTTGCTGTATTTCCAGGGTACAGGATTCAAATCTTAAAAGTTAGTTTTTCAAGAAACTTAAACCAACAATTTCTGGATGCTTGCAGCTCCAATAGCTGTTGTGTTGGTCTATTTAAAAAAAAAAGAAATATGAAATATACATGAAACATGAAAGCTGAAGTTTGGGGCTCAGCTCTGAGGAGTTTGAAGGGTGAGACCGTATAAGAGGAAATTAATGTTTTCTGTAGAAGAAAAGCAAACTGTCATTTCAAAGAACACTTCCTAGCAAAATGTTTTAGCCCGCTTAACACCTGAGGAAGCAAAACATCCAGATGCGATCTCTGACTTAATATTGCTGTATTATTAGCAGAGTTAGTTCAGATTTTTTCCCATCATGATCAAGATAAAAGTGGAAAACATTTTGGTAACACTGCAAGGAGTAGTTTGGCAGCGGTCAGAAGCTGGAACTGCAAAAGGGCAGTAAGAGAGAAATAATTAACAAGGATAATTTTCAGGCCTTGACAGCCTGGCTTGTCTTTCTAGCAGTGAATGGATTCACCTGACACCCAGAGATAGCCATCTGATAATAGCACTCATAAGATCAATACATCAATACTTTATCCTTGAAACAGTATTTAAAGTGTGTTCTTAGGTTCATTTCTTTACTTCTGTAAAGTTGTAGCAATCTGGGATTTGAGATAATGCATTCATTACAGTCTCTTGGCCCTTCTTCATTTACTGTATTTTAATGCATCTGCCATGATTGCTGAAGAAGGATGCTCAGTAAACTTAATCTGCTTATGCTTTAAAAAGAAAGGATGCTCAAAAGATTAAAATGGGGCCTCACAGAGAACAGGTTTGAGAGTTTGCAGTGCTTACAATGGCACGGCATTTTGTGCAAGAGGTATTTCAAACATAAAGCTTCTGTGGTGCTGGCTCTGCAGACCTCATGGTGAGGAGAGGAGGGGGAGCTGGGCACAGCTGAGATTTTGCTTTTGTAGATTGAGATTCTGCCCAGGCTCTCACACGGCTGATAATGCCAGAATGTCACTGGGTTAAACCTAATGCTGCTTCTTTCTGGTAGTGTATCTTGCTGGTCCACATCTCTTCACGTTGTGGGGAATTATTTGTGGGATTGTGATGCACACCCCAGGACACAGAAATAGCATGTGCATGCTTGAAATAATGCTTATGCAGATAAGAACCCCGTATGTAAGTACGGCGAGAGATTTCGATCCGTTTCCTTTGTTATAGACTCACCAGATACCCCCAAACATATGCATTTTGAAAGAATTTAAATGGGACTGAAAATTTTCTTTTTAGTAAGCGCTGCTGTGAAGGTCAGGAGACGTGCAGCAGGGCAGTATTGTTTCTGTGATTGCACCACCTATGTGTTCTGTCTCTAGCAAGGGAGAAGCTCATGCTGAAAAACACCTATTTATCTAACAACATCAACGACAAAGAAATCCTTTTTTCTGATAAAACCGGAGAGAACAGTGACTGCCCTCTGAGCACCCGGGAGAAATGACTCGTACCTCTGTCTCGGTATCGATGGGCGCTTTCCCGCAGCAGCCTGAGGGGCCGGTGCCATCCCCGCCGCCACCGTGCTGCCGGCCTCACTGTGAGGGGGAAAGTTTAGCACTTTCAAAACCGGTGGGATTTTGTTCATTTTAAGCAGATTATGGCGTGAAAGATGGAAGAGGAGATCAGAACTGGCAGGAGGCTGTAATTTGAATAGGACCTTCAATTTGACACGTGTTATGTCCTTAAGAGAGGAGCCAGCGCCTGGTTTTTGTTGACAGGTGTGGCAGCGGCCTTGAGGGATGATGGGCACTTTGGCAAATCGTTAAATTGATTTGATAATCAGTAAGTGAATTTGCTAAGAGCGGGTACTACGTGCCTTCTTTGGGGCTTGGTTCAACCTAGTGACAGCCTGTTTTAAATGTATTGGGAGTCTTTAGTTTATTTTTCCTTCTCTTTTCCTGGCGAGAGCTCTACACAGAGTTACTGCCAAATAAAAGAAGCCATTTGTCCTCTTTGGCTGTAAAACTAACCTGAAGACAACCAGACCTCACTTTTACAGAGGACCTGCTGTCCCAGGTTAAACTCTCTCCATTTTTCCCAGCTATGCCCAGATAGCAGTGATCGTCATCGTCAGGTCTGTAATGTTTTATGTCCCCTCAGCGGGGCCACAGTATTTCATCACTGCTTCCCTCTCTGGGTGGGGAGCATCGGGGCCGAGGCAGCCTTTGACTCACCAGGAGCCCTTTACAGCTGCCTTACTCCAGTTCCCAGCTGCTCTTTCCCAGCTGGTCCTGGGAGCCACAGATTTTCCCCCTCAACATGGAGCAGAAAGCAGAGGTTTTTCCTTTCACTGGTGGCACAGATGATGGGTGCGGTAGAGCGGGCAGGCTCTGTGGCATGGGGTGGCAGCCGGCTGTAGCTGCAGGTGGTCTCCCTCGGGTGCCTTTCTGTGTGACCTTTAGGCTGTTTGTGTGGCTCATGCTTGGATTTGCAGTTATCTCCCCAGTAGCCCTGCTATTTACTGTGGAAACTGGACACGGGACAAGTCTGTCGAATTAAAACGCGCTGCCTCCAGCATCAAGCATATTTATTAGAGTTTACGCTGGTTTCTGTTGGAGCTGTTCAGAAGGGGGATTTTGCTTCAGGCGTTTCCAAACAGCAATGCAATTTGTAAAAGTTTAATGTGTGTTTATTTTCTGGTTCCCCAGCAATGTCTGTATTGTTTGCTTGGGTTCAGATTAGAAACGTTTGTGTTCTGGGTAACTCCCTTGCCCAACTATTACAAATAAGAGATGGTTTGGTGTTTTGTGGGGTTTTTTTCTTACATGCATTCATAATTGCCCACTGCTCTTAAGACACAAATTGAAATTGTGTCCTTCGTACCATGATGCTCAAACGATTTCCTTTTCAACAAAGAGTATGTAATAAAGGTTAAAAATTATTTTTGCAATCTATGCATTTAAGTATACATTACTATCTGTTTTAAGGATGGATAATCAATGTAAAAAATGATACTTCCGTGTATTCCTAATAGGTCACTGTGTAAATATCCATAATGGAATCGATCCCTTAGGTTATGGCAACCATTAGTACAGAAAGGGGTTTCACAATAAATGTATCAGACATTTGCCTTTCATACTTACACGCAAAATGATTATTTATTGATTATTTTCAGTCCAGGTTAATGATGTTGAAGAGGTTTCGATATCTCGATTTAAAGTACTTAGTGTGGTTCAAACAGAGATGTCATATCCCTTTCAAGAAGTTGTAACTGATACCTGATAAGTGATTTTGCTCCACATTCTCTCTGTTATATATGTATACATACATATATATATATAAAATATATAAATCAAGGATGTTTATGCAGAGACTAGACTAGAAAGTCTTGGTGACACATATCTGTACCAGCCTGGGTTGTAAGTTTTACTGTTTCTATAGTTTTGTATTTCTGTACAGCAACAGGGTGTTGCTGTAGCCAAACGCTCAGGGATTCGCTGTTCTCAAAGCGTGTGACTCTCATTGGGGTTAATAGCAGTTGTGCATTTGCCACAACAGGGAGGAAGATTTTCTTGCTGAGCGTGATTTTTTTTTTTTTCTTTTTTAACTGCAAATGTTTTCACAAGTTGACTAATGGATTCAGTTATTCCCGTTAGAAATATCCTCGTAAACATGGGCATTATTATCTCAGGTAACCTGCTGAGGGAGCGGGAGCAGAGATGTGGCTGCTAAAAATAAGCTGATTCCCCCAATATCTGCCCAGCACCTTTTCTTGCAGAGCTCTGCTGAGCGCAGGGACCAACAGGATGGAGAGGGAGGGCACTGCTGTGCCCACCGGGACTGGCACCACTGTACGTGCCAAATTCTGGAATGCATAACCCAAACAGAAAAGCCTTTCAGGGGTCTTCACGGTCTCCATTGACAGAGAGGCAAGTAAGACAATCAAGCATGGTTGCTTACTTGTTGCAAGGTGAGGATACAACCTTTACCTACCCTGATGCTGTTTCGGTAGTGTTCTACCATCACACTAGGAAGCTGTGTTGGGCAGCTGGCTGGCCAGGCTCGATGGTTGCACCCCTGGGGGTGAGTACCTAATGGCAGCCAGGATTAGGCCACGACTGAAGGAGTACTTAGCAGTGAAAGTGTAACTGCAAGGAAGAAAGACTATTACGTTTCATCCCAGTTCAGCAGGAAAGGATTTCCAGGCTGTCAGCTGAACTGGTTTTCTTTAGATCTCTGAAGCTTTTGGGTCAGGAAAAATTATTATATTTTTACTGTTACCTACTATATTATCTTTTACAAACTAATTGTTGCCTAGAGCGGTTCGGCACTATGAGCATGAAAAACACATAAAACCAAACTGTATGCTAGAAGACTTACTTGATTATCTTAGAACATTTTGCATTTGTAAAGCTTTCCAACTGAATATCATAGAGCTCTTTGGCAATATTAATGAGCAGTGGGAAAAACAATTAAAAAAAAGCATAAAGTGACTTAGGATCTTGTGCCCCATTTGCAAAGTGACTTGGCACGTAGCTCCAAAGCCTTTCAGGTCAATACATAGTGGCTTCCTCAGTTCCTGAAAGTCAAGCCCACAAGCATCAACACAACTGTTAGTCCAGAAGGAGCCTGATCTCAGCTTCTGGCACTGTGTACCACTTTGGTTTGGGTTTTGGCACATAAGAAGAAAACCCACTATTTGTGTTCATAGCTTAGCTCTCTTGTGCAAACAAGTATCTAAAAAGAGAAAGATCTCTCCCAGGCAGCCTGTCCCGCCAGACTCCAAAGGGACAAAGGGTGGCTGAGATGAGACATGGACAGAGTCTGTTTTTTATTAAAAGTGGAGGACATTTTCTTCCTCTGATATGTAACTCCAAAGCAACTGAGATCCAGAAAGTAACTCCATTTCAGTTCAGAAGGGTGTTAAGCTGAGATGTTTACCTCTGCTTGATCGTATATACAAGCAGGAGGTGGAGTGCTCGGTGACAGCTTGGTGAAGTGGTGACCTTGGCAGTGGAGGAGTGGGTATGGTGAAAATTCACCGGTCCTCTCAGAGGCAGAGGTGGCATCTGAAGGCTGCTGGCACATGCTGCTATGGCTGCTGCATCTAAGTTCTGAGCCTATAAGGCTGACATCTGCTTTTGAATAAAACTGTGCTGGAAGCTGACATCAACCATTTATGCTGCTTTAAATTCATATTCTCCTTGGAAAAAAATAATCTAGTATTTCAGTGCAGGTTTGAACTTTTTTTTTATTTGTGAGTCTCCTAAACATATTCCTGCTGAAGTGTAGGCCCTTTTTCAGTGAGTTTAAGCCTACTGACAGTAGACTGACTTTTCTTAATTATCTTTTCCAGACCCCTTTAAATTAGTCCCCCAGGGGTCTGTGAACCTCATATTGAAAATGACAGCTTTAATATTTCCTTGCTAAATACTTGCAGAGAGTTGTCCAGGGATGCTGACTCACATAAGATTGCTAATTCCCACTGAAAAACAAAAGAATCTGATTTTAAGCAGTAATGCATCTGAGGGGATGGGGCACAGTATGGAGGAAGAGGAGAACGGCCATCAAATGTGGCCATGGCTTTGTACATACTGAAAGTGGGAGCGTGTGGGAGGGGAAAAATCATTTGAAACCATTGAACTCATGCATAAATGTATAGCTTTCAAATAGCTAATTTTTTTGTGTCATAAAAGAAAACTGGCTGGGGCTGGTTCCTTTTTTATAGCCCTGTCATAAACGCTGAAAAATGAGGTTTATAATTTATGGTCTGAAACCACCTTAACTATTGCAATACAAACAGCATCTCTGTACTGCAGTTTATTTCTAAAATGCCTCCGGTGAAAATATTGCAGTGCCATAATTAACTAATACGAAGATCCTGTTTGTGGTGCTTTGTGCTGCTTTCTCCAGAAATATGCAGTTAGTATAAATCCTCAAGGCTCAGAAGATGGTGGTGCTTCAAAATAATGTCACATCACCATGTCAGTTAAGACAATCATTAATATTGTTTCTGTGACTTACAGAAACCATCCCATTGGATTTATAAGGAGGGGCTAATACAGTTTATATATATGTTTGTGTGTATGTATATGTAAAAAAAAGAAGTACAGAGGAGAACAGCATGCATGCTGTCTCCTAATTACTTTGTTTTCTGATATCTCAGCAACATTGATCTTTCAAAATGATCTCTTGCTGGTGGCATTGGTTTTATGTTGGAAAATATTCCTGCAATTCTGGCAATGATAAACTAATTACAGGCTATACATTTTTAATGATTTAATCTCTTGTCATATTCCTAGAGAGAAGTGATCCTGATTCCAAACAAATCTCCCATGCATGACCAAACACTCATCATGAAATGTATGGTTTTCATTAAACCCTGTTGTTAATACAGGCTTAGAATTGTTTTTGTTAAAATGGGGAGAGGTTGGGGAGTAAAAGCATGCTGAAAGATTACTGTAATAATGCTGCAGTAAGCGTTTTGAATCACACAGAGCTCCCAGCAACATTCCACTGACATGTGCCTCCCATTACGGAGGGCTCTTGACAAGCCATATGTAATGCCAGAGCCACATGTGTCAAAGGGGCTTTGGATGGGTAGCAATTAGGAAGATGCATTCATGTTACTTATTATGTGCTAGAAAGGCAGGTTTGTGTCGCTTGCCCCATCCATGTTAGTCTTCAGGTTTAAGAATAATGATTAGGCAAGCAGTGGATGAAAACAACAGCTTCAAGTGACACCCTTTTTTTCATGCACGGAGATTTCTGCCCTGTGAACTGCTGCCACGCGAGTGCAGTTCGTGCCCTTGTTGCCACCCCTCTCATCGCCACGTGCCTCCGTGGGGGTCTGCTTTTTAATCTTGCAGAAAGACTAAAGCAATGTGCCTTGGCCTCTGACTGGAGTCGGAGGGTGGTGCTGCGATGGGGAAACATGAAACGCTCCTGTCCTTTGCATTTACTGGAGGGACTGGATCTTTAATCCTCGTTGGTAGCAGCTCCTGTATTTGCGCGTCAGATCCAGAAATGGAAGAGGGACTTGGTTCTCTTGAGAGTGCAGATGTAAGAGGTATTGGAGAGATGACAGGGAAAAACAATTGTTAGAAATTTCTTTTACCTATGGGAGAAATTTAAAGTAATTTCAGTGAGCTGTAAACATTCCTGCCATTTTGCTTGCTTTCAGGTGCCTTTGCCCCTCTCCCAGCGAGCTGTTTTGTTGTTTTTAACGCCTCCAGTCTTCAGGAGGTCTGAAGATAAGAACAGTGTTTAGAGGAGACATTTAAATCAAATCTTAGTATATCTGGACCAACTGTGTGTATGCTGATATGCTTGGAAGAATTTGAGTGAGATGCACACACGTACATATGGCTAATAAAAATGAGGGCCTGTAATTCCTTAACCGAGAGAAGTGAGTATGTGGCGGGTGAATTAAGGTTCCTGTGAACTTCTTGTGGTTCTCCTGGCACAGTGAAGATGAAACTATTATTATGAACTGGAACTCCAATTTTATTAATGTTCTGAAGTATGGAAGGAAGCAACAAATCTGATTTAAGTGAAGACATTTGTCTTGGCAGTGTGATTTACTCCAGGGTTGTAAATTTGACATGATGGAGACTAAAATGTACTGAAACTTAAATTTCTCCCATATCTCACTCAAAGTCAAATGATTTAAATAGCAGGGTATGAGAAATGACATGTATCCTTGGATGCAAATATATTTTTGGTGCTGAAGATTTTAATTTCACGTCTGAGGAAATTTATCAATTTGAGGACTAAACTTTCAGGAAAACAAGGGTCGAAGCTTCAGGGCATGGTGTGGGGATGTAGCTGTAATGAGCACATCACCATATGCTGCAGTGAAGCTTTCCTGCCTGGTAGCCTCCTATCCAGGGTCCAGTAATGACAAAACAGGTATTATCAAAGGTGGAATCTGCTTTGCTGACACAGATCCTGATAATGCTTCTGTCCTGCAGTGCTCACCATGCTTCTCGCTGGCACAGTGCCTCCTCTGTCTCCTGCACTGTAAAAGTCTGTTCAGGAGAAAACATTAAAACATGTTAAAGGTACAAAACCGTTAACAAACCAGAGTGGACCTGGGAGATGGCGGGGGGGGGGGGGGGGGGGGGGGGGGAGTTAGCATCGCTCACAGAAAGCTCCCAAGGGGATGCAGCACCGAGCATCCTGCCTGCTCTGTCTGGGGGAGAGTTTGTTGTTGCTGGTTTTCTGTCCTTTTCGGACCAGCTCAGGTAGGTGGACCAAACCAGCATCCATAACGTTGGACTCTTTGCCCTGATTTGGTTTTCCTTTTCATTCAGTGATAACTGACACCTTGCCGAGGGTCACTGAGTCCTTGGGAAAATTTGTCCTCTGAAGAGGCCCTCTCCTGCTGAGGATTAAGGGAATTTATGGGAACTTCACTCCTTGCTTTCACATGTCAAAGGTGCCTGAAGTTAATTTTCAGGCTTTGACTTTTTGGTAATCAACAGGGAGACTTTTTTTCTGATGTGAATGTGAATTTAACCCAATGGCTATATGGTTGATTTGGCATAGCTCTAATTCTCCTGTTCATTTCCTGAGTAGCGTCTTTAAAAAATCCCCATATTCTGGAAGTAAAAATCAGAGCTTAAGTTTAATTTTTATTATTATTTTTTAAGATAAACCAGTAACTTTTACTGCCTTGCTCTGTGATTCCGTGAAATGGGATTAATTTCTTAGCAGCACTGGACCTGCTCTGTCAGTTCAATAAAAGTAATGTGGACAATTTCAGTCTATTACTTTTAAATTAACTCAGCCCATATGACTCTTCCTAATACACTGCCACCTTGTGAAAAACAGGGTTGCGTTTTATTGATTCGTGTGATAGATGAGAATATTAAGTGTTCCCTGGCAAACAGCACCCCAAACAACACGAGGCTCTTAAGGCATGCCAGGACTGGGGAACTAATTATGCTGAGACAGAGGAGGTTATTTTACTCATATGTTGTAAAATGGAAAAAATATTAAAGTAACTTTATAGCTTAAAAACCCACACCACCTCTCCTCCATCCCCCCGCAGCCTGGCTGATACATTTTGTCTTGCCATATTTTAAGTTGGTTTCTGAAACTGCAGAATTTAAGAAGGTCATTGGGGAGTGAATAAGAAAGAAACCAAAGCAGGGGAAACCTCAAGCCAGTGAAAATATAAGGAAATTAAAAGAGGCCCTTGTAACTTAACACACCTGATATTTCAGTGCATGTAGTAGCTCTATTTTCCACAAAGGGAAGAGGAATGAACGGGTTTTGCCCCTTCAAAGATGAAAACTTTACAGAAAGGCTGCTTGTTAAAATTTCACTCAGTGAAAAATGAAGTCTGGAAAAGCTGGTGTGATGATCCTTTGAGGACGTTTTAGAATAATTGTAACAATAATGCATTAAAATGTCACTAGGGGAAATGATTAATTGGAATTACCTTCATTTTTCTCCTCCATTTGCTTGCATTCCTGTCCTTAGTTCCTCATATAAAAAATAAAAATAGTAACATCCAGTCCTAGCACTATATATGAAGTCTTTTATTACTGCAAAGTGACATATGTGAAACCTTGCTACTGACATTCATGAACTTCTATGCCTACTACTTCAATTGCTTTATTAATGTTTTGGCTTTCAGCATAAAAGCTAAAACAGTGAAAACCACTGAAAATTTCTGACCATGGCACTGACATTTATCATTCTGTAACAGAAAGTGTGCTGGCTTGTTTGCTGGCTGTTGGTCTGTTCTTTCCAAGGCAGAGAACCTAATTTTCAGTTATTTTTCTCTCAACTCTTGTCCTCCTATAACAAGGACTAATCCAAGCTGGCACACTGTACAAAACAAGGATCAGTGATAGAGGTGACTTTTGTTCTTGAGGCTCTAAAACACAAGCAAAGTGGGAGTAAATGACAGACAGATGTAATAGGAGCAAGAGAAATTGGGAGCGGGAAGTTTATCTTCATGAACTCTTGCCTGTGCTTGCTGGTTACCTCCTCCAGATGATGAGCTTTAAAATAAGCTGCTGGGCCAGCATCCGAAACTTAACCTTGTGTGGGTGCATCTTCCCTTTGTGCATTTGCCTTTATAAAATCTGTATGGCATGCGGGATTTAAAACTCATCTCCGTATTTAAAAAAAATATGCGGTTCTGTATGTCGTCAAAAGAACTAGAGGAGAGGAAAAAAAGAAAGCAACATTACAAATAAGTAAAATAAGTAATCTGCTTGTTGCTTTAGGCATGTTTCTGCTCATTTTAGTGTGTTGTCATTCAGTTTGATTCACTGAACTGATTCAATTTTAATGGTTCGCTTATGCATGCAACTACCTGGAAAAAAAAGATAAAAAAATGCCCCTAAAGCAAATCTTACTGAGATTTTGGTCAAAAAAGGATCATAAATAAGCAGAAGTAAGAGCAAAAGCTAAAACAATATGGCACACATCAAGTAAAAAGAAAGTACAATATGTGAAGTGAAGAGTAGAAAACAAACAATGAGCTACAAACTAGAAGTTAAAAAATAGCACCTAAGGTAAAAAATGAAATTCAGTATGTTTTACAATTACACAGGAGAATGAGTTTCTTCAACCTTTAGCTTCTTTCTTTATTCAGTTAATTTAAAGACAAGGCTGGAAGGGTATCTTTTCCAAGGCACCAGCAGTTTCTTAGAGCCCTTGCTGAATGCCAGAAAATTTAGCAAGGGGGAAAATTGCATATACTAAGAATATAACATGATGAATATGTTGTGTCACATACATACCATCTGTGAGTTATTCTGATAGACAGAACAGCTTGTCTGCCAAATCCTAAAGCATGGCTTTGATTAGTGCATACATAGTAAAATAATAGTCTTGCGGACTTTAGATGAATTGAAGTATGACCTTGAACTTTTAAAGGTCATACCATCTAGGTCTGGAAGGGTAACTCCCTGCTTCTGTAATTAGGTCTTTCTGTAATGAGTGCTGTAGAACAGAAGTTTGCACAAATGAGGCTGCCGGCAGTTACCAAGGAGAGGAGAACATCAGGGCATAACTCTTGGAGAACAGTGATGGTGGTTTGTTTTGTGGGTTTTTTTTCTGGTGAACTTCATGATGGTTGTAAAACAAGATGTGTTGCATCCAGGGCTTTATACTGGGGGAGAGTAATGAGGAGGGGAGTTTCAAACTCACTGGGGTTGCAGCCACTCAAGGAGAGGTGTGCTGTGCACAGTAATTTGTTAATTGTCTATGCAGCTCCATAAATCTTCTGCTTTTGTGGTGGTCACAGTGTTCCGAACTTCTTGGCCCCATGGCAATCACTTACCATGTGGGAAGATGATCAGCATCTCACAGATTTGGTCCTTGCTATTCTGTTTTTTAGTACTGTTGGAAGTTAATTTCATATGTTATTATTTACTTAAAGCTGTTAGCCTGAGTTTAAAAAAACCCTCATTTTTGTGCAATAACATGATTCAGCTGTGATGGCTGCTGCAGTAAATGTCTTATAAAAGAGGTCCCTTCCTGAGCTATAGTGCCTATAAATATTAGCTTTATTTTTATAAGTGGTTGCTTTTTCAGCAGCAGAGTAGCTGTAACCATAAAAATGCTTAATAAGAAATGCTTTCTCAGTCACTGTTTATATGGTTAAACATTTAAAAAAAAAACATTTTGTATTTCCTGAATAGCCCTTAACATTAAATGTAAGTTCTAAGCAATTGTTTTTCTGTGGTTTGGGGGTTTTCTGCAAAGTGAGTGTGGAAGGCTTTCTTTTTTATTTTTTTCCTCCCTTTTTTTTTTTTTTTTCTTTTGAAACTGCTGAGTGGCTCTCAGTGTTGAAGATTTAGATTTTGAGAACGAAGAAACTTAAAAGAGGCTCCGCACACATCCTCTTTTGGCACGCTGTTTTAATACAAATGTCACCAAGCGGAATCGAGGCAGTTTCAAAACATGAACTTGCTGTTTCTAATTGGTACCTGTTCTGAGTCACCCTGACTCGCTGTTGTGGTTTGAAAATCACATTTTCCTGTCTCTCCCCCTTTTGCATGAAAATAATAGAGCAATCCAATTAATTCAAGCTGCCTTTTACTAATTACATGGGGGGATGTGTGAAAGGTTCAGGTGTTTTACGTGCCTTTCGCCATGAGCTTCAGTGGGAGCAAGCAACCAGAACTCCGGGCATATCAAATCCCTGTTGCCTTTCTTAGTCTTTCCATGGCTAGAGAATCTCAGCATCTTTCTGATGCTCTTTGATAGGTATAAAAATCTGCAAGCGTTGCTCGTGACTCTCTGGAAGCAGAGCAGAATCCTGTTAAATGATTTGTGACTCATCTAGTAGCACTTCTCTGTATTCAAGGTTTAAGAGCTACCCAAACCAGGAGAAATCTTTGAAGTGTAGCAGACTTCAGAGTGGGTAGGGCCAGACTTAGTCAACCCTGCCATTTGAGTCCAGTCCCAGGGTATCTTGTGCTTTGCTGTATGAAAAGGAAACGATCCGACTGAATCCTCTACAAAACTTTTATCCTACCCTGTTCATTGAGTGTGATCATTTGTAAGCTTTTGGAGAGAGAGAAGAAAATCTATTTTTAAAAGTTTCACTCTGTTGGAAAGTTTCACTCTGTTGGAATTTTTTATTTTGGAGTCTGCATTAAAAGAGGAAAAAAAAATGGCCATCAGCTAGGAACTTATCACTTGATAACCAGAAGGCATAGTGAAACTGCAAAACTCATTTCCATTGTCTCTTTGATTTGATCCTATAAAAATCATGACAATGAACGCAAGCAAGCATAATATATTCTTTCATTATGCTTCCATATTTATTTTGTATAATAGGCAGAAACAATAAGTATGTCTCTAGCAGTTTCCCTTAAGAATATTATTGTTGATTTAAATATATATATACTTTTTTAAAGTCATGTTTAGGTAATGCATTTTCATTTGGGATGGTTTTGTTGCACAGATTCATTTTTTATAGCAACACTTAATCAGAGGTTGTGATCTCTCCTGAATAATACCTTTAAAGAAAAACTTTACTTTTACTGGCTTGCACAGATATCTAAGTTTCCTTCAGGCCCACATGGAAAGTCAGTACCTGTCCTGAATATAGGATGTGATCAGAACAAAATAATTTGTGATGGGCTATTAAGTTCCATTTGCAGAACACCCAGAAGATAACCACATAGAAGCTGTGGTTGCTCATGTTCTCCGTGGTGAATTTTATAGCATCAAATCAAATAGTGTAAATGAGTTCAGTGGTTTCACTGCTTCCATGTGTCATTGCCCCCCCCCACCCCCCGTTTTTTTTTTGCACAGGGTGCAGTAATTGCCATAAATTCTGCAGAGAATTTCAATCAGACATATTTTCTCTTATAACAAGGGGGCCCAGTTTGAGTGCCTTTGCCAGCAATAGATCTTGGCAGCAAGTCCTCAGGGGAAAAGTTGTTCCTGAAGCTGTTCCTGGACAGGAGACCAACTCTTAAAATGAATAAGCAGTAAGTGCAGATACTAGACCATTAGGTCATATATCACAATCCAGTATGAAAAATGCTACAGCTCCGTCTCCAAATGTCTTTTAGGTGCTGCCTTCACAGCACACTGTAAATGAAAAGAGAAGAAAAGGTTTTACATATTGCATTTGGGACAGCATAGGAAATATGAATTTCCACAGATAGATCAAGATGTTAAAGTTAGATCTGGTTACAGTGGAGACCAGTTCTGTGGAGGGCCATGTGTTAGGAAAGAATGTTCTAGTCTAGAATCAAAAACACTTTCTAAAACTATGTCTTAAAATACGCATTCAACTCCAGAATAGCAGATGCTCTCTGCTCCAGATGCCGTGTATTGGAAGAAGTCTGCATTTTTTTCAGTTGCTGCTAAAATAATGTGTATTGCATTTCAGATTGGAGACACTTTGCAGTTCAGGAAGAAGTTCCCCAGATGGAAGGATGTGAATTATTTATGCAATGTTTATCTCAAGGCCTACTTCCCATCACAACTAATTAAGGCTATTTCATTTCATTTCGTTTCATTAAAACTAACATTTTCACATTGGGGAAAACATTTGTCTAAGGAAAATGTTACAGTATCCACTACTTAAAAGCTTGGAAGGTTCCATCAATCATATAGTCTCATATTCTTCTAAAAACTTAAAAGATGGGAAAGTAAAGGCATTTCCCTGTATTAGGGCTTGCCAAATTGAATTGTAATTAATTGGAATTTAACGAATTAAGATACACGTTCTTTTCCTCTACTTAACAGGAGACGATGGGGTTCAGAAGTGGTGCTCTGTGACCTCAGTTTTGCAGTCCCTGGACAAAGCTCAGCTCATTTTTATCTGTATACGTAGAGCAGAAAAGGAGCCTTTGTTCCCTCTGGATTGCCTTAAGACTTTTTTTTTTTTTTGCGTGAGCAAAGACTGAGATCAAGCCTCACAGAAACAGAACGTATTGTGAAATAAAATTGGCTTCTTGGTATGTAACTTGGCATTTAAAGTGGCTGTGTTTGCATGGCAGGGAGGAATCTACTGTAATTCTTGTCTTTGTTCCTCTCCTGCTGCCAGTGTCTGAGTGTGACTTGTGCAAAGTACTCCATTAGGTATCTGTGATAGCCAAAGCATTAAACTGAAAGGTCGTGCTAGTATTCATTTTAGAACTGTTTTCCATCTGAGATACTGCCAGGTCTCACTGAGGTTTCAGCAGATTAGATGGTCTTGTGTATAGACCTGCACTAAAGGAATATCATCAGTCTTGGGAAAGAGGGGAAGGGAGAAAGAGAGCCCATTACTGTCATTTGACAACTTCATTTCGGTTCTTGCCCCCCAATAATTATAACTCCTAGAAAAGCCAAATTTTGGAATCGGCGCAGTTAAGATCTGGTCAAACAACTCACGGCCTGTCACTGCATTTTTAAAAGCCTAGAGGTACAAGGATGCCAGCCTGTGAAATATGCTAGGAAACTACAGGCAAAAGTAATGAAAATAACATGTATACAGCTTTTTCTTGGTCTGTGATGGGTTTACAATTATAGAATATGCAGCAGCTAACTTTTCTGGTGGCTTTTTGTGAGGTCTGGATCAACGATATCATGGTAAGAATGTTAAAACATCGATTTATTCTTGTGGCAGGCAGGATTCCTGCATTATCTCCATCCTCTCAGGGGACAGGCATTAACAAAGGCCTTTGGAAGTTGTTCAAGACTAGTTTGCAAACAGCTACAATTTCACAGAATTTTATAAGTAGGCTGTAGTGGTCTGACAATCAGTTATTGTGATTTCACGCATTTAAGGGGAAATAAACATTGTTTTTCACAGCATCCTGCTGGAAAATAATCTATTGTTTCCCTAAGCTTGTGGGTGTATGTGTGCATTTGTTTATGTGGAAGCTCTGAATCTTAAAACCATGTGCATATAACTACTATTTCTTGGTGAGATACAACAAAATTCTGCATGTGATAAAGAGGATCTAACAGTGGGTGAAATTTCTTTATAGCACGGATTTAGTAAAATGCCTGACATTATTCCTGTGGAGGAAAGTTCATCCTTATTTATGCCTTGCTGCTGTTAACATGGAAAAGAGCAAGATGATAGTGATTACCAACTCAGGTTTGTATGTGACTGTAATCGAGTTGTGATGTGGAAGGAAGGAGGAGGAAATCTCACCTAGGTTGAGTGTGCTCCAGTAGTTTGTTAGGCATTAGGTCTTCTTTAAACCATCTTCCCCCACAAATGTTTGCGTATCTAGTTAGGCCAGAGAAAATCCAAGTAATTCTTGCCTCATTTTTTAAGGCTCTTTTATCTGAGCTGAAAGTACTTTGCGGAAATCCTATGGTTTGCTGGCTTCTGTGGTTGTAGTGCCTTTTGAACCAGGCTTCGTGTTTGTGGGGTTGGATCCTGTACAAACACCAAGCAAGGAGGCTGCCCCTGCTCCGGGCAGGTGCAGAAGGGTGGCTGCAAAGTGAGCCTCCTGCAATGAGCCCTCACTCTCACTGACTACTGGTTTTACTCTCAGCATCCCACTTCCAAGATTTAACCCCTGTCTGGCATAGCAGTGTTTAAACTTGTTTCATCTGTGCGTGGGTGAAAAAGGAATACATGACACAATTAAGAAAACATACCTAAAAGTATCAATTATGCTGTGTTACGCTGCTTGTAACTTATTGCTTTCATCTGACACTTGTCAAGTTGTGCTGGTCAGATGCTTTACATTCTGAAAAGGTAATTTAGCGGCAGAACTTAGTTTATGTGTTCGTGCATACTCTTGCATTTGTCTAGAAGAATAAATTTACTATCACATAGTATAGCTAGCATGATTTTTTTGTGGTGTGGAGGCTGTTAGTGTTATCTGCTTTTGAATATCTACAGATCAGAGCGTGGCTTCCTGTAGCTACAGAAATCCCAGGTCTGAAACCTCACTGGGTGGGTCCAGACATCAGAATAACAGTCACTGTATTAAGGACATAGTCTTCCTTCATATCCGCTCTTATTGAACCATCATTAACTGAAATCATAAGATAGCGTTCAAAGGAGACTTTATCTTTACAAGCTTACGTCTGAATACACAAGAGCTTTGTTCCAGCAAGTCTCAGCACAACGGCTCTAGAAGCCTTTTCTATGTGAGGCTCTGAAAATTATCTTCTGCATTTATTAAATCTCAGTTAATTTCAAGATGGGAAGACACAGGGAATTGCTGCTTCTGTTTCTCTTGCTGACTTACTGATCCACAGAAACTGAAGCTCGGTATAATATAGCTGTTTGGAGGCAAACCCTTCACAGGTCAGGGCGAAGGTCGCATTTAGGTCCAGGATACGTGGTTACAAGTGCAATGAAAGTGCGATCTTGGGTGACCATGTCCCTCCAGGTCTGTTCCTATAGTGGCCACAGAGGAAATGTTCGTGACTGAATGCCACGCACAGACTGTTTTTCCCATGTTTTTCAGACCTTCCTTCTTTTCCACGACAGGATTTAGCAGAACAGCCACACAGCTTTGCTTAGTATTCAGCTGGGCTTCAATTGTCAGTGAGATACTAATGGAAATTTATCATATGCTGAACCCGAAGTGACATATATATATGTTAAAATGCTGTGTTTTATTGCACACCTAAAAATACTTCACTGTCCTTACTTTTTGAGCTTTTTTATGTAAAGTCCTCAATCATAGCTTAAAATCTGGCACTTCCATATTAATCTTTCTCTCTTTTTTTTTTTTTTTTATGTAACTTTTTCTAATGAGGAAGAAAGTACAGTGGAAATTTTTGATCACCAAGTTATCAAATCTTTCATCTTGTTTTCATTCGTCATTCAAAGCAGAATTAAGAACAGAAGCATTTCATGACGCACTGTCAAATGATGATGAAACTATTTGATACTAGGAATCAGATAGTCAGCTGCTACAAATTGGCTGTATGGCAATGATTTTGACTTCTGCTTTCTCAGTATAAGGAGATGGCCTCTTTCTGTATTATTGATGGCTGCTTTGGAAATGAAGCTGGGACGCTGAGTGAACTAGCATGAAGGTAAATACAATCTGACATGGTTTGCTCTGGAGAGCTCATCATCTCTAAAGGCTTCTGAATGCCCCTGAGAGGTAAAACTATGGTCAGGATGAGGAGACAAGTATTTTTATGCCTTTTGCTTCTATCTTCTTGCTCTTGACTGTGAAGAAGCAACCTTCTCTATGGAGCAACATGCTGAATCACTCTATTCACAGACCTCTGGTGACCAGAGAATGCAAATTTCTTTCCCCAGTCTCTTTTATTAGCAGTAAGTAATATGCAAGCAGACGGAGTTTTAGGAAAAACATCTTTAGGGAACTCGAATAAAGGCCAGCATTTTGTATGAACAAGAGGTCTGCATTTTCCTGATATTCTAGAGTTTTGTGTGTTACATAAAAGCAGGTTCATCTGAAAACTCTCTCCCCAGTCATGGCCAGATAAACTGGCGTGGGTTTGGATTGAATACTTTTTCTGATCCCTCTATTTTTCTGCTTAGCAATTCTTCCCTGGAATGACAGAGGGATATTCTGGGGGAATAGAGCAATTATTCTTTGTGAGTTAATCCATAAGGATTATGGCATTTTCAGGAGTTCCCATTCAGCTATTCCATCTAGTTATTCTTCCTCTGATAATGTTTTGCTAGGACAGATTTCCCTGCGAGTCTGAGTACTAATTTTGCTCATAAGGAACCTTTGCCAGTGTCTAATAAGGCAGGGTATGCAAATTTTTCTTCCAGAGTAAGTAGGAGGGCCTACCCCCTAATTTTATCAGGAGTTGTCTTTGAAGTCCAGCTAACAGGTCAGAAAAAAATGACCTATTCCTCATCCACACGAGGACTGAAGTGGAGTGTAAGGTATTTATCACCATCTTTGTTACAATTCTGAGAGATTTAATAGTCCCCAGAATTGTTCATTTCTTAAGAGCTATGTGCTATTAAACTGAGGCATTATTTAGCAATCGGTGCTGTCTCAAGAGGATAATTACTCAGAAGTATCTATTTGAACATTCATCTACTGCTAGTTGTATAAATGTCTACAGTGCCTGAAGTATTTAAATACTAAGAGGCTTTATGATTAAAGTTACTATATTACAATATTTAACAGAATGGTGGATTTCCATTAATACTGTGTGTGCTTAGATCCAAATACTGGTATTTTCTCAGTGACTCGTGGGAAGCCGCACCTACTGATGGCAATCCCACTGAGTAAAAGAAAATCGGTACATTGTGTGACCTGGTGCCTCCCCGGGTGCAGAACTGAACACAGCGCAGCTCTCAAGTCAGAAACGCCCCAGTTTACCTGTGTACAGCACTGCTGAGTTTGGAGGGAACGTGACAGCGGCTGAAGTGGCTGCTGCCTGTGCTACGCATGATGATGAAGTGCTTTGTGAAGGAAGACAGGGAGAGTCTTCAATATTTGATCCATACTTGCGAAACTAATGGGGTCTTTCTTTACCTTTGCCGCTTAATTGCAAAGGAACTTGCACGGGTGTGAAGTTTTTGAGAACCTGAGCGAGCAGTCAGGTTTCGATTGTGATTAAATTGGCCGATGCGCTCTAACATTTTTACAAGGGACTGACATGTCATATGCAGACACACACGCAAAGCATATAAATCTCATTTTATAGTTTAACTAGGTCAAAAAGAAGACTGAGTTTGCACATGTAGTAATGAACTTTATATCAGTTATTGCCACTTAAGAAAGTGTTCCCAGAGTCCTTATACAGAGCTGTCCAAACGTGTGCTCAATGCTCAGCAGTAGCAAAAAGGCAAATAGGAAGACTAGAAGTTATTAGGAAATGAGTACAATCAACAGGGAAAAAATCTTTTCTCCGTGGTACATATGACTTGGCCAGTTCTGATTTCCCAGCCTCAAAAATGTATTGTATGTCCAAAAGCATAGCTGGCCTTCTGTGATACAAAACACCTTCCGTGAAGACAAGAAGATAAATAGTTTTTGTGACGTCTCAGCCTGGAAAAGGTGACTCAGGGCACGTGATTACAAAGGTCCGTGAAAGTTAAATAGGTGTTACTTTATATGCTTCATGATATAACTAAGGGTCTGAGGCCAGAAAGATGGAAGGTGCACATTCAGCAGAAAGGAACACATCTCACGCAGTGTATCCAAGTACATGAATTGTGGAACCCCTTGTGAAATGATCTTCTAGCGGTCAGCAGTACATCCAGGTTGGAAAGAGGATTTAACAGTGTTTTGGACAAACCAGTCAAAGGATGGTTCTTGTGCACCTTCCAGCCCAGAAAGGCCTCTGAGGCTTGCTGGAAGATGCAGGGGTGTAGCTAAAGGGGACAGTTGCTGTTTGTCCATGTAAACATGCACTGTCTTGTTTTTACTTTCTGTTAGTACTTGGTACTGGAGATAGGATACACCTGTACACTAGATGCACCTGTAGCCTGAACCAAGTGTTTTTATGAGGGCTGTCCAGGGCTACATTAATGCAGCCTTGAGTATCAGACAGCATCCACAGCAACACTGCTCCAGACAAGATCAGTGTTTGACATTAAGAACCTCTACAGAAAGATTGCGGATTGAAATAATCTAAAAACCATGGAGATACCCTCGAAGGTATGAGCTTAAATGGGAAGGGAATGGAGCTAGAAACTGGAAGATCAAAACTGGTGTTTTGTAAATCATTGGTGGATGTAATTAATGGATATGCTCATGCCATCTGTAGCCCTTGGCTGGCAGTCTGTGTGAAGGAAGCTTTTGAGAGTGAAAGGGCCAGATGATGTATTGATGAAGGGAAGGAGACAAAATACAGTGCTTGCAATTTCTTGATCTCTAGGGATCTCAGGACCCTGTAATACCAATATACCAACTGCCACGTGACTGGGTGTTCTGGGAAGACAGTCATGATCCTGAGAGTGTTTTGACCTGCTCAGAGCAGCAGTGTGGGAAGCTATGAGAGCTGCCACTGACTGCACCTAAATCTTTAACAGCCCTTTGGCGTGAGAGATACAGATGCTGTCTCTTCTTTGTTTGTTCTTTTCTTCCCCCATCTCAGTTCTTTTCCTTCCTATCTCTTTCTTCCTTCTGTTTAAGGTGAGCCTGGCATAATGAGCCCAGGCACGCTCCCTTTCACAGCGCTGTTGTGATCCCGTGACTGGCGAGGCAGGGAAAAGCTGTGCCCCGTGCCACCCGACAGGGGCTGCCAGGTGTCGGAGTGGCTGATAACAGCCACTTTCATTGCCTGTTTTCCACGGTAATGAAGTTGCAAGCATCAGTCGCAGAAGCTGCTTTATCTGTCTGTGCAATTCTTTTCTTTTTGCTGTTACATTTTTTCCTGCAAAAATTAGGACTGGACTACAGAATTAGCTCCAGCGTACCTTACCTGTTTTTCTGAAGAAGAGTATTTGTCACTACATTTAATACCCATCCAAAGATTGTCCTTGTAAGAAAAACCCATTTGCTAACAGCGATGGGGATAAGGCATATGCTAAAGCTCAAATATTTAATTGGTTATTTTTGAAATTCTATATTTTTCTGCACTGTTCTTAACTTTTATACTATATCTTTAATAAAATGTTATAAAGTTGCTTAAATCATTAGTGTTTCCATGGAGCTGAGCAGTGTGGGTCTGTGCTCTCAACTCAAACCAAGTTTGAATCGTTTAGCGTTACAGGCTGGGTCATGTTAACACCTTAGCTTATGACTCTTCGTACTCCATTTTATTAACGTGAGTGAGCCAAGATGTTGGATGCTTTTTCCCCTGGAGTCACCAGCTCTGCTGCTGGAGGACAGAATGAGGCTCTGGGTCACTGGTGAATACTGTTCATGAACAGGGTGGTCCAACTCCCTCAAGATCAAGCAGGTGACATTACATCTGTTGGATTCAGGTCTCATTTGCTGCCTTTCCTCTACAGCTGTGAGAGCGAGATGCATGCTTTTAGTAAGTGAATATGGGGATTACTGAGTAAACACAAGACTTTTTTATCTAGGGCTCTAATTACAAATCTGCAATATTTCTGTCATAAATTGACCTGTAAGACTTTTCTTTGTGAAGCACTAGCATTAGAAGCTGACAGCCTTTGGAGTGTGTGTGTTTGACAAGGGATGCTGTGGAAGGAAACCAGGCACACTGGTTTAAAGAATGAAGCTAGCCAGGGTGGAAGAGGAAAGCTAAGAAAAAACTGAAATAGGACATGGACTATATGTTAGAGACAGCAGACCCTCACCCCCTCCCTGCAGCAGGCACTGCTGCTCCTGGGGTGTCAGTGCAGGAGTCAAGAGGTGGTGCCCAGACCTAGTTTAAGAGAGAAAACACTGTGATATGAGTGTGACCTTTAAAACATACTGGGACATAGTTATTTTGTGTATCTAGTGAGGAGCACTCTGGTCTTTCTGAAATGCCCCCAGTAACAAACACTAGGAGATTAGTGATGTTCTCTCTTTGAGTGAAGAAATCATTATCTTCATGAAACCGGATGTTTTGGAATGTCCTCTGGTGATACACTCTTAGGGGGTTGGTCATGATCAAGGTTGTATGGTTAGAGCACCATTCGCACCATGTTCTGTTTCTATGTAGAAAGATAACTTTAAAATTCTCTTTGAGATACCATCCTGGATTTAATCTCCTTTGAGTATTTGAGTGCAGCATATGCTCACCTTTTTCTAAACCTTTATTACAATAACAGAAAAGTTTAAAATTTAAATCAAGGCTTTAACTTTAATTCTGTTCCTTGAGCCATGGTGTATTTTAAATAGGTGGTGGTATATTTGAACAATCTGTTTGGCAATACCTTGCTGACCAAGACCAAGATTTATGCAAGTAGTTTTATCTCAGATTTGTGATTCATAATATATCTTGTATATAAAAAGGTTAAATAAAAGAAATACAACTTTCACAGAACATCGGCTATAAACAGACTCTTAAATGAATCAGTGATTTGTAGGTTAATGTTTGAATTTTTAACTTCAGTGCCACACTTTTAATATATTTCAGGCTTCTTGATCCAAAGCTTACTTTATATTCTGAAGGTGTGCAATTGTTTGCTGTAATCTCAAGAGAAGATAAGCATGACATCTGGTTCACACCTGTGGTTTTAGGGATAAGAGTGTAGCTGCTTTATG
The DNA here is from genome assembly GCF_015220075.1 of Falco rusticolus. NCBI lineage: Eukaryota > Metazoa > Chordata > Aves > Falconiformes > Falconidae > Falco > Falco rusticolus. The sequence continues at coordinate 15,287,285 of NC_051190.1, forward strand.
TATTATTCAGGGCGCACTGTTGAAACTGCAAGGAATTTGACTCTTTGAGGCCCTTTGTCCCTAGGTTTTTATGCTTGCTTAAAGTAAACATGAAATATAGGAGTCTTCTCTCAGTAGGTATTGAATAGACTATTTATTCCAACCTATGCCTGCTGCCAGAAGGGAAATTAGTTATGCAGGTTAATTATCAGATTTATGATAAAGACTCTACTTGTGCAATTCCCGTATTTCAAAAGTTCCATTGAGGCATTTTGTGCTGTGACAGAGCAATGCCAGGAGAGCTGCATGTACTGGTAACACGTACAATGGTGTGGTTCAGTGTCACAGGTGATGCCTTCCCTGCCCACCCCAGCCCTGGCCACAGGCAGCATGGGGCATGCTCTCTGTGGGATGTGACAGGGAGAGGCTGCACTATTTTGCAGGATTTCCAGTTTCCATTCCTGGTTACAGGTGCAAACTAAGTGTCTGGGGCTGGCAGAGACAGCAGTGGCATGAGCAAGAATTAATTTGGTTGGGCACTTCTAGAGCCAAAGACACCCACAGTCTGGAGAAAAGCCAGCAGCTGTCACACTGAAAACCAGAACTTATATGGTGTCCGCTACCCAGGGAATTGTTCAAATGTGAGATGCTGAGGCAGGAGAGGTGCTTTCAGAAATACACAGATGTGAGCTAGGGTGGAAATGTGACTCTCTGCCTTGAGAGTTATTTCTATTATTAAAATGCAGAGTAGAGGGAAGGGACGAAGCTGGCACGGAGCCTGGCTGAGCAGAGACACAACTGTTCATACCTCCCGCAAGGAGTGTGTACTGAAAACGGTACTGAACCACAGCCTGTAAAATTTGGACTCAAATGCCAATCTGGTAGCACTGTTGTGTGCATCAGGAACCCAAAGAAGTTCAATATGCTTTTCTTCCAACATCAATGGCCCCCTAAAAAATTGGAAGTGTTAAAGCTGAGAGGTTGTTTTATTTCACTGTTTTATTCACATCACATAAGGTGATGCCACAAGCGAGCAGCAGTCTCCGATGCACCAGGGGAGTCTCAACACAGCATCTGCAGACAGGTATCAGTGTGGGAAGGAGGTGAGAGTTAGATTTGTGTTTCTGTTTCATAGGCATGGAAGAATAACTTTGACATTTAGCAAAGGACCATTACAGATTGTGTTTGCAGATGTGACAGTGGACAAGGCTTTAACTTTAAAAGGCTACACAATTTCTAGCACTTTTGCTACTTCCTTGAATATTTTGCTTCTTGCTGTGCTGAAGTCCAGTTCTTTTGGATTTGCTAGTGTTAATACAGAATCTTGTCCTTAACAAGCTGGTGCCATTAAGGATGTGTATTCAGCTACTCTGCGTGTGTTTCTGTACACAGTTTCAAAGACAAGTAGTTTACAGAATTCTTCACACTGCACTTCAGATGTGTACAGACTTCACTTCCTGCTCTGATAAAGCAGTCCAAGGATAAGGGTAAAGAAAGCTAGAAAATTAGAGACAGAGTACAGAGATATTACATGCAAGGTTTTCCAAGAGACTGTGGAATTTGGGTAGGCACCCCATAGTGGAGACGGATTTCAGTTTGAGGTATTTTCAAGAGATCCTGGGTTTTAAAAAGGATATAGTGTACTTGCTCCTTGCATATTAAGGCCTTTTGAGAAACCTGAAGTAAACCAATCACGTTAAGCAGTTGCATTGGAAAAAATCCCTCTGGTGTTCAGGTGGGAAGTCTGTAGCAGAATTAGTGTCCCTGCAACACAGAGCTGTTCTGCCTTCCTCTGGGAATCTGCAAGTGGCTACTGAGACCTCTGATGCTGACCACTCCGCTGGCTTTATCTTTGGGATTATGATGCTGCCATAGATGGATGTGTATTCCACAAAATATGGGAAAGCCCATATTATTTTTACCCTCTATTACAAAGCCCTCCAAGTAAGCTCTTCTCATGGGCTGGTTCTGTGGTAATTGCCCATGTACTTCACAGTTCATAAATAAAAATAACTCTGCAAGTGTACAGCCCGGAGGATTTCACATCCCCTCAGAGACAGGAATGGCCTTTCGCCCAGCAAAATGCTTCTGAAAACGTGCCCCATCTGCTGCATGGCTTTGAATCCAGAGATGCAACAAAACTATAAATATATCAAAATTTGTTCTGAGGCATTTTGAAGATCATTAAACCTCATGGAAGAGCTTGCCTTCTCCTGTTCAAAAAAAACACACAGAAAACAAATAAACCACACAGGACGTTCTGAATTCCACAGTACAAAAAGAATAATTTGCGCTAAGATATGAGCTCTCCAAGGAGTGAATGCTTGTGCTAGTGCATCTTTAAAGTGAATGGTATATGAAATTGTATTAATCACACATGTTAGGAAAAGCGTGCTTTTGTAGAGTTTATTTTTAAAGTGTGGCTCCTTTCTTTTCCCTGAAGAGTGCTGGAGTGTTTTTGCTAGGAAATCCCAGCAGTTCTTTCCATTCTGGCGGCACTTCTTGATGTTTAAGAAAGTAAATGGATTCTTGAAATATGAGCTGAAATATGGACAGTTTGGGTATTTTGAAGTTTCACACTCTTTCTTCAGTAGTTTAGTTGTCCTTGTAGGAAGACCATGGGAAACAGATGAAGATGACATCTGAAACAGTCAGTTTTGGGTTGAGTTCAGAGGTCTTGTATTCATACAGTCAGTCCCTCTGGCTTTGGTTTTAGTCTCTGGCATTCAGTACTTAGCCACTTCCTAAATTGCCTGTTTCAGTTTCCCCCCTCTGCCAGCAGCTAAATATTGTTTCTAATTTTTCTGTTTGGACACTTTTAGAAAGCAAAGTTTGTCTCTCGCTGAAATGGGTCTCTCAGCGTTGCATGTTCCCGCACGCATGTGCTGGCTGTCTTGTTTGGAATATGCCATGATCAGACAAAGCCACTGTGGGTGAGGCTCAGATCTACTGGATAAATAATCCAAAAAGTCTCTGGCAGAGTCAGAGTCTGGTAGTGGAGCTAAAGACTAGTGAAAGACCCCAACTGACCTCCAGGAGCCTGGGAAGATGCCCTTGGGTATGCGGATGCAGCGCCTTGCGATGTGTCTGTGCTGAGCTCCTGTGTCATCAGCTCCATGGCAGATAGGAGCTGTTTAGAAGTTGGTACCAGTATTAAGAAGCAACGTACTGTCTCTGTGAGATACTTTTGTGACTATTCCTTATTGCAATATCAAACAAATGAACAACAACCCTGGAGTGTTTTTTTCCCTCCCAGTGGCAGTTTATTTCATGTGTTTTCCAGTTTCTTGTCATTCTTCCCATTTGTTTCCAATCTTTCCTATTTTTCTTCATAAAATATCTGGTTAAAGGAGGGATGGGCAATGACCGTAGACAATTCCTCACATGAGGAAATGAGGCACAGAAATGGGCAGTGATTTATGCAAGATAGTAGAAACTCTCTAGTAGTCTGGGAAGATGTGCCTTTGCGTTCCAAGGAGGTTGCAAACCTAGTAGGTTGCTGCTTGTTCTCAAATTACTTAAAGACCTGATTGGTAAGAAATACTCCTACCCAAAAATCAGAATACTGAGCTACTTGTTGCTCATTTGGTTTTACAGGCTTCTTATTCTTCTCAGAAGGGAAAGAGCTTTGCCTTTTTAAGGTTTTTCTCACAAGCATGAAGTCAACAGCCACAGTGATTTTTAAATTGCAGTGAAAGGTCCTCCTGGAATCGCTTCATTCCAGATACTTGGACTTGAAGTGAAATACCATATGTCAGGAACCCTCTGATGGAGGGGTACCAATGAGCAGTACTGTGTGGTGTAATCTTTTATGCTTCTTTTATTTTTACCTCCTCTCCTTGGATCTCTTCCATCGCTTGGACATGTGGTTCTCATCCTTTATATGAGCTGACTGAGCACCCTATTGTACACTTACCACCCACGTTTCCAGAAAAAGAGCCTCCTAAATTTGTGAGCCTAACAAGACACTGTGATATATCTGGATACAGGTATAATTATCACAGGATGAAGATATTTAAACATTTCTAGAAGATGAGAAAAGGAGGAAAGGTTCAAAAAGCCTCCTGCTCGTTGTTTCAATTCTTGTTTGCATCTTACTGTTTAGTGTTAGTATTATAATTTCCTATGTTTGGAAGGAGGTCAGATATGAAACAACCCTTGTAACAAGGAAGAGGATCAGAAATGAGAGGCACTGCATGGGGAGGTAATAACCACAGCTCTATAATTCAGGGGTCTTGTGTGTTGTGAAAGAGAAGACTTACTGCTGATTTTTTGTTGGTTTTGAATGATTTATAACATTTTACTTGTGGTGGAGTGTTGCAATCTATGTTGTCATGGAAATTCTATTGAATTTATAGTTCCATTTATCCAAAACGATTTTCCAGACTTCATTTCATGGTGAATCATATGGCTGTTATTTGGGAGTACAAAGCAATTGCAAAAAAGTTTCATGTTATGGAAAGCATAAACACTGAAACCGTTATTTTCATATTATGGAAATACAAATGAATGCAACACAGCTTTTTAGCATCAAATATGCCTTCATTGTGTAATGACTCAGTGTATATACAAGAGATGGATTTTCTTGCTTGGGATGGGAGCGGGCCTAAGGGGTATTTACCTCTGGCTGTAGAAATCAGGGAAGTTTCTGGCTTGCCAAGGTACTTCGCTCTTAGCAGTCAGGACTTAACACTGAAGATGCTGAGCGATATGGCTGTGATCCAGCCATGCGTTGAAGCCCAGGGCAACCCCACAAGCATCATGTTGCCTCACTGTTCCTGCTGGGCTGTTCCTGCACCACTCACCGGTTTAAACGCTGTTCAGAGCTAGACACAGAACGTGTAACAACTACCAACCTTAAGGCTGAAAGTGACTATGAAATTGCTTAATCTCGACTTATAACATAGGTATACCTACTGTGTTGTTTGTAGACAACAAAGCAATAATTAATGTTTATTATTAAAGAAGATTAAAGGGAAATTTACCATACTTCTAAGGCATGTGAATGTCTAAATTGAATTAAATTCTGTTATTTCACTTGTATGATCTTTGCTCTTCCTGTTGTTTCAAGTCCTTTCATTTTTTTCAGCCTAGCATTGTATTCATTATCAAGTTGCAATTACTTTAGGGCAAGGACCCTGTCTGACTCTTTGTTTTGCAATTTACCCAGTGCACATTAGGCACTGTAAAATACTAAGTTATGACATTCAAAATGCATCTCTGTACCTGCCTAACTATAGTTAAAAATTCACTGATGAATAATAGACCAGGCAGGAAAAACATGCCATTATCTGTTCCTGTTCAACTTTATCTTTTAAAAAGAATGCAGTATACTCTATGTTATTACATCAAGCTCTAGTAGAAGTGGAAAACATCACGATTCACTCTTCCCCCCAACCTTTTATAAGCAGATTCTGATTATGTTATAAATGATAGGTTTCATGGTTTTTTTAAAGAGAATATAATGAGAAGTCAAACATCAGGTTTTATTGCCCTAATGTACATCTCACACTCCAGTAAGCACACAGACTGCAGGACAGTTATTCTAAATTTTCAGTGCTGCAGTGAAGATTACATTATGTCTGTAGAAAATTTTTATTCCAGCCAAATGGATCACATCATCCAGTTCGCTAGAAATCTGTGCACATATTTAAAGCAGAAGTGAGTTACATACAAGCTTTCAATTAAGAAAAATCATGTATGATTCATAATCTTAGCACAGAATTTGTTTTTGTGCAAAGGGTTTTAAATCCAGCTGTAAAAGTGCCTGAGAATAATTTATTCTTACAATGTAAGCAGCAAAGGTACTAATTAAGAATTAGTATATTCAGTGATTAACTCCATCATTTAAAGCAAACATTTCAAGATTTTTGGTTCTCCACACTTGCAAAAAAAGATTTGCAATCTACCTGCAATGCCTGTGTGTTTTGCTCTTCTGAAAATACTCTCAGTCTCTAAAGCAGTACATAATAAGCCACGTAACTGTTGCCTCCGCATCTTGCTGCCTGATTCATCCAAAAATTGGCTGGCCTATAAAACCTTTTTTTTTTTTTTTTAGCTTTAAATTGCGTAGTAGCCCTTGGATTACTGGAAGGAAATGAGTGGAAAGCTAATTCCAATGATCTTTTCCCTTCCACCAGAATTCCTGATACTATTGAATATTCTGTGCTCCACATCTGTGACAGCACAATGAGTCTTTGTTCATTTTTTTTTAATCTAAAGAGAAATCTGCTGTAGGAGGTTGCACAGGGTGATAGCAGCCCAATTTAAAAGTCTCAATTATTTATTTTTAAAATACTTGGCATCTGTCTATGGAAAACGTACTTGCTTGGTTTCCAATCTCTTAGAATTGCTTTGAACTCACTCACATCTTCTGGGATCTATCAAATGCTCATTGTAGCTTTTCTCTCATAAGTGCTGAATGAGTTTAGCCATGACAGTCTGTACTGGATGTAAACTTTGTGTCTTTGTAGTGGGGTAATAACAGCAAAGGGATGTCATGCACAGGAGTGGTGATTCCTGTCTGGGTGTCTGGCCAAGCAGAGGAGCATCTGAGCAGAGAGCCAGAGCCTTTTGTTTGTGGGTGGGTGGTGAGGAGAAGTCGAAGCAGGCTCCGTTTTTGCAAGCTGGTGACATTTCATAAAGAGAGTTTAATCACTCAGAGGCAATTGTACTTTATAAAATCAGAACAGATCTCTGGTGGGCAGTATTTCTGGGTAATACACATGCACATTTTAGGCAGCCCGTCCTTACAAGATCAGCGTGGTGACAGGACAGTTTTGAGTCAAAAGTGTCTTAAGCACAGAGCAGGACTTGACGTTTTGCCAGGTCTGGGAAACACCAGATTTCTGTAGAGGCTGGAAGAACATGAAAAAAAGTGTTTCTGCAGAGAGGAGGACCCCAAGGAGGAGGGGATTGCCTGTCCCAGGGCATGGTGCAGGGGTGTTGTAGCTGGTAGAAGCCTGGAGGTAAAGATGCTCCAGGTTGGGGAATTACTTAGGTGTTGGATGTATGCAGTGTATTTGTTCATGGAAGTATTGTCAGTTGGAAAAAGGCCTGAAATGCTTAGGAAACATAATGCTTGGGTACTGAATTGTCCTGGACAGAAGAGACTAGAAAACATGACGTGGTTTTATAGGGTGACTGGCAATTATCTCTTGGGTTATGGCAGACTGAGGCTTTTCTCTCTAATCCTCTGTTTTAAGGCACTTGTAACATTCTGGATTTTCCCCTTCAGTGAGATTTTTTTCAGGTTTAATCTGTGCTGTACAGCAAATCTCTCTCAAGTTTGAGTGAAAACAATTCTACTGTTTTAGAGTGTAAAGAGTGTCAAAGCATGAAGTTTTTCCATTAAAAGCAAACTTTTGCTCTCACTCTGCCTTGGTAAACCTCTGTAGCTGCAGTACTTTGTAGCATTTTAGGATGGAAAGAGTCTTCCTGCAAGGAAAGGGCCATTGTCGCTAGGGACGGCTTGTTTCAGCTTAGCCTTATCAAAATACTGACAATTTCGAGTTGCTTGGGCACTGCACAGTTTTTTGTAATAGATCTTTACAAGGTACACGCAAGCATACTGCTGTGCTGGACATCTGAGATTAAGGAAGTCCATGTAAGCCTTCCCCAGCCTTGTTACTTGTAATGGAGCTAGATGTGAAAGACTTATAAATCCAGTATATTGTGCCACAGAGAACAGGACTCTTATGCCCTCTGGGACCTATGCCACTGGGAGGGCTATTTAGAGCACTCTCAGCTGGGATGTGTGGAACAGAACATACTGGGTGCAGACAGTGTCACACTATAGAAACTACAAAGAATATTTCAGGCTTTCCCATTGCTAAGGGATTTAGTGCCTTTGAAAATATATTTTTTTAAAAAATATTTGGAAAATAGGAGCTATTGTGAAATCAAATGCAAAAATTTACAAGAAGATTATGGTTTATGGTGCTGACATTGGGCAGTGCCACAATTTGGTTGGATGTGCAAGCGTGGATGATGCTTCATTCTGCATTTCACAAATAGCATATTATAATAGGATCCAAATTTTCTTTAGCTTAAATGCCCCTATGTTGCATTCTCTACTACAGCTTTGTATGTACCAGGCAGAGACAGTAAAAGTCATTTATATGCAAAATGCATCATATATTGTATATACTAATTATATAATAAGGAGTAATAATGAAAATTTTCTAGCATGTTTAGACCACTTAAGTCTGCAGTGAAATTAATTTTATGGTTAACTGTCTTATTCCCTATTTGTACATAAAGACCGTTATGCCATCCATAGAAAATATTAAATTAAATATCTACTGATAAATGCATTCAATATTATGTATATTATGTATAAAAGAACAAAAATACATTAGATGCATTTACATTTTATTGTAAATTGGGGAAAACAGATGAGACTGTATTATGGAAGAGAACAATATGTGATCACATAATTAGAAAACTGTCATAATACTAATGCTCAGCGGTGTCCAGGTGTGGTTTTATGAGCAGCCTGATCCATGCAGCTTTGAGGATGTAACTTTACCATCTTCTTAACATTGTTTTTGCAGCGTATGCATGTGTAAATTATATAATAGCAACTCCCGGGAGAGTCTACTCCTAAAATGTTCCTTCTAGCTGTGTGAACACATAAGGAAGCTACTGTATGACAGATGACAATAATTTTTCATACAAGACAGTTCCCCGTGACTTGATGGATGCCGAGAGAGGAACCATGCTCTCTGGAAAAACACCAGGGAGCAGTGGTAAAATGTTTCAATGTGTATGGTAATCAAGGCAGAGTGTGGTTCTTGATTAGTCTGTGAAATTGCACTGCTGAGACAAGGGATCTGAATTAAGCACTTTTTTACCAAAGCCCTTTGCACTGCTATCCAAAAGTGTATTGTAAAAATTAATTTCCTTAAAATGCCGTGAGCAAAATTGATCCAAAATGTTTTTGGCATATGCTGAACTCAGTCAGTGATGCTTTTCTTCATAAACTCCTATGGGGACTATATAGTGTTGTTTTATAGAAGGTATGCCTAATTTTAGACTTTATTTTAAAGGGGAGTAAAATGTAATTTGCGAATGTTTTGTGAGCCTTTGTCTGTGCTGGCTAAATTAAGCAATTCTACCTGAAACAAACGGTTTCTAGTTTCTACATCAATGAAAGGCTGTACCTCAGTCTAAATTTGTTCAAAGCACAAGTTGTCAGAACCTGGAGGCACCACCAACTTTGTGAGATATTGCCAGCATCTCTGTGTGTACTGGGAATAGGAAGGCCAAAATCAGGGAAGAAAATTGCTTTCAAATTTTATGAAGCTAGAGTGAGTGCCAGGCAATTTTTCCTCTTTTTTTTTTTTTTTTTTTTTTTTTTTTTTGTAAGCTATTCCGAGTGTGATCTTACTTTATTCTCCTGCTGAAAAAAAGTACCTCTACATCTGAAGAGATTGATCTTCACCTTGGCCTTTTCTCTATATCGTGAAGTTTTATTAGATGTATAGTACTGGCAAAGTACCTATACATTACAGCCGATATATATAGGCAGAAACCTGGGAATCAGTAAATATGAGTAGGAACATAGCAAGATTAAAGGGTATCATCTCATCTGGCAATATACAAAATTTCAGGATACGGGAATAATACTCGCACTTATGAATATGGTAGGATTTGTCATGCAGCATGATCTGGAAAAACCTAAACAGCCCCAAACAAGTTATCGGTGCCAGCAGAGCATTTGCCTGCAGCCAGACTTGCAGGAGGGAGCGATGGTCAGACCGGCAGTGTGTCAGGAGGTGTGGACAGTCTCAGCTAGACCTTACGTCTCCATTTCACTGTGTACTGTGTGGCTATTTCTTATCGCCTAGTAATGCTGTGAAAAGCCTGAACAGGTCAGGTAACTGGTGATGGGCAGCAGAGAAGCAGGAGTGAATGTGCAGGTTCAGGCAAGAAGCCAGTGGCAGAGAAGCCTGATGGGTCCATTCCTGTTTCACAGCCACGAACAGATTTTTTTGCTGGAGTCAGATGTGCACAAATAAGCATATGTGTCGGCCAAGCGTCCTGCAGTAGTGTTGCCCCCACGGACACGCCAGCGCTGGCTTGGATTGTGAAATCCATCTGTGAGGATCCCTGAAGTGGCCCCAAGGGCAACCGCGGCAAAGTCCAGTTCTTGTGCTTGGCTGTTACCATCAGGCATATGTTTTTAATTTATAACGTGTAGAGCGCACATACGACAAATGTTACCAATGCTGAATTTATTCTATGAAAATGTACGCACCTGCATGGTGTAATGTTGAGAAGGGAACGCTGCATATTTTGGATGTAAACCAGATCCCTTGGAGCAAATCATGGCTGATACAGATGGACTGACACGAGGGACGACTTTGGGAATGGAGGGGCTGAAAAACTGCTGGAGAAGCAGCAGTGTGTTAGGACAGCTGGCAGAAGTGGTAGTTCAGTTAGTGTGGTAAATGGAACAAGAACCATACAGAGAATTAAGAGCAGTAGTGCCTACAGGCGTCTGTGAGTTGCCCTTATCCATGGTATGTGTGTGTACTGAAGTGGAATTGTTCAAGAGCAGAGTGTATGAAGGAAGGTATTTCTCAGTCTTATATTTGTGTAACTCTGATATTTACTGGTTTGGGATAATCATTGTTCTCACCTGCTTTCACTTTGGATTTGCCTGATTATTAATATTTATTATTCTTCCTAAAATGACATCAAAATATCTGGTTTTGTCTCCTACATTTTGCTAAGTACTAACACTTTGGAAAAAAAAGTAATGAAATTTAACTGAAGTCAGGGAGAAGTCTGACCCTAACTGATAGTCCTGAATATCAGAGGCTCATAAAAATGCATTGCTACAGAGACGGACTTTTATCTTACAAATTGCTTTAGGAATAAAGGAATAACTCTAAACGTTTAAATCCTTTTCAGAAATTCTCTAAGGTTTTTGAGGTAAATATGTTTAGCACATTTAACAGAGTAGGAGATGGGCCTGCAGTGAGCAAAGAAATGAAGACATGCTGGCTGAAAGCACAAAGTTTACCATCTAAGCAGACTGACCATACTGTTTATCCTTGGGTTTGGTATTAAAATGCACTGCATTGACTCTGTTCCCTGGTTACTGTCCCAGTAGGGCAGTCATGCTATTAATCAAGATACTGGTTAAACAATATTGTTCAGCAGAATTCCTTTATCTCAGGTTCATAACACTGGGTTTGGGTACGACAGGTATTCATTACCTCATTTGAAAGCTGTATGAATCAACACTAATGTGATTTTATTGTTGTTTTTAATTTATACAGATGCAGATTTACTTCTACAATCCTGATGACTTTGACAGTTTTGGAACAGCCGTTCTAGAAAACAGGGTAGTAGGAGCCATGGCCGTGTTTTTTCAAGTAAGTTTAAACAAGGGCTATATCCATAAACAAAAGCATTCACCAAGTACTATTTAATTCATTGAATTGTTTCAAGCTTAATGGATGCATCTGTTTTCTTGTTCCCACCTGTCTAAGTGAAAGATATTTCATATTGTCTATGTGTGATTTAAAATGTAAATAAGTATATTTAAAAACATAATGAAAAGTTTTGCATGAATTGTTCTGATTTTATAGCTACTTTACAGATGCAGGTTGGGGAACACATTTATCATGGAACTTCCTTCACTGCTGAAGCACATTGCTGCAGTCCTCGGAATACAAACAAACCAACATGAACTGATTCTGTCTAGAGAAAACTTAAAATTCAAACATAGCTTGAGAGAAAATTAATCAATAAGTTTCATCATTCTTATCTGTAGCAGCTTCTTCTAAACTGTCATAGTAACAAGTTCTTGAACAGACCAGGTTTCCCAATGAGTGAATTTATGCATCTCCTTTTTTAAAATGCATCCCTCAAGAGCATGACTGCTCGATTAGCTCATTTGTTGGTTCAACACGCTCAAGAGTTGTGGTGCAGGGTAGAGGCTGCTGCTTGCGATGGCTGGCAGGTCAAGCCACGTGGCTGTGGTGCTCAGCAATGTGGGCTTTTTGTCATGTTGCATCAGAAATGGAGGGGTTTTTTCCCTTCTGACTTGGGGGTGAATTGAACAGAGGGAGTTGGAGCAACTCCACACAACCAGGCTGTCACAGGCAGAAAAGTGGCTAATGATGATTTGAAATGTGTCAAGGTGTTGCTTTTTCAAAAGAAAGGAAAGGAGGGAGGGAAGAACAAGGGAAAATGCTGGTCGTCTGTGAGGTTTCACACTAGTTTTTACTCTGGAAGAAAGTGATCTTACTGTTATCTTTGTGAAGCCAGATAAAAAAGAATATGGAAGCACCCATATGTAAATACCTCCCTTTTTCTTATGATGTTAAAGTGACAAGCCTGACTCTCCTGCTCAAATTAAGTAAGGTTGTCTTTTTCCATGTCACTGATTTTGATCAAATGCTTTGATAAGGAGAAAAGGACAGATCCTTGTATTGCATAAATTGCTGTAACTCTGCTGACATCAGGCTAGTGGAAGCAAGCATGTTAAATTCATCACTGTTGAATTCTGAGCACTTGTGTGGCGTTTCATGTTAGGGTAAAGTTGGTGGAGCTGTGATAATTTACAGTGGCATAGCAGGATGATTTCCCAGACTTCTTAATCTTGATGTGATGTGGAAAGCATTGGGCAAATTGAATTTGGCCTTAAAAGACAAAAGTTTAGAAACAGAACAACCAAAGGCACTGTTACTTGATTTATGCCATAGTGGGGAGCTGTACATTATGTGAGTGTGCCGTTTCAGAAGGAGCATGTGTTCTGTCATGGTGTGCAATACGTGTTGTGGCATCGTCTGTCTGGAATTTAATTGTTAAATTACCCTCGTATGCTTCACATAAGCCATGTGAAGCTCTGGCCCCATGTCGCACCATTTCCTAGTCTGTTTGTGACATTTATTCCATAAAACCTGTTTTTAGAGGATCTTAAAATTGTAGTGGGACTGTATTTTGTATTCCCCACCTGCAAAGCCAGGTGTGATGCTTACTGCAAGTCCCACTTTGCACGATTCCAAGGGAGCCATTAAACTCACTAAAAATAACCTAAAATAGTCTGTAATGCTGTTAAAAAAAGCCATCTTTGATTGTAAGAGACCTCAGGCTCTTTCAGACCACAATCGAGCATTGCAGTCCCCTCAGGGAAGCAGAAATCTATACTTTTCATCATTTCTAGCCCTGCAGGCCACAGGACATTAGGCTGTAAAGTCTGGATGATGGTGCAGCTGGGCTCCTCTGCTCCAGGAGCCGTGAAATCTGAAGCCATTACTGATAAACAGTCTCTGATCTCTTCCAGAGAGTGGGGGTAAGGTAACTCCTTGGCAAAGTGACCCAGGGACCACCTGTTTTGCGGCTGCAAGGAAATGGAGGGTGGGGGGGTGGGTATTGCTTTCCTTGCCTTTGGGCTGAAGTGATAAATCAGTGGTGTGCCATTAAACAACTGAGTGCATCAGGTCTTCTTTCTGGGTAGCTCTGCTCCAAGATGGAAAGGTAGCTGCCAAGAAAGATTTGTAGAGGCCAAAGTCCCCGTTCTGGAAGGGTATGTGCCCCATCCCTGGCAGTGTCCAAGGCCAGGTTGGACGGGGCTTTGAGCAACTTGGTCTAGTAGAAGGTGTCCCTGCCCATGGCAGCAAGGTTGGAACTAGAGGTCTTTAAGGTCCCTTCCTACCCAAACTATTCCGTAATTCTATGAATTCTGGCCCATGTAAGTAAAGTCTAAGGACTTCCGTGTGGCAACCACTATTTTGGCCAACATGAGGGTTTTCCAGAACTTGTCCCATAGAGCTTGAGTTTGTGTACATAGGGTTATTAATTGGTGGTCATAATCCTTTGCAGATCCATACTGTGTTTCACCAAGATGCTGTTTAGGTTCCTTCAACTGCGTATCATGCGCTGGAGCTGGTAAACCACAATTTGGAAAAACCTTTACAGTTTTGTTCAGAAATACTTGGTGGTTTTGGCCTTGCTCCCCAAGGCACCATGTGGATAATCTTGCCATGGGTAGTATTTCATACAGCTAATTTAAAAGCTGTCTTTTAAAACTGATTCTTAGTAACTTCTGAATGAAATGTCCTGAAGATGTCCATGGTCGCATTTTGATTGGCAGCTTTGACTATTCAAACACTAATTTTATAGTTTGCTGTTTTCCAGAGCTGTAGTCCCATCTCCAACTCATTTATCTAGAACAGCTTAAAAATTCGTTGCAATTGAGGTCATACTGTTTTTTAGAAATACATTCAAATACTGAATTGTGCATGCTTTTCTGTGTAAATATTTTAACACGGAAATTATTGGCTAGGTTTGCCTTCGAGTCAAGACTTGGATTTTTGCTAATGCATTAATGCTGTGTTGGAATGAATGTGTACTGCACTGACTGAGTTTATAGTCTGGCAGGTGTTTTTTGTTTGACTGATGTTCACAAATGTTCCTTTGAAAATCAGGTTCTCCAGTGAGTGAACATTATACTGAACTATATAATTATTGGTGAAGCATTAAATAATTAAGAACCCTCTTTCCTCCTTTTTAAATAATTTAACTTGGACTTTATAAGAATTTTCCTTATTGAATTCACTGTTTCAGGGTAATTTCCAGGTGAAGTACATTGGTTCTGAACCTGGATAATTGAAGCACTTGGAACTTTGTTGAAACTGCTAATTAAATCTATGTTTTTCTCTTTGCTTTCACTGTAAATTGTTGATAAATTCTATTTCTGTTTGCATGCTGCAGGTCAGTTCTCCTGGCAAATAACAAAAATTACTAGTTAAAATCAAGAAACAATTCTTGCATATAATAACTGCCTTAATTGTACATCTTTGTATTTCATTGTGGATAGACACTCAGAGAGTCTCACATAAAAGAGCACTGTAGGGACTCTATGGAAGTTATTCTTAATAGGTAAATGAGACAAGCTGGCCTGAAATCTCTAACCAGACTTTGAAAGCTGCTTTTTGCACCGGAGTACAAGCTGTACAGTGAACAGATATGTTGAGAAAAAGGGTCCCATAATATTTGGTCCCTTTTCTGACCATAGCGTCACTTCAAGCATCATGCTGAGGACTATTGCAAATACAGGGGAGTGCAGTAAGTAAAGCAAAAGATGATTTGACTCTGCTGAAAATTCCTACAGACTTCTGTTCTGTAGCTGTGTATTTGGGGCAGAATGAGGTGCCTCACTGTGCAAAATCTGAACAGCAAATAAACAAAACCTTGCACCATGCTGTGGTGTTTCCTTCAAAATCCTCTCTCATCCTCACTGAGGCCCAGTGAGTGTAATAGAGGAGCAAAGTGATTTAGGAACCTCTGATCTTTTTCTTTAGTTCAAATTATTTTAAAATTTATTCAGCTGGAGCAACCTGAAGAGGGGACATGGGAGCTGCAGCCTACTGTATATACATCAGGTATCATGGTTATTAACGCCCATTGAGGGTGGAGGAATCAGTGGGGAAGATGGCCTTTTTGTTAAAAGTAGGAATGTCTGTGGGAAAAAGTGTGTTTTGAGAGGGAGAGGGGATCAGAGTGTTAAACAGCAATGTGAGTCAAAAAACTCTTGGGTTTTTGTTGATAAAGGGAGCTCACCTGTTATTTTAGCAAAAATCCAAATTGTCTGGAGACATGAGATAATGCCAATGATTTCTCTTTGCCTCCTGTTTTCAGGAGAAAACAATGTGACAATTCCTATCAGTATTGGGGTTACCTGGTGTTTCTCAAAGCGAAGCTAGCGCTAGCGGAAGATGCTTAACCACGTATCCGCTGCCTCCCGCCAGCAGTACCCTCTTGGTCTGCAGTGAAGGCGTCTGGGTTTGCAGATCCGGTAGTGCTGCAGCGACGGCACCAATGTGCAGGGGCTCAGAGTTTTGTGCACCTTAAAAGGTGCCTGTGGCTGCACGCTGAGGCCCACTGATCCGCTGAAACACGTAGCCGGTCCCAGTCAGGCAGATTGCAATGATCCTGACGTGAATAGCTGGGGCACGTGCTTAATTTCAGCACGCATAAGGTTCAACTTGTACTTAATGATATTCTGGCTCCAGGCCTTGATTAATTATCAGGCTGAGCCAGTTTTGAAGCAAGCCAGGAGTGGAAGGGAAGGCCCAGATTTCTCACTGGTCCCTGAGTCATCCATTCGTATATGCACATGTAATACATATTTACAAGTCACATTTAAAATGAGTAGTTACTTGGATTAAATGCATTCAGACATATTGCTCGGCTCTGTTTTAACCATCTAACAATATAATTCATTGCACACTTCACTACTTGCTTTATTAAAGCCAAACTTAAATGTGTTCAAAACAAACATATTGCTTTTGCATTTGAAATATTCATCTTTTGGGCCTGTGGTAGATTCATTACAGCAGAGAATACTTCATTCCTTGATTACTGCTGTGAAAAGACACAATACTGATTCCCTAAGCACTCATCAAATATTCGATAGCTCAGAAATTCAGGAGGAGGTGATGGAATTCTTGTTCCTACAGGGAGGGCATATAAATCTGTTTTATTATTTGCACAGAAAACCATCAGTGATTAGTTACTGTATCTCAGGTACTCAAACAAATCATCTCTAAAGAAGTTAAAATAAAAATTAATTTTAAAATAACTTTTAGCAATGGTTTCATCATTAAAATTATCTCTGTAATGATGAATGATGTTGATACCTGGATCACTCAAGAGCTTTAGCAGTGCAGGGCTAGATTTTTAAAGGTAATTAGTACTTGACAGCAAATATGCAACTAACAGTATTTTCAAAAGTAAGTGGGATAAAAGCCCAGAGGTTTACAGGTCTTAGACTGTAATTTTACTTTTCATTTTCTTTTCCAATACTAACATTCTTTCACGGTTGTTGAAAAAAATAACGTGTAGCACTTTTACATCTATGTGTATGTTGTATGTAAATGTCTTTATATTTCCTACTAATTTGCGTATGCAGAGATTTGTTCTTCAGTAAAACAAATACCAATTGTGGCCTTGCTTTTTGTAAGTTTTTTTTGGTAGTAGTTCTTGGTGTGCTTTATGAAGGCGACCAATAACTCACTTTTCACAGGACCTAAATGACCTAAACACAGAATAAATTGGTGGAACACCATCAAAGCCCTTGAATACTTGGCACAAATATGCTTTTTTTAGTGTATGTTTCTCAAATAACAGAATTCAAGTTTTAACTTCCCTAGAAGCCTTTTTTATTCCTTTTTCTTCCCTTTCATTAAGTGTTTCATGGGCTTGCCATCATAACCAAAGAAATTCAACAAGTGCTTTAAATACAGTAGCTGTTGAGAAAACTGTATCTGGTAGGAGACCAGGTTCCTGTGTTCCCATCTTGATTCCTGGCAATTCCCTAATTCCACCTCTCCCTTACTATAAAGCTGAGCATTTAAAATCTGAGCAAAACTAGCTTGATTGTGAAAATAAGAAGGGAGAGGCAGGTGTGCACTTCTGCTGAAACATTATATCCACCTACATGAAGTATAATCACTGCTTCAGTGTTTAGGCAATATCTTAAAGGTGATTTGCAGTAGTTCAAATAACATGTAGCATCATTAACACACAGGGCATCATCCAGAGTCATTGAGAAGCTTTTCATTTATTTTAATAGACTTCAGATACATGTAAAGACCTTAAAATTAAATTACAGTATTAATTCTTTTAATGGTTACATTAGAACCCGTGGTGTTTTAATAATAGTAGCTTATGAATAATAAAACAATTATTATTGATTGGCAGTACTATTATTTAGTAATTAGTACAGGTATTTTTTTATCATCTTCATAACATGAGAATGTGTGCAAGCTAAAGGTACTTACTCAATGCCTTTACAAATCATAATTTATATTTGTCAAAATATTTATGTACTAGTAACTCTCCATGTAACGGAGGACAAGCAAAACAATTTGAAATGTGTTCTTGCTCACTAAGTCCAGTTTCCCAGCATTTTTAAATTGTTGCAGCTGTTTAAAACCAGTTTATTAGTTGTTGCTAATAAAAGCAGTACTAGGGCCCTTAAGTGGTTGAAGAATAATATAGAAATACAAAGTAACTACCCTGGCATATAAAGACCAGCAAGTCAGAGTAGGTAGAGATGGTCGGTACACCACTGAGAATACATGTTCTGAGAAACACCTTGTACAATACCTGTAATGATGTAGAAGGCAAATATTCATGAAAAGTGTCTGTTTCTGGAAAATATATTCTACCTTTCCATTAAAGAAAATAGAAATAATTTTTTAAACTAAGCCCCAAATTCAGATTTTTATTTCAACTTCCGTTGAATGTTTCTTTGGGAAATATGAATATTTTTGAATATTTTATGTAAAAGAAGAAAGGAAGGGGAGAACAGATGGGGAATAGCTCTGTGAATAAAAAATATATATCCAGTTTCAATTTTGGTGCTTATTGATTTTCAAGTGCTTAAAAATGAGACTTTAACTTTATTCTGATTCATACCTTTGCCCAGACTGCTCATGTTTAATAGCAAAATTGCTGTTTACAGCAGAGATTTTTTAAAAAAATTAAAGTCTCTTGTAATAAGGTTCTTCATCTTTTATTTTAGTACATAAATGAGTAGGCTGACTCTTGAGAGTACTAAGCAAACAATTCTTGATGAAGTCTTGAGTTTAACAGGGAAGCTTCCAGAGTGTTCTGGCAGTGGAGTGAGATGCTGTTGTGAGATGGGCAGCGCTGCAGCCTTTCTTGAAGGATCATAGCTTGAAGCAGGGCAGGCAGGTAGGGAAGCAGCAGGCTGCTGGGGTGGTTGAGCCCTGGGACTTCACCAAGGAAAAGCCACGAGCGCTTTGGGGAGCTGGGATGGGGTCGGGCTGTGAGCCTGGTGATGTTCATCAGTCATGCTGCTCTGGGCCCAAGAAACGAGGACTTTGTTAGCTGAAATGTGCAGGTGAAAAGCAGGCCCTATCACCTGGGGGGCTTTTGAACCAGATAATCTTCAGCACTCCAAATTTTCTGTCCATTGACAACAGCAGCGATACGCACCTTTGCTGGTGGGGTCACTGTGCAGAGCCTGGGCTCCTGGTGTCCCTCATTTCAGACCCCATACCAACATCAGCAGTTTCTCTTGGTGTGCAGGGTACTGTGGGCTTGCACGTTCTCATTCGCGTGGCTGCACGTTTGTCACAACTTATCTGTGAAAAGCAGCCCACGTGGCTAACTCTGGGGCTGCTAAGAGCAGAGGTGTTCACAACAGCAGCCTGAACATCCTGAGCAAGCGTGCTCGGAGGAGTGAGGTACAAATGCATGAGCAAAAGCGGGGCTGGATTTGGAGGCAGACAGACTGACAGGGCGGCTGAAACAGATCGTTCTTGGAAGCAAACACATCGTTCTGCTTCTGCTTGCCTGTGTTCTGCCAAGAGGCATTTGCAGTCTCTAGATCATGATGGCTGCAACCTGCTGTGTTGAAACTTTTCTATCCACAGGCTGACTGTGCAGTGTAGAAAGATAATCTACCTTATGTGCATTTCTTCATTGCCCAAGTTATCGTCTTCCTTTCCCTTCTTCTCTTCAGCTCTGTGAACTCGTTCATGGTATTTTCCAAGGAGGCAGAAGAGCAGGAAGGCTGGTTTTGTGAGGTGACCTCCAAAATGCAGTAGTTTCAATTAAAGCAGTTTTGTTAGGTTGTGGTTTAAAGGATATGGTCTGTACTGAAAGCGGTGTCATGCAGTTCTTTTTACAATGCAGACCAAAATACCAGAATGCAGAGTCTGTGACTTTTATTTGGTTTTTAGGCTCAGATATATCTGGAGAAATTAACTTCTAAAGTATTTGGAAAAAAAACTCTAATTGAAGGTAAAAGATAGATTTATTTATTTATTTATTCTCCAAATGCACTGTAAATGCTTTCTTAACTGCAAAGTTTGAGATCGTAACTTGTGCTGTCACTTCTCAGGTTTGGATGCAGTAGTAAGGAGGGTGGGTAACAACGGTGATGGGTTATCGAGTGACCTTAGCTGTTTGTGATAAATTGCAGTCCTTTAATGTATTTAACAGAAACATCACAATTATTGATGCTAGAAAGGAACTGTAAACTTTCTTGCTGTTAAAAGGACTTGGAATCCAAAGTTGTGCAACACTACAAATTTTAAAAACACTCTCTGTACATTTTATGGGGTCTCTCCTCCTCAGTATCTTGAACCATTAATGAGAGCTGGTTGTGTGCATTGCAGGGGGAATAGATCTCTGCACTTTCCCAGTTGAATGTTCATTTGAATGTCAGGATCACTGTCTTTCAGTTTACAGCATTGTAAACATTTTTGACTTGCAGCTTTTTTGCTTTCCCAATGCTTCCTAATTGATTAATGTATTATGATTAATCCCAGGTGGGATGCCATTATTAACTTGCTTCATTAAATTACATACCAATTTGTTAGCCTTAATTCTCATAATTGTCCCCTCATATTTTAGTGGCTTTATTTGAATAACTTGCCCTAAGAACTTGATCAGCATGCATTTGTATGTTCTTTTTCCTCCCTTTCCTTCCTCTCATTCTTGACGTTCAGAAGTGGAGTCAGTTTAGGAATATTTATAGTGTCTAGTGTCAGCATCTTAAACACAGTAATTTACTTCTCTGTGATGTAAAAATATCCTGTCTTTAAAAAAATAAAACAGCACTTTTGTAGCCATACCATAAAAATCTTTAAATTGACAGAAAAATATTTTGTGGAGTTTTCATTACCAGACTCCTGAAAATGACACTTAGATGTCTAATATGTAAAAATTACAGTTCTCAGTCTATAATCTCACCCTCTCTGTGGTTCAGGAAGATTGATACTCAGGAAGTCTGCTGATTATAACCATTAGACTAAAAAACAAATTAGTTCCCTAACTACGGTAATGCTTTTTGCATTTTACTCTCTGATGTGCTTTGTGGATGCATCACGTTGTCACTTCACCAAACATCACAAAGCAGACCTAGGGCAGGATGCCGTGAGAGCTGGGTCGAAGTGGTCCCCCAGCCTCCATGCAGGCTCCTGTCACTCGCCTGTTGTCTGCTCTAGGAGAGGGACAACAGCCCCTTGTAGCGTCTCTCTTTGTGTCTTTGAGCACTGATAAGCCATTGAACATGGCTTGTTTTCTTTGCTGCAAGTATGTTTTCTCCTCTCTGTGATAGCAATGATTGCTTCATCCCCTTCTTTCTCACATGTTCCAAATCTGGTGCATTTTGACATGACCTTTTTTGTTTCAGAAAAGGAAAGAGAAGCTGGAAATAAGGTATCTATTTTTTGCTATGCACGTCTTTGGAGAGTTTTGATAGAATTGGTCTTAGTTACAGAATCAAAGGAGATGTAAAGCTGTGTGTTCATCTTTCTCTTCTCAAGTGCAGCAGCTGCCTCTGATAAGTCCCTGTTTTCTCCCTGTTGTTAAACATCCAGCCTGGGTTCCAGGAAGATCGGGTTTTATGCCTATCTGCTTACCTCTTTTTTAAATTTAATTCGATTTCTTTTTCTGCAAAAAAACATCCTCTGTAGCCATCCGGGACTCATACCCCATTTGTCGCTCAGAGGACTAATCAAGTCAATTACATGCAGTTTACATTCATGGGCTGTAGATGGAGAAATCTAACATTTCAGGCAGGAAACTCCACCTCTCCAGTCCACATCACCCAGTTCTGCAGGATTTTGCACAGGATTTGTGTACCCCTTAGAAAAATTACACTTGTTTTCATCCTCTGTACCTTTCATGAAACTGTAGTCTTCATATGTCTCTGGTTACCGGTTAGTGTTATGGCACATTTTAAGTGAAGGTGAGCACAGGATCTATTCATAAATGATTGCCTAGTTTCACTTTGCGCCATAAAAGTGAGATTGGTTGTAAAGTCTGAATACATAAAATAGATGGGTAAAATTGGGGCTTCCTTTGCTTTAGATCTTCTGGCTCAGATGAAAAAGTTATTCTTATTAAATTTAAGCTGTTCTGCCTGAAGAATTATTACTGTAGTTCTCAGATATAACAGTGCCAAGTTTCTCCTAGTATTGGCAATAATAAACAATGTAAGCTTCGGATAGAATTTCCTGGGTAGCATACCAAACGTTCTAGAAAACCTTCTCGGACAGCAGCTAATACATTTTTAATACAAATAAAACATAATTCTTTAGTCTTGTTTCAGTTTGATCCCTAAGGTAGAAAAAGTATACCGACTATGCATAATTTATGTATTTGTTTGAAGTGTTTACCCAGATACTCCATTCACAGAGTCTCTTTTTTGTTAATAGGTTGCTGCGAGATGTAAGAATCACTTAGGGCTCAGATTGTACAAATAAATGGAACGTGTCACTTTTATATGATCAGTGAGGTGGCTACGTAGTAATGCTAATCCTGCCTTCGTCCACGCTGCCCACCTCATCCATCCTTAGCCCAGTCACTGAACAGGTCTGGCTGAAATGTCAGTATGTTTATCCCAGAATGTACGTGATGTGAAAGCATGGAAGTATGCAAGGGAGGGAAGGGGAGCAGTTGGGAGCAGAGGGTGCTGCCCACCCCTTTCGGGGACAGCATGGATTGGTGTTGGGTTGGCGTGTCCCTGTAAGCACCACCCCAGTTATTGCCAACGATACGTGTGGTTTCCTGTATATTACTGTATAATTCTGAAAAGTTACACATGGTGCAGAGCAAGCATGCAGGAAAATATCCCTCGGTAATTTAATTATAATCTATCCTAAATTATTGTAAATCCAGTGTTACAGATTGCTGCCGGAGGGTTGAGTTGTTGCTGGGTTTTGTCATTTGTAGTTTCTGTGCTGCAGGACAACTGTGGGAGAGGTGATTATTGAGGGTTTTCTGAGCCGGTGGTTTTCTTTCCAGAGGTCAAAGGCAGGCAATGAAAGTAAATCAGAGCCTAGTCTGGTCCCTTTCTTTATTTCTTTGTACAGAGGCAGACATTTGTATGTATGGCTGATGGCTTAACTGATAATGCTGATGGCATATTGCCCCCAAAAATAATTCTGCAGCCGAGATGGCAGCTTGCCCAGAGCAATCCTTGTATCTGATGTTTTGCCACCCATGAATCTAAATCAGAAATCTTCAAGTCCATAGAGTGGAGATGGGAGTGTGTAAACTTGGGAACCCTTTTACAGCGTAATTTTAGTAGCTTTCAGACGTGTCTTCTACATCTAAGATTCACTGAAAAGCACAATAATCCAACTGAGATGATGATTCTGAAATTAGCTAAATAATCCAACTGAGATGATGATTCTGAAATTAGCTAAATGGTCCCAGTTTGAGTAATATTAAACCTCCCTTTGTTTTAAGCTCAGGTGTGTTTGCATCAGAGTTCCCTGAACAAAAGCAGCAAAGAATTCGGGATGTGCTTTTATGCACATTAAGCTCTACTGGAGATAGATGAGAGTCAAGAATGCCAGTCACCATGTTATCCTGTGCCGAAAATTGAAATATGTGTTAAATAAAGATTGCATGAATCTGTTCACAGCATCTCTGAATAGTGATTTTTCAGAGGCTTGCAAGATGGAGCAGGATTTTTCCTATGAGCTTACAGTGTTTGCAACTGTTTCACAGCTCTGGGAGCACTGAGAAGCCAAAGAAAAGCCGCCTGGCTGAGACCATGAGAAAAGTATTTAGCTGCTGATTGTAACTGTACCATCAAAAATGCATCGTAATGTAGTCATTTTCAAGAGTAAAGAGACTTTCTGAAAGAAGGTATTGGTTTCACAGCATCTGTACTGTATCAAATGACGCCGAACTGGAGATTTGGCAAACTGTTCTTTATGAGTAAAATGATGTACCACGTTAGAAAGTAGCTTGGTTATTAGAAAGCTCAGTCTTGCTCCTGATAAAATGGATTTTTTACTGTAAAATTCATCTTTACTTGCAGCAAGAATATTGCTGAAAGAGATTAACTTTGGATCTCAATGTGTTTTGTAGTGTGTCTCATGTTATTTTAAGGCTGTAAATATATTAGCTGATCTGTAAGCTTCGCTTAGGTTACTGCTTTCTGGGCTTTTGAAGAAACAGGTTCATGTTATGCAGGAATCAGGATGATTGAATTAAATCACCCCTTTTGATATTCATTTTTCCCTCAGGATCATGCTACCCGATCAATGTTTAAAAACAGCTATATGAGTAAGCATTGATTAGAAAGCAAAGCTCCATAACCCTAACAGCTAAACTAGTTAATTTTTTGTGTGTACTTTGTCTGTGGTTTTCATCACATTACGCACATGGCTGTGTTTTAGAAGCAGTCAACATAAAATTATTTCCTTACACCTTCCTTCCCCCTTACCTACCTTGCCACCTGGCAAACAGTCTTTATCATATCTAGATCCTATAAAAGCATCTAACGTAATTTGAAATGTTCTTGTGTGAAACATGATTAGACTACATCAATCACTTTTCAAAGTTCTTTTTTCCCTGGATTTTGTACTCTAAACCACTAAAAAACACATGCTTTTATATCCTGCTGCATTTTGTGGGAGACATGAGCAGACAGATAGTTCCCCATCTGAGGTGACCCAAACTGGTTACTCTCCCCAAGTACTCTCCCAAAGTGCATACCAGTCAAATTAAGCTTTAGGTTTATGTTTTGGAATGCTGTCCTCTTGCCAACTCATTACCAGTGATATGGGTAAGCAAACTGTTGCCTTCTGCTATTCCAGATATCTATGGAGATTTATTATATTTCAGCTAATAAGCTTACCTTCTCTAATAGCACACAGCCCACCCCACCTTATGGCTAGACTTGTCTCTTCTCATAACTTGGGCAGAGAATTCAAGGCCAGAAGTAAAGCTGGCTTTTAAACCTGTCTGGGTAGAGCTGTTTGGTGGTCCCTGGGTTGTGGATGGAAACACCCATTATTTGTGAGTCTGAACTCGCTTGTTATCTAGACCAGCTCTGCACTAGCCCTCAGGTCGATACCGATACCTCTCTGTGGACAGATGGTGGTGGGAGAGGGGGGTGATGCCTGGGCAGGTGGTACCACCTCGGTGTGCTGCAGGGCCATATGGGCCCTCAGGTTTCAGAGAAACTTGGTCTGTGCATGCAGTACAGCTGGCTGCTACCACACCTGTCTAATAGAGTTGCTGAAAGGCTATATAAATTCATGCTGAGCTATGGAGATTATCTCTGTCAGCTGTTCTTGTGTCAGAAGCAATTTTTTTTAATGCTGCATATATGTCGTAAGTGCCCAGGCTATGCCTACCTCTTAGGAAGTATCCTCTTTCTTCCTTCATTACTGCTTGCATTGCATCTGAGGCGTATAACTAGTGTCTTACCCCTAAAAATAGAAGAATTTTTTATGCCTTCCTTATCATGCCATATATTAAAATGTTTGCTCCCCCCCCCCCTGAAATCTGCAGAGCTGAGCTGCAGATGCAGGTGCATCCTACCAGTATGCAGGGGTTACAGGCCAGTGTGCAGAGAACGTGGGATGCTACGGCATCCAGCTTTTGAGCACTGGTGCTCGCTGCTGTTGGCTCTGGAAAGCCTCTCATCCTCACAGCAGCCATCAGTGCAGTGCTCCTTGTTTGCGCGTTACAGCTGGGCTGGAATTCAGACTATGTTGGGTCACAGGTATTTTGGGGAGAATTGCCTATGCAGCCTGGCAGCAAACATGTCCCTTTGTGACAGCCCTCTGAGGATTGCCCTGACAGAGTATTGGCTTTTTACCTTGCTCCAGACCAGCTCAAGCTTTTGGCAGGGAAAAGCCCAATGCAGGCTGCGGTATCAGTTGCATGTGGTCATATGAGCGTGGTGACATCAAAGGACCATGCAGCCTGCCAGGCTTTTGAGAGGAGAGATAATAAACTTTTCTAGAGGTGGATACCAAAACCGAGGTTGTGGCAAAGCATGTGCCTGGAGCCTGGATGCTCCAGCTGACTGGCCACGGTGTCGGTGATAGGATCATAACCAGCGTACATGATCTGTGGACACTTAGGAGTTAAAGCGCTGGGGTGTGAAAAGAAGTGAAAAAGAAGGAGGTAAACACCTCAAATTAATAGGCAGGTTCGCTGGCAAGCAGATTCAGAGTGTGTGAGAGGACAGGAGATGGAAGACCCTTCCTGAGAGCATTCCTGTGTACACCCACCTGCAGGAAGTGTCTTCACTGCTCTGGGTCAGACTAGACTTGTTCAAAGAGCACCTTTTGTTCCAACCATGTTTTAAGTTTTGTTTTAAATCGTATTCAGTTGCATTTTATTTCTTTTTTCCTACCTTTCCCTGCGATGTTGAGATTCTGGTAATTTTGAAGTTAGATCCTGTGTAGGAGGAGGGCTTCCTGACCAGAGCCAGAGCTTGAAAACCCCCTCCACAGATGGGTCATGCTCCACAGGAGCACCGGAAAAATGTAAGAAACCTGTGGAGCAGAGGCATGAAGGCTAGAGCATCCTGAGGAGATCTGTGGCTTTAAGACTATCACCTACTCACAGTGATTGGATAGCATTCACTGTGCCACTGCTGAAATGTAGAACATCTTGAAACAAGCATACATGTCATGTTAGTTTTTGTATTTCTTTGTATTTCAAGAGGAAGAAACTGCTGCCACAAACTGAATGTTTCCCAGGCTTTTAATGCACTTATGTTCTAAGTGGGTTTTCTTCTGTACGATAATTTCCCCATTTCCTCTAAACACAAGCCATGATACTTGTTGAAAGGGTTTTGTAAGGAACTGAGTGAGTTGTTGGGTCATTCTAACCGAGTGAAAAATAAACAGCTTGACATATGATCCTCACTGTTGCGCATAGTGTTACACCAGGTGAAATGGGGGGGGGGGGGGGGGGGTTTGAGCTCTACTGTTATTGCTGCAGGAACTTGAGTAGCTTAGAAGCAGCTAAGAAAATTGCAGGCCACATCCTGCCGTTTTTAATTCAGTGGCTTGAAGGAGACTGAGATAAGGACTGCCTCATCGCACCTGCTTCTTGGAGCACTACTGCTGTGGCTGCCCTGCTGCTGGTACCCAGCCTGGCTGAGGGATGTGGCTCTTGGTGCACCTGCACTTCATGCCCATGATCTCTGGAGTCCTGGGCAGTCCTGCAGCTGGTGTCCTTGGCACCCTGTCTGCTGGCATCCAAGTCTCCCTTGGATAAGGCCACTTGCCACCCTCAATAGCTGAGGCTACTTCTTTCCCTTGTCTCTATGAAGGACATCTGGGTGGGGGTGGGAGGGCACAGGGACTTCTGTGGTGATGCAGGAGGCCGGGGGTGGAGAGGAGGAGGTGGCAGAGTCGTGCAAGGGTGTGCGAGGGGTATGTGGAATGGTTTGGGAAGAGAGGATGCTGTAGTGTTGGAGGAGACAGAAACAGCTCACTGGGTGGGAAGAGAGAGCGAGGAGGAGGTGGCAGGTGGGCGATGGAAGAGGGAGGCAACTCAGAAATGAGAACGGAGGCAGACGTGAGGAAGCTCTGAGGATTAGATGGCGCTTTCTGCCTTAGGTACCATGAGCACTGAACTGCACAGGTTTATGGCGTTTTGCAGAGCTGCACACACCTGCAAGAACTTAAATGACACTCGAAATTTAAGAAGGATAAGTGAAGATGGAAGAACTTGCTTGAAAGAGAATTACAAATACAAAAATGTATCTTAGTTGACAGACTCATCCTCTTGTGCCAGAAAGCTGTTAATGAACACCACTGGTCTAACAGTGGGTTCTTGTACCACAACGATGCCTGGAAGCCGGAGAGCCCTCCTGACCCATGGCTGCTACATTACACATGGGGAATTTGCTGTAGCAAAAATTCCTGCAGCAGTTTCGGTAGATGAGTTCACGTCAATGTCCTTAAAAATGAGGTAAAAGGAATGGCAAGCAAACTACTTTGGAGTTTGATGTTTCAAAGTAAGAGAGAAAAAAAAATCTGCCCTACAATAATTTGTTTTCATTGGATCTCTAATTTAATTGTGAGGTGAGGTGTGGTTGTCGTTGGGGAAGTGGCTGTGTAACTTACTTGACATTTCTGCATCCTTTGTATTTGTGACTCATAGATGCCGGCTTGAGTCATCTCGCACTGGCGGGCTGGAGGGAGCCGCTGCTGTTGTGGGGAAGTGAGCCGAGGGCAGTGCTGGGAGAGAAAAAAATGAGGATTTTTCATACAGAATGAATGAAAGATGTTGGGAAGCTGAGATGACTGCTTTTCTTCATTTTAAAGGGGTGATTGCTGTGACCTCTCTCACCAAAATCCTTTGTGTTGGATGGAAGAGAAAGAAAAGGCTGGAAATCTCTGCTGCATCCTAGGCCAGCTTAGCTGGAGCAATTAAATTATAAACCCCTGCAAAATGCTGGGGTTCCAGATGCCCGTCTGAGCTGTTCCCTTCCACCCTTTGCATTTTGCCTAGCCCATTTTCTTGTTTAGCCATCAGATTTCATTGTTTTATTTTTAAAAAAGAAGAACTTTTTTTTTTTTCTCAGTTGCACATGTTTGTACCAAATTCAAGCCAGGAGCAGAAGAAATTGAAAGCTAACTTCCATTCTTGGTTTCACAGTTTTGAGTTTAGCCTCTCCAAATGTGTGAAGCTGTATATCAAAGAGTGGGTGCTGTAGGATGATCTGGTTGTAGTGCTTGTTATATTTTTTTCATTACACTAATTCATTTTCCTCCCTACTTAGGTCACAATGGTTATTCTTGCCTAAAAACTCCTGTAAATTGAGCAGATTGTGGAAACTCTAAAAGAGACTCAACTATTTTTTTTTCCCCTTCTTTTTTTTCTTTTTTTTTTTTTAAACTCAGATGGTGAGAACAGTTTATAACTGATGGCAGTTTTTATAAAATAGCCTCCATCCTGATAAAATGTTACCCCCTGGTGTGTCATTTTTCCAGCTGAACTGCTGGTAGGATTGAGAGATCTTGCACACTGCTGCTTAAATAAGTAGACTACATGCTCTATGAAGAAATCATATTATTTTCTCAAAGGAGAACAAGTAGGCTCAGTGCACCAAAATTGCTTTAAATAAACTTGCAGCTACTCTAGCCTTTTTTTTTTTTGCGCAGCTGCAGATGGTAAAGTCTATCAATCAAGCTTTCCCAGCTTTGAGAATCTGCCACTGAAGCTGTCTCTCCTCTGTGTTGCAATTACATTTTTGTCTTTTATAGAGTTTTGTATCTTAGATATTCTATTGCTACTAATCAGATTGCGCTTTTGGGCTGCAGATAACTTTTGGTTTTCCTCAGATATATGCGTATTAAGATCTTCCAATGATTTGTTAATTAAATATACTATTCACTTGCAGTAAATTAGCTGTATCATGCTTTCAAAGGGCAAGGATACTTTGGGGAAATTAATGCTTACCTTATCAATGGAATGAGTCAAAGTTCAGGCAAACAAGTGGCTTACAAAAAGAAAGGAAAATACATTGTTGGCTGTTTCTTACCATCCTGGTGGTTGCAAATCTTGTGATAGTGAATAGAGGTAATGCTGCAGGGGGAAGGCTGCAAAGTCTTCCTCAGCCTGGTGAGCTGATCAGTCAGCTGCCAGCATCTGTACAACACTCGATCAATGTTTCTATTCACTAACAAAGAAATTCAGTGTGCACAAACACAACGTACTCTGAGCTGAGTTATTAAGCAGTACTTAATTCTACCTCTGAGTTTCATGCTCTTGCTTTTTTTGAGACAGCCCCTTATATTAGCACGTTGCCTTGCAACATGCTGGTGCAAATTCTGTTGTATGTTCTGATGTAGCCTGTGCTCTCCCTTTGCTCTTTTTATGATACTGCTGTTTCAGACAAATTTTGGTGTAAAAGTAACTATTTATGCTTCTTGTATCTTCAGGCATCCCTACTAGACATAATGAAAGTGGAAGTTGTGATCTATAACTTAGTTTGACCCATCCTTGTCCCAGGGTGTCTTTAACTACCTGAGGTCCAGAGACAGCAGGTACAAAGCAATGGAGGGGGTGAGCTAAGGCTGAGAGGAGCTGCGGCTGCAAGCAGCTGCATTGCACTCAACCAAAGATGAGGAACAGCCAGAAGACCTGACCTCGATGTCAGTTCAATAGCTTTTAAAACTATTTTGGACTCCTCTTTTTTTTTAAAACCAAACAAACAAAAAAAAAAAAAAGAAAGAAAGAAAAGAAAAGAAAAAGAAAAAAACGAAAAAGTGCAGCTTCCTCTTTGGCACTGCTAGTTAATATCTCACTGTAGGTACCTTCCAAAGCTGTGATGAAATATGAAGTTAATAGATCACTAGCAAGCTTTCAGTCAGAATGATGCATTATTCAAAGTGGAATTAGCTAGAAGGATCAATGCACACCCATTACGCTATTTAAAATAATCATTGGAAGACTGATTAACTTCCCCTCCCCCCCCCTCTTCCAACAACGTAGTGAATGATAAGTTTAGGAACACCCCCTCTGCTTACATATGCACCTCATAACTTCTGTATATTTTCATTCATAATGGGATTATTAACACCTGAAGGCCAAACCCCAGATTTAACTTAACAGAATTTGCCTTCAAATCACTGAACCTGAAACCAGTTGCCATAGGTAAAGGCAAACTCAGCTCTAATGCACATTTTGAAAAAATCAAAGGTCATGGCAGTATCTATGTGAAATAGTGCATGTGCCAGCATAAGGTTCAGTGTCACATCTTGCCTGGGTACCTGTTATTCTCTCTGATTTTCCACATGAGCAGCAACTTGAAGTATTAAGGGGGCTGTTTCCATTTCTTGTTTTCCCTTAAAATATATTCTGCAGGATACTTACTTTGGGCAGTCCATTCATTATACAGCAAATGCTTTCTGTCTCCCAGCTCACCTCTGTCAGGCTGCAGGCTCTTGGCCAGATTTGTCCTTTTGCATCGACTTATAAAGGAGATGTGCAATTATAGCATATATGGGGGAGATGGAAGAAAATATCATCTGTGGAGGAGCAGGAATACATCATTCTTGGATCATTTAGTGCTTGTGAAGGTGAAAAATTCACAGCACCAAATCTAGCTTATCATTGTGATGAGAGCTCTGTAGGCATTTTCTTGCCTTCACAGATTGCTCAATGTGCTGTAGTGTCGACCAGTATCCCTTCTCACCCATCAGTTCTCCTGAAAAGGTCCAAATAAATATTTCCTACTGTTTTTCAAAGCAAAGCACATGTAAAATTTTCCCGTCTATTCATCCACATTCCAGATTCTGCTGAAATCTTTCACTCCCTTTTATTCAGAAATGTTTAAGAAATGAGATATTTATCCACAACCAGATTTTACAATGTAGACTTCAAAAGGGAGAGAAGAGAAAGGGGAGATAATGGACTTTGTGCAGAGCAAAAGGCTGCGTACCACAAATCCAGGATGTATATCCTTTCGCAGTGCTGCAGAGCGATGCAGGGTTAATGCATCATTGTTCCGAAGGGTTAGGAGTAGGACCTACCCATGCTGTTAGTTATCTCTAAAATAATTTGGCCCATAAAATATGGATTTGAAGAGTTTCACAAGCAATATGCCGTGTACTTTGCTGAGAAAAGTATGTTTCTTTTGTCTGTGATTATCTTGGATTCTTTGAAATCTTATTGCTGTGATGTTAAAATACATAGTGTGGCATAACGTTTGCATTAATGGAATTCTCATTTCTGTCCTAAAGCGGTGAAAATCAGGTCCTTTCCCATAGAGACTCAGGACTGGCATCTGTCCAACAGTACTGAGCTGATAAGAGAATAAATTGCTTAACCATGTTGATTGTCCTGAAACCCTACAGGACAATTTAATCTCTGCAACCTACTTAATTTATAATAGTTTTCTTTTTAGTCTTAGTTGTTTGTACAGAGTGTTTGGAGACTTGAGTATTTGGCTGGTGAGCTGTAGATCTTAACCGCAAGCTGAATGGGAGCTGAAGGCATACGGTTGGGGGAATATTACCCCTGACTTTCACCGTTGTAATTGAAAGTAGAATTTGACACATTGGCATCTCTCTGTGTCAGCCATTGTCACTGGCTTCAGCTGCCACGGTTAAGTGTGTAGTCATTCATCCTTGGCAGACACTGTCCTTTACAGCACAAGAGAATGGTCTTTGGATGTTAATGCCACAGCACTCTGGGAGCAGCTGGCTATATCGAATTCAAGGCATGCAGATTGTCTTGGCCATTTTACTTAGCAGATGGGTAAGGCTTGATAGATTGAAGATTTAGTTTCCAAGTCAAGGGCCAAATGTTGCAGTGGGAGAGAAAAGTAAATTATATCACTATTCGGAGGGGAAAGGCTCAGGTACTGTATCACAAAATTGTTGCCATTCATTTTCCTCTGACTTGCACAAAATGCATGTCATTTCGCCTTTCAATATAGCCGACTATGGCATTCTCCTTCGTTTTGAGATGCTTTGCAATACTGTCTGTGAGCCCATTTAATGAGCTTGAAAGCAGTTGCTGCAAATTTATGACAGTTTAATAAGTCTAAATGCCAGATATTTTTTTAAGGTGGAAATGAAAGATAAATTTGTATTTTGTATCACCCCGAATAGGTGGTTTTTCTTCTGTTCTTTTCTGCCCACACCCTTTTCTCCAATACAGCAGATCTATGTAAGCATATTTTTAAAAGAGAAGTGTATTCCTTCCTCCTGAGCTTCTTAAGCTATTAATATTCACCTACTTTTCACAAGGTGGTTAGCACCAGTGATCATTAGAGAGCTTTGTGGTGCTTCCCCCAGCCCTTCTCACGTTGGCTGGTGGGAAGATAACCTGACTTTTGGAGAGGCTGCCCAGAGCGGTGGAAAGTGGGAGAAGTCTGGCCCTTTAGGCAGGGTCTTGGAGGTAAGATCTGGTGTCGCTGTGTGGTTTAACTGCTTCAATGTGTGTTTGGGGGTTCCTCTGCTTTTATTTGTCGCTGTTCCTAAAATAAGCATTGTAAGCTCAAAATTTTTGCCTGAGACTTTTTTTTTTTTTTTTTTTTTTTTGCTTTATAGAACGGTTTCCAGCAGACAGACAGGTCTTGGACCACATATATGACTTTAGCGTATGGTTTAGATTATATAGTATGGGGTATAAATTGTAACACTTTACAACTCTGCTGATTTTTGTAAAAGCAGAGACTTCAGGAGGTTCTGAGTTTGTCCTATAAAGCTCAATCAGATGAACAGAGAGCTTCAGCTACTTGGTGTACAATTAATGACAGAATATGAGAACTGGTTAGAGTTTTTAACTCATTAGGAGACCCTGAGCTTAGTACTGCTGTAACACAGGGACTTTCAGCAGAGTAGTACCTTGCCCGCTAACATCTATTTTTACATGCTGTGACTTGGTGCCTGTACTAGCATGGTCAGCCTGGCTGTGGTGCTGTCTCTGCTCTCATCATGCTCCTGCTTTGCTCCTTTGCTGGAACTTTCCTCTTTGGAGTATTAATAACGTTATCCTGAGAAGGTGCTTAGCTCCCTGACCTGCCCTCTACCCTATTGACTCTGAGGGTAGGGCTGCAGGAACAGCATTTTCAAGCCAGGGGACAGCAGGCTGTGCTGCTGAAAGGTGTTAACGCTGTTGTCAATAGAGTTCGTGACCGATCAACCTTGTTGTTCACTAAGGAATGAATCATTTCTCAGTCCCTGCACTACATGCAGGAGCTGTAAGTAAATGCAACCTGTCTAGAGTAATGATTTCCACCATGACTTCACTTGAAGAACATCTCTGTCTTATGCTCCAGAATGGGGTCACTTGTGCATTACCTTTTCCTACATTGCCAATGCTTGTTTTGTACATTGCATTAACATCAAGCCATTGCTTCTACTCAGAATGGCATGCACACCAGGTATCGAAGTCACCCACAGGGTATGATAAACAAAGAGATTTTGCTTCCTCATGTCATGTTCATCCCATATTTACCCTATGGTGAGCACTCTGTTAGCACAGGAAAGTGCTTAATGATATCTCTGTGTTTATTTTTCCCTTGCGCTTAGCATGATAGTTACCTATTTATTTCTGCTGAAGAGGATTACAGGCATTTTTCAATTATAAATGATGCACACAAGTATTATTTATCTTGCTTACTGCAGACCTATAGAGTGTTAGTCAGTCTTGAGCAAAAGCATCTTGTTCAGAAAAAAAACATTTGTAGTAGCGGTACCATGGGTATTTAGGGCAATTTCAGGATGGTTTTCCATCTGTCCATTAATACTTGCTGTGCAGCATGCTCAAGACCATAGCATAGCAGGTTTGTGTTTGTGTGCGACATTTGTGTGCTTGAGAAATTGTCATTTATGATGTGTCTTCTGTGCTAGCCTCTTGGAGGAGGAGAGGGAAACTCATTGCTTTTGTCTCACGGGAAAAGAAAAGCTTTGCAGAGCTTTGGCAGGCATGTGTTGGGTGAAGCCTAAGTGCTGAAGACCCTGTTACAGATGTACGGTCTTTCTCTAATTCTGCATCCGAGGCATTATGAGAAATGTGGCATGTAAAGTCAATCTGAAGAATTCATTGCTGTTTTCCTTCAGGATATATTCATAAGATAATAAAAACCGCACTGTTGTAATACAGATGATATAACAGAAAAAGATAAAAACAGTTTGTAGAAGAATATAAGCTCAAGTTTCATGACATGGAATCGTAAAGGAGGTCAGAAGGACACTTCTTATTCTACAGATTTTTGTCCTTTTTATTATTCTGCTTTTTTTTGCCCTTCCTTTCTTTTAAGTATCAGTTGTTGTCAGAGACAGGATTCTTGTATGGGTGAATCTCTGATCTCAACCAGCATGGTAGCTCCAGGCCAGTTAAACTAGAGATGTACAGCAATGGGGATAGAACTTGACATTTTGAGTTTCAGAAACCTCCTTTTCTCTGTGAACACAGGCAGAAAAAGGATACAGAGAAGTGCAAAAAAATAGAGAGGAAATTCAAGGTGGGGTGGGGTTTTTTTGAGAACCTGAAAAAAAAAAAAAAAAACCATAAGAAAAGTTTTGTTCTGAAGCCTGAACCATTCCACAAAATGAGAAAACTTTTGGGCACTTTTCTAATGGTATTACCATGATCCTGAAACAGTTGTAGTGAGGTTTGGGAGAACAGTGTGTGAGTATGAGGAAAAAGGAGAAAAGCATCTGGAAAGAAAGTAAGACTATATGCTGTACAGGTCTGAACTGACATCGCAAGTGGTACATGTTTGCATGTGATTTTTAAAGAAACTTGAGATACCCGTCCCCATACCCTTGGAGAAAACAAGATTACAGATGCACAGAGCATTTGCTTTCCAGCCTCCAAAGAAAGAACGTGACTCTTGATCTCATGCTATTGAAGAACACAGCACATTTGCAGAATATGCTATCAAAAAGATTGCGTAGCTGGATCTATATAGGCATACCACCTCAGCAGATTAAAGAGGCGCTGCCAAGGCTGAAGTGAAGAATTGATCTACTTTGACAGAAAATCCCAAAAGGAAGAGTTTTAACCTTTAGGATTCTTTCCATCTATTTGCTTTCTTCAAACTGATTGCAGCTGTCACCAGAAATAAAAACAAAGCAAACAAAATAAAACTATTTACCACTTATAGTTAGGCAGCAATAAATAAAACATTGTTCAAGTCCAGTGCAAGTTTTTCTTGCAGTCTTGTATTAAACTGTTTGTAGCTTTTTTAATGATTTTTTTTTTTTTTTTTAGTGGTAGCCATGGCTTGGAGAGACCTGAATAAATGGAAAAGATGCAGGAATGTGTCTAGCAACAGCTCTGCATTTTCAGTGATATGCAGAAGCCAAACAGAGCCTACAAAGTGGGTCAATGGGTCCAGTGTACTGTGATTACTATTTATAAAGAATCCAAAGTGTACAGAACACCCCTTTGGGCATATAAAAGTTCACGCTTCAAAGCGCTTACAGCCTTCAGGGCTAATAATATTATTGCCAGTAACATCTAAGCTGTATATATTTCAAAGCTGCTGTTGCTAGTTTCATAATTTTATTGCATATCTTGCCCTACCTGATCATTGTAAGTTCTGGAGCACCATGATAAGAAAGGGATCTTCAATTTCCATTTAAAATGCTAAACTAAAAAAAAACATTTTGTCTCTAGACAAGAGCACGAAAATGCGTCCTGAACACAGTGTAGTAGTTAAAAGGCCCAATAAACACAAAAATGAAAGGTGGCTTG
Source organism: Falco rusticolus (assembly GCF_015220075.1). NCBI lineage: Eukaryota > Metazoa > Chordata > Aves > Falconiformes > Falconidae > Falco > Falco rusticolus. Next base: position 15,323,255 of record NC_051190.1, read on the forward strand.
TTGTGGTTTTTTTCAATGCAGTTAGCTAAGAAGATAATGAGGTTTCTAAGATTCCTAATTAGTCATGGGGAGGAAGGACAAGAAGAGACATGCTTGTTCTTTTGAAACTTGGGCAGTGAGTCCTATTTTTCTCCTCAGGCCATTAAAAGTCATGATTTTTTTTTACAATAAAGCATTTTTTGGATGTGCTGTGGTCAGTGATGTCCTTTTCCTAAGAGTGCACTCCAAGCTGGTGCTGTGCTTTACGCAACAGTGTGCTCCCCGCTGGGCGCGATGTCCTGTCTCATGGATTTCTTCTTTTATCTCCGCTCCTTTCCTCATATGTTAATACGTGGCCATAAAATGATTAAACTTTGTCTTCCCTGATGACATTGAGGTCATGGGCAGGCAATAAAGTACAGAGGAGCTCTTTTTGCATTCAATTTGTTTGCCATTGGCAGCAGTCCATCCAAAAATGATCAACACGGCACAGGCTTCTGATGCTGACCGGTGGCAAAAAAAAAAAAAGAGAAATAGACCATGTGGATGAGGTGCATGCCAGTATTTATTTCCCAAAAGTAAATTGGAAAGTATCTTAAATAATAGAACATGTTCACAGAAATTGTGAGTTATTCCTTTAATACCTCTGAAGGAGGCAAAAGGTTAAAAAAAAAATTGCATTATTGGTTGTAAATTCCTTGGCTGTGTTACAAGTAAGTGACTGAAGTGATGGGTTTAATTTGTAAGTTGTGGAGCTCAACAGGGTTAATCCCTCCTGCTGCCTTTGCCGCCTCTCTCTGGTGCTAGGTCTCACCGTTGCAGAGGACACGGGTGATCGCTGTGTGATAGAAGAAATACTGCAGGAAACGAGTTTTTGGTGTGGCAGTGCCAGCAATTACATCATCAAAAATCAGAGATTTCTTCTAGATCCTCTCACAAAGCTTTTTTCTCTCTCCCTTGTCCAAGTGACACTAAATTAAATAAGTGTAAAAATATGAATAGCAAAGAGATGCCAAGACCTAACTCCATTATGGCTAAAAGAGGTCCAGCTTCACTGATTTCAGTGGCAGCACCAGATTTATTCCCCTATCAGTAAGGGATGAACTGGTCTGAGATAACTTCTGTTTATCACAGCAGTTTTCCTCTGTGAAAGCAGACGTAGATGGAGAAAAATTCAGCACTCTGGTTTTTAGGCTTTGCTGGGCTGATAATATGGCTAATGTTTTAATGAATTCAGAGGACGCTTTCTTTTGATTTAACCTTCCTTACTTTATTTTATTACACCATGTATCTTTGGCATTTGGTGAGGAGCCATTGAGAATGTGAGAACTAAGCAGCTTGTTAGATAACATCTTTTTTTTTTTTCTCTCTAGAAGATTAAGCTGAGACTGTTCTGCCTGATGACAGAATAGATGTAACCAATCCTGTATCCTTTGCATGTAGGTCAGTCAGAGGGACAATCCTGCACTGGATCCCATTATCCATGGGTTGAAGGGCGTTGTACATCATGGTAAGTACCTGCTTAAACTTTCTTCTTGCTGGAAAGGGGAGAAGGGCAGGAATATTGTCCTTAAGGGACCAGGTCACCCCTGGAAGGACGCAGCGAGCCTGTATGTTCCCCATTCACTGATGTTTAAGGGCATCACAGCCATTATTTGATTGGTAAAGATCGAAGTCATTTGTTACCTGAAAATGGTTTGGGGTTAACAGTAAACGATTTGTTTCTTTTCAGCCAGTGCTCTAGAATGCATAAGTTATCAATCAAAACCTACTGCAATATATCATTCATATTAGTACTTCGAAGGCAGCGTTGATGCTTCAGTCCTGCTATTTATCTTCTGTTTGCTCTAAAAATACTCCTCTCTGAAGTTTCTATTTGTTTATAAATTATTTGTCTTTCAAATTTAGGGAGCTGATAATGAAACAGAAAATTAACTATCTATGAAAATTAATTAAACTTTGCAGCAGATGAACATCTTTCTAACACTGACATAAATACGATCATTCAGCTGTTCTGATGCATATAAACCTATTATCCTTGAACTTATAGCAGGTACTGAAATAAATATTAATATATTTAATACTTTTATAACCAATTTTTCCTTAGGAATTTTCCTGAAACCTTATCATGGGTAATGCATCATTAGCAGTGACATCAAGATGCTCCAGTTCCCAAAGTACTCTTGTCAGGTTTTAATATAATGATTTGTAAAGTTTTAATAATCTCATTGTAATTCAAATGGCATCTGCTGGAATGGAGCTAGGTACTATAATAAATCTCCGTCCCATCTATAGTGCTGTGATAAAACATCTTTGCACCTTTTCTGAGGATTGTCTTTAGATATTAGCTAGTGCTGTAGAGCTTAACAAACTTTTTTTTTCTCTTGACTGCAAACCTAAAACTAGTTGACAGTGTTAGATTAAAAGAAATAGGATTTTGTATTAATTGCTTTACTTTCAGAGTCATTTAACATTGCAACTGGGAACACCAGTAAATCCAAAGAAAATTAAACATAGGGGTTAAAAGATAACATACCATAAAGTCCTTCATTTAGAGAATTTTCCGTAGGTTTTGCTGTTTATAAATTGCAGGGTTCTGCTGTGAAATAAAAACACACTGTGCTGAAAAACTGTGGTGTTTTCCACAAAAATAGACGTTATTATCTACCACCCACTGGGGAACAAAACTGGCTAGCAAAAATAAAGCGAGGACCACTTGGGCTGCAAGGATTTTTCAGTGGCTATGCAATTTGACAAGGAAGTCAAGCTGCCATCTAACTGGACCAGGATCTTTTTCTAGCTTTGTTTTCTACCTGCCTTCTATTTCAAGACTCTCTACCCCCTGCAAGCATGACAGTGCTTTTTATTCTGCTCCCTCTCTTGCTCCTCGCTGCTGCAGCCAAAATAGCCACTAGTGGATAATCACACCGGTGTCTCCTAAGTGTGTTATTCCATTCCCCAAAATAATTGTTTCGGTAGGATGTGACACGGTCCCAAGGTTGTGATTGCCTGACCACATAATGATTAGTCTGTCTTGGTGCTGCCTACCCGCAGCAAAATCTGGGTGGATAAAAGGCATTTATTTTTGTTTTGCTCACAATGCACAGAAGGCTGGTAGTGTTTCAAGTAAAGGAAATCACTTGATATATTTCAATAGCTTGTTTCCTTTTCAAAACATTAAGGAAGAAAAAGAGGAAAATCTCGCTTTCCTTCCTGTTTCAAAGGCCCTGATTAAAGGCCTTTTCTAAGGTTCTTTTGGCGGCTAGAGGAAGGGAATTTCCTCCTGCAAAGTAGTTCAAAGAAATTGTTCTCTTAAACATTGATGGAACGCTTCAGTGAAGAATTCTCACATCATATCTCTCTTTTAATGTTATTATATGGAATAATAGTAAAGATGTGAGCTTTTATTCCAGACACTCATTTCTTTTCTTGGTGTAATTTACTTACATCTTACACAAGCACATTTTTATGAATTTATCTGAAAAGGTTCTTCCTGCCTTCCATTTGCATTCAACTGGAACCCTAAGGCAATGTGGACTTTTTGGCTGAAATACAGTGGAAAACTCTTGTGCTTGTTGGATAGAGTGGTAGGATCAAGCAGGGATATCCAACAAAAGAAGCTGGAGAAAGGCAAAATTGAAACCTTAAATTTCTTTGCATTTTATAACACTTTCATGCCCATGTTGGTTTTAGGTGGTCATCACAATACAAAGTCGCCTATAATATTAGAAACCAAGAACACATATGACTGTTGAGATAACTAGCTTGCTTTTACGCTAGACCACGTTTGTATATTGTCTGCTGGCTGGAGTGATCACCAGCCCCTCAGCTTTGCTCCTCTCATGTGCCTCATCTCAGCATGCCTATTTAAGTAAGATTTCCCTGGTTTTCTGTGTCCCTCTCCCTCCAACTGGCAGAGCATCCTTCCTGAGTCATGCTGGACAGTCACTCCTTCCTCTCAATTATTCAGTTGTCAAAGAGGAAATTGCTCACCCACACAAACATCATCACAGCATCACCCTCATATCTTCATTTGCCTTGTGGTGGTACTAGAAGGCCTGGTCCTGTATGAGGGCTGCGCTCTGCACCGTGCTGTGTAGGGCACCCACACTGGTCTGTCCCCATAATGGTGACACACACAGTGACCCTCAGCTATATGCGGGGGTGGTACTGGTGAGTAGTGAGCTCGTTTTTAACCATTCTTGTATAGCTTTTCATTTTTTCTGTGAAATTCTTGGATTCTCACAGTGCCCTTCCAGGGATAAGTGAACAACTGAAGTGTCAGGAGGACTTTCTGTGAAAGTGAAAGCAATTTTTGCTTGAGGTTTCGTCAGGGATTTGAATTACATACTAATTTGATGGAACATAAATAATTGTGCCCTTCACAGTGTCATCAGCTTAGTAACAATGATAGAGAAATGGACACATAAAAATCAATACAGACTCAGTTGCTACTCAGAGTTCACTTTGTTTCCTCATTCTCCAGGCATAATTTTGTAGAATCTTAATGCCACATTAAGCTTAATTTTACATGAGCAGCCATATAAAGTTTCTTAGCTGGAAGGAAAACCAGTGATGTACCAAACTGCCTCGCAATGTTTGGATCAATGATAATGCTCTCGGGTTTGCCCCGCATCTTCCTGCCGAACAGCATGTTCCCATCACGTCGACGCTCCCCAGCTCCCGCATCTGCCCTCACAGTGCATTGTAAAGGCACACGAATGCCGAGGAGGCTCTTTTCAGAGCTGTCAGATGCCTGTTGCTGATTTTAAAATTGCTTTCAGTTTTGTGCTCTGCCAAGGATTTTGTCACACCTCCCGCCAGCGAGGTGCCTGCTATTCTCACTCCTGCTTTCCCTGCCATAAAGCACACGGCAAGCGTGCGTCTGCCACGGAGCCTGCTGGGGACTGACAGCTGGGAGCGTGCAGCCCCCTCTCTGCAGAAGGGATGGAGTACCAGCAGGTGTGATAGGAATTTTCAGATGCTGACTTGCCAGTGGCTTCCAGCTCTGACCGCTGGGGCTCTTTTTTAGCTCTTCTTCAAATGCTCTTCTCACCACGAAAGCTGATGGGGAAGGTCTCCGGCAATGCGGGTGCTGGTGCCATGATGCACATCCTTATTTGAAGTTGGATCATTAGGTAAAGTAATAAAATCACTAGTGCCTGGCTGCACTTCCACTGCATGTGGTGCTGCAAATCAGACTTTTCTGCCTCCGTTGTGCTGCTGAGGTGCTCGGCTGGGTGCCCAGCCCTGAGCCCCTCTCTGCTCCTCATCCTTCCTCATGATGCTGAGGAGCAGGAGGGCAGAGCTGTTCTTGTGCAAGGACTGAGGAGGCTCCCAGGGCCTCAGAGAGATTGATTGTGCCCTTGTGGGAATAGGGGAACATGAAATGCCAGGTTATGTCTTAGACAGTTGATTTGCATTAAAATGGCTACTAAAGCTTTTGTCTGCCACATGCCTCAGCAAGATCTCAGAGGAGTACCTAGCAGGATGGAACTATTGCACAGAAACACTGCTTTTTCCCATCTCTGCTGTCTTTGACTTGCCCTTTTTAGTACCCTTTTGTATGTAAGCCACTTAGAGATGCCTTTTCCTTGTTCTTACCAGCTGCCTGAAAGGCAATAAAATGAGTCTCCTTCCCTGATGTCAGTCCTGAGGGCAGCGCCCGAGGCTGCGCAGCGTTCGCCCTCTCCCAGCCTGGCTGCAGGTGCTCTGCACGGTCCCGTTCTACCATGCAAGCAGATGGTTGTCAGAGGGAGCAGCAAACCCCAGGCCCCTGGAAAATCTTTCAGGGTGATGGAAACCATGTTTTGTCATTTTGTCCTGTTCCCTGTGTCTGTCACCAAGAATCTACACAAATCAGCAGAAAATTATTAGCAGAGCACAAATAAATTACCACAGCAGAAAAGCATCTATTAATGTCACAAAAATGGGGCTCTTATTCCCTTCCTTGTCAAAAGTGAGCACTGAAAATCAAAGTGCAGCCAGATCAAAAGCTTAGGTACAAAGTGAATCAATGGCATCTGTTGCTTGTTTGCGAACACGGGGTGGGGTGAGTGGAAGAGAGGAACCTTTGTTTATTTAAAAGGGAGTTTGGGGAAAAAACTTGCTTTTTTCTTCTGCCTTTGTATTATTAAAACGCCATAACTTAAACTTAGCATGGAGCAGAGTGTGATCTTGGGTCTCCCTCGAGATGGTCGAGAGGTGTTCAGGCAAGTTGGTGGTGACCACCAAAGTTTCAGGGGCTGATGGGGAGACCATGCCAAAATACAGTGGGAGAATTGCTTTAATAATGAAAAAGGATAGAGGATAAATATGTTGCGCATCTCTCCAGTTGTCCTAGGCAAAAAGGCAGCAAATAACCTGTTAAAATAAATCAGCACTGAAAAAGAAGCAATCCAGACAGTGTTAGTTACCCTGTGGATCTATCACACCAGAAGGCATAATAAGAAAACACCATTAGCAGCATGACAGGTTTTTTCTTTTGTTTTTAACTTTAACCATAACACCACCTGACAAGCTGTTTGTTTTCTGCACCAAATATCCAGGGATTGTAGAGAAGAAAGGCAGGGGATAGGGGTGAGGGTGAGATGTGATACCGTGGGACCTCATCTTTTAAAGTAAAACTTTGCGAAAGCAGCAGCCCAATTTGGAACAAGGAAGGCCATCAAAGGGATCGCAGCATGATGTGTTAAACTGAGAAGGAAATGTGGAGGAGCAGTTCTTTTTCCTCAGGGGTGATCTGGATATATTCTTTTGTTTTCTGATCTGTTCTTGTGTTCACAGCCAGAGTAGCCATGTGAAAGGGGCCAGGACACGATTACTGTGGAGCAAAGGGGAGGAGGAGGGAGGTGGGAAATGAATATAAGAGCAGAGGTGATAAGTTCACACCTTTATATAGGGCAGCTCTGTGCCTAACTGCAGGGCTCTGTGACATTTAAAAGAATAAATGATGGAAGTGTTGGAAATCTCTGCTCCTTCACCTGCCAGCTCTGCGGAAAGCAGTGCTGGTCACGGCCGAGTAAAGACCAGCAAGCTGACATAGAATTAATACATTGCACACAAAAATAATTCAAATTAACAAAGAGAAGATTGCAGTTGTTAAGAATTAAGGTTGATGCTGAATGTGAACAAAGCACCTGCAGGGGGAAGGAGCTGGGTGCATTGCTGGTGGGTTTTGAGGATGTTTGCTGAGAAGAGAGGGGTGGTAAAGTCCGAGAATGTGCGGCTTTGCTCTGGCGCCGCTGGAGCAAAACGTGAACGGCCTGTGCTGCTCTGGCTGCTTGTGCCTCACTTCCCCCTACCTCTGCCAGGGTCCAGTGTGCTCCAGGGATCATCTTCTCTAAACCCCTTGTCATAGTTTCTTTTTCTTCTACCTACTACTGGTGCCGATTCTATATTTCTTTGTTTCTGTGTCCCTCCAGACTTCCCTCTGCATGTTCCTCTGCCTTGGGCTAGGTTTTGCAGAACCTGGGGAAGTCTCATCCCAGTCTAGAGTGGCAGCAGCTGCTCTGCATCAGCAGTGCTTAAGCCTTAAAGTTTCAGAATTATTTTTCACTTCTTTAACAAGTTAAGACCTCTCCTCCCCAGCAAAACGTTTTCCTTCTAAGCTGTTTTAAGAGAGGGAGTAAGAAAAATTAAGCCCGAGACCAATACCTGGTATAGAAACAATTAACTTTAATATTTTTTTTTTCATAGAAGACTTGTCTTTTCTTCGTTCCTCCCGATTTTTGTACTGCTCGCTGGTTGTCTCAGATTAAATTAATCTGCAGGACTGTGTTATTGCCTCATTCCTTTCCTCCCAGCCATGCTGTGCTTTCTGTGTCCTTACAGTTCCTTATATTGTTCAGTAGAGGCTCTGGGTTTTTAAAAAATAAATACAATTGAGAAAAATAATTACACAATAAATGACAAGAATTACCCTAAGTACAGAGGACTGTCAGAAACTGCTCTTCATGCTGGATTTACAGAGCAAGTACTCCTCTGCTGATCATTTCAGTTGAAATAACATCCTATATTTGTAATATCATCTTTAAAACCACTGCTGTGAGTCTGGTCCCTGGCTCTGCTGTGCAGCCTGCTTTAGCTGGGGAGTTCTGGCTCAGTGGGTGTGCGGCATGGTGTCCTTTTCATTATTTTTGTGTGTTTGCCTTTTAAATGTTTGAATGCAGAAGCTTTAGAATGACTTGGCTCATCGTGAAAATGAAATTGGCAGTAACATTGTTGAACAAATTTAGGAGACTTTCAAAGCTCTTCATATTGGTATTGCAGATTTCAGTTATTCAAAGTGTAGCTGGGTAACGTTTCCACCTATCAGGCATTGCACATACATTAATTTTGGAAATAATCTCATTTTAAGATATTGTTTTCAATGCAGCCAAGTTCCTGTTTTCTTGCAGAAAAGCATGATGAAAGTCCCAAAGCAGTCCATGAGATATAAATGGACTTGGCATATAGTTATTTTCTTGTGATCTCCAATCTAAGTTCCTGTTAGGTTTAAAAAGGGGTTTGATCACAGATAGTTGTGTGCTGTTTACCTGCATATCTCAAGAAGCTTCTTGCTCTACAGTGATTTGGTTAAAAATTTGGGTCTATCTTTATCTAGCGTTTCACAGAATATATTTTTAGCAAGTCAGTCCTTGAACTCAAAACGTTAAATTGATGGCTCTTGCAATATAATATTTGTTGGCATCAGCTTGTGAAAACTGCAGTAGTTGGTGGAGATCCCCTACTGGTATCTGGTTTAAGATCTGATTTTTTCCTTTGCTTGGAAAACTATCATGTACAATTCAGTATTAATTCACATCTGTGGTGATGCCTTGACAAATAAAGAGTGTAAATAGGTCAGCTTTTTAAATCACGCTTGTAATTGCTCTACCTTTAGGTTGGGCTGTACAAAAAATGGACCTTGTTCCCATGCAAAACATTAGGGAGATTTACCAGCCCAAATAAAGAGTGTACTGGGTGTGACTTTTCCCATTGCCATTACGGGAGAGGGACCAAGAGGTAGGCATGAATGTTGTATCAGAAGATCAAATATGCTACCAGCTGGCTCTGTTATTTGGGGTTTTGTGAATGTAAGCGTTAAAATACAATCCTTTCCTTTAATGTTGTGGAACACTCAGTAGTTTAAATGTCACAATCATTGTCTTAATTGTCAACAATGAAGCTGCGACACTTGCTAATTTTTCCTTTAGAAATATTAGAGTCAACACATTTTTACGAGCCTTGATACTGTAAACAAAGTCATGCTGTTTGTTAACTGTCGATAAAACAGGCTGTACTGCGCTAGTGGAGCATCTCGGTGGATGTTTTGGGTGCTGCTCTTTTCTGTGTTGCCCGGGAGTGGTGGCCGCAGCAGCACGTTTTATTGTTGCTTCCCAGAGGAATGCTCTCTAGTTCGAGGGCCTGTCATTATGGTCCTGATCTCTGGGGCTCCGATTTCCTGGATGTTTATTTTTTTGCTTGGGTGCCCATCTGCATTCGGGTGCTGGGATGGGAGTGCGACAAGGAGCAGCAGAAGAGACCGCTTCGGTGTAGGGCTCTGGTTTACTCGTAAGAGCAAGGAAGTGGCTCGTGGATCCGTTTGCAGCATTGATTGCGGTGCTTCACAGGTATTTGCAGGTGAACACATGTTTTCATTAGTGCGTTTTATTACTTTTGTTTGCCAGTTATTTCCTAGTACCTGTCAGCAAATGTTGTCTTCTGGGTCATGTAATACTCAGCTTTGTCCACTTTGTCCCTCCTTATAAATTCATCACCCTGCTCAGCCTGTTCCTGGGCTTCTGTGCCCCTCCAAAGCACTGAAAATAGGAAATAGGAGCTGGTCATAAAAGACAGTGAGGAAAGGTTTGATATTATTTCCAAACTTGTTCTTTCTTATTTAGTAGGAATTATATATATACACATATGTGTACATGTGTAGAAAATATTTCTACCATATTCGGTGAACGCTGTCGCTTAGCTTGCAAATCATTCTCCTTACAGTTTTACCAACAAGGATAACCAGTGTAAGGTTGAAATTTTAAAAGTGACATGACTTCAAAATCCTATCTTCAAAAATGTCTCAAACTCTTAGGAACATAACTTCGTGGCATTTACTGTTTCGATAGGCTCTTGAAGGATATGGGAGGCAGACTGCTGAATTTCTAAGTCCTTTTTTCTTAAAGTTTCACGTGGCGATCTGTTTTGTGACTCTGGTTTCTAAAAATCTGTACCACACGTCTAGATGGAAGCGATACAAATGAATGATCTGTTCTCAGAAGTGTTAGGTTATTAAAGCATAATCAATTGATTATCTATTTTAGTAGCCATTTTAATCCAATTATATGTTTTTTTTTTATTTTAATCTTTGGAATTCATTAATGAAAACTTAACAGCGTTGCTTGTAGCCATGAAAAATTAGATCGAGTACACCCTGCCCTACTTAAACTGTGTATTAGCAAAGCTACTTTTTCCTCAAGAAATACTCTGTTTTAGAGCTGACTATGACTTTCCAAATTCTTCAGAAAAAACCTCCCTAATTGATAACCAAAATTTAATCATAGTCGGATACTTCCAGTTTGCATTCAAATAAGGTATTTCTCTGTCTAAATAAGCTTCCCCTTGGTTGATTATTCATATTGTAGTTCAAAATGTTTAAAAATGAAAGACAGAGTTGGATGAAATGTAGACTACTTAATACAGTGTGTATTTAATATAAAAGTCATGCATTATTCATTTTTGCAATTTGAATAACTTTGAATTTAGCATCCCTGTTCTTCATCTTTTCCTTTGATGAACAATTAATTATTAAAATATAATATTGTCAGCATATGGCACAAAAATCCTTGAAAGTGTAAAATGAGCTCATTCTCCTGCCATCCTTTGATAAAGGGATACTCCATATTCTCAGTTTCTCTACAGAATGTTTATCCAGCATCTTAACTGATTCCATCATTCTAAATTCAAGATTATGAAAGTTAAAAATAGTTAAATTGTTAATTTTAACTGAAACATAGTTTTTTTAATACAAGAGGAAAACTTTTTCCAAAATGTGCCTCTACCTCCCAACTATTCCATATGTAGTCATTGGCTGTTAACGCAAAGAGGATGTTTGCATGTTCAAATACTCTTTCAGATTCACAGCTGTCCGCTGTGTGCTCAGCTTCCATAGAGAGACAGTTTCTGAAATAGAAAACCCATGTCTTTTTGCTGTGAAGATGCGCACGCTGCGTTTGAAAATCACATCCTGTGACTGAGTTTACAGTTTTTCTAACCAAGTTTTTTTTCATAAAACTAAGCCAATCAAATTAAATATGACCTTTTGCTGTGATTATGACTTCTGATTAGCATCTCTTTCAACATTGGCCAATCATATATGTTTTACTATTTCTTATCTAAGCACACTTTTTTCCCAGAGGTATGCTATGAAGAGGAAAAAAACCTGTGGTTTATTATTTGTTTGTTTCCTTTTTGGACATGCAGAAGTTGTTGATATCTGTGTGGGCTAGAAGTAACCAAGTTGTTAATGAAGAGATAGCAGTATTCTATTACAATGTGTACTTTGACTTTAATAGAATTACTCCTATTTTGGAACACTAAAGACTATGAAAACATTGCACACCTGTTGATATTGTGCAGGAGAATAGATGTCTGAAGTGCATGATATATTTGCACCTTGCAGCAGCGGTGGAGGAAAAAAAGACCCTGATTATCAGACTGCTGCACAGAGGTATAGGCAACTCTGGATTTGATCAAGACTTCCAGAAAACTGTGGGATGCTTGGCAAGTGAATTCTGCAGACTTCATCCTTTTGCTTTTCATTCTGACTTTGGAAGGTGTGTGTGTCAGTCACCAGCCTACCTGTTTCTCCGCTCTGCTGTGCGGGGAGCGGGCTTGCTTAGCAGCTCTGATGAGGCAGAGAGAGAAGAGTTCCTACTACCCAAATGTAGACTCTTGTTTGAACCGTGAACAATATAGAAAGTGAGGAATAGAGATGTATGGGAGAACCTGTGTGTCAGCATGCCCTGAGGCAGTGAACACCTTTGCACAGGCTGAGAGGGAGCTTCGGCCTCTGAGTCAACATAAATTGCAGAGGATAAATGCTCAGGGATGGCAGGGAAATTGTCTTGCCTGCAGCTGTTCCTTCCTTTAATTTTTTTTTTTTTTTTTTTTTTTTTTTTTTGTCACAGTATTAAATATTACCAGCTTGTCACTGTTACTTGAAGCTAAATGCTTTCAGTGGTTAGGTTTGCATTTCAGGCTGTCCAAGTTGCTTCTCAGAGGAAAGAGTTTGTCCCCAGACTGTTGGACCCTGGGAAGGAGTTTCATGGATTAGGGAGAAGAGACAGTGGTTTTACCTCTGAAATGTATTTCTGGTGCTGTGCTGACTGCGTCTCACAACGTCGCCAGCAATGCCTGTGTGGCTGGCTGCAGGCAGTCCCAAACAAGCAGTTCCTGGATGCTGCTTCAGCCACCTTGTTGAGCTTCAGAGGTGCCCTCCAGCCCTGCTCCTCAGCTCATCTCCCTGGCAGCTCCCAGCGAAGTTTGGCTGGCATGGCTCTGCCTCCTCCATCTCAGCAACCTGCAGAGGGATTGATCCCACTCCTACATCCCTTTCCCCCACTGGTGGGGACGGGATGGATGTGCTACCTGATGCTCTTTGGTCATGCACCAGCAAGCAGGACCACAGGAGCCCGGCTGTGTCCCCACTGGGTCTTGGTGAACCCTCACTGCCATCAGGCTGGAGAGCCATTGACTGAGTGCTGAAACCACTGAATACGGTGTTATTTCTGTGCTAACATAAACCAGTGGGATAACAAGGGCATTTCACACCTGCGTACATTCAGAACTGGAGCGTGTGTGTTCGGTATAGGATTGACTAGCATTTTGGCTGCTCTTTTAATAATCAACACATCAACTCTTATAGAGCTTTCCCGATACGGTGTTTTCATCTTTCATTTTATATATATATATGATAAAATATGTTGTTGCCATTACACCTTGTTAGGCTGCCTATCGATGTGATGTCTGTTTTAAAGGCATGTAAAAAACGTGTAATTCCACTTGTCAATCTTTCCTGCAGAGAAGGAGACCTTTCTGGATCCCTTTGTTTTGCGGGACCTCCTGCCGACATCGCTGGGGAGTTACTACCGCTACACGGGTTCTCTGACTACTCCTCCGTGTAGCGAGATCGTGGAATGGATCGTTTTTCGGAAGCCCGTTCCCATTTCTTACCACCAGGTGTGTTTATTTTCTTAGTGAAGTCCATCTCTTGATTTGCTCTCTTTAAGACAGTGTTTTCAAAACCTGCTGGTTTAATTATGATATCAGGAATGTTTCTGTTGACAAAAAAGGAAGTGTCAGTGATCTTTTTTTTCTCTTAAGTAATATTGTTTCTGAACATGAGCCATCAGTCTTAGGAAGACAGTACAACATGAAACCCAGTTTCCTTTCCAAATGATTTATTTGGTATTGTTTTTGTGAAGATTCAATTAAGCTCTGGTGTAAATATTTACATGGAGTTCCTTTTTATTCTTTTTAATTGAAACTTGCTTTTCAAGGTAAAGTGAGTGATTTCAGTTCTGCTCAGATTTAGTAATTTGAACTAATTACATTAGAAAAGACATCTTTCCATTAATTCTCCATGCTTAACTGTTTTTATAACACAGTAAAGCTGCCATTATGTGCTCAGAGAGCTGGTGCACAAATCTTTAAAATTAGCACATAGCAGCTTCTAATGCAAATAAGCACAATGTCTGGGATTTGTCTGGAGAAGAATGGTCCTGATAAAATAATGTTAGAGTCAGATGTTTACCAGTTAAGTGTATTTTGACACTGTAAGACTGTTGTCTTTAGCAAGCCATCCTGCTGCAGTTAGTCTTTCCTTTTATTCATCTGGCATAAGCCACTGAAAACACATTTTTTGCATGCACAAATTCTGTAAAGGGAGTAGTTTTTGAATTCTGTAAATGCATAGTTCACTGGGAGATCCTGACTGACAGGTACTGGTTCTCAAAGATTTCAGAAGGGTGGTAGGCAATCGCCATGCCCCTGCTCCAGGCTTTTTTTGTGTTTTCTAGATCCCATTGCTTCTCCTGTAGACTCTTCCATCTTTCTCCAAAGTGCTGTGTTTGACACCAGTCGCAGCACCTCAGCTGGGGCCCTACCAAGGCCAAGGGACGTGGCAGGATTCCCGTGTCCAGCCCCCCTGTGCGGGGTGGTTATTTTGCCTTTTTCACAACAGCGTGACGTGACGGTGGGGCCCACATTCGGCTCCCGGTGAGCAGGAGCCCTTCCCGGGGGCTCTCTTTAGCAGTGCTGACACATCACGCGCTCCTGCAGCCCGCGGGCCTGGCTGATGCGTGGGGCTCCTCGCACATGGTCCCGGTTGAATTGGACCCTTTGTTTTTTCCAGGCTATTTCTCTGATTGTTGAGATCATTTTGAATTCTGTCCTTGCCTGCAGGATACTTGCAATCCCTTGTAGCTTTTCACTACATCAATAAGTTTACTGTTTATTATTTGGTGGCTGTGAGGCCTGGCCCACACTCAGCTTTATACCCTGTACATGCATCAGGTGGATTGTGACTTCTTTTTTTTCTTTTTAAAAAATACAAGTAAACTGGTAAATACCAATTAAGGCCATCACTATAATGGTATAAAGGTACTTTATCCTTGCATAGCTTCTTTCCTGTGCTGTACAACAGTAACTGTGCCAAGTCAAGCCTTTAAAATTTGGCGTTGTGCTGCTTTATGCATGCGTGTGTGGTTGAAGGGCTGGGAATTCTGTGTGTAGACAGACTTTCATTGATACTACAACACATGTGGAATAAATAATAGTATTCTTCCCCTTGGCAGCTCTAGATGGGTGGATTTTAAGAGCCTGCCACCCTGCCATTGCTATGATTATTATTTGTTCCTCCTCCTCCTTCCACTGAAACAGTGCGACATAATCCATTGCCACAGTTTAACCTTCTTTATCACAAACCCCGTGAAGCAGCCTGTAATCCCAGAGGAGGAAAGTGATATTGTTTAAGCTCTGTTGCTGTTCCAATTAAACCCTTGCTTTTGTGCAAAATACCTTGCTGTAAAAAGGACAGTACTGAAGTGGTCCATTTGTGGAGGCTTCTCTATTTTATGCTCAGTGCTTCATCATCATCATCTTTCCTGATAATTAGACAACAAAACAGGACAAGCCGTGTCACCCTGCAGATGCATTGTAAAGCTAAGTGCATTCAATGACCCAAAGCACAGCATTATCTCTCATAATGCATACCTCAGAGTATCTCATTGTGCTTGTTACGGTTTCAGTATTTTTAATTGCCATTTGTATATCCAACCCTTAGAAAACTGTGCACATCAGGCTTTAATGGTTTGTAATTGTATGGCTCAGAGTTTTAGATCAGGTTTCTCTGTATCTACAGTAGTCTTACACCAGCTTTTCATTTCTTCTTCTGAACAGGAGTTCCTGTTCTCCTTTTACTCCTTGAAAAGCATGAAGGTAGCTCCTTGACTGCCACTCTTTATTTTTTTTTTTCTGGCAGCTATAGATAAATTAATTTCTCATTTGTCGTAGATAATATTTTTATAGTAAAAATGAAGCTGAAATGACTTATATGTACTTCAACACATAAAAAGGGGAAGGTTAAAAATCATATTTGAATTGGCAGTTGTTAAAATGCAATTATACCTCCCCAAGGTAGCATGGCAGAAGAAAATATTTTAAAAGTTCTCTCTGAAAGTTTAAAAATTCAATTAATGTCATGGCTGTATAAGCCTAGAGACTTGACTTCAGAGAAGCAGTTGCTACCTAAGTTCTTGAGCTTTTATAAAGTAACCTTAAACCCTGTTAGCTGGCTTCCAGTGCATAAAGTGCAAAAGATATGTAAATATTCCCAAGAGTTTTGGTTTGTGATTTCATAGAAGGGTATAGCAGGATCACCTGCTGAGTTTTTTTTGTAAGACAGAAGTGTAAGATGATAATCCTTTTACTGCTTTTTTAACCCATCTATCAATGCTTCTGAGGGACTCCTGCTAATAATTAGGAAACTGTTTTCAAGATTTTCCAAGATGATGCTCTAAAGAATCAGAGAGAGAATTCCAGTTTAGAACCAGACAATAAGGCATCATCTAGGATGCAGAAAAAGTACAGTCCGAATCCCACCATCGGTACCTGCAAGGCTGGGTGGGAGCTGTACCTGAGCTCCCCGCCTGCCATGGGAACTGGTGACTGGCTGTCACCCCTCCCTGCTGGTCACCTGCTGTCCCTCTGCCTCAGTTCCCCTGCTTGTATAATAAAAGTAGTTGTCATAAGGGGGAAGCTACTGCTAAAAATGTACAAGCCTGAGTTGTGCTGTTATCTCAGAGGTAGCAGGACTCAGTTCCCATAGTTTTGTGTTTTATGGCAGACTTGCCAAACTCAGGATTAGAGCTGTGAGGTCCATCCTTTCTCACCCCTGCTATCCGTGCCCTGCGCCCGGTGGTAACATTCCTATACATATCCCCATCAGCCAGCTCAATGCACCACCTGCTCCAGGGGGACTTACTTTTGAAATTAAATGTGTAAAAATTGGCGCTCTCCTGTCCTGAGGGCCAAAGAAGTTTTACACATTCTGGCCCAATAACTAGGACTGTCAAGCCCAGCAGACTGGGCAAGCTGGACAGCAGCAGCAAAAAGGGGTTCAGATTACTCGTTTGAAGGAAAATGAAATGATAGTAGCAAGGGCCTCTTGATTCAGTGGAGGATGTTTAACTGCTCTGTTACAGCTTCCTTTGATTATTTCTATCAGTACTATCAACTGAGGCTACAATGACAGTTTTTCTCAGTTGCAAGTTTCAGGACTCTCATACACTTCTCTATAGCTGTTAGAGCAGATGCACTTTGTGGAAAGGGTGTAGCTTTCAAAGTGACTTATCATTTGGCTATGAGTGTAATTCAAGTCCCTTTTTAACATCTTGGGCCAGATTCTGTACTCCCCAAATCCATGCTATTAATGTATGTAATTTATGTTGATGTAAACAATATTGGGACCGAATCCTTTTCAGCTCTGTCTTGCTCAGTCTTTCAAGCAGCAACATAACTAAATCTAGTTCTTGACCTGAATGATGACAGTCTTGTAGTAAATGCTATACTGACCTTGATAGATGTGAGAAAATTAGCTGAAAATATTTTCACCTTAGTTTGCTAGAAGTTTCTTTCTAAGAAATACTAATATATGAAGTAACAAAAAAGTTTTCCAATTATAGTTCGTTCTTACAGGTTAATACATTTTATTAAAAATAGCTCAGATCTGAATCCAACAGAAGGAACTGATTCCCAGAGGAGTATATGCTAACTGTGCCTAAATAGATTTATTCTGTGGGTGGTTTTTTTTTCTCACCCTGTAGTTCTGTATCTGAGGGAATAGTGATTGGTAGGGAAGTCGGGACACTTGGAGCTGGTAGTCCTGAGGTTGCTCCATTCTGCTACTGACCTGCTCATGGGGAGGCCAGCTCATGGGTTTGGTTGTCCAGCCCAGAAAGGTGTGACAACTGCCGTCACCTTCCCGAGAAAGTGCTGCAAGAGCTGTCTGTGAAGCTTAGCCTGGCAGCTAAACTTCATAAGGTATTCGGAGATGAGGATGTGTTGCCCTGTCCTGGAGAAGGCTTTTGGCATGGGATGACCTAGAAGCACTTTTTGACGTGATGCTGCAAAACAAAACAGCAGTGAGGAGGGTTTGGCAAGGCTGTGTCACACACAAAGTCCTTCCAGACAAGGGGTCTAAGGGCAAATGTTTCCTTGCCGGTGACAGACTCCACAGGTTGCTGTAGGGCCTTCTCCCTGTTGGGCAGGATAAGCACTGTGCTGAGATAAGACGATAAGATGGCTGGCAGTGATTTCAGTGGGCAGCCTGAATTCCCACGTGGTTTATCAGTCTTGGCATCAAGGTTTTACTTCCTGCCATTTTACTTTCTTATCAGCCACCCGGATTGTACCACATTGTTTTTCTAATTAATGTTCTTTCGCTCCCCTGCCATGATGACTGTGATCAGCTGGAGGCGTTCTACTCCATATTCACCACCGAACAGCAAGACCATGTCAAGTCCGTGGAGTACCTGAGGAATAACTTCCGACCACAGCAAAGCCTGAACAACAGGAAGGTGTCTAAGTCTGCTGTGAAGGATGCTTGGAGCCAGGATATGACAGACATCTTGGAAAATCCACTCGGCACAGAAGCTTCCAAAGGTAGATTACGCTTCTGCATTTTGTGCTTGACTAATAAGAGAATTTTTTTTGTCTAACTTCATCATAAAACGATGTTGAGGGTAGCTGTGAGCTACCAAAGAAATAATGCAGGTTATGCAGGCATTCATTCCCTGTTGGTATGTGTCGATAAATCAACTAATCCTGTGGGTACCTGCAATTACCTTTCAAACTCACTGTCACAAGGTGCCATGGCAGTAAAGCCCCAGAATATGTGAGTCTCAGACTGGCAGTGTCCCTGTTTCTGCTGACTGGCGGTAGGGCCTTAGTGATGCCTGACAAAAGGGAAATGTGAAAGGACAAGGTCAGAGGTAAAATTTCAACCCCATTAGCACTGACTCATTAGGTATTTGAATGGGAATAGGGTATCCAGATGTGGTTATGGGTTTCATTTTTACAGTAACAAGCCTTTTGAAGAGCAGTCGACCTTTTAATTTGACATTTGTATCAATCAGTTGGCAATGGTGACGGGGAAAAACCCTCTTCCTTATAGACAGGTGATTTTCTAATTTCTTGCTGAAGTGTTTCATGTGCCTTTTTGTCGAGCAGCTGGTGCTCGCTTCTGTCAGACACTGGATAATGAGCTGGATGGAAGGGGGTGGGAGGGAGGTTGCAGTCATTGTGTTGGCACAGGCAGCCCTGGCTAGAGGAGGACATGAAAAATTCTGAAAGAAAAGCATACTGGATAAAATAAGACTAGAAATAAATATCATTTACTACCTTTATTTGCCTTTATTTTATTGAATGGTGTTATTTATAGGTAGGAGGGATGACATGCACTTCCCAGTCTTCAGTCTTGAGAAGTGCTCGGTGCTTAACCAGTTCTGGGTTGAGGTAAGGAAGAGAGGGGCAGTTTGCCAGAAGGAAACAGCTAAGCAGATTTACAAGCTTCCCTTTCGTACCTGGCATTTTCACCTGGCCAGGCACAGAGAGCGTAGTTCTTAGAGGATGTGAATCATGAAAACAGCTGCATTCAGCAACCTTACCCTCCCAAGAGAGTGCTGGAAGAGTGTGTTTCTCAGGGCTCATTATTCTATGAGCATGCTTATTTATATATATATAATATACACGTACACAAACCTCATGTACATTAAAGGCAGCCTTGGGACGGAGAATTTACATCAGAAGTGAGAAGGAGATCTTGGGAATGAAGAAATCCTGCTACACTCTGATGCTCTGGCATGCGGTTTTCAATCAGTGTTTTAACAGCCACATGTGTCAATATTTATTTCTTCAGTTATATCCTGTGTACATATTACTTACCCAGAACAGTGATGAAAGTTAATAGGTTACGTTATGTTAAAAGTGACAAAACTGACTAGTTTTTATTTTGAGTAGAGCCGAGGTACCTCTGGTACATGTGGTATAATATTCAAGAAGATTTTACTGCTTTGGCCACATGCCTGCATATTCCGTGCCTCACTGAATGGCTTTTAAGATTATATAAATGCTTTAGGTGATTTGCACCCCCATAGTAAGTAGCTGAAACCAACAATGTTGACAGAACGTTACAAACGCTAAGGTGTGTAGTAATGAGCTGATCTTGAAGTTGGAAGTATTGATGCCGAAGGAGCACTTGAATAACTGGAAAGATTGGCATTGATTTTTGATCTTTAAGAACTCCGAGGGCCAGATTCAACCAGGTGCACATGGCTTAGTTAACATGGTGTGAGCCGGTCTACAGGAGCATGGGAGCCGCACAGCTGTTTGTCCACACTTAGATAGCTTGGTGCCTGGGTGCTTGACACCTGACGTGATTTCAGGACTGGTTTCCTGAGTAGGTTCTCTCTGGATCCTCTCCCATCATGTCCAGGTGCCATAATGCTCCGTACTTGTGCCTGCCTGGGAATTTGAGCTTGCTCAAGAGAGACCATCAGGTGGGGAGCATGCATTTCCCACGGCCTGACAACATTCAGCATGCCATCTAATGGCAGGGGTGATGCTACAGTCAGTGATTCTTTTTTTCCCCTTGAGCTTTTGCTATAGGAGGCTAATGGCTGGGCAGCCAGTCTTTTTGTACCAGCTCTGTCAACTTGTCACTTTTTGGGTTGTGTGCACACCAGGGAACACTGAAAATAGGTGCATTTTTTTCATGAACTTAAAAATAAATAGGTTGCTGCAGTGTTGCTAACACAAAATGGATTGTAGCGTATCCTCCAAAGGTTACAGGGATGAGTTATAGCTGTTCCAGAGATATAACAACGTGGATGTTTCTGGCCTCTTCTTTGACAAAGGTGAACAGTGATGATGTGCCTGGTCCACTGCACATTCTGAACTACTGACATATAAATAAAATGAGTTGAAGTCATAATACTTGAGTGAAAGCAAAACCTACTGTTTATTCAGCTAGTAAATACAGTACCTCTTTATATAGTGTCATTCATGCAAAAGTACTGAGGAGCCAAGCGCGCGGAGCGCTTCTCAGCCAGACAGTCTAGCATTACAAATATAAGAGTGCAGGGTTAGCGTAACAAATTTATTTTATGCAGATTCTTCTGCACAACCTCATGGTTGCATCTCGATGCTTTCCACATTGCATTAAGCAATGTGACCAGTGGCTGTCAGATGTTGGCTCTTGTCTACCCTCCCCGTGCTTAGATTTGTGCGTTGTAGAAAAAGGCAAGGTCACGAAAATGTGTCTGTTACTTGCTGCAAGGTGATATGGTTTGTGATGGTCTTCAGCTCTGGAGGGGAAGTTTGGGTTTGTTTGTCGGTGTGAATTTTTGCAATTTGTTTCCTCTGTCACACTCTATTAAGTCTGTGGGCAGTATTGCTAATCTAGAAAACAGCGTAGGGTTCATTATGTAAGCCTTTCTTATTTTGGAGGAAAATGTGCCCAGAACAATTTGCATATAATGTTCAGAATAATTTTCAGAATCCCCCAGTGAATAGGGAATTTCAGATCAGCACAAAGCAATGCAGCTCTGCCGTTGCCCATTGACAAACATGCTACCCCGAACAGTTTGGCACCAAACAGGGATGTCTCTTCTCCCAACTGTCAAAGCTATCTTGGGTCACAGAACCGTGACCAGTAGAGTAACCTGCAGATACACGGGAGGAAAACTATTTCTCACTTTATGCCAGTCCTCAGAGTATTTCCTTAGCAAAGCCCTGCAAGCGGTGGTATTTGGTAAATAACATGTCTTCTGGGAAAGGTTATTTTAGGTCAACCAAAACTGTCAGTGCATTTGGATCCAGTTTGTTAGCCAACATGGATGTTACCAGCCTTTTGTTTTGCAGTCACTCTCCTCTCCCTTCTCTTTTTTATTTTTAAAGAGGCAATGAAGGGAGGGGTGGTGTTTTCAAGTGTCAAAATATTTTTGCTAATTAGAAATAGTGTAGAGGGCTAATAGAGGGAGAGTGAAAAGTCCAGTTTTCCCTCTGTGTTAGTATTTAGCAAGAAGAGTTTTCTTTGGTTCCATTATCTCATTCCTTCTTCCTGCTGGCAAAAGCTGATTTAAAATAGTTCTCTTGGGGACTGCATGTATGCCTGGAATAAAAGCATATGCATAAGACCTTTGCTGAATCAGACCCCATGAGCTGAGCTTAATTCTTCATTTGACCCTGGAGCTGTTTCAAGGAACCGTACAGATCATCTTTAAATATCTTATTTCTGAAATATACCATTCAGGATAAATACTGTTCAGCTATGTAATTGTAGCAACTGGTGGATTTATAGTAAACCATCATACATTGATATTTTTTACAAAGATGAAACTTTGGGAGATTCAAAGTATATAGTGGATCATGCTGTTAAATCATGCAGATCATCGGCCTGTAAAAGTTAACAAGAGGGCTCCCAATGTTACAGTACTGATGTATATAAAGTTTTGAAAAGTTAGAGTTTCTCTGTACAGACATATTAAATCAGGAATGTATTTGTAAAATGTTCATCAGATACTGTAAGTGTCAGTGACGGTGACAGTGTTTGATTTTTGCAGGTGGCCATCTGTTAAAATTGCCTCCTTTCTTGTCTGGCCTGTCCTCTGTGGCTCAGGACTGTGTTGCTCTGTCACGCCACATATTGTGCTTCTGGCTTTTTGTGGGCTGCTTTCAAGCAGCTATGCTAGAGGGATTGTTAATTACTTATCAGTTTAATAGTGTACATTGCTCTTTAGGGACAAATAGACAGAATTCTTACATAAAGAGTCCATCCAGTTTGAAGACATGAGTTTGCATGTTCCTTACTACTTTCACATGTTGTTTCATCAGGCAGAGATGTATTTACAAAACATTACCTGCTTCAGTAAAGGTGTAGGCGTGGAAACTCAGGAGGAAAAGGTGTTTCATTTCCTTGTTTCAGAAAGTACCCCGTAAGCAACAGTATTTGCCCATTTTATTTTGCTGCTGATTAGGACTGTCAAATGTTGTTTCTTTGTCTTTATGTTTTTTAACACTTAAAAAAAGAAAAAAAAGCCTTTAACCTTTCTGTCTCATTAAACGTGCAGCAAGCCTTACAACACTTAAACAAGCATCCCGTGTGAGGGGCTCTTGACATCAGAGTTTTCTTTCACAGATGCCTGATTACTTCCCCAAAGGTGTCTGATTACTCTTTGCTGGAGTCTCAAATGATGCTGTTTCCCATCAGTGGGAATTCGCCTTAGAGTACCATCTTTAATTATGATCCTAGACTAAGTTAAATAATGAGCAGTCATAAATTCACTGTAGTAAAACTTACTTAGCTTTGGACTCTAAACAGGGACATTTCTCTAGCGGTGTGCAGGCAGTCATTTTCCTTACTGTTCTTTGTTATGCGGTAGTGATACACAGTTTGGAAGACCTTGTAACTTAACGCCGCTAAAAACATGGATAGAAAATATTTGAATTTCCCTCCAGCTTGCTTTGCACTGGAGGCACAGCTCCAGTTATCAGCCTGCAGTCAAAGCAGTTTAGTTCTTATTTGCTATCTCATGGCTCCTGGTGTCAGAAGTGAAACTGAGGCCTCCTACGAAGGTATTGCCTTTTCCGCATGGTGTAGCATCCTTGCGTTGGAGTGCACCTCCACTGCAGCAGCATCCAAAGTTCTGGGGATTCAGTGCAGTGACATCATCATTTTGAAGCAGATAGTTTAGAGCATTGGCGGCAGTGTTTCTGAATGAGAACAAGTTATTTGTCTCATTTATAGCCTCTGTTATTACTCCCAGTAATTTGTTTTTACTTTCTAAATGCCCATGTTTTATGAGAGCTCTCTCAAAACAGCTTTGCAGTCTCTTCATGCCCTCGGGTTCTCTCTGGGAGGTCAAAAAGAGCATTAGGCAGAAAAGTTCTACTCTTGAAGAATGTCGTTTATACGATATATTTTTGTATGACCACAAAATACTCTATAGCAGTAAGTGTTATCTATCCAAAACAACATAGTAAATGTAAATTTAAAATGAAATGTTATTGAAACCTTAAGTCGGGTTTGCTAAAGCAAAATAACTATTTATTTTCTTTAAATATCTTAGGGAAAATGAAAATAAGCAAGAACCTTTTTTAGTGATGGTTCTTGTACTTTGGCCAATTCTTGGAAAATTTCTTCATAGATTAACAACTCCTTCCTAGTTTCCTTGGCTAACTGGACTTTTCAGAGTTTCCTTTTTTATTTTGTTTCGTTATAAAGATTATTCTTTCCCGATTCCATTCCCCTTTAATCAGGTCAGTGCCCTACTACCGTGTGCTGGTGCAGATGAATCTATGTATCATTATTAGGATTTATGTTGGTGCAGCAGACTGTCTCAGTGCAGAAGGTTGCACTTGAAGGTGGTAACACCATGCTGCTAATTGCTTGCCCTGCATCTTCTTTGCACTGTAGACCTGCCCAGCTGCCTCTATGCATGAGTGCTCCAAGTAAATGTACTCACCTATTGCTTTAAGAGTCTCTTTGATATGCACCTTGAGTACCTGCTGTAATCACATTTTAGGCAGAGATCAGTGTGCTCCTGCGTATCTCATCCCTTCCACCTCATCTGTGTCTTGCTCTTCAGCGCTGGGTCCTCATGTATGTAGTTGGCTTGGAGCATGTTATGCAAAAGCAGGAAAGGACAAGCTGCTGCCTTCCGAAGAGTCTCAGATCAGTCAGGTGGAAAGCAAAGCATTTCAGGAAAAAACTGACTCCTTTTGAGGGGATTCGGGTACAAAAAGATGTGGTACATATACCTGACATAGGTCTCATGTGTCCCCTCTCAGCGGCTCTGTCCTGCAGGGTTCTCTTTTCACCTGTAGCTGTAATGTGAGCAACATGTAATGTGAGCTGAATGTAGTAGGCAGCTTACTAGTAGATTTATTAATAAACAAAAGTAACTGCTTGCACTTGTTTAGAGCTTATAAAGGGCCTAAACCAAGAGAGCAAGAGGAATGCAGTATAAACGTTTTAAGTGTGGTTTGTGTTCACAGCTGCTACTAAAGCTGGAAGAGCTGAGTACTTGTAAGGGAGCTTGATGATTTATTCCGTTTACACCTGCAGGGAATTCCTTTCTACACTGCCTATGTGCCAGTCCAGCTGTTTGGCCCACAGAAGTACAGATTTTCATTTCAGTCTTGACAGTACTTTGGACCATGAGTGTCTGCTGCTCATCCCTTGTGTTGGAAAAAGCCTCCAGAAGCTATGAAAGGGAAGCTGCTTTCCCAATTTGATTCTGGACATCCCTCAGGCACGTACTGGGATGTTCTACCAGCCCTGTTGGCTTGTGCTTCATACGCTCCCTGGTCCAAGCAACCCTCTCCAGGACATTGGAAAGGATGACTTGGCTAACATGGCAAATAGATGTCCTTCTGGCAGGAAATCCTCCTTTCTCCCCCTGTTGATGCAGCACGTGCCACTGAATGTGGTCACATGTTGCATCAGACACACTGTATAAATAAGGAGGCAGGTGTACATATTAAACACTGGTCACCCTCTGTGTGTATGTGTGCAATATAAACAGAAAACTTGCAGGGCAGACCCTTGGTGGACATCAGTTTAGCCCAGCATGGCATCTGACGGTGCAAGGCTGATCTGCACCCGCTGAGAATTCAGGCCACAGCTCTAGAAACAGTATTTGTGAAATATATGATATATTTGGGCTCAAACAAAATGTAGTAAGACCCAGAGTCCATGCCTTGCGGTAAAACAGGGTCGTTGCTGTGATGCCATGGAAACTCAAATGCTACAAAGCAAGCCATACAGGAATGAATCCGTGTGCTGGTTGTGTGTCGCCTCTGGAAAGGGACAGGCAGCGGAGGGGCAAAACCCAGCTTACCCAGAGCTCCTCCGTCGGAAGTGCCCCATGTGCCAGTTTGCTCATGAGGTTGTTTCACAGAGCTTATAAAACACGAGCAGGGTCTGTTTGGTGTCCCTCACTCCTTAAGAAACAACCCTGCCTGTTTGAAGCATAGTGAAAGGTAAGAGCGGGGAAGATAAATAGTCTGTCTCCTAGCTACATTCTGCCTGTGGATTGAAGTAGATCAACACAAATATTTGCGTGTATGGCATGCTCCAGAGCCTGCAAATGCCTGCTGGCAAAGTGCAGGCAAAGGTAAAGGAAAAATGCGTGATTCTCTTTGAAGCAATTATCCTTATATATTAATAATGTCATTTATAAGCACTCTGAGAAGTTAACGATGTACACTAAAGCAAAGCAAAAGAATTGCAAACATTTAGTAAAAAGAGAAAGGGGAAATGTTGTAAGTATGCCTCGTAGCACTTTTCTATGTATTAAAGCCTGTGTTGTCTCTGCGTATGAGCCTCGTAGTCTATTTGTTATCCTTTGGGAGCACAGCCCTCACTGAACTCTAGAGATTGAATCCGACGGCCCAAAGAATGCTGCTGTTTGTTATGGATCAGAGTCTCTTCCCAAGTTTCTCCACTGAGTCACAGCAACGCAAGGCAGCTGAATCTGGTGCTGCATCACTTCCCTTACCACAACGCTGTTGGCATGGCATTGAAAGCAACTGTGAGTTTTCTCATTGCAGTGTGACCCATACTTCTGCTTCAGGGCATATTTGAAGATTTGAGCATTTAATAATGAGAAGGAATATGTATGTGTGTGTGTGTATAGACATATATACGATTGAAACTATTTTTCTTCCCTTCTCTGTTGGTGGCATTGCTTCTGTCTTGTCTGCAGTCAGGTTCCTGGGGGCTGCTGGGGTGGATGAACTTGGTGCAGTATTTTGTTGATAGCACAGGCATTGGTGACACTTTTCAGGCTTCTCTGAAATCAGCTGGGAAACTTCTGGCTGAGTTAGGTGTCATTATGGCAACAGCAGCAAGTGGTCTGTCTGTCCTCTGTCCAGCAGGACTGGACCTTCCAGCTCCTTCCCAGTGCTGGGGCAGAGGGGAAAAAAACACCCTCTCTCCCCTGAGAGCCTGGCCACCAACTTCTTTGTCCTTATGGGGAAGAAAGGCATGAAACCCCCCATACTGACCTTTCAGTTTTTCTCCTACTGAGCGTGTAGGAAGAAATTCCCCATCTACCATCCTCTGTGCTCCGACTTTGTAAGGGAGAAACACTCTTCCCTGCTGCTCATCCCACATATATCCAGATCAGTAAGAAAAAGGAGAATTGGAGCCTCTCTCATCTTGCAGCCAGGAGCTGACTTCCAGAGCAAGACAAGACCCTTACCCCTGTGTTTTAGCTACCCCTGCTCAGTCCTGAGCCAGCAATGTGTTATGGGCACATCCTGATGCCAGTGTTTCCTCTCTCCACGTATGAATTGACTTAGAAGATCCCTGCCTATCTCGCCATAAGGGATGCAGGACTTCACTGGCATGTTGCTTTTCTGTGCTGAAAATTGTCAGGGTTTCATCACACAATGTGTATCCCACAGTACCAAGGAGAGGAACAGCAATTTTGCATTGCTGAGACATGCAGCAGGAGGGAGAGAGTGGGCTTTTCCAAAAGAGGGAATAGCACAGCTAGAAATAACTGTCTTTAAAGTGGTGACATTTTTATGCATGGAAGAGCTAACTTAGAACATTTTTAGTGGATTTTATAAATCCCTGTGAGCCCCATGCCACTGGATTCATCATATGAGGCACCTGTTCACAGGAAGAAGGTATACCTGCAATAACCCGACATGCAGTTCTTGCACTCTCTCAAACTTTCCCTAAATGGCTCTTTTTATAACTGCAGGTAGCATATACAAAAAGCATGATGAAACCCAGAAAGTTTGGCTGGTTTTGCATTTCTGTCTTTGAAAGAGAAATGGAGGCTGCTTTCTTTTTTTTTTTTTTTTTTCTTTAGGAAAAAAATAAAGCTGTAATATTCTCTTAGATGACCTTTCTGATTCATGGGTGTGCCTTAATATCAGTGGTTAGTTTTTGCAAAACAATAAGCCCTCTTTTTGTCTTTCAACTCTCTGAAATGGAGCTGCCAGCAGCTTTTGGATTAAGCTTTATCAGGCTTCAGTTAGGAAAGCCTTGTGGAGGTTACATAGCCAAATACAACATACAAATCAAATTATGGGAGAGATGAATGCAGAGTTGTTAAATTAATTTTGTTTGTTCCAGCCCATTGGAATGTTTTTAACATGAAGAAAATAATTCTCTGCTGTATGGCTGGCCTGGCCAGCACTTAGGACTGTATTAGCATGCTACATTTGTCTGCGAGTGGCAAACAGGTTTTCTCCAGGCTTGACTGAGCCCTGGAAGACAAACCTAGCCAAGATACTGGCTTGCCCCCTGCCTTCCCCAGTGGGCTAATCTGCAGGGAAAAAAGACTGTGGCAAACTCCCAGACAGCCCCACACATGGCCAACAGCTGGAAACATCGGCTGAGGCTGCCCTGTGTCAGGTCAGAGGGCTTCCTCCAGATGTACCCATGCAACCTCCCTCTTCTGCAGGACTTTTCCATCAGGCAGGACCCAGCTTGTTTGTCAGGTTCCCAGTTCAGGTCACCCCTGACAGGAGGGAGCGGGGCTTTTCTCACTCCAAGAGGTCCCAGGTGTGCCATGCTCGGGGCATTCCTGCCTGCCCCGAGGCATGCCCTGTGGCCCTGGCGAGGCATCTCTGCTTCCAGGAGTACTGGCACAGGCGGTCTGCTAGCCAGGACAGAGTGGCTTTGGTGTCCTGCTACACCTACGCAGGGCCAGTTCAGGTATCTGCTCAGTATTGCACTACAACACAGAAAGACATCCTGGAAGCCCCCTCAATATTTTTATTATGTCTTAGAATCTGAATTTTAGAAAAAGTATTAGTAATATTTTTTCTAAAAATAGATGAGATGCTATTTCAATGTGAAATGATGCTAGTTGTTGGGTGTGGTTCTTTTTTCTCACGCAATCATGAATTCACAGGTTGTCTTTGGCTTATTGTTTGGGGTTTTAAAATAAATAAATAAATAAAAGCTTGTGTTTCTCTTTAGTGTGTTCTGATTCAATTCAGAGGAAGATGCAAACTTCTCCCTCCCTGCCCCAACCTCTTTCTGCATTTCTGTTTGTCCTTCAGGTACACATTTTGCGAAATCAGTATAGGTTCTTTAGGATCTAAAAAAAAACCCAGAAAATGAGGAGCCTATGACTCTTGTAATCTTCTTTCAAAAATCCAAGGCACACAGGGTATTGAAAGGAAAATTAGATCTCTGGAAAATGCCAGTTGTTTTATAGATGGTCAAATCATTGCACTTTTTTTCTTGCCTTTCAGACATTTGCTACGTTATTATGTATCACTTTAATTAAATCATCAAATTGAATTATTGGATCAAACGTGGGGTTTTTTTCATTCCATTGTGTCCTGAGCAGGTTTGGTTAAATTAATAAAACCATATGTTTCATTTTATAAAAAAGATTTCTTTTTTGCCCGTTCATAATCTTTAAAAAAAAAAAAGTAGCTGAACAGAAAAGGTTGGTTATTACTTAATTACATCAGCTACTGCTATGTGCCTTGGAGTAATTGGAACAAAGTCACACTAAGTCATGAAAAATTTGTAATATTTACTGTGAAATAGCAGTAGTGTAAATTCAGTCTCCTTTTAGCTGGCTGTGAATGAGGTTTGTCCTTGTCAAAACTTGTCTCAGTGAGGTTATTAAAGTCCCCCAGCTGCTTAAAAGTGCTCTCATGACCTTGGGTCAGGGTGCAGGGTCAGGGAGGGTCTCCTAACTTTGAGCCTGCAGTCTCCTATTTACCCTTGGAAAATACCCACTTCTTCTCTCTGACTGGCATGAGCTCTTCTGAGTGGCATCAAAGCTGGCTGCAAAGAGTGGCATGGAATAGAGGACGTGACAGTCCCCGCTCCCAAGGGTGGCTTGGGGTCCCTTGAAAAACAGCTGGCTAGCCATGGTTCGGAGGGGTATTGCAATCAAGGTAGATGTCTCTGTCTCTCATTAAGGTTACCTGGTTGAATTATTTCTAAAACAATTTGATGCGTGATTATTTTAAATATATACATCACTGCGTGTCCTCCTGGAGGAGGAGGACTGGATAAGACTTGTAGGATTTGATTAGGTGGAACGACAAAGGCTGGTCTGGCATTTTGAAGCGTAATTCCGTGATGGCAAAGGTCTCCAAAGGGGGCAGTTATGATTTATTGGTGCAGTTATCAATAAACAGTGATGTCAGTGAGAACGGATCTGCCTATCTCAGTGGAAGGAGGTGGGCATGGAGAGGCATAACAAGGATGGTGAAGCTCTGTAAAGAGGGACAACAGCAACTACTTCCAGCGGTGCCTT
Source organism: Falco rusticolus (assembly GCF_015220075.1). Taxonomy (NCBI): domain Eukaryota; kingdom Metazoa; phylum Chordata; class Aves; order Falconiformes; family Falconidae; genus Falco; species Falco rusticolus. Next base: position 15,353,086 of record NC_051190.1, read on the forward strand.
CTCGGCTGGGTCCCAGCCACCTTTGTGCTGTGCTCTGCAGCACCCTGGCTCCACGGGCTCCCTGCAGAGACCAGGAAGGGAGCAGGAGGGAAGGGGTCTGCAGGCAGCTCACCAAGATGTTCTTTCTGGCTTTGTGGCATTGCCAGCAGGATGCCATTTTGGTTCCTTCAACTCAGTGTAAATAGTGACTCCTATTCGGTTTGTCAATGCTTTGAGGTACTGCAGGGTCTGTTTGCTTTGCTGGATCATTCTTCTGGGTTGAGCAGAACGATCTACTGTAAAACTGCAAGGTTGTCATCACTCGTGGCAGGAGCAAGCACCAAAGATCTTTCCTGCCCAAGTGTATTTCTGCAATATATGTTCTCTTGTGCAGGCTAGCTACAAAATGTAAGTTATAACTGCACAAATGCATTTGACAGGTATTTTTCTATTGCACTGGTAATGTTGGTGTTTACAGCATTTAATCATTTTTATTTAGGAACTGTAGCTGTTCCAGTAATGTAACAGCATTGCTGCATGACCAACCTGCAAGTCCAGGCGCAGGAAGGCATTTCTCCCCTTGAGTGCTGCCAGGACAGTTTAGAAGTGAAATAATGGCCAAATATACACACTGTCACATACCTGCAGAGTGCAAACAAGCTGAATGTGTTGGCTTTAAATGGAAAAGTCGTATTGGGAAAAATAATTCTGCAAACAGTGTCAGCCTGATAGGCTGGGTGACACTTTGACTTTCCCTGGCAGAAAAGAGCAGCTCCTTTGCCACAGCACCTGTGTTTAGGTATCATTGCACGGTATTTTGCTTGGTTCAGAGTTTATATTGGGAAAGAGAATGTGAGAATCTGTCCTCAGTTGTGTATTTTAAACATTATTTTTAAAGCTTGGAAAAAAAGCGAAACCCTTTATGTTTGGGAAGCGGACGATGTACTTTTTCGATAGCGTATGAGCGCCATCTAGTGTCCTTCGGTAGTACCTGACCTTTGCATTGCAGCGGCTTCAGAAGCGTTTTCTTCAGCGAGCGGGCTCTGCACATCCCACTCCTCCCGAGGCGCGTGGGCTGGTTTTGGGCTTCCCTGGAGAAGTTTGGGCTCTGGTGGCTGCCCCGAGCAGGAGCTGTGGGTTTGCCGCTGCTTAAGTTATCCCTGTGCTGGTGTTCCCACCGACTTCAGCCGGAGTGAGGAGTCACTCCTGCCTCCCCACTGCAGGCAGGGTTAGGAGGGCTTTCGGAGGGCTCCCCAGCCTGTTGTGAGAAGGGGATGGCCAAGGGCCATCAAGTGATGCTCTCCCCTGTGCTGGTGATACCTTACTGACATACAGCTGAGAATCTATGAAGGGAAACCTGTAGAAAGAGGAGTATAAAGTAACTTCTGCTCATGTGCAAAAGTGTACCAGGTTAAGAGGTATATGCTGACCAATATAGTCATGTATGTGACACAACAGTGTCACATTTTCAGAGGTTCCAAGTATTTCCAGTGCCTGCAGAGCACGCTGGAGCATCTACCCCCTTCATGCAGCAGGAGGCTGTGGGCCAGGGGAGCTGGGGCTCAGGCTGACTGGGCTTCTTAATGTTCCAGCACAGAGCTCTTAAGTGACCAAGTTAAAGTGTATGTGTAAATGTCAGGACTGAAAGTAAGTTGAGAACTAAGCAACCTGCCTGCAGAAAATGGATTCTCTCACTCCCTTTACTCTGGAGCACGGAAAGCAGCTGCAGGTGGTATTAAATCCCATTGGTCTCAGTGGATTGCAGTCTAAGCTATTACCGTAGGCAAGGGCATTAAAGAAAAAAACCGGCTCTTAGAGTGAGGCGCAGTTCTTCCTGTTTGTTTTCTCTCGGTTATTTAAGAGACCCTCATATTTTTCCCTTCTGTTTTTTTTAGCTTGCAGCACTCCCCCAGTCAACATGAAAGTGCAGCCGGTGAACAGGACAGCATTACTTGTAACTTGGAACCAACCAGAAACTATCTACCACCCTCCAATCATGAACTACATGATCTCCTATAGCTGGACTAAAAATGAAGACGAAAAGGAGAAGACTTTCACCAAGGACAGTGACAAGGACCTGGTAAAACCACAGCATCCACCCCAGACATATGTATCAAGCTATCCTTATATTGTTATTTTCTCAGTAGAAGGAAGCAGAGGAGGAAAGCAGTTGTTATCTTATAGACAAGCTAGTGTTTGACTTGCAATGAATTGCTATTAAAATGTTCAGCATTCGTTGAACGTTGCCTAACAGACTACCCACAACACTGGAGTGTGAACTTATAGTTCGTGTGAGTGAATAAAGGACTAAATCTGCAGACACTTTTTCATATACTGTTGTTGAGAAGCAGCTGGCTCGGGAAATAGTTAGACTCTGAATACCTTGTGGCTTGTGTTCAGCTCACAGATTTTCACATAAAAAGTCTGATCCCCCAGAATCTTTCCTGGGCTCAGGCTTTTCACTGTGCATAGCCCCTTGCAGTCTTCAGAGCAGTTTCTGGCAGTAAGGGCTAGGAGGTAGGAGTTGCGTGGTCAGGGCTAGAAGATTATTATGGAGTGGCCCTGTACAAGCACTGCCCATGTCTGGCAGTGGCAGAAAAAGAGGGAAGAGCAAGACAGTTCCAGCACAGATGGAAACACCGATCAATCTCCTCCATTTAGGATTTGATCTGCTTGTCATTCTTGTCTAAGTTGAAGCAAGTATTGTACTGGTCTTTAACATCCTCTGCATATAAAATCAAAGTGACATATTCAGGTTTGAAAGGCCTCCGTTTATTGTTAATCAAAGAAAGCCTCTAGAATAATGAAATCAGTAATTGTATATGCACATGAAAAATGCAGCAGCAGAGTGTTATTCCTAATGACTGTTATCGTATTTTTTTTCAAATACACAGTCCTCTGGGCCCATTCAATCAGTTATACAATAATACCTCTCTTATTCCCTTAGATGAAGATTCTTTTACTTCATTTCCATTTATATTTTCAATTTCCCCACTAGACATTGTTATCTGGGTCACATTAGGGAGCGATGTGCCTCACAAAATCAGAAAGGAATCTATTGAAAGGCACCCAAGGTTATGATGTATTGTAACCTCTCTCTTGTCATAACTTCACACTCTTAAGGGAGATTTTTTTTAATCAGGTATAAGGAGAGCCTTAATCAGCAAAAATGAGGTGGGCACAGTGAAAGCATCCTGTTTTATGTAAAAGAAATAATTAAAAGTGCAGGGGATGTGATGGAGTGATAGCTTGGAAATAAATTGCGGTGAGACCCTGTGCTGTGCAGCAGAGCTTGGAGGTTAAGAAAGCAATGACAGCTTTCTGGAGGCAAGAAAAGTAGGAAACTTTTTCCGAGGAAAGTGCAGTTTCCTTTCACTGCTCTGGCAGAGACAGTTGGGCTGTCCCGTCTTGAACCAGTGCTAGACGGTGTTGCAAAAGAGATCACTGGTATTTTAAGGAACCCACACGGCTACTTCTGCTGTCTGCTGCAAGACATTAAATGATGTGATTGTGGACTAAGGCAGCACAAGAGAGTATCTGGAAGGCAGCAGGGCAGGATCTGAGATCTAAGAGTACACAAGGACATCCCAGGCCAGAGTGCTGAGCCATCACGTTGTGCAGGCCACTGACATGAAATTGCCATAGCCAATTTGTTGCAAAAAAAATAGTCAGTTTGAACATGCAATGACTTTTCTGGGCTTATCCCATATTTGGGACTTGGATCTGCACCTGTAAAAAAAATTCCATTTTAATTCCTTTAAGATCAAATATATTTGAGTTTTAGGTTTTTCTGAGGAGAGCAGAGACTTCCAGGTATGAAGGTTGTCATGACAGTAGATGTGGGACATGTTCATTTCTTTCTCATGGGCAGAGTCAGCAGAGTCTGGGTGCATCACTTCGGCCTTGCCCTCTCCCGGGGGACCAGTGAATATTTCTGTTTAGAAACAAGTTTGACTTACATGGCATAAATGTCCTGTGTTAGCACAATGCTTTTTATATTTCAAACTGATCGTGGACAGTACTGTGGGGGTAAAAAACTGAATAATATCTATTTTTTTTAAACAGAAGGCCATCATTAGCCATGTCTCACCTGACATCCTTTATCTGTTCAGAGTTCAAGCAGTTTGCCGAAATGAAATGCGTAGTGACTTTAGCCAGACTATGCTCTTTCAAGGTAAAACCCCACATACATATTTTTACATTAAATGACTCTTTGTTTGTTTAACATTTTCTTTGCAGCATGCAATATGGTGTCGAATGATTTCAGAAGATGTTTGAATGCATGTAGACAATGCTAATTTCAGATGTGGCCAGTGACTTTATCAGAGTCCTATTTCTAGTGATGGGAGTTTGCCTATACCTCTCTGCTGTCAGGTTTTAGGAGAATTCAGAGCTTTTGTCAGTACTAGTTTTCTCAAACAAATTCATCAGAGACTGCTTACGCATCAGAGGCACAGCTATGCAGAATGTGAGTCTGATCGGTGTCTGGCTTATGTAAAAAGGAAAGGAGATCAGTCCTACCTTGACAACCACATGTGGAGATGTTCAGGTTTTACCATGCACGCAAACCTCAGCAATTTCCAGGACATACATATTTAAGTGAAAGCAAAAGAACTGGATGCTAAACTGTCCTTTGTCATGGACTTCCTTTTAACTGTATTGGAGAAATCTGGTAAAGCTGAGATTTGGTGGGAGAACTTGATGCTTTGTAGATTTCTAAGTACTGAAGTTTGTTGTTCCTTCCTGGGACTTTATTACTACTATTTTATTAAGTAGGACAAAATTCACCTCTGCTGAGAACACTTCCTTCCACTCCAGTTTACAGATATATAAACCTCAGAATGGGTAATGGAAGAAGAAAACAAGCAGAGAGTAAAAAATTTAAATCCTTAAGATGAAGCAAAGAGTAAAGTCAGTTGGGTCTGATGCTGTATATGGAACAAAGTAATAGAGGCATTTTTCAGTGTGATATTTGGAAAATGTGGAGGTTTTAATCCTACTCTGTTGGCACTTAGCATCCAAAGAATATCAAGCTGTGGACACAATGTAGTTCTGTTGTGGTGTTAGCAGCATTGCAGAGAGAGCAGGGGAGAGTCAAGAGATGTCCTGTCCAAGAAGCATCTCATAGGGAGCTCTCAGTTTCTTAGTATCTCAGCATAGTGTTCTAGCCTTCACTTTAAGTGCCAGGCAGAGGACCAAAACTTGTATATTACTGATTATGGCCTCTTTTTGGCAGATAATAGAATGGAAAAATTCTTTGAAATTTGACCATGATACCTATTTAATTACAGTTAAGAGTCAGTCATTATTGATGGTTTTGCTGGATGCTCTTTGATAACTCTGGCCCAGTGTTCAAAGCAGTGGAAATGATACATGGCATCTGCAATGGGAGTAGATGCCGCGTTTCCTTCTGTATCTCCCCAAAAGAGAGCTGTTCTTCCTGTCTTTGGTTGTACCCAAGATCTAATCTAGAAAAAGAATCCACTTGAGCTTTCAAAACATTCTTCACAGGCTATCGTTATATATATAGTTATATATATAGTTGTATTTGAGATAATAAGCAGTAATAAATAATGATATTATCATAAGGGCAGAAAAAACTGTTATTGTCAGCCGCTCTTGCTTCCTGTGCCAGTCAGGACATTTCATCCAACTTGGGTTTGAAGGAGAGCATGTCTTTTCTGACAGTGCCCTCACACCGGCACTGCCAGGGCTGAGTAATTAACCGAATCTGTCTTTAGCCTCAAGCATGAGGTAAGGTGGTACCCAACGAGCCGAGCCCGGATGCTCTTGCTCCAGGCTGAGACCCACGCGCGCGTTTTGCTCGGCAGTTGTTTAGCAGTTTTACCGAGGCCTCCCTTGCCGGCCCGCTGACACAGCGTTGTTCTTTGTTTCTCAGCTAACACGACTCGAATTTTCGAGGGGACCCGAATTGTGAAAACGGGCGCGGTAAGTGGGGGGCGCGGTAAGTGGGGGGCGCGGGGGCGCCGCCAGGTGGCAGCAGGGGGCCGCGCAGCTGCGGCGGGGCTGAGCCTGCCGCCCGCTCCCGGCGGCCGCGGCGGGAGAACCGAGTGTCAGAAAAAAATATCTTCCCAAATACGTATTCGACCCGCTGAGAGGGGATTTGTAATCTTGGTGATGACTGTGGGAATAAATTGAATTTCTTTTATTAGCTGCATGAGCAGAAGTATATGCAACAGGAGCGGGGCTTCGCGCCCGGCATCTTTGCTCTTCCACTGCTTCAGGGATACCGGCTATTGTGTGACTAAAGCTTTAACAAGCTCTTTGTTTTACTTTTAATTCAGGTGAGACTGTAACGAGTCAGTGAAGCTGCCTGTTGTATTCCAGAATCAGAAAAGTTGATAGTTTATATCATTCAATCAATCAAAAAAATTATTTACAATAGAACTGGAATACACTGTTTCAGTTTTGAAAGCACCTTATTAAGTTATTTAACATCAACTATCCATAACCTAAATTTCTTGCCTTTTGGTATACTGAAGTGTTCAGTCAGATTTATGGGCTGGATTCATACGATTTAAGTACATTGCTTCTGGTTTTATTCTGTTCCAGTTTGATATACTCCCTAGTAAGCAAATAACACATACAAAGCTTGAATTTGAATGATTAATGTTTATTTAATGATGTATAGAGGTGTTCTAGACATACAAAATCTGCCGTCAAATTTTAATACTCAGGCCAGCTTTGAGACTGTACATGCCAGTGAAAAGCAAATCTTACGGTGCCTTAGGGATTGACACTGATAAATATCCAAAAGTTTAGATGCTTATTTAAAGTTTTGGCTTGAACTCTCCAAAGCACAGGGTTTTTCCTGAGATCTCAGGTTCTCTGTGATTGCAGCTGGTCAAAAACAACGTGAGAAAGCAGCCTTTCTTGGTTTGCTGCAGCATTTCAACTACATGACCTGACTGAAACTAGGAATTGCAGAAAGATGCAGAAATACTGTTAAGTTACAAATTTCAGTTCCAAAAATAAACATTTTACAGTTTTGTTCAACGTTCGGTAGCACCTTTTTAACGCTTGTTTGTCCTTGTCTGACGCATACCTTTCCAGGTAATGCTCCTCTCGCTGATGAATTCAGTAACGTGAGACATTTTTCAGTAAGTTAGAGAGGGAGCATGCTCAGGCTGTCTGGGCAGAACTGCTGACCCCAGCTCTTCTACAGAATTACTGCTTGTCCTTAGTTAACTCACTCCAGTGTCTTTTTCCACATGTAATTCAGGAAGGGAAATGACTTCTTTAGTTCTTTAAGTATATACCGAGGTTTTTTATTTCTGGTGGAGCATACATACACACGTGTGCCCAGAGACCCGCATGTGAGCATACGTGCACTGGGTTGACGTTAGAATAACAGTGGCAGGGTGCAGAGGATGTACAGTGGATGGTTCATTCCCTGCTTCCTCTCAGCTCCCCCGTGGACAGTGGGCAGTGCCAGCCCTGGCTCTGGGTCACTGGTGGTAGACAGGGAGAACCCTGTGTATGGGGAAAGCTGGGTCTACCCATGGCTGCCACAGCCTGGTGGTCCTGAGAGGTCGTGGTTACTTGCCAAAGTGCTCCTGATGCTCTCCGAGTCCTTCATGAGTGCCCAGCTGGCCGTGCTGCTGGTCTTTCCTAAGAGAGCGATGCCTCTCTGCAGCATCGGTCCTTAGGAGAATAATGCTGATGGGTAGATCAAAGAAATAAAAATAGTACCGTTCAAGGCCCTGCCAGTGTGTGTGGGAAGAGCCAGAGTTCCCTGTCAGAGCAGACCCAGCAGCCACGGATGCTCACATTGGCAGCACAGCCCTTATTTTGGGACAGCCCTTATGTAATGCTATATTTTAAAATTGTGTGTTCTAAGGATTACAACACTGTGAGTAATGCAGCTAAACTCAAACTCCTTTACATCCTCTTTACCCCTGTGAGAAAATGTTACTCACAAGTCACTGGTGACGTGGGTGGAGAAGGTCCCACTGTAAAATAAAGATAAAGATAAAGAGGGTTTTGATGACAATGATTATTTGCAAGCGGCGAATGCAGGGAGGTTTCCCCAATTTGTGGTTTGCTGTGTAGCTGTGTGGCATGTCCCGTCCCTGGCTCAGCCCTGCAGCCACCTGCCATCAGTCTCATTTTAAGAGTAGCAACCAGAATGTGGGAAGGGAGGGAAAAGCAAAAGAAAAATGACCCCAGGTAGCATTGCTGGGGCCTCTGCTGATGCTCTCTGCTGTGTTTTCTTCCCCTCTGCTGCTGGTGACCTCCTCAAGCCCACAGCATCTCCTGCCTCCTCAGCCGACATGGCTCCCATCAGCTCCGGCTCCTCCACCTGGACCTCCTCGGGGCTCCCCTTCTCCTTCGTGTCCATGGCCACAGGGATGGGGCCTTCCTCCAGCGGCAGCCAGGCCACCGTGGCCTCAGTGGTGACCAGCACCTTGCTGGCAGGGCTGGGCTTCAGCGGCGGCGGCATCTCCTCCTTCCCCAGCAGTGTGTGGCCCACCCGGCTCCCTGCAGCGGCCGCCCCCACCAAGCAGGCAGGACGCCCGGTGGTGGCTGCCACCGAGGCCGCCGCGGCCGCCTCTCCGGGACCAGAGCGGGACTCAGCGCTGACGAAAGACGGCGAGGGAGCTGAGGAGGGGGAGAAGGATGAAAAGAGCGAAAGCGAGGATGGGGAGCGGGAGCATGAGGAAGAGGAAGAAAAGGATGCCGAGAAGAAGAAAAACAGGGCGACGGCGGCTGCGGAGGCACGCGATAGCACAGAGCCCAGCGTGGCCGTGGCTTCTCCCAACCGGACTGCTGAGGAGGAAAGAAATAAAACCATATCGGGTGAAGAGCCAAACCAAAATGTTGCCCCCACGGCTGGAGGTCCCGAGGAGGAGAGCTTTGCTGAAGCAGGCGCTCAGCCCCAGCCGCTCCCTTCCACCCAAGTGCCACCAGCCTTCACCAACGAACTTTACCTGGGGAAGATCCCAAGAAGACCAGAGACAACAAGAAAACCTCCCCCAAAGGAGGACAAGTTTCCAGAGGAATACCCCTCAGATAACAAATTCATCACCATTAACCCAGGTGAGTGACCTCCAGGAAAACTGTTTTTACTGATGTAAGACTGTTGGAAAAGTACACAATCCAAATTTCTTACTGATTTCCAGTAGATAGAATGTTTTTGTGGTGCCTGGCTTCATCCAGTGGGCAGGTCGTCACAGGATCCAACCCACACATTGTTACTGGGTTGACCAGAGGGGGAAGGATTATCCTTTTATTTTATTGGGACAGATTTATGGTTCTCGTAGCTTACTAGAAGAGAAAATTTAGGAATATGTTAACCCCTAAGACACTGCATTAAGATTTAAAAAAACTAAGAGAGAGGAATGCAGTGAACTATGGCTATGAAATTAATTTGGAAGAGCAGTTGCTGTGCTGGCTGGTGTTTCACGGGGCGGTTGCTATATATGCTGTAAGCTAATTGAGTTTATCTGCAGGATTCTCCCTGACTGGGCTTTGAGATATTCTTCCAAATACAGGATCATCACTTATTTCTCACCACAAAACCTGCATGTTCTGATCTTCCAAGACAAGAAGCCTTTCGCACTCGAGTTTACCTTCTTTTTTTTCCTGTGAAAAAAGAATATCTTAGCCAGGCAGAGTTCACGTATTTTCTGTGTTTGTCCTGATGAGAATTACCAATGCTCCTGTACCCGCCAACTCTGGATGGATGTACCGACTCCGCAGTATGTACACAGCAAATATGACCTTTTGGAAGCGTGCCCAGGTGATCTGCGTGTGCACCAAGCCCTGTGTGGCCAGGATTTGCTGCACACGCCTATGCAAGCAGGTATCTTATGGTGCTCCCAGCTCGCTGTGAAGAAAGTCCAGTCCATATGCACATGTTTCTGCTTGGGGACCTCCAGGCACTGGTGAGGAAAACAGATCTTAGAAATGCAAGGAGCAAATTGGGTACATGCATATGGATTTCTTTGCAGAGTAAGGACTGAGATTTAGATACGGCGATGAGTTTATCTGAGTGATTATGTGTATTACCACAGCATTTATAAGGCAGTGCACATTTTTTTGTTTGGGGTTTGTGGGTTTTTTTACTGTTATTGTTTATTTTGCTAATCTACAGACTGTTTTGTAATTTTGTTTTTCCATCAAAGCTGCTCTAGAGTTAGAATACTGTGAAAAAACCTTACATACTTATTTTTCCCTGCATTTATAAGCACAAAAATGCAAACGTTGTGCACTCAGTTAGAGCTCAGAACCAATTTAAAAAACAAAGCTAAATCCAATCTTTAATAACATTTGTTACAGAAATGCTGACCTGACTCTAATGCTGTGAATCATAACTGTTCTGTAAGGGAACAGATTAACAATGCAGAGGCCAAGAAACCTGTACCAGGTTGTACTGATGGTTTTTTTTAAAAAATACACTGCTGTTTTTCTTACTGCTCAACTGGAAATCTTCAAAGTCCAGTGCTCCCACTGAATGTGGTCTGAGATGCCTGTCAGTCAGCTTTCAGCATGCCACTTGCCCTAACCACCTTCTCATCAGGAAGGAGGGAACTTGTTCTAGCCATGCTTTGCAATGTTGAGAGTAAGCATTCAGCACCATTTGGGTATTTGGCTTCAAACCCCAGCAATTCAGTCTGCCTGGGTAAATCTGCCTCTGGAATAGTTCTTTGGTTCTTCCTGCCTTCTGCTTCCCTGTTTCTTATGTGCCAGTTTCTTGGATGTCCTAAGTACAATGTCCCTTATATAAAACCTAGAAAGGGCCTCATGGCTTATTCTCAGCCTAAAAAAATTGGAGGAAGGATGGGTAGTTGATCTTAATTCTTAGCTCATGGTGAAAGGATTGTTATTAGATTGGTTTTTATTCCATGGTGAAATTCAGATGAAAAGGATGAAAATTGCTGAGATGAAGAAATATTATTAATATTGCCAAGAAGTTCCTACTAGTTATTATGAATTGTATCCCCATAGTCTGTAGTGATTTCTATCTCTTTTTAGCATGTAGAGAACTATCACTGAAAGTGGTTCAGAGCTTTGCCTCCCACTAGACAGACTCTTTTAAGAGCTCTGCTCACTGGCAGGCTTGGAGGCTTGAAGAGACCATGCCTGAAGACTGCACGCAAAGACAATTAGTCTTGAAAGGACTCCACAAATTAGGTTTCCCATGCTCATATGGGGAGGAAGGATAACTTACTAAGATCACTATGTCTTTCAAAAATGGCTTCCATGAGTAGGAAATGACATGTGAAATAACCAGCACGTGTTAGCTGGGGAAAAGATAAGTGGGAAAGGTTGCCTGTTTCATCCAAATTAACCTTAGTTAAATTAAATCTTAGTCAAAACTCTGGTGACTTACCTGGGATGGGGAGGAGGAACGGTAACATATTTTCAGCTTATCAGACAAGCCTCTCCCAGGCCCCTCAAGTGTCCTGAAGAGGACAATCACAGCTAAAGGGCTGGGAATGGCTACTCAGAGATGAAGAAGGGTCCATTTGTGCCATTTTCCTTGGGGTAGATGTTCATTCCCTGTCCTTGACCTCCAGGTGGAAGAAGATATATTCATCACAAACCTGATGACTCCCTGTCCAGACATTGAGAAGGGCTAGTGTTTTTCAACTCTTGAGAACATTTTAAGATGTTTCTTACTGGCTTTTGGACAGAGGTTTTCAGTTTTAAACTCTTTGTACCAGGTGTGAGGACCTTGTCCTTCAAAGTCTCTTCAGACAAGTCCTTTTGTTTGCATCTCATGTCACCAGTCTTCTGCAGTGGATACTGTAGTCCACCTAACCCAGAATTTGCCCAAATATGTTACCAGATGTGTCCGAGTAAGGTCTGGCTGACCTGTTGGCAGTGCCACCCTTGTGAGAAAACTCTTGGGAACGCAGGAGAAGGAGCTTTCCTCTGGGTTGGATCTAGGTTACTAAAGACACACGCCAGCGAAACCCACAGCTGGCGAATTGTCCCATCGATCAAACACTAGCATGGAGCCTAAGATTAGCTGCTTCAGATTCATTGCTTTCCACGGTAATCTGGACATTTGCAATTCATACAGACAGACCTGACCTAGCTCACACAAGGAGTTGAGCTCAGTGAAACTCCAGACATAAGCAAGACCTCTTCCTATGAGAAAGGGCCTTAAAGGTTTTCCATAACAAGGTAAGTCTGAGATCAAGAGAACGACCAGCGAAGCTGAGAAGACACTGCCAGAAGTGTCTGGAAGCATTCCTGAACATCAGGACAGTTAAAAGAGTGTGAAGGCCACTTCCAAAGTGGGCAGAAAGAACCCCTGCAGCTTACTGTGTCCCATAGAGGGCAGAAACTTTTTTGGATGCATCTTTTCTCCAGGAAAGCAGTTTTTGAAAAACTGTCAAGGTTTCAAAAATGTTTTTGTGAGTAGGAAGTTTAATCATTTTAAAGAGTAGAAAATTGTTTCATAACAATGTACACTTGTAAAATTAATTATATAGCATCAAATTAGCAGTTGTAAGGAGATAACTGAATGGGAAAGTACTCATGAGTGTGGATGATTAGAGGAGAACAGGGAACACATGAGAAATTACAGGGAAAGTGCGAGGCCAATTAGTACAGCAAGGCTCATTTTCTTTTAGTGCTTATTTCACACGCACATACACACACACCTCTCCTGAGGCCGTGTCATTATTTTCCAAATGGCATTGGCCTCTTCTTGTCTGGTGGTATCGGCCAATGCTAATGATTTTCCTCTGTCACTGAACGCTTGCTTGCATTCTCCTCTTTCATTTTCCTGATCATCCTTTTCTCTGTTTTGGTGCCCACATTAGACTAATTGTACCTTTGATCTGCAACTGTTACCCACACAGCTGCTCAGCATTGTCCGCCACTCCGAAACCCGAACAGTAGAAGAACAGCAATTAGAACAATTCTCTACCCCACCAAAACAAAAAAAAAAAAAGGGGGGGGGGGGCAGAACAGCATGATTCAGTTTAATCAGGCTAAAGTAGATATTATCCCACAGAATTTTGGTTTGTGTGCCGGACAGTTACACAGATCCTTTGCATTTGACAGGAGATGACTGGTGGGCTGTTGTGAGCAGTGACGGATGCCAAGTCGGGGCTTTGGCCTGAGTCATGAGCTGGGACTGAGAACAGAGATGTGGGTTTGGCCCTTGATCCGAACTTCAGCCAGGTCCTCCCACCCCTCCGCGCTCACCCACTTCTGCCAAGGGCTTTGTATAGAGAGATGATGATGGGCAGGGTTAAATTTCAAGCCTGATGTATGCTTTTAGCAGAGACTGAATTTTGATTTTTGGAACAGCCTTTGCCAGGTCTGAGGTTAAAAAAGCCTTTTGGGGATAACCTCATTAAGATAATTAAACATCTGTGTAATTCTTTCTTTCTCCATACATGGCAAGGATTATTAAGCTGTATTTTCAGGTGGCATTTTGAGCCATTTTGCATGGCAACGTACAGAAGCAAACAGTGGAATGGCTTGACAATAAAAGAATTGAATTATTTGACGTTTGCAAACAGCATGAATTTCAGATATCTCACATCAAGATAAAACATGATTGGCATCTGTTTACAAAACAGTGAAAAGCCATGCTTAGTTGTGCGCAGCCTGTAAGTACAACTGCTGCAGGAATGTCTTTAAAGAAACAGGGAGAAAATATTTGCACAATGCATGAGCTTGTATCAAAGGTAATACTTTTTTAAGAAACATGGGTTTGCATTTTCATGGTTTATTAATATGGCCGTTACTATTTTCCAGAATTAATTGATACCTTTGTGTAAGTCTGTGGTTTTATTTACTACAAGGGAAGATGAGCAGGTGCCTTTTAAGAGAGTGGATGGTGTGAAGCAGCTCAGCAGCAGGGGGTTTCTTTTGGCCTGCAGAACACGTGTATTATCATCGGTAACAGTATCTGTCACAGTACAACAAACAGAACTTTGTCCTGGCGGTTTGTGCAATGGCAAGGGATGATAAAGGTAGATAGGTTATATATTACAGCTATGGTTGCTTATTATAGCCAGCAGTGTTACTTAAGGGAAATAAACATGTTTCTATTCTCAGGAACCAATTACCGAGAATACAAGGAAAAACAGTACATTTCACAAACTGTAGAATGCCTCTTTCTTGCCTTGACCTTTGTGCAAGAGTTGTACTGCCAAAGCCTCCCTTGCTGCCTAACGCCCTCTAACACTTTCTGTGCCAGGGCCTCTTCCATCCAGGGGCTGGGTGGCGCTGCTGAATGGGTGTTTCACAGGAGTTACGGATTTTTCCAGACACAGGAGTGGATTTATCAGTGCCAGGGCTTGTATCGTGTGGGACCTCCTGAAACAGATATGCTGTAATAATTTTTATTCCTTCTTACTGGGATGAATTCCAAGCCATTAAAAGGCAAACTGAATTAATTCAACGAAGGCATATGCCACTGGAAACTGTTTACATTTCTTAGCAAAGATGGAGTTTCCTGGTCCATTTTTTAAGCTCCCCCTCCCTGCTGCAAAGTACAGCGTATGGTGGGCACTTACAACGATATGCTGTTGACACTACCAAGGCTCAGCATTCTTGCTTTGGAAAAAAGTGAAATGCTGACTATTTTTTATTTTATAATATTTTGTTGTGTAGGAGAACAGGAAGCTATAAAGGCTCAGATCTGTCTTTTTTTGTGTGTGTGTATTTTCTTCAACTCTTTTTCCAAGTTATCCAGTGTGCTGCCTTTTGTTAGGCTCTTCTGCCATGACACTCAAGAGACTGGCGCCAGCACTCCAGCTGTACTGCTGTGCTTCTGGCCCCAGCTGTCATTCTAGTACAATTTGTATTGGCATTGGTTTGTTTAAGCTCTCTCAACACTTTACTTAAGCAGTGGAGAACACCTAAGACTTTTTCTTCAAAGCCAGCACAGGAACGGTCTCTTTTTTTCTGAAGCACATCACTGCTTGGGCATTCCCAACTGGAATTCTGGGGCGAGAATGGCATTTGTTATTCTGGCACACAGCATACTGAACGCTTTCTTATCCTCACATCTGCGGTATAGGGAGTTGGCAGGGTCAGATAAGTCTGTTCTCCACAGTAGACTGAGTAAGAGGAGCATCGTGAGCACTGCAGAATTTAATAGTGTGCGTTGGGACTTCAGCCCATGCTGTGCTTACAATGGAATTTCATTTTCTTCCCATGCAAACAGAAACATATGTTTTTGTGTTGAAATATGTGGAGGTGAAACTAAACAGAATACTGTCCTTGGAGAGAAATGAAGCAACACCCTAATGGATGTAAGGTGGTGGGACTATTTGGCTCTCCTACAAAGTTTCATTACATCGCATGGTTTTTTGTTTTGTCCCTTTTACCATTCTGATTAGTAACACTTACCTCACAGCCTTAATTTTTTCATGCTGTTAAATGATTTGAAATGCACTGATAAAAACCGATGCCTCAGGGCTTATGATTTTTGCGAGTTTGGCAAAAACAGAGAATAAGCCTTTGCTCTAATTTTGGGGCTGTTCTTTTCCTTATTCTCTGCTAGTCAAGGAAATCAAAGATGTTCAATCAAAGTGCACGTTCACTTCCCCCAAACATCCCTCTGATTAGCACCTCATTTAGGCTGCTTGCTAAAGGGCATTACCTCCATCAACCTAGTTCTTAAAACCAGAAAGATTTCTTGCTGGGCTTGCAGCAGCCTGCAGCCTTGCTCTGTTTTCAGCAGTCAGGAAAAAGCATTTACAATTAACCTTTACTTCCATGTTAGTTGAATTTTACTCCTGCCTATGGAGGAGTATAATCTAAATGCTATTAAAATAGAGTATGACTTCATATTATGTGACATCTGGTGACTTCCAATTATCTGTGTTTTGCCTGCCTATGGTGAAAAGGCAATTATGTTCTTCTGGTAGGATTTGCAGCAGTTTCAGAAGATATGATAATACAATACTGAACAAGGGCAAGGAAGCACATTGGTAAAGAAAGACTCACGGAGGCTAAAAAGCAGAAGAAGTCAAGTGCGCATGTTTCAATCCATGCTGAAATCTGAAGCTGTTTACGCTAATCCTTTCTCATTACGTCCTGTTGACAGGTATTGATCAACTACCGCCTGTTTGTTAGGAAACATGAAGAAGATACAGAATCTGCTTCTGTATTTTTCTTTTATCATTCTGTCTAAAACAATTTATTCGTCAAGTCTACACAAATTTGCACAAATTAGATGTCTTTCGAAATACCTTGATACTGTGTCTATGCTCATTGGCTCCAGTACTTGTAGAACCTCTAGATATTCATCTTAGAGATGATAAAGTAATTTTAATGAGATGTCATGCAAAAAGTGAAATGGAGTTACTCAGCCAGATCTCAGGATATTGACCAACTCTAATTTTGTTCAAAAGCTGTGGCGTAATGATTTCTTCTGTCAGTTACAACACATCCTATCCATTCATTCATCCATCCATCTTGACAATCCATATGCTAAAAAGTGCTTTCGTATGCAATAACTCACCAGATTGTGACAATTCTGCAAATGATGTGACATGACACCCAACATGTTGAGGATTTTTTATTTTAAGATAGTTACCAAGAAATTTATTTCTCAAGCAAAGTATTACACCGAGCTTTGCAAACAGGACTGTCCTGTAGTGTTGAGAAACAGAACGCATTTATCTGCAAACACTGATGACAGAGCAAAGTGTTTACTTTGTTACCGTGGTGAAATGACTTAGTGGGGTACTCCACATCTGATAATAGGTGCTTGCACGATAGAGTCCTAAAATTGTCTATGAGACTGTAATTACAGGCAGTAGTAAAATCCAAGCCATATTGTGGCAATAAACACCATACTTCTGTGCTCTCATGTCTCAGACTAAAGACGAATGGATTCCCACCCTGCAGTCAGAAGATCTTTGCTCTGTTTACTCATACCATGTAAAATGGACAAGCCATGTGTTTTGCTTACACGTTGGTCCATACGGTAATTCTCTTTCCATTTAGTGATTGGTTTTGTTCTGTTTTTTCACACAGCTGACAAGAACAGCTCCAGCATGGCCACGAGACCTTCTCCTGGTAAAATGGAATGGATCATCCCACTTATTGTGGTCTCAGCCCTGACCTTCGTGTGCCTCATTCTTCTCATTGCTGTGCTTGTCTACTGGAGGTGAGCCTGTTTCCTTTTGATTGGAAACCGATTATGATTTAAAACACATTTCAGGTGATGTTTTTTAACGTGGTCCTGTGTTTTTTATTTCACTAGATGTTACGGTGATAGATGCGTTAGATAACTGTCTGGATGCCAGAACAGCTCTGTTGGTTAACTATTCAGCTGTCTTAAATATTGATTTTTGTGTCATGAAAATGAGCTTGGTAGAGCTCTAGCAATGGTAGAGCCAGCTGTAATGCCAACAAATATTTTCACAATTAGGTCCTGTAATATAGTTATAAAAAGGTGTCTTTGTCTTGGCCTTCAGGAAATGTGGTCGTGGGAGAAAAGCCTGATGAGACTGGCCTTGGCTCAATGTATGGCTTTGCCACAGACCTCCTGTGTGATCTTAGGCAGTTCTTTTCTTCCTTTGGTTGTGCTTCAAGAAAGGGGAATAAGCTTGTTTCCCGTTGTATAGCAGTGCTCTGAGTAAGAGTTCTTTAGCATTGGTGAAGTGTTCACAAGTGCAGCCTGCAAGGTCTTGAAAGTAAAAATTGCCTCTTACAAAGAGATACTGTCCTTTATACCAATGGACATTGGTTCGGTGGTGGAGACTAGGATTAGCATCAATAAATCCATCCCCACTTCACTTATAGTAAATTAAAAGCTGAAACACTTCTTGTGCCGGAACCAGAACCCAAAGACGCTTGGTTTGTCTGGTACTGAAAATTAACCAGGGATTAACCTCATAGAAGTTATTTAGGAATTATTTTAAAATCTGATTAGATGTGACACAGAAAAGTAGCTTTGATGAGAAATAGCAGTCCGTTGATCATCGTATTTGTAGACTTAATTAAAAATACTACCAAGCTGTTTTTCACTGCACCCATTTCACTGACAATTAATTGGCCAAATTGCTGAGGCTGGGAACATTTGAAAGAATATTAATAAACAGGTGACAATAGTCTTGTGAAAATCATTTCTATTAACATTTGCAAGTAATTTAACATCATTGCAGTAAGACAATGAATAACATTGTGTGATATGTGCACAAAACCTGAAATTGGCAAGGTTCTGATGATCCCGCTGGAGTGTCCTGTCCTTCAAGATATATTTCCTTCATCTGAAGGACTAAACTTGGTCACATTCACACCAGGCAATCCCAAGGAATATGGTATATCCTGAAGCGCTGTAATAACGAGGGGTCAGTGATGTTTCTCTTGCCTTGATACAAAATGCTCGTCTAAGGAGGAAAGTTTTTGAAATGAAACACTAACAGCTATTATCAACAAGAATGTTGGTACCTCTCATTGTTTGGAAAACACTTCCGTTTCCTGAAATTTCACTAATGGATTGAGAGAAATAATTGCAAAAATAGCATTTAATTCACTCAAAAAGTAACAAAACTGTCCCTGAGAAGATATTAAAGTTGGAAAGTACTAGTTTAGTGACCAATAGTTAGAGACTAATTCTTTATAAAAATTGGCTTCCACTATAGTCATAATATTACTCAAGTCTAAAATTAAGATGTGTTCATTAAAGTTAAATACATTTTTCTTCAAAATTCCTAACCATCCTCATAAAATTTTTATGTGCTTCATAATAACAAACATGCACATAAATCAAGAAAGATGCATGAAAACTGTAGCTGAAACACAATTACTTTTCCAGTAATGTTTGTTATTTTGCATATGGACAATAATTGTTTCTTATCTGCTCTCCATAATACGCATGAGTAGTTAACATTCATTAGTGGCTTTGGTAAAATTACAAACACTGTCATTAATATGCTTGACAGCGGTGGATCAATTTTTTTGTGTAAGATTAATACTAAAAAAGGTTGAGGTCAAAAATTAATATAAACATGGAAAGTACGTCATGTAGCAGTCAAAGTTTTTTAATAAATATGAAGAACAAATTGAAGAACAATAAACTTGAGCAAATGTATACTGGCTTCAAAATAATCTCCTGTGTCTAGCTTCATAGTTCTGAGGATTTTGTAAAAGTGTATAAAAAAAAGGTAAATGTGTGTTTTAGAGTAAATCAACAAGCAAGCAGAACACAAACTGTCCACAGTAACATTTCACGTTATGCAGACCGTGTCACTCAAGTGGTAACACAGCATTTTGTGTGCCCTTTTCAGTGTGATTACCTTTCCTTAGGAAAAATAAAATATTTATCTCTGTGAGTGTTTTAAAATAAGGAAAAAAAAAGATCCTCAAACACAGTGGAGTCTAATTTACAAGTTTGAATGGAACTGTGGTCTGGATTTTCAGGAAGAAATACTTTGCTTAAAATGTAATGGAATAATGAAATAATTTGCTAAATAACACCATCAAAGCAAATGGCATGAAAACGAGTTTGAGACAGATATTTCAGTAAGGGAAACATGGTATTAAAGTGCACAGCGGAGAAACCCTCGTTATGAAAGGATAACCCTCAAGGGGACAGGCGTGCTGGACCAAGGGGTCTTTTCTTGCACAGCAGCTCTTTGTTTTGATGTGAGAAAAAGCATTACAGAACAAAACCCAAAGAACTAGAAAATGCAGAAAAGACATAGTTACCCTTTGGCAATACATTTTGAAGATAAAACAAATGATATTTTCACTTATGCATTTTTGAGCATTTGTGGGATTAGATGATTTGAGACCAGAGGTGACATAAGCAGAACAATGAAGCAGAGAGAAGCCTTCTGCTTGTTTGCATTGCGTCAATGCCCTATTATTCAGGGACCAAAATAAGGAGTTAGGGAAGTTGTTTGTGAAGGTTTGGCAAAGCGTTTATCTCTGTTTAGATTTTTCGTAACTCATTCCATGATAGAGCAATGAAATAAGTCTTGTGATGATGTCTTGTTGCAAGGAAGCTTCATTTTGTGTTCCCTTTACTTGAAAAGGAGAGTGATAGGAAGCAGTCATTGTTTGATTGAAGCTTTTCCTTTCTTTAGCTGTTTAGCTTCCATGCTGTGTTCATTAGAGACTTCTTGTAATTGAATATATTTGGAAATTATCTGTGCTGAGTCTGAACAAGACTCCCTTATTTGCAGAGGTAATTTGCTGTTCTCAGTTCCTTTTCCGTGTGGATCCTGGACAAATGGTGAAAGAATATGATTGATGTTGAAGCGAAAGGGTCACTTCTGTCTTTTTAGCATGGTGGCTGTCTCAGTAATGAAAAGGGATGGGAACTTGCAGGCAAGCAGCAGCTCTGAATTACCTTTCTACTAGTTTCCTGCATTCAGTGCTTTTAATGGCACTGCTGTGCAAAGAGGGCTATGTGATTTTAAGTTGGTAGAGTGGAAAATAAACTAGGTCAGCATAATGAAGCTGCAAAAATTGTGCTGCCTTTCATCCCCGAACAATGAGGAGAGCACCATCATGGGATGACCAGGACCCCACGACGTCTGCTGGCGCTGGCTGGTGGTTGGGCTTCCTGGCCGGGAGGGACAGTGTCAGCAGTAGTTTTAAGTTTGCTTCCATGCACCTTTGATTGCTCTTGAGGAAAAGCTGGTCTGGCTGATCCTTGAGCTGTTGTGGGCACTATGAAGGGGACTGTTGCTCCCAGGACCTCTAGTGCTTGCAACTGGTTTCTTTTAGCATCGAGTAGAGAATTTGTCTTAGCAGACAGAAAAGGTGTGAGGAGACCAGATCCTCATTCTACTCAACATGTAGATTCAACGTTTGCTTCTGCAGTGACACAGCAGTATTTCTTTTGCTGCTTTCATTCCTTTCATACTGGTTTCTGAAATTGTGTGCTGTAGGGACAACCACTGGATATTTCTAAGAATTAATCACTGGGGTTTTAGGATCTTTCACTGGAGCACTACTAGCTCATCTAGAGGCCGTTAAAACGTGTGCATTGGGAGGTGTGGTTTCCCGAGCACATTAGGTTTTGCATTTCTGGGCATTTGTTTTGCATCTGTGATTTTATACCTAGACACAGTATCATGAGATCCTTCTGCAGTTCTTCAAGGTCAGTTTAAAATTTGACTTGGATTGTCTGCAGTCTTTGCCACTGTTATTCTCACAGCCTTTTCTACAAGCTCTGAGAATTGCAGAGTGTGTTTGGTAGTGACCTCCAAACTATTTAGGGATTGAGTGTGACTTCAGTTTATTTTGTAACAAGGTAAGTTCCTATAGCATGCTGAGCCATAATATGGCTTGAAACGTGTTTTTCTAGCATTTCCTCTATATTCTGTTGCAAATTGAACAAGTCCTGGGCATTGACACTTTAAGGGAAACCCACGGTCAGTGCCACTTTCTTTTTCACAGAGGTGCAGGAGGGTGACCAGAGTTAAGAAACCAGCTAAAATACTTCGATACACATTAAGTTCTGTCATTTTAGGAAAAAAAAAAACCAATACATATTTTTAGGAGTGACTGGAGACCTTCCATTCTTTGTTTTCCATTCCGATTTTTAATCTAAACACTACAATCCTATAGAATGTGCTTTCAAAGGGAAAAATAAGCAGAGAATATTAAGAAGCAATTAAGATTTTAGAGTTTAGCCAACAGCAACTTTTAAATGGGAACTAAATTATAGCCATTTCTCATTTTCAGCTAAGAGGAAGAAATTAATTCACAACTATAGCTGGAGAGTTTTCTTTTTCTTTCTTTGGAACAGATACCATAATTCACCTTGAATTATTGCTGCCATCAACATTGTGATCCCAAAGACAAAGCGGGAATATTGTATTGCATTTCTTATTAAATCAAGCTGTTTATACAGTGCTAATATGTTTACATTCAGGAGGGATTTTTGGAACAACACAGCTGCTGCCTTTGAAAGAGCAAGCAAGCTTGCATTGCTTGTTTATAGTCATGTGTGTGTGTGAGACAGCTTGGGAAAAAGATGCCTTTAATTTTCCTTAGGCAAAACTCTATATAATTTAGTAGACAGTGAGAGTTTTCTTAGATTTTTATTAAGCATCCTGTTGAATTGAACAGAATCCTTGAGATAGGTCCTGTGGCAGAGCCTTGTACTTCTCTGGCAGTGCCTTTCTCTGCAGAAGAAATGACATTGAGCACCAGGAGATGTGGGTTCTTTTTCTGACTCAGTCATTGATTTTCTGTGTGACCCAGGGCCAAGTCACTTACGGTTTGACAGTATTGTTGTTGAACTCAGTGGCAAAGATCTCACTTGGGAGCAAGCTCAGGTGTTCAATATTTCAGCATCTGAGCTCTGTCACTGGTAAAATAGCACTGAAGAAGGTTGGTCAACCGTATTTGTAAATCAGCGTGTAATATAAAAATGAAAGCTGCAACGTAAGACCAAGAACATGTCGAATAACCATGCCTTGGAAAACTGCCTTTTGGTCTTAAATTCTGGGGAACTTGCACAGCTCCATAGCTAAGGCAGTCTTCAATTTTAAGGGGGGGGGGTGGGGAAAGAAGAGCTTCTGCCTGTAGCAGGTAGTAAAAAGTGCTGAAATTGTTATTTGAACCGATCTCTAGGTTTTATTTTATGAGTACACAATGTGTTGTTCATCTACTGTACTGATTGAAAAAGAAACATTGCAAATTTACAGAGCATTGTAAAATTGCTTGCTTTCAATGATAAAAGCCGCTTTTAGCTTACTCTAAAATATTCGTGATTCTGCTTGTTTTCTCACTCGTGTAGGATGCTAGGTGGTAACACTTTCTGAGAGCCTGTGTGTTGATTTTGAGAATGCCTCTGGTGCAGTTGCATGAGTATTTATTTTAATAGCAGCGGTTCAAGCAGCCTTCTTCATTCCTGCCTTTGTTCTGCCCTCTGTGATACCAATGCAAATGTTTGTACAACCATGTGAGGAGCTGGACTGAGAAATAATCCACATTTGCAAAAAAAAAAAAAAAAAAAAAAAGGGAGAAAGGAGCTTTCATGCCTTGATTTAAGCGAGACTAGCTCCCAGACCAGAGTTGTACCAGCATAACTGAGGGACCAGCATGAGGCAGGAATGAGCAGGAGGGATAGGGATGCTCACACTGACTGCCCCCAGTGATAACCGAAGACCACATCCAAGCTTGGGGATGGCGGTGCCCCAGAGTGCAACTCATGTCATCACAAGCGGTGCGGAGAATTAGCCAACAAGGGCAATAGATTCCCTAAACTGGGAGACAGGCAATACCCCAGGGAGACGAGGGGAAATGTGGAGGTGGATGGCATGCCTGAAACCTCATGCAGCCTCCATCTCCTTTTTAGTGACCAGATGTGCCCTGCTCATACTGAACAGGGCATGCCTTCATTTTCCTCTGGGAATGGCCACGTCTAGGCTTGTATGATGACAAACAGCCTCAGAGGGATGGGGACGGGGCAGGTCACTGCCTGGCAAGGGGGATGCAGCCCAGCCTGATTCAGAGCCCTCAACCCAGGCAATGCAGAAAAAGCTCTTCAGCTTTTATTGCAGAAGATTCAGTTTGTATTTAATTTTGCCAGTGCCAGAGGTAAGGTACTGAAATATTGGGCACTTTTGTGTTCTGTATCTTAAAGCACTGCTCGTTTTCATTAAAAAGGAGCAGGCCTGTGATCAGCTCCCTCTTATCCCATGCAGGGAACTAAGCTTATGGGGACTAAGCTCATCCTCTGTGCTGACGACAGGCAGCTTGCTTTCAAGCCTGAAGCTCAGGGCAGCTGCCGGTTGCTTGTTCTAGCTGTTGATACCATTCTTTGAGCGCTTGTCATTCTTCCATTATGAGGAAAATCAATATGAAAACTTCTCCGACAGCGTCTGTGCTCTTCCACCCGGCAACACACAGCCCGGGGTGAGGGTGGGAGAGCCCACAAGGAGATCTGCTAAGGCCAGATCGTAGCATGCCGCTGCTGTTCCTCCTGTTGTTGGCTCGTGGGCTTTTATCTTTCCCTCTTGCAAGGCGCTGGAAAGGATCCGGCCCGGCTGTTTGCAAGGGTGGCGGGATGCTGGGCTTTCTTCCGTGCATGGGGCTGAGGTCGGGGAGAGCAGCTGTGCAAAGGGAGGCTGGGTCTCTGCGCCCCACACAGCCATTCCTTCACAACTTCTTGCTCAATAACCATTTCCCAAATGGCTACTTTAGGGCCTTTCAGAAATCACAGGAGTTGTCAGTTGTTATAGTAACAGACCCCCTGCTGCTGAATTGGCCCTGAGATGCCCATTTGGGCTTTTGAACAGACTAACTCATGCTCATTAGACAAAAAAGAGAGAGAGACAGATTTGCAGATGGAAAGTTGCTTTTTAAGCATGCTGGATGATCTGTTAAGAGCTAGACTGTGGAAAGGGGCATGTTCTCTCATTATATGCCTGTTACTTTTACTCTTCTTTAATTAACACTAGTTTTACTTTTTCTTGCAAACCAGAAATCTGCAAGATTTCCATTTCCTCACTGGTGAGGCTCGTAGTCAGCTGCCGCTTTATAAACCAACCATTTTTTCTTGAGCAAGGAAGGTTGGAGAGGGATTTGCCAAGCTTAAATGCAGATCGATGGCAACTTTCAGGACTGTAAGGATATCTACAAAGCTCAGAACACAGTGCTTTTAGTCCTAATTGTACAGCGTCAGGAGCAACATAAAAAATCGGTAAGCATGTTTTGACCCCAGAATGTCTCATTTCAAGGAAACCATCTAGATTTTGCTTCAGGTTTAAACCTGGGCAGTCCCATTGACGTTAACAGAGTGACTCCTGAATAACTGGTACCAGCTGAATCAGACCTTGCCCTTGTAAATTTGAGTCCGCATGACTGAAGAACCTGTATCACCTTAAACGGGTTCTCGAGAGTATGCCATTGAAATAAGTAACTTCTTGCCAGGTGTCTGAAGCCAGCTTTTTCCTGTGTCAAGCATGTCCAGCCTTCATCTGAATTTCATGAAGCAATGTTCTCCTTTCAGCTGTCCTGCAAATGAAAAGCAAATCCAGATTTATAGCAGGCCGGTGTATCTCCAGGTGTAAATACAAGAGGACTATGGTAGTTGTTGTGCGATATGAGGAAGCTGGTTAGATCAGATGGGTAGGCAGGGTTGTTAGCGGAGAGGGGGAGCAAGTGCTCTAGTACTTGAAAGGGGGTCTTTAAGGAATACATGCTCTTCTGCACCCCTTGTGCTGAGGATAAGGAGTCTTTGGCTTAAATTGCAGCAAGAGAGAAATTTAGGTTTGACACTAGAATAAGCTTCGCGATAGGAAAGACAATAAAGCAGTGGTCTACAGAATTTCCATCATCTCTAGGTTCCAAAACAAGGTTAAGCAGCCATTTGTCAGGAGCACCACAGGAGTCATTGATGCTACACGGGAGCTTCGAGGCCCATTCTCCGCAGCTTTGCGGTGTGAGCTTTAAAGCACACAAGCAAGTATGAGAAAAGAGGAGGAATGGTGTAGTGTGATAAATTGTCCTGTAAATCAGAGACTAGGAGCGTGAAAAAGCATTTGGAAGACACAGTTTAAATGCATCATGTTTAAAGTGAGTAAAGTGAAGCCGATAAAAGAGCACATCTAAGAACCGGGGGAAGGGGGGGAGGGAGGGAGAGGGAGGGCTCTAACTGTGGAGAGAGAGTGAAGGGAAGATACAAGTGGGCAGGAAAGAAACCGCAAAGGCAGCTTGCAGAGGACAACCGTGTCAGGAGACCCACAGGTTGGTGGAAAAAAAATCTGTTTGGAGTTTTGTTCCATCTGTTCTCCTGCAGCAGGGAGCCTAGAAGTAGGGAAGAGTTAAGAGTACAATGATCTGAAGTTTAAAAACAAAAACAGAGGAGAAGGGATTGGTATAGCTGCAGTTTGTTGTTCCTGTTGTGTGTTATCTATGGCACCATCTGCACTGCACGTGTCAATACTGCCCTGTTAGGAGTGAATGCCAACGTGAGGCCACCCCTGCCAAGGGCAAAATACCCAGGGTGACTGTGTCTAGACATCCCTGGAAAGGCTGTTACATGAAAATATTTTCTTGCAAAGGAGATGGGGAATGGCGGTTGCTCAAAGAACCAAGATTTCACAGCTGTGAGGCCATGCGTGCCAATGCCAGCAATCCTGGTGCCTGCTGAATTGTGATTATTTTTAACAGCACCTTTAAATGAGAATTCTTACTCTGAAACTGTGCATGTTCGTCAGCTCCTGGGATGTTCATACCATGTGGGTCAGTTGTGTTAACATCTTTCCTGCAGGCACTTTTATGGATGTGGCCACTGAACTCAGTGGGAGCCCAGGTCTGCATCACCTTTATTTTAAAAGATAATGTCAAGCATGCAATCACAAATCAAACAACAGGAGGATACGTGCTTTGGTTGTGGAAGACTGGAATTCAAAATAGCACGTTGGTGACCTTGAAAACTCCCAAACAAAAAAAGTATACTTTTTTATTTTTAATTTGCTTTATGATGTGTCCCATAAGACATTTAGGCTATGCTTTGCCCATAGGCCCACACAGGCCATCCCTAAAGGGGATGAAGTTTATGTAAAAGTCTTGGTAGCACATTGGAAAACTTTTGTTGACTCACTCCTCACTGCTTTGTTTAGAGGTGTAACAGCATTTCTCCAGCATTTCCAAAAATACCTTCTTCTGCAGAGAGAGCAAAGGGGAGCAGGCAAGGGCAGCTGAGGTCAGGTAAGGAGGGATCTGCGGCATGGCTGCAATTGATCTTTCTGTTTTCTTTCTGTGGAACTAATTAAATGGATTAATTGCAGATATTTTTTTTCCTGGAAATGCCTTTCCCAGTGTTGCTGTAATGGTGAGGTCTTGGGAAAAAAAAAAAAGGGCAAGATTTTATCTGTGCAGTAGCTGGATAAAAAGTAGTACAAGGCGTTAAGTTTGAACGAATATTTTTTAAACATTCAAATGTTCTAGTTAAGCTCCATTAAGAACTGGTTTGTAGGTGCTGAGAAATAATATGCCATGAGTAGCATGGGTCTTCTCATAAGCACAGCAGTAGAGGATGCCATGTACCACTGGCTTTTCCTACTCATCTGTTGAGTCTTTTGCAAGCTGTTCTACAGGAAACTTTTTACAACTTCAAAATTTTTGAACTCTGGCTGTTAAAGCTGTGATAGGTATTTTAAAAGAGAAACAAATTTCACAAGTGCTTTTTGCAAAAATAAATCACTTGGGGGGGAAAAAAGCTATTTCCTAAGAAGACGGGCACATTCTTTTTCTGTTCCCCTTCTCAGCTTCAAGAAACAATTTATTAACCCATTGTTGTTTGATCTGTTGCTAGTTTATGTTTTCTATTGATCTGTTGCTAGTTTATGTCTTTTCTATAATATTCTTAGCATGTAAGAGTTCGTATTAAGGTGCATACAAGTACCTCTGGAGTAGATTTTCTCTAATAAATTGGTAGGTTCAGAGCTAGAGGAATGTCTCGGACAAACTGTGAATGAAATATCCTATAATACAAGTAGATGTACCCGGAGGGAACAGTATACCTCTGCTGTGAAACTGTGAATTAACCACAGCAACCAGATAAATTATATTTTTTCTCTCTCCTTGTAACCATAAAATACAGCTATTGAAGGGCCCTGTGCTGTCCTGAGTCCCACAGCAGCATTTGGACTAACATTAGCACGAGCTATTTCACAGCAGGATGTGGTCTGACTGTAAAATTGAAGAGTAAGAATATTAAATCAATTCAGTAATCTTAACTGCTTGGATAAATACTAGGAATCAGCAGGCTAGTAAAACAATAACAAGCAGGGATGGACTTAATTTTACTTTTCTTAAAACCTGTGCTATTTGGGGAAAAACAACATCTTGGAATGCACATGTGCTGCTATTACAAATGTTGCAACTATGTGAATTCATTCAATTTAGTGTAGAAAAATAAACATGCCGTTCGTTAAAAGAAAACATTTCCTCTATTGCTATAACCAGCATGTATTTTACTTTACTGACTTACAAGTTAAAATCCATTTGAGTTCTAACTTTTACACTGAAACAGGTGTAGGTGGCATGCCTGGTTCTTGATCAGTGGGGTTGTTTCATGTTTTAGAAATCCCATCTTTTCCAAACTAGAACAAAGACGTCTTGAAATAGCCTACAAAGCGACACTTATAAAGCAATAGAAATAAGCCAAATTTGAATTTTAAAAATATTGTTAATGTTAAAAATAAATACATAAATAAATAAATAAAAGCATTTCTCAATAGTAACAAATGTTTTATTCCCTGAAGGCTCAAATTTGGGTTTGTGTTTTTTTCCTTCTGATCAAATTATCAGTTAAATGGATATATTTCTGCACAGTGATTCACTGTCTAAAACCATTTCTTAACCACCATCAGGAAGTTTCCAGTGAGTGCTGGTAAAATTCCTCATGTTTTGTAGCGGCATGAGCTTATCTCATTCACCCCCATGTCAAATATGGTTTAAGCCGTTATGGATCGAGGCATGTTCTGTCATGCCACAGATTGGGCTCAGGGCTATGATGCTGAATCCCTGCAGGTGGGGGCTTCTCCAAGTCATGTATAAAGGGATATCTTCCCTTTGGCACAGGCCTGAGGCTGGTGATCCAGGTGCTCCTTAGCTGGAACAAACCCCTCACTAGCAGTGGATGGAGATAGGAAATGACGTTTACCCCTGCTGATGGGTATTTGGCATGAATGTGGGGTTTAAATGGGAGTAAGAGGATAGCTCTCTGCAAGGCAGGCCAAGGGAGAGCATCTCCTGCACCCGTCACAGGACATTACATCTGCCAACCTTAGTATTATGGTCTGAGTGGTTCATCAGTGAGGAGAATTTTATGCTGTTAGAGAAGTGATCAAAGTAAACTGGTCCAAGAGCTTTCCAGCTGCCTCCCAGCTGTTCTCAAGGTATTTATGTCCCTGAGCCGGTTCCACTAAAGCTGAGAGGAGTGTGAAGGGATGGGCACTGCAAGGGCAGAGGATGCTGAGCAGGGACCAGGGGGAGCTTCTCCTCCCGCAGTGCCGGGCAGTGCTGCCCCGGCAGCAGTGGTACCCGTGAAGGTTGCAGCAGCTGTACAGTGCTAGCAGTACCGAGGGCATGGAGGACTACCAACGACATCATAACTCAAAATGATGATCATTTACTCTTCAGTCTTGCAAGTTTCCTGAATTTCAGTGTTCATTGGTAATAGCAACTGGTATTACAAACATGAAGTGAAAGCTGTGAAGATGCAGTCCTCATACTCGTCATGTTTTGGTTTGGTTTTGGGTTTGGTGTTTTCTTGGTGTTTTTTTTTAATAGAAGCCTAGGACATAAATGTACCAGAATGGTTAGTCTCTTCCCATTCATACAGCTCCTTATTTTTGAAGCATTCAGGGTGCTGCTTCAATCAGGGAGTAAATGGGTTTGCTTTGCAGTTTGCTTTTCAGAGCCTGCAAATGATGGTTTTGTGAGTTAAGGCTGAATCTAGGCTTCTTTATCCACGTAATCAACATTTACACAACAGCAAAAAAAAGATTCTCCTGGCCCTGATATCATTGTGGGCTTCATATTCATTTGAACAAACTATTTTTTACAACTTCCCTCACTGTCATAGGTACAGGCAAGCCTTTTAACCTAAAATGGCTTTTCCTGCAATCTGTTTATTCTTCAGCAAGCTTTTCTGTAGGCTTTGAATGACAGAAGTTGTGGTCATGTTTTCTGCTGATACCTTGTCTCCCTACAACTATACACTTGTCTGGTGCCCTTGTTCTGTCTAATTTTGGGGACCAGGAAGAAAGGAGAGAGCGACTAACAGCCTAGCAAATGTCAAGGATATTTAACTTGGTCTACATCTGACAGTTACTCTGAACATGCTTTGTGATATTAAAGAATGTATGCACCTTATATTTTTCAACATTAATTCCGTATTAGAAAACAAATCTAATAACAATGAAGTTACACTGCTTGTATGCACAAATCACCATAGTTTGATTTGGGTGATATTTAATATGGATTCTATCCAGGCAAAGCAATTGTATCCATGTGGAGACCAATCCTAAAGAATAAAAAAGTTGAAAAGTTTTTTTAAAAAATGTGAGCAAAGAAAATAATTCTCTTTTTTTCTGAGGCTGGGGAAATAAAGTTTCTGCTTTCCAAAGGAAAATACAGTAATTAGGAAATTTGCAAATGGAAATTAGCCTGTGTTGGTCTTTGTCTTTATTTATGTCATTAAATGGAGTCTTTAATTAGCATATATATTATTCATGTTTCAATATAATCCATTTTATAAGTCCAAGTTCAAATATAAAAATCAAAATGGGCTTGATGCACCCTATTGTTCACATGCAAAGCAGCTAACATAGATGTAAAGATATGAGGTGAATTGAAACATTCATATTTCATAAGGATGCAGTCTACATTTTCTGAAATTATGGCTTGAACTCTTTATTTTTAACTTTTTCTCATTTGCATACATATTAGTCCCTGTTTAAATGAAGTGTTAATTCTATTCATTAGACTTCAGTGAATGCCTCTAACTCTCCTGATAATCAAGCATAGGTCCCTGGAAAGCAAATTACGGACTTTCATGTTGCAAACCCCATTGTAAACGTGACATTTATCACTGCAAAGCCAACTCATGTAGAGCGCGTGGCTGCAGTCAGGAGGGCAGAACCCTTTTCCTTATGCTTACAGTAACAATTGTCATCTGTGAAGAAGGACCTGGCACCTGGTCCCCGATGTCTCTTCAGAAACAATTGGGCATTTCACAACTGTGCCACTCTCTTGATGGTAAAAGTGCCGGTTCAGCTCTTTGGGGGAGAAAGAGTAACTTGACTCAGGTCCTTACACAAACAGCTTCAAGAAAATGGGCCATCAGGAATCTTCTGTTCCACATAATGTGGTGGTGGAGATGAGAATTTGGGGACCTAGAAGGGCTCTGCAGCACTCTGGGGTGTATTTGGCCGTCAAAGCAGAAGCCTGCAGACTTGGCTTTGCTGCCATACAGAGTGCACTTGTGCTTCAAAAGCTGCAAGAACAGTAGCCCTGAAAGCATAAGCACGAAGGTGACAACAGTGCAACAGGAGTGCTTTCGCTGGCTTGCTGAGCCACGTAGCGAATGGTGGAACCGTGGTCCGTGGGAAGCAAAGGGGCGACGAAATAGTATTGGAGTTTGGTGTCTGCAGTTGCGTATTGATTTGCCAGGCTGTGACAATTAATCTTTTTAATTCTAGGTATAAAAGCATTGTTATCCCAGTGGTAAACCTGAGGTGATAATTTTGCAAGGTTTTATGTTGATGGGGTGAGCCCTGAGTGGTGCCACACAGGGAGTTGCCATGTGTGCTCTGATTAATAAAAAAATTGATGGCAAGGAGAAAGATTCCTATGCCATCACTGTGAGGAAATGCTTGACATCTTTAAAGGCCCATAAGTTCAGTTTCCATCTGTTTTTTTGCAGAGTCTGGACCTTTTCAAAAGCAGTGCTGATGTGCTGTAGGGAATTAATTTAGCTCTTTGTGGTAGCAGAAGGTTAGAGTTCAACATCACTGTTTTTGTTATCCACACAGCTACATAGAACAAGTTCCCTGTTGTAAAGTTTAAAGGAATAGGTGGAGACTACTAGAAAGAGACCTGTTGTCCCTGCAGCATAGTTTTATTTGAGGTGCACGGAATAAAAGAGCAGAAGAGAAGAAATCACAGTATTTGATACACATTCTCAGCAGCTGCTTCATCTCACCATGTCTGAATGTGTAATCTCGCTCTCAGGAGCATTCTGCTTGAGAAGCAGCTGGGTGCTTCTGAACACAGAAGAAATACTCCCGTTTCACCAGCATTTGTGATAATACAAGCTGCAGCCAGGCCTATGGGGAAATGAAAAGTCTGTGTTTGCTAGCGACGCACATTCGGGTGGGTTACAGTGTTGTCTGTAGGATCTGAGCATGCACTTGGATTGTCCTCTCTTTCCTTAGCAGTGCTTTCTTGTACTGGAAGTGTACAAAAGAATCCCTGAGCTTTGTACCAGCTTTTTTAAAGCACTTAAACCATCTGCAGCACTTTCCTCCTTCGCTCCTTGGATGGCAAGTGTGGGGTCCATTGAGTTCCTCACTGCCAAACTGGGACAGGCTGTGCTAATTTCCCAGTGTGCTGAGCACAGAAAAGGATGCTGAAGAAAAGGGGCTTTAAACCAACTGTAGCTCAGGGTTTAATGTTATCCACAGTCCTCCAGTTGTTTGGAGTTTTTTGGAAACCTGGAAAGCAGACAGCTCAGCTCATGGGGGAATAAGGCGGTGGATGAGCACTTCCCTTCCATGCCTTCTTCCAGCATTTTTTTTCCTTGGTGTGCCAGAGAGCATCTCCCCACCCCAGAGAGAGAGACATTGGCAACCTCACTCCTCATTTTTTTCTGGTGACTGGATTAGCTGTAACATTGTCATTGCTCTCCGCCAACCTGATTGTATTGACTCAGCTTTCTGAGAAGCTGGAGTTAAATTCATACAAGTTGGATGTTTTCTGTTACAGCTCATGTTCTGTTTTGACCTTCTTGCCTTCACATATTTTCCCCTTTTAAAGTTACTAGCTGTACCTGAGATCTTACCATCAGCGAGCCACTTTGTGGAAACAAATATTAATTAGATGGCTGCTGATAGCATCGCATGGGTAGAAACAAATGCTTTTATAATAAATGGAATTTAATATTAATTGAGTGGTTTGGCGTTAAAGCAGGATATAAAGTGACAAGCTCATGGCACAGCAAACTGCCCTTTGCAGAAATCCAATTAGAAGAGTGAGCAGCAAATTCTAAGCAAACTTGCTATAATCACATGGGGGCAATGTAAGAAAGAGTGGAGCACAATTTGGAGACTGGGACCTGTCCCCTTGAATGTCTCGTAATTTCCTTGAATCAACATTTAGATACTATGTGGTGCCAAGTTTGCATTCTTCAGCTCTTTCCTGGCAATGCTGCACCCCATTGCTCTAGTCAAAGTGGAGAGAGACGGTATGTTTTGCAATAAAAGGGCACATCAATTAAGTGCACTGTGTTCTGCTACACGTCTGTTGAAGAGAAGTGACTCATTTGTTAGCCTGATGAAATTACTTTGCATTGAAAACTTGTGCTGATGTTACAAGGTTTTGCCTGATCACTTGAAGCTGTTACCTTTGCCATTTCCTCAACGAGAATGATCAAGAGTTGTTCCCTTTCCAAATTGCAGTGTTTGTTTATGACTTTGAAAAATAGATGATTTGCTGAGATGTGTCACAGACAGTTAAGTGCTGCCTGGAGTAACCAAGTACAATTGTCACAGGTATAGCTCATGTCCTAAAGAGCGATGTAAAATGTTTATTGGGTTTGAATTGTTCAAAAATAGTTTCTCTAAATATTATGCACCATTTTCATCTGGCAGATGGAGTTTCAGAAGCTGCTATAACAAGAGTTTGTGGCATTTCAGACAACCTGTGTATTGTGTGAAATTGGCTTAGCAAGCCTCTAAAAGGAGGAGGGTGCAGGATGTAAAGCGAGGGTGTAGGAGTGATAAAGACCTAAGCATGGCATCTGGGAAGCTGGGGCAGTGCTTCCAGGCTGATGGAGAAGCACGTGGGGAAAAAAAACCACAAAGAGCAAGTCAATTTATCCATCCTGTCAAAATGGCTATGATCAGCCAGGAGGCAAATGAATAAACGGATCAACAAGTATTTCACACTTGTGTGTTCTCGACAGGAAATCACAGATCTGAAACCAAATGTCTGGGACAAAACTACCAGAAATAGTGGCAAAATACTCTGCTGTTTAGTCTACATTTCAAACATTTTTAGCTCACAAAACTCCTTGGATTAAAATAGTGGAATAAAACAGGAACCTGTTATTGCAGTTCCCAGTTATAAGCAAAGATGAAAATAGTTGGAGTGGGTCTAGCAGCAGGACCTCGGTCCCCGCGGGAACCTCCCTTTGCCTGCATACCTGAACGTGCCTTGTTGGCTGTGGTGATTGCTGCTGTCATTTCCACCCCCAAGCTTACTGTCTAATTGCTGCACTAATGTCAGCGAAAGCACCACCAAAGATCGCATCAGAGCATGGAAATGACATGCATAAATACAGTAGGTGGAAAATTAATCTGAATTGCTAGAGGTGTCAGGACTGAACAATTCACCTAGGAGCAGACATCTCCTACGTTCCTTGAGGACAGTGTGTCTGCCTGCGCAGCCACATCGCTTCACCAGCTTCAAGAAGAGGAAATTCTGAGCCAAGAGCTTGTGTTTAATTTACATGTCTGCTTCTGAGCAAGTGCCTGATGGATCCAGGTGTGTTTCTTCATACGTTAAAAAGCGTTCATATGTTTTTGCTAAGATGCAAACTGCAGCTCTTGTGGGCTTTTTTCCTCCTTTTCCCCAGCCCCGCATTTATCAACAGTGAAAGGTTATAAAGAGCTTAATAAAAGGTAGATTAAAGCTTTGGAAATAGTGGAAATAAAGAGAACGGTCTATAAATAGAGAATATATTAAACTGTATTTGGTGTTAAGGAATCTAATAATTAACATAGGTTGGCTGTATTTCTCTTGTTTCACTTATCTGCAATGAACTTTTATCTTGAATCAAAATGTTCTGCTCGTGTGATTAGTTTCATTATTAGCTGTTTCTACACACTGATTAAGACAACAGGAAAGCAATAGTTTACTTGCCCGAGTGTATACCTACTGAAAAAAGTTTGTCATAAGGATGAAAGCAGTTTCTAATTTTCAGAATATTTTTTACTGATTTCATAAAGGCAAAGTCTCTTCTAAATCTGTTACTTTCTGATTTTTCAGTTCTTGACTTCTGTATAACTGGGGGCCTACTAATAGACTTCATGGTAACTTTTCTGATATGCCTCATACTTCGAGTCCTTTTTCTGTAATAAATGGGTATTTCCTTGACACTAAAACTCCAGGAGCTTTGAATGTGTTACAGGGCTGAAACTTCAAAGATGTCCTTTTCTTAACTATTTTGAAAAGGGAACTCTTCCTTGCTTCATTTCAAGGACTTTCAGGATTATCATTCTAGTGATGCCTCTGGTGTGGTGGATTCTACCTCCATTACTTGCTTAAAATATTTCTAGAATTTTTCTTAACGGCTTGTTTGGTCTGTGGCAATGGTAATTTAAAACATCCATTGGTTTTATTTTCTCTGCTTCTTTGTTATGCCTAAGTATGCTTCATACTGCTTACTGCTTTTTGGTATTAATTCAATTTTTCTTATAGTATTGATTCTCTTGGTATTTGTTTGGTATTATTGCTATTGTTGATGCTATTTATTTTTTAGAAATATACAGACAGAAAATACTGCACTGTTTAATGCAAATGCTACTGGAAGGATCTTCCTGAGATGCAGGGACTTTTTATTCTGATGTATTAATTGATGTGGGTCTGTTGTGTTTAGCGAAGGGAGCCGGGTGGATATGTTCACATCACGCTGATTGTCCGATTTAACCAGAACATCTCTTCAGCGAATACAACTTGCTTCTCTGCGGTATAGCTCTATTAATGCAGAACTATGCCCAAGGTACTTAGCCCAGCAGATAAGGAGTATTGGAGCGGGCAGAGCTCACACTAACGTGCCTGCATGTCTCCTGGCATCTGAGATAGGTCACTGGGGTCTGACTACAGTATTTTTACAGAGCTAGTTAGAGATGTATTCGGTATACCACAGCGAAATATGCAACGTGGTATTTCTTAGTGGTTTGGTTCAATGGATGGTAGTTTATTGTCTCTGATTTTTCTGTTTCCTTGTCACATTTGTTAACCTTTGAATGCAAGAAACTCATTAAAGCAATTCCTCAGACACACATACTCCAGGCTTCCCCAGAGCTCTCGAGTCACTACCAGATTAGTATCAGCGACAGCAAGAAGCGAATTTCCAAATAGGTTGATTGATAGCGAGATTAATGATCCTCAAGACTTCTGTCCAGGTTTATTATTTGGCAGCTTACAAATCTTCGCTTTCAGGGAGATGGGTGAGGAAGAAGGACCAGCTGGCTGCCACCCGGTCTGTCTGTATTAGCGTGATGAGGTGATGTACGTAGCCCTGTCAGAGCACTAGCATTAAGTAGTGTATTTTCAGTGTTCTCATTATCTGCCAGGTACTAAATAATTTGCTTCTCTGCTCTCCGTGCCAGCTGCTCTTTTCTTTTCCTTTGTACTGTGCTTCCAAAGGTATCTTTTTGTGCCATGTCTAATTGTGTTCTAAACAGAGTTAACAGAGAGACCATGAAAATTTATAAGCAGCTATTTCATTTTGAAATGGCCAACAAAAAAAGCCCACCCTCCAAATACACGATAATGAAAAGAGAAAGGAAATAATCACACTTTTAACATTTTATCCTGGCTTCAAATAAGCTAAGCATGAAATATGTCCAGCAGTGTTGGGAAAGCTTCCTAGTTCTCCCATGCCGCTTTAGTCCAGGTGCACGTGGACATGGTTGTTGAGAAATAGGGAGCTTCCCATTGAGTATTTCATTATATTTAACTAACTGGCATTTCTGCCTGAAGATGGGCAGGGCCATCAAAACAGAGCTAAAAACTGTGCCTGAATATTTAGCACATTTTTGTGTTATGCTTAGGTCCCAGGCCATGGCTTGGAATACCTGAATTGAATGTTTTGATGTCCCATTTGGAGGAAGGAAAGAATATTTTTGCAAAGGAAAAAGCAGAGCTCTTCCATTTTGAGAGTAATTGGGGACATTGAGGTGAATGTTCCAGAGAGAAAGCCAGTTTCTGCTGTCCTCTTTTAGGTGGGATCATCTCTGTCTTGTTTGTCTTATAACAAAATTTCAATCCAGAGGAATTACGCTTTGCATTTAAAAGTACCTGTATTTTAACCTCCCAGTGTGCCACCCTGGTTTTATTCCTTCCTTTCTTGAGATTCATCCCAAAGGGAATTCATGTCCTGAAATGATAATATCAAGTGTGCCCAATTTTGAGTTCTTAGAGGTGCTACTAAAAGCTCCTCTCTGGTAAGAGGCAATCTTCATTGATTGCTGCAGTTCTTGTGATTACAGAACAACTCTTCACTTGGTTAAATTTAGCTTCCTTCTGTGAAAAAGTTTTAGGTTCCTTTTTAATATTACATGATGTTTAGGGCATTGGAGGTACTACACATTTTATAGGAACTGCCTAAGATATGTTTTGATTGGAAAAGGCATATCTTTGTTTTCCTCTGTGATTTTCTAGTCTTTATTATGAATGTTGCATTAAATAAATAGTTGGCTCAGGGAGAGGAAAATTAATACATCAGGCTTCCCTTGGGTTTTTAAAACCGTGCCTAATTTTTAAACCATTTTAAGATACCACCTATAGGTTTCTCTACCCCATTTTTGCCTGAAGACATTAAAGTTTTGAGTGGTAGTGCATATAACCAGGGCACTTGTTCTCTTGCAGCAGAAAATACTGATGAGTAAACCCATTCAGTCGTCTGTAAAATTGCTGAGTGTATCCAACACAGCTGCTGTGAGTATTGATTAAAGCAGGAGGGGAAGGTCTGATGCTGCTAGCCCTGTCAGAGGTCACCAGGAGAGTAATTAGCTACCAAGTGTTACAGGGCCAAGTGTCATCACAAATAAGGTTTCACCATCGCCTTCACTGTTCTCCAGGGGCAGCAGGAAGATGGGACAAGAAAGCGTGGAAAATATTTGTGCTGAGTTAAACTAAGATTTATCCACTTAAATTTGCAGTTAAAGACCTTTCTAAGTGCATTTCTGCACTGGCCACCTGGGCACTTTCTGGTCGCACAGCTGATGAAGGGGGGAGGGCTTGAAAGCAGCTCATCTTAGTGTGTGCTGTCATTTCTTAACTGTTTAATTATTTGAATACCTTCCTAAAAATTATTATTTCTTGTATAATGTCTGAGTTCAATATCATATGTGATGTGAATGGGTGTCTA
Organism: Falco rusticolus; assembly: GCF_015220075.1. NCBI lineage: Eukaryota > Metazoa > Chordata > Aves > Falconiformes > Falconidae > Falco > Falco rusticolus. Next base: position 15,390,875 of record NC_051190.1, read on the forward strand.
GTCTCTGGTGCAGAATAGGATCTCAGAGGGTAGGGAGAAGAGGATTTTTAATTTTGTGGAGAGCTGTGTAGTCAGCTGGCAAATTTAGGCCATAAATATTAAATTAGCTGCCTTTCCGTGTCAGAAATCCCTAGTCTTGTTTGCAGATTAGTTTTTCAGATGGACAATTTTACTAGTGGTGTGTTTTTCATCACAAATACTGTCTCAAAGTTTTGTCTGCCGCTGCCTTTTTTTTTTTTTTCCCCCTTCCATCTGCCTTTTCTCAGCCTTTTTCTTGTCTTTATTTCTTACGGTACTGCAGAACGTGTGGTTTAAAGTATGTGTGGTTGGACTGATGATTAGCGTTTGGATCCTTTTAGCTTTTGCAGGACTGTGTGGGTGTGCAACAACTCACTAATGTGAAAAAGCGTTTCTCCTTGCCCAGAGGAAGTCCCCTGAAAGGGACAGGCTACTTTTCACCATCCTGTCTGGGAAAGGATGCCAAGGACTTGGCATGCTGTGAACTTCTGAAACCCATCCATGTACCATCCAGACCTCTCCAGTTATCCTATCTGGGCAATGCTTGATGCTGCTGAAGAAGATTACAGGCAGAAATTGCTTTGTGAGAGAAAGTGAATCGTCTTCGGGAGGGATATGCAGGAGAATCGGCATTATTGTCGAGAAATTTTCCTCCTTTTTCAACTTTCCTTTGTTCTCTTGGGTTTTATGCATTCCTGCTTTGTATATCCTCCCATAGCTCAAGTTCGGTCAGCCTTTGCTGCCTTACCACTCCAGTGTAGCATAGGTTCTTTTATAACTCTGCTTTTGAATTCTGATCATTAAGCGTTAAGACCTGGGATTGAAAATAATTGTAGAAAATTGGGGGAATATAAGCCATTTTCTGCCCAAAAAAGAGTAAATGCAGATGCCCCTCTGATACAATGAACGTAATATCACTGCTCCATGCTGGTCGCTTATTCATATTCATAAGATCAGCTTTTTTTCATGTGGTTTTCTCTTCTCTTTTTCTTCTTAACGCTTGAGTCAGTTTTATTGCTCATAAAAATCAGTGACTGATGACCCCAGCTAGAGCAGTGCAGACTGCAGACAGCTGTTGTCCAGGCTCCCATCCACTGCTCTGCTGGTGACATGGTCATGATTTGCAGCGCTTCTGTTGTTCGGTAGTCTGCAGCTCTTTTCTGAGGAGTCATTGCCAATTCTGACAGTGACAAATGCTTGCCAAGGAATAGTGAAGCTAGTTTAAAGTGCAGAGCCATGTGTTACTAGTACACTTGACTGCATACATACTCTGTTTTTGGTGCCAGCAGAAACCAATCTTAATTGTGTCTCCTGGAAAACATGCAAAACAGTTCAACGAGAATCTGAAGCACCTTTTCTTCTACTGAAAAGTGAGAATGAATGTGCAGAGGTAGTGAAAGGGATCATTTCCTGTCTTTGGATCATTGTTTGGGAGTTATTTGCAGACCACCCCCACCCCGGTGATGGAGGAGCGTGGTGAACGAATGCCTGTATCCAGGTTGCATTTGATAAAGGCTGAGCCATGTCCTGTGCAGCCTGGTTTAGAGGTCGCTTACAGATCCTGCTTTGATTCTTGTTTGATCTTACCTGTTCTGCACACCAGCTAAGGACTGTCTGTTCAAGTAGGGTGGCTGCAGGGACTATTGGTCTCTTTCTTAATAAATGTACGTTCAGCAGATCTCCTGTCTATGGGACTGTGGGAGGCTCTTTCTGGAGGAAGGGTACCCAGAGGACAAGGTTTGCCTTGCTCTGACAGAAGTGAATAGGCCTCCAGGACCCTTTCAAGCCATCTGCCCTCAAATTGGTCATGCTTTAGGAGGTAATGACCCAGGAAGAGAGTAGTTGCAAGAAACTGGGAGCCTGGAGCTCCTAGATGCTATTACAGCAATAAAGTATTAAAAATCTGGCTAGCCTTGGAGAGGGAATACATGCTGCTCCAGCCAACAGAAATGCCTGGAAGAAGGAGTAGATCCCTAGTGAACAAGGAAGCAATGAATGTGCCATTTCCTTCAGTGTGTGAGGCAGGACATGACTCTTGGGTGTCCCCAGAAAGTGAAGCATTCCCTTTGATTTTTCCTGTGTTCAGCCACTATCCTGGTGGCTTCAGCCAGCCACTGCAGAGGCAATCACTCGCCCTCTGCAATAACCCCCTGCTCCTTCTCTCCCTGCCTCAGCTCCAGAGCGGATCCCTCGCCTGTCATCACAGATCAGGAGATGCTGCCCACGCTAGACAGAGTACAGAGGAGTAAAGGCCAGACGCTGCCCTCCGATCTATTCCCAGTGCTCCCATCAGCTGCAGCCTGCACTGTGTGTTTGTGTTGGAGGCAGTATTAAATAAACACTAAGGTGCTATCTTCTACACAAAAATAAAATGCATCCGTGCTTTCAGGCCATTATGTGATCAGGTTCTCCCTCTTGCTTTTAGATGAGTATAAAAGAGAAGCTGCTTGAGGTTTATTAACTAATAACCAAGGAAACTTGTTTTGAGTGTCAAATCTCATGAGGCATCTCTTCTTCAGGAGCTAATCTGCTGTTTTGCTCAATGGAGATGGAACAAGCATTTAACCCAGCTAATCAGGACCAACTCGGCATATTTTTCTGCTTTCAGCTTGATAATAAGGTGCTGCTGCTTGGGACTTTGCATCCTGCTAGTTTGCTTTAATAACTCACTGCCAGTATCTCTGCAAAAAGATTCTGGGCAGGGGGATGCTCTCCCTCGCCTTGTCTTTGCATTCCAGACCCTGCCTCTGCTCCTTCTCAGGGGAGTTGCTAATCTCGCAGTGTTTTACTTTCTGCATTTTGGTCCATATGTGACAACTGTGTGTCTGATCACCACAATCCCGAACAGTTATTGTACCCCAGGGGAAGAAAGCCAAAAAAACATATGGGGCTAGAGAAAATGGTGTGCTTCACTGCACACAGGCGTATTTCAGAGACAACAGAGTCTTTGGTATTTTGCAGAAAAGATGCGGGCTCTCAGAAATCTTCCGGAAGTGAAATCAAGGCTGTGATTTGCTTTTCCTCCACCAGTGCTGCAAGAAATGCAAGAATTATTCTAAAATTAGTGTTTTGGTTGTTAAGATTTTAATAATATTTATGCCATTGACAAATCCCGTTCGCTCATTCACTCAGGACTGCTGACAGTGTTGGTTTCCTGAGCAAACAGGCACGCGGGTGCAAACACCTGCACATGGGTACACACTGGGGTTAGAAGTTACAGGCTGACGTGCTCATGTGAAAACAGTTGTAGACTTGCAGCTTGTCTAGCCCTGCATCCGCTCCCACCTCTCTCCGTAGCTGCTTCTCCAGTGACTCGAAACAAGCAATTTTCTGCTCTCATCCTTCTCCTTTATCCAGCCCTTCCCATATACGTGCACAGCTTTAGTGCAGCCTCTTGTAGCCTTAGCAACTGCTGCTGCTTAAGGTTTGTGTGCTGAGGGAAAGGTGATGGGTGGGGGAAATGCCAGGGGATAGAAAGGAGCATCCTAAACTGGGGGAAAAGGAAGATACTAAATTGTCTGAAATGCCTCTCAGTAGTCTTGATCCCAGCTATCAGTATTTCATTAGTACAAACTAGACAAGTTTGACAAAGGCTCTTCTTGGGCCCAGCTGTTTCCTTGCTCAGGAAAAATGGACATGATCCAAACTGGGGGCCTGGAGGCATCTGCCTGGTGCCCCTGGAGTTCCCTCCAGGATCTGCACAGAGGAGAGATGCAAGAGTAGGAAACAGACCCAGTAAGCAGAACTTGCTAGAAAATGCATCCAGTGAGTTTGTAAAGCCCATTGTAAAAGGTCTTTTAAAGATCAATCCTCTCTGTCCTGTTCGAGGACAGAGAGTTTGAGCCTGCATAGTCCCATCAGTGCTGCCTTCTGCTGCCACCAGGCACCCCTGAGACCTGGAGGGAGTCACCAGGACAGGGATGCAATGGCCTGTGCACAGCAAGCTCAGCTTTAGAGGCTAAACTTGGAATATTTACAGCTATTATGAAAAAGTGGGGGGGAAGAAATGTTTGAGAGGCATTCTTTCACCTAACCTGCCAGTATCCAGTATTGTAAAGTAATGAACATGCTGTGTTATGTATGTATATACATAAAACAATGGGATGTTTGTGACTTGAGAAAATCTTTAGTCAAAAGGTGGCTGCCTTTTCAAAACAGCTACAGAAAGTCTTCCAGAAATAAAATAAAGAATTGCTAATGACATTAATGATTGTAGCAAACTTTACTATGTGAAATATTCACATAATACATTGTTATTCCAACATTGTGCTCAGCAGTGATGTGCTGGACTGGGTGTTCTGCTATTGCCATCATGGGCCTTACAATATCGCATGATGTGTTTATCAACACAATTACATATTTTGAGGCTATTAAGGAAAAGCTATCTTATGGCTGCATAAAAAAAACCATAATGCCAGCCCATCAGAGCCTCTCAGAGTATAGAATAACAAATTAACAGAAAATAATTGCTTTTCTTCAGTATCATCAGCTTAAAAAAATCCTGTAAATCCCTGCGTAAAGGTCTGTCTTTCTATCAAACACCTTCTTAAGGCCTTCATTACCAGGAGAAGCCGTTCAAGGATTTTTGTAGTATTGACTCAAGGGAAAGAGCCCCAAATACATCAAAATCAAGAACATTTTGCCTGTTTCATATTCATAGTTTCTTCTTTATGTGTGACTGATTTATTCTGCTGCGTGCCCCCAGGGTGTGCATTGTCCAAAATAAAGGCTGCCAAAAAAAACTGAGAACAGGGAGCAAGTAGGATGGGGGGAGTTCAGCCGATGTTTTTATATGGCTGTGAGACTATTGCACATCTTGCATCCTCATGTGTGAATTCACCTTATGGTGTTTCTTAACAAAAGCATACTCGCTAAATAAATAACTTCAGCACAATGCAAGACATCGTGCCTGAAAATAGAAAGCTGCTCCGAGACAATTACTCCATGCTGTGAAATCCGCTCTCTCCTGCTTCAGTATTGTCTTAAGTTGTACTTGTGCAGCCATAGCATGTGCTTGTGTTATAAAGCACTGTGACTGCAGTAGAAAGTACAAATGCATGGAACGCAAGCACCCATGATTATTTCAGGGTCTGGTTTCGCCTAAGAGAGTGGTTTGATTTTCAGTGACTATTTCGCTCCCTGGCATGCATGGATGTTGAAAACAAAGGGAGCACAAATTACTTTGAGGAAGTCTGCAAAGCCAGCGTTGCAGAGTGGGCTCTCTGTGGAGAGCACAATGCCCAAATTACAGAGAAGCAGACTGCAAGGCAGAAACTTGTAAGCCACTACGTGCAAATACGTTTCAGCAAGGGAAGCGGCAACTTGACAAAAGGCACAGCTCACAAGGCCACCTGCAAACTTTGCCCAGGTGTTGAGAAGCAGTTCATTAAGGGCTGCAATGAGGGGGATCTTTCTGCAATGGGAAGCTATTGTTAAGCGCCTCGACAGATGAGAGCAGACCCTTCTCCTGCCACAATAGCTGCTCGCACCAAGCAAGACTCATTAAATATTCAGTTCCAGCCTCAAGCAGCTCATTAAGTCAGCAATGAGCGGTGACGCTGGTGTTGGAAAACCCTGCCTCAGTTAACATCACCATGCAGAGTCTCCTCGGATCTCTTGATGTTATTCTGCTCAGTACCTTTTCTGTGATGACCAGCTTGTGCTCTCTGCTTTGCATTAAATACAGGTAAAAAAAAGTGTCAGGTGGATTTAAGTTCTGCTGTTCTTTATAGGCCTTTTCAGAGATGACTCCTGGAGCCCTAGCTAAGTGTCTATTGCGTTTTTCTGTAGCAGTGTATGTAATACAAGTTTGCAGGATGGGATGAGGGTTATATGGCTTTTGTGTTAAAAACAAACAAACAAAAAAACGTTATGTTTGCAGAATAACTTTCATAGCAGAACACCATGACACACAGCAGTTACAGATGCTGTATTACTGTCTGTCGGCTGTTACACAGCAGAAACTTTTACAGTAAGTGTATTTTCCCTGGAAATGCTGGTGTCTTAGGTGGATTTTGGCTTGAACTGTATGCTGGATATGTTTCTTGTGTGCAGAGTTTCTTTCTGAATGATGTATTTGAAACCTGTTTTGCAACTGCTAACTTTTGTGAGTGTAATTTCATATTCAGTAGTACTTAGCAGTAATATACAGAAGCATTTATGATGGGTGGATGTCAGATGTCAATGAATTAGAGCACACCAGAATCCAGAATTAGGACTGTTAATTGTAGAAAACACACATGTTTTCACGCATTGGTATTTCAAAGCTATAATGTCTGAAAGTATGGAGCAGAAATGGAAGAGAAATGGAGAAGCAGAACATGTGCAAAAGTTTTTGGCTGTTGTTTCAGAGGGTAGTTTTTCACACCCTGAATTTATTATCTTTTTTTTCTTTTTCTTTTATCAGAAAGTGTTTTCAGACTGCCCATTTCTATGTGGAGGACAGCAGTTCCCCCCGTGTGGTCCCCAATGAAAGTATTCCCATTATACCTATTCCAGGTAAGACAGTCTTAAACTGCTGTGCTTGTGCTACTACTTGGAGTCTGTTTTAATTACATAGAGAAGGATATGCTTGTGGTAATTCATGGGGATTTGGTAGAAATTTGTTGTATCAGTGCTGCTTCATATACTATAAGGTGCTTTGCAATGGGGCTTTGAATGCCAATCCTGTATTTTTCCCTAGGCACCTCTCTCACGTTGTTTTAATAGAAATTTCTGAATAACCTTTCTAAAATGTCAAAAATACGAGCAACACTTCTTAAAAACACAAAGGCATTGCATCCAGTGTGGAACAAGCCGCTCCATCAGGGAGGCTGTGGACAAGGGACATGCAGCTCCACTGCTCTCTCGAGAGCGGGGGACTTGCCCCCCACTTTCAGGTGGGCAGAGGTGGTGTCTGCAGGGTCTCAGAGAGGAAAGCAGGACGCAGGGAAAATCAAACAATCTCAAGTAAAGTCCAAAGGCGTATGTTAATTTGGTATTAATCAAGTTACCAAAAGCCAAATTCTCCCCTCAGCTATACCGACAGTGAAGCTGGAAGCAGAGTTTAGTACTTTTCTCTCTTCGTGAGACATTTCCCCTAGGAATTATTAAGTGTGGGATCCAGCTCCCTTTAAGCCGTGATGACAGAGAGCAGCTTGGTGTCACAGTGGCCTTTGCAGCCGCTGCCTTGTTTGATGTTGGTTCGTTTCACAGGCAGAATTAAGATGCCCAAAGTGTTGTATTGACCTCAGTCTGTCAAATGCTCATACTCGCTGCTTCAAGGTGGTTTGAGTTTCCTTGTCGTATTCTGTAATTTGTGTCGTTGGTGTAGGATTCAGTCTGTAGCTAATTAGGTTCATTTTACCAAAAAACATTCAAAGCCATCTCTGAGACACTGAAGGAAACATGCTTCCTAGAAAAGTGAAAGAATCCGGTTATATTTTCCTTGATTTTATTCAGTAGACATGTGTGACTTATTTCTAGAAAGAGTCTTTCAGAGTAGCCATGGGAACTAATATGAAAGGTTAGCTATTACGTTCCTGCAGAAAACATTAGGCAGTTTGCCTTGCAGTCTGATGCTGTGCCACTGAAAAGAAAAGCAAACGTGCTATCATCTCCTCTCCTTTCTGTGGCAGACATGTCCTGGCCACATCGCGTCCTTTGTAAGAAGCCACCCTTCTTCTCCTTTAGGGTAACGGGAGATGGGAGGTTTTAGCCTTGCAATGAGCTTTCACAAAAGAACCTAAATAGTTGGAGAACTCCATTCTTCCTACTGTAAACCCAGGATGAGCGCTTCCCTGTTGGGGCTGCTTTTGGCAGTCATCTTAATGGTCCCACCGCGCCTGCTGTCGTGTGGTACCTCCTTAGAGCTTGCGAGGAAGGGGAGGGTGAGCTAACCTGGACTCTCTGCAAAGCAGTGTCAAAGCACAGGGGATTACGAGCACAAGGCAGTGGGAGGAGATAAATTCTCCCCTTGGAGAGAAGTCTCTGGCCATTGTGTAGGTTTTTCACTGTAATTGAGACAACTTTTTTATAGATAAAGAAACCAGCAGAAAGTTCAGCATCTTTTCATGCTGTGGTCTGTGTTGCTGAGACAGTGGTTCTTCCCCTGTTTTGCAGGGATGTTCTGATGGTCAGTCCATTAATGACTGGACAGCATTCATATAAACTGTAATTTATACTGAAGAAGTTCCATTAAAACTGTTCAGGTGACAGGTACCATCAGGCTAGCACATGCCATTCTAACATGTAACAACAGGTGACAGAACAGAAGAAAATTGCTTTTTGGGGCTGTCTTGCCATGACTAGAACAAGCTGGACCACAGCAGCTTTGGGACTGACATGATGCCCCATCACTGCAGTGCACACCGTGGCCTGCTCAGGCTCGGTAACGCTAAGAGTGAGCTGCTCACCCCGATAATGGGCACTGCAGATTAAGGCACCTGCTGAGCAAGTGCTGCAAGATATCTCAAGAAGCTTTGTAGTTCAAAATCTACAAGGACTGCCGATGCGATGAGCTCTGAGGCGCATGAAGAACTGGGACTTAGAGGTTTAGTCTAGTTGGATGCAAAGGTGAATCCAGCCCTTGAATTCCCAATGCAATCACAAGATTTTTGTGGCTAAGATAGACGTTTAGACACCTGCATATAGATATCCAAATGGAGATGCATTGACCTGAAGCTGAATCATGCCCAGAAAGTCTTAAGAGAGAATGAACTGATGAACTTGAAGATCTTGGCACTGACAGTAAAGCTATTCAGGCCACCAAAATACAAGTCACCCTCTGGAAGTGCCTCTCTGTGTCTATTAGCTATTACCTGTACAAGGAGCTGGTAATGAGGCTCAGTGTTAGTAGAGATAAATTCCAGCTATGCTGGCTTTTTCCAAAGATGGGAGCTACTGCCTGGAAAGATCCTGAAGCTGTCCTAAACATTTCCCTTGTTTGGAGATGTCGAAGAGGCCTGTTTTCCCCCATATACCTGTTGCTAAATGACAGTCTCCTCTGACGTCAGCTGCTACTCCCACATAAGCAGCCCACTGAAGTGCCTTAAAAATATTAAATGACAAAATTTTCCTTTAAACTGATCACAACTGATGAAATTATAAGCCTCTGAACTTTTCCTCTGGAAGCTGCCAGAGGGTGTGAGAAAGTCTTACTTGCCATGTTGATCCTAAAAGCAAAATGTAAGTGGCATTTCAAATTTTTCGAAGTAATCCTGTTAGGTTGTGAAACCCCATCCTTATAAAAGAAATTTTAATAGATCCCCATGGGACCATGCATCTGCCTCCTACAATTCAGTGGACTAATTTCTGCTCTGAGTTATGAGCAAGCAGCCACAATGATGGATATTTAGGGCAGCGTATCTGAAGACAGGAGATTTGCCAAGGCCCATCTACAGCCTGCAGTGAGCTGCCGGTCAGAGGGAGCTGAGCGGGTTTGGCTTGCCTGGTCCTGGCCAGGTGTGGGGTGGCTCTGCCAGGTGTCTGGAAGCCAGGCACAGCAACATCCTGACACAGCTCACGAGGTTTCAGAAGCGGCACTGGCATCTCTGCATGCCACCGCTCTGCTCCGTGACCTGTCGGCGTGCTCAGAGGTAGCTTTCGTGTTTAGTTCTGCACCACATTCTGCTCTTATTTAGGCAAGCCCTCTGTCTTCTCAGGTCTATGAGCTCTAAAATCAATCTGCCTGCTACCTACAATAGACAAACAGTACAATTCATCAGGTCCAAAATCTAAAACAATCTTCCTGTAAAGGAATTATTTTACCTATTTTCTATTTCACTTCCCATGGCATACGTGCTTAATTATTGTGCATGAAGCCACATCACCCATGTGTGTGTTCTTATCTGTGCAAATTTGCTCTGAGACTCAAATCATTATCATTATTCATAATTATCTGCACTGCTTGATCTAGAGAAACACGGGACAAAGGAGATATCATTAACTGAGTCACCCACTGGATATTACAATTGAGGTATAAATCTAAACTCACATAAGCCTTACACCTGACAATAATGCATCTGTAATCAATGCAGATTTCTCAAACTCCCCTGCTGTTCAGCCCAACAAAATTATTTCTCCATGTCTTCTCTCTTTGCCTCCACACTCAGTTAATTTTGGCCACATCCACATCATCTTTGCCTGGATCTCTCTGCTATAACATTTGGTCTTGGCAAGACCTTGTTCTCAGCAAACCAGCTCCTGGTCCTGTTGGTTTGGTTTTTTCCATAGCTGGGTCAGTATCTGGGTAAAACATTTCTGGACTTGATCCTTTTTAGTAGAGTTGGGTAAGTAAGAATAACAGCAACATCGTAGCTGCAGACCTGTATGTTTTTTGCAGCACTGCAAAACAAAATGCATCCCATGTCAGTTTTCCTGTCTTCTCGTTGCTAGACCTGCTCCACAACAGCAGTGCAGAAGTGCACCTCTGTGATGACATCCAATAGTGGAACTAGCAAAAACTCCACTTCTGCCCTCCTACTGTCCTTTGTTTCAGAGCTTTCCTGCTTTTGGGTGTTTTTTCTGGATCTTGCTGTGGCTTTACTGGTTTCTTGCCCAGCCCATGGACACAACAGACACTGTGGCACTGGTGTTAGCAGGACTTGTGAGATCCATACAGAGGTAGTTGAGGCTTGACCCTACAGCAAAACTCTGCATAGTCTTGACCACAGTTCAGAGAAACAGGCTGGCCAATGCAACTGATTCATTTAGCATATTATTCCAGATGTCTTTCACCATTTTTAGTACAAGTAAAATGTCTCAGATGGGATGCCAGTCATTTCAGCTGTGTCTAGACTACAAGACTAAGGAGCACTTCCCAGTTCTTGGATCAAGGTGCATGCAGTTTTAAGTTTAAATGGCAGTAAATTAATTTTTTAACTAGTACTGGAATTTATGAATAGTGTATTTAAAATAACTAGAGGCACAATCCAATGGAGAAACACTCTCATGCTTCTTTAAGAGTGACTCAGTGTGTGTGCATGAGCCCAGGAAACAGCGGAGCAGCCAGTTACGTTGCAGTGAAAAGGTGTCTGGACCACCTCATGCCATCGTGTGAAGGTGTAAAGCCAGTGCAGCCATGGCCCTCCTTCATTTCCCTCCCTCTTTGCATGGTTACAAGAAGGAGTCCTATCAAGAGTCCATCTTACTAACTTTTAGTTTCTGTTAAATCTCTGCAGAATTTTGAAACCTTCTTCCTTATTCCTTTAATAACCATGGTTGCCTTGAACTTTCCTGATGAATGTCGGTGCTTAGGCTTGTTGGGCTTTTTTACAAGCCCAGCTCCTGCACTTCTGATACCTTCTGGGAGTATCCACCCCGTGATAAACTGTTTCTATTAAGAGACTGACTTAAAAGTACCTCTGCAAAGAAACTGCAGGTTCCCAACAGAGCCTTGGTATCTTACTGTCTTCTGCCAAGATATAGCTGTCTCAAGCTGCATCCCAAAGCAGAGCACCAGGGCGTGTCTGTGCCTACTACAGTGGTGGTGTATTGAGCACAGCGATCCTCCGTGCTCTGTGCTAGAGACTGACAAGGTACAGGAAAAAGTGCCAAGTGCAGCTCAGGACATGTTTCTCAAGGGCATGAAGCTCTTCACTGAGCACAGACGTAGTGCTTTTCAGCTGTTTAAGACTTTTTCTGCTTTTTGCTCCCTGCGGATTTATGTCCCAGCACCATATTGTGAATTGTACCTATCTTCAGCTTCAATTAAATTCATGAATGCAATATTGCAAACACAGCTATCCTCTGAAGCCAAGAAGATATCAAGGTATTTTAGGGAACATCCACCTTCCTTTTTCTCTGCTACGAACCCTGCTCCTGCAGAACACTGAAGAATTTATGGTATGATATCTAACCATGGTACTTGTGGAGGCTTTAGGAGCTGGATAAATCATCCAAAAACATGTTTTCTTGGTGGCCATGTGAATTGCGGATGAGAGGCATCACACTGGGATGCAGAGCCCTGGAAGTTGAACCTCCGTGTGCTTAAATGTAAGGCATGTATGGAATTGATGGCATGACTGAGACCTGAGGATGGAAATATGTGAGGTTAAAATTGTGTTCCTTAGCAGGCAATATAAAATAAGATCAGGCTTAATTTCTGTGCTAAGGAGAAATTCGCATTGTTTCATTCTCTTGGAGTGAAATTGTTTTTTAGCTTAAAGGGAAGAAGTGTATTGCTATTACGTTTATAATTAATGATAACCTAATCTAAAATTTGTACAAGCAGATTTAAACTGAGCTCTTATTTTGACACATATAAAATTTTATCATTAACATCTTTATACTCCTGACTGACACATGGCTAATAGCATCGTAGTAGATTAAATCTTGAAGCAAGAGAGATGAATGTAGCTACAATATTACACAGGTGATTTTTCATATTCTGCTTTTTCATGTGTCTCCCCTTTATCAGAAACCTGCCCTTGTGTTCATTTGACTTGATCTTAACAAATAGATTGCAATTATCTTGCTGAAAGGACTTCTGTGTTCTTCTTTCAACACGCCCACCTATCCAGGGCTTTCCAAATGTATTTGAAGTGTTTCCCGTGACTTTTCACTTTGAAAGGCCATTTTTATTAAAAACAGCACTTCATATGCATGATTACAAAAATGTGAGCATTAATGAGGAATAGTGTCCCCAATAATCAACTCTCAGTAATTCATTATTTATCTTAATTTATTTTAATTTATGAATTGTGTAAAGTACTAAGGTCCGTGACTTCAGGAGGATAGCAGCCTTAAAGGGCTTCAGCAGGTAGTTTGGTCTCCTAGAATGAAACCCATTGTATTGCCTGTTTAGTGTTTATGCAGATATGATCTCCACAGAAAGCAGACACCTTCTGAATATTAAGGGGGTTTTAATGACTTTTTTTATCATAAATTAATTGATACTGATTTTATAAAAATAAAACTGTTGTTATATATCCGGCCATCTTTTATACAGCAAGCAATGTGATCAGTCAGAAAAATTAATTATTCCAAATGAAATACGATGGCTTCAGTTGCATTCTTATTTTTAATAGTTAAGCAAGGAAAGCCAGTGTACTGCAGAATTCAAGGCTCTGACTATATAAATGTGTATAATTCAAATACACTATATCTAAAAGGGTTTGAAGAAAGCTGGGCACCGCCCTTTTTTACATGTGGAATTACTCGTGGAGTCTAGTATTTGCGTGACTTCGATCAGGATCTGGCTGTGGAGTCACCTGCTCAAACATTTCAGATTCAATCACTGCCGAAATCTGAGCTGAATGTGAAGTTTCTGGTCCCTGTAAGTGTGTGCGCTTCGGAGTGTGCACTCAATTTGTAGGTTTGGAGGTTTTTGTATATTGTAGAGGTGAACACCTGACCTTAGCGGAATCGATAGGAGTTTTCCAATAACCTTTACTGGGGCAGAATTTTACCCAAGGGTATGCAATTAATCCTTGCAGTATTCTTTACGATCAGTCAGTCTTCTAGAGACAGACCAAATAGAGACATACTTGGGCTTTACATCCCCGTTTAGTACTGTGTGTTGTATGCGCTCTCCTATTGCACGGTACAGTTGCATAGATCCTATTCAGACCTGTGCCACGAGTGCCCCATGGCTCCTTGTGGAAATGAATCTGTTGGAATCGCACTCCGCGTGGTTATTTCTGCAGCAGTGCTGCATGTGAAGGCAAGCTTTTGCCATAGCTCTGCAGCTTTCGTTCTGGTACATATTGTAGTTTACTGAATGGCTGTTAGACTCAGTTTTAAGCAATACGCATCCTAAATATTGATGCTAGGTATTCCAGCTGCTTGCAGAATGTTTCTGTCCATCTTTGTAAAAAAGAAAAACCCTTGAACCCCACTGAATGTGGTTAACAATAAAATAAATATATATATTAAAAAAATCCTGAGATTGCATTTAATGCTCTCTCCAGCAGTGGAGAAGAAGAGGGTGGAAGATTAATTGACATCCCAGGGTTGAGTGCTGCTGGGAACAGATTGGTGCTTGTTTGCTATGGATATGGGAAGACATTTGTCAGATACGTTATTTAACAGATCTGTGAGTTAAGAAGTCAAATCCAGTTCTAGTATGGTGCTCCTGGTAGATACTTCTTTCCAGTCAGGAAAACTTTTTTGCAGAAGGTGAGAACTGTGAGGATACGCTGCTGAGAGTGGATTCTCCACGACTGAAGTCACTAACAATGTCACTGGTTTCATGACTGTCGTAAGCCAGGCTTTTGCCGCCTTCAGAAAGGGCAGTTTCCCTGGCACTTCGCTATTCTTCATGCTAATGAGTAGGATCAACCCATCTACACCACGGACAACTAATCCTTCTTCCCCTTCCCCACAAATCAATTAATCCTTTCTTATCAGCCAGATCAGCAGCCTGATTCAGTTCACTGCTCAGCCCTGCAGGCAGGGAGCCGAGTGGGAGAATCCCCCTGTCCTTTGGCTGAAGCCAGCTGTGAAGGGCACGCTGAGAATTGATGGAGGTGCTTCTGAGATGCCAGGGATGGCATGGGGCTGCTGAGCAGTGCGGTAGGTGGCTGCTGTTGGAGCAGATGGGCCAAGCCACGTGGCGGCTATGGCACATGAGTCCAGGTGGCTTTGCAAATGAGAGGCTGAAGTGTAGTGACTAACAAACAAATGGAATAAACTTTCACATTAAAAGTAAGGCGTAAGATACAAGGAGTATATTGGATTTAGTAGAATGGGTAAGATAATAACTGAAGAACAGCAAGCATTTAGAAACAGAACAAAAGACATGGGTGAATTTTCTTACCAAGACTTCTTCATGTGTGTCAAACATCTGGTCTTCAGAAACACCAAAACTCCAAACCAGACAAAGGTAATATGAAGAAGCACTTTGCCTTTGACCTTCTGGATTAATTCCTGACCCAAAACCGTCTGTTCCAATCCAATCCCACTCAACTATCCAGTGAGCTCTCAGGCTATAAATGAATCAAAATGAATCTGAGATTTTATTATGTGGAAGTGCCATCTCTGATATGATATCCTGTTTTTCTTTTGAAATTGAACCCTATTGCTTTAACATTACAAAGGCAGCTTATTAAGTGGGAAGTATAGGAATATCCTTCCTGGCAGGACTGCTAATTATCCAAACTTCAAATATAACCCTGTTTGAACTTTATTGCTTCTATACACTTTGGGCTTCTTTTGAAAGTGGCTGTCTTCCGAAGGGATGTATAAAGTATTCTGCATTGTCAATTGCCATTCCTCAAAAAAATGAGATGCAAGTAAAGGTTTTCCTCTACAATCATTTTTTTAAACAAACATGACTTTCTTCTTGGCATGCTGTCTTTGTGGCAGGGAATGAGCTGCATTGTGGTCCCCTTTGCTTCTGTGTTTTTGCTACTCCTCTCAGGCACTTGTCGAGGATGGGAACTCCACCAAAGTGTTAAATATCTAGCATAGTAGTTAAACATACCCCCCACCTCTCAGCTTCAGTAGTGTCTGATTATAAAGGATATTGCTATGTTATATTATTTACATTGATGAATGTATATACAATTCCTTTAAGTTCTGGAGACTTCTGCTCCTGTCCATCTAAGATTACTTCTTTCTCTGCGCAACACAAAGGGTTGGTACATTCAGCTCATTCAGAGCCAGATTCAGCTCATATTTTGTAGTGACATAAATCCAGAATCATTTTATTGACACTGATAAAACAGATGGCTAAACCCAAGCTAGACAGAACTTTAATTATATCTGCGGTGTTAGAGGTGAAGGTATGTTATTAAAACATTTCCCACTTCTCTTTGAACAGCATGTAAGTCTTGCAAAATGTAGGGGTCATACGGACAATATCAAATGTTGCTTAAGCTTCTGGGTGGGAAAAAGTATATGGTGTAAAAGGGAATATGCACAGAATGACTATGAGAGCTCCTAATTAGCCATTATAGGTTTCCATTAATCTCTTCAATCGACTATAAGAATTATAATCATTCAAGTCTATTTGTCTTAAGATGTAAAGAAGGCTTAACCAAAGCCTTTGGACTGATGATAGTGCAAGGAAAAGCATATTCTGTGCATCTAGCTACATCTGTTGATTTTCTTAGAGCAAGTCACAGCCATCTTCGGATAACATCAGAGCAGATACCATTCAGGAGTGCTGAGCACGTCAGTACACATTTTCCCAGAGGTCTGGCACGCTGCCTGTGGCGGGGCATGTATGTACCCCAGCTAAAATAATTTGCGTTCTTGGCTGAAAAGTTCAGAGTTGGAGGTCATGAACAGAAAAATACAGCCCCAAATTACTTTCACACTCTTCTGGTTCATTGGTTAGTGTAACAGACTATATCTTGGGGGTGGCTGCTTTCTGGTGGCTATCAGCTGGGGGCAAGATGGGTGTGCAGCCGGTCCCCTCTGGGCTGCCATGTCCCTCCAGGGGTGGCCTCCTGCGCGGTGCCTGCCACATCTTGCACCATGCTATCCCAGCAGTTTGAAAGCTGGAAATCATAAGTGGTTTATTGAGTTTCTGATATTTGTGGTTCTGATTTTAATCTTCCTAATATGAAACAATTACATTTACTCCAACGTGGGTTTCCTGAGTTTATGGGCACCTTCAGCAGCATAAGCTCTCTCTCACCCAGTGAGCTCATACATCAACAGTATTTCCTATTTAATTTATTTAATGCTTAATTGTTGCCCATGTTATCAAATAGAGTAAGAAACTGCATTTGGTTATGGCTTCTGGAGGGATTCAGAAGTGAAAAAGGGAGGAGAAACAATAAAGGATAGTGAACAAGGGAAGTGAATTAGCAGTGGCTATAAAGGTGGAGACACACCGCCACCATGCAGTGATGATGATAAAAAGAAAGCTGACCATAGTTTGCCATGGATCTCTGGTGCAGACCCATCCTTGAAATTGGTGGGAATTCAGTGGACCAGAGAGCACGTCATCTGTAATGTATTTTTTGGCTCACAGATCACAATTAAAATTAAATTCTTCCTTCTGCAAAATTAAATTGGACACACTGGTCTGCGGCAGTGAATCCTTGATCTCAGTTGGTCTCAGCTGAGCTAGACTACTCAAGAAAAAACCTAAATGATAACTATGGAACTTTTCTTGTGAGAGTATTTGAAATTGCTATCATAGCACAAGTTATTTTCAAGGAAAACTAGGATGTATGGGTTACTTCTCAGGAGAGGAATGATTGTTTTACAGGCTCTTGCTATTGACTGCTGTTCCTGTAGATCATTCCACTCAAGTGTCTTGGCTGCAAAAATATTAATACAAATGTTGTTGTGAGATGATGATGTTCTCAATATTACATAGAATAAATGTTATCACTTAAATATTTCGAAGCGCCAGCATTTCTGCATGCTGCAGCTTTTTGCTAAGATAAGCATACACTTGTCAAATGTTTTGAATTCTGTATTATTCAGTAAATGAGCATGTGGTTAATTAAAGTAGCATTACTATACTGGGTGGTGATCAGATTGCAAACATATCTCTAACAATTGGCTCTTGTAAATAAAATAGAAGAGAGCTGATTGAGATCTGAAAATGCCAAGAGATGCAAAAAGCCACCTTAGAGCATTACCTGATAAAATAAGAGTAGAGAAGTAATGACATGGTCAATATTAATTGTCATCAGCTGGAAAGAAATCAGATTGTCAGGGATCTATAAAATTCTTGCCAAAGTAGAACCTCATTTACACATACAGATCTTCATACCCTTTGCTAAGAAAAGCATATGTGACAGCTTAGAGGTTTTAGCTGCCAAAGATCTTTCACTCTGAATACAGTAAATGTCACATCTATTTATTTATCGTTAAATTTTGCTAAGTATCTGTAGAAATATTTGGATTTTTTCAATCATAATGTAGATGTTTAAAAGGAAAAGAATCCAGATTATAATGCAGCTGTAGCACCAAACCATATGGCTGCTAAATAGGAGCAAAAATACACCACTGAATTACTGGGAGTAAACATAAACTGGATGCAATCTTCAGAAGAATATTAAATGGAATATATAAATACCAGAGTATTGCCATAAAATCATGCAATCAGACAATAGTCGCCATCAGGCAATAGATTATTTCACATGCTGAAAGTAATCACAGTTGTATAGCAATTCACATTTCCTAAATGCCAGACTGAAAATATTAACTAATGAATCTTGGCAAGCGCGGTGTTTCCACCAACTGCAGTGGTGGTTACACCACCACCTAGGCCCTTTTTGAGAGACAGAAAGGGAGAGAAATAGGGCAGCCATCCCACACCCCAGCCAGGTGCTTGAAACAGTCTTGTTTGTCTTTAATTCAATTCAAGCCTTTGACTTCTGTCTTTGAAAAAAGGTCTGTGGGTGATTTATTGGTATATTGGGTGGAATTTGCACTGTGCTGAGCAAGAACAAATGGTCCAGTGGAATACATATTCAATGTTATGAACAGTGTCTGGCATGAGAGAGAGCTCAAATTAGCGTGGGTGTTGTGGTGCCTGTTCTTTTGCTCAGAGACAGTTTCCTGATAAGTCCATTTGGGTTCTACATCATTGTGTAAAAAGGAAAAGGTTAATAACTTCCAAGAGAAAAGCCTGTGTGTCTGCTCAGTCTGGTAAAAATGTACTGGGAGCAATCGTCAACTGTAATTTCATATTTTGGGTCTCTTCTGTTCTTTTTATACAATGTGGGAGGAGGCCTCTTCATCCCATCCACAGCTATCTTCGAACCACGAACAAGAACTAAGCAATCCTTGGAACTTCTGTTGGAGTTTGCAAAATAGCATCCTAGGGAAGAGACTCTCGGTATTCATAATTGTAGTACTTATTAGATATATATGACAAAGAGTTTATCTCAAAATTGGCCAGATTCATCAAGATTTCTTATTATTGCATATTGAATGAGCTCTGCCCTTGGGAAACTCAGATCTAGGTGATACTGAGTGCAGACTTTCTCTCCTGAAGTTTTATGATGAGACAAGTAGCAACTCTGAATATCTCTTTCTTTCTACAGATGATATGGAAGCAATTCCAGTCAAGCAGTTCGTTAAACACATCAGTGAGCTGTATTCTAATAGCCAGCATGGGTTCTCAGAAGACTTTGAGGTACGATTTAATGATCCACTAATAAAATGTTGTTTTCCCAAAGTTAATTGTGTGTTAATAGTTATGGACCGTGCGACATCTGTGTGATGCTGTAATGTCAGGTAAATGCAATGCTCAAAGGTATCAGAAGAAATAGGGAAATACCAATTTGCCTCCAGGTATAAGCATTGTGGGACTGGACATTTACAGATGCTTTCTAACCACCCCAGATTTGGTGCCTTTAAGGGGGGACCCTCTGAGATTTTTATTAAATAGGAAAAGCTGCCTGCAGTCCCCCAGGAACAACGTGAAGATACAAGCAGTTGGGTTTAACTCCAGGCTTTTCTTACAATCTGCAGCTTATTTTACTGTTGTTGGCCCAGAATTTGCTCCTCTTAGTCACACTGAGAAGTCCCAGACCCCCTGCGTAGCCCGAAAGGAGGAACACAGTGCTCACTATGAGTAATAGTAGTAGAATATAGTCTTTTTATGAAAACCCAAACTGTGGGTCAGTTCGTGGAGTCCTTGTTGATGGTCTGTTCAGCCAGGAAAGATTATTGTTGAAATCGTTGGTTATTTTGTTCCAGTAAAACCAAGGAGAAAAGGCTTCAGGATTTAGTTGGTGAGCTTTACCTAATGTGTCTTTTGTAAAGTTTGCAACTTGTTACCTGTTTAGGACAGATTCTGACTTACAAATCTGCTATAAATTGGAGGTAATTCCAATGAAGTGAAAGTAGTTTTCCACCTCTGGGTTACCAAACCCATATCATGCAAGCATGGTAAACATCCCCCAGTATGAGGACGGGCTGCAGAGTCAAGCCTCGATAAGCACAAGTCAGTATTCTCTGGCTAGTTTTTAGGCACTTCTTTCATTCAGTCTAACCATAGCCACTGCTGAACCTTTGGAAGTATGGAGAACCAGGAGGAGCCCCGGGAAACGGCATGGACCTGTGCTATTGGCTTCCCCACCAGCAAAAGGAGGTTTCTTTGTGTGTTGCATGTGAATCAGAGAGGCAGCTCTGCTTACGAACAAGGCAATGAACCAAAATAGGTGGCCTAATATCTACGGCTTCGTCGCTTACTGCAGTAAAGACAAGACTGTATGCAGGAATTGTTTTTAATGAGATCATTTAAAACATTTATTGTCGCTGTTTGGTTACTGTCTACAAAGACTGCCTGCTTTGTCTGATGCCCAAAAACTGTTGTGTAAGTTAGAAACATTTTGTATTCATGAGGAAGGCAAATGTGTAAGGTGTTAAAGTGATTTAGTTCAATTGACTGCTGGCTGGATGGCTGAGCAGGAATATTGAGGCATTTAACAATGTTGATGGTATTCAGGACAAACATTTATTCTCCAGAGAGTAGAATTTGATCAGGGTGATCAAATGCGACTCACTCTTCTCAATTATTTATGAATTGTGACCCCGGTGCTATTCATCACAGCTGGGTTTTACACCATTTAATTATTCAAAATAATCAGCAACACATCTGTAAACTTGGTCTGGCTTTAAGCAGGCTTTGCTTCAGCTGTCACAAAATCACTGCTATTAACAAATGTTGGACACCTTCTGCCCGTGTTTTAGCAAAGAAAAACACTGCTCTAATAGCCTTATTTTTCCCTTCCTCCTGGAGTTCCCTGCTGCGAGTGCCACGCCGTGGCAGCCAGTCAGAGAGATAGCTTTGGCCAATTAGTCCTGTGCTGGGGAGCGCAGGGTCCCCTCTGAAGGGAAGTTAAACTGCTTCGACCGCGCTGCACATGCCAAATTCTGTTCTCCGTGCTGGCTTAAAATTCGGAGAGTCTGCTTTGAAGTCAGTATAGCTACTCCAGATGTATTTCTCCATAGCTGAGGTCTCAGCTTCCTAAAGAGTACATGAAATGTCCTCCTGGAGTAAGGAGAAGGAACAGGAACAAGACGATCGGAGTCTGGGATAAACCATTTGGCTCCCTTGCACTGCTTATGTTCTGCCCTGCTGACACCTCATGGGCCTTATTTTCTTCCTTATGGATCACAGTGATGAGACGGAAGAGTAAAACCTGGGATTTTTCACAGGGCCTGTAGGTGAAATGTTTCTCAAGTGCCTAAACTGGCTCAGAGATCAGAATCCCAGTTTTGAAAGTGGCTGTGGGACAGAGGAGCCTGAGGTTACGTTTACACAGTAGCTGTCGGAAGTGGCTAGCGATGTAACTTCCCACACGCAGTCAGATCCAGCCACGGTGTGTTGTGCTGGAATTGTATCTGCTAGCTACAGTGAAGACTTAGTTAATGTTCTATGGAGAAACAGAAGGATTGCAGCTGAAACAGAAAATCCAGTGTTAGAGGGCTGCTAGCCTTGGGTGGGACATAGCACAGCCATAACACGCCTTCATGCCTGGGGAACTTCTGAAAAGAGGTATAAGGTTCTGCAGTCATACGGGCTTTTTACAAAAGAATCTGCTTTTTACATCTCAAAGGAAGAGAGAAGATGGCAAGGAGATGCTGAAAACATGTGATCGATACTACAGAATAGATAAATCTTCCCAAGGATAGCCAGTGCGTGGGATGTTTTTAAAAGAAAGGAAGATCAAAAATCTCTTCAGAAATTTCTGTGGCAGGAGGTTTATGGTGGAACTTGTGAAAGGAAAGACTAAACTAGGCACACACATACTTTGCCCGATGTAGAAGGTAAACATTCTCCATTTGTTTGTTGCTAGGTTTTGGTGTAAGTCTCTTCCTGCATTTTTGGCAGTGGGTTGTGGGTTGTATTGAGGTGGTTTTTACATGAAGAAGATTCCTTTGAAAGTAAATGGTGTGAATACTCCCTCCTTCTCTTAAAATAAGCTTAATTACTGCTAAATATTTTGTGAATGTGCTTAGGAAGCATTTTATGTGCAGAGGAAAAAATGACTTTGAACTCACAGACCTTTCCTTGGAAAATACATCCAAAATGAATCCTTATTCCCTTTGGGTAGTCACAGTGCAAGTAGCCAGCTTTATTGTCTGGTGATAGCTGGGCTTTCTTGTATATACAGACTTGTTAAGATTTCCTTTGAGTCCCGTGAATTTTCATTTTTTGATATAAACTAGTAATATAGGGTGCAATTTAATACTGAACAAACAAATAGCTTTTTAAAATAAAATCCACAATCCTGCATCGCCAGTGCTGGTCTCTGATATAACTCTTTGTATTCTATCTTGGAATTTGTTCAACCTAACACTGAAAAGAGTTCAAGGAGGTTTTTTGGCTTGCTCTTGGGCAGCTCCAGGACTCTCTTGCTGTGGTGTACAGGCTGAGGTACTACATTTTTACAGGGCAGCACTGGGGCAGGGTTTGGTGGCAAGACTGAAGAGAATTGAGAGGTTCCTGAGCCAGAGATTATATCTACTCCTTGTCTAGCCACAGATGTTCTTGGCATCATTATGTTTGATAGTCTTTGATAGACCTTTCTTCCATAATCTTCTAATTGCCTCTTGAACCCATTTAGACTTCTGGTGTCCAAAGCATCCCATGGCAATGAATTCTACAATTTGTTCCACAAGAACAAACTTCCTTTTGCTTTCAACTCATGCCTAATAACTTCTCTTGGTGCCTCCTAGTTTTTGCATTAGAGAGTACATCCCTCTTCATTTAAATGCCTCACATGATTGTGTCTGCCTCCCTCATATTCCCCCTTAATCATCTGTTTTCAAATCTGAGGAAGTCTAAACTGTTGTGTTTGAGGAAGCCATTCTAGACTTATGATGACTTGTTCCCTCTGTACCTTTCTTCTTCCTTTACCATACCCTTTTCAAGACGGGAAAGCCAAAACTGTGCACGGCATTTAATGAGTGGGTTTACTGCAGAGTTCTGTGGGAGCACAGTGACGTTTTCTGTTTGTTTTTCTATTACTTTCCTTCTTTCTAACATACTATTTGTTTTTTAACAACTACTGAGCACTCAGCTGACATCTCCAGAAAACTATCAGCTGTGACCCCAAGGTCTTATCACTGAATGGCAATAGCAAATTGGGAACTTGCCAGGATGGATGTATAGTTATGGTTGTTTTTCCCAAGTGCATCACTTTGCATTTATCAACATTGAATTTCATTTGCCATTTTATCACTCAGCCACTCAGTATTGCGAGATTGTTCTGCTTCCCTTCACAAACAGCTTTTGTTCTAATTATCCTGAATAATTTTATATCATAAACACACTTTGTCTCCTCTGCAGTCCATTTGTGAATAGATTAGGTCCCCATAAGGTCCCACTGGTGAAATCTGAACGCTGACAATTCCTGGGCAGGTGTGTCACACCTCTAACCTGTTGGTAGACAAGCCGAGTTTGTCTTTTGCTCCAAGACAGATCAGTTTTTTAAGTAATGTCTTCTGAGAGGCCTTTTCACAGACATTTTGGAAATCCAAATATGCTATTCTCTTCCAGACTGTTCTTACCTATAGACTTCTTCAGGGACCTCTCCACAGCATGTTAGAGGTAGGTGTTCACCAGCTCTGCTATTTATGGCAGCGTCTAGCAGTTTGCCCCACAGAGAAGTCAGATTGAGTGGGCTGTAGTGCCTGAAATCCCTTCTTGATTGCGTTTTAAAAACTGATGTCACATCTGTCAATCTTCTGTTCCCCTGATAGCCTGACTATATAGGACATGTGCCCTCCAAATTCTTGTATCAAAGGGGGTGTGAAGTGCCACCTCCCACGGCAAAGCTTTTCGCTCCCTCCCCTTGGCTGGTGACTGGAATTAACACGGGAAGTTTTTCGAGTAGTCGTCTCCTTTTCCTCTAAGAAAGGAACACTAAGCCAAGGAATCACCATCCATCCCCAAAGCTAACTGTGAATTTTTATAGAGTAATACAGTATTTTGATTTTTGAGATCAGACAATTTTATTTCCCTCCTCCCTAATTCTGGAGCAGGCTGGTCAGCGCTGCTGCGGGAGCGATTAGAGTGGGTGAATGCAATCTCCGCAGACCTCTCCTGCCTGTGGCCGTGTGAGTGTAATGATTCATTGCCAATTTGGAGTCTGAACAGGCTCGCTGAACTTGGAGGCAGGCTGTCTAGCTCCCTCATCACATAAATTGAAAATATCTTTATACTCCAGTGGCACCTTCTTCTAAATGTCCTGAAATGTAAGAAAATAACATAAATCTATATCTTCAGTGATGTGGCAGGGATTTGCTAATGTTATTCTCATGGTTGCTGCTGCTTGGGGCAGGGGTCACTAGCTCTTTTTAACCAGTGACCTCAGAATGTTATTCTCTAGCGAAGGGCTGCATTGAAGACAGATAACACTGCACTTTGCACATTTCTTGAGACAGTGAAAACACTGTGTAGTTATACTGGCATCCCTTACAGATTAGACACAGCTTACACCAGACACACGCTTATAACTGCATCTACACCAAGGAATTTGGCAGCAGAAATATGCCATTTCAAAAGCATGCTGCTAGTAGACATTACTGCACTGGGAAATGTTTTATAACCCTGGCCCAAAATTGCCATAACGAGAAGTATTCTCAGCCTGTGCATTGCTGTACTGGCACCGAAGGGAAGAAGCACTGTGAAGCTGGAGGAGGAAGGATGGCTACAGAATAGGGTCTTCCTGGAGTTCTCAATTCTTATCTCACCGCTTCACCTACCCTAAGAAATTGGCATTGTGAATTAAAAGATAAAGCTGAAGAGAAGCAATAGAAGAAGTTTGGATATCTGGGCTTTCTGTTGCTAGCCATAGCCCTGCAGCTATAACTGAAGATCCTGCCTGGAAGCCCCACTCGGAGCAGCCGTGGCCCCGCACGGGCAGTGCAAGGCTCCAGCCGGGCTCCGACACCTCCCTTCAGAACAAAGGGCAGGATGCTGCAAGCAAGCATTCCTCCACCATCCTCTCCTCTCTCGTTCATTTACGTGAATTTTTAGCTGTCTATTGATTCCTCTGCTGTTATTCCTCTGTTGAGTTTGGTTTGTTTATTTCCCCCTTCTTTCTAGGCTGCCCCCAGCTTACCTCTCTCTTGAGAGCTGCCAGAGAGTTGATGCTAGTGCTAAATTATCTCAAAAATCTACACTGTTCCTTTGGGATATCTTCAAATACTATCTCTGTCTCTGTTGGTATGCCACCTCTACATTTGCTGTGATGAAACATCAAGAGTGCTACCAGAGAATTCTCTACTTTGGGATTAAATAATACATGCAAAATGATTTTAGGGGTGGATGAACTAGCTGCTTTCATGCTGAAAAGTATCACAATAATACCAAAACATAGCTATGGATGTTCTCTAATTTAGTCCGTGAGATTAGGATCCTTTCTTTGTTCGTGATTCCTCCTCATTTCTATTCATAGGCTTTCACAGTTCAGCCCCTGCTAGGACATCAGGCTGAAGTAATGGGAAACAACAGCAGCGCTGCATAAGGCCAAATCAAGAGACCGAGTTCCTGCTCAGGCACTGTAGCAAAAATTCTTGCTCAGAACCTTATATTGCCAGCACGACACTGGAACAGTTTGATTTTACACAAATGGAAATTCTTTGAAGTTTAGAAGAAACTAATCTGTAACTTGTTTCAGAAAGGCAATGAAAATGGATCGTTAAACCTGGGTGTATCAAATTCCAATTAGCATTAGCATGGACAATATAATTAAAAGGTAAATTAGCCATAATAGCATAGACTAGAACACTTTTTAAAGTAACTAACGGTCAATTGAAACCATGTACTTTGGTTTCTTGGGTTGTCAATGATAAGTTGAAAGGACAGAGTAAGAGCCTGTATCCATTCATCTTTGGACAGTAATGTGTTCTGCAAAGTTAAAATGTGAAAAGCAGCAGTGTGCTAGCCAGCCACCATTAAAATCAGTGGAAGAGACTCAGCAGGATTAAGGAGAGCCAAAGAAAATACTCTAGAGCTGAAAAGTTTGTGGATGAATGACGAATGTGGCGATATGGATGCTATCTGTCCTACCCCAAGGTTCCAGTAGCAGTTTTGTGCTAATTGGGAGAGAAGTTTGTTTAAGCTGCGGTGAGCAGCCTGGGATCAGACCTGACCTGGTGGCCTGCCTACAAACTTCAGTTGTAATAATAATATAATTATGGTGATGTTTTAAATATAAATGAAGGACTGGGTAGCCAGTAAGATTTATAAATCCCAGGGTGTTCATTGTACAAGCAATGGAAAATGTTGGGAAGATAAATATGTAATATACATAAATGGGGTAAAATGGCATAATTAAGATGGTGACTTTTTGGTACTTTCTCCAGGGTGAAATTTATTAACACCAGGCTGTCCTCTTCTGCCAAAGGGTAAATAATACTCTGAACAGAGGCACAGATAACAGGCTGCAACTAGTCTTGTCTTCGTGCAGCATTTTGTGCATTGATGAAAGACAACCACTTTGACTTTAATAACAAAGGAATGTTAAATTATGCCTCACTGTCTGGTGGGATGAGCCTGTGGTTTAGTAATTTGCTGTTAGAATTTGGAGAGAGGAACCCCGGAGGGTAAGACAGCATGGGTAACCGCCCTCTGCTCTCAGCCCCATCTGTCTGCAGCACAGCCAGACCTGGTCAGTGGCCAGCATGGAGCTGGAGGGTGTCCTCAGTCCCCTCCTTGTTGGGCAACTTCAATGTCCCACAGCATCAGCTGTGTCCTGACTTGGGAGAGGGGGGGAGGACAACACGACGACTGAAGTCAAAATGGCCTTTTATTGTTCTAAGTTGATTTTTATTGAAGACAAAAATAGTCGAGGCGTGTTGGCGAGGGGGAAGCTTTTGTTGAACAGTCTCCTTTTGCTATGCTTTTGCAGCGTGCAAACATAGGAATCCACCATTAATAGTAGCTTTCCAGAGTATTAAGAATAATTTAGAATGTTATGTGTTAAGAAAAGCCATTTTCAGATGATCAGCTCTCACAGCGTCAGACCTTTTCCATTGCTGCATTTTTCTCCATCATAGCTTAATCTTCCTTGTCTATTAACTTTATATTGGCCAGCTGGGAACATGTACAGTTGAGAAAACAGTCGGCATCAACATAAAAAGGTTAACTAAAATGATTAACCTTACCAACAATTCCCTTATGGAAAAAAACGTATAGAATTTAATAGAAAGTTATACATTTACTATGTAGTATTTAAACTGTCAGAGAAAATTCCTTAGCAGGGAGGTAATTCCCTATTAAATTCTATAACTTTTTAGAGTATTCTCCACAGAACCTTATTGGATTAATGTATATTAAATTCTGCAGCATTTGCCATAAATGTTTCAATGCTAATAACTTCTAAAAAGAATTTTGTAGTGATACAGAGATGTAGAGTTTGGCACGAGGCTTTTCAGAAGCAGGGGGGTATTTTTAGGAGTGACCTACAATGGTACAACAGTGATGTTATATGATTTCTAAATGCAAAAAAAGGTAAAATGAAATTGCATTAAATCAACCTCACATGTAAGTATGCTGGTTTTCCAGTTATGACTTAGGCTGAACTGATCCTGCCCACTGTGTAATCAGAAGTCCCTTGCTTACTGGAGCTGATAGGCAGAATTAGGGGAAGTGCACGCTTTGATATTTTATTTTTATTTTTATTTCTGTGATAGAAATGGAACTATGAAAATTCTATTAGGGCCAGCTGAGAGTTTTGCTTGTTCCACTTTGTCTTTGTTCAGCTATCTCCTTGAGCATAGTGTTTCTCCCTATGGCGACGGGGGGGGAGAAGAAAGAGGGAAAGTAATTGTTATTTGGGAGTGTCATGTGGATATAAAAGCTATAAAATGTTCAAGGTTTTAGTATACTTTGCACTTTTAAATTGTAAATGCTGGGGAAGATATCAAAATTGCTATGCAAGTCCTTTGTGAAATGTCTGCATAATGCTGAACTCTGTTACATCTGCTGTTTGTATAGCATTTCTCTTGATAATTTTTCACTGTCACTTAGCTCATGATCTTTGTAGCAGCTGTGAGCTCCTAATGACTTTCCCTCTTAGGCAGGTTCTATACTGTTATTTTTAAAGCCCGAAGTACAAAGTAATTTGGCACTTCCCCATATATCCTTGGGGGAAATTGGTTCTGTTTGGTGCAATTTCTGGGACTCACAACTTTGTAAATGCCAAACACTTACATATTTTTTTAAAATGTGGCTTTAAGCTAAAAATGTTTATGCCTAGTGACAAAGAGGGGCTTAGCTTTTTCAGGAAGATTGTGGTTAAATAGATTTTTAAAAAATATTTTGGAGGTGGCATCACACATGAGTTTTAGTGATTCAGTTTGTAAGATGGTTTCTGAAGTGTGTAACTAGCACGGTCTGGCCATGGGGAATAACTGCTTTTCAGGGTCAGAGAAAAGACCCTCTATGACCCCATTTCAGTAGCCCTGTTATTCTGTTGTTGGACAGTCTAAGTAAGGGGTAGGTTAAGAACTAAAAAAATCAATGAGAATTAGATACCTAACCTACAGCCTCAACCAGACAGAAATCTGCATCTCTAGCTTCATGAAAACCTTGGCAAGCCTGGCCTTTGCAAATGTATATATATATTGGTACAACCTTTTTTCTTTTTCACTGTATCACGGGCTGTTGATCAGTGCCCAAGCAGTGGTATTTGAAGCACTCGCTGCTATCTGCAGAGATCTATTTTATTTGTATTTTGTAAAAGGCATCTTTCTGCAGAGAACTAACAAAAGGTCAGTGCCAAACTTAAATGTCAGAAACCCTGTTTTGAGAGGTTATAAGCAGGTAAGTTGTCCAGCAGTCAAAAGTCTTTTGTTGAAATGGTTTTTGTGCTTAGTTTCTTACACTGCACTGGCCACTCTTGCCTTGGAGGGGCTCTGCCCTCCCTTCCCAAGGAGGGACAGAGTGGGGCATCACAGCAGATGCAGTCCAGAAGACAAACGGACTGCTGGCCGGGGGGACGGTCAGCCCTCAGGGTGCTCACAGTGCATCTCTCACCGTCTGTGGTGAGGAGCATAACCGCACACCAGGGAGCAGGCAACACGGCTCAGTTTAATCAGACTGTGTCATACAGGATAATACTGAAAGATTTTGTGTTTAATCCAGTCATTAAGGTATTGGTATTTTAAATGTGGTTTCTGTGAGCTATTGCAAAAGGAGATCAAGTTGAATTTTTTTTGGACTGAAATGTTTTCCATGCAAATAATTTTTACGCCTAGGAAGTGCAGCGCTGTACGGCTGACATGAACATCACTGCAGAGCATTCCAACCACCCTGACAACAAGCACAAGAACAGATACATCAACATCCTAGCCTGTAAGTAAGCATGGGCCATAAGCACAGTGAATCATCTCAGAAAGGTGCTCTCCTCTCACAGGGCATCTGTGTGTGGCTGGGATGTCCTTTGCCCACTAAAGGCAGTGGATGTTTTGACTTCTCTGGGGCCAGGATTTCACTCCAGCTTTTGTTTTAAAAAAAACTTTGCAGTTCGATGGTCCAAGTGTAGTTTTAGAAGTATCGGTTTGGTATCAAATTTTGTGGAGGAATAACGGGGGTGAATTGATGATCAGAGCTTTACTGACCAATAATGTCTGAAAATTAGCCTAAGGGAAGTGCATGGTGGAGCAAAGAGTTTTATGGATGATCCCTGTGATTCCCTTATAATCCCAAAGGTGCTAAATCTTACAGTGTATCTGCTGTATTTCAAACTGCTTCAGCTGTGTGTACAACTTGGACAAACAGTGATCTCTGTAGCACAGCACAGGCCTTGCCTCTATTCCTGTGAGAACTGCAAATCTGGACTCTGCTCTAGAATGCAAATTATTGCAAGTCTGGGATGGAAATCCAGTAATTTTTTCTGTATCATTCTCTGATGTGGAGTGAATGGCAGATGCAGCAATCACTGTGGTTTAGGAACAAAGATGGAGAGCCACTGATAGAAAGTTCACAATGTTCATAAACATAGCAATAAATCTTGAATTTTTTTGATGGCTTGGGAAGGAAATGCATGTCTCTTAACAGATCTGAAGAAGTAATCAAGGTGCCAGCTGAGGACCAACTCCCAGACCTGTAAAAGACTTGCTGTGTGGCCTTGGGCAAGGGGATTCATTGCGGTTGTCCCAGCTCTGATTTTAGACATAGATGTCTGGTCTAGGCACAGAGGGAGAAGTACCACTGGAGAATTGGAACAGGCACTCCAGTCCTCCAGCTTGCCCCTGGAGGAACCTCTCTCTCCACCGGTGCTAAAGAAGGGCAGCTGAAACCAGATTCTTCATGCTTAAAGTTAGCTCTCGTGTCTCATCTCTGTGTGTGTTGGAAGCATCACCCAGCCCAACACTGCTGCCCAGGAGCGGGGGAAGGACTGCACATTTTTTCTGATTGAAGCCGAATTTGAGCATTTGGGTGGAACAAAAAGAGGAGCTAAAGAGCGTGATTTAGTCTGTCCTCTTGGTGTGATGAGGGTGGTGGAGTGAGGACATTCACTCAGCTCCCAGAGCCAGTCAAGGGGAGGATGATGAGCTCAGTCACTGAGCCGAGCAAAGGCAGCTTTACTGCCTGCGAGAGCCGAGCCGGCACCTCCGCACAGCGCGATGGAGCCCTGGGGTGCCCTGGCTCTTGGGACCGCACGGTGCTGTGTGACGGGGGTGATCCCAGAGATCATGCTCCTGAGGCTCCAGCGTCCTTTAAAGCGAAGTTGTCCCAGCATGATCCACATATTTTAAGGGATGTGAAGACTGAGGACCTGCTTCCATAAGCAGATGACCAAGAACAGATACTCTCATCTCCCTCTTGAACCCAATCCAAGACCAATTTCTTCCATGTATTAGTAAGGGTTACTCCAATACGCAGGAAATGGGATGCTTACCTGTAGTTCTGCACAATGTTTCCTTAATGCTTCTCTGCTCTGTTTTTCATCCTGCAGATGATCACAGCAGGGTGAAGCTAAGGCCTTTACCAGGAAAAGATTCTAAGCACAGTGACTACATTAATGCTAATTATGTCGATGTAAGTTGTTTGAATTGTTTTTTCTTCTTTAACTCTGAATCTTTCCACAAGGAGGAAGTATTGCCACTTGTAAAGTGGTTGTGTTTTCCAACTTCACCTGATAATTTCGCTACAAATTCCTTGCTGTTCTGAATAAGAAAGGCACCTTTCTTTGTTACATTTAAAATATTAATATGTCTGCCACGGTGTTGCTTTCATCTCACTTGGCATTATGGTTTTCTTTGAAGGGTTACAACAAAGCAAAAGCCTACATTGCTACCCAGGGACCTTTAAAGTCTACCTTTGAAGATTTCTGGAGGATGATTTGGGAACAAAATACTGGAATCATTGTCATGATCACAAACCTTGTTGAAAAAGGAAGAGTAAGAGATTTTCCAGTTTATTAGTAGTTGCTCCTTCCACCTCCCTGAATCACATGGGCAGAATTTGTTTTTAAATGGTTTGAGACGATACATACTGATGTATAATATATAACTAACACAAAGAGGGATACATAGCTATGATTTTACTGTCATATGTCAAAAAGCTCTTGACACAAATATAAAGAAGCAGCTCAGACTCTTTGCCAATCCACCCAACTATGTCTTTGTTTAGAGAAAATGCGATCAGTACTGGCCGTCGGAGAACAGCGAGGAGTATGGCAACATAATCGTCACACTGAAGAGCACAAACATTCACGCCTGCTACACTGTGCGCCGCTTCACAGTCAGGAACACAAAGATGAAAAAGGTGAGTAAAGCCTTCACCGTTCTCATCCAGGTGCCTTCTGGCTTGCGTAGGATGCAAGGCCCACAGCCGCGAAACTCAGTGTTTGCATAGGCAGCTTGAATAGCAGGTGGATGGGCCATAAGTAAGCAAAGCCAGGATTACAAGGAATCCAGTGAAAGGTTTAGCCTGTATTTCTTTTTCTTAAGTTCACCGCTGCTTTGGTGTCACAGTTGTTATTGTTATTATCGGTTCCCACAGTATTTTTCCTTGAACTCTGTCTCCACCTAGCAGGAGGCAGAGCTGCAGAAGGTTTCCTCTGTTAGAGTCCAGCACTTTCTCAGCTGAACAAGCCAGTAGGATCAAGTGCCTTTTTCTGCTTCTCTTCCATAATCTTTCACTTCTTTCTGCAAACATTTTGCACGCAGGGTCAGAAAGGAAACCCCAAAGGGCGGCAGAATGAGAGAACAGTTATTCAGTATCACTACACTCAGTGGCCTGACATGGGTGTGCCGGAGTACGCCCTGCCTGTGTTAACCTTCGTGAGGAGATCCTCCGCAGCCAGAACCCCGGACATGGGACCAGTGGTGGTGCACTGCAGGTACGATGGGTGCCATAACTGCTTCGTGCCAAGCATACCTCGTGCACAGCGTGTGCTCTTACATGCCAGCTAAGACAGACCCTGTAAGTTATTCATACAGGAGTGTGCCAGCACCATGGAGCGCAGATAGACCTGAGCTTGCTTTGCCTACATCTTATGACAGCTCCGATGCAAAAGCTTCCCAGTTGCATTAGAAAATTCTGCGTCGCGATACTGAGCTGCTGAGCATCGCACTGGTGTGGTTGTGAAGGTCCCTGCTCGAAGCTTGTTTGTAGCCTGCCCATTCCGCGTGTGGGCAGGGCAGGATCACCTCTGCTGGCAACCAGCCGTGTGGATGCACGGACGCCTGGGCATGCGATTGCCACTGACCCATGCTCACATTGACCAGCGCTTGCGACTGACCGAGGATTTCCCTTAGATAAGTTAAGGGATGTGGCCTTCATCACTGTGTGAAGGGGCTGTACAGTACTGTAGCAAAGAGGAGGGATGATGAGGGTTAGAGCTTCTTCCTGAGCAGAAACTGAGAAGCTCTGAAGAGTTCCTCTCTCTGCCCTCTGTTGGGCCCAGGACTGCCCTCCTCCACTGTAAGGAGTCCTGCCTCCACAGGATTAGACCCCTCACTCCTGCCCATAGTGCCCGTACCACTTGCATTTCCAGAGCAGGATTACAGCTCCCCTGTGAAGCCTAAGCCTTACCTCAAGGCTGAAGCCAACCAGGGCAGCCCCACAGCCTGGAGCAACCTTGATGGTCCAGGGCAGTGCCAGTTTGGCATAGGGTGGATCTCTATATGGCTTCTTCTAGCCAGCACCAGTAATAACAGCAGTGGAGGCAGGAGCCAAGTGTCAGACCATGTGAACAGCCAGAACGTGAAATCCAGGACCACGGCAGCCCCATCCTCACTGCCCTGGCCTGTGGGGCCAGCCAGTTTTGGTGCCACCAGTATGGTGGCTTGCGTTTTGTTCATCCGCATCTAGCAGCACAGATACCCACAGAAGGGAGGGAATATATACCTGGTAAAATTCCCAGAAAACCAAAATGTTTTGCAGAGAAATTTTCATGGTTTGGGGCTAGCAGGGGAATGAAAGTCTATGAACAGGAATATTTATTTGCTTAGTTCTGTTCTGCTGTTGTGAGCATTTACTTTCATCTGTAGTTTCATTTTACTGTGTTACACGGTTTTCTCTTATGTGTTCTATAGTGCTGGTGTTGGCAGAACTGGTACCTACATTGTGATAGACAGTATGCTGCAACAGATAAAAGACAAAAGCACAGTTAATGTCCTGGGTTTCCTGAAACATATCAGGACACAGCGCAACTACCTCGTCCAGACAGAGGTAAAAATTGTAGTGGGGTCAAAGTTAAAGCCATGTTCATTTTTATGTTGTAATCAGAAAGAAAATAGATTTTTCTGTTACATCCCTGTAAAAAATTAATATATCACTGGCATTTTTTTGCACTGGAACATCTCTTTTTTTTCTAGACCAGAAACTTCAGATTTTGCTTTTGACTTAATCAGAGTTGTATGTGCTACGCTTGTAAATTTTTGTTCTGGGCCTGGCACTACTTGCATGGGTAGCTTGTTCTGCACACCCTTTCCTTTAGTGTGATCTACCCCTCAGTTAATGCCAGCTCTTTAGTTTATTCCAAGCACCTACCTGACATCCTGTTGTTTTTCTAGGAGCAGTACATTTTTATTCATGATGCCTTGTTGGAAGCCATCCTTGGGAAGGAGACTGAAGTATCTGCAAACCAGCTGCATAGTTACGTTAACAGCATCCTCATACCTGGCATAGGAGGGAAGACTCGACTAGAAAAACAGTTCAAGGTAAGGCTTATCACTGCTACCCAGAGGGACTTAATTTCCCTACTCTCTTCTGTAAGGGCTATCTTCACTGTCAGTTATCATAGATAAGGAACCAAACCAGAACACTTCATTAGCACAGCACAGCATCTTGAGAAGTTCCCTCCTCAACAGCCTTCGCCACACTGCTGGAAGTGAGTGCTAACACTCTTGAAGTTAGAGGAGAGAAGAGGGGCACGGGCACTGCTTTGGAGTGTACTGCTCGTCTCCCTGTTCTTCCCAAGGGGGCTTGGATGTTCCCGAGTCTGTGGCTAGCTTGGCTTGGAAGTCTTCCTCCAAACTGTGGCTCTCATACATATATATGGAGAAAGACATGAAATGAGATTCTTAGCACCACCTATGATTTCAGCACTGTAGAAAAAGAATGAAAAATATTTTGAGACCAGGAAACACGATATGCCTTTCTCATCGCTAATAACTCTGCTTACTGCTTTTGTCTGCTACATCACAGCTGTTTGTATCCTGGCCAAAGTAACTTCTTTTTCCCCATATCTCCTATTTGAAACCTAAGATTTCTGATTGCATTTTATTTGAATGCATTTAAAAATATTTTGTGAGACTATGTATCTTAAGAAGATTATATGTGACATCTGTTTTCACAGCTAAACTCACTCAGTTAATAACTACTCTAGGAACAGAAACTGTTAAATTATACCAGGTGCCAAGCTATTCAAAAAATGAACAGGCTTTTCTCTGAATTCACTTGTAGAAAACTCAGTACTTCTCCATCAGTCAAGACATTCCAGATGCTTAATTACTAAATTAAAGAAGCAAGTGCAAGCGCATGCACACACACACAAAATGCAGCAGGAGAAAAAGATTTCTTATCCCCCCAAAAAAGTGTTGCACTTTTACAAACGTACTAAATTATATGAATAAAGATGTTTTCTGATGACTCGTGGCAAAATTTCAAAACCTTAAGTGCCATTTTAGAAATTACTTTCTCTGCCAACGTTGCACAGGTATATAGAAACCCCATAACTTCTAATGGGTCTTACGCCAGTACATAGATGAGTTGAGTGCTATCTTGTTTGGAGTGCATTTGATACTGGGACGTGACCAGCAGCAATTATTAAATCTTTCTCTCATTTCTGCTGCTACCACAGAGCTGGCAGAAAATAACTTGTGCTCATTCCCTGGTACAGTAGTTTATGTTCAACCATCTTAGAATAAAATTACGCTGAGTAATGAGTTGCTAGTGCAGGAGATGAAAAACCCACCTTCACTCTCTCTGCTCTGTTTCCCCATATACTGGGGGAATATTCAAATACAAACCTGCCTCCCTGACTTTTCTTTGTGCCTCTAAGTAGCCCAGAATGAACTTGGCAAACCAGAGAATGTAACCCATGGCCTCGGATCTCAGATGCTGGCGTGGTGGGTTCCACAGAGGCCTGGCAGAAAAAGGCATTCTGCAGGAACGTTCTGGCTTCTATTTTAGAAGAAAATGTAAAAAAAAGTTTTTGTTGTTCTGTTTTTCTAGCTTTTTTTCCTTGAGACCTGCTTCTGACTGAACATATCTGCAAGCCTTTGAAATATACTCTCAGAGATAACTAAACGTTGTGTTCTGTGAAAATACATTTTAATGGAACTTCATTTTCAGGATGTTTCGAAGATGAGAGCCGCAGAGATCTTTTTATCCATTAAACATGTTGTATGAAAAGGATGATTTCCATTGGCACCTTGAGTACTTAAACAAGTTTAACAATGCAGTTTATTCTTCTACTGATGCATCTTTGCAGGAGTTGGCAAAGAAACCTCCTCTTTTCATTTAGAGCGCAGTGAGGACTGACTTACTGCTTTATTCTCTTTCAGCTGGTTACACAGTGTAATGCAAAATACGTGGAATGCTTCAGTGCTCAGAAAGACTGCAACAAAGAGAAGAACAGGAACTCATCAGTTGTGCCATGTAAGATCACATCTTCGGTTTGATTACTGCCTAGCATAACTTTTTGTACTTAATTGTCCAGGGGTTATGCATGAAAAGGCATAGCCACTAGGAAGGAGAAATGTAATCTTTTGTTCAGACCAAGCTGTCTTGTCTTTCAGAATTACCCTGATGAAACTGAACAAAAGAAAATAGTTACAGTGTCAGCCAGATATACTGTTCAAGTGAAATGTTAATTTGAAGTGCTTAAGTATTTGAATAATTAGGTAGGGGACAAATCTATGGAATACTGAGAGAATTACTTTGATACCACTCCCAGCTCAGGTGAGATCTCCTGGTGGGATTGGCACAAGTTTGTAATTCGGTTAGACACTCACGTTTCCATGTGTGAGCCTTCCCCAGATTTGAGGGTATGTAGTGCCCAAGGACACAGTTTCAGAGTCGTTAATACAGGATCAGTGCAAGGCTGCCAAGCAGTGTAAATTTGCAACAGACCAATCGCGGGCGCATCTTTCCCGTCACGTTAGCCAGAGTACAGGACATACAGGACCGGTGATAGCCAAGCTAGCCCAAAGTAATCATGGCACAGGGACGTGGCCCATCGTGAAGTTTGGTAATAAAAAGGGAAGTCATCAGGATATATCTTAGAAAGAGACGTGAACGGGGCAGAAATATTCTCTATGAATTTGCACTTCGTGTCACGTAGCTGCAGTAATTTCAGGTGGGCGCTTGCGGCTTGGCAGTTGTGTTGAGGATGTTGTTGAGCCCAGCCCTCAAAGACAGAGAAGTGCAGATCTGCTGAAGAACACACACACATGCTTGTGGGTGGTTACCCGTTAGGGAAGGGGTTTGTCTCTGGAGGTTCTCTCACCCTCCAGCTGGGAGGAGTGAGTGATGTTAGTGCTATGGAGTGGTAGGGAAAACAAAATAAATCAGCTGGGTTTGTGTGCTGCTGGAGACAAATGGAACACTACAGTCAAGAATTACCTGAAATCCCCTGTTATCACTGCATATACTGTTATTTGGTAATTCAGCCTGCTGTGAAAATCTTTGCTATAGTAAAATTTGATTCCTGAAATTACTTTGTCCTTGTGGGAATATTGTGCAACATTCTCTTTTATATCCTGTGTTAGCAGGCAATGCTTTAACGCAGTTAAAGTGCTGGCCTTCTCCTGCGGGAGATGGGAACTGCACACTGTTTGGTTTGTTAACGTCTGAGAAATTCTTACTTTCTGCACTGTGCCATGACCAGACTTTGATCTTTTTCCCCCCCACCCTCTCTTTTTTTTTTTAATCTTATAGCTGAGCGTGCTAGAGTGGGCTTGGCACCACTGCCTGGAATGAAGGGAACAGATTACATTAATGCCTCTTATATCATGGTGAGGAAGCCAACACCTAATTACAAAGTAAAATCAATTCTAAGGTGCTAAATACCAGATGCCTATAATTGTCTTAATTCTGTACGTAATGGCTGTGTATTAACAGATGATATTTTAACACCTTCCCCATAATGTAAAGCTATTAACTGTGTTTTATTAAAGATTGTTGCCTAAAAAAATTAAATACAAGATGCATTTAGATGGAATGTGTATTTCCATGAGATACAGTCCAATAAATACTGGGGTTTAGAGTAAATGAAAACAACAGGGACTCTGCAGAATGGAAATGGAGTTATAAAATTATAGTCTGTGTGAAAATATTGTGGAATAAAATGAAGTAGGGTCGTTATGTGTCCCCAAAGATTAAATCAATGCTTTAAAAGTATTGAAGGCAGTAAGTAACTGTGTGGTTTATTTTGCTGCAAAAGGGCTACTACAGGAGTAATGAGTTCATCATAACCCAACATCCACTGCCACATACGACTAAAGATTTCTGGCGAATGATCTGGGATCACAATGCACAGATCATTGTCATGCTGCCGGACAACCAGAGCCTGGTGAGTTCAACGTGTATCTCCCTGTGCAGTCCCACAGTCGCTTACCCAGCTGGGCACCAGCGCAGGGTCACTCCACTGCATGCTGTGGGTATTTTCTGGTTAAAAGCAAAGCCAATTTTTGGGCCACCTTCTCAAACCTTGCCATAAGCTTGTTACAAAAAGTTCTGAAATGTGGGGCATGGTTTTTTGCTCTCCCCTTCTGCACTTCCCCCTGGGAAAGACACCCTGAGCTGAGGCCTCTGAGGGCTGCCTGGCTGGCGGGGTGCAAGGCGCTGAGGTTACTCAGTGGCCAGGGCCATGGGTGAGGACTTTGAGAGGAGCAGAAATAAAAGAAGAGACAGTAGGATAGTTCCTTCTTTGCCTGGGGACTTAAGACTCAGGCTATGCAAGACTACAGCTGTGCAAGGTTACAAATGCTATTTTTGATAAAAGTAAAAAACAAATATCTATGTTAATTTAGGTGGAAATAATGGGACAGAGAGAGGGAGAATAAGGAGACCCGGGTGAAGTGGTAATCGCTACTTTCAGATTTACTAGCATGTCTCAAGACAGCGCGTTGAAAAGGATTAAGAACTAAATGGTTCGTTCTTTCGTACACACATCACTGAGGTGAACAGACGATTGTAGCTGAGAATGGAAGAGAAACCACCTTCATTACAGCAAGAAAACAGCAGTCTTAAGGGGCTACTAAAGAGGCAGCAGTCAATATGCTTCCTGTGTGTGGTGTGATGAAAGGGATTGAAGGCCCTGCAAGGCAAAGAGTGTTCTGAAAAATCCGATCGAATCAGAAAGCACTAATGAAATGAAAGTGTGTCAGGTGGAAATGAAGAGGCTGATCTTGTCTTTACAAGTACATGAAATAGCTCTGCAGAACAATAGCGATTAAAGGGTAAAGGAGGAAACGCTGGACTCGGCCGCATCCCTTGCAAGGACGCCTGGTCCGTGCTTTCGCCTTCCCCATTCCCAGGGCAGAGGTTGGCCAGCTGGGCAGCTGCATCCGTGCGTTGGCTCAGTGTTCAGTGTGGGTTGTGTTGGCTGGCCAGGAGGGGTGACACGGGGCTGAGGCAGCGTCAAGGTGCTGAATGTGTATAATGCCAAAGGACGAGACAATAGTGCAAGCTACCTGCTGCCTGAGGACCTGCCACGTGGCAGGACAGGTCACTTCCCTGGCGTTCAGCGATACTGCACTGCTTGCTGGTGCCTCTGCTTATCATCAGCTAAGGGCAGAATCATCAAGGCACTCTGAAGGACTTGGGACAACGTCCCATTTCCACAATAAACATTTAAGGCCCAAATTTCAACGGTATCTTGCATATCACGCGCATCAAGGCTCCAGGCCCACAGAAACAAACTTGGGTTTAAAGACAGGCTCATGACGGCAGCAGGATGAAGTGGGTTTGTGGTTCATGTTCTCTCATGAGTAAAACATGGGTTGCTCAGAGACGCAGGCGTTGCAGTGCTGTACGTGCTGCCAGAGTAGCTTCTGTGCTTACGCTGCAGGGACATCAGACCCCTGAAGGCAGGAGGAGAAACAGGCATTGCATGTATGTGGTGAGCCTAATTTCCTTTCTCTGCAATAAATTAGGAATTTGCAGTTCTTTTTTAAAGAATAGCTTTGTCAGTATGTTATCTACATCTTGTCAGTTAGGCTACTCCAGCACTGAGCCTCTTCCATCATTCACAGTCTCACTGAGGTTTTGCAGCGTCCCTTCAGTAGAGGAGTTTTGCTGGAGAACTTGC
This sequence comes from Falco rusticolus, assembly GCF_015220075.1. NCBI lineage: Eukaryota > Metazoa > Chordata > Aves > Falconiformes > Falconidae > Falco > Falco rusticolus. The sequence continues at coordinate 15,430,519 of NC_051190.1, forward strand.
ATTAAGTTAAGACAGTGGTTTTTTTCAAGGCTAAGAATATTTGGGTTTTTTCCTTCCTCCTTACTCCCCACCTCGCTCTTAAAATTCCAGCCCTACATAAGTTTCCATCAATCTTCTACCTAGATCTGAATCACAGACCTTGAATTTTTGGATTAGACTACAATAAACACAAATTAAAATAATAAGCAATTAATTTTTAAAGGTCAATTAGTTTTTTTCTAAACAGATATCTGAATTTCACACAAAACTGTGTCAGCAGGAGGTAATAAAGCCTGGGATGCAATATAAAGGTTAAGTATGAGTGAGCGAAGATAACTATTTCCCTATGAAACCAATTAAAAAGCAGACGTTACCTGTTTGGACACACAAAGGAAGGATCTGGCAGGGTTACTGCCTACTGTAACAGTAAATTTGGTTTAGACAGAAATGGTTTGTAAAGGTCAGCTCTCAACCATCTCTATTTATCAAACCAGTTTTTTGATCCACTGGATTTTTCAGCCACACAGAAGGTATCTGAAAGGCTGCAGTAGTGTGTTGTTTCATTCCTCCAGGCAGAAGATGAGTTTGTGTACTGGCCAAGTCGCGAGGAATCCATGAACTGTGAGGCCTTTACTGTGACCCTTATCAGCAAAGACAGACTGTGCCTCTCTAACGAAGAGCAAATTATCATCCATGACTTTATCCTTGAAGCTACCCAGGTAAAATAAACCTCCAAATGTGGGTCTTGGCTTTTCATCAAAATGTTATTGACGTAATTCAAATATGGAAGAAGAATTCAGAGTTCAGAAACAGTTCTGAAAAGGTTTTACTTGTAAATGCATGTGCGTGCATGTTGCTCACGGGGGAAAGGTATTCTCGTTGGCCCCTCTCTCTCTCACATCTTCTACTTCCAGGTAGATTCCTTTAGCTATTGAGACTGTAGTATTAATTGTCTTATTTTAAAGTGATAACATTGATTTTTCATTTTGAAATCACAAAAGTAGATTCAATTATTCTTTGTAAAGTACACGAAGGTTTATTGTCCTATTTCTGCTTATAAAATTCACCACTTATAGTTTCATTGTTTGGGGGTCTTAATTAAGGGGTTTTATGTAAGTACACCTTATCTGAACTATAAACCTGCCTCTAGTTATCTATCCAGATTGCAGCTGGATTTTGCTGCAAGACATTAATTTGCAAGTCCTTTTAGGTTTAAATTCCTCGGTTGCTCTCCTCTTGTTTGACTTTGAGCCATAAGGGCTCTGAGAGGTTTATGTGGATATAAGCCCTGAACTCAAATGCAAAATCTTTTATCAATCAAACATTTTGTTAAAGTTACATTATTTTGGGGTGTTCACTGTTACAGAGATGCCAGAGCTGTGTGTCTTCTTCTTTCTGTATAAAAGAAGATGGTATCTCTTCAGATTGTAGTGAGGATCTTCCCTCTTTCTACCTGGAGTGGATGAATGTGAAACTAAATAGCTAATGCCCAGGCTGGTGTTTCATTGCAGGATGACTACGTTCTGGAAGTACGCCACTTTCAGTGTCCTAAATGGCCAAACCCAGATGCTCCCATAAGCAGTACCTTTGAACTTATCAATGTAATCAAGGAAGAGGCCTTAACAAGGGATGGCCCCACCATAGTTCATGATGAGTATGTCGTCTCTTTTCTCCCATTTATGTGCAGGTTACTCAGTTACAGCACGCTTGTTAGGAATGTTGTCCATTCTTGCATGGAGTAGATGGGGTTTAGTTGTCTAGGGAACAGGATCAGACTGTTTAATCTTCCAGGGATGAGTTTTCAGTTGGCACCTGAGGACAAGCACATTTTGCTTAGCGTAGATTTTATGTTGGTCATAATCTTAGATGGACTCAGAAAGTGAGGCTGTTTGCTTTGTAAGCGTTTTGGATTCTTCTGCACCCAGAAGTATCCCAAACAAATCCTACAACCTGTTTTGGAACTCAGCAGAGCCCTGGTTTAGACAGGGCTCTAAGCAGCCCAATATGGGCTTATGGAACCAGTTTCAAAACAGCCTGAGCTCCTGTCTAACAGCTGGGGTTTAATGTGCCAGGTAAAACAGAACAAGCTCAGTTCAGCTGTGTCTCAGGATGATCAGCAGAAGTATCTTGTGATAAAGGGCCCAGGTTTTCTGAGAGAAGATTTATTTTTCCTCCATCTGCTTCCCCAAAAACACTCAAGGGGCCCATATGGCACCGGGAGGGAGGGAGGGAGCCCCTAGCAGAGGGCCAGCGTGTCCCAGCACTTGTCTCTGCTGTAGTGCAGTGGTGAGCATTGACTGGCCAGCTGTGTTTGAATGCCCAGTTATAAAGGGCGCTAAATATTGCGTTGCATATTATTACTTTGCACACGTTATGGAGCTGCAAAATGCCATTGTAGTGGAGCTGGAGCCCGGGTCTGACAGGCTGTCTTTGGAGGGACTGTTTCCTGGTGGGCAGAGTGCTTCTTGGCATCTTTCCAACATTAAAATCCCAAGCAAGCCCAATTTCTGCCACTGCTTGAGTTGCCCTTAGAGTGAACACTGAGCCAGCAAAAACTACTTCTATACCTGCAGCCCCCCTGCGCTCCGCCCGTTAGACCTTTTGTCATTGCTACAAAACAGAATTGGTGGGAAAATCTTGGGAATCTTCCCCTTCTGTGCAAAAATGTTGTTACCATGCTCTAGTATGTCAGCAGTCAGATCAGTCTTCACGCTGCTGAGTGAGCTTCCACCTCGCACCCGCGTGTTGCTGCTGCAACAGGTTTTTCCCAGCTGACTCCTGCAAATGGTGCCTTGGGCTGCAGCAAGTAGTTTTTCTCCCACCATCTCCTGCCTTGCTAATGCACAGTGTAAGCTCTGTTGCCTTTTGCCAGCACTGATTAATTTCAGGCTAGTTTTAATATTCATGTTTTGGGTAGTCTGAAGTGAGGTTTTGCTACTCTTGCAGTATTTAAGATTATGTTTTACAAAATTAGAACCATTATTGATTTGGGCATTTCATGCTAGACAGAAGGAAAAAAAAAAAAACCAAAATTGCATTCCTCCTAACAGTGCTGAGTCATTCTTTCTGTAAATTGCTTTTTTGGTTTATTTGTCATATTCAATGATTTTATTTTTATGCCTAATACATAATGTGGATTCTGCTTTTCATTGGAGCCTAAGCAAATGTGGCTGAAAATGAAAATTTCCCTTTACTACATGTAACAACTATATCACGTAATCCACTAATAATTACAACTGCAGATTAATTCCAAATATATGAATTTGCAGATACTAAATGTATGTGGTATTTAGGCAGTACATGGTGGGATGAACTTGATAACGATATTTCAAAGAAGTTCATAAATTCCAACTTGAGGCAGTTGTCAAGATTTTTAAATATAACTGCCCATATGTAGGCAACTAGATAAAGATTTTCTGCATAATTTTCCATGAGAAAAGCCTTCATGTTGTTGGGAGCCGGAGGTTATCAGCCCAAGTGAAAATGATGCTGTTAGACCCTCAGGGGCATTTAGCTGTGTCCCATCAGGCACATCCACCGGCCACTTTGTCCGCTATCCCTATAGATGATCAGGCAGAGCCATGTATACGGTTCTGCTTCTTCTGCTATAGACTTCATCAAATATAGCAGATCTATTGTTATCTGATTTCTGTTTCCCATTTCTAGGCAAATTGAGTTTGCAAAAATCATATGAAATTAAGTCAGCATATGTCTCAATTTCCACAGGAATGTTGTAAAAAATCGTAGTGGTAATCTTATGATACCAGATGGCATTGCAGCACTTGCCGATTATTTAAGTTTTCCTGTATAGCTCTCCAGACGGTTTACAGAGCAAGTCAGCACCGATGTCCCCTTTTACAGGTGGCGACATTTAGACACAGACTTTCTCAAAGTCACAGAGCAGACCCATAGCACAGCCAGAACAGAATTTCAGCCTCCCGAGTGCTGGGAGAGCAGAGGACAGCTGAGGCTCCTCAGAAGCACTTAGGAGACCCTGTTCCTATGGCTCCGTTACGCCGTGCCTCGCCACTGCATGTACAATTCAAGCATACCCACAGTTTTAGCAGCAGTAAGATTTCCACCTGACCAGTATCTCAAGGACACATTGAGTCACGCTCCTGATGAATAACCGTTGCTCAGGTTCTTATTAAATGACAGCACAGCTCAACTCTTCAGAATCCGTAATGTCTCTGGGGTGCCCAGCTCAGGGATGTTGCCTTTTGCCAATAAATCAGACCTAAGGAAGATGCTGAGATGTGCCCCATTTACTTGTGAGCACCTCAAATCCATGTTAGTTTTCTGTAATTGTCAGATGTGGAGGAAGAGGCGAAGTCTCATTTCTTTCTAATCGTTTATGTTTTGCTTGAGCTCACACTAATGAATTTAAAATACGCTCAACTATAATGCAGATGCTTTCAGTACATGTGGCATGTGAGAACTGATTTCCGTGTGACAGGCTCCAGGCTGGGTATTTTTAAATGGCTCACGTTCTCCTGCTGATGGAGTTTTTTGTGTTGAGTACTGCAGATATCCTGAGATGACGGGTGTACCATCCAATTTCTTCTGCAAATTAAAATGACTAAAAATTAGCCAGTTATAAAACAAGCATTTAATAGATACAAAGATGAACTACAGTAATCGAATAAGACTCTATCAACATTTTCATGGCTCTGTGTCGGTGCCCAGGTACGTTTCTGAGTAACTTCTCATTTTGGTGTGGTTTTTCAGGTATGGAGCTGTGTCAGCGGGAACGCTATGTGCCCTTACCACTCTGTCCCAGCAGCTGGAGAATGAAAATGCTGTTGATGTTTTCCAGGTGGCAAAGATGATAAATCTTATGCGGCCTGGAGTATTTACAGACATTGTAAGTCTTTAAATGGAATATAAATGGATAGTTTACAAGGTTTTCATCTGAGACCAAAAGCATGAACTAAACCACACATCGCATACGTTATCAAGCCATACTGCATGCTGCAAAGCAGAATTTGCATTTGGGCTTTTTTTTGTACAGTTGTCATTTGTTATAAACCTCAGTCCCACCGTGTACGTCTCTGATTTGCAGTTTGGCTTATATCTTATAGAGATAGGGGGCCACTGTATGGGCAGCCCTAGCGGAGAAGGACTTTCCGCTTGTCATCACCCCCCTGCCAGCCCTGGAAGGTTAAGCTGTGCTATTCAAACCTGGCATGTTGTGATCTGAAGGGCTGCAGCAGGGCAGGTAGAGCTGCAGGGAGATCAGGCTTCAGCAGAGGGGCTCTCCACTCTGCAGCGAGAGCAGCACCCTTGCCTCGGCGTGCATAGCTCTGCTTGTACGGGGGAACAACCTGGGGCTGAGCTCCGGGCTCAGGTATCATCCTTCCCTCCTGTAGTATTTAATAATATATCAGGAATAATATAATTTACACAAAACTGGAGGTTTGGGTTGGCAAGGTTAAACTAGATTAACAGAGGCAATTGCTCTCTGAGTCTTTTTCGTTGCTCTGTGTGTGTCTAGTAATGAACATCCACGACCTTTCCTGGAAATGCCAAATTTAAGTGCCACTCGTTTCTGTACACTTAAAAGGATTGAAGTAATTTGTCCTTTCTTTTCCAGGAACAGTACCAGTTTCTTTATAAGGCAATGCTAAGCTTGGTCAGCACTAAGGAAAATGGCAATGGTCCCATGACACTGGACAAAAATGGTGCTGTGATGGCCAGTGACGAATCTGATCCCGCAGAAAGCATGGAGTCTCTTGTCTAATCGGAAACCTGAAAAGGCACTTAATTTGTAGAACTTCTGAAGACTGAGTGAACTTTTTTGAGGCCTTTTTTGCCAGACTCTAGGTTATACAATAACCCAATTACTTTTTTACACTGATAAGAGTTTTGATATTTATTTTTTGCCATTTTATGTCTTAATGGTATCCTACTGAGCATTTGCACCTCTGTTTATTTCACACAGTGAAACGCAATTTTATCTAGTTTGCACTATATGATCAGTGTTACTGCCTATAATATTCTAATACAAGACAAGCCCTGATGTGACATTCCATGACAACAAACATATGCTTTTCCTGTTTTGTTTAAATGCAGTGAACTTTTGCTAACTACAGTGACCCTCGAATCTTAAATCTTGAATGCTAGGCCAGATGGATTCTTTCTACAACAGATACTGTACCCCTTCATACCATATTTATTATTTTAATGATCACGTCACCGTTTTGGTAACGGTATTCTGCATTCCAGTGGAGTGGATGAGCAGTGTTCATCCTTTCTTGACAAAACATAGCAGGTGATTATTGGCTACAGTGGAAGTGTAATAGCCTTGTGGAGCTGAAACAATTATTTCTGTATTGTTTCAAATTGCTGTTTTTTACACAGACATGCCTAAGACTTGCTTCACATGGAATATATAAATTACATACACTATGATTATAAATTAGATGCAATTCATGCGTGGGACGCAGTGATAGGTTTTGAATTTACAATTTGGAAGTTTCCCCATGTATTCAGAAAAATGTTGATTTTAGTTTTTAACCAGCCATATGATGGGAAAGTGTTTTGATTTTATTCTCATCAGCGCCAATACAGTGAGAAATCTACTACAACCCAAAGTCAGACCTGTTTTCAGATATATTGAAGGTAGCAATATTTTACATTACTAAGCTATTCAATATTTTAAACACATTAATTTCCTTACTATTTCTTGAATATGACCTCACACCTAATGGTATGTTACATGATGACAGGCGTTTCTTAATTCCATAACTGTTAGATGCCATTTTTACAGGTGTGTAATTTTCATACTTTAGTGCTAAAACATAAAGTACTGATCCATATTTACTGGTGAAGCAAACTAATAAAAAAACTACCTATAAAGTTACACTCTCCCTCTTTTTTTTGCCAGACTAATTCTTTAGCACAAACCTAGCTTATTGTGTTTTCCCTCCCGCACCAATAAAATGTTTTCCTCCAGATTATAGAAATAACTGAATTATTCTTTGGAGCATTTAAGTATACATCCTCACTGGCTCCCTTTTCCTTTGTGTTTGGTTGCAGTTCAAGAAGGTCCATCCCTATTTAACAAAAGAAGTACATACTTAATTCTCCTGAAAATTAAAGCTAATCATGTCCTTCATAGCTTGGCTGAGTAGGGAGGGGTTATTGCATCTGCCTTGAGAAGGAAATACATCATTTCAACCATCCTGACGTCTGGTATACAGTTAAAGGCACTATCCCTTATATATGGCATTAGTTTCTTCTAAATTTCAACTGCACAAAGCATGCATTGTAAGTTTTCAGGACTTGTCAAAATGTTGCAGTGTATTTTTTTTTTTTTTCATTTCAATTTGAACCTATTAATTTCTGCCAGTCCAGTCTTGCGGGAATACAGAGATTTGGCAAGGTTCTGTGCGTTTTCATTTGCAAGGAAGCTGAAAGCGAACTGCTTAAAATTATATTGAGAGTAGGTATTTTAGTTGAGAACCTCATGAGGTACAAACTGATATGGTCTCGCTGGGAGCAGAGGAGCTATGCAAACTGGTATGTGCTAACATCTGGCCTTTTATTTTTAATAAGGGAAAGACTTCCTAGTATGATACACTTGATTAATTCAACACCAAAGTATTCAAGAATTCATCAGCAACCTTTTACACAGTCACTTTTTACTTCTCAGTTTGTTGAATCCCTCCATACAAGTTATCCAAATAACTGCTAATGCTGAACAGTATAATATATCCATGGTTTCAGTAAGGAAATCCCGTGTCCAGCAACAGCTTGCCCAAATAAAAAAATGTGCAAAATGTTTCAAAAGATTGCTTGTTAGTTTGGATCCCCGTTGCACTGGGACAACCTGGTACCGAGGAGGGAGTCAGTTAACGTCTGGGAGGAGGTAAGGCTGGCTTTCCAGTCCTACACCCCGGTAACGAGAATTAAGTAAGTTTTCAAGTAGTGCTGCCTGCAGGGGCTGGAAGGCTCTGCTGAGTGTTCTGCTGGCCAGTGTGCATCAGCGTTAGAGGCCGGGGAGCCCCCCCTTGCACCCCCAGTAGTGATCCTGGCCCCAGGCAATCCCAGCTGGTAGCACGGAGGGACTCTGATGAGTTGGATCAGTTCAGGCTGAAGTAATTTAAGTTCCTGGGGAGGTGTAGGGAGAAGTTAAGAATCCAAGCCCTGACAAGAGCTAAGTGACACAAAGATTACTGCAGGCATCAAGAGGGCTGCATTTGTTCAGTACTTTCAGCTGATTACTTTTCATTTCACTGGCGTGATGGAAGATAACTGTGGTTCATGACACACTGCCTGAATATCCTTGGTTTAATCCCTTACCTTCTCACAAGTTTTAAAAATCAATGAAAGAAGGCTGTGGGGTTTGAACTTCGGCAGGTGCTTTGGAAATCCATGCGTTTGCATTGGCATTTTCCCACACCTGAGATACCTGCTTGGGGTCTAATCCATGGGGAAAGAATTTACACTGATGTTCTTTGAGTTCTCCATGGATTTTTTTCTTAAGGGGGGGGTCAAGCTGTGTGTTAAGCGCTGTGTTGACAGTCAGATAGCCGAAAGATGGTAGTGATGCATTAGGCTGGAAGTGGATGAAGCTAGGAATTGCTTGTGAAGGTCAGGATTAAAAGCATGGAAGAGCCAGGTCTATCCCACTGTAAGCAGCTGCGGTTCTGCTCTCACAGGGGTTGGCACCCTTTCCCTGGGGCTGAGCGACACTGGCAGAAGGAGCGAGTGCATGTTCAGGGGTGTGCACTCATACTGCTGTGCTGAGATGCTCTCAGGAGTGTCTGGCCAAAGCCCCACTCTGTGCATCACAACTTTTGCCACACCACCCCCCGCACTGCAACCACCCCGTGGCATTCGGCCGGGATGTCTTTCATGCATCAGAAGTTCCCAGACAATGTGCAGGCCTGTGAATTAAGAGAGCCTGAGTCTACCCCATCGCTATAAAATGTGGTCCTCAGCACCAGCCCTGAGAAATAAGGAGAGAAAGGACTGAAGTACACATGTATATCTGTGTCTACATTTAGAAAATACTGTTTCTCCATGTCTTGCATGTGTAGACCATGTGAAAGTCACAAAAGACTTCTATGCTTTGAGCCCATAAGAGCAGGCAAGCTTTCCAAGAGGGAATGCTTGGAAAGCTGCTGTGTCATCTTAACATCTAAAATGGGTGACAGTCTCAGATGAATGCCCTATCCTGCAAACACTCCTGTACGTGAACTTGGCATCACTAGGAAGGTCTGGGAGAGCCAGTGGGACTGCTCAGGTGTGCGGGCTAAGCCTCAACTCTTCTGCAGGACCAAGGTCTAAGAAACATTCATTTTAAACAGCATTTGTCCTTAGTATTTCACAGTGTCTGTTTCCAAATATTAGTTTAGGAACAGGAAAAAGAAAAATCTGAAACCCTTAAACTGCTTCTTGTGTGTGACTGTTTCCATACTGTGGGTCTGTTCTAGGTTAGTGGAATCATTTACAGGATCTGCAAAATTTCAGTTGTTTTTCCAGTTTCTGACTGCTTGAATTGCTTGAATCCAGAGTGATACATTGGAACATTAGGAGAAGAATCTTTGACACAGCACAACTGCCTTCTTATTAATCTTTTTTTAAGCTGATATATTTTATTTAAAAGCTAAAAATATAGATATTGATTCTACCAAAGATACATACTACTAATTCTCAGCAAAACAAAACCAACTTAATTTAAAAATAAAAAATAAATTAAAACGTAGTTGTCTTAAAGATTTAGCAGTCTTTCTCAAATTCATGTCTTTTGACATCAGATCTTGTGTTCTGAAGTTTATGTTCAAATGGTGCCAGTGAATTTTTATATGAAGGGAGAATGCCTATTTGTTGATCCACTGCATTGCTTTGCTTCTTTTTTCTTTTTACTTTTTTTTTTTTTACAGACGTAATTCAACTCTTACTGTTACCCCTTTGCTCTTCTTCTCTTTGTTGCCATTCTAACAATGTGAACTACATTGGCTTTACTTATCAAAGGAGAAGGAATGCAAAAATAGAGAGAGAAGGAACTGTAATGAAGAGATTTGGCCTCCACTTTGTCTTAGCTGTTAAACTGTTTTTAGTGGTTTTGTTAACTATTTGCAAAGGGAAGCATTTTCTACAGAGGATAATTAATTTCAAGAAAAATGTCTTGAGTTTTAAGAATAAACGTCTCCAAAAGAGGAGATAGTCGATTTTATACAATGTCACAACTCTCCAACATTTGGGGTAGTGACTTTTTTTTGTTTTGTTAGAACATTTGAAACTAGAAAGCAGCCATTGTTTCTAAAGACCGAAGCATTCATGTGTACTCCTATTTTCTTTTCCTTCATTTTTAAAATAGCAAAATCATTAAAACTGTAAATATTTTGTTGCTTGGATAAGCATCTTCTGGGAACTTTGTATCTATGGTATATAATCATAGAATTTTATATTTTCATATAAAGCTAATTTTTTTCTAGTTTCACCTCCTTCCTAGTTCTGTGGTGGCTATGTGAATACATACCTTCTGTGTATCGAGGCAGTGAGACACCATCATCACACTCCAAAAAAGATTTCCACACATGTCATTTATTTGGGGCAGTGATTGTGAAAGTTGGATTATTTTTTTTTTGATTCCATTGTCAGTGTGTGCAATAGGAATTAGACTTAGCCAGTCACTGGATACGTTTGTCTCATTGATCCATTCAGAAAAAAAAAATGTGGTGTTTGGTTTGGGGAGAGGGTGGGAGGGAGTATTTTGAGGGAGATTTTTTGTTGGTTTTGTTTTTTTGTTTGGGGGGTTTTTGTAACTTGAAGAATCTTCTTTTTGTTATGTTAAACTATATCAAATCATTCTATTATAGTGTTATTTAATATGTAAATTGTATTGCTATACATAAAATAAAGTATGGTTTTTGATGTATTTACAGACTTCTTCCTTATTTGCATCAAGTACACATACAGAACAGATGCACAAGTCAGTATTTCATTGTCCCAGGCGTGCAGGAAGAATGATGAGATCCAAGGCCTGCTTTAATTAGATCTCAAATTTCCAAGCAGTACTCAGCTGGGAACAGTCTCTCAGTCACTTGACAGTGGAGATCACCGTTACTTTCTTAATTGTCTCCGACTATTAGAGAGCTGCCAGTAAACCCCTTCCCTCGCCACTGGTCCTCCCCAGACTATTGTGACCCATCAGAATCCCTTTTGGAAGGGGTGTTGTCTCCATTCAGAACAGGACCTCAGAGCGTGGACGTTATTGCCAGCTCCTTTGGGTGCTCCCTTCCTTCGCTCTCACCCCGGTTTATCAGCAGGTGTCTGCCTGGAGGAACGGGGGCTTCCACCAAGCCACTGTCACCTGATGTGTTGTGATAACCTGCATCTACTCGCTGCTTACCTAACCCCAGGGCTGTGGTAGAAAATGCAAGAGTACTCATCCCCATCTCAGGCAGACTGGGAGGGAGGGACAGATGTTCCCAGTCCCAGAGATAAAGCAGCAAATATTCCCCATGGAGCACATTAGCAGTCATACCTGCCTGCCGCATCTGAGCCAAGAGCCGTCACCGCAACAGGCGTGCGCTACACCACCAATGCTCAGTGATTTGCAACAAACCCCGACAGCTCTGCGTACCGCCTCCCGCGCCGGTGCTGCGCCGAGTGCAGGCGTTACTTTGTTGTCATTGTCCTTGTGGGAAAACCGCTTGGGTTTGTGGATACGTTCTCGTTCAGATCTGCTGCCAGCAGCGAGCTGCAGAGGCACTGCCTGCCGTGGGGCACGGCAGCTGCCTGGGCTGACAGCCTTCGGGAACAGGGCAGCATGCAGCCTGCAGAGCAGTACCTGCACGTGGGCAAACACCACCAATAACTGAAATTGCTGGTCGACGTGAAATTGCCGGTTGAAATCAATACACTGCATGCCTGCCCTCTTTTGTGTTGCTGCGTTCTCACTTGTGTGTCCATGTTCTGGCTGACTGGCAGAAAGAGGGAGCCTGGGAAGCTAAGACAGGGAAGCGGTGAGTGTGGCACGGCAGTGCTAGCAGTACAGCCTGCTGGCTCCTGCAAAGTCCCTGACTTTGTAGCATGCTTCCTTGCTCCAGGGCACTGCCTCCTGTTGCACCCCAGTAACAGGCCAGCACTAGCCCACAAGCAGCTCCACCTGCCTGGCTGCTCAGGGCGCGGGTGTGGGAGGGCAGGGGGCTGCTTCCCCGCCTGCCAGGCCTGCCCTGCGGGATGCTACAGCAGCAAGAAGAGCCCAGTGCCCTCTGCATGTCAGGCCAGGAGCAGGTAACTGGGGCTGGGCACCTGGGGAAGGGTCCTCTGCCTGGCTTGGCTTGGCTGCCCTACCTCCATGGAGAAGATGGTTTAACAGTTGGACTCCACTATCTTAAAGGTCTTTTCCAACCTAAATGACTCCATGATAAGACGGCAGCCTCTGCAGGCACAGGTAGGTGGGTACACCGTGCTTCGTAACAACGCGATGGGAAGAGGGCTGCTGAAACACCGCTGGTCCGGGCAGCGCCGAGGTGGACCTGATGGCAAGCTGCACGCAAGTCAACACCGCCTGCCGTAAGAAAGACAAACACAAGTCTGGCAGGTTTAACCTGGGACCACGTAAGGAAATCCTCCCAGTCTGCTCACAGCAGGTTTAAAACCATCTCTTCTTAGGAGGGAGAGCCACACAGGAAAAAAACGTAACCCCACTGACCACTGACAAAAGGAGAGCAACAGGAATGGTTAGTGATCTGGAAATCCTCAGAACAAAACCAGGATGAACTGGAACATTGCCCAGTGAAACGCTGGAGAGAGACAGCCTGGGAGATGCAGGAGTGGAGGAAAGGCTGTGGGGCTTGTCTCCGGGTATTTAAAACACCGCTCCTGAAGAAAGGGTGTAATCTTCCTACATCTTTGGTAGATACGGCAAGAAATAGAACTTGAACAGCCACAAGGCAGGTAGGGGTCGGGCAGCAGGGACATCACCTGGGACAGTGATGCAACAAAAAAAAGATTTCTCTGTAGCAGCTGCCAAAATCAGGACAATCCAAGGCAGCCCCTTAAATGAAAAACTGCATTTTCAATAGATAGCAGCAGCTCCAGGGTGGAGCCCCCACGCTGCTGACAGCCAGATCATCATGTGCACATACAACAAATGGGGCAGAGCTCGCTGCGGGATGCAGGGTGGCTGTTCTTTCCTAATTTACCTTTGCCTTGAGCCAAGCTCAGCAGAAGCTCCCTAAACTGCAAACAAAGGCAGCACAGTGTTTGCTGTGGGAGTCCCTGGTCCTCCTGAGCCATCTTGGTGAGCCACAAAAGCAGGAGCAGAGAACAGGTGAAAAGGCAAAGCCTGGGAGAAAGTACTTGGTTTGTGTGCTTATGCTGGGGAGGGGGCCTGGCTGAGATCTTTATCCAGTGGAAACCTACAGTAGGTAATTTATTAATACTTGGCAACAAAGATATGATTTACCAGCACTGCCCACTACTAACAATGTGCCTGAATTAATTGGTGGTATCAGGAGATCCCAACTTCTTTCGTAATAAATAGCTAATGAGTTTAGCCTTTAAGGCTTCCAGAGGCTGCCAGCAGTCATGCTAAGCAGGCACAAATAATAGCAGCATTTTTATTAAATGGATTCAAATGCCAGAAGGTGTACTTTCAAGACCTTTTGCAAGACAAAAATAATTTTGATCAATGGCTTAGTCCCAGTCCTATTAGCCACTTCAAGCTCCACGAAGTGCTTCGTGTGCTGACGTGTCATCCCACCGGCTGGCAGCCGCTTTATTGATCACTTGTAGTTTGTTTCCCCTTTGCTGCCCATCAGTGTTTCTGATGTCTCTCTGACTTTGTAACGCTTTAAGAAGCAACACTTCACAAAGCAATCTTTCCTGACACTGCGTTCAATTAATCTGACAGTCACTGAGCTCACTTTTCTAAGTTGTTATCTTCCTTATGTCTCAAAATCCTTGTTTAGGAGTTGACGCCTGCTTTGCTGGTGTTTTATGTTACGTTTTTGAATTTTGAAAAGATTCTGCATTTCAGTTCCATGTCTCTTGTGGGAGTGGTTTCCAACACTTCATATTTCACTGCCTCTGTCCGTGAGCCATGCTTTCTGTACAGCTCATAATTTCTGTCACTCCCAAATTCGAACCCTGTTGGTCACATGTCCTGTATCACAGGATAGCCTTGCACAATATGTAATCATAAATACTTTGTTCCTCTGTCTAAGGTGCTGCTGAAAGAGGGAGTTTCTGAGTCAACGTCAGGAGAAAGCCAGAAGGTACGTGTGTTTTGTCTTGGAAGGATAGCATTATTGGCTGGAAGCCCAAGGCTTGATAGAAGGGAATGTGGCACAACCCTCCACCAGCTGTTTTGCTGGGTTTTTTATGATCTAAAATGATGCCCCATCTGAAAGATGAGAGCCAGCAGGCTCTGATTGCACAGGCTTCGATGTAATATAGAAGTTTTTCTGCACTATTTAGGGTCTATGGGTTCCAGCTTTCTCTGGGTCCATCAGGGCACGATGCCTGCAGCCAGGGGTGAGCAGAGAAGTTTTTCCTACACGCGAATCTGGCCTAGGATGGGTTTGAGACAGCTGATGGCTACTTTTGGTACCTCCATAAAATGTATCACTGCTCTGCTCGTCAGTACCATATGTGCACAGCAGGTAATGTACAGTCTTGTTAGCTGGTGTCACGCTAGTCCTCAGAAGCCAGATCTGGAGGAGTGAGACACTGAGGCAACAGAGGGAACCTCCAGATAAAACCCAGACACTGTAAGGAATTTAGTACAGCTTCCTGAAAAATATTTTCACATCCTAATAGAGAAACTGTGGCTTCTCAGCCATGCCTCACACAGACCCACAGCCCCTCCCTACCCCACGCATTGCCCAGCTGCCTGCCCCCCCCCCCCCCGTCTCCATGCGCTATTACAGAGCATGTGGCAGCTCCAGCAACTGCTTCGGCGGAAAGAGCCGTAACATCTGCCCAGCCCCTTTCTATTGATTTACACTAACTTCACACTGGTAATCAGGCTGTGTGCGGGACATCAATGAAGACTTGATAGTCTGCTAGAGTAAGAAATGCATGCCCCACAGCCACGTACAATGCTCGGTGCGTTACCCATTGGCTGAGGTTCTTCCTTCACACAGACTTTTAGTGGGGCAGTAAATACTGGTGACCATAACAATCACCGTGAAGGAGAGAGAACTCTAGGTCAAACAACATCCATTCGGCACCTGGCACAGCAAGTTCTGTAGTTCAGCACCAGAGCCCTGAGATGCTGCATGCTCCCTCTTTCTGTGAGAGGGGAGGCTGCAATCCTCTTCAGTTCCTTGCTGAGAAGGAAAAGCAAGGGGAGAGCTGACGAGCTTGATTGCAGGATAAAATGAGATCTTTAGCAGTCTCTCAGACAATGCATGGGAGGGAAATGATGATCTCTTAAGGAAAGCCTGGCTGTTTTCTCTCTGCAAAGAGCTTCCTACATGGTGCACCAGAGGGATGGAATGGTGGTGTCCTGCATGTACTAGATAAATGGGCAATTTTCTGTAACAAGGTGCTTAGGTTTCATCAGCAGACGATCAAGAATAGAAAACCATAGAAACACAATAAATTGAGGCCTTCATTACATACAGCCTGATGGGACCATCAGCACCACACAGCTTCACCCTCCAGGAATTTTTCCCAACAGGCTCAAATTGTTATCTTTAACAATACAGGCTGTGTCAGAACTGGTGGATGAACTCTGAGTCCCATCACCAGATCAACATCCTGACTCTAAGCTGTAGTTTTAATTTAAGATATCATTTAATGTGATTTAAATTAAATATAATTTCATTCGTGGCATTGTGAACTGACATTTGTAGAGAACATCAGGCTGCAGAATGTCTGATGTGTTCAAATACCATGGGCGTGACGGTGACCAAAACAAGCTGTTGGCTATTGTAGCTGTAATATAACAAGCTGTATAAAAATAGATGACACAGAATAAAAGGGTAAAGCTAGTTAAAACCTTGTTTGTCTAGATATAGAAAGGTTATCACACTTTGCAACTAGCAAAGAATACTCTTAGTTTTGCTTAATACTAGCCTTCAAGCTGAAAAACACCATTGCTGGGGGGAAAGCATAAAAACTGTTAAAAGTACAGTAACCTCAGTTATGAAAGGCTCTGCCATCTGAGTTTTAGTGCTTTAAATAAGTTTCCTTATTACTTCAATCCAGTTTTCTAGATAGCCTCTTACTTTGAGCCTGTTAGACATGTTATGCCTTTGCCTGAAAGTCTCCTAGTGACCTGTAAATTGATTTCAGCCTGTGAAATTGGCCATAAGTAAATCTTTGTTCTTCTTCTTTTTCCTCTTTTCTTTCCTCTTTTCTGAAATAAAAAGGATGCAGGTGGCTTGTCTGCTATCAGGCTATAAATCCTGTATACACTTCAGAAATGCTAGTGCCTTCTTAGCAATGATGTAACTCCTGAAATCTGTAGCACTAGGCTCTTGTATTATGAAGCTAAGATCACTGCGTTCATTGATAATGCCGCTATGTAAAGAAAGGCTTAAATTCTTCTCCATCATTGTTCCTTGTTATCACAAGTACATCCGCAATAGGCAGGGGTTTATTCATCTGATAGGTTTACATATCTCATCGGAGTCTACTGTGTAACATATTTGGAAAGAATGAGGCGTACCTAATTGGTTTCATGCAGAATTTCAGTATAAAGAGTTTTGCAGCATTTGTTTATCTCATTATTTGTGTTTACAATTTACATGTGGTAAAAAATGTCCTGTATCTTTCTTGCATCGTAACAACTCCACAACAGCAGAGTGCCACAGCCAGCTCTCACGTCCTTACATCTTCATAACATTCACCCAGTGAACTGGGAGAACATTTTATGAATGTTTTAGGAAGAATAACTGATTCAAGCTAACCTGGTGAGCAGAGCCCGGTCACAATAAAGTTTTCTCTTTGCCAAAATTCTCTTCCCAATTCCCTAACTTGAGTCATGGGTGCCTGATCAGCCAGGGCTCAGCATCTTCCATTCGCCAGCAAAGATCAATGACTGGACTCCGATTCATCGGCTTTAATAGTTTCTGAAACACATTGTTGTGCTGGTATCCACAGGAATCAGGAAGATTAAGTATGTAACTGCCAAAAAAATATATTAAGCTGGAGTTTGTCACATAAAAGGTATGACAGAAAGGAAAAGAATAATCTTCAAAATGACAACCATAAAGAACATGGTGATTTAATATAAACAGCATAAAAATGTTCAAATTGCACCATAGTTCGCAAATAAGGGATATTAGTAGAGCCCCCTCCACCCCCACTTTTTATGCCTTTGTTTCTTACAGATGATCCCTGGGTTTATGCCCCTGTCACCACATGTAGTAGAAGAAGACCACGTTCCAGAATAGGATAATGCTAATTTTGCAAATGATCACAAAGTCACAGACACATGGCACAAAATGTTGACCCAGTCTAACGCCCTCCTGGTGGTTTCCAATTTGTTCAAAAAAATTTTCTGGAGCAGCTGTATCCCCACAGACTTTACACCAGATGAGGAAAGTCCGTTCTCTCACTAATGGCACAAAAGCCACCACTTTGGGTGCTTTGACCAGATATTTGTTATCAAGAGGCCCTTAATCACAGCCTCAGCAATGAACAGCCCTGAGCAGGGCTGATGTCTTCCTGAGCACACAGCCACCCCTCCCAAATTTTCTACATGAGTCATCTCTCACCCTCTCCTCTTCCTTAGACTACACAGTAGTCCCCTTCCAGAATGGAAAGTCTCCATTATGTTATTTCCTTCCTAGTAAGTCCAAAAATCATGTCCCAAAGAGGTAATATTAACTTTGGCAATGGCATTCTTTGCCTTTGGAGCTCTTATTCTACATTCTGCCTGTACTTATAGAGACTTCAATCTTTATTGATTCTCCTGTGCCACCTCTCAGCATCCTTCCTAGGCAGCATGATGCATTAACTTTCCATATAATGAATATTCCTGTTTGGTTCCGTACCCTGAAATATACCCAAGTCTGAATGAGATTTCAACACTCTGCATTGCTGATTTTCAGCTGCATGCCATAGCCCTTGTTTTTCACAGGCTGGGGACACCAAAAGAGGCCTATAGATCCAGAGATCTTGCTTTTAACACAATCACTGTTGTACTGGGGGGGAGGAGAGCCTTTATATTTTTCAGACTAGTTCCAACAATAAAGTTATTAAAGCTATTTTCCACCTTGCAAGAAAGCTACCTGATGATGACATTGTTCCTGTCTTTTAAACTAATTTTATTTCAATATGGTACATTTGTAGTCATCATAATCCTATTGTCGCATGTTATTCCCAGTATAATGACTGAAAATGCTATTGCTTGGGGGAAGGGGGTTGTTCTGGGTTTTGTGGGTTCAGGTTTTTTTCTGTTTAATTTTATCTACTGCTATAGTATCAGAAGATAAGCCAATTTATTCACTAAAATCCTTCCCATCCATTCTGTTGTTGACTCCAGTTTCCAGTGGAGGATACAAGGTACTTCTGTAAAGCAATATGAAGAAAGACCTACAGTCATTCTGCTAAAGGCAGGCTGCATCCACACAGCTGTCTGCCCCAGCCCTAGGGCAGAGTGGTTAGCATCCTGGCCGTTGAGCTTCTCATAGGAGATGGGAATATATACATTATAGCTGTAAAGCTATATAGACAGCTCCTCCACACCGGGTTTGGAAAACTGTGGCACTAAATCCATAGCCTCTCTAGGGTGGCACCTCCACAGCACTGGGAACATCGTAGTCTTCCTGAACTGAATGCCATCAGACCTCCAAATAAAAGAATTCCAGATAATTTATTTTTACTCTTAACTTCTTGTTGAAAATTCATCTTCAACTTCTGTAAAACAGGATGACAAACGCTTTCACACCATGTCATTACAACTATTATAGCTTACACTATAGCACAAAAGCACTATTTTGAGTCCCAGGCTTGAGGCAATTTAGAAGGTAATGAGCTTCAGGAGAGTGGAATTTTAACCTTCCTGCAATTACGATTTTTGTGTTTAGCACACAAAACCCGAAGTCTCAGATACCCACGTGAACCTGAGGTCCAAGGTGGGTATGTAGTACTTAGTGACCAGGTTGACACAGGAGGTCATTTCCCCGTGTAGATACCCACCTCTGCACCTACCGGTAGGGGATACAATTTGATGGATATGGCCCAGATGTTGCAGGGAGCTGCTTCCAGGGGATGTCATTTCATGTAACCCAACTTACTTGGACAGCTGTTCTGTGCAGTGCTGTAACAAACCTTTTCTTCATGAAACCATTATTGCTGCTGCCCAGCTCAAAATCTGAGCTTCCTAACAATGCACTGTAGAAGAAAAATAAATTTCCTTCTCTCCTCACATATGAGTTCTAGCTGACACTTTTCCCATTTACAGAAGGATCTTATCAAGCCTCAGCAAGCCCTAAAAGACAAAATAGCATTAAAAAAGTGATCTCATATTATATGCCCATTACTGCCATGTTTTGTATTAAACTTCCTTTTATAATAGTTAGTTAGAATTAATAGATATTTTCACAAATAGGTCTCAATTGTTACAGGTGATTACGGAGTTCAGCAGGTTGGTTATTACTGCAATAGAGCATTATCTGCTGATGAGCTTGTAACCCATATTATTCTTATCTGTTAGGTGTTTATATTATCTATTAATAATTTATAAACTAACCTCATTATAAGGTTGTAATATGGACTGTGACAGATTACAGCACAAACAGGCAATACTCAAGCACCAAGAAGTTTCTCTGTGCAGCTAATCTCAGCTTCATTATGCATTTCTCGTTTAGATTTTATCACACGCTGTTGATATTCTGGAGGGCTCCACTTATTCCTAGGATGCTGTTATCAATAATCCATGTTCTGCATTTGTCCACATGGCAACTGATGCCTGGAGTAGGAGCTACTTGCTGTTTTATTGGTATAGACAGGTTCAGGAACAAGACCAAGAGTTTGCTAATAGTCATCAGAGCAAGCGGAGCTCTGCACAGGTTTGTGGGTCTCATTGCAGCAGTGAGGCCACAGCAATGGCTATCTCTGCTCTCAGCCCCATCTTGGAGCTGGTACCTTCAGTCCTCCTTTCACAGGAGTTCTGTCTAGTGCCTGAAGATACAGCTTAACCAGTACACTAAACTCTGCTTCCCATCCACGTCAGCCATGTTCTTAATAGATTTATCTCACTAAAATAGCCACAATGTAAAGTACTAAACCTACAAGCAGAAGCACTTGCTGTAAAATGGCCGGAGAAATTGCCAGAGAAGGACTGGGAGCAGTCCTCTTCCTGATTTGTATGTACAGAAGATGGAAAGCTTGGGAATAAAAAAAGTGGTTTATGCCCAAGTCTTTCATTTTTCACAACAGTCTCTTTCCGGTGCTATGTAAACAACAAGCCAACATTTTTCAACAAAATCCTCTGTACTTGAATGTTTTTTGCCAGTTCTCCTTCACAAGGTGGCACGCAAAGACTGACAACTGTGAGCACTCAGCTGCAGTATCTGAGTGGGTGAAAATTAATAGCAAAGCTGGAAAGAGTAGGTTGCTCACAAAAAGAGTAGCATAGGCATTCTGGGTGCACACATGCTTGTTTAAATCCTTTTTTTGTCTGAATTCATGACAGCACACCTTTCCTCGGAGCCCCTTCAGGCAGGAGATGCTCTCAGGACATCCAGGAAGAGCAGCTGGTCTGGGCAGACTCTCAAGGCAAAAATCTGGGCTTTACTGAAGCGACTGGCAAAGTTCACTTTTACTTTGGCAGAGCCAAGATTTTATTACCACCTTACCACTAAATCTCTTGGCTTTCAGCATTACTGCGTATTTGCCTGAGCAATTTTAGACATACCTAGTTCAGTCTTCTGGCAAAGATATTTATGATAAATAGTAATTATTCTGTTGTAGTAGTATCCTGGGACCTTAGCTACGGACCCATGTGCATCATCAATAGCAGTGTGTGGATGTATAATAAAGAGACAGGTTTGCTCTTTATTTATGTATGGTGCTCTTTACCTTATCCTCAGACGTTTATGCAAAGGAGTTTAAACTGAGGAGTAAACACAAAGATGTGAATACAACCTCTGGTTCATGATGTGCCTCGTCTACAGACTGTCAGAGCCTGGTAAGAAATAACATCTGTTGCTCTGTACCACTTTCCCAGATATCCTCTATTGTCTCTTCTCTGAAAGAGGATACAGTATGAATATTCCTACACTCTCAGTAACGGAGTTTTTTCTGCCTGTGTTATGTTGGGAAAATCTGTCTGGAATGTCAGTGGTGTTGGGGCAGATCTGACTCCTGCACGCTGACTGCAAATGGATGGTTCTTTCTAAAGCACTTGTATGATGTGTGCCTTATTTTTCCATCACTATAAAAGGGGCTTTGTCGAACATTTTGACAGTTTAAAAAGAATGACGCCGTTTCTAACTTAGTGTTTCCACTGAGATTAATCTGATCTTCAGACAAGTATTCTGGCCTAGAAAGTAGCTAGTAATCTAACTGTTTTTTAAAAATTTTACTCAAAATAAACAAATAATTTTCCCCAGCCACATTTATTGTAAATCTCAGTCTTATGGCTGTGAGATCTTTCATTGTCCCTCTTCCTCGTCACACCCATATCACGCTGAGTCATTTTCTAAAACTAATCCAATTGCTTTTCTACAAGCAAGTGAATAAAAACTAAACACAGACTACACCAGGAAGATGACGAGAAGGAAGGCATATGTTATCATAACTTCCCAGCCTTCCAAGGGTTGTATTTCCTCATAGTCTCGCAAGCATATGCAATGAGAACAAACAAACAAACAAACAAAAACACTCAGTAAACTATAGGGGAAAAGAAAGTCTTTTTTTTCTCAGAACTTGTGTGGGCTTTGCAAACATACGGTTTGTTAGAAGATAATTCCTTATACAGGGTTACTTATCAGGCTGAGACAGGAGCACATAGGTTCTGCAGTATAAGCACCTCAGCTTGGAAGAACAGGGCAGGGGGTCAAAACAAGGTGGAGAACACATCCTTAGGCGGGTATTTCCTTTCTGCTGTATTCTAAACACTAGCAATTAATGCTCTCTTAGCTGAGCGGAGCAAATTCTGCAGTAGCTGCTGGTTCAGGTGCATGGTGAGAGCTGTTCTTGACACTGCCACACAGCCTGGGATCACACACTCAGCTCTGCAGACTCCCACAGAGGAACAGGCTTGCCCAGCAAGAGGCTGCTCAGGCTGTGGTCCCACGTACATCCTGCTGCACAGCGTACTGGTGGCTGTTAGCCTTTAAGGTTTCCTTTGGTTTGGGTATTATGCAGAGCACAAAAAAGGATGAAAATCAAGAGCAATACATTGATTTTTATCACACGTGCAGGCGCTAGTGTGAGATGGTGTGGAATGAGAAAGTGGATCACCAGCTGCAGCTTCTGGTCGGCATGAGTGGTTGGTATTGTTGTGCGTGTCTGGTTTGGTCTTCTCCACGTCTGCCATCCCACTGAATAAGACTTGAAGGCACACAGAAGAGAGCAGTTAGCTGGAGAGCCAAAAGCAATGGAGTAGAGTTGAGGTCCATTAAGATTTCTCTTTACTGATTCACTTTGGTTCTGTCTCATAGTGCATCTCTAAAAAGACTCAGTGACTGAATAGTTACTGACTTGTATAATTCCAACTTTATTCTCCAAAATTAACTGGCTCTTTTTTATTATTATTATTCCTACAGTTTCTTTCCTTCATCTGGTCTCTGATTTTAAACAAATGTTACTCTTAATTCTATGTTATATCTACAGTAGATGTGTCCCAGAAATTACTCCTCTAGTGTCCAAAAGTGCCTGATAAAGAATAACCAGGTAACACTGAAGATGATCCTTTACTGTCAGAGATTACAGTTTTGAGAAGTCCCTTCAGCACTTTGTGGTGTTGTACCTTGCTACCTTCAGCATATGCTGTGTGGGATTTAGACCATGGATCCCAATGATGCTTTCGTGATTTTTCCTACAGGTAACACCCACAGTCTCTCATACATGAACAAAGACTAATAACCATTTCTTCACTTGGCTGTGTGACTTCTAGTGCAGAGACAATGGTCCCTTCACAGAGTCTATAACAGTTTAAGACAACTCAAAGTATGTAAAAGTTATGGACTACATTTTTAAAATAGAACGGGGGGAAATAATTTTAATCAGCCCTGTTTGATTATTCCAGTTGGCACAATGTGTAAAAAGGACTCACAAATTATTTTGAGAGATTAGCCAATTACAAAGAGCCATTTCCAGAGAGGAAATTTAGGGCATCTCACTAACAGCTTGATTTATACAGCAGTCCATATTTTAGCAACAGATCGCTTGGTTGCTTATATAAACTGGTTTCATTTCACTTGCTTTAAATACAGAAAAACTGTAAGTAGATAAGCAGCTCTATGAATAACAGAACCAAAGAGCCTGGTTTCCTATGGATTTGTCTTGGCAGGAAAAATCCTACACCGACCCTCTGACATCTAGCAAGTAGTAAGCTCTCCTTACAGCCTTTTCTTTTTCTTTGAATAGCCATCTACTTTCACAAAACCTTTAGAACTGCAACATCTTTGGCACCAGTAACCTTAGCGCTGAATTTGGCTGCAATTGTTCAACTTCAAAAATTACTGAAAAAAGAGATGGAATATGCATGTGTGCACGCACAGCTGCATGTATATATACACACACACAGAGCATGACCGCATAAGCCTTGTTTAATTAAAAAAACATGCTCTTGAAAAAACTGACATAAACTGCTGTAACTCTACAGTTTTTACCAGAATCATGTCCATTTTCTGAAACTGAAGAGCTAACCATCAACTGATATCCTTCTGTGATATGGCTTAATGAAGAAAATAAATGATACTCCCTAAGGAAAGTAATTTTCTCATTCCTTGGAATCTATTCATTTTCTCATATTTCTTACTGAACGTACTGCTTCATCTTTCCAAAGAAAATCTCCTTTCTTACATCATTGCTAAGCCGAAACATAAATGACAGAAAACCAAGCATTGACCCTTTTCATGTCAATGGCAGCACTGACATTTTTACCTAGTTATTTTAAAGCCTGGACTCTATAGTGCTGTCCATAACTCTGATCACAAATAGAGCCCTGTTCAGTAAAGCCAAAGACAGTCAGACAGTCAATTGAGCTAGAAAACCTGAGACTGTTGTTAGAACTTGCTGTAATTTTAATATTTTAAACTGACAGCATTTGAAAACCAACTTGAAAGCTAGAATTTAAATTCACCTGCCTTTCTGTGCCTTAGGCTATGAAATAGGTTCAGACAAACAGCCAACTACAAATAATGTCATGTAAGACTTTGTAATATAAAGCTCATAGTGAGATCACAGTAAATAGAAGTTTACATTAGGAAGCCTACGCAGTCAGCAAGATCTTCACAACACAGAGATATTTTGTTAAAAACATTCTTTTTCCAGTGCCTGAGTGGTGCAGCTGTACTCTACACACCTACATAGCACTGGTGTCAACTGCAAGCAGGCTGGCTTGGCAAGCAAAGCCAAGCAGACTGCGGACGTTCTGCATTACGTGGTTTATTGCCGATTTTCCCTTTGCAATACTATTCATAGCCAGAGGTACAGAGCAGTAGGTGACTTGGAGCTTTAATTTCCAAGTTTTCTCTCGGAGATGACTAGCAGCTGGTTACAATATTGGCGCTAGTGATGTGATCCTGGAATTTCACCAGCGTTGCTCAGCAGAACATGGCTGCTACGAATGACTTGCCATTGGAAAGGCTCTGCAAGTCAGGCTTCCCTCTGAAAGTCACACAGAAAGCCGTGTCTCAGACTCCCAGTCACAAACTGATGAAGGTCTGTGTTAAAATGAATCCATTTTCTTGCTCTCCCTCCACCTCTATTTTGCCTAGGAGGGTGTCCTAGAAGCTCACTTCTCTGATGCTTAAGCACTGTCCTCAAACTTCTCTGTTCAAGAGAAGATTTATTCATTACACCCATTTGTCCTTCTGCTATCTATATTTTTTTGCTTAAAAGGCTTTTTTCTTTGATGTTAACGCTACTCACATATTAGTAGAAAACAATCGGATACTTTTGCTGCTTTTGTTCTGATAAATAAGCCAAACATTTTAATCTCTTCTCACAAAACAAGCTTGCTCTACTATCTTGACCATCCTAAAAGCTTTTTCTATTTCTCTTCATTCTCAGGTGACCAGAAACACCTGGTAACTATCGCAGCTGCCTAAATAAGTAGAATGACCCATAACAGGCTTCCAAGAGCTCAACTGAACAATTCTCTCAACAGGAAAGAGGGGTGAGGTAGTCCATCTTTTCCTCCATTTGCTGACTATGGGTAAACCCCAGCAGAGGGTTTAAATTGAAGGATAGAGTATTCACTGTAATTTGGGATTAGTGCAGATCATTTGTGTCCCTTGGAAGTATTCATTAATTACACCTTTACATTACTTAGATAACCCTTGCCTCTCTCTGCTTCCCATTCAAAGAAATTTGATGCGTTGCTATTTATTCTTTACATAGCGTTATAAAGCAAAGTGGAACCATTTTATGACAGTCTTGAGATACGTAGATTCTGTTTGCTTTTCTTAGATTTATGTGATCATGCTGCTTGCTTCTTTGCTTTTACTATGGTTATTAATTTTCTAAATGTTTTGTTACATGCTGTTTACATTCATTCATTCAAACTTCAAAACACATCCCTGAAGAGAATTGTTTATCAAAACAGTATTTTGTGTTTCTAAAACAATGTAACTTCTCTCCTAAAAAAAAAAAAAAAAACAAAACCAAAAAAAACCCCAAGCAAACCAAGACCAACCAACCAACCAAAAACCCAAACAAAACCACCCAAATTTCATAGAAGCAAAACAGAGGAAAGAGATTAGGCAAAGATATTTGCATATCTTTTAAAATCTGCTATAAAAGCTACTTGTGACCATCTTAATTTCTGGTTACCTAACACAATGCCAATTAGACTTTCCTTTTCTGGCAGCGCTAAGGGCACTGCTCGAAATTATTTGAACTGCAGTTCTGAGCACTCAGCTACTCCGAAAATCAGGCCCTATACGGGTCAAGCTGGTCATTTCCTCTGAATGAACACTTAAGAAAACATTGGCTTTAGCGAGTTGGTTCAGACTATGAATCCACCCTGGCAGAGACAGGAACAGAACTTGGGTTTTCTAACTGACTGATCAAATGACTCGACTGCGCTATCGCCAAGAAAGGATTTAAAGAATGACTCCGAAAGGTTATTTTCACTGAATTGCTGAGTACATAAAATGTGTTGAAAGAAAAGGTAAAACTTCTTGAAAGGGTTTAGAAATGGTTATATTTATAATCTGTTGTGGTAGGATTTTCAAGTCCAGTGTTCAGTGAAGCTAGACTGACAAATTTATTATAGTTATAAGGCTGAGAAACCTATTAGAAGAAATATAATAGAAGGTACATTTTTGCGAAGCTTTAATAGGAACTGAAACAATTCAACAAAAGACTAAATTCAGTAAGGGGGGAAAAGACATTTATTAAATCTTTCTAAAAAGATTGACTGACCTTTCTTTAAAAAGAGTGGGGTTTTTGTAAAAAATGAAAAGCTCAACCTTCATAACAACAATCTAGTAAAAGGGTTTATTAGAAACTGGCTTCTTGTGCAAGTTCAGTTATTTTTATTCTCAATAAGTGCTGGTGTTATGCAATAACAGAAGCATTGTTGCCTCTCTAATTTCTCTCAGGGACTGAAGAAACTCATAATGAAAGCATTCAAAATCTAAACTGGAATAAAAAATAGAACACTCCTGCTCAGGTTTGTATGGCAAAAACAGACACAGAAACTATGGGCTGAGAATTCATCTCATAGGCAAACTGTGCCAGAACTGTGAAGGTGGTGTTATTTCTTCTACCTCTGCTTACAGGAAAAGTCAAGCTATTAATATCAGGCATCTTGACAGTCGCATAAATGCATATATTAAAATTCAAAGTACTTTTTGCTTCTGTAGATGTATCATCATTACAGAACAAGACAATTTTAATGTAAGACCAGATGGCAACAGCATTACTTACTTACAGTGGATAAAAGTTATAGGCCAACTTGTATACCCTGTAAAAACAGGCCAGAACTGAAGATGGTGTCTATCACCATCCCAGAGCAAGAGCAGACACAAAGTTAAATAGTCCAGTCCGTTCAAAGCGGGGTGGAAAAGCAGCTGGAAGACTGTTTAAATAACCAGCAGTACCTGCATGTGATCGGATTCCCATGAACATCAGGAGGCACTGACATGCTGTACAGTTACAGCAGTGTATATCAAATAGGAATCTCAAATCAGGCCAGAGCTGACAGGCCTTCTGTCCACGTGGCAGGCAACGTCACCCTCCACGCCAAGATGAACCTGCACTATGGTGTGACAGACATAAGCGGCGGTGGGTTTTGAAGCAGATGATCAGACACTAATCAGGTACACAGTTACGGGCATTGACCCAAGGAAGCCAGTTTCTTAAAGCTGCCCATAAAGCCCATATGGAAAGACACCTCTGGTCTTTCAGGGCAACTCCAAATGCTCAGCCTCCTGCCCTACATCACTGTCAGGGAGAGCTTATCCCTCCGCACCGGTTAGGGAGGGAGCCTAGGAAAATCAGCCTTCTTAAGTGTAAATCATTGGATGTGACTCTCCCACTTAAGAGCCAAAAGGTGTATTTCTTGTTCACATGCATCCTCTTGTTACTCTCAGGAGTATGTTCTCAGTGTGCAAGGGAAGAAAGATGTAGTCTACATGGGTACGTGAAGTGCTGCTTGTAAGATCAAAGCTAAGCATTCCCATTCGACATACTTCAAACAGGAACTGAGAACGGTGGTTCTCCAAGTGTTTGTTTTTATTGGGTCTCCTGTGTTCAGTTTAGGGAAAACAGACAACAGGAGTCGTTTGAAATAAAGCTGTAATTTACTATCCTAACATGCTGAGAAGCAATTAGATTCAAGCTAATTACTGTAAATAATTTTTATAATTACTTGTAAAACATCCTACTACCTGTACATCTATTAAAGTGAGTTGAGGCCTGTAGAATTTTTTTTTAAAAAAAATAGAAGGCTTAATGTTATTAATCAAGGGCCAAACTATTTTCTTGAAATCTTCAAAGAGAAGCAGCTATGCCATAGAAACTACTGATGGAAAGCACCTGTTAGGGCATGTATCCCCTTGATAGTAGAGTGGGTGTATCAGTAAACTGTCTGAAGAATCATCTAAGCTAGTTTATATTTCACAGCTATATGTACTGCTATCTGGAAGGACTCTTCCAGAACCTAAAAGGATCTTTCTCAAAAGAAAAAAGAAAAAAAAATAAAATAATTTGAAGCTGAATACTGATTTTCTTAGCTTTGTCCTATTTATCATGTTTTAATCTCTACTTGAAGCATAAAGAAAATATTTTTTTCCTTATGTCCTTCTGCCTCAACGATTTATTTATTTTTTTGACATTGGACAGAGTTTGGCCTGGTCTGATCCATAGTTTTACACCACACTTTCACAGGCACACCAACCAGTTGGAGTTGCACACCTCTGTGTCCTCACAGCCACAGCTGTTGGTTCCTCCTCTTCCCACAGGTCTTCCAGCTCTTGTTCTGAACTTCTCTCTAGTTTGGACAACTATTTTTGGACCTGTTGATGGGTGCTCAGCCCATCCTGGTCTATTGTTTGGGTTCTGGTTCACCAGAAACAGGTCTCCTGATGTCCGGGGGCAATTCCAGCAAGCAGGCACGGAGCGCTCACGTTAGTTTATCTAAGAGTACAGTAACGCATTGGCAATCCTCTTTCAACAAAGTGTGACTTCGACACATGTACCAGTACACATCTTTAGCTGCCAAATAACAAAGTGCAAATACAGGAATATGTTCTTGGGCTGTTCTACCATTTATGAGCTTCATCTCAGTGAAAACCTTACCACCACAGAGAAGACAACTACTTGTAACCCTGAGTGGTATGGGACCCACCAACACCAGGGTTGAGAGCAACTCCCTGAACACCAGAATGTGAGGGGAAAGAGGAACTAGATGTCTATTTTTGCACTTTCTAGGATTGATGCTTTATTAGCTTGCTCCTGCACGGGCAGGATATTCCCTTGCACACCTTTCCCTTTTTAGCTTCTTGTAACTTAAAGCAGCTTTGCACAGGAGCTTGTGCAGTTCACTGAAATGCTGCTGACCACTTCTGCAGTTGATAGGAAAAACTGTCAGAACCCAAGGTGATGGTTGCAAGCTGCTCTGATGGGATTTCATGGCTCTCAGACTGTCCCATAGGCCTGGTATATTTTACCAATGGTATCACTTAAGAAATGTTTATGAACAGCTGGACTTTAGACCTCCAAGTGGATATTAAGCAACTATAGCAATAGAGGTGTACCTCCAAAAGGTAAGTAAAGAAAGAAGTGGACAGCAAAGCAATTAGGAAAAAAAAAAAAAAAATATATATATATATATACACACACGTATTTTTTAAAAGGTTTTGAAGTGGTTTTATATAAAAAAACGCCTTTCTTATTGTTTTCCCTTTGAAATACTCCTGTTTTAAAATCCCAATACATAAAAACATTCAGTTTTTTTAAAACTGACATATGGCAAAAAATTGGTAGCAGTAAATAAAAGCACATAAAGCTAAATCGCGCCATTCTAAATGTTAGTAAAAATGACAAAATAAAATACTAGCTATACAAACTACACACAGGTGTGTAGCATATTACAAGTAAAAAACATATCTTGCAATTATAAGCCTACAGTATTTACTTCACTTGTCTGTAATTACATTTTATACATGTTTGTTTAGTAATATCAATCCAAGACATCATTTTGAGTATATAATTAACTGCATGTTTAGAACAGAATGTGTTTGACTGTTTTTGTGTGTTGCAAGAGATGTCTTTGTTAGCTGTATTTAAGTGCCACCTAGTGTTACAATTCACCAATTTCGCTCAGAAAACCCTCTAAATTTTCAGCATAAAACCAAATTGCAGGGTTAAGAAAAACCTAGGGTCACAATGCCCACATTTCAATGTCAACAGTAAATCCTTAATCCATATTTAGGCACTCAAGGAGTACAGAATCTCATGGATAACACTTCTACTGCAGACTGCGACCAAGCAACAGAGAGACTAACGCTCTGGTGTTAAAGTGCACACTCAGTTATATCAGCGCAATTGGGCAGTAAATACGGATCTCAAGGTCTCACTTGCAGGTATCTGGTTTTTCTATTTTTATACCAGTGATCCAGCAGTAACTTCACATAAAGATAGAAATAGCTAATGAAGACATGGTATCTGGGGGGAAAAAAGACCTTTTTATAAAAAATATTAAATACTTATGCACCGTATAACTGGAAACAGGGTGGAGACAGGATGACATACACGAACTTCGCACACGGCACGACACACATATAACAACAGAGCACACTACAGTTAGGTGCCAGTGCATTAAGACATGCAAGAGAATGCTGTTCCCCACCTAAGTGACTTCTATCTATCAAACCCTGTTTCTGCAGCAAGTCTCACCGACTTCACTGTGGCTGCTTTTCGTGGATACAAAGAATGCCCAATTTAAAGGAGCCTGCTATTGGGGATTTCTGGCTGTAACTAATGGTCTTTTTTAAAAAAATAAATGTAAAGCTTATATTCTTGACAAGTTTGGAACTGATCTAGGCTAGGTTGCCCTTCTAACGAAAAAAGAACATTAATACTGAAAAACTAAATTCAGTGTTTATAGCTCATTAGCTATGAACTTACAGAGTGTTTCATCCACTGTCAAGTAAAGTAGTCATTAAGAAATTACGGTTTCTATCCTGCCTCTGTTTCCGCAACACTGAACAATTGATAGGATCTGTAGCTTAACTAAAATGCTCTTTGCATTCTCTCCACAAATAGCATATATAATGGTTTATGTAAACCAAATTTCAATCTGTCACTATTCTTTCTGAAATTCATTAAAAGCTACAAGAAAGAAAGATCACTGCCATTACAGAGGACTGGTGTAGCTCAAAGTAGAATACGCAAAACACTTAGGCTTTCCGTTAAATTTAGTGAGACTGTAACCATTAGCTTTTCACACCATTAGAAATGAGGACAGATTCCTATTTCTCTGTTATCATTTATTGGAAAGTCTCATCTTTAAATCACAATAGTAAAAAAAAAAATAAAAAATTAAGTACCATTTATCCTGACTGCTGCAATAAGCAGGGGTAAGTTGACAAGCACATTAAAGAACTTATATTTAATTATATGTCGTGAAGTGAATTAATATGTTTGTTGCAGAAATATAAAATCAGAGGAAAAAAGTAGAAAAAGAGCTGAAGGATCACAAGAAAAAACTTCTCATCGGCAGTTAGAAAGGCTCACGATGAGGCATCTTAAACACCAGGATCAGAGAATGTTTAGAAAGAAAACAGGAGAGAGCAGCTTTTTCAGAGCAGCTTTTATCACCTGCAGCTGCAAACGCGCGTAAATCTATCAGGCAACAACAAAGAAAATGAAGAAAAATGTACTTTCAGCTGTATTTCATTCAGAATAGTTTGGTTTATGTTTTCTGTGAATCAGGACAAAACATTCACAGAAAAGTGGATTAATACAAGTACATTTGATGAAAGATTGACTATAAAGGACTACAGTCAGCCTCAGTAAATTGTCTTCAGCTTTGAGGCCTGGAGAAAACGCTTCCCTCAAGTACACAGGGAGCACGATGGCACCGCGGGGTTTGGGAACAGATGTGGAGAACCTGGCTGGCATTCACAGCACGCTTCCCACGCTAAAACCACCATGCTGTGCCTCGTGCAGGACAGTAACAACCGGCTTCAAGGGAAGGATCCCCGCCTGGAGAGCTGGAAGGCGAGGGGGCGAGAAGGGGCCCTGCTCACCCCCAGCAGCCCCCACCTCTCTCCCAGCGGGTTCAGCCTCCCTCGGCGTGCGCGGGCTGCAGCGTCCAAACCGTTTGCCCAGGCTATCCCCAAAACTCGTGCCTGTGTGTAAGGGCTGGGGGTGGTTCAAGCGATGGGTTTCACCGCGGACAGCGCCTGAGCCGCTGCCGCCCTCCACCGGGCTCCAGCCCAGCACGGCCACCCGCCACTGCCCCCACCGCCGCGGCGCGTGCCCCCTCAGGCGTAACGGCCGCCGCGCCAGCCCGCCCTCCAGCCGCGGGCCGCCCGCCGGCAGTGATTGGGCCTTGCGTTCTCTCGTTCCTCCAATCCCAGTGCCGGAGGGGGATCCCGACCTCGCCTGATTCCGCCTACCGAAGCGCAACGAGGCCAATCAGCGCCTACGGCTGGGCTCCACCTTTCCGGCCGTCTCCATGGCAGCGGGGGGGTGGGTTAAGGCGTCGCGGAGACCATGGTGGGTGATTGTTTTCCTTTTCGAAGCCGGCGAGGCTAAAGGTAAACTAGGTCTGCTTATTTATTTATTTATCTTTCCTGGCTTCTCCCCCCTCAATCCTACAGAGTGGTGCATTCCGACGGGCTTGTAGACACCCCAGCCCCCCCCCCCCCCCCCCCCCGCAGTGGTAGGGTTAAGGGCGGTTCCTACGCGCCGCTTCCCGCTCCCCCCGCGGCTGCTGCTCTCCAGCCTCACCAGGACCGCCGGCCTGAGGCGGGGCACTTGTCCCTGCTGCCGCCCCCCAGCGCCTCCCGGGGGCTTCTGGCGAGGCAGGGCCTCGGCGTGGGGCAGCCGGAGGGGCCTTGCCCGCAGCGGCCTGGCCTGGCCTGGCCTGGCTTACCTCACCTCACACCTTGGCCGCCGCCTAGGGAAGATGTGTGTGAGGCGGTGGCCCCGGGTTGCTGCGGGCGGAGGGTGCTGAGGCTGGGTGCCCGTTCATTGTGACTGTGTAAGCCAGGCTCCCTGAAGGAAAAGGGGTGCGTACGGTTGTGCTTCCCCGTGCTTCAGTTTCTACCGTTGCCAGTGAAGGCATTGCCTCCTGAGGAGAGACATCACCTGGCCTAGCGAGTGGCGTGAGGCCTGGGCTGAGGGAAGGGTACCGAGGTGCTGTGCCCCTCATGCCCCTCGTAGGGGAGGTGCCAGCAACAGGCATCTCTCTGGCAGTGTGGTGAAGCATGTATCGCTAGAAAATGGCCTCCACCAAAGTCGGCATGCACATGTAAATAGCTTATTTCAAAGTGAAGTGTGATTCTCGACGGAGAGGAGGCCCTTCCTGATGCTACCGTATCTTCATGAGATCTTTCAGTTCTCCCACCTTTCAACATTGTGAACATGCGATAGGTTCTTTAGTTTTGCTTAACGTGGCAACGGTGCAGTCACCTCTGAGGTGGAAAAAACACTAAAACACTTTCAGCATTCTGAGAAGTTCTGTAGGATCCTGATTTGCATGCGGTGGGCAGTTGGTCTCCTTCATATCTCAAAAAAAGTAACAGTAAACAGTTTAAGCTGTGTATTCCATCCTGTACTGTGTTGCAGTACTGAAGAGCTGAGCTCAGAGAAGTCTTCACTTTATTTTTCAAGCATGCAAAAATTAAATTGGTTTGGTAGCCTAAGTTACTTAGTTTAATCATGCCTGTACTTAAACGTAGATTTCTATGAACAGGGCACTGTATCTGTGAGAAGTAGTTATAAATTATATTTACAAGAATAACTTTGTGTTCAGAGTTACTGCCCAGAAATCACTAACGTAAACAGTAATACACAAATCATGCAAGCACGCAGTTTGCTGGTGTGATTGTAAGCACCTGAAACTTGAGAAAACTTAATACTAAATCTGAAACTTGAAAGTCAAATTATAGTTATCTCAGAAATTATTAGAATGCAGTGAGATTTTCCTAAAACATATTGTGAACGTTGATAGTGTGCATGTAGTCAAAGCATAATGTAAAAATGTCTTGCAGGTTTTGTGTAGTTAGCTGATGTATAAATATCATGCATGCAACTTTTTAACACAGGATTGTTGAATACTGAAAAATGTGTGTATGCCTTTGGAAGATTTTATTTTACTTGGTTTTCCTTTTATAGTGACAAACCTGGGCCAAAGAACTGAAAATGTCATCCGGTTTGGCTCAGGAGGTTCACCTTGCTAGGAGACATGGAGAGATGTAAGTAATTGTTTCAGCGCTGTGGCATGCCTCGCAGCAATTTGTGTCGTGGCCTTGCAAGACCTCCCTTTCCACGCATGACCATCCTGTGAACAGTGAATTTGAGCTCTGTACAGAGCACAGTGGTATTTCAACAAGGGGTTAGTGTTCCAGGAGGTGGCACTCTTTCTTCATGAACTATTGGAATTAGCATCCTTGCTTGCTGTTAAGGGTGTTTAGGTTGATGAGGGTTTTGACTTCCAGTGGTGCTACTGGTTTAAGATCTCCATTGTTAACCTCCTGTCACCATTAAATTCCTGTTTGGGGAAGGTAATTGGATTCTCTCACTGTAGCCTCAATTATGGAATTGCTGCTTTGTTGCCCTGTAAACTCAGATTGTGAAGCAAATACAGTAATGAGTCAGAAAAATCTGCTTTTCTTGTAACAACTAGTACTTGCCAATGAGCAAGAGTAGCACTGATCAAGTCACCCCATCCCACCCTGTCTTTCCTGTTCTGGGAGATTTAGTGCTTCTAAGCACCTTAGCATATGAGGACTGCTGGTTGCAACGTTATAGCTTCATACAAGCACAGCAGGTGGTGTCTGCCTGTACCTTTTCCCTCCCCCAGCACACCCACCCTACAGCCGGCTTAATTAGCCCCATAGTTTTGAGAAAACTGGGTAAGGTAAAAAGGTTATTTTCTAGCTCCTGAGAAAAATGTTCTACCCACTTAGCAAAATGTTTTCCTTTGTAGACTGTCTCAGAGATCAGAGCTGCTACAGCAGATGGAGACTTATCTAGGAGACAAAAAGACTAAAAAGACATGGCAAACTCAAGCAGCTGATGCAGCTCATAAAAGGAATGCAGCACTTTTAAATGTAAGTTTCTGCAACTACCAGGAACCTCATTGAAATGTCATGGTTATGTAGCTTAGAGGATTTTAAAAAAAAGCGTTTGCTCTATAGTTATCATTTGAATTCTCCTATATACAGTTCCCTCTTCTGGAACTTGACCAAAAGTCTTAAATGACAAGTCTTTATTATCTGATGGCATTGCTACCTTTTCCCATGCCCTTCTTATATGAGCCTCGTGGTGGCAGCTGCTACTATCTTTTTTTTTTTTTTCCTAAGTACATGTAGAGTTGCAACACATGCTATTACACGTCTGCCTAAGAGAACTGAGTCTGACAAGTACCTACAAGTCTTACAGTACCTGTGCAATTTTGATTCAAGATACTGGGGGGTGTTTGGAAATAGGGGCTAACCAGCCTGTAATGTTGTTAGTCCAGGGTGGGAACCATTCTCCCACTATGATTGTGTGAAATTGTGGAAGAAGTTCTCAGTTTAATGCTTTTCTTTAGAGTGACAAAGAATCTTACTTCCAAGTCTGTAAAAGCAGTATTTAGTGTTTCTGGCTCTTCCTAGTGATGATACTGTTAATAGCTGTTCTACATGCCTGTTGTTGTATTTAGGTAAGATTTCTGTTTCCTAGGTAAATTAATCAGAAGTCAGAGAATGGGCAATTAAAAAGACCTAGGTTTGATGCCAGGGACCAGTATGCTAAAACATCTTCTGGAACCCCTAGCTTAGGCATCTGAGTCTGAAGAGATTGCACTTGACCACTGACATGAGCATGCATTTGAAAAATGTATGTCTGTTGTTCAGGAAACAGCAGAAAACTATACCTCTTGGCATTTTCTTTAAACTCTTACGTATTAAGTGTCTATATTACATGCATTGTGTTTATTGAAGTTGTAAGTTTTATTCTAGAAAATTGCAAGATTCATTTGTGTCACCAAAATATTTTTTTTCTTCATGCACAACCTGGTTAAGGTTTAAAATGTTCACATTTTGGGTGAGTGTAACTCTATTGAAGGCCCTCTTTGTATTTAAATGGAAGTTATATTTAGAGAGTGGCAGACAAGGGAGAACAGTTAATCTGGGATGCCTTCTTAATTATTCTGTGGCAAGATTTTTCAACTTGGACTGCGGAAAACTGGTGCGTTCTAGGCTGGGGCAATCAAACCCCTCTGTATCAGGTATAGATATGTGTAGGTGCTTCAGTGGGAGGCTGTGGAGAAGTGGATAATTTGTTTATTTTTTCATAGTTCATGCTCCATTGATTTAGTAAATTGAGCCGTTATAAATGCCGTTTTCAATGTGCATTTTATAATAGATTTTTATTTCATAAATACATTTTTTTATAAATTATATGTATTTTATAAATGCATTCTCAGTTTACATATACAGGCAAACATAATAAATATAAGGTATATTTCTGCATGCTGAAAGCTTCTTGTATTGGAAATGTTAACAATAGCTCAGACATATACAGAGTGTAAATATTTCTGCAGTTAAACAGATATTTGCCATCTTCTGTCACATCCTCAAAATTGTTCCTTTCAAGTGTCAGAAATGTTGGTGTTTGTATGGAAAAAAAGCAAAAACATATGTATCAAAACAAATTCTGTTGCAGGATAAAGTAGCATAAATCAGTTTAAATCTATTAATTTTATACTAGTTTTAACAGGCATGCACTCCTGCAGATGCTTTCTGATAACAGAAGAAAACAGGAAAAAAAAAATCTATGCAGAATAATATATGAGAAGCTTGAAAACAAGACTGATTAATGTGCCAGCTTCAGAATATTGTTCCTGATACCAGGCACTGTACATTTCACAGTTACCATGTGGAGAGTTGTTGATTTGGCCTACTCAAAAATACATGGACATGATGAAGTGTTATTTTTTTATTTGCATTTCTGGTTTTCTGCATGTAAGCAAAATCAGTTGTTTTCAGTATGTGATCATAGCAAAAGACATTTTTCTTTCTCTGTGTTAGTTGATATTTATGCACAGGAAAGCATTTCAAAATTAATTTATTTTCTAATCAGTAGGAAGCAAGGAACTAAACTTGTTCAGTATTTTAACATGATTATCAGAGTATTTTACTTGTCTTTAGAGGGAGACTGCAGATTTGGGAAATCTGTATCATTTAGTACTTACATAATGTTGTTGTAATAAAAGCAGAAATTAGACTAGTATTTATAAGCTAATTTATGACAGGTTGTCAGTAGTATTTCTTGTGTTTAGCTGTGCAACAGCTTATAACATCAAATAGAAAACAAAGAGTATGCTATACAGGAATTAGTATTGGGAAGGTAATTTAGACCAAATTTGCTTTCCTTCACAGGCATGTAATTCTAGAATTATTTAAGTGAGATTCTGCCAGACTCATATCAATATAAGTGACAGCTGAATTTGGTCCCCTAAAAGTGATGCATGTGTCATGCAATCCATTTTACCTCTGGGGAAGGGTCTTGAATTGTTTTTGTTCCAGTCCTTGTGGTTTTAGGGGAAGCATTGTGAGATGCTCTCTTTTTTTCAGTACTGTGACATACTAGATTTGCTGGGTTTTTTTCCAAAGAAGCTTACACTGCTGATGTATTTATTTTTATATTGATGATGGGGATTTCTTTTTCATAAGAAGTTTACCAGTTGTATAGACACACAAGGAGTGCCATCTAATTTCTCAGTAGTTCTAGTTATTTTCTAAAGCATACTGCACCTTCCAGCAAAAATTTCTTTCACTGTCTGTCATTAAATCAGTATTCTGAATGACAATAGACTGCACAACATAAAACTAGAGTGAGCAACAAAAAGACACTTCCAATATCTAGGCTATGCCAAAGTGACCTTCTCTACTAAACATATCCGCACAACTGCTGTCTCCTTTCTTGCCTGCAAGACACTCTTTTCCTATCACCATAAACATTGCAATGATTTATTTGAGTATATAAATAAATAATAATCTTGATTGCTGTTCTTCCTTCCTGTGAAAATTCCTACAGGAATTTGGAAGAAGGAATCAGAAAGGAGGAAAATCCTATGAATATGAAGTGAACATTACTGATTGATCCTTCTTCTCAGTATGGTGATAACTTCTCCAGACTTGGTCTGAACCAAGCTTATGCTGATACGAGCTTAATTTGGTGCTATTTATAATGTATCTGTTCTGAATACATGCAACAGAGAAATTCCTTGCTTAGGTTATTTAAGTCTGTGTTGGCCTCTGTTATTTTGACCTTGTGATTTCAAATGGCTTCTATGTTTGCTCATGTGCCCCCTTTATGTTTATCCCATTAGTCTTTTTCTCACCTGAAAAGGGGTAGCCACCAGCTCCTTCTGAGGTTTTGGCTAAATATGAGACTTTTAGTTTGCTTTCTCAGACATCCTTTAGCTTCCTTCCTACAAGGGTATGCACTTTGCTGTAGAAAAGGGAGAACAGTTTTGCTTGGATTAAGTTTGTAATTACGTACAATAGAATACAGTCGTGCTGCAAAAATAATTAATGAAATAAGATGGACAGTGTAAACTGAATGAACTGAGTGTGTCTGTATTGCTAACTTGAACTTCAGCTAACGCTAAGGCTGGATTTTGTTTTTATTAATCATACTCTGCTGAATTTGAGTCATATTTTTCAAACTAAACTTGAGTCGAGCACTGTTTACTTATTGATGTATTCAGATTGGCTATTATTCAATACGAGTAATCATGTTTGGTGTCTCTTGTGGATGTGCTCCTTCAGAATCTCACTCTGCTTTTCAGCGGCAGTGGTGGTGAATATTTGGGAAGTCCCTTTGGGGAATTTCCTCTCTCATTTAGTTTTTCTGTTGTACTCTTCACACCCGCTCTCTGCTCCCAACTCTGCCATCTGCTATACTTTCTTTCCCCCTCCACTCTGTTCAGCTTTGGCTTCTTCACACCCCACTCCCACGTCCCTTTCTGTCTCTCTTCATCTGCCCACCACTCAATCTCTTCAATGTTTGGGTATGGAACTAAGCCCACAAGAATGGGTCAGAACTTTAAAGGGGGAGGGCAGTTAGTTTGGGGGGATGTTTTGGTTTGTTTGTTGCTGTTGTTTTTTGGTTGTTTCTTTTCTAAAAAATGTATTTAGGCCTTTGTGAATCCAGCACACACATCCACTGGACAAGCAGAAACCCAAATACTGATTTTTTTGTAAGAAAGCTATGTGAGGTGCATTGTCATCCAAGTTTGTCTGGTGAACAGCTTGCTGCAGCTCTACATTTTTGTGCACATGTTATGCATGCATATTAGCAAGTCATCTTTGTCTTGAGAAGTAAAGATCTTGCACATAATTTGCCTAGTTACTTTACAGTTACAGTAGCTAGAATACATACTTCAGTCTTCATGCAGCACAGAGAAAACCATTCTGTTCCCCTCTATTTTCTTCAGTTTTATAGAACAGAATTTAACTAATTTACTCTAGTGTCCAGAGAGAATAACAGTGTTTTACAGCAACAGCCTTAGAAATTTATTCTTGTATCAAAAAGGTACAGCAAACATTATTTAGAAACTGTAGGATGTTAGTCTTACTAGTACAAGTCGGTTTTCAGAATGACTAGACAGAAAGATTTGAACTTTAGTGTTACTATTTGAATGCAGTTTAGCTGTAATGGGTTTATTTAATTAATTTAAATGTCTTTATGTGAGTGTGCATTTTCCTTTTAAAATTCCCAGTGTTGTTTTTAAAATGTACTTTGCCTGTGTTTTAGGATATAGAAGCAGCAGAAAAAAAGCTGCAAGAAAGAGTGTATTTGCTTCCAGATCCTGATACTCTTAAGTTAGAAGTAAGTCCTAGCACTCTGTCTTTTCGTTTGTTGTTTACCAAATATTTTGCTTTTTTTCCCCCCCTGAAGCATGTTCTTAAAGTGAAAATAATTGATTTTAAAATCCAGTGACTGGTATAGCCAAAGGCCTGTATACTGTGTAGCAAGCTGAACCTAAATTCTGGGGCAAGGTCCCTAGATTCTGGAGCATTCTGGTGGAAATATTTAGCAGCTTTCAGATCTGTACAAACTTCTGTGTAAAAATGAAGTCAAATATAAAAATGAATATTTTGAGTATCAGAAGATTGCTGTGTTTATTATGTCAGAGCTGTTTAGTATTTTTTTATATGGTCGTCCCATTTTCAGGGTCAACCGTTTATCAGCATGAACAGAAAAAAATTCACTTCTCAGGGTTTCTTTGTGGTTGTGTGGGACCTTATGCTACAGCAGGAACACTTGATTTTTACTTCTCAACCTGTGGACCCTAAAACATTAAAGATAAAAATTTTACCAGCAAATTATTCTGAGACCTAAGTATCATCCTGATACAATGTAACAGGTTCAGTTCCCTAGTCTCAAGAGTGTTGTATCAGTATTATGCAGTGATGAATGAATGATAAGGACAGAAACAGTCCTGTGAACAGGAATTGAAGCACAGCTCTTCCTGATGCAAACTAAACATCTTAACCGCAGGGCCACTGAGTCAAACCCCCACTTGTGCTTCTTGCACCAGTGGTTTGTGGGTTCTTCGTTGTGTGGTGGCTTAGCTTCCACAGGCATAGTCGCATGGAGTGTCCCACGCTAGTTTGTGTGCTAGGGGACTGTTAAAGGAGGGGAAATGTACAGATTTCTGTGCTGTCAGCCTGTGAAGAGAGGTGTATTGTACATTAGTTTCACACCTCCAGAGCAAGTGTTTTAATACTCAGGCTATTACTTAAATGAGAGGCATTACTTCTTGTTCTGGTTGTTGTTAAAAGTTTTTGTCTGTCATTGCATTTTGTAAATAGCCTACTCCTGTGACTGTGACAGGGTGCTCGCTGAGTATGCCCATGCAGTGATTTATTTTTTTTAAATTTTTTTAGAGATTTTTAGGCAAAGGGGTATATTTTGTGCTAGCTACCTGTACATCTTGAATGATGCTAAGAAAGATGCCAAGCTACTAATATTGAACCTATTTTGACTCTGTTCAGAAGTAGTTTTAGACTCCTTGAGGACTTCCAAGACACCCTTAGAGTTGTTTGGATCAGTTTTGGACTGCTTCATCCTCTGTCCTGTGTGAAGTGTTAAGCTGCGTGTGGCACGTAGACTGAAGTCCACACAAATCGGAGAATGCAAGGCAATTGCTTATGGCTGCAGGGATGTCTACACTCTGCAGCAGCAGTTGAATTTTACAGAGAACAGTTACTATGTGAAGGAGAAGATCCTAGTTCAGCCTTTTTTATACTTCTAGAGAAGAGTGCTATAAATAGTGGAAAAAGAAAACTTTGTTTCATGGTACAAAATTCTTGTGTGTGCTTTGTTCCAAAACACTTTTGAGCATATTTCACTCAGCCATATATGTGTCTGTATTAATATACTTTGAAAGTTATGGCTATAATGGATCCCCAGCTTGCTAAGTCGGAGTAGTTTTGTGTGACAGCACATATGCTTGTCAAAAAAGATTCTTTGAGTAAATCTGTTGAAGAAAATATTTTTGTAAATCTGCAAGAGCCATAGTTATATCTGAGTTACATGTAAGGATCAAAATGATTAGCCAGGAATCTAATACTCTGCAGGGAGATGCTCAGTTTTGTGGTACGCTCCTTCTACATTATGTATTTAAGTAAAGAAAAAAATGCTCAATACATATGTACCATAAACGTTTTCTACTACGAAATTACTTTGGATGGACTAAAGTGTTGGCTTAATATAGTTCTTTGATCACATTATTTTGTGGGAAAAAATGATATATAGCACTTAAAATTTTCTTCAAACTCCTACAAACAAAAAAGTTTTCCCT
Organism: Falco rusticolus; assembly: GCF_015220075.1. Lineage (NCBI taxonomy): Eukaryota > Metazoa > Chordata > Aves > Falconiformes > Falconidae > Falco > Falco rusticolus. Next base: position 15,472,133 of record NC_051190.1, read on the forward strand.
AGGATACCAACACAAAAATGATGAATGGTATGTCCATTCCACAGATAAAAATAAGTTAAATTTATTACTCAAAAGGCACAGCATAATGCAGAAGGGTTCAATAAATCCACAGTGGTTTCCCTAGACCACAGGATAACTATACAAGGAGTCTTTTTTATTATTGTTTGTGATCCAACTACTGCATCCAATTACTTCATCAGTGATTTATCATGTCTAACATTTTACTCAAATATTTTGAACTCTATTACTGCAAACTTTTCAAGGGTAACCAGTTTACTTAGCATTTTTGTTTATAAAATTAAACGATTTTTCTACACTTCCAAATTAAATTCCGTAAGTACATACTTAAATATAAAAGCTGATTTTGGAAAAGTTTATTATTACAGAAAATATTTTATTAAAGGTACTGTGAGGGTCTAAACTAATCTGTTGCTTACCACAAGAGGGCATATTCAGTCACTTCACTGTTCATGCTGCAGAATTAAATCTTTCCAGGCTGGTATTTTGTATCATACAAGAGATTTGAAATTTCATCTGTAAGTACGTTGTTCTTTTCTGAATTGCTTCACTCATAAGGCAAAATTTAATAATGTGTTCCATATCTCTATTGTTTTTCAACAGGCTGACGCAGATTTTGAAATTAAGTTTATTTTTTCTTGTATCTTTCTCAGACTCTCTATTGGGCATCCATAAAAGAATCTCTTCCCAAATGGGAACAGTTTCTTTTAGGAAGAGCAGAAGTTCCTATTGGTTTTAAGAAAATGAAAACTACAAACCAGAACATAAGCTGCCCAGAAGAAGATTTACAAAAATGAACTCTAGTTTCATTTTCGTTTGTAATTTATGGCTTTTGCAGGCAAGATCATCCAGCTCAGGCAACAGAATTACCATTAAATTGTAACTTAAATCATTTAAATGAAAATGAACTATATTGGATAATTTGCTTCCACTGTGTACATTTATTTTTATTCTGTATTGGAGAAGCAATCCTCAGAGGGGCTTTTAGGATCAAAAGTGAGAAACACTGGTGTATAGAAACCCACCAAGGCAACTGCTTTTTCAGTATGAGAAGAGTTTTAGGTTATTTTTAATCCTCTGCTTCTACATATAAGTGTGTTAAGTAGAGACAGATTCATGCATTATCTTTCTTCACTGCAGTCATCTGTGCTGTATGCCTCTTTGTGGATGAAGGAGAAGGGAGGAATTTACCATTAACAGGAAAGGCGGGTCGTTTGCATCAGGCAAAGTAGCCTTGGTTTAGCACCAGGAATCTGTAAAAACCTTGAGAGTAGTTGTAGAAGGGACACACTCAGTTTCCGCATCTTGTTTTCCCTGATCTTTGTTATTGCCACTTTCATAACTCCTACACCTCACTCAGTAACCACTGCTGCTTTTCCCAACCCCTTGCTGCCTACTTTGTTATTTCCTGTCTAATGGGTGGGTAAAGACAAGAAAAAGTAAACAAATGTCTAGGGTTTTTTGCCACTTCTAGGCTGCTCTTAATGCTGTTTGCTGTTTTCTTTCTGATGACAGTCTACAAGTGAGAACTTTTGCTTAGGCATGAAAAGTTTGAAAGGTAGCTGGCAGTGACTAAGACCCAAGTGTATATAAAAGTCAAGGAGATATTTTCATTTTCAGCCATTGAACAGCTTCTCAGCTTCCTCCTACAGAGGAGCAGTGTCAATGAGTTCTGATTGTACAGTGGGCTAACTCAGTATGAAAATTTCACTGCTCTAGTGCAGTGCTTTTTAAAGTATCAGTTCAGTGGAAGTTCCTTGCAGGAAGATCGCTTGGCCTGCAGAAATTTAATCCTTCCTAAGTAAAGGAAGCCTAGAAAAAAAAATTTTTTTTTTTAATTAAGAGCCTGGACTTGAATCAATATATTGTTAAATTTAATCTCATATGCAGCAACATACTTCCACGCTTGACCTGGAAGTAGGAGAAAAAATTTCACCTCTGCCAGTGTTTGAGTATATGAAAATGTAATGATCATGAATGTTGGTAGGCTACTAGAGAACTGATCTATGCATCTCTGTGCTACATAGAGGTATACCCTACTATTAAAAACTATTTATATCTATATGTAGCATGAAGAATCACTGGCACAATAAAATCAAAACTTCAGCGGCGATACAGAAGTGTTGTATGTTTTCAGCGGGAATATTAAGAGTTCATTTAAAACTTTTTCTGTTGAAGTGTCCATTAAACTGATAAGTTTGTACAGAAACTGCCATCTTAGAATTATCCTGTTGAGTGGGTGTTGGTGTTTGTAACAATAACGTTGTTTTCATAATATGTGATGGCAGATTAGCACGCTTCTCTGCAGTGTTGTTAACAGTTGTAATTAAGGAATAAACAGTAAAGGGTGTCAGTCCGATGACAATTTCATCTATAGTGTCACAATACAAAATGTCACAAAATATTAGAACTGTTATATAACTACAAAAATATCAAATTAGGCTTTCATCTTACAAGCAGAGAGCTTAAAAAAAACTGGCATAGAAACCATTGCAATTTTATACCTACTCAATGTTCTGTCACAAAGACAACTTGGTAATATTTTCTTCTGTAAAATCACAATGTGGTTCTCAATCTGATTTAGCGGGAATGTGTATGGATCTTACAATTGTAGAGCTCACATTTAAAAAGCAAATAATTGGAACCAGTTGAGCAGACAAGAAGGGAAAAGCTATTACACATGATGCCCAGAATGAAGGGATGGGCGAGCAGTTAGTTGCTAACAAAGACTAGGATTCATCCTGGTCTTTGCATCCAAAGGGAAATCACTTAAACTAAAATCTGGGCCCCTAAGTACTTTATAGGTGCGAATAATCTGGGTCTTTATCTCTTTCGACTCCGCCTAAACACTGGGACACAATGCAGATGCTCACTATCTCCTTGTGCCTTTTGATTTCCCGTGGAAGGGAAGCTGAGTGTGTGGATGGACTGTGAGGGCATGGCAGCTGGATGGGTGAGGATTTTGTAGCGTGCTGTGAAAGGCACCTGCAGGCAGTGTTAGTGTAGTTTCTGTGCTGCAGTTAACTGCTCAGATAGTGTTTCTGTTTATTTTGTTGTTACTATTGGGCAAAGAGATTAAGATTTAAATGAAATTATCTTCTTTTCAAAGAAGAAAATTAGGGTGGGTGGGTTTTTTTCCTGCAGCATAGCTTTAGAAGCAGTGGGACAACTGGTGCATGGAAAACTGTATAGGAGCATGTCCAGAAAAGGAAAAAATGAAGCGAAACATTTAAAGCAGGAATCAGTGTAGGTGACTGCTTTCAGAGACAAGGGCCTTCATGTCGAGGGGCCTGTGGTCTGATTATAAATAAACGCAATTGCTTATGACTGTGAAATAACGCAACGGTAGGGGCAGGGGGGCATGCAGCAGGGCCCCTGAGGTGCAGGAGCGGATGTTCCCTGATCTGGCACACAACCTTGTGGCAAGCAGTGGCAGGGAACAATTATATGGGATGTCCATGATGCTTACATTTGTTGAGTGCAGTTTCATTTACTATGTCTGAGCTGGCTTGCCACTTGCTTTTCTATAGGTACAAATTTAACTAACAAACGTGAGTTAAACTTAATTGTGTCAAAAAAAAAAAAAAGGCCCCAAAACTGATTGAAACTGATTGATACCAATATGGTTTAATATCGGCTTTAAATGAGATCTTAAATGGGTATTCTTCACCATGTCAAGGCTGTTACTTGAAACATATCTGTTCTGTGTAGTTATACCCCATCTTATCCCATGCTTTTATATATTAAAATATAAAATACATATTATATATTATGTATCTGTCTCTTATTAAATTTCCTACCTATTTTGGGTAAACGTGTTTTTCCCTCAGAACATAACCTATTACTCTGCTTTCTTGACTTGCTGCTTGCACTTTTCCATTAAAAATATATGTATACATAAGCTGCAATGGCCCTAAGAGCCTGTTGTGCTTTTCTGGTGGGTGGGGGAAAGCAACTGAGAGAAGACCAGTAAAGAAAACCAAAGGTTTTGCCTGTTTGTAAATTGATCTTTGAGTATCTTAGAAGAAGAAATAATTAATCATCCCTTTTTAGGTTTATGCACAGATGAGTAACCACAATACAGCCCGTTCACCCATCTTGTCACCTCTACCATCACATTCCTGAGTTTTTTACTTTCTCAGTTATTCTGGTTGTGGGGGCAGTAGCAGAAGGCATGTTAGTTTTCCCTAGGATAAGAAATTTCTTACTTTGCAGAATCTTTCTCAAGCCCATTAATTTCATTTGAGAGTACATATGAAATAGTAAGAAGGTTTAGATGCATTTTAATACTTACTATGGTATCCTCTTGACTGCATTTATTCAGGGTCACGTTTTCATGGAAGTTGGGAGCTGGATTTTAAGCTGAGTTTATAGTTCTTCGTTTCTGTCTTTTTCACTCATATAGAGCAGGTCAGGCTGTAGACGCTCAGCCTTGTTGGTACTGAAAAATAAGAAAACCAAATTTGAAATGGAATGAACTTTTAGAGGTTACATCTGAAAGAAAACATTATTTACTCCATAATGGTAATTTTCATAATATTTTAATATTTGTGTTTGGATACAACTTGACCTTAAATATCACCCCAAATGCAAGCTGTTTTAACATATTTGTAATGCTAAAGTCTTCATTACTGTAATATTCTGTTTGCTCAAGGATTATAATCCATGGATATACAGTGGTACAGTTGAAATAAAGCTTTGATCCCATAGTCACTGCCTCGTGGATTTCAGTGTTACATTGCACGTACAAGTTGGATGTAAATTCGTGCCTGCTGTAGCAGAGCAGTGAATAGGCCAGTGATAAATACTTTGCTTAGGTACAGTGTTCATTTTCTTCTGACACTGTTCTGCAATATTAATCTGCTGGGTGAAGATCAGAATCTCCGTAGTTTTACTGCTGAAAGATCCAAATGTAATGAATCCCAGATCGATTATTTGTACTCTTCCTATTGTTTCACAGTAACTGTGAGCTAAATTACTTCAGATGTGTGATTACTAGCAAGGTATGGATATACTTCAACTTGTAAAGGGAACAGGTGAGGGGAAAAAAACCCGGGTCTTTAGTGCATCCTCCTGCTCTTTGTCTTTGCCTTAAACAGGGTGATTTAATTTGGGAATTTGCTACTCCTTTTAAACACAGCTGATACAGCTCTTCAAAATGCACTAAATTGTACCCGCTGTGTATATACTCTTCCAGTTCTTTTTCATTTGAGTTACTTCGTTCCTTACGTCTGTTTTTAATGCATACAGACAGGAAGTATGCTCCCTTCTTTCTATAAGTTTTATCAGAGTGATGATGATCTTAGAAATAAACGTGTGGTGTTCTTTCTCCTTACTCTTTATCGTGTCACCTACCAGAAAGCCCTAATAGGCAACAAAGTAGTGTGAGACGGTATTTACATCACACTTTTGAAACAGATTCAAGCAGAGCCAGCTGCTGTAAGATTATTTTACAAATATATTGCAAATTAATAAAAGGAAAATTGTGCCGTCCTTTAAGTAAATTACAGTCTCCTTGACTAATTACATAGCTCGAAGCCACAGTAAATTAGTACCTGCTTCACAGCGGTGTTGGGAAATGTAATTTTGGTTTCCAGACTTGCATTTCTTTACCCATTTCGTTTGTGTGTGTTCCCAATAGCTTCATTCACGGTGCTCTAACTGTTGCTCAATAAAAGCTTCCGGGGGATAATTTGCTGAAGTGAACCACATGCCTGCAGCTTTGTTAAGCGCGATCTAACCTCCGCGTTTCCCCGGCGGCTGGCCGCGCTCCCCGCCGCCCCGGGGCTCTGCCGAGGGGCACGGCTGCTCCGAGCTGGGGAGAGCCGCAGCACCGCGGCTGGGAGAAAGGAACGGGGCGAGATGGGGGGGAGAAAGGAAAATATTTCTCTGTCGTTTGGCCGTGAGCGATGAGAACGCTCCGGCCGCGGGGGGCTGCGTGGGCGGCCAGGGGCGCTGGGGGGTGGACGGGAAGCACCTCGGGTACCTCCTCTCTCGCTTAACGGCGTCGGGATTCCCAGCGAAGCTCTGGGCAGCGGGTTTGATTCCTTGGAAACGTTCGTAATAATAACCGTAACGGTAGAAAACGAATCCGTAAATCCACGGGGGAAAGGTTTGGCTGTGTGAACGAAACTGTCGCATCCCCCCGTCGTCTGGGACCGGTGTTTAGCGTGAGCTTAAACAACTGCAGCCACTTTGCACTGTTTCTCGGACGTTTCTTTTTATTAAGTTCCCGGGTACACTTGGCTTTTTCCTCTAGAATCAGCTTTCTTTTGCTGGATTCATTCAGTGATGCGGTAATCCAACGTTGGTAATATCTCAATTCATTAACATAATGAATCAGAAGGAAGAGGCTGGTTATAAATCAGAAAGCTTCTATTTATGTGAAATATCTTGGCAACTGGCAGCAGTGAGGAAGACAGTAAAAGGAGTATCAGACAGTTCACGGGACTTTGGGAACGCGGTCGCGGGAGGTGTGGGGTGCTCCCTGCGCCATTTAAACGCCTGAGCTCTCCAAAGGACAGCCGTGCCCAGTGCACCGAGGCGGCGGCGCTGGGCTAGTATTTGCCTCCTGTGGCCTCGGTCCTGCCGGTGCCCCGCTGCGTTTGGGCGAGGGGTTTGCGGCGGGCCGGGACCGGGGCTCGGGCTCCGTACCGCCTGCGGGCTGCGCCGGCGCGGGGCTGCCCCGCAGGGCTCTGCCGGGAGAGGCAAAGCCACGGTGCCCGGTCCCTGCCCCAGCGGCTGGAAGTACTCCTGCCCCCGGGCCAGATCGCTTTTCAAGTTACTCGTCAGCTTGCGTCTTCTGCAAACGCAAAGGTGTAAATATTTGTAGGAAAAAGCAAGTTCGGCGTTGTTTCAGGCTTACAGACTCCGAGCTCTGGGAGTAGACCCTTTTTCTGGGCTCCGTGTCTGACATCATTTTGTCCCCATCCCCACTGGTGACAGCAAGACGTTTCTGTGACTAAACACACTCTTACCAGAATCACTTTAAAGCAGTTTTTTTAAGATTTTAAGAGCACTGGTAACTTAAAGCACCCGCACTGAAAGTCTGTTGGTGCTCCCTCAGCCAAGGAGCAGGCAGGAGTCGCAGCTCCCGATGCCTGGGGCTCCCAGCCCCGAGCCCTACAGCCTCAGCATCTGGTGAGGAAAAGTGGCCCACCGTAAACCAGAGAGCAGGGAAGTCCAAATACAGCTGTTGTGGTTTTGTTTTGTTTTTTTTAATTCAGGGCACGTGTTGCCTGTCATTCAATCAATTAAGCAATTGCAAGAGATAAATGAGATAAATACCAACAACACAAGCCTGAGGCTTTAGCCCAGGCAGGTAAAAGTAGGCCAACAGTGGGGTTAAAATGTGGGGAAGGGTTGCCTGGAGAGTCAGGGAGGGGATGTTAGTAAGTGAGCTTTTTCTGCTCTTGATGTGCTTCTCTCATGGACCCAGGGTGATGGCGTGGGCGCAGGCCGGCACAACGTGGTGCCTGCGGGAGGGCAGGGCCTGCAGCGCTGGGCTGGGGGGCTGGTGGCTCGGGAGGAGGTGGGGAGGGTGGCAGCAAGATGGGGGATACAAGACAGCGGAAATGGTTTGGGCCCAAGCTGGCCATGGCGTGAGGCCTGCCCACAGGAGCCCTCGGGACAGGAACGTGGGGTAAGCAGCCCTTCAGCAGCCCCCCTCCCAGCCCATCCCCGCAGCATGCCACCCGCTGCCTGCCCAGTGCCAGGGCCTACCTGTCCCCTTGCTGTCCTGTCTGCATGTGGCTGTTCCTGGGGACAAACATGTCTGGGATCTAGTGACCTTCGCCGTGCCTGCTGCCGGTGCTGGCCGAAGGGCGATGCCCATGCCGGGACCCGCCATGCCACCTTCCCCTCGGCTGCGGGGGCAACTGCCTCCAGCCCCGTCCTCTCTCCGTGGAGCTCGGGCAGCAGCGCAGCCCCTCTGGCTCTCCGGCGGGTATCCGGGGTCCAGATCTGAAGGGGTAGAGGGGCCTGAGGAGAGAGGTGGGGAGGCGTTAGGGAGTGGGCACGGGCCGTGCCGTCGGGGCTGGGGAAGGGCCGCAGGGCTGGGCGGTGAGAAGGGCGAGAGCCCGAAGGACAGCGATGCCCTCAGCCCGACCGTGGGAGGTGGTGGGGCCCGCGGAGCCCCTCCGTGGGGGGGACCCTCGTGGGTGACACGCGGGGGCGGGCTAGCATGCTCGAGGCCCAGCGGGCTCGCTTAAAACCGATGCAAACGGTTCCGTGAAGGGGCTTAAAGCGGGAGAAGGACAAGTCCTGCGGGCACCTGGGCGTCCGCGGGGACCAGGCGGTTTGGGAAAGGCATGTGTCAATTTAGCCGTAGTGTTGACTTAAGCGAAAGCGCTAAGCCATTCCTAAACCTAAGTCAATACAGACTTAAGCCAAAATTGTTATTAACGAGCTCTAATCTGATTTAAGAGCCTGCGAGCGAGCCGTGTCTACACGAGGGGAGAGGAGGCACGTTGCCTTGCGCTGCGCGGTGCCCGGGGGGGCCGCAGCGGGAGGGGCCGGGTGAATGCCACCCCGGGGAGGTGGGGGGTTGGGCTGACCGGTCACCCCCCCTGCGGAATAACGTCTTAAAACTGTACCCAGCTCGGCTGGCCTGGGGTCCCCTTTCCCGGGAGGGGGGTGTGGGGTGAGGCCAGGCTGTGCAAACGCCTCCGTGCCGGGGGGGCTGCAGCGGGGCTGCCCTGCCCGGGGAGGTGGTGCCGCTGTCCGGCAGCCCCGCTCGCTCGGGGGAGGGACATGCTAGTGCGTTGTTGGGGGGGGGTGGTGTTGGTTTTTTTTTTTTTTCTCCCGTCCCAATGGGGCAGTTGAGCCCTCCACTCCACCCCCCAGTGGGGGCCTTTCTTTTCTTCCCCACCAGCTTTGAGCAGCCCTGTTTCAGATTGGCCTTTTTATGTTTGATATAAAGAATAGTTGTTGGCCAATTCCATCTTTTCATCGCTGCTCTCCAGGCCCGGGTCCAAGCGGCTTGTCAGATGCTCATTAACTCCCCCTTTGGCTCTTTCCAGTGTGTCTCCTAAGCTCATTGTGCCAAGAACTAGCGCTTCTTTCTCTTTACACGGCTCCCTTTCTCTGCTCCATCAGGGAGACAAATTACTTTCCAAAAGGGATCGCCAGGGATGGTTTAATGAGAATTTCTCTAGGGCTGGCCGTGGAAATCAATGTAGTTAACATTCGGTGCACTTAATTGGACTTTTCTCTTCTGCCTCCTTCAAAAAAACTCTGAAGCTATCCTGTTAATCTCTCATTTGTAATCAATTGTGTTGACTAAACAAAAGTCTAGGTCGTCCTTTCTTCCTGTCCCAGACAATCCTTTGTTGCCTCTAAATGCCTCATTCTTGAGTGCTCCTGGTCGTGTAGATGGGTCCGATTTTTGACAGTTCATTATTGCGCTTTTGTCCATTTAATCTCCCTCGCTGTGTTTTGCATGTGCATGCCTTAATGAGCTCCGTTGGCAATTAACATGTTTCTAGCAGCAAACTGGTTGCTCAGACGTTTGGAGAGCGGAGTGCAGGGAAAAGGGCAACGCAGCTGCCTTTAGGTTGTTCGCTTCCCGGTGCCCGGCGGGACGCACCTGGGTGCCGCCCGGTCCCGGGTTGGGCCGGGCCGAGCCGAGGGGGGAAGCCCGCGGCGCTGGCACGTCGTTCCCTGCGCGGAGGCACCTCGAACCCTCCCCCCGAGGCACCGGCACCGCTCAATCTGTTGTGTGCGCGGCTGCGGCGCCGGGAGAGGGGTTTTTGTGCGGTTTTTGTGTTATTATTGAGGCTTGCTGGCAAGAGTGCCGAAGTGTGAGCAGTCGTGGACAGCAGAAACATCTTGTGAGGGAGAAGATAATTGGAGTCTCTGGCGTGTGTGTGTCTGACAGAGCCGCCCCTCCCCCGCGATCTGCGGCTTGTGTGTGCCGGGATCCGGGTGAGATCCGGGGGGGGCCGGGGCCGGCCGGTGGCGAGCGCGCCCGAGGTCGGGGGGAAGACGGAGCGGCGAGGGGTGACCGAGCCCACCCCGCGGCGGCCCTTCGGGGTGCCCCGAGGATGCCCTTAGCCGTGGCGAGGATGCCGCTCCCCCTCTCACGGAGGGCTCTGTAAACAACGGTCGCTTTTTATTTAAAAAAATCGCGAAAATAACGTGCTGCCTCAGTTCCCTTCCTGGGAGCAGGTTTCGCGCTGCTCTCGCCCATCAGGAGGGCTGGGGAAGCAGCCTGCGCGCTGTCTGCGGGCCCGCAGCCGCGCCTGGCTCCCGCTGTCGGCACCCGGCTGGCAGCCCAGACCTCTTCCCGGCGCCCGAGGTGCGGAGGCAGCGCCGCTTCCCCCGGACCTGGCAGCGGGAGCGGCTCCACAGCCGCTCCCCGGGCTGCACCCGCCCCGCCACCGCGCTGGACACGCCGCTCGCCTCCGCGCCCCGCTCCGCGCCTCCGGGACCTCGTTCTGCCCTGGCCTCCCCCCGCACACTGTCCTCACGGGGAGCGAGGTCCCTTCCCCCTGTCCCCGGCCCGTGGGCTGTCCCGCCCCGTCTGGCGCGGCGGCGGGAGAGCCGGGCTCGGCGGGCGGTTTGCAGCCGCGACCCGCCTGCAAGGGGCTGAGCTACAGCCCCTTCGCTTGGGGGACGGGTGTCCTGTGCCCCCCCCAAGGTTTCCGACAGCGGTAACTTAACGGCGACGGGGGTTGCATTTTTTTTTTTTTTTTAAGATTTCCTTTTTTACCTGTAAGTCTCCCAAAATCTTTTAACAAATCCTGGCACTTCTTCCCCGTTGCCAGGATCACTGGGTAGCCTTTCCCGCTCCTCACCTGACCCAACCCGTCAAAACGCTACTTCTGGCACTTAAAAATGCAAACCCCGAAAAACTCTGAAATCGCCCCCCCGTCCCTCCAGCCGGAGCGCGGGGCCTGTCAGCTCCCCCCCCCCCAGCCCCCTCCTCGGGGAGCGCGGAGCATCGCAGCCGAATAATGAATCCAGAAAGCCGGAGCGAGGGGTCGCCTCCTGTTCCTGCGGTCGGCGGCGAGCTGTGCTCGTCCTCGCCTCCCACCATTTAACCACTCAATTAAGCGGAGAAAGGTGAACTCCCCATCACGCCGTCCCCAGGCATTTCGGTGCCTCGCTCGTTCCCCTCTTCATTGCAAGCCCGGCCCGAGCAGCACGCACACGCCCGGCCGGCTCAATCTCTTTTCTCCGCTAGAATAATATTGTTCCTAACGACGTGGCCGGAATAGACACTTGCATATTAAAGGTGAAGGAGGGGGGCAGGTGAGAAGGGAATATTTAGTGTAATCCAAGTGCTTGATTATCCATATTCTGATCAAAAAGAATTTCTGAGGCCTGCTGGGAGTGATTAGATTAATGTAATGCGGTTTGAAGGGTCTGTGTTTTCTCTCTTAATTTGGGTCATTACTCGGAAAGCAAGCGTGAGATCACTTTATCTGCATGCAGGGAAAGATAGTCATTCAGGAGCGGCTTAAAGACGCCGGAATGAACCAGCCCCGGAAAGCGGCGCTGGGAAACTCGGAGCCGCCGGCCGGGGTCCCGCACCGGGGTTGCCCCCTTCCCCGGGGTGCAGCCGCCCTCCGGAGCCGCCCGGTCCCCTCCCGCCCGCCTTTCGCTTCCTCCGGGGCCCGCGGCGGGGCCCGGCTCCCGGAGCTGCCGCCGGCCGCGTTTACATGGGGGATAGCGCCGTTCAGCCCGGTCCCCGCCTGGGCCGGGGCTGAGGTGGGAAATGAGACACCTGCGAAGGGCCGGTTTATTGTCCCATGATAGAGATATATATATATTCCTCACTTATTCGAGCGTACATTTAAAATGGAGATTTACAGACACGTATAAAGAGCGCTGTCCTGGCGGGGGGCGGCGGGGGGCGGCCAGCCCGGCCCCTCCCGGCCCGCTCCGGCGGCGCAACGCGCCGTTAAATAAGATTCCTCTTATATACAACTGCGGCTCGGGATGGCTTGCTACCGGCGGCTGAGCTCGCTGGGGAAGAGACAGAGAAGCAAAGGCTGGTTTGGATAAATAGTGCTGGCCTGGTGGAGCAGGTCCGAGTGGGGCGGCGCGCCGGGCCCTTAGCTCTGTCCGCTGCGCCCAGGGTCCCGCGGCGGAGGAGCGCTGGAGACGCTGTCGTGCAACTTTCGGACGTGCTTCTTTAAATCAAAGTTTCTGCAAAATCCTTTCCCGCAAGTGACGCACGTAAAGGGCTTCTTGTCGTTGTGGGTGTGCATGTGGAAAGTCAAGTTATAGATCTGGTGGAAGGCTTTGTTGCAAATGGTGCACTTGTACTGCTTCTCTCCACTGTGGGTCAGCTTGTGGTTCTTGTAGTTGCCTGCGAGAGAGGAACAAGGCGGAGAAGGGGGTTACCCGAGGGAGCCCGGGCCGCACGGCGCACAGGTAAGGCAGGGCAGGACGGGGTGGGGGGCATTAGGAAGTGTCTCCCCCCTGCACCCCCGTCCCACTTGTCAAACTCGGTCCGCGTCACCGCGGAGCAGCGCGCAACTGGCACGGCACAAATGAGAGGCAGGGTCAGCCCGCTGACCCGCGGCAAATGGAGGGCTCTGGATTAGGACCAAGGCCCGGCACCTCTCATTTAAAAAGCATTTAGGGAGAACCGTCAGCAGCGCCCGGCGATGCGGCCCGGCCTAGGGGGAAAGTAATTGGGAACGGCGGCGGCTCTGCCTGCACCCCTCGCTTCCCCCAGCCGGGCAGGGCTCACCACCGTTAATCCCCGCTAATGATGGGCCCGGGCCCCGCGGGGGCCCCGGCGCGGCCCAGCTCACCTTTCTGGTGGAAGCCCTTGCCGCAGAACTCGCAGACGAAAGGCTTGTAGCCGGCATGGATGCGGATGTGGGTGTTGAGCGTGGAGCTCCTGTTGAACGCCTTCCCGCACTGGTTGCACTTGTGGGGTTTCTCCTGCACCGGGGGGCGAGAGGCCCGTCAGGGGCGGCTGCGGGGAGAGCGGGGAGGGGGGGCCGCCGCCTCCCGCACCCCGGCTGCCCCCCACCTACCTGGGTGTGGATGATTTTGTGCCGGCACAGGGTGCTGGCCTGGCGGAAGCCCTTCCCGCAGACCTTGCACACGAACGGCCTGGCCCCCGTGTGCACCGGCATGTGGCGGGTGAGGTTGTAGTGCGCGTTGAACACCTGCGGGGAAGCGCCGGGAAGGCGAGGTCAAGCACGGCACGGCCGCCCCCGGTCCCGTCGGTGGCCCCCGTCCCCCATGCCGGCGCCCCCCTTACCTTGCCGCAGACCTCGCAGGTAAAGTTTTTGGGCTTGCCCTCCGCCGCCCCGCCGCCGCCGCCCCCCAGCTTGGCGTGGCCCTTGGGGGGGCCGCCGCGCTCCGCCGCCGCCGCCTCCTTCATCACCTGGTCCAGGTGGCCCGGCAGCCGCTCCTTGTGGGCGAAGGGCGGCGGCGGCGGCAGCTTCTCGGCCGCCAGCCCCGCCAGCTTGGCGTTCTCCAGCAGGAAAAGCTTCTGGTGGGCCGAGAGCCCCCCCGGCGGCGGGGCGCCCAGCAGGCCGGCGGGGAAGAGCTGTCCGTGAAGGATGTCGGCCGGGTGGTACGCGGCGTCCAGGTAGTTGAAGTAGTAGAGGGAGCGGGGGGCGGCCGGCACGGCGCCCGCTTGGTGGATGACCTGCGGCTTGATGAGCCGGCCGCTGGGCTGGCCCAGGGCGAGCTCTGCCTTGCAGCAGACGCCGCAGTTGGCTTTGCAGAGCCCCGCGCCGCCCCGCAGGCTGCTCTTCCACAGCTCCGAGTAGTTGAGGAGAGTCTTGGAGGGCACCTCGTAGCCCAGTGGCGGGATGGGGATCACGCAGGGTAGGGGCGAGCACAGGCTCAGCGGCTTCTTGCCCGGCTCCGGCTCCGGCGCGCCGTGCCTCTGCTCGAAGGCTGGCTTGGGCTCCGACGTCTTGGCCATGATCCGCTCGATGGAGAAGGCCAGGGTCTTGGAGGGGTTAGCGGCGGCGGCCCTGCCGTCGTGCCGGGGGCAGGAGGAAGGCATGACCGTCTCCAGCGACCCGGGGCTCGCCATGGCGCTCCGCCGTGCGGGAACTTGGTGTGAGCAGCCACTCGCTCCCACTCTCGGCTCTGCATTCCAGAAAAGCCAGGACACAAATCAATTTAATAAGCACCTTGTTCTCCCTCCACCCCCCCACCAACACCCCCCCCCCCCGGCACCCCCTCCTTATTTACATTCAAATGAACATATCCAAGAACAATGGCACGTAGGGTACCAGATTACTGCTCATTAAGCGGAACACGCTAAAGTAACAAGCAAGCTAGACCTTGTTAGTATTTAGGGGGGGGAAAAGAGAAGAAAAAAAAAAGAAAAGAAAAACCTCCCCCAGTCCAATGCCACCCAGCCCCACCGATGGCCGCGGTCCGGGAAATGCGGGGGCAGGGGTGGGGGGCACGGCGAGGGGTGGCGGGGCTCGCCTTGGGACCACTTACCTTTGCCCAGCGCCGGCGAGACTCATCCAAGCAGCGCAGTGTGGCCACAGTCACATTTTGATAGCAAACATCTTCCTGAGCGTCAGATCACGGTCTCGTACATTTAAAGCTGACATCATATGAAGTCACTTCGAGCAGAATGACATGGGGATGCCACCATGGATCTTCCCCGAGCCGAGGCGCTGGGCTGGAGCGCGGTGGGTTGGGGCAGAGAGAGGAAGAGGAGCCCCCCCTCTCCACGCACAATTTCCTTCCAGTTTAAGACGCACAAATCGCTCGTGTGCGAGCTGGGTTTTTTCCTCTCTCTCTCCCTTCTTAAAAAGCAACTTGCAAAGCAGAGGAATCGTTTTGCATGTGGCAAATTAGAAGGCAAGTGCGATTCACAAGTTGGGTGGAAAAGAGTGCTCCAGTTCTTGCTGGGGTTAGAAGAGCCACTCCGAGTGAGCGTGAGGATTTTTTTTTCCTTCTTCTTTCTTTTTTTTTTTTTTTTAAGAAGGGGGAGAATGAATTTTTATTTTTTTTCCTAAAGCAACTACCACGCAACCATGCTCGAGTTATTTTGGCAACCCATCTGCAATCAGCTCCGTTGCAACCGAGCTGGAAGATAATTAATAAATTGTCACTTATCTGCGAGCCTCCCCAGCATGTATAAATTAATAGCCAACCCATTAATTAGGACAGTGTATTAATGTTAATTAAACTAAGTTTAATTCCACCCCTCTCCCCTCTCAGGGTAGCTGGTGATTAGCCTTAAATAAACGCGGAGGGAGTCGAGTCCAGGACTGGGTTTTCGCTTTTTTTTTTTTTTTTTAATAAAAATAGAAAAAAAGGATCCGTGCGCTGCAAACGGGAGTTTTGCAAATTGTCATCCCCGAAAGGTGGCCGCTACCCCGGGGGGGGCAGCCGGGTGGCTCTCCCTTCCCCTTCTATCCCCTTCTAGCCCTGCTTGTGCCCCCCCCGCCCCCCCCCCCCAAAAAAAAAAAAAGGCGACGCTACATTGTAGCGCCTGGGTGCAGGAGTTTCTTCCCTTCCTCTCTCTAATTGAAATGATTTGATGCGGGAGGGGAGGATTTGCAGAAACCTCAGATGCGAAGACGCGGTAATTGAGAGCCCCGTGCCCACCTGTTTTGGGGGGCCCGGCTGCGGCGGCAGCACCTCCCCTGGCCCTGATTAGCCGCCCCAGCCCTCGCTATTCAGCCGAACCAATTTTCCCCCAGCGATTCAGGGCGCTCAATTCTCTTTCACTTGTAGCCACTATAGCGCTGCGTGGAACCTGGTTTTGTGTGTTTCTAATATAAAGGGGAGGATTATCCGGAGGGGGGGGGGGGAGTAGCAAAGGGTTTAGATTGAGCCTGGCCAGAGGTAAAGCAAGTAATGAAAAGGCCCATATATATATATATATATATAATATTTTTTTTTTTCCGCCTCCCTAGCACGCCTAAGAAAGTTTGGAGGAATTCGGGGGTTTTGTGCAGCGCTGACAAAGCCGCGCCTCCTCTCCCCGCCGGGGCAGCTCGCTGGCGACTGTTTGCAGACAGGCTTTTTCACCTGCGAACCACAACACGCTCCAGAAAAAAACTTTGAAAGCGGCGGCCGCGCCGGGCTCCCGCCGGGTGAAGGAGATCGCCCTGCCCCGGGGGGACACCCCGCATGGGTGTGTGTGTGTGGGGGCATCTCCACCTGGTGGAGCATCAGGTGTTGGCGGCCCCTAGCCCTGCCCGCTCCATCCTCCCCGCCTAGGGCTGATGGGTCAGCGTGCGAGGGAGGGGGGAAACCGTCCCGGTTTTGGGGGGACAGGGTGGGACGAAGCCGCGGGGAGCCGGGTGCACCGGCACCGGGCTGCGGGGGAGCCCGGCCGAGCCCCGGGGAGCCGGGCAGCGGGCAGGCGGCGGCTGGGCTCCGCGCTCCCGGGGCTCGCCGGCTTTAGCAAAGTATTTAATTAGCCTCCACAAACTTCTTTTCCTCGCCTGCAGATTATACTGAGTGGAGGGTTGGGAACTATTTTACACCTTGCCACTCACATGTTAATTAATCTCTATCTAACCCTAATTGCAGTTTATTCAAGCACCGCTCAACAGCTCACCCACACAATAAACACTGGGGCTGCTTTTATCCATATTACTCCCCGCTCACACGTTGAGTAATTAACTCCAGTACCAACTAATAGTGCAAACAAATATTTTCTGTAAACGAGATGATTTCGGGCGGGATAAAAGAGGGCTGCGGAGCCGGGGCCGGTAGCTCGCTGCCAGCTTCCCCGCGCAGCCCTCGTCCTCGCCGGGGTGTTTCCTCGGCCGGGTCTCGCCCTCCTTGGCCGAGGGGACGGCTCCGGCTCGCCGCTCCGCACCCTCCGCCCCGCTCGGGGCAGCCTCGGGGCTCCCGGGGGCGAGGGTGGCGGCGGGCACCCCGTGCGGCGGGGCCGGGGCCGCCTCCTTCCCGCGGCCCGGAGGAGCCCAGCAGAGTCCGAGCCCGGGTACCGGCTCCCGGGAGGCAGCGGCACGGCCCGGGAGCCGGGGTTACCGCACGCCTTATGCCTCGGCGCTGCGCGATCCCAGCTAAGACCCGGGCATGGGAGCTCAGTATTTTAATTGAAATCGCAGGTTTAGGCACAGCTGGAGGCTGTCTCTATCGATTCGACTTCTGCTGTTCCGGCAAGCGTATCACAAATGACTGACTTCGAGACAGCTGCCCCGGGCCCGCCGCCCTGCCCACCGCCCGGCCTTCGCCCGCTCTGAGCGGGGCCGGCGGCTCTGCGGGGTCGGGGCGGCCCAGCCCGGCTCCGGGGGGCAGGAGCGGCCGCACGTCGGGCGGGCTGCGGGCCCCGGCTCGGCACCGCGCTACCCCTCCCGTGCAGGCTGCTCTCCCGGGGGGCTTGAATCCTTCACCCCGCGGCGTTTGGAGGGGGGAAATGGTTTGTGCACTTTTTTCCCTGAAAGGCCCACGCCGAAAAGCCTCTCGCAACGCAGACGCGATCGCTCTTAAGGTTATTTTTGCGCCGCTGCCTACCCCTCCAGAAAAAATGCCTGGGGGGCGGCCCGGGTGGGCCAGCCCGGTGCCCACCCAACGCCTGTTCTCACCAGCCCGACTAGTCCCCAGCGCGCCCGACGGCCCCTGCCCCAAATGCTGCCCCAGCCGCTGACATCGAAAGCCGGCGGGGGTTTCTCGTTCGCCCCCCGACAACCAGACCCACCCGGCGGAGGGCTCCCGGGGGTGCGTCCCACGGGGTCCCGGCCAGGGGCGAGCGCAGGGCCCCAGCCCCGGCCCGGCTTCCCGCGCCCGCCGGGCCGCCCCCGCCCGGGTAGTCGGCGCTGAGCATTTATGGTCCACTGGAAGATAACTTAGGATCCTCCTGGTTATTTAACTTGGCAGCTGCTTAAACTCCACAGTGGAAGCTGCCGAAAGTTATTAGCATTATGCTTCGATCTCTCTGAAATGGTGGCTTTGATTTCTATGCTGCCGCTTATATGTAATTTTTAAGTTTTTTTTTTAATAGCAGAAGGTGATGGACGGTCAGACGAGCCAGTAGTCTGGGGAATCGGGACAGGGCTGCCTGTGTGAACCGGGGCGGGGAAGCCTCTGGTGTGGCTCTGTGAGCAGTGCAAGGTGCGGCAGAGGGGCCCGGGGCTGGGGGGAGGCCCCCGGCCCCATCGGGCTGGGTTTAGGTCTGGCTCGGTGTAAGGGCAGCAATTACGGCCTCCAAGGGCAACCCAGGGATGGCCCCAGGGTGTTTGTCAGAGTTGGGTTTGTGGTGGTCAGACAGATGCTTTTTGGACAAATTAGTGAGCAACGAATGGGGAAATCGGGATCGCAAAGTTTGGGGCTGGGGTGAAGAGGGGGTCGTTACCCATCTGGCTGCTTCCCGTTACCCCTTTGACACCGTGGTACCGCGTATAACGGGAGCGGTACCAATGCCTCAGCCCCCACGGGCACTCCTTGTCCTGCAGCGCCTTCAGGGTCGGGGGGTGACCCTGCTGCTGTGTCACCCAGCGGAGGCTGCCACAGCTGCACGTGGGGCAGGGGAGTGCATGGTGCAGCCACCTTGGCTGGAGCAGAGGGGTTGGTTCCCTCCAGGCTGTTTTTTCAACCCCATCACTGAGTTATGCACACATTACTGTGTATATGTAGGTAGATAATTTTAATTTATTTAAGTTGGGTTTTTTTTTTTTTTTTTTTTTTGTTTGTTTTTTTTTCAGAATGCAACACTACCAGGGAGCGATGTTTTGGAGCACTGCACAGGTCCCAGAGCAAATGCAGTTAGTGGCCCTTTGGAAGCATAGTGGCCCAGAGTACTCACATGGCTGTACTGGTCAACTTCGTTAGTGATGGCAGGGGTAACAGCAGCATTTTTAACATAAGTCTAATTTTAAGAGCTGGTATCTGATTGCCATAGAGGCACTTTGTGCAGCTCCTGCCACGGTGCCCTGCCAGTTGCTCTGCCGTGGGGCTAGGTTTCAAAGTGGCTTATGTAATTCTAAAAATGGCAGCTCCTTACTTGCCACATCTCTTTCTGTCTACGCGGAGAGTCCTGCAGAGCTGCCAAACAGAAGCAATTGAATGAACTCTTTTCCCTGCTCATTCCTCCTTCCGCAGCTCGAAGAAAGTGAGCCAGAGCCTATTCTAGTTTGCCTGTCAACAGGAATGGTAACTAACGGCGTGATCCCAGCCAGGCTTTATGCCCCAAAAACACTGCCTGCCTGTAAGGAGTGGAGAGAGACATCATTGGTGGAATCTAGTTCCTGGTGTGAGACCCGTCTGGCCCAGGAGGCGGTTGAGGAGTTGGCAGAATGCACATCATGTCCAAAGTCAACCCGACTGGTAAGGCAAGCAAGAAATTGTTGAAGGGGTGAGCTGCTGTTCTCCGTCTTTATTGTCGGAAATAGTATTCCTCATGTTGCAGTAATGGAGCAATGCTGCATTTCATTGCTGAAAGCTGAGACTGAAAGATGTCCCTTCCTAATGTTTTGAAATGTTGTACTTTTTTGTTTTGAAAGAGTGGGAGCTTTTAAATTTTTCTGGTTTTGTGGTTTTTTTTCCCCTTATTTTCTATTTAGGAGAAAAGGTGGGAGGAAGTAGAGAAGGAGAATATAATGGGGGGATGGCCTTGTTCTCACTTTCCTACTGAGAACGTTTCAGAAAAAGGAGCAAAAAACAGTGAAAATGGGTAGAAGCCCACTTCAGTTTTGTGTTCCTATTCCTTCCCTTTTTTGCTTGAAAGAAGGATGGCCAAAAAAAATAAGTGGGACAAACTCCACGTGTTTTGAATTATTCTCCCCTTAATGAGGTAGAAAACCATCTCATTTTCAAAATTACTTGTTTTTTCAATGAAAAAAATTGAACAGAGTAAGAATCTTTCCAAAGCCAATCTTTCCACCACCTTTTTGCAGCTCATTCCTTACTCAGTGTTCACCAGTCTTTCTGGCTATGCCACATGTTACATTGGTTGGGATTTGTATCAGCCCTTGTTCGAACTGTTGTCGTGGATGTCCCCATCCGCTGCAGAGCAGGACTCCACGGGCTGCAAGGTACCGCGGTGACAGCGGATGGCACATGTGGGACTGGCTGGGGTGCAGCATCCCTGTCCCTGGTGGTGGCGGCTAAGTCAGAGGGAGCCTGGCAGGGCTCCCAGACGGGCTGGTGAAACTGATGCTGTGCCACTTGGGCACAAGTAAAGTGCTGATTTCACCCCAGAAGACATAATCTGGAAGAACTACTAAAAATCCCCCCAACAATCAGAGCCTGAACTAAAAATCCAGACCTTGTTATTGCAGGAAAAAACTTCAATGCACGACCCAAGTATTCCCTGAATGTTCAAGAACACCCACAAATTTATAAAAATAGCTGATAATTTATTTATTTGATTTAATTATGAGCCTAGCTTGTGATTTTGGGGTGGGGGCGGGGGTGGGGCTGGAGTTAGTGATGCTGAAAAACCAATTTAGAGAAAAGCCCAGGTGAGTCATCAGCTCTGAGGAGCAGGGGAGCTGCTTAGGCTCTTCCTCACATAACGCAGAGCGTTGCAGGACCCGCCAGGGGCTCTGACCCTGCTTGGGTGAGGAGATCCCCACCAGGGTAACCGTTTCTCCCTTGGGAGCTATAGGCCTTTGGCTGTGTGGTCCGTGGATGAGGCTGGTGACCCACGGCCAGGGCCAGTATGTGTTGGAGGGAGGGCTCATCTCTTCCTGCTTACACA
This sequence comes from Falco rusticolus, assembly GCF_015220075.1. Classification (NCBI taxonomy): domain Eukaryota; kingdom Metazoa; phylum Chordata; class Aves; order Falconiformes; family Falconidae; genus Falco; species Falco rusticolus. The sequence continues at coordinate 15,492,774 of NC_051190.1, forward strand.
CCTGGGTTAACCAAGGGTGGATGTGTCACAGCGAGCATTAGCTGCCCCTTGGCTTGTCATCCTCCCCGTCCCCATTTGGCTGTGCTACTGGATGAGCCCCAGCACTGGTGAGCATGGCTATGGGACATGTTCTTGTCCCTTATGTGAGGGTGCAGGTGGGCTTGGAGGCTGTCGTGTGCTCTGCCTCTGATGTACATCACAAAACCAAACCTGCAATTGTTGCTGGTTTAGCTGGATAGAAAAACCCCTTCCCTGTTACCAGTTCACCACCACGTTCACGTCAAGCCTTTGAGCTACTTCTCTCCTCCTTCCAGTGCATGCTTCTCCTCTCCAGCTGACAGCCTGGGACACCCCCCGAGATCAGCTGCTTGTGGAGCTCGCTCTGCCGAAAGTAGTCCTAAACGGTGTGGCCTTTGTTCCCACCCAGCTGTCGTATCCTCCGGGATCTGCAACAAGTCCTCCTTTTACAGACCCCCATCTTGACAGTCCCCAATCTGATCTGACCACCTGGTTTGTTTTTGAATGGAGCACTTAAGTCATAACATTTCTGTTTATTTCAACAACTGTATTCCTTGCATAGGAAATGAGCCAAGATGGTCTAAGGCGGGGAGAGCGAAGTATGTCGTGGTTGTAATTGCTTTTGCTCTCTCAATATAAAATTTTACAGTATAATCAAAATCTTATTTTTGTACTACTGGACTCTGTTATTGACTTAATCTTCTTAAATGCTCCTATTATTCCAGTGATTTCATCGTTGCATGTTGATTTTAATCTTTTGATCTCCATATTAGCTACTGCCTGCAACTAATTTGTTGCTCAGTGTTTTTCTTTGTTTTGACCTGTGAGGCATTTTCCTCATGGCACACAACTCTGCTGGCAGATTGCATATAATCTCTGCACTTTTTTTCTCCCATATTTTGCATAGTTACAACAAATGCAGATTTACAACTTGAAATGGAATATGTATCTTTTAGAAAGGCTGAGGAAAATATCACTTCAGGTTTAGCTCAAGAGCCTAAACGTGCTTGTATAAAGGAAATACCACTGAATTCAGCTCACCGGAGGGAGGTGTCATGGGGGCTTTTTAGTCCAGCAAGTTCAGAATTGGTGGCAACTGCAATAATTGTAACTTAAATTATATGCAGCCAGAGATCAAAGCATTGCTAGACCTAAGATGAAGAAGGCTGAGTTTTGCGAATGACTTCAGGGACTCTCCTAGCTGGACACAGTGGTGGCTCTGTTGAATTGTGACACCACGGAGCAGGTTTTTGAACAAACGGTGACACTGGTGGTAGCACAGAGTCGTGAACTTCATGAAGTGCAGAGGTTGAAACACGGCTCAGCTGTGTTTTGGTTGGCCATCAGACAACTGCTTTTTCCCTTGGTAGCTGATAGTTTAACCTGTGCTGATTTATCGAGTGCTCTGTTTGCTTTAGCTTTTTCTTTTAAAGCTTAAGATTTTTGCCTTAGGTTTGCTGTGACTTTTTAAAAAAGAACACAGTGTGAACATTGACGAAATCATCTTTGCTTTGCTGCGTGTCTGTTTATGCTTCTGAACACAAATTGTCTTCTAATATTTTTGACGTTTTGGTCACTAGAGAGGCAGAAAAGCAATTTCTAAGATGCCTATGGGCCGGCAGACGTGCATTACAGCAGAGGGGAAAGAATCTGTTAGTTGCTGAAATATAAAACAAATTGGATGAACAGCTGCTGACACTTGTCAGTCAAATAGTTGATAGCATTTTCAGTCTCCATGCCACATGCTTTAAGTAAGTCTGTCAAAAAAAGGATATTTTCGCTGGACTTCCCTGTAAATAGGAGAGAAGTTTTGGCCTGATCTATCATTTAAAATTTTGCTGGCAGAAGAAAGAAATTTTCTTCCTTCCCCAAAACTGATTGACATAACTGTACTGGCAGATTCTTCATCTAGGTGCAGTTGTACTGGCAGAAAGTCCTTTGACTGTTGGAGCTCGTTCCATCGCAGCAATGGGTTGAAGTGAAACCAGCAGCAGACCTTTGCATTTCTTGGCTGGGTTTGCCAGAGCGCTCCCAACCATCAGCAAGCCCTTTTAGATGCTGGACGAGGTGTAGCTTTTGCTCTGTAGGAGCCTGAGTCCTGTCCAAAGTGTAGTCTGCAGCCAGGAGGGCTTTAAACCCGGATTGAGGTTTTTTTAGAGAAAAACCAAACTGTTTCGGATTCAGCATTTCTGCAGGATTAACCCAAGGTGGCACTTCCCGCTCCTGGTACCGTGGTGCAGCAGCCGTACAGGACAGGATCGGGCTGCCAGCACCCAGGGAGCAATGTGCAGGGTTAAAGGCAGCGGGGATTAGGGTACTACATGCTCCTTTGCTCAGCTGCAGGCTCTGGAGCAGGAGGTTAAATCTTGCTTTGCAGCACTGCTCATATATGAGTTTTTTTCCCAGCTCACGCTGAAGTATAACTTGAAGCTCATCATTTGGGTCCAAGCTCCTTAAAAGAAGTTAGCTGGCTAATAATTCCCTGGTTTGAATGTGTGGTCAAGCCCAACGTATCCTCAGGTTTGTTGTGGAGTCTACGAGGTGCTTTATTGGGGTTTGAGGACACGCAAAAAGCTGTCACAGGCTATAGGGTTATTGCTAATGACAGAGAAACCCAGACGAGGGTGTCCATCACCGCCCTTTCAGGGAGGCACCGATGTGTGTTAGTGATGCACAGCCAAGGATCATCTCCTGAAGGCTGCGCCCACACTTTCATTCAAAAAACTGAGCAGGGCTCACTATTTTGAAAGGTGGCAGGTGGAAGTGGGCTGTGTTTTTACCCAATAAGTATTTCATGTTAAAAAAAAAAAAAAAAGAGGGAGCCATTTCTAGAGCAGAATCAAGCTGTTTCTCCAGCTCTGCTCTGCCTGACTGGGAGCAGAGCTACAAATTTGGGTCTTCTTCAGTGCTCTTTGCTACCAACCTGGTGATCACCCCAGGTAGGGTTTTCCCAGTGCCTCCTCTGTGACCTGTTGCCCTTCATATAAATGTTTGGGGCAGCTGAGGGAGAGTGTGAAGAGGGCATGAGCACACGTGTGCCTCAGTACGTGTATGGGTCTCAAGTGGATCTCAGCCACCCAGAAAGAAGGGACGAGGTAAGGCTTGCAGTCTGTTTATTGCTTTGTGCCTTGTGAGACTTGTTTTGTCAGGCAAGTCCTTTGTGGCCCTCAGGGTGTGACTGAAGGCTCCACGCAGAGCATCAACGTATGGATGGTTTTTGTATGCATCCCAGTGATGGACCTGCAGAGGCACCTGAACTGGTTTAGTTAGACCCAATATGACTCTCAACTTCTACCTCTGTTCCTCTGGGGACTGAGGACCGAGTAGTTGCACAGCTGGAGTGTGGGTAAGAAGGGGGAAGAGTGGCCTGTGTCAGTGCACAAAGCCACATTCCTGCCCAAATCCTCAGAGGTGGCTTTTCTTGGCAATACTTCCCTCTACCAGTGTCACGGAGCAAGACAGAACCCAAGAAGCGATCTGCTGGCCTACAGTCGGGGTTCAAAGCTTGTCTATCCTAGTGGATCAGATGGTTTGTCAACATGTAAATGGTGCTAAATGTGCACGCCTACCACCCACTCCTAAAGACCCTGCTTTTGTCCCTGTTCCAAAGGGGATGGTGGACACAGGTCACCACAGGTAGGTGGATGTTGAATGTGTAGGGTATGGCCATCCAGATGAGGCTGCAGAGCCAGGTGCTAAATTCTGCCACAGTGGGAAGGGACCCAAAAATCCAGCATTGCAGGTGAGTGTGCTCCAGGCTCAATAATTATCCCAGCCCCATTTGGGACTCAATAACCACTTCACAGGCTGTTCCAGAGTTCCCTGCTGCCTCCCACGTGTCCAGGGAGTCTCATGGCTCTTGGGCACTGGAAGATGGTTTGGTTTAAAAGTTCTTTATGTCAGAAAGGTTCAGCCAGGCAGGATGTTTTTCCAACGTTTGGCCATCTTGCGTTTGTGGGTGCTGAACATTTGTCCTCCTTCCTCAGGGTGGCAAGAGGTTGCTGTGCTCGGGAGTGAAGGACATCAACTCTTCTGCTCCTCTCTGAAATGACTGAACCCTGGGCTAACAGAAGTAATTTCTGGTTTGAATTGGCTGGTGGGATGGAGTGACTGCAAAACCTCTCAGAAAACCCCTGGTGGCAGGTAAGTGTTGGGCAAGGCTGATGACCATGTAACAACAGGGCTGTACCAGAGGGGACCATCAATGAGATGTCCAGAGGCAAATCATAGGATGTAGCGTGCAGATAGCAGTGGAAGCTGTGGAGGTGACAGCAGAAATGCCCTTGTACCTGGGGAACAGACCGTGTGGTCCCATCCTGACCTTGGGGAGTAAATGAGAAAACCATCTTCTTAATTAATAAACTGTAAAAACACCCATGAGAAAAGAAAATGCCTTTATTCTGAGAGGTGGGGGCTCTTACATCTCAGCTTGTATTTTTTTTTTTTTTTCTAAGGCAGACATAAAAAGACTCCATAATTTATTCTTAGGACATCTGAATAGTTATTTATTGAGAAGCCACAGTTCTCACACTTTTACAACTGTCGGCTTGTATAAGGCAAAAAAAGCAAGATGGATCACTATTTTACACAGAAAGTAAAAGCTCTGGAGGAGGGACTGATGGACATGCAGTTACTGGTCAAAATGCAATGTACATGACATATATAAAAACCATTGTGAAACAGAGGAATTGTAAATTAAGGTTACAATCTACTGAAATAAATATTCAATATATTATTATAAACACATTTGTATAGTCTAAGATTGTAATTAAAGTTGTCTTTGTACATACACTGTTATTTGAAATTTAAACAAAAATGTAACATTTAGAGGAGCAAACGTCAACATAAAACAACTGCTTTGGACTTGTAATGTGGCATGATATATCCATAATGATAGGATTAATCTGGTGTGGCAATTAGAATGACTAATCCTTTGGGATGTAGCCTCTATGGAGTTAACTGCATATTGAAGGGAAGAGCCTGGTACATTAACAAGGATGCAGAATGATTCAAACGGCTGTCTGGGTTTGTTTGTTTTCTGGTTTTTAAATGAACAGAGAGAACAAAAAATCATTTGTAATTGCCTTGTTCTTCTTTTAAAAACAAAGCTGATTTTTTATTAATTTTAAGCAGTTGGCATCCACAGAAGAGAAACAAAGAAATGAAAGGACTCGATTCACTCATCTTCACAACAATTTACCATCAATGTATATACAGTACATTAATGAAGCATTGTTTAAACTTTAATTATAACAGGGACACACCTAGCATGTTTTCTATGTAGTTTCTCCATTAACAGTATTAAACAATGGTGCTCCATATTGCTTATGAACAAATAGTTATGAAATTAGGAAACCGATGAATCAAAGAGAGGTGCTAATCTTATTACCACACAGCTAACATGGCATTTGTATTGGTAAACTTCTCATGGGCATTTAGAGCTGACATAAAAATTCCTAATGTGGCTAACTGAGTTACAGACGAGGTACATGCACGGATACCAGGCAACCCCGGCCGGTCCTCCGGGCCAGCTTCCCTAGTCATCCTCTTCATCTTCTTCATCGCTGTCCTTCATGGTGATCCCCTGGAGCCCTCCGCCTTCGCTGACCGACGCCGTGGCCTCCTCTACCGTCAGCCGGTTCCGGATGGTCTCGTAGGTTTTGTTGTTTAAGGTGGAATCCAGCACGCCTTGCAATCGGAAATCCCGGTACGTTTTCTAAAGCGGGGAGAGGCACGGAAGAAGGAGGAGACAGCACAGAGGTCAGGGCAGCACCGGCTCCCAGCTTCGCTGCCGGAGTCAGCCTGTGCCCCTGCGCCTGGGGCTTGGGGACACCAATGGAAGAGGCTGGGGTGCCAGGGAAATCCCAGCCCTGGGGGCATTTTGCATCAACCCGGGCAGCTCAGAGCGGGTGTGGGGGGTGTCCCTATGGGCCACCGCTGTGGCAGAGGTCCCTTTAGGGTGCCTGGGGCAACAGACAGCTCTGCCCTTGCAGGGTGGCTGGCTGTGTGGCTGCATGCAGGCTCCAAAGCAGGCATGTACTGCGGGCTGCTGAGGGGAGCCTTGCATATGGCAGCTTGGGGTCTAAAAAGGCATCAAAGCAACGGATGAGGGCTCTGCTCCAACTAACTTCCCTGGCTCCTGAATGCATTCAGCTGGCCTGTAATGTCAGATATTTTTCTTCACGCAGCAGAACGCTTATCGGCCGTAACCGCAGACGTGATTACACGTTCCCGGAATGCTCCATATTAAACCATCCTACCTACAGTATTGGGATTAAACAAACTAAGTCCAGGATAGCAGAGAAAATTGTTGATGTATAAACGTAAGCACACAGCATGTGTTTCTTAAATCTCTCTTTCTTCACCTAATCCTGAAGCTGGAGTTGTATTTCCCTGCTTAGCTATATTTCCCTTGTTATTATGATTAATATCTCTCATTTGAATTTATGTTTAAAAACTTCTCAGCTCTGTGAGATAAAACTCTGGCCTCATAGTTCATTTAATTCTGCTCTGTGGAAACTATTTACTGTTCTGCTATTTCAGAAAGTCCTTGGATTTGTTGTAGCTGCTTCTGATTGTAATATTGGTATAAATAAAGCACAAGGAAGAAAGCTTTCCTCAGCTAGCTGACAAGTAGAAATAATTTGTCTGTGCCTGTTGTTTTCAGTTATGAAAAGCACATTTAATACATTTCAGTTTTAATTTATTCATGCCTTCAATGTGTTCACTGCACTCAAGACCATAAACATTATAAAATACTAGACCAAAAAGCATTAGATAGAACCTAAAATGATCAAAAATATATTTACCCCCTTCTGTGATCTTATTATTTCATGTAAACCACTGTGATTTCACACTGAAATAATTATCATTAGTCCAAGGCACATGCACACACACACATATACACATACACGTGCACTCAAGGAAAAAAATGTTACTTTCAGGGTATGTTATCTCACCTTTGTGATCTCTTAGAGTTGATTATACACACCCATTGTAAAAGAAACAACTTCAATTAACTAGGAGAACAATTCTCATTTGCATTCTGACAACAATCGCAAGCCATAGCTGGGCTTAAATGATCCTAGTAAAACAGCATTAAAAACTTCTGGTTTGATTTAACCCCTTTTAACAGCGGGGTTCATTTGTCCACAAAAAGGCTAATTTTGCTGCGGTCGCTGTACAGGGAGGGCCAAATAGCACCGGAGTTTCCCTTGTTTCAGCCAAGTAGTTACTTTGTGTTCTTATTTGCACACCGGTATTTTGCATCTATAAGCATTTCAAGTTCCCGTGTATCCTTCACTACACGTCATGCACACAAGTGTCTTAACTTTTAAGAATTTGAATGAATGGCTTCATTTATTTTCCTAAGACAAACGTAGTGACAGTTTGCCCTGAGAGAACACGCCACGCACATGCAGGCACACACACACGCTCCTTCTGACCGCAAGATGGTATTGAGAACATGTTGGCTGATTACCTTTACTATCCTAATGAGAGTTTTCAGTTGGTAAATGTGAAGTTGCAGGTCCATGCGGTCTGTCAGCCAGGTGCAGACAACATTCATCGAGCTGGTGTACCATTGCTGCAAGAGAGACAGGACTTCTCCAGCACCCACATCAGGGCTGTGTGCTGTGCCCTGAATAACGCGGGCTGCCCCCAGCACCCAGTTAGCACCAGCCTCTCCCACTAGCCAGCCTGTTCATGGGACATGACAGGCTCAGAGGGGGAGACAAGCACCCTCTTCTACACAGAATTTCCATGCATGAGCTTTTAAATTCTAATAATAACAACAACAAACTTATCAGGAGGGGTAATGGCCGCCAGCAACACCCCAAGGTTTTTGTAATCTGCTTTTGCCATTGATGGACCTTGCCAGCAGCTGTGTGCATTTGCCCCAGTCTGTTTTTTAACCCCTTCCCTGCCCCCAGTGAGCGCACAGTCCTGCCTTTAAGCGTGTCGGACCCACACTCAAGCTACTTACCATCTTGAAATTCAACCATAAACAGCCATGGGGTGAGTCTGGTTCCCTGATGGCGAGCGGAGGGGAGGCTCATATGGGGCAAAGTTTGGCTGCGGGTAAGGAGGCTGGTGTAAGCACCTACAGGCACCTGCCTGGGCTGTGCAGAAAAAGCTTTGTTTTCACCCTCACAATTATGAAAGATGGAAAAAGCAGCAAAGAAATGAGTTTCTTTCAAGCTGCTGAACTCACAGGGCCCCTCCAGGGGCTGAAATTTTACTGCTTGTCTGTGAAAAAAGGCTTGCAGCTGTGTGGCAGCAGCCTGCCAGCCCTGCAGCGCAGGAAGTCTCCGGTGGGCTGTGGATCAGCGCCCTGCTCACGCAGGGCTGACATTGCACGTCTGACGCCACACAGATGAGCAGTGAGCCCTCAAGAGAAGGAAAAGCAGGGGCTCTGGCGGGGGGAGGAATCACAGAACCTCCCCAAGGCGCTCGACACAACGGTTGATTACGAAGTGGTCTGCATACAGAAACCCATCGCGCCTCTGTATGCACAGTCACACCCTTCTCTCGCCATCTCTCCTTCCACTCACACAGATAAAACCGTGTACCAGTGGCAATTAATCTAGAACCAGTTAAAGATTAACAAAAACCCCACAGGACCCGTTTATAAAAATCCTGATCGAGTGCCATCCAGGCTAGTCTGAGCTGCAGCTGCCTCCCAGCTAGCCTAAAGCCTCACGCCAGCCTAACGCAGGTATCGCTGCCTCCCCTCGCTGCACCTTCGGGGGGTCTCTGCTGCAGGAACGTGCCCCCTTCCCTCTAGCTGCTGAAGCTGCTGGTGCAGCAGGTGAACGGAGACAACGGAATATTCTGTAATCGCAGACCTGAGGCTGGTGACTCGTTACCCTCCACTGTTCCCCGCCGGCTGAGGGGCCGGTGCCTGGCTGTGAGCAGAGCGCGGGTGGAACTGCTGCGCGTGCGGCTCCGACACCATCAGCTGTCACTGGCTTAGCTGGTGGCATCGGGGCCAGCAGACACTGCTGTCCCCGAGCACCTACCAGCTAGCACTGCCTCACCAAAGCAAACAAATGAGTGCGAGCTAAAGCAGCCCAGCATCACAAAACATGGGAGCAACAACATTACTGAGCCGTATGGTAATGCATCTGGGAGTTGCCACCTTCCACCAGGTGCAAGTTGCCACCTTGCACCAGACAGCAGAGGTTAGCGATGCTGCATGGGGAAGGGCTTTTCCCTCCCACTTCAATAGATGTTCCTGTACACCTGTTTCTACACCACGTCTTCTAAAGAAATGGAGGAAAAAAAAGACATGGAAGACTCACCAAAGAAATGGCACGTGGTGATCTTTTGCTTGATGCTTCCACCTTGTGCAACTTGTGTGGCAGAGATTCCTGCTGGGCCTTCATCTCCAGGATGGAGACTTGGCAAGAGCTAAGAGCTCGAATGAAACTGAGACAGGCAAGCAGGAGCTCCCTCCGTAACAGCAGTCAAGCTCAGATACTGTTAGCTGCCACTTGAGGTCCTGATGTCAGACTGGGGTTGAGTTGTGCGTGAAGCACCCTGGCTAGCTGCTGTAGGCTTGACCAGGATAGGAGACATGAAGGTCTAGGGGGTCTTCATACCTTCCAGTCCCTCAGACTAGTCTGAGAGGTCAGAGCATCCCTGGATATCCCTGGAGAGCCCCAGGTGCCTGTGGGTGCTGGGACAAGGACCCAGGACAGCCAGCTGGCAGGAGGGCGGAGGGGTGGCACAAAGTGACTGCCATCGCTGGGGGATCTGCCTGGGTTCCCTTGTAATGCAGAGGGCCCACACAGGCAAAACAGAGCAAAATCGTCAATGTTTATGTTACTTCCTGCAATCAGCATGCTTAAATGAGTCATGCTCGCGGGTGACATTAGCTGTGACCCAGGGCTGTGCTGGCACACGGATGCCCGGGTCACCCAAACGCCTCCTTCCATCACCTCTTTAAATCAAAACCCACAGAGGAACGAAGCAACCGTATGTTACACATGCACGCCCTCTCCTTCCCACTGCTGCCTCTTGTCTTCCACAAAACGATCTGCCGGGTGTTTATGTCACCTCTAAATGAGATGAGAAGTCTCTGGCGGAGGCAGGTCCTGCCGCTCCTGCTTGTCCCGTGCCACGCACACCTACACGGCTGCATGGATCTGAAACAGAAGTGCTAACCTCTGCCCCGAGCTTAGCGGCAGGGTGACTTATCTGCTACGAGACCTTCACATTAAGCAAAACGAAACATTTTTCTGTATTTCTGCTAGGCACGCCAACATGCTAGATTCTGGGGAGATGCAAACTCCTTCGAGCTGAGTCCGAATCGTTCCCCTCTCCTCTTGAGCACTGGCTGACAAGGGCTCAGCCAGGCGTATTGCTCAGCTGCATGAAAGGAGCTCTCTTTCTCAAAGCTAAGTTACTCCAAAGACTTTCTGCTTTATGAGAAAAAGACAAAGTCTAATTCATTGATCTTGATACACAAAACCGTCACGTCACTTCATAGAGCACACACCAACTGCTGAATTTAAGCCCTGCATATTCATAAAAATAAGTTAGCCCATAAATTAAATGTTCCCTTTAGCTATCACTAGTGTTGATGTGCTATAAGACGCACAAGCCCTCTGATTCATGACTAACCTACCAAAGAAGATAACATTTGCATATGATTATATTATTAAAAAAACAACAACAAAGCCAAATGCTCCGAAATGGAAACGTGATCATTTCAGACAAAAGAACGCAGTCTGGTCCTGCCAGGACACCAACCGCCTCGGTCCCCCCGGCTGGGTCTGCAACTCCCTGTAGGGCAGCGGGGTGCATGCTGGGGATACAGGGCTCCCCGGGGCTCCAGCAGCTTGTCCCCAAACCCAAGGTGCAGAGGGCACAGCCCAAATACTGAACTTCAGGACCCTGCCATGGGGCTGCAACACATTTCAGGCACATTTCTGGAGCCCCCGTGCCAGCGAAGCTGTGGCATGGGCACACTGAAGTAACTAGCACAAATAGATTTTCTGAAAACTCCTCACACCTGGTTGTAAAGTATGAGTAGAGCTCACTGATGCTCCCAGGCCCACAGACCTCAACTCCACATATAACTGCACACACACATTACTGATGCTAGCTGGCACCCCTGCCCATCGCTCAGAGGACAATTTACACCCAGCCTAGGGGCACAGGGTGAGGAATGGCTGTGGAGGGTAGATCCTGGGGGATGCCACACATCCACTTGGACGTCAGCAGGGAAGGGCCCGGGGTTCCCGCAGAGGCATGCCGCAGCCCCTGCTGCCTGCTGTGCGCTGTGACCTGGCTACCAGCAGATGAAATGCAAACAGATGATCTTCGGGTGCGATCAGAGCCCAGCAACAGCAAGGAGGTACCGTATTTGCACAGCCAGGAATTTAATCCCTCTTTCAGGTTAGTTTTCCTGTTCCCCTTCTGCCTTTCGTAGTGACCCCCATTGCTGGGTGCCAGCCTGGGTTGATGAGGTGGGCCACGGGCTGGCTGGGATGCTCCTGGACAGGCATTAGAGGACTTGAAGCACACCGAGGGGTGGGCTTCCACAGCTGCCCATCCAACACTCCAACCAGCTCAAGCAATAAGCTTCCTTGAACTGTGCCCCCCTCCCCGCCTTTTTTTTTTTTTTTGAATGCAAAAGCATGATCAATAAGTTGCTGAAATAGCAAGTTTGTCTCTGAATACATAAATCACAAAAATTGATATGAATAAATCTGCAAGTAACACACTGAGTGTGGCACATTTTATCAAAAAAAAAAAAAAAAAAAGCCCTGTGCTGGGTTCCTGTGCTTTCCCGGAGGTGGTGTCATTACACATACCCAGGAACATCTGCAACCCCCCGTCTTCTTTGGTGTGAGCTGAATGGAAGCATGACCTCCTGTTCCTTGCCATGAACCTTGAGTTCACACTCATATTTTACATGTTACAGGAAGCCACAGCTCACCCCAGGGGTGCTGCAAACAGAATCTCATAAGCCAGATGCAACACTGCTTCTTAAGGCACCTGAAGGAGCTGTATTCTTCATTCAAAAGCTTACATACTAGTAGCTTAAGGTCACTTCAGCTTTTGTAAAGAGTGGGACAAAACCAGGAATGCTTATAGGGCTGGGTTGTCAGCAGGGTAGCAGAGGGATTACAAGGAACCTGTGACTCTGCCTCTTTCTGCCTTTACTGGTAGTTTTTTTGTGTGTGAACAAGTGCCATACAACAGATTGAGGCTGGTATAAAGGCCTGGGACTGTGCAAGAGCACCCCGCTGAGCCTCAGCTGTGCTTGCAATTAGCAATAGGCATGAAATGATTATTGTTGTGGTGGCTGATGGCAATCTGAAGTGACAAGTTTTATGGGGGAAGTTGTAGTAGGGATGTTCAGCAAGTTTCTGCAAACCATTAATCGAAGGCTGCAGCACAGTTTAGTCAAAGCTATTTTATGTCATTCCAAAGGTCTCACAAGGATGCTGAAAGAATATTTTTCTGCTCTCAGTGCCTTGGAATGGAGTTTTTCTAGGTCAGGGATTCTTTACTGCCCTATTTAGTGTCAAAAATACCCATTTGCCTCAAATTAGCAGAAAGCTTGTAGTTAAGGGCTGGAGATTAGGCATACAAAATTACTCAGCAGGTGACTGCTGGGTGGATTTGGGGGTTGAGAAGTCTTTAAAACTGACTACAAGACATTATATACTTCTGACAAAAGAACATAGTAATCCTACCTGCTTGCTTTAACCACTGTTGTTTGTCTATTATTATGTGCTTTAATGCTCATAAGAGCAAAACTACTGGTGATACTACTCAATTACCATAGTAACTCTCCCCTCTGACCTCTCATTTCAGTACTCGCTTTCCAACCAGAACCAATCCAAGCAGTGCAAATCTATTTAAAACTGTGACATACACTGCACAAGGAGGCTCTGAACGCTGGCTGGCTCCCTTCTCTTTGTCCCGGACATGGACTTGTTTCAAAATGCTGACAGGCAGCTTTGAAACGAACCCTTGAATCCAAGGTGTTTCAAAGGTGAGGGACTGGATGTCAGGCAGCGGCCTCTGCAGCATCCCTGCGCTGGCCAGCAAGGAGCGAGGGGACCACAGGGGTGGGAAGGGAGAGGGAAGCGAGCTGAATGCGAGTCTTATTTCCCAAAGGAAAACTGAACCTGCTTTCACGCAACAGCCCTCTCTCAAAAGTGACTCAATCAGCCAGGAAAGTAAAAAAAAAAATTACCAGCTCTTTGTATCTGGTGTTCATGTCCCCGTCCAGTGGGCCAGGAGCTCAGCTGGTAGAAGCAACAGTGGGGCTGTGCCGATTTACAACTGCTGACAGTACCTGACAGCTGACAGAGCTGTGTCCGTCCCCATCCTGGGCAGCTCTGAGATCAAATTCGGTATCTGGTGTTGTCACACACGTTCACAGCAGCCACCTCCGCTTGGCAGGTGCTGCCTCGGCAGGGAAGGTGGGGATAGGGATGCAGCCGCAGCAGCTCAGGAGCTTTCTGGGGACCAGCTCTACACACACAGCTGCCAGCGTTGCATGAAGACTTGCTCGGTGAGTGGGAGCAGGAGCTCTCCTGGTGCACGCCGCCTGCCCAAGGGACCGTGCTCCCGTGTTGGCTCACAGCGCACCCGGTACGCACATGCAGCCAGGTTTGCACGCGAGGCTGGCTGCAGGCCTGCAACCGAAGCTCAGGCTGCTCGATGGCAGTCATGGAAGGATCGTTCTTCTGCCTGCAATCTTCTGTTGTCACCAAAGCATCCCTCTCTACCTTCCCTCAATGTTTCTTTCGCTGTTGATTGAGGCAGTCATTGCAATTACAGAACTTGGTAAAGACAGTAAGCGTGAAGCGTAGAGCCTCATGGCTACTGCAGTTTCCTACTCTTCTCTTTCAGAAAAAAAAAAAAAGAAAAAAAAAGAAAGCGATTTCCCAGCAAGCCTGAACATAGATGGCATCCACACAATCCCCGTTTTGAGCCTCCTCTGAAGGCCACCTCAGCCGGGATGCTGGATGCGGATGAGAGCAGTGGTGGGACCAGGCGTGCCTCTTGCCCTGCTCCCCACCAGCACTAGTGAGGTCTTGGTGGGGCTGCCAGAGCTGAGCCCTGGCCATTTCTCAGTCTGTGCTTTGGAAACCCAGGTTTTTTCTTGCTGCAGAAGATGTGCCACCCCCAGGCTGCCCCACAGCCAGGAGAGTGTGGGAAGAGCAGGGACAAGGCCTTGGTGACATAAGAGTGGCTGAAACTCTTAAGGCGCATGGTGGTGGCCCCAGAGGAGGATGTGACACAGCCGAGGTGGGCGAAGCCACAGTCCCTCAGACGCACACATAGCTCCACTCCTCAGTGTCGATAAGGAGACAGGGACAGACCTTCTGCCACGCAACGGAGAAGGAGGCGTATCTCTCCCCTGCAAGCATACGTTCCCTGGATGGCAAGCGGAGACCTGCCCACGCAGCAATCCCCATCCCATGCGTTCATCAACTCTTCTTCCCACTACACAACAAAATCCATCCTCTGCACCGGGTACCACTCCATTGTGCCCTGCTTACGGGCTCCCCCTCCCCTGCTGCTCGCTGGGGGCCCAGCAGAGCCATCCACCGGCAGCTCAGCATTCCCAGCTCCAAAACCTCCTCCAGCACAGAGGGCCAAACCTGCAGTGGCGTCAGGGGCTCAGCCCCACAGGCAAAGAGCATCTGGCTCCCTCACGTCCTGGCCGCGGCCACGGGTGGCATCAATAACAACCCAGTGACTCTTTCGATTTACACCTGCCAAGGATTTGGTCCGTTCCCCCAAGCCGGGCAGGGGCCAGGGCTCAGGAGACTGAGTATTGCATCTCTGTGAGTGCTCAGATTTTCCAGAAGCGGAGAAATTGGTGTGGCATTGCCCACGTTATAGAAACGAAGTTTAGTGGCTGTGGATCTAAAAGCACACAGCTAACCAGAAAATAAGTAATGAGTTAATATCATAGGCATTGATCAGCTAGTCTTACAATTAATGCTTCCAATAAAAAAAAAAAGCTCCCCCTTTTTATTCAACAGAATAAGAAATTAAACACTTGTGGGCTCATTCTAAAGAATGAATGAAATTGAATAAGCTACCTAGCACTTGAGATTCCCAGTGAGTGCTTGAATAGAGCAAACCTCCTGAGTTGAATGGATTGCCTTTTGGGACCAATTTGTCTCTTTTCACTCTTTATTCCTCCTTTTTTGCTGACAGATGTACAAAGGCGGAACTGCGCTGTGCAGCTTAGCTACATGCACCCACAGCAGCTGTCACTTTTGTCGAGCAAGTTAATCAAGCAAATGCCACCATATCCCACTTTCTATAAGGAACAACATGTTATAGACAGTAGTCTTGGGAGACGGGGAGGGAGGGAGAGAGACTTTATTTTAACTTTGAGTAGCTGGTATTTTTTTCCCCCCCTCTGTGTGTAAAAAAAAAAAAAAAAAAGAAGCAAAAAAGAAGCAGCCAAACCTGGTAGCACAAGCTGACACTTTTGTTTTCCCGTAGAACAAATATTTAATATGATTTTAACTCTAATTTGTACTAGAGGGAGAGCTGTCCGGTTTTAATTAAATTTAAAGGACTTAGGGGAACACAGTTAAAAAAGAAATGGAAGCTTTTTGTTTGCATTAACGCTTGTTGATAATAATATATCGATTGTCAATTGCTAAGCCCAAAAGATTAGTGTAGTAAATACTATTATCTGAATGCCACAAGTGAAGTGCTAGCTTCCCGTCCCTGCTTTTCCCTTTGTGAGGCGGTTTGAATCACTGGTTGTTATTTATACATTTTCTTTGATAAAACCAACTTGTGTGGCTGATTTTTTTTAAAACCCTGCCTCATTAAGTGCATAATAGCATTTACGTGCAGGCTTTCTGCTTTCTAGCCTTTCAAGCTTAAGCTTATATTCCTCTCTCACAACCATGTTTCAAAACTTGGGATGTTCACAAACAATTGGATACACACCAATATTGTATATATCAGATGCTCTCTCGCTATTGCCAAAGACTAGACTATAAGAGAACATTATCCGCAAAGAGTAAATAAATAGTTATCGTCCTGCTCCGCTGCTGCACGCCAAATAATAATGCCGCCTGATCATTAGGTAGCTTTTCTACTGCACGTAATTCTTTAAGTGTGTATAGTCTTGTTAGGCATGCAAAAGTCGACATAAAAAGTAGGTCTTTGGGTGTAGCGGCAAGGAGCACGCAACAGCAAACACCAAGGGGGCTCCAGGCAGCCCTCGGTTTACTATTAGAAAGGTGATTCCCCCCTCCCCAAATTCACACACCTCAGAAAGTATCTTCTCTTTCAGAAAACACATCTATGTTTCAGTTAACAGATTGCAGTGTGCTAAGTTAACTTCTCTTCAGGTTTTCGGCTTGGTATGTTTGGAAGCAGAGTGCACAAATCGGAAGCATTGGGGATAGGTGAGCTTTTTGCCAAGCTCCGGACCCGGTGCTTGCACCTCACCCTTACGAGTGAACCCTCCATCAGCCGTGCTTGGCAGGGCTCTCATCTTCTGAATTAAACCTCTCCATTAAACCCTACATTAAATTCTAGAGATCTAGTAAAGTGCTAACAATTTAATAAAAATCCCCTGAAAATCCAGGGTCTTTTTTAAAAAATAAAATGTATGAATTTATTCTATCAAAGCCTCAGAAATCTGCCTGAAGTCTCCCAGGTCACACTTGCACTGAGCTATTACTGAAATAAACAGCTGCACTGTTTTTTTCCTGGGATTTTTTGTCTCACTATAACACTTATCACTGCAAGTACAGACAGTGTATTCTTCAACATCCACCCCAGCGCTTTTACTCTGTTCTGTATTTCTTCACTAGGAAATTTCCTTCACATTGACAACGTAGCTATACAAGGAAGTTACGAAGTCAAAGGGGCTCGATATTAAAATAATTTGTATTATTATTTAATATAGTCACGGTACCAGGGTTGCCTAATAGGGTTAAGCTGCTAGCCAGAGCGACTCATCATCTGTCTAGGATGCAAATGGCATCGGAATTACATTATCCTTCCCCCCCCACCCCCCCAGCCCTTCCCTTCCCAAAAATAAACCACAAAAAAACCCACTTTGATTCGCATAAGTGCTCTGCCTTCAAACCGGGAAGGAAATTCAGGATGAAAGCTGAAGCGCAGACCCAGGCACATAGAAGTGCCGCACGCTTTTTGCAGTACATATGGTACCTGAGATCACCCACTGTTTGGGGATCGCAGCAACAGGGTGCACTCAGGCTGGCACCTCACCATTAATTGGCTTGAAGTTGGACCTGACGGGGCTCGGCAGGTCGGTGCCGCGGGTGTTAATGGGCGGCAGGCGCGGGACCCCTTGGGGGTACGCTTTCTGCCTGTGCTGCTGGGACTGCACAAACTCCCCGCTCGCCAAATAGGCACAACCCATCCTGCACGCTCCTCGCGGCAAATTTCTCTCTACTCTTAACCCAAAATAATTTTTATTCCTTTTCAGGGAGGAAAAGGAGGATCAACATCTTTTGTGTCAGTGGGGCCAAGGTCCCCACTAAATAAACATTCCTCGAGAAGATCATCTCTAACACTCTGCGCGCTCGGTGCTGCACAAAACCAGTTAACAGGTTTGCGTACGCGGCTTTGCAGGCAATCCCTACACTTTCATCACACAAGCAAAGGGTTCCCACAGCAGGTACACAGCCAGAAAGGATCTGCAGACCGTACTGCTCCTTTACCGGAGGAACAGCTCTGCTGCTGGGGATAGGATGTCTTGTACTTAGTCAGGTGTTCCCAAGCCGTACGCCAGGGTGCTGTACTCCGCTAGCCAGATGCCAAAGTCTCTGCCTAGCCAAGAGCCACATATTCACATCCCTGGCAGAGGTGATGGGCCACAGGCAGGACATGCCGATAACTCCCTGAACTTCCTCCCCTGGGGAGGATCTCATTGAAAGAGCTACTGCAGTGATGGCTCAGCTCCTACAGCCGGGGATGCCCCGGCCTCAGCACCCTGGGGTTTGCTGTGAGCAAATGCCTCTGTCAGCCCACATGCTGATCACCTCTGAATAAAGCCCAGCCACACGCTGCTACACCTGCTCTGAGGAGGACAAACCCCTCAAGCCACATGCTGGTCAGGGTTGGATGGAGGGCAGTGGGCAGAGAACGCTGTGAGGGAGACCTGTGTGGAAACAGGTGTTTATCAGCGGTGGGGAGCTGGGGCGCCGTGGTAGCCCACGTTTACAGTGGTCCAGGAAGGAAGCCCGCTGACAGCCCCAGCAGCACCTCTAACTTCTCTCATCCACAACGCCCTCAAACCAGGGACACCCCACACTTAAACCTGTATGTCCGCAGGCTGACAGCCCCAGCGGTGCTTCCTTTCCTCTCCAAGACAGGACAGTCCCCATCCTCGGGGACCGCATTATGCATCTGCAGAAAACACCACCTTCCAGGTAACAAGTAAAGCCTGTCCTGGCTATGTGCATCCCTGAGCTGAAAGATGCAGCAAGAGCTGGAGCTCGTCACGGGGTCCTGGGTGCACCGTCAGGCTGCTCTGGGTGCAGGGGCCTCTTTCCCTTTGCTGTAGATACAGCTCAGCAAAGTGCACAGCGCTTGCTGTGAACTGTCAAATAAAACCCAAAAAACCCTGCTGCTCTGCAGGATTTTGCAGACGTCAGTTTTCCTAAATGAAAGAGCTTCTGCATAAAAACATATAAAGGCACACACACACACAAAACCACTTCTGTATGGATGCTTGTTCTCAAATACTTTTTTTTAACCTATAAAATATTCTCTGCTTATTTCCAGTTTTCAAAAAAGAAATGAAGTTGACATGTTAAAATCTGAGTTTCTATATAAAGCAGCTTAGTAAAGCACAATATCCACACAATGTGCTGCTATTTTCCTGTCCTAGTTCCAGGGCCCTGTTAGTGCAAGGCAGCGATGGTATAACTGGATGCAAAGTTGCTCAATAAGATGCAATACAGTAATGCATGCTATGGAATGCTTTAGTTACACTTGTTACCAGATTGAATGGAAAGCTGTCATGAAGCGGGACTCCATAAACCTTAGCTGGCTCTTTTATAGCCTGCAAATTCCAAAAAAACAGCTAGAGGCTGCCTGGGTATCTTGGTCCTGAGCACAGGAGGGAGCAGCTCCCCGGCATCACTCCTGGGGTTACACATTGGAGGCAAGGCACTGCCTGCCCGAGTCCTGCTAAGCATTTTTGAATGCTGATATCATACATCCAGGGTGAGGTTTAAAGGAGCACTGAGAAAGGAAAGAGCTGCAGATCAAGAGAAATGAAGTGACCTGGGACAGCTAATCTCACATGCACTGCTGGCTGGCGCGGGCAACGGCCGCGATTGTGTGGGGCTGCATTGCAGGGGAAGTAAAGGAAAAGAGGGATTGAAGGCGCTGCTGGAAATCAGACAATTCATCATTGTCCGCGCAGGGGCCGTTGGCTCACCCCTGTGCGCACCGTGGGTTCCTTTGGGCAAAGGCCCTTTGCGCAGCCTGGAGGGAGGAAGCAAAGCCCCCGGCAGCGGGGGGCTTGGCCCCACGGCAGCCGTGCCCCGGCAGGCTGGGGGGTCACCCGCACATCTGCATGCCCTGGGACATCCCGGCCCTTCCCACGCTCCTCGCACCCCCAGGCTCAGCTGGCAGCCCCATGGGCTGGGGTTCACCGGGAACACCAGCACCTTCAGGCTCTCCTTCCTGACGACCCACAAGACTGGAGCTCCAATTAGCTAAAGGCTCTTCAACGAAGCTGGAAGGCAGCTTCAGAGCGCGCCGCGTAACTCGTACGCAGTTACAAATGTGCACAGACAGCTCCCAGTCAGGGAGCAGAGAGGCTGCTCCGAGGAAGGCGCTCCCTGCATCGAGGATGCCTTGCTGCCTGCAGTACGGCGCGATGGCACCTCTCCCCCAGCACCCACCCCGGCCGCTCACGTCTACCAGGAAACAAATGATCTTTCACTCAGTGCCGGCCCTAAACCAAAAATCTCCGACGCTCAAAAGCACTGTGCGGATGATGTTAGCAAGCCTATGCTGACCTTAACGTAACGGAGCAATCAGTCTGCCTTCTTAGAATGATTAATGGAAAATCTCCTCTGGAAAAGAAAACAAATTAACTGTCTTCAACCAAATGTCTACTGGAACATGAAAAGCTGTTCCGATAAAGACATTTAGGAGGAGAAAAAACCCCTTACGAGCATGTAAAATCCAGTGACAAATCTAGGACTTATTTTATTAAGACTTTCCCTAAAATAAATTAAATGGAGTCTATTTAAATGAGCACTTCAGGAAAGAAGCCTTGCTAAGGGGAACGCAGGAGAGGCGGGAGGCCACGCGCCAGTGCATGCTTGCTGCCGTGTGAAGCTCACGTACGGCGTGTAAAAGCACGGGGGCTGGTCCGAGCGCTACGCCCCGCTCCCGTGTGCCTCCGAGAGGGCCCGGGGAAGGACAAGAGGCTGCAGAAGGACAGTGCACGCTACACCCCCTCAGGACAAATAGGATGCGACCCTTCCTAGAAGATATACGGACAACTGCGATCACAATTTCTTTATTTTTTTTTCCCAGCAAAGGCCCCTGCAGCGGGACTGACTGCAGGTGCGGGTCCGGGTCCTGCCAAGCCAGCCGAAGGCTGCGGCAGCCTCTGCAGCAAAAGCTGCACTGCTCCGGCTCCTCCAAAGATGCACGGGGAGGAAAAAAGCGAGCTGCACCTCCTGGAGCTCAGGCTGCCTAATTGTCTTCATTTCACAACTCACTCAGGAAGGGGGGGGGGAGGGAAGCAAAAAACAACGCAGAAGAAATAGCTCAGTGGAGGCCATATCAGGATGGGAGTGGGAGAGAGTTAGTGCCCTAATGAGCAGTCTAGCTGCGTAGGAGGGAAACAGGTTGTTGTCTGTCTAAGAGAAAGTGGTGAGTGCGGCTGCAAGCAGATATTAGATGGGGGCCCGGCGCGCAGCCTGATATCCGTTCTTCCCCTGATCCTGCAACCCGTCCTCCTGTGAGTAATTCTAACTCACAGTGAGTAGCTCCACTGACTCACGACCAGGCTTTTGGGTTCAAGGAGGGGAAAGAGAAGGGAGGGTGAGGAGGGTTCTCTTTTGGCATTTGGTTGTGCCGTGCAAGGCTTACGCTCTAGCAAGAAATGCCATGATCCTGCAAGCATGCCTTGAAGGAGCTGCCAAAATTCAAGTGGGTAACCCCACTGAAGGTGAAAGCTTTGCTTTTAAAAATAACCTAATGCCTAAGCATCTGCAGAGGACTTGCTGAATTAACTGATCTAGCTGTCAATCTGCGTTTTGTAATTTTTCCATATACGCAGGTGTGAGATCAGGCTCCAAATCAGTAGGTACTGAAACATACGCTGAGCTGCCCATAGACCCTCCAGTAAACCAGCAAGAAGCACTCAGTCAGGTTCCTGGAAATTTGTAGAAGGATTTTGCTGTGTATGAGACTTACACGGTGCCCTGCGTCCTTATTACTCAAGATCTCTGATACTGAGAAGTCAGTTACCAGTAAGGGCAGCCACTTTTGGAAATAGGAGGACAGTCCTGAGCCGTGTCCTTGGGCCCAGCACTCCTGCTGGGGACAGGAAACAAAAATCCACCAGCTGCAACATCAGCCTTGGGATATTGCTTGGGCTTCCTAAAAACCCACCTGAACCGAGCTGGAGGGATGGGACCCGGCACTAGAGCCCCAGCTGAGGGCTTGTGCCTGCCAAGGGTGGTGGGAAGGAGATGCTGGCTCCTCTAACGGCCGAGCCATGGCTTCTCCTTTGCTGCTGGGAGAGGACCTGGAGTGAATGTCCCTCTGCGCTGAGGACAGCACAGGGCACAGCAACCCCCCAGCCTCCCCATCGCCCTCCCTGCTGCGCCCTGCCGAGCCCACCCTGCCATCAAGACAAAAGCCCACCACCGTCCGGCAGAGGTGAAGGGGCTCGCTTTCTCATTTCAGGAGAAGATACCCCGCCTGGTATCCTAGCTGTGACATTGAGCTTCAAGGAAGCCGAACGTACACAGCGACAGTGAAGTGGTAAAACTGCCTTCTGCAAAACTCGCCGCGGCTGCTGCCACCTCTGCGGGCTGTATCACTGCGTGATTAAGTTCTTACCAGACCTTTTGGTAAAGGCAACCTTCCTGATCTGATAACTGCCAAGGACAAGCCAAATACGCAGGGTCAATCTATGCACGTTTAATCCCCAGAAGGCAGATTAAGTGTATAATTGACCCATATAATCCATGTATCATCTCCAGTGAAATGTTTTCTATGTCCGGTTTAGGCAGACATGAGGCCCATAAGAAAGCGATCAGAGACACAGTATTACCATCGCAGTGGATTTCATCAAAGTTGGAGATGGCTTTTTAATCACTGATCTCAGAGACTGCTAGATTTAAGCAGATGAACTAGCACTAAGCACATCTGGTTTAATCCTTATCTTCTACTCAGGCTGGTGTCTTCAAGAAGTACAAGGAGGAAAAAAATAAATTAATTTTTTTTTAGGTCCTAGCAATCTTAGGAGCTTCTCTTGGTGTTTTGATCTCTCATATCAAAAGCATGTTTTTGTTTTTTTTTCAGTAAGATATTGAATTAATCATCAGAGAGAAAAATGCCATCTGCGCTATTTAGGGACTGCATCAGGATGCTGGAATTCGCAGGATCTCGAGGAGCTCACTTGACGTTCAGTGGCCTTTTGTGTACGTGCTACTCGCCTGTGGCTGGGGAGGAAACATTCTCGCTATGTTTTACATTAGTGTTTACCAATTTATGAGGAAGAAAGGTTGGCATTCACACTACCTACTAGTCAATCATAGGCTTTCTGGATCGCATACATTCTGACGGGTTGAAACCTATACTGCAAGTATCTAAGGGTGTGCGTGAAGATATACACACGTACACACATGTATAAATAACTTCCACTGAGGGGCACAACCCTCACAAGTAAAACTCCCACTGCCTTCAGACAAAATTGCGGATGTATAAACTCTGATCCTATGTGTCCCAAGCCACGGGGGACCTGAATTTTGCAGGATTGGTCTGAAGACTCGGGATCATTCTGAAGATATTTTCCCATGTTTAAGATACACCCGCCTGCCCCTGCCTCATCATCCCTATAAACAGTCACATTCCACATGTCAATTCTGCCCACTTTCTGGCCAAAAAGTGATAAAACCTTACTGTCTACCAGGCACTACACAGAGTTTGCGATCCTTCTGCCTTGTGTGCAAAGCACCACAGCTGTTCAAATCCCAAAGCACTCTGCCACACGCAGGAGCACAGGGAGTGGATGCTCCCATGCCATTCTGAAGCTCTTCTGTTACCACTGCTCTCTACCAACGGGCCTTATTACAGTGTTTTAGCTTTAAATGTTACCAAATCAGTGAGCCAGGCCAAGTAAATAAGTCATGTTACTCTGCAGTAAACAGCACTGCCAAAAAGCTAGTTAGGTTTTGATTACCAGCAGAACTCCACAATCAATCTGTTCACTCAATGATCCCAAGAATACAGATTTTTAAAATTAAGATGAATCTATTTCGGGGTGGGGTGGAGTGGTGGAAACCTGTGACTAATTTTCAGAATTAAGAGGATTAACACACAGACCACACAGAAATACTACAGTAATCTTCCACAAACACCCGTATCTCCCAAAAAGCATAGCCCTGTTCTGGAGGTGTGAGCAGGACACGCAATGCAAGGGAAGAGGGGTGGTTTCTGAGCTAAGAAATCATGGTAAATGCAAAAAAAAGACAAATTAACACAGCTTCTGTTGGGAGATGGCCTAACACACTCTGCAGCCTCTGCTCCTGGGAGGAAACAAAAAGGAAACGAATGGGAATGCTGGGCAGGACTATGGAGAAACAAGGAATTAGGATTAGGAACAGCCCAGGAGCTGCAAACCTCATGGAACATGCAACAGGCAACCTTGCACTGTGTGCCTCTCTCCTGCATCACTCACGGCTGCACAGACGGGAGATTTAGCCCTATATTGTGGGAGTTTCTATCACAATCCCACTGAGAGCAGAGGAACTGCCTGCTGGCAGGTTTAAGCTGTTTACCTGCCACTGCTGCACGTATTACCGGACAATATCCTAAAACTGGACTAAGCTTTTGGCTGCAGCAAGCCAGCATCGCCACACTAAGCCAGCAGAGGAGCTGGCCTTGAAAGTGTTAATAATCTCATTGCCTGGAGAAACTCTGCAGCTAAGAGGATTGCTCCTCTGTTGTGCTGGGGGAAGCGAGAACAAAATCAGGTCCAAGTCTAACTCAGCATCACAAATACCATTTTTGATTATTCCTCCTCTCTTTCCTATTAAAAAGGTAGCTAGCACCTAAAAATGTCCTTGGAAAATATGAGCACAGGTGCAGAGACCAAAGAAGCTTAAAGACCCCGTGGCCACGCTGCTTTGCTGCATTAGGTGAGGGCAGCAAAGGGCTGTGGCTGAGCTCAGGACAACAGAGTTAAGCATTTGCTCCCATCCTTACCGAAACGTAGGTGAACACAGCACTGATTTAAATGGGGTCTGCACCCAGGTGACCCCCATGTACTCATAAACCCTGCTGCTGCCCCACTGGCAGCACCTCAGCCGTGCTAGGAGCTGACCTCAGGTGCAATCAGCTTCTTCAGCTGCACCCTGGCAAAGACAATACACAACCGCTTGAAAGAGAATTCCAGTTTTTGGGTGGCTCGGGCTCAGCATATCCCCTCCCCCTCCCCCTTGTGAACGAAGGGGTCTGCAGCTCGCCCCGCTCGCAGGCGCACACTCACGTACATGGAACATGTGTGAAGATGCCAGCAGCACTGGGTCCCAAAACCATCCTGCCGGCATGGGGAATGGGAACGAACAGGAACAGGAATGGGAACAGGAATGGGAACAGGAATGGGAACAGGAACAGCTCCCACATGCTGCGGCTCCCACCTGCAGCCAGCGTGGGTCAAAACAGGCAATGCAATGTAAAAACCCTACTCCTGATTATTTTACATCACATTGACCAAGGAGACTTGAGGAAAGCAGGGAGGGAAAGAAAGGTTTTGCACTTTTTGCCTTCCACCAAGGTAGCTGCTCTTTTTTTCAGTCAACTGCTAATTTGCTTAAAATATAGCTTGGTGAAACTAAGTATGAGTGGATCAAACCGAAATCAATATTTGTGCTAATTACAGCCTTTTGAAAATTGGAAATAATGGCCCAAAGGGTACAAACAGACCAACTGTGAATCATAGGGAAAGGATGAGGGAAAAGGCAGTGTGGGCATTGAAAAGAACAGTCCAGATGAGCTCTGGAAATCTAACTGCTCATGGAATAAATTTCAACACAAACGAGCAATGCACTCGCAGGCCCGCTGCAGATGGAAGCGACAGTCTTTTGTTTTATGTTTTGTTTTTTCTCCCCATGCCTGCTTGATGGGTGATTTGCGTCTGGTGCTCTGCGTTGCAAACTCTCCCCGGAGCGAGCACGCGCGGCGCCCAGAGGAGGCACTGCTGTGCTCCGTGCATGAATGAGGCATTCTCAGTGGATATGGGTCATGCTAGTAGATGTACACAGTAAGATTATTTGACTCTAATTCATGCCACTTGATATAATGTGATAAAACATTTGACATGAGAGATAAGTTCCATTTTAATCCGATAAAGTACGGGGGAAAGAAAGAGCAGGAGTTGTAAAGGAGGAAGAGGTTTCTAAGGGACAGGTAATGCGCAGAAAGAGAGGTTATCGAGTGAGGGAGGAGGTTGGTTGGGAAAAAAAGCAGCTTTCCCTGCACACTGAGGAAGCAAAGGAGCGAGTAAAGAAAGCAAGGAAGGTTGTTACAGTTCCAGAGCCAGGAGACTGAGAAATGGCACTGCTGAGAGATGAAAAGAAGGAAAAGTAGGAACAGAAGCTGCTTCAAACAGAAATCGATATATGGACAAATACCCTAAAGAAGACTGAAACACTAATGCTACAGGCTGGCTGTCAACAGAAAACCTTCGCTATAGAACAGCTACGAGGACAGAAAGGCTGTAACGCAACACGAGCAACAGAAACAGAGATACCGGTTAACATGCATCCAAATCCAAAACAAACGGGCATCACAGGTCACTGATCTCTTACAGTCCAATGAATTTATCTTGTGCAACAGAAAAATAGCTCTGAACATCTGGGTCAGTTCCTACCATGCCATCGTCATCAAGGAGACCACATCTCAACTTTACCTTTGGTGTCAGACACCACAAACGTGGTCCTCCTGAAATATGAAAGTCCATTCCTAATCAGCTTTGTTTTGGTTAGCTTTCAAAATTAAAATTAAAATTTAATATGCCTAATTCGCTGCCAGTTTTGGAGTGCTTGTCAATGTAACACACTGCAAAACGTGCAGAAGAGATGGCCCTTAGCAAACGCATCTGCCAAAAACCCAGCTTAAATTTTCACGGTGAGAACGATGACTAAGATGTTCTGTTACAGAGAGATTTTCCACAAGCTTAAACATAGTAAAAGGGGTCTCTTAGAAGATGCTGTTCCCTTAAAATCCACGCACAGACAGACCAAGACACAGTAGACTAGAGTAGAGATTTAAAGCAGGCAGAGAGCAGATACGAGCCTTAGTCAGAAAGAAAGGAAAGATTTATTTATTTTTTAAAGCTATAACCAATAAATTTTCTCAAAATGTGACTTATCCTCCTGTCTTATTTTGTCACATTTTGGGTCTCTCCTGCTTGGTGTCCAAGGAGGAGAAGGCATTTACTTACATCAAATAACCTTTCTATATACATCTCCTCATTGACCTTATCACGCAGGACATCCTGAGAGTGGCGGACAAATGTCACATAGGCATCAGCAACATCCATCCCCGGCTTCTGCATGGAGGAGAGAAGAAGAAAGAGAGAAAAAAACCCATGAATTGCAGCACAGGAGGCAGCTCCACTGTGTAGCCTCGTCGTTGCTTTTCCTTCTCCTCCATCTCCTGCTCTCCTCCTGCAGTTCGCCCTTTCCTTACCTGATGGACACCGAGTCCCACAGCTTTGTGCCCTGTGCCCAGCAAAATACTGCGTGCGGCACACGATCAAGCAAAGACACTTGCTCTTCTCTTCTTTTGCCTACAGCAAAGCCAGTCAGAGGTATAAAGCTCTTCCTCCACGTACTGGCACCGGGAAGGTGCCTTGCTACCTTTGGTGCCGTTGACCTAGTGAGTGAACCAGCAAGCCAGGCTGGGGGTTTGTTGTTTTCTTGGGTCATCTTCTCTCTGCAAGCCCTCTGGTTTCTGAAGGTAGAAAGCTAACAGCCAGAGCTGGGCTCCTGGTGATTCTTCTACGCTGTGAGGATGTGTGCGGTAAGCAGCTGGCATTGCAGGAGGCATCCTAAAATTGCCTTTCTTTTTCTGTTCAGACCCCTGACTTTAGCTCACATTTAGTGCTGCTCTTAAGAATAAATTGAGTAAACAGTAAGTCAGGGAGTGTACATCTACGGGAATGTTTAAGCCTCTGCTAACGTGCAGGGATCCTGCCTGTGCTGTCACCTCTCCACAGCTCTCTGCAGAATTGAACCAATTTTAAACAGTAACCTACAAGGGTGCAAGATTTTGGGGATAACAGCATTTCTTTAAAGAAAATGGGAACTGAAGCAGGTGGATGGGAAAATACTTTTTTTTTTTTAAAAAAAAAATAATTCCTGTTTAGGTTCACATTGCTTGATATATTGGAATCAAACTTACCTCAAAGGAAACCCATTAAAATACTGTAACGCGAGTCATTACAAGAGCTGCCACACAATCTTAAATTTCCATGGCACATTGTAAGTTTGTTAATAACTAGTGTCATTAGTTTCCATTACTGTGATTTACCTCAGATCACAGAGTATCTTTTCTCTGCAAGATACGATTGTCAGCCGCTGTAAATTGAAGTTAGTTAACACATCTGTGTAATTTCCAGGGTGAAAATGAGGACAGTTTGGAAAGCAGTAGGAAGGGAGTTTTTTAATACAAAGCAAACAATTATCAAGCAAAGGGCCAGTGCTTGGCCCTTGGGAAGCCAGTAACATTTCTTAACACCTACTGCAACAATGACAAGGTATTAATTTGAAAAACAATGAGGACAACACAAATGTGGCAGTAGTCAAGTGTTACACTTTCAAGCAATTTTCAGTATGCCGATCGTGCCCATTTCAAGGTGGCATTAAATGGATTGGTTTGTACCCAGACGATTGCAATGGGGTTTGCGGAATTAGATTTAACCAATGGTTTTCTGTTCAACACCAGGATTTCCCCTCTGTCCCCTAGTCAAACAGGTTTTTCTTTCTCCTTCCCCCAGAAAGGCAGTGGCTCACGGACCGTGGGGTGGCCTCCCACAAAGGTCTGGGAGCTGAGTGGAGCTGGTGACTGACCATTAAAAATGCCGAGGCTGCCGAGGAAGCCATTGTAGCGTGGCTTTGTTTCTGGGGGAGGTGGGGAAACAACTGAAAAATAACCCAGATGAATGATTCCTGCTCTGTTTTACACAAAGAACCGGAGCACGTGGCTGGCTCCGAGGATGGGAGCAGACCCTCTTCTCCTGCTATGGACCTCCCAAGGGTGTCCCAGGTACAATGCTTTTGGAAAGCTCGAAAGGGTTATATAGCATCTTACTGAGACCACTTCCCTGGAGATGCTTTATTTCCCAGGAAGGCAGATGCCTCAAAGGCCACGCTTTTCCCACAGATAAATGTTAATAATTATTAACTTAATTATTAGTGTTAATTATACTGTTGTGTGCTCAAATTCCTGATGACTAAGTATTTAAGATGCACTCAAAGAAACAGGAATTTCAATGGAAAGATGTCAGCATTTTCTAGGGCCAGAACTGAATTCTGAGTCTCTCTTCCTAATGTTCTCAATATCTTGTTTCTATTACTCCAAGACATCAGGATGCCAGTCTGTGCATTGGGATATTCCAAATCAAGCAAGACCTCTTAGCGTTCAAGAGTTTGTCATTTCCATGCTGGGCTCAAAATATGGTAATTTTGTAGGCAAGGTTTATCTTGGGCTAAAAGAATGGAAACACCGAATGCAAATAATGTGGTCCAAGATGTCTTGATAAATTTATCATGTTGTCATGTGAGATCATGCAGAGCAATCGTATCCACATTAAATATACATATATACATTATACATGCAGGTCATCAAACCCAACTGAGTTATTCTTGATTTGCACTGCCCAGTCTAACTGGAACTGGTGTGGTATATTAAGATCTACCCTTTTGTTCATTTGTAATTGCTCAGGTTCTTTTTGCCTGTAGATGTTACAGTAACCCCTCACTCCAGCCAATATTCATGTATTACAGTTCAATTTAAATGTAAATTTCTGGCAAGTTAAGTGCTCTGTCTAAGAGTGTTAAGGGTTCTTTTCCTTATGAATCAAGGTCTAATTAGAGGAGGCGATGTACAGTTTTCCTATACCAATTACAGAAAAATGGAAAAAAATTATTTTCATTAACAATTTCCCAAACACATGTTGCTAGCTCATCACCATTTCCCCAAAGTAATAAAAAAGTCATTTTCCGAAAGAGTAAAATAAACCAACAATTAGAAGAACAAAAATAAAATAGATTAGCTAATGTGTTAGATGTGTGTTGGCTCAGTTCTAACATGTCTGGACCTTTTTGTTTGGAAATTATACTGTATTTGTACAAGTCCAAATGAAGAATTAACAGAATGCACTGCTCCCTTTTTTTTTTTTTTTTTTAAAATGTGATTCAAGCCAATTGCATAAATATGGTACCTTTTTGACACCATCTGCAAATTACTGCCTAAACAGCCTCGTAGGTCTCCGTAAGAGGGTAACTGCTCATTATTAACATCATGGAGATACTCTTTCCAGTTCAAATGTTAGAATTGTGAAGGCCCATGGTTCAATCTTGGCTGTTAATGCATAACGTGGGTTGCTACACATGCCATAAACCAAAGCATGATGCAAATTACTATGACAGAAGTTGTTTAAATTGTGCTTACGGGTACATCCACGTATTTGGAAGCAGCCTTCACCTGTAAAAGGAACAAGAAGAGAGTTTACACCGTCAGTATGTTTTCAGGTCTTTGTTTTTTCTTTAAACACTTGCAAGACCCTCTCCAGCCAAGACTTGGGACAACATAATGCTGAGCGGGGGAAAATGCGTGATACAAACTACATTTCCTCTCTAAAAGAATAGGCAAGGGTGGTATTTTTGTTGTTGTTTTTTTGGAGAGGTAACTTTACTGCTGCTAAAGCTCTAATAGCAACAGATGATAGTGTGGGAGTTGTGCTTCTCCCTCTTCTACTTCAGTGAGCGGGGGAAGACGGGGTTCGTAAGTAGACATCGTTATTTTCTTTGGAGTCCTCCTTCTCTGCCCGATGCCACGTGTCTCCAAAGGCAGTGCGTGTCTCTCCTGTCAGGAGCTGCATCCCGGGAGCCAAGGGAGCTCCCTGGGCAGTGGGGGCACAATAGCACTGCAAGCCTGGCAGGCACCTGCACCAAGGTGGCCACAAGAAAGCACCCAGAGGACCCTAATTTTGCCCCCTGCCTACAGAACCACTCATGGCGCGCTTCCCCTGGATTTGCAGGTTGCAGCCTGGGACATTATTTTCCCCTGTTTTCCTGGCCCTGATGCCGGCAGGAGCTCACAGACGGTGTCGGGGCAGCATGCTCACACCGTGCGACTGGAAGTGCCCCAATGCTTTCCTGCTTCCCAGACTCCAAACAGCTACATTAGTTTCCTACGATTCCTTCCCTCCTTTTAAAAGCTGTTATTTGATGGAGGTATCGGGGGGGTGGACAGCACACTTCATGGTGTCCTCATAAGCTGGCGGGGGCTGTGAGACCCCAGATTTACTTTGTCTCCCGTTTGCCACACGGCAGGGTGGCCCCCAACATCAGGGCCAACTTCTCCAACTGAGCAGTGCCCAGCTGGCCAGAGAGACCTTTTTCCCACTGTAGCATAAGGCACTGTGTCTAGAAAGAGTACGGCTGGGATTTTCCACAACGCTTCTGCTTTTAATTAGGGTAAGCGTTGCCGGCCATCTTTGTTTGGGTGTAAAAGCTCACCTGCTTTTAAATATTTCTAAAGCTACCATTAAAACAGCCTAAATATAACACGCACACAGTTGCATCTTGGGATGAATAAATTATGTGTCCCGAATGAGAGAATGAATGTATGTGTGAGACAGAATGTGAGAGTGGGTGGAAGCACTCATATGGTGTGTGTGGGGGGTGCATAATTAAGCACAATGAGGCGATACAAAAGACCAGACTGGTGCTAATTGCCGAGGTGAACGCTGCAAGTATTGGCAGCGCCCGGGCTGCCGAGCCAGGGGGCAAGCACAGAGGGAAGGGCAGGAGGAGGGTGCCCAGTGCCTGCCGCCGCGGTGCGAGCCGGGCTCTGGCTGTCGGAGGGGGTGGAGGGGGACGGGGCAGGTCCCAGCACACGAGTTTATGAAGGAGGTGGCAAAATCAGCGCCAAGCCCTGGCTCCCAGCGAAGGGCAAACACTTGTCTCTCCACCAGGTATCCCCGTTTCCAGCCAGCCGTCTGGGCACCTCGCCTTTTCACTGCATTTATCCTCACAACTTTCTCGGGAGGTAGCAAAGCGCTATCCCTTGCTCCTGCCGAACGGGAGCGGAGGAGCCCCAGCCTCCACGCGTGAAGGCGGCTGGAGCCCGGCCAACAGCTGCAGCTCCGGAGGAGCAGGCAGTCGCGGCATACCCACGCCGGTGTGGAGCAGCCGCAGGCAGGGCTGCCCAAGCTAGCTCCCAGCGAGCTCTTTTTCTGAGCAGCAGAGCTAAACAACCAGGAGAAAAGCTCGGAAAATGATGCGGCTTGACAGCCTGCAGGATTCAAGCTGGGGTCCACGCTCGGGGCAGCACCATGCCACGCACCTGTACTACCTTCAGTCATGACACAGGGCATGAAGGAATGCAGCAGCAGCCCAGGAAACCTGCAAGCTGAGCGTGGATTTAGCACTTTTAGGTCCAGCTTAGCCCCACCATCTCAAACCACTTTCCAAAGCCAAGAGGTGACACGAATAAGGCAGCTTCCTGCGATCTCCTCCCTCCACCCACAAAAAACCGGAGCTGCTTCTCCTGCCCACTCCCCTTTAATCAGAATAATTACTTGTTTTTCTTTAAACTCAGATTTGGCTACATTTAGTGAAATTTCCAAACTGCCAGATGTTGTGTGATTTTTGCTAGGCTGCCGTTTTTCACAAAGTATGTGACTTTGCCATGAAACGTCTCAGTTTACCATACAAATCTTGCGCAGAACAAAAATAAGATCCTTTTACTTCTGTCTCCCTTGGGTAATATACAGTCTTTAGTTTTAATTACCGTAGGTGTAATTCTCCGCCTACAGAGGCCATCCAGATTAAAGGGAATTTTAGCAGCTGTCATTCCTGTGACTCAGTGGATCTGCACATGTAGACGCCCAGCCAAGGCCTGGGCTGCTGCTGCTGAGATGCACTTAAATGTAGCAACAAACAGAAAAGAGAAAAAAAAAAAAAAAAAGTCTGGCCAAATTTAGAAGGGTGTTTCCCTTTCAAAGTGCTCTGCAAGGAGAAGTGGCTAGTGAGAATTTATTAGGACAACAGATGCATTAATTTTATCTTGAATTTCGAGGCAAGAATTGGAAATGAGGATATCCTACTAGGTGATAAAACTGTCTGTCACAAGACCCCCGATTACATGTCACTTGCAGAGCGCCTGGAAAACACGCGATGAAAGAAGTCGGTGGAAGGGGGTGGGAGACTAATGCTTTCTAGAGCTCGGCGGCTTGGACCATCACACTTTGTTGTATTTGTTCAGACAGGGAAAACGTGGGAGGTGGTGCAAGCATGCTGTAACAAGAGAGAGTCTCTCTATTTATCGTTGTGAAGATTAAACACAGCAAGTCACATTACTACTGCAGGCAAGGGAGACTTTTTAAGCCCAGTGCCGAAGGGGTCGGGGCTGTTCCTCAGCCTCCTCTTGTGGCTGGTGCTGCCCAGTGGCTCCCAGCAAACAAGCGGGCCAAGGCAAGAGACCTGCCTTGCCTGGAAAGGAGCAATCCTGCTCCTCTGCAGCGTGCCCAGGCTCCTTGCTGGGGGTGAGGGCTTGGCACCTTCCTGGGGACTTGCACACACCACACACAGTAACTATTCGGATGCACATCTCTTCCCGGCTGGAAGCTCAGGAAACCAAAGCTACAGGGCCAGGTTCAAAGGCTGTGGGGCGGTCAGAGCAGGACAGACTGCTTTGCTGCTGCTGGGGCAGTTAATTGTCAGTAAGTGTCCGAGCAGCAGCAGAGTGAGGATGCTTGAACCCCACGGACCTCCGTGCTGCCTCCTCACAGGCACCCAGAGCCCAGGCGTGGCTGGGGGGTTTGCTCAGCAATCGAAGGGAGCAGCACTCGGCAGAATAAACAGTAGGATGTGGTGGGAGCAGCGCAGCATCAACCGAGGAACAGCTTGGATTCACGGGGAAGGAAGGGCTGCACATTACACTGTCTACCCGGGCTGATGCCGGTACTTCCGATGCCTGGAAAGCTGCCGCCTCCACATCCTCTGCGCTGGCACAAGAGCATCTCCTCACCCTCCCCAGCACTGGAGCGAGGGAAGGTATCCACCCCAAGCCCTCTCCTGCATCCCCCTGGCCAGGGACCAGCACAGCCCCAGGGCTGTAACCACGCAGGCGTTATCCTGGGGGAAGAGCTGTGCTGCAGGGCAGGGCAGTGAGTGGGACACCTTCCCTTCCCCTCCTTCTCCAAAGAACAAAGTGTCTCCAGCACACCTGAAAAGTCCAAATTCTTAGTTTGAACCCCGTGGTGGTTGAAATAAGCTGCCAGACTTTGTGTGCACACAGCTGCCTGCAAGCAGTTTCTTGCTGCCGCTGGTAAGCCTTCCTACATCCAGCCCTGTTTCCAAACAGCTCCTACAAAACTGCCTCAAACTCAGCACAAAGGGCCCAAGAGTGGCAAACAACAAACAATTGCAAGTAGCTAAAACTACTGAACGAGATTTTGGAAAGCCTTCCCTGTTTGCAGAGCAGTACCTTCTGCCTCCTGCCCAGCCTCTGTGAACAACTGAGCGCAGACTGCACGTGCAGGCAGAAGGGGCGGTGGGGCAAAGTGTTAATGTAACCTTCCAAGCAACCCCAGACACGTGCATTTGGGTGCACACCTGTCTGTGAGCAGAGATAAGAGAAGCTGTGCTTGCAAAGAGACACTCCTGTAAACTTTCTGGCGTGCACTTTCAGCAGACCTTTGGAAATCTGTTTTTCCTAAGAAGCTGCCACAACAAAAGAAAAACAACAACCTTTTCATGACTATAGCTCTGGTTGCTGAACCCTTGCTGGATACTGAGGCCGGTTTTGCATGGATCTGGTTCTTGTCCTGCACCTTTCTAGGAAATACGTAATGTGATGAGCTGTGGATTAGTTCTGCAATGTTAGGGAGAAATCTGGCATTAGAGGCACCTTGTGCTGCACAACCTCATGGCATTTCCCCTACCTTGTTCTCTTTCAGAAACACAAAAGCGCTCCCTATGTCTCCCTTATTTTGCTTTTTACTACTTAAGATGGCCACTGTTAAGGACAGAACACCAAGAGGAACACACATGTCATGCAAGGTGGCAACGAAGCAACTTCTTTAGTTAGGGAGATTGCATGTACAGTGCAATGATTTTTTTCATCTTCATACGCATCCTCAATGGAATAAACTCCACCAAACTGAACGATGACTGGAGATGGCTTTACTCGGTGCTACAATACGGTGGCCTATGCATCCTGGGTGTTTTATGTACTGTATCTCTGCATACAGGTTGTTTGTCCATTCATGTGACGGTTACAGTGTTCAAACATCACAGAATGGCAGAGTTATCATGTAGTTTATCTAGTCCTGGGACAGCATGAGATTACAACTCAGGGAAAAAAAAAAAAGGAAGAAAGGCAACTATAGTCTGTACTTACAGTAAATGACAGGAAAGAAGAAAACAAAGTTCCTTCATCGTATCTAGACAGTTTGGCCAAGACTCCTTCCAAAATGGTGACAAACTACAAAGACAAAAAATACTGCAATTATTTTTAATAATTGAAGAAAGGTGTAAAAATCAGCATCAATTTCAAAGAAGCCAGTGGAGCTCTCAGCACTGCCAAAGAAACGAACCACCTGTCCCTGAGCACAGCGGGCTGGGGAGTGGGTTGGAAGGTGCATTGCCTTTCAGGTGCTACACGGTCCACCTCTTGCTGGGTGGGAGACACTCCTTGGTGTCAAGGGTGATGCTGGGACCGGGAGGTGAGTGCAGCATGTGGAGAAGCCAGCACAGCCTCTCCAGACAGGGAAGTCGGTGGTTCTTGCTCCCAGTATGCAGTGTCAAGCACGCAGCTAGCTGGGTATTCTTGCAGAAGAATCAAACTGGCATATGTTGGCGGATTTTGTTTAAAGGTCTCCACTGTATAATAGGGATGACTTGTTCTCAGAAAGTTTGAAACTAGAGGAAAACACACCATCTTTCTCCCTACATATCAATTCCCCTCTCTGTTAGCACAGTGCACCAGACCCACACAACCACCCAAGGGAAATGCTGGCAGCTGAGCTAGAGGAGCTGACTGATGAAAAACAATTTCCAAACAATTAAACCTGACATTTTGGAATGTATTTCCCACCACTGTCACCTCTAAATTAATTTCTTAGAAGAGCATATGGCCATCTTGCACAAGACACGTTATTTTGTCCGTACAACCTTATGCTAGCAGTGGTGACCATCTCTGCATGCCACCCCAACATCTAGGTAGCAGCATTTA
This sequence comes from Falco rusticolus, assembly GCF_015220075.1. Taxonomy (NCBI): domain Eukaryota; kingdom Metazoa; phylum Chordata; class Aves; order Falconiformes; family Falconidae; genus Falco; species Falco rusticolus. The sequence goes on from NC_051190.1 coordinate 15,528,507, forward strand.
GCAGTGCCACCCCCTGACTGCAGCCACCCTCTGTGTCGTGGGGTGATGCTGACCATGGGGTGTTACCCCATTAACATAACACCCGTTCCTTAAAACCACTTCTGGCCCAGTACAGCAATCCTGCTAGCAGCGTATTACATCTCACACAGTTCCTAATCATCTAAGAGTCACCATGAAAAGACTGGGAGATGTATGATCTTGCCTGTGAGAAACAAGAAGCCAATTCAACATCTTAATGTGTCACATTTTAATGGAAACACACATATTAAAAATGCAATGTTAACAGTGAATCACTTCACCTGAAGCCGAAGGTTACCTTTGCCACTAGGAGTGTTATCATTTCTTTGACGGTTTCCTCAATTAGTTCATCTATTTTTGAATGGTACTGGTGCTAAAGAAAAATAAAAGGAGAGGGGGAAGGAAAATATTAGCATTGATCACAGGCAAGAGCTCTACGGTTGTCAGCCTCTCCCCTCGGCAAACCACAACACGCAGTATTAAACCGAAGAATTATGCAGCTTATTACCCTGTGCTCCACTACAGCGGCCAGCGGTTACTTACACTTGCAGGAGAGACCTTGAATTCAGGAGAATCTTCCATCGGTTTGTGAAGCACGGGCAAACCATGCCCTCTTCTGTGTGCCCGCAGCTCCGGGAGCCACACGTGGATGTCGGAGGAGAGGCTTTGCCACCCCGGTGGGCACCAGCACCCTGCGCTGCCAGAGACCCCGGGGTCCTCTGGCTTCAGCTCTGTGGGCATTATCCTGTTTGTGTTGCACATGGACCGCACCCAACGATGAGCTATGCTGGTGGCAGGCTGGCAGCCCTCGCCCAGGGCACCGCCGACCACGCAGCCCTCGGCCGGGGAGCGGGGAGGGCTGGCTGCCCCAGGGAGCTCGCGGGGGGCTGAATCACCGGGATGCTGCTGCGCCCTTCCCACCTACTGCAGCAAAGGGGCCGACCCTGCATTACACACTGGGCTCAGCAGGCACGTGGCTCAAATTAAGCACTCGTTCAAACGCTTTGCTTCGGTGACTATAAGATACATCTAAAAAACACCCAACAAACCCAGACGAGCCTTTCTGTCCCATGCAAAAGCCAGCAGGCAGTGCAGCCCCGCGCCCCGGCTGACAGCAGACCCCGTGGCACTAGCTCAGGATGGGCTGACCACCGCCAGCGCCTGCAGCATCAGCACTTCTGAGTCTCCAACCCAATTTCTTCACATGCCAAACCTTTCTTAGCTTGGGAGCTCTGATGCAATCAGCTGCAATATGGCTAGAATAGGTACTAAAATACAGTCTTCTACTAATTTAGAAAAGACCTGTTTCCAATACAAGATTTAATTAGCGAAAACATACAGTATATTCTTATTTTCAATGGACTGAGAAAATACTGATTATGACTGCTTTCCAACACAAAACATTTGATTTTTCAGTCAAACATTTCAAGCACTGGTGCTAGTCACTATATTCATTACCACTTGGCATTAATATTGTTTTAAAATGTTAACATCAAATCACATTGAAAGAGACAAATCTGCTTTAAATACTAATCAGACTTTGGGAAGGAAGACTGTGAGGGCTTTACAAATGCTAGATGTTGGCCTCAGTGTCTGATCGGTTTTCTTTGAACTGCTCTACAGTTTAGGGATGGTTTTTTCTATGACAGTAACATATCAATACAGGAATTTGGAAAAAAGAAAATAAAAGTAGGACACACTTACCCACTCTTTAGCAAACTTTTCAGATGATTGGGGACAGAAATAAAGAGGAAAGTGCAAAAGACAGGAAAAAGAACATATGAACATAAACAATAAATAAACCAAAATCTTTTCAAAAAAGAGACGTATGAGAACAGCAGCATCATGCACAGAAACAATAAGCAATGGAAAATGAAACATGATCAAAACCTCCTTTCACTGTAGTATTTGCAGGCAGTAGAACAAGGGGAAGGGGCCGGATTGTACCTAACTGACAGTCTCTTGGGGTTTTATTTTGCTCTGAAGAGGAAGGCAACCGGCTGTCGACAGGGAGGGTTCAGCATCGGGGCCACTGCACACCCTTCACCAGGGCTGGATGCAGCTGAGGCGCGAGCCCTGCTGCAGGGGCAGGGCAGGGCGGGCAGGGCAGGGGTACATGGTGCAGCACATCCCACCTGACGTCCTGGCTGGGGCTGGTCAGATATGTCCTCACCCACGCAGGAGGACAGGCTGCGATCTGCCGGGCCCACCCGGAGGCAAAAAACATACACGAACAAGCACGTGATATTTGCATTTGCTGTTCCCGTTTCCACGTCCTGCTTTGCAGGTCAAGACATACATGAGTCCATCATGGGACTGTAGTTATGATTCATCTGCTCAACACAGAGACAGCCGTTATCAGCTCTCAGGATTGACCTGGCTGTTCCCAGCACAGCTGCAGATGTAGCTATGGGGTGACAGGGACCTGTGACAGCTGGGTGCAGGTAGGAGCTGCTGACGTCCTTGGCACACATGACCAGGACCCCCTAAGGGAGATGAAGAAGGGGTTGTGCATGTATTGGGGGTGTCTTCCCCATGACATTTTTCTTCTGCGACTGCATTTTCTGCATGTGTGGAAGACAAGGATTTAGCTAACTGCTTTCATTAGGTAAGTCAGGAGCTTTGATTAAAAAATGGCTACCTATATTCAAAATGATACACTGTGAAATGCGCTGACCGATGCGCTTTCAATTAAAAGCTTGTTTAAAAAGCAAGCAAGAGGCCTGACAGAACAAAACTGCAGCTCTGAGCGCAGGAGAGGATGCTGCCGGTGCTGCAGCCCCAGCTCCACCTCGGGAAGATGAGCCTCGGCCAGGATGGAGTCGGAGAAGGCGGCGGTTTGGAAAACGACTGCCTGGTGCTGCTTTCACAGATGCCTGGCTCGTAAACCAGCATTTCTAACAGCTCCTTCTACACCTCTTGTGAAAATGCTCAAGGTTAAAGATCGCATAGCTGGTTTGCTTTACCCAGCATAGCCCTGGCTTTCGATCGAGTTCATCGTGGCTTTCTATTAGCTCAATTATTACAATCCATAATCAGTGCACTACAATGATTCAACTTGACTTTATGTGATGAGTATCTTGCCTTGTCATGTAACAGATTGTGTGTACGTTGTATTTCTCTAAGGACCATCTGACCTTAGATATTAAATAGAAACATACTAGACCAACTGAGAAACATTTAATACATACATTTATCCCCTTAGATGTATTAAAAATTCAGAGGAAAAATAAATATTTAAGATGGTAAAGTATGTTTACCAAATGTTTTAACAGCTGCCTTTAGAGACAAGGAAATGGAAATGAAATGATGGGTGTTTGTTTCACAGGGTAATGCTCGCAAAATGCATTCAAGTATCTGTTAAAGTGAGTGTAACTGAAGGTAGTCGTGGAGGGAAGGTCTTTGGGGTGGGAGAGAAACCGCAGGAGCGAGGTCAAATAACGTGTCGAGAGAGTCTCTGCCCACATACAGCTTGGACTGTCAGAAAAATCGGCAGTTTGTTGCTAATCAAAATGTCTTCTCCAGTTAGGTCTGGGCAAATGCCCTTGCCCGAGCACCATGATGGGCAATGTGAGCCCTGTTTGCTGTTTTTGAGCTGCCTGCAAAGGGAACACGTATTTTAGGAGCCACGTGGTGGCTGCGGCACTGATGGAGGGACCCGTCAGCGAGTTGTGCCTGTCTCCCCTGCCCTGTCCACCCCTCCCCGCTGGGGCTGCAGGCAGCCCTGGCCAAGCCATGTGGCTGGCACACACCAGGGATGGGGGGACACAGGGACTCAGCGATGCACAGCCCCAGCTCCCCAAATTGCAGAGTAAGACACAGGCTCATAACCCGAATTCTCATCCCTCTGCTGTTTATCTGACTGTCTCATCATTCCTACTGGGGACTGGAAGATGCAGCATGGCATTTTGTCCTCCCCTTGCAGGCTGTAATAACAGGTCTATATGTTAACTTTTACCCCCCACAGCACAACCACCTCGGCACAGAGGTTTTAGACAGCTTCAGGAAGAGGTAGCTGAAATATGGAGTGGCACGAAGGAATGGAGGGGGAGGTAGTAACACTCACGAAAAGAAAGGGAAAAAAAAGGGAGGGTGTATAAAATACTGCAGCCCTAAATGGTAACTTATGCACCGACAATTTACATCTGCTTTACAGGTCTATTAATTCAGCTATCTGTTAAAAACCTCATGCCCCAGCAACTGCTGCTTGCCACAGGAGTCAGGCTGGCTCCAAGCTGCCGTACCAAACACCTCCTTGAAGCAGCCCAGGCAGATCTGCAGAGCTAACCCCGCTGCAGCTGGGAGCAGCAGAGAAACAGCTGCGCTGCCGCCTGCTCCCCTCTCACTTGCAGTTTGACTCAGGCTGAATGTGCGTTGTGACTGATGCTCAAAATTTGGAGGAACCTGTGGCAAGCAGAGCATCACAAGTTCCCACAGAAAAAAGCAGCAAGTGCCTGGTCATGCTATATCCAGACACGGCTGAGTTATCAGTCTCATGCCATCTGAAGGCTCAACCTGACACTTTTCTGAATGCAATGAGCTTGCTTTGCCATGCTATCAGAGTCTGCTTGATCTCCAAAATGTCCCTGCCCCCCAGGGACTGTGCTAGTGTAATGCACAAGGGTTTGATCCTGGTTTGCAGTGGAGAGCATTGCAACCACAGCCCTTCCTGGCTGACGGGGCACTGCCAGGGCAGATGTTGCAGCAGCTGCAGGCTGAGGGATCTGGGGAGATAAATGAGTATGAATATGGAACAGAAAATGTGAGGGAAGTTCATGTCCAGGTCTGGAAAACAATAGCCCACTTAAGATCTGCTGCAGCTGACATGGAGGACAAGGGAAGAACCTGATGATGAGCAGTATGAAACCTTTCTTGTAAGGTGGCTGCCACAAATAAAATGTCATAACTGAAACATGTATAAGAAAGCCAAAAAGAAGAGCTGAATCTAATCCAAACACCACTGACATCAAGGCAAGGACCCCTGCTGCATTCGGTGGCCTTTGGAGCAAGTCTGCTCAGTAAACAACTTAAAAAACCCCAACAACTTGCAATGATTCACTGCAAAATCTGACCATGGAAAGTTGTAGCAAAAGGGCTTATCTAGCAAATGCTGACAAGCAGCAGGGTAGGAAAGCCAAACAGTATTTGTGAATTTATTCTAGACTGGTATATGAATATTTAATTTGGCTTGAAGCCACTGTAGCAAAATGATCATTATGATGCATTTAATCTAGTCCAATTTACCATGTCTATCTAATTCATAGATCATGTCACAGAAACTTCAAGTTGCAGCTATGGCTTCAGAAGAAAAACAATATCAGCAATTGATTTAAACAGGTTTTGTTTGGAAACTTGAGTCATTAAGAACCTGGGAATCCAGGATCCTCGAGTGTGCTTATTATAGCCAATACTCATGGAAGTCACAGCTGCTGGAATTTCAACCGGCTTTTGGAAGTTATCTATTTTGGTGTTTTGGTGTGTTTCTTTTTTTCTTCCTTACAAGCATCACAGCAACAACTTGGCACTTCTGTTTACCTTATGTTTGTCTACAGAAAATAGTTACATACAGAAAGTGTGTTGCTGACATCTGCTCCAAGGTGCAGTTAATGACTCGATATATATGGTCATCATGCATCAACCAAGCTTAAAAGTTACCTTATGCATACCACAGCCCTTGCAAAAAGCCACTCCTAAAGTGGCAGGGACTCCGAATGTCTATATTCATTAGATTTATTTGAGAGCAGCCCCCTGCATATTCATCCACACACACTATACAGAAGGCTAAATACACAACTGATACAACATTTCTGAAACGAGCACAACAGGAGCTAGGAAATCTCATGACATCGCTTTCCAAAGCTGTGAAAGGAAGAACCTGCATTTTTACCTCTTGGCCCATTTCCATACTGCAAAGCTTTGTTGACTGAGCTTTGGCATCCACCATGACATTAAACATGGTGCATATTGATTGAGGGACTCGGAAATCTGTTGATCGGCTGGTTTTCTGCAGCTTTACTTCAAATGCAATCCTGGTTCTGTTAAGGAAAATAGAAAAAAGACATTACAGTTCCTTTTAAACATACTGAGGCTAATAATAATAATATTAATAACAATGTGAAACAATACGGAGAAGAGCCTGAGAAACCAGAAAGCTGAATGCTCCTGGGAGTGCTATAGTGCAATCGTTACAAATCTGCTTTTACTGAAAATGTTTTTCCAGTTTAAAAAGAACCCCGTTTTCCAGAATATACACTATTTATAAAGTGTGCAACAGTTTCAGGGAAACGATTACTTTCTCAGGCTTGATAAACAGTGTGATGATGTTACAAACACGTGTCAATGCACACCTATAATTTGGTTGCATTAGCATTACATCAGACAAGTAGCAAGCCTGATACCTTAAAGGAAGTTCCTATTGCCCTGTGATATCAACTACAAATAACAGAAACTCGTTCATCGCTTGACTAAGAGGACATTAGCCAGATCATTGCATTTTTACATCTACATGATTGTATTTGCTGGCTGAAAGTTCCTAACTGTCTCTCTGGTAAGTTCATAGAAATGGTTTTCCTGAACCACACGCATTCACCAGAACACATCTGCTAAATGTGCATGGGTGCAGTCACACTTGTAGGAACACATGCACAAGCATCGCATGAGCCTGCACCTCGCCACTCTCCTGAGGCTTCATGGAGCTCAAATGTGACATCCCTGGCAGTTACAAACCCTGTTACACCAAGAGCTTTGCTGGGACAAAGACTGCAGAATGAGATCCCGTGTTGTATCTTAAAATACCAAGGCATCAGTGACTCTAACAAGGGGGATGCTCTGCAGTATGGTGGGTACTGCCTTGCCTTTCTTTGGAGCCCCTCTGCAGATTCCGGAGGTACTTCACTAGTCTAACCTAACAGAGAACAATTATCACATCAGACAGAATCTGCCAACAAATTAACATAGGAGCTTCAATTTAGAAATAACAAATAATATCAGCTGCAGCTCAGGAATAACTCTGATTGTGAATGATCCCCCAAGGGTTGTGTAAATGAAAACTCATTTACAAACGTGAAACTCCCCTTCTTGGGATAAGATCTGAGCAGGTACACAGGTCCTCCTGCCCGGATTTATTAGCAAAACAGGCCTTCCTTGGAGGGCTGCTTTCCTGACAGCACCAAAATACAACCAAGTGCGGAAGGCGGGGTGGCTCCTCCATGGTATTCAACAGTTCAGAGACAGACGCGAAGAAAAATGTTGTGTCAAACCGAAATTGCTAAAGAAACCTTAGCCAGGCCCTGTTTGCAGGTGATATAAATAGGGAAGGCAGCATATTGGTTTACATCAGCAGTGGCATTTGAACTGATTTAATTACCAGTGCCAGATTTAGCCTGGACTCGGGGACTAGAATCTTGATAATTACTGAAAGGACCCAAAATGACTGGGATTTTCCATCTCCTTGCAGAGATGAGCATGTTCCTACTTACTTATGCTCAGAACCATTATATATAGGCATACCATTACAAGCTGGGCCAGGTTTTTACAGAGGGGCAACATATTTGTAGAAAGGTTGAAGCAGTTGGGGAAAAAAACAAACCCAGCTTTCAGGCACACAAGCCTTTCTTCAGTTGTACCTGGAAACTGGCTCATTTTTCCCAGTTATCTCAGCTGTGCTAACCTGGTCTGATTTCTGTAGGACATCACAGCTATAACTGCACTGCAGGTGCAGCAAAGGTGCCTTGGTTTCAATAAAAAAAAAAAAAAAGAAAAAAAAAAAAAGAAAGAAATTAGATGTTTTGCTGGTGGTGCAGGGGCAGAGCAGAGAGCAGAGCTCCAGCACTGGGTTTGCTCCTAAAGGACAGTCTGACAACAGGAGGACAACTGAAGCTCAATGTTTGTGCCAGCCAAAGGACCAAAGATGAGCTGCTGCAATAAAGGGTGACTTGCTTGAGGCCAAAGACGTCATGACCACCTCATTGCACTTAAAATGTACTGGGGTTTATTCCAGAATCGTAAGACAGCTAGCCTTGAGCTGTCTGCCTTCCAGCGGGCGAGTCTCCTGCCTACATCTTGGGGACCAAACGTGCCTTCTCCTACGGTGACACTGCACATCCAGACCATCCAGACTGTGAGGAACATATGAACAATAAATGCCACGCTCACACTTCCAGAGTGGCCAGGCAATTGTGGTACAGAACAGCCACATCACACATTGCAGCTAATATTAGCATGTACCAGCTGTATTCAGCACCCATTTTTCCTTTGATTTGTCTCTTTGTCTATTAATTTCTGCACAGTAGAATGCAAACTTCATTTCTTCCTCCTGCCTCATCACCTCTAATGCCAGATGGACATAAATTACTGTGGAAAGATTGGAAATTTATAGCCTCAATGTTTTACTTTCAGAATGACAGCTGCCTGTATGTTTAAAAGTTTTTGAAAGAAATCTCTCTGTTTTGGAAGACCTGCAGGTGAATATCCTGTAATGTGGCTGATGATACAACAGCTTTTCTCAGTCGGCGGCAGATGTGAAACCTGCATGCCAAGCTATATGCTATCCCCTTTTTTGGATCACTTTTTGGCTTGTTTTTTTCATGTATCTGTGTTTTATAGGTGGGTGCTGGGATCTTTCTTAGGGCTATGCCTTCAGCACTCAACCTCATCGACATCAAACTGCATTTACAAAGACTTGACCTCACACAAGGCACCAAAAATAAGTATCTACATATAAAGCCTGAAAGAGTGGGTGATTTATTGCCTTACTGTGAACATGCACTCTCCAGAATCTCAACAAAGAAGTGCTTGCCTGGGAGAGTCCACAGCTCACAGCAATAGGGTGGCTTTCCACCACACCTGTGCTGGGCAGAGGTGAGCTGGGGTCACTAATAAATGGTGGTTGAAGCGAAGCTTCATTGATCAAAAGACAGAAAAAGCATTGCATCCTGTGAGCTCCTATGAGAAACACAACTGGTTTGCTCACGGGCACCTACCTTTTCACGCAGGACTCGATCATGTCACTTGCCATAAGCTTCAAGCGTTGCTCCAGGTGTTTTCCAAACTCCTCCTCAGGCCAGTGCAAATCCCGAATGAAGGTCTGTAGGGCATCAAGTTTCCAGAACAGATCTTCCGAGGTGCCTGATCCATTGCTGGCAGGGCAAAATGAGAACAAAAGTCATAAGTGGCATCAGGCTCTTTGTAACCTGATGTGGAGACCATTCCTGCAACAAGTGTAGAGCAGACAGTAGTTTCATACACAGGACAACGCTGGCAATCTCCACCATCAGGATTTTGAGTTTTACCATACAGTTGCCTAATCTATCTTGCTGTCATCACCCACAAAACTTTCCAGACCAGATGAGTAAGACAACATTATGAGTTACACATATTAACGGGAAGAATGTGTGTATGGTAAAAATCAGCCTTAGTTAATAACCACATTAACATATGTGATTATTAAGAATTAAGGCTAGAAACTGTGGTAGAAAATCCTCAATCAATAATAACTGCCATACCAGATTGTATGCAGTTATTAAGATTTAGGGTTTCATGCAATTCACCCCCCTCTGAAATATATCTTGAGTTTGCCTTGTTCTCCCCAGTGAGGCCCCCGTTTCCAGGCAAGGGACAGTGCTAACAAGTGGTGAGCGAGGACACGCTTTATCTCTTAATCAGCTGAAAAAAAATCAGGGTAAGTCAATTGAGCTAAGGGCACTAGACATCTCATATCCAGGAGTTCTGGCAGGATTGACCGCTGCACCTTTTCACAGATCTGCCTCTTGCAAAGGCATCTAATAGGACAACAATTTTCCATTTTTTAAGATTTTTTTTTTGCAACATCTTTGGTCTGCCATAAAACTCTGAATTTCTCTCCCAGGCGTATATTCTCATATCCACACCCCTGCCCAGATGGAACTCTTTGGTCCTGCAGTGTGTAGCTACACCGGCTCTTTTCACAGTATAATTATATCTCAAACCTCCACTTACAGAATAAAAATACAGAACTGGATTGCGCTCTGTTCGTGCAGAGAAATTTATGCATCCATAACCCTTTTCTCTCCCTCTCTGCTTCTCCCTCAACTTTTTTTTTTTTTTCAGAAGAATTACCAAAGGAGCTTCAAGAGCTTCAACCCCCTCCTCGCATACCACTAATGCTAACACGGTAATTTATAAGATATTTAACACACCATGCATTACCACTTTTGCTGACATCATCTATAGAAACAGATGAGGGAGGGTGTTTCTATTGTGACAGATGCCAGCTGCATTGAGTTAATGCTAGAGGAGATCGGAGCTAATGCAGACACGGCTACTGCAAGGTGAGAACCGTTGTCCCAACATGCTAGAGGGGTCCTGCGGGGTCCTGTGCTAACAGAGTTCACGAGATCAGGAATGAATTGTCTCGGTTGTAGGAGAAACGTATCTGACACTAAGCAACAGGAAACATGTCCTTGATGGAGGGGAAGGGTGAGTAAAAGGAAACCAGGGAGATGAAAAGATAAAGAATCAGGCATTTCCTTTAACCAGGGTACCAGCCTGCACAACAGTCTCAAGTGTTCGTTCACCGCCAGTTTTTAGTTGCGCCTGGTTCAAACCTGTGCTTGGGTATAAATAGCTTTTAACAGTCAAACCCCAGTTTTGGAACGGCATGAATTTGTGGTTTAAATTATTAAATACATACAAATACAATAATTGGTATTTACTACAGCAACATTAAGACATCCATTTGGTTTCAAAATTTTAAAAGTATTATTCTTGGTCTTTTTCTCACTTTTGATTGGGGCTCCATGCAAATAATCAATACACTACATTATTTCCAAAATGAGCTGTTAGTATTTTTGCTTGTGAGCACTGCAATTGCTCTAATCACGCAGGCAGCTTGCAACATACCATCAATGGTCAAGCATTTTCAGAGGGATTATCCAATTTTCTGTCATGACATGATTCTTATCTTTTCAAGGCCAATACCACAAAGCATGCACAGAGAAAGATTAAAACTTTCAAGTACTCTTTACAGACAACTGCCTAAGCTAGCCTTTAATATAGCCATCTTAGCATGAATATGAGTTGTAGAGCTTTGAAACATCAACGAACGTGCTAATATTTAAAAAGTTTTAAAAATCTGTTAAAAAATATCAAACACCAATGTTTGCTTTCCTTTGGTTCGTTACCACTGCCCTGCAATACAGCCCACACCAGGCTAGTGGCAGAGGCATTTTGGTGGACTCCAGGTGTAGATGTAATCTACTGTTTCAGTAACAGCAAAGGGGGTAGTTTTGAGGGGTTCTTCAATTTAAGTGAGAAGGTAGGGAAAAAACAACGTATCCGTGCAGTGCTGGCTGAGACCACCCCATGCCAGCCCTAAATAACCCTCTAGGAATTTAGAAGGAGAACTGGCAAGATCTCAACTCCTGTGCTAGGACATCTTGGGTGATGAGCTACCTCAAATGATGAGGATTTGGGTTAAGTCCGCTGTATACCACCCTCCACACTGCTTGGTGGCTGAGACTTTAAAGGCAAATCTGACACTTTTTTTTATATACATACATACATATATATATATATATATATATATATATATATATATATATATATAAAAAATCCGTGCTCAGGGTTTGTGGTATGTCCCCCCTGAGCTCCACCTGTGCATCCTGGGATGCTCCAATGGGGAGCTGGGAGCACAGAGCCCAAGGCTCCTAGAGATCAACTGCTTTGACATCATGTATGATTTTCCAGGCCATAATCTAAAGCTCATGTTGAAAATACCTTGCTTTAGTTGGTCATGACATTATTCAGGCTGTAATGATGGCTATGGAGCTTTCATTACTCTCTGGGGCCTCCAACATGGATAAAAACTGTTGCAGGGTGTTCCTCTTTGTTAAACCATTTCATTAAAATCAAGACAAAAATTATTATCTGGGAACTGCGGAGCTTGCATTAAATAAAATGCATTTTTAGATCTACATCTGGTCCACAGAAATTGGTTGACTGGCATTGAAACTGGTTCATCCTCTCTTTTGGACAAAACTCTTTGCTGAGACACGTCATGTCACATTGTGAGTTCTGTGGTTTGTATGTTGTTCAGACCATGTCCCATTGTTGACAGCTATTTTGTAAAGCAAGATACTTGCTCAAATTCTCAGTGGGAGTAAGACAAATTTTCAAGATTTATACAAAAAGCCCTCAAAATACACATGCCAAAAATTCACTAGTGTCTCATTCAGAAAACGTCTAATTAACTGTATCACTCTTTAAAGTTTTATATAATGCACAGAAACAAACAATACATATCCATGCCAAGATTACTTTAAATTTAAATGAGATCTAATTTGAACTGAATACACACTCAGAATCATAAATAGCAGCCATCCATGACGGTGCAGAAAAGCTAGGCATTTGTGGGATGCCTAGTGGGATGTTAACTGGTAGATTTGGTACTTTAGGGAGATTCACATTTGGTAGATTCACATTGGGCAGATTACTTGTTAAACTCCTGTGGAAGAAACAGACAGAAAGAAAAAATACCATAACAGTGACAATGCAGATGTAGCAGAAGCACGTGACACTCATAAACAAATCTGCAAAGTTCACAGCACGACGACAGTTAAAAAACTGAAGCAAAACATTTCAGAAAGAAGCATGAGTATGGAAGCTAAGTGTACTGGGTTTGCAGTCTGCAAGTTACTTAAAAAAACCCAAACAACTAGAATGAAAAGAAGAAGAATCACGAAGTAGCAAATTAACAGAGTACTCAAACAGTCACGGAAAATAACTCCACTTTCAAGTCCTGATACGGTTTCAAAGTGCAGAGAGCAGCCTTTCCTAGGAAAAATCTCTCTCGTAAGGGAGTGAGTCTCAGTTCCTTACACACTCAGGTTGGATGAAAGAACTAAACTGAGAGATCTGCTAGGGAATTTGGATTCAAAAGAATAAGCAGAGAGTTTGAAATGCCAGCCCTGCAGAAGTCTGTAGGAGTTTTTCTTGCCACCAAATTCGATAGAGTCGGGATTTCACTCCAAAACCTCTCTGTTTATCTACTACTCTACAAATAGCAAAAATGGGCTAAATCCAGAGCAATGAAATGGTGAACCACCAGGTTCTTCCTCAGTGAAGACTCCTGCCTTGATCCTCCCTTACATTCCTGGGTGCGAAGAAAACAGGTCCTGCAGGCTGCCCAGCTCTACCCATGTGCACTGTGGACAAACTGCACTGAACAAATCCAGGACTGGTACGTGAATGTGTCTTGGCTGGAAATAGGGCATGGGGCAATTAAGACATTCAAAGGTTAATTTATGAAGCATTGGGTATCATGACTTTATATTGAATTTATATTAAATATATATTATATTGTCAGACATGCCACTGTTATGCAAATAGAGAGCTTCTAAAAGTGGGCCAGTGGATTAATTTAATGCAACACACTCTCCTGAAGCAGCGTGTGGTGTAACGGCACTGCATGCCCGAAGTTTGCAAAGCACCTTGACCTATTTTACTGGGCTAGGTCTCTAGATGTTATAATTGGGCTAATTCTGTTTTAATCACAGTTACATTTTACATGCAAGATTAAAATGTCACAGGGTTTGGGAATCAGCATAAGACAGCACTCAGTTACCCAACTCCCATTTTCCCTGCTCACAGAAAAGTTTCAGAGGTGTATCTTTCAGAGGTATATCAAAAATTTCTTTCTTAATCCAGGTATGCTGCATGGTACACAATCCATAGACGGTTTTACAGTCTCATTTGAAGAACAAACCTGGATGCTTTGACACGGTTTCCCCTGAATCACTATTTGGGCTCAGTGAAAATGGAATTAGGACATCAAGATTTCAGCTCCATCCTGCACTGCTGAAGCTACTGAAATCTTTTCCATTGATGTTCACGGGCACAGCTTCAGCATTGAACTTCCTTGCTCTCAGGGACCACACTAGGACATGCCATCTTAGGGGGTCCCTCCTGTTCCCCTGTACTAAATCAGCTACCACACAGGCAGCATTATCTGGACTCTTGGACACTATGTCTTTCAAGGCATTTTAAAATGTTAGCAACCTCCTTGAGTCATATTTTGAACTCTATTTCTTACTGCAAGTTTTACATATCAAAAGCCAAAGTCATGGAATTGAGCTGGCTATACCAAATAAATGTTTCCTAATGCAACAGAAGACTTGAACTACATCTCTGCAACAGCTCGGCTTGTCATTGGCAGCAAGTCTTAGGGAATAGATGTTATCCTTATTCTCCCTTTGTGAATAAAATCCCTTGTCAGGGAGAAAAACCACAATCCAAAGTCTTTCTGGTGAAAGAAAAAAAAAAAAAAAGATGCTCTTGTTTTCTTTTGTTTCTATGATTCTTAGTAGATTTGACTTCATGCTATCTGCTTGTTCTCTTTGTTAGGCAGTAAGCAGACACTTCAATACGAGAATTTACTAACATAACAAAGCTGCCCATTGTTTCCATTCATAATGTATCTGCTATTGAGTTGATATGATTATTGAATGAGACACAGACTCCATGGTGATTGAGAGAGTGTTAAATCTTCAGAAATGGCAGTGCATGTGGTTAGATACTGATATGGAATAAATAAAGAAATAGCAAGAGGTGGACAACATATAAATGTATAAGGAAAAGCAACTTAAATAACTTAGCCAGATGGTAAATACATAAATCAGAGGACCTTTGGTTTTAATATTAAAATTCAAGAAGTGACAGTGTTATATTAATAAAAACACTGTATTAATAAAATATGACTTCTAGAGTAAACAGTATACTATATTCACACGGAAACATATTTCTTTTATACAACACATTATTTTGCTGATGCAAGGATATGTTGCAAGAATAAGTTAGTACTCTTAAAAGAAAACAAAACAGCAAAATAATGGAGTATATTAACATACAGTAACTAATTTAAAAAATATTCTCCTGAATTGACATGCACAGTTTTGCAGGTTCAACCAATCTAATTATCTGACTAACAGTTGCAGTGAGACCTGTAAAAAATTATTAATATTACCAACAAATGTTCCAGCCTGCAGTTGCTCAGACCATAAAACTACAGGTCCAAGATGAGAAACTGTTTCTAGAAGCCAGCCATGCCTATTTAATATAGATGGCTAAATATAACCTCAGCCATCAGGCAGGGAATGTGGGCATTTGCATCAACAAGATGAGGGCTGTCTGATTTAAGACAACTCAGCTTCAGGACTGGATCCGGATATGTTTGATAAAAGACGCACACTCTGGAGCTGCACTGCTTGTTTTCTCGGCTCCTTCTGATTCACCCCTGTTTGTGTTTGTTAGCTGCGTAAATGGCTTTCACCTGTACTGTCTGTGGGGAAATTCTCAGTGCAAACAGACTGGCAACATAGCCCTGGACAACATCCCAGTGCTCACACTGCACTGGAGCACTGATCACAGAAAACAAGCCCGGGTGCACCGGGGCTGCTCCTGTAGAGCTGCCCTAGTACTGACAGGAGGGCAGAAAAATCACATCTTTCCACTGAGTTGTCTCCTGGCTTCAGAACAGAGCTAAATGAGACCATTGTCCACACTTAACTGCGCAGTTCCTACAGGATGCCTGACATGATTTAGTGATGGAAGATGCAAACGCCTGTCTCTTCCATCACTACAAACACTTACTACCTTACTGCCGAGGCTGAGCAAATGCTCAAGAGCAAATCTTTTCACAAAAGCCTTGATGTGAAGCAAAGAGCTTGATCGTGAAGTAGGCAGTCAGATCTGTGCTCTTCCTGTGACTGACACCCAGAATAGTAACAAAAATACTCATTTTCACTACAACGGTGCTTCTTTTAAGGGGAAACATTTTTCGCTAGCATTTCGTAGTAGCACAACCTTATAAAATGACTAGTATAATCATACTGAGTTCTTATATTTATATTAATGATACACTTATAAATAGTTTGCAGAGGGTTAGTGAGCAGTTAATAGATGCTAAAGCCAGGACTAAGCGCAGTAGAGACAACCATAGGTCAATGAGTAATGTCCTAGTCAAGCAATTGAAACTGGTTGTCACTGCACTGGCTTTAACATTTGCTCAGGAAGATCTTTCAACACAGACACACACACAGAGACACACACACACACACGTACGTATCTGCTGGCTGCAAGATAAATCAGTGTTCTCCGAGAAGCTAGCACGAAAAAAACCCCATTGCAAACCCTACTTATCCAAGACCTCTCAACTCACCAGAGAACAGACCTACTCTGTATCCTCCGTATTTGGATGACTGTGCGAAGGACAAGCGTTCCGCATTTCTCTGCGTGGATTCATACAAGCACACCAGCTGCTCTAGCTATAGGGCACGGACCCCCTGCAAATTCAGCAGCTCTGCAGAGGCAGATTACATAGCCCTCATGAGCACATTACATCGATGCTTTTTCCCCCCATGTTTTCAATACTTAACAGTATCTCTCTCACTGTTTGTGATTTCTATACCTAACTCCTCGTAGCATAAGGTGCAGAGTATTCAGCAATGAAAATAGAAGAAATACATGCTTGCAAACTGCCATCTGGTCAGGTTATGGAGGGCTACATATTTCAGCCTTGATTGCAAGCATGAGCACAGAGAAACCCTTTCAAAAGACTATGTTGTAGAATAATTTCTTGGTTAACAGGGAATAATGAGATCTCCTTCTCCTAATTCACTGTAGAGATCCAAAGCAGGGCAACAGTATGCTTGGTGGAACAGGCAGCCATGATGATCTACCTTTTCTGGCCATCCTGAAGGCCTTTCTTCAAAGCAGAGGAGAGCCAAGGGAAACATACTGCAGCGTTCCCAATCCCCAAAAAGCTCTTCTGGTGAGGCAGCAATGGAAGGCCATGACTTGGGTGGGAATTGGCTGGTCGAAACTCTTGGAGAATCAATGGCCAAAAATTCACCTATGCTGCAGTATGGACATGTGGCATGAGAAGGCAGTAGATGCAGGAGAGCAAATCAAACAAAGTCTCTGACCTGAGTTTTTCTGCAAGTTTGCTGTCGATCAGACAAAGAGGAGCAGGTGGTCTGCCCAGGAGGCAAAAGATGAAGATGCCTTAACATTTAGTTCTGAACAGCACATCAAAAATGTCACAGGATCCTAGGAATGACACCCCTCTTTTCCCTTACGCTGTATGTGCCACCCTCTGCACATTCACTGGTGCCTTCCTTCACCGGGTCACGTTGTGTTAAGCCAGCATGTGCAACTCGCGCTTTTGTGTGTGAGACGCAAGAGCAAAACTCCAACTAGTGAAAAAACCCCCAGAATGCATCTTTTCACCAGATGGACACAAGCTTCTTGTGAAAAGCACCCACTTCCCTGCTGGAAGAAATCAGAATTCTAAGTTCCCAAGTCTGTAAGACAGATAGTCCAGCCTGGGCTTTCATTGGAAACTGCAAGGCTCAAACACTCTGTAACTGGAATTCCAGAAGGGAATAAGCATTACAAAAGAACTAAGAAAAGGTCTTTTGTAGCTATCAAAGATAACTTGAAGATGATAGATAATGGCATACCCAGGGACAAAGCACTTTGGCAGGCAAGTACCACAGCCAAGTACTTACAGCCATCTATAGTTAAGCCACTAAAGTCAATAAAAGCCAAAATGATGTCAGCTTCTGGCAAAAGAAGAAAGCAGAACAAATTGCTTATTGACTGCTTGACTGAGGCGGACAGGTACACAGAGTTGCCTGCTTCTATTTCATAACAAAGAAATACAAACATACTCATTACTAAAGCAGAGCTCTGAAACTAAAGTTAATGCTAACTTCACAGTGCAATTCTGCTTGAAGGAGTGGCTGTAAAAATGGCATTCTCCTACTCGAAAGATCTATTTCTTGTATGTTTTCTGGGTCACATCTGCTTATTTGAAACAAGATTTTTTAGGATTTTTAATCCTGTTAGCCTGCAGACCAAAGACAGCAAATGGAAAGTGAGAGAGGCTCCTGAATGCCTGCCACTTAACCCCACTCAAAACAGAGGGGATGATCAGGTGTCAAGAAAAAGCCTGAGATTTGGCAGGCAGAATCCTTACGGATGCTGAGGATACACAAGAAAGAAAGGAAAAAACCTGGGTACTCAGACTCCAGGTTGCATATGGGAGGCTGGCTGCTGAACAAAATCTCTTTTCCTTGTAAACGGAACATATTTGGTGTGAAAAGCCCTGAAAGACCACACGTTCTTTTATACAGCAAACCTCTGAGAGTGCAGTGCCACTTAGCTTTGCCTAGAGAATCACAAAAAAGCAGGGAAAATAGTCTCTCCAGAGGTCATTTGGTCTCAATCCCCTGCCTAAGGCGCTGCCAGACTCATGTTGTTTCCAAAGGGTCGATTTTTCTCTTTTAATACCTTCATTGGAAGGAAAAGTCAGTTCTCTTCCTTCGTGGGATCTGACTTGGCTTTTTAGAGCAAGCGTGACAGGGTTCAGCAATGCCTCAAAACCTGTGAAGTAACAACAGTAATCCAAAGCACATGCCACATTTTCATCATTTACCAGCTCTTGAGTTCAATTTGGGCTTCTTTTAGGCTACTAACTTCTCGCTGGTAAATTCCTAGTTCTCCAGATTTAGTAACTGATTCTGCTTGAATCATCTCACCCATGTTGCACTGTGGTTTCTGCACGCCTAATCCTACAGGCGAGGAGCTGGGACCCAGCAGAGCTGCCCCGGGACACAGGGACACGTGCAGCTGTCAGCCGCGGGGCTGGCACGAGAAGCACAGCGCTGCACTATCCCTCCGCGGGGTGGGTGGAAAAAATGAGTCTTGGGAAGAGTAAGCACAGCAATGACTCACACAGGTTAGAGGGCTGGACTGAACACAGTGAAGCAAGGGGTTTTGTTCTGAAAAGGAGCTATGTGAGTTCAAAAGCAGCATTGGAAAACGCCTTTTAGAACGGGATCCAAAAAGCCACGCCAGCTAAGAAGGTTTTCACATTTTCATGCTTCCATGTCCATAGGCATACAGTTCAAACTGAGGCAGCAATGCATTTCAAAAAGCCAATACCGTTTCCCTCATTAACTTGAAAACCCTGAAGAGATCAGACCTTCTATTTTTAGCATTAAACTAGAAAATCCAAAGCACTTTCTGCATGTCCAGTCTAATGTTTGCTAATTCATCTCTGTATGAATCTCCATCCATTTGCACCCAAATTCCGATTGTATCAAAGGAGGTTTCCTTACTTTACTGGCTCCCATGACTCCCGCTCAAAGCCCCTGTGAATTGACTGTGCAATTGAGGACTCCATCAGATCGACATATCTAACAACAAGTGGAGCAAACAGGTCTTGGAGGTGTTTGTGGAATTTTCCATTGCACAAATTATCTAGAATAGATAAATAAAAGTATAGTAAGACACTACTGTTACTAAAACCTCTGTAACAAACCACAGCGCGGCACTTCATTACACAACGAATTTGTCAGCAAACAGGGAGAAACTTCGAGAACATAACAGGAGCTGGCGTCAGGCACCAGTGTTAACGACAAAGACAGCAGGAATGGCTTCTTACTCCAAACAAATAAACAGATAACAAATCTTCTTTTCCATTAATGTCAAACTTACAAATACATTATTACTTCCTGCGAATAAAATGGATGTAAGAAATACAGCATGGCAAACATTATGGCTTTTGCAGGTAGGAGAATCATTTCTTTGGTTACTCGCTACTATGATACTGAAAATTGCTCTCTGGAGATGAGTCCCTGGCTTTTTCCTGTGGTTTTAGAAAGCTAACTGGGGCCCTGGTCCAGGACCTAACTGAAGGCGATGGCAGTTCTGCTACCAGCTCCCCAGGGAGCAGTTGGGCCACCTGGGGGATTGGCAGATCCTCAGGGGTTTTGGAGGCATGGCCCCATGTGCTTTGGAGAAGAGCCTTATTTCACAAAGCACTACTCTTCTGAACTACTCCCCCTTCCATTTACTTTAATATTTTCCTCCCTTCAGTAAAATCTTCTAAAGCAGGGACTGTCCTACTCCATGTTAAATATATGCAGTACACACATATAAAACAATACACACATTTAATGACAGTGAGATAGAGTACCTAATTCCCTGCAGGCAGCTATTACCAGAAGACATGAGAAGATGAAGCAAAATAAAAGTTCAGCTTCTCACCTTTGACTGAGGCATTTGATTTAAGGGGTGTCTGTGTGCTTTTTTCTAGCAGAAATGGAACAAATTCAAGCTGATGCTAAAAGAGTATGTCCTGTAAATCTCTACCCATCCCAGTTTACTGTGCAGTACGGAGAGGCTGAAAATATACAGTAACCTGAGTTGCCCACTGAAAAAGAAACAATCAAAATACAATACATACAGTCACTACGGAGGGAATCGTTTAGAAGCTGAAAGAGCGGAAAGCTGTCCCAGGTGTCTGGGGGTTGCACCTCTAACGCAGCATCCATATCCACTGCAAACAGTGACAGGAAGGTCTCCGCATGCTCGACCATTAAGTCTGACCACCAAGCAAAGGCCTTCAGAGTTGGTAGAGAAAGATAACAAAGAAGTATATTAGTTCTAATAAAGTACAAGGAAAGATGTTAGGCCACAAATCTCAAAAAAAAAAAAAAAAAAGAAAAAGAAAAAAAAAGTGCATCCCATGGAAACTACCTTTATTGTAAAGAGAACAGTGCTTTCAAGTGCTAGCCTGCACAGATAGTGCTAATCACAGGAATTAGGCACCGCTATTTTAATCAAAAGTTTCTTTTAGAGGATCTATTCAGAGCTCCACCATAAAGGCATGCAGGTGTAATGCGGCAGAGAAGGTTTTGTCTGTTCAATTTACAATAAATGACTTCATTCATCTGTAATTATGCGGATTATCAGAAAAAAATTCAACTAATTCTTGTTCTAAAGTATAGAAATTTGGGAGTTTCTTCACTGTGCTTGTGTGCTTTCTGCTGTGTTTTTCAACAGTTTAAATTTCATTCAGATTCACTACTTCCATTTGTCTTGAAAAACTAGAAGCCTAAGACATGAAAATCTGTCCTAAATCACTCACACTCTCCTTTAGAGATATGTCAAACATCACCAGTAAAAGTTATTACAGCACTGTTCGTTTTACATGGTTAGCTATACACATCCATAGAAACACACTACCACCCTCATAATGCTACTGATCAGGAAACCAATTACAAAGCTCTATCATCAACATGCCAAGATAAAAAAAAATAATAATCTACGGCAAGCCTATATTTTCACAGAGGCAGGAAAAAAATATATCTAAACTTGAAAACCAAAAAAATATCATCGAAGTAACTCATTCTCATGCACGTGAGTCCTTAAAGTTCACTGTATGGGCTCTCTGTCGTGACATTCACATCATACATGGCTCAGATGTGAATGCTGCAAACGCATGCATGCGTGTTTAGTAATCACTTCTGGCTGGGAACATGCAATATGAGAAGTGCTGTTGTTAGGCCCATGTGCTGTCATTTTGAAGTGATAGGAAATCACTCAGTGACTTAAAGGATCTAAGAAACAGCTTTCCAGCACTCTGCAAGAAAAAAGAAACCTCTAGCATAGGCACAAGACTGGAGATGAAACGGAAAAGACTGGGAATAGATGGATCAGTTTGAAGAGGAATTGCCAGTCAGGGAGGGGTATTTTTTGCAGATTTTAGCAGATATGAATAAGCAGAATGGACTTTCTCAGGGTTTGGTTTTGATTCGCTGATGAAGAGCTGCACCGATGTGCAGAGCACAGCTCCAGCTGCTGTGTCGCTTGGCCACGGAGATGGAGCAGTGCCCCCAAACCAGGCTACTGACACGGACCCCTTCAATTCTTCCTATTTCAGCCTGACTTCTCAGCTGCCAGTGATATTGGTGGAGTGTCTTTGGGACTATTTCCACTCCTTCATTCCCCCATAATGAGAAGCAGACTGACATTGCCCTGCTATTATCCTGTGAGTTGACAAGAAGCCAGTATGAAGACATAGGTGGGTTGGACGTGGCACTGGGTGTTATGTGCCCAGAACACATCCGAGATGTAAAATAACCAAAATAACTGAATAATCCCCAAACTAATCTTAGTATTGGGCCCATCCTGGCATGGGGGTGAAGATGTGGATGAGGTGGGCTGTGCCATGAAGGCTTTGGTGCATCCAGGGCAGGCTGGGCAAACGCCATGCCCGGAGCAGCAACACCAGCAGGTTAGAGCGTCCTGTGGTCACGGCACGGGGACAAGGTGACTACACTGGGCTCCTTCATCTGCAAACTGTCCCCAGCCCCACGCACACGGAGGAATCTGCCCGGCACCGCTGCAGCAACACCTGCCCTGGGGTGCTTGGGAAGCTTGAGGCAAGTGATGGTGGCCCTGGGCGTTTGCAGAGATGTTGCTCTGGAGAAGCCAAAAGCGAGGTGAGGGAGCCCTGAGGGCTGAGCATGCATGGCAATGCTCTCTGCCTCTTCCTCCCACGTGTGGTGCTGGTGTCCAACCGAGAGCATGGCCGGACACCTGGGAGTGCCGCATCGGGAAGCATCAAACTACTGCAAAACTGCACAGGAACCAAAACCATCAAGACTCAGGTCTGCTCGCAAGGCCTGCTCAAACCTTCTCCCCAGAGTACAGGTGGGGAACGAGCTGACACTGAGCAAGGGGGCTGCGGAGTGGCCTCTCAAAACCAGCAGCGCTCGTCTGTGGTTTTCAAGGAGGGTGCTGGAGCTGTCCTTGATCCGATGTGGTTTCTTTGGCTGTGCCTCTGCTGCCAACAGCCTGCCACGCTGCCACCCCATCAGATGCTGCCCCCAGGGCTGGGGGCAGAGAGCGATCGCTACAAAGGACTGATGGCAATTGGCATCTGGCGGGGAGGGAAAAGAGGGGAGGCCCAAGAATGTCTTCTGCAACAAATCCCAACACAAACACTTCAGAGTCCTGCAATAAAAACCTGCTTCTGTGAAAAAGGAAAAAAAAAAACCCAAACCTATTTTAAAAAGAAAACCATGTGATCATTTGTGGAAAAAAAAAACCCCGCCCAAACGAGTCACAGTTTCCCTTTTGCTGGAAAAGTCAAACTTCAGCTCTGTAAGCCTCTAACTTTAGCCAGGACCCTCAGCCTCCACCTCCCTAGTCCTGGTGAGCAGGACTGCCCTGGTGGGAGCAGTAACACCATACTTTGAAAAACTCCTTCAAGATGGTAACATTTCATTTATTTACCATCTACTTACCTGCTTTGCTTAAAACACAACGTAAAGGGGAAAAAAAGTGTGCTTTCTAGCCAAACACAACTATTGTTGTATATTTTACACATGGATACACATGTATATATGTATGACCTCAAGGAGTTAAAATACATATATACGTATACACATACGTATACATAGAGAGAGAAAACACCAGTTTAAAAATAGGTGAATGCCATCATCTCTGGCATGTGTCATCAGTCATCCAGAGGAAGGGAAGGGAGCTAGGAGACAGCTGATGGGAGAGATGACACAATGACAGAGACCTCCCGCTCTCACAGATTACAGACGTAGGCATGAGGGTCCTGCTGCATTTCTGCCTGCGCTGGTTTGCTTCCTTCGTATGGGTAAGACAAACCCAACTGACTAGACATAGCACTTCTGTGGTCATGATTTTTGAACATTTTCCATGCTCCGAGCATTATTTTCTGGGTTCTCATTAGGGAGTCTGCCTGGATGTCCATGTGGGGGGAAATGGGGCATGTTTTAATTGCAAACACTGTTGGTATTAAGGCATTGCTTCAGTAAGTGGTGCAATTTAATTTTCTGCTGAACATCCAAAGCAGACAGAAGAGTCACACCTTGCAGGTCAAACCTTCTCCAGGTGAATGGACAACGTGTCAAAAAAATTCACCTGGAAGAATTTGAAAAACAAGAAGTGCAATACCTCAGCAATTCTCATTGCACAGCAAGAGCATAATGTGGCTACAACGCGTAATAAAAAATCAGCGATAAACCACCCAGCCTCTCCTCTCTCTCTTCCGCTGGGTGCAAGTCACAGTGTGCAGAGAGCTGGCTGACTGCCGGTCCGCTGCTGAAATGCCACAGCCCCCCTCAGGACAGGGATTCAGTGATGCACCAACAGTGTGCTGGGCTTCTGCAGAGGGATGAATTTCACCCTTCCAGGCCATCGTTCAGAACAAGGGACTGGGACGTCTCCTATCCGTGTTGGCATTAACCTTCTGTCTCTAATCAAAACCTCGTGACACAAAAGCTGGAGAACAGTTCTGAGTCTTCCTCCTGGTGAGGATGTCGGTGGCGTGGCTGGCTGAGTGCGACCAGCCCTGTAACTGCTTCGGTCAGAAGTCTACTATTCCAAAGTAACCTGCATTTAAATAAACAGCTCCTTCCTGGCTGGATGTACTTCCAGCCTGTGTTGGTGATGAGTGGAATAAAACACTCGTTATCCTCGGACAGGTTAGTGCAGTGCCCTCGAGCACCCCCTCACTTTGGTAAAAATGAAGCTTCTTTCACTCCTCACCCCGTATATTCTCTCTCTACATATAAATACTGTATATCCAGTACAAGGCACATACAGACAAAACCAGAGGAAGACCACTACCGTTCTAGGCACTCGTGTAGTACTTAGTCCATCTCCACCACAGTGTACTAGAGGTCGGGTGAATGCAAAACAACAGAGGTAACAACAGGCTGAGGAGAGAGTCCAGGCAGGTAGGGTTGTGTTGGGATGTAACTGCAGCGCTCGTAAAATATACCCATTGCTACATGCATGGACCGGACTGCTATGCCACATTTACCCTCCTCTGTCAGGCTACCAGCTCCGCAAGCAGCCGACTTGAAGTTGCTGTTACATTCCTCGGTCAAAGTTACGGAAGCGAGGGCAACCCGGGTAAAATCCCAGTAGGAAACATGGCACTGAGAGGGCATGCACGAAATATGACAGGAGTGACTCATTTCACTCGGTTTAGTCACATACCTCTTTCCCCTGCCAGGATCATCCAAGATTGAATGAACAGTAGAAAAACAGGGAGGAAATTTAAATATGCAATCAGGCATTAGTTGGGTGTTGTGGATTGTTGTGTATTATCAATAAGTTAAATTATACTGCAAATTTAATATACACTGGAATGATTTGTAGGTGACTGCGACATTATTTATCAAATGCTCTTAATGCAAAATATATTGAGTGTATATATATATATATATGTATTTATCTCAATGGGAAGGAAAAGAGAAAATAGTGAATGAGTGTCACATTACCTACAGTCATAAACAATAACTGTTCACGCTGAATTTTAAAACTATTAACTTTTCAATACATATTCAAGAACACCAGATTTATAGAGAACTCAGGGCTCAATCCTGCCAGTACTTACACGGGTACGTAACGTCACTTGCTTGGGCAGAAATGTCCCGACGTGCTGAGAGCGGGACTAGAGCCAGCAACGTCAGCTGCCTGGGGGGTCAAGTGTTTCCAGGATCAAGTCTCATGATTTTCTGGTCTTTATTTGACTATGACATGGTTTCAGTGGTTTTAAAACATGAATCTTTCCATTAAAGTGCTTTGAAAAGTTAAGAGTAGTTGTATTAGGCCTCAGATAAACCCCAATAATGAGTAACAGAGAATTATCCATCCTAACCTCCGTGACTACTAATTGAGGTACTCCCAATAAGCCCAGGCAGAAGAGGCCAACAGGAGGACAGATGAGTTAATCATGTACCGCAGGGGGCCAGGGAAACCCCTGGAAACAACCTGAACGCTCAGAAAGGAACACAACAAGAATTGCTTTGGTTCGTGATGGTTTTCCTCGCTCCGGCTCCGGCCAGCAGGAGCGGTAAGCTGCTGCAGGGACCCCGCTAATGCTGTCTGGAGGCACAAACTCCTGACATTGTTCCGAAATAGGACCATTCTGAAAAATGGACAGGTTTGCTCTTGTGTGTAGTCGGTGGTGAGTATATTTGGGCAGATTTGTCTCCTGCTGGCACAGTACGAAAGGCTGCGGACTGACGTAGAGGAGAGCAGAACCTAATTCCCCCTTCAGCCCCCCTCCCCTCTGCAAAAGCAATCTTCCCGACCTGCACTTTGCCTTCGGCACACTCCAGCACCACTAGCTAAGAATACATTCGGCTTTTAAAGAAGATAACCCAGCACCAGTTGGGAAGACATCACAGAAATACACAGAGGTCCCAGCAAGCCCCCGGAGCCTGCTGGAGACCTGGGGGACACGACCTCGCAGGGTGCCGCTGCTCACCTCCGCATGGTGTTCTTCGTTTTGCTGTAGGACTTCGATTACCAACTCTGCCAGACGTATTGTATCTTCTAATTTTTTAGCTGGTGTGACTAACCGGCCTACATTTTCTGTAGTACAAGAACTTGAGTTAAAAGGGAGGCAGAATGAAAAGCTAGATGTACAGTAAGTTATTCTAGAGTTTTTTTTAAAAAAAATAAAATCCCATAATATTCTACAGCTTTAAAGATCTTTTCATGCATATGTTAAATGCTTATATAATTAGTACTGAGCAAACCAGAAAGCCACACTCGTTATTATACTATAAAAATACAGTGCTCCAGCTCCAAATTTCACAATGCCGTCAGAGTTGTTTTGCTTTATGGTGACACTTTATTAGCTCAAATAAGAACATCGCATTCCCTAAAGACAGCATCTGGCCACTAACATATGAACGTTATGTATCCTTCAATGTAAATGATGCTATTATCGACATCATGTCTATATGATTTAAAAATTCTTTTAAGCAGATCAATTCAAACAAATCTGTCTGCACTTTTAATAAATTGTCAGACTCTAACAATTTGAAGGTCACCTGCAACTGAAAGCAAAAATTGCAGGTCTGCCTCGCTCCAGGATTTAACTCCACAAGGGTCAAGGATTTACGCATGCTGGAGGGAGTGGAAAGTGGTAAATCCCACTAGGTGTTCATAGGTAAGATTTATATGGGAAAAGAGATGCAACTTTACAGCAAAAACCCTGCAAACAAACCAAAGAGTTTAAATCCTGGAGCTTCGTGTTTAGCTACGTTGAGCTATTGTGCAGAGTCTTCTGAAGACTTTTAAAAATAATTAAATTACATTCTTCTAGGTATTTTATATTGTTAATAACAAACATCTGAGGTGCTAACAATCTGGAACATTTAGAGTATTTCACTAGAAGTACTATAGAGAAAAAGAAAATAATCACATTTTTATTGAACAACAGCTTCTGCAAAGCTGGCTGAGTGCAACTGAGGTTTCTGTGACCTGACACGGTGGCTGACTGCCCTGAGGTGTGCAAAATCTCCCTGCCATGGTTGCCCTGGGGAGAAGCAGAGCAGATCATCTGCTCCCTGGGGATCCACCTACGCTGCAGCACATCACCACGTTAACTAGAGAAGTGTCCCTCTGGTTCAGAGCCGGGTGCCAACCGTGGCTCTCCAGCGCAGCTAGGGCGAAGAACAGCATCACGCTTTGGTGCAGACCTCTGCACCAGCGTCTGTTTTGGCCTCTCCACGATATCAAAGCTGGATAATTCATAAATAGCCCCAAAACCCAAACAGCTAAAGCAGTCTGTGATGAGCAGCATACAACAAACTGCATGTCCCCAGCACAGCAGAACGCTAGCAGTGCATGCGTTGAGGCGCCGTTACTAGCAGCCACCCTGGGATTTCCAAAGGAGCCCAGCTAAGGCAGCAGCCTGGGTCCTGCAAGGTGCTGGCTGGGCATCTCACTCCAGCCTTCTGCTCGCACTAGTTTTTGCCAGTGTTTAGGTCTTCTTTCCCTATGGGACAGAAATTTGTGCTTGCATGCAGGTGGCACTGCTCTGCTGGGTCACCAGCGGAGAAACCCCAGCCTCGCTCAGGGCTTGGCCAGTTTTGAGGACTTAATTTTCCCCCTCAAAATCTTGCCTGTTCCTAGTTTTCCCCAAATAGCTGCTTAAAGGTAACAAATTTCCCACAAAAGCCATATTTTCCCAAATGATCGTATTTGGGTGTCTGAGCGAGAGGTACCACAGGCTGGTTTTCAGAGGAGCTCAGCAAACCAGTCAGCTGAAGTGTGGCATCGCAGGCACTCAGCTTGGCTGAGAGATGCAACATGGTAAAGCACCGTGCAAATGAACTCTCCATTTTTGCTGATTTATGCCAAATATCAAGGCCTTGGGGGTTGCTTCTCCAGTTTTCCTTTTGTTTCCTGTATCACCAGAAACAAAGAAAAAAAAATAATCCAGGTTCCCCTTAATATAATCTACTGGGCAAACACTGAAACTGGAGAACTGCTGGTTAACTCCTCACTCTTTCTCCTATTCAGTCCAGCACCTCACCAGATACCAGAAGCAGAAACCTCTTCCTTTTGCAAAAGGAGCCCAAAGTCATGTCCCTTAGTAAGCTCTGGTTGTTTCTGCACCTCTGAAGCCAAGGGGAAGCTTCTGCATTGATCAGAGCAGCATCAGGCCCATTCTCATTTGCAACACTGATCTGCTCTCAAATACAACTAAAAGACAAAAGTGTTAATAAGAACAACTGCTCAGAGATGCTGTCTTTAAAGAAAATATTGATGCTTATACAACTTTGGCAGCCAGCAGATGTCAATCTTAATTTTTTTTCTTCTTATTTTAAATATTTCCCTGGTTAAGTTACTATACATCAGAATATTCTGCTAAGATAGCTGGAGCACTGACAGTTACATGAAACGTATACGATATACTTATCAAACATTTCATCCAACATCATGTAAAGCTCATACATATTTATAGTTTTCATGCAAAATGTTATGCAACAACAATGTTATTTTGTGCTGACGTTGATATTTGAAAATGTTGCATATGTCAGACATTGCTAGACAAAAAAATGTGGACATTTTGAAATAAATGCTACCTCTAAATCTCTAAAACCTACCACATCGCGCTAGGTATTTTGTATAAAGCTGCACGTGAGAATTAGCTTTCTACTGCTACACAAGCAACTGCTAGACTAGAAAACCACTGAATAAAAGGAAGGAAGACTATTACAGTACTTGGCGGCTGTTTGGCCATGCCTTTGAGCATGTGATTTATCATGTTAGTCTGCGTTTGAGGAGATGATGGTGGCCCAGCCGGTGGCTTAGGCTTGGACGGACGGGCTGCTTGTGCATGACGGAGAGAGACGCCAAAAGTAAAGAGACAAATGACTTCATCAACAGTGACAAAAAGATGGAAACTTCGAAAGGAACATAAGCAGAAATGATCAAATACAAATGGAATAAGCTGCTGGGTTTTTGCTTATCAGTACTCAAAGTATTACACAGTAATGACACCATTTGACAACACATATTCTAGAAGTCAGCAGGTTCAACATCCTACAGTACCGTGCAATCAGAAAGCTAAAAATTCAATGCAAGTATGAAACTGCACTTCATGCAGCCGCAGGAGGAAACCGAGAAAGGTTAATTCAGTTAAAACTCTGGAATTCAGAAAAGGTGAACTAAAAAAGATGACTTCAAGTCAGCACCCTGATGCTTAGGTACATTTAGCAATAGAATAACGAGCCACAGCAATTAATTGCTTTGCAAATATCAATTACACATTTTAGAATTAAACGTCACTGTTGGTTAAAGGGAGCTATAAAATATTCTTGTGCAATTTAAACATGTAAAAAAATCTGTCACTTAAAAATGTGTGGTTCCTGATCGTTTCCAGCTCATTTAATTATTTTCAACTTGGAATTCTAGTGGCTTTTATATTCTGGGTTGAATCATATATAAAAACTTGCCAGCTCTATCAAATATGTTACTTGCTATTCCAAATGTTAGAATACTGCAATCAGGACTTGACCCATCTGTCATATAGTTTACAATATCAGCATAGGAAAAATTCAAAGAAAATAGCCTTTCCTTTTACATACACTCAGAGAATAAATTATATACTGTGAATATATTAACACAATAGTTTCTATTCCATTTAATAACAGTTTTTAGCAGCATTGTGACTATTTTTAATCATGCCATTTGCTAGGAATCTGGCATATTTATCTGGACATTCTATTGCCAAAAGTCCTTGCCATTTTGCTTGCATTTTCCAGTGGGGGAAAAAAAAATCGGTTGGCTTGTGCAAAGTAGATTTCTGATTGCTTTTAATTCTCACAGAATTATAACACTTATCAAAGTATAATAAAGAATATTTGAGTTAAGAGTATGAGGTTGGTTCCCCTCTCCATACATAGAGATAGAAATACATACGTATATAAACACCATACAATGCACACACACACACACACACACATTTTTAGTCTTTTAAGCTGTGTAATGATTTAATTCAGACTCTCAGTTTTAAGCTACTGGTTCCTAGCTTTTTTTGGTTGTTATTTTCTCATAACAAGAAATGCAAATCTATTCGTTCGTCTCTGGAGTCATGCTGATCCTTGTTCAACGTTTACCAAAGGTGGCTTTGTCCCCAGAAGCAAACCTCTCAGCCTCAAGTGAACAAAAATAACTGCTTTTTGGGCATTGGCCTCATGGCTTCCACTCTAATTTAAAACATAAGCAAGAATTTGGCTGCTCACTGATGGCTCCGGACTTCAACGTGTAGATATAGGAAGACTATTTTACTGCCCATCGCTATGGAGAGCAGCTTGTGCCGCCATCCCCAGATGGGAAGGGACCATGGGGAGAGGGGACCACACACCTCCTCCCACCCACACCTGGCAACTGCGTGGTGGGAATCCCTCGCCACCCAGGGGAGTCCGTCAGGCTTCAAAGCTGGGAGCGTCAAAGAAAGACAGCTCCTCCTGAGAGCATCAAAGCCAGGATAACATCGCATCTCAGAACTGCATCCCACTGCCATCTCTCAGTGCTGTGACCCTCAAGCACCCTCAAACGTGAGTCCATCCCCTGCCTCCTCAACAGCTACCCATTGAAAAACACATCTCAGTCTTCACGGATGTCCGGACCCCACAGTGTTGAACTGGCCTGACTTGTGCAAGTGTTTTCTGTCCTAGGGAAAAGACATTAACAGAGAAGGAAGAGGAGGAAAAGGCAAGAGATGCAGCAGCACCGGGACTTCACAGATCTCTAGTGCAGCGTGTATAGAACAGCTTGGAGGAGGCTCCTGCTGTGCAGTTGTCAGCACGTACCCTGGGGTGGCTTTCACTTCTCTCGGGAGGCCTGTGAGAGCTCCCCCCCAGCACTGTGCCCCTGCTCCTGGCATCTCCCTGCCACCACCGCCTCTCGAAAACAAGCTTCCACAAGGGATTACAGCAGGTTAAGCAGCAAACTCTTGATGTAATTCTGATCTGGCCCAATCTGCACAAATATTCAGCTCTTTTGAGCGTTCAAATTTTTTAGACCTAAATCCAAGGCTCTTGCACGATGGCTGCAAAACCACCTGAAGGTGAACGAGAGGAGAGGGAAAGTCCTCTGCCTTCCTGGGGGTACCGAGCACCTCGTGAGCCCCAACCCACATGTTTCTTTGTTGCCTCTTTATTGCAAGAAAATATAAAAGATTAAGGTCTAGCTAAGGACAGCGATTAATTTCCTCTGTAAATTAGAAATGGGGGAGTGACTGCAATGCCCTGTAAGGCAAGGGAGTTTACCTGTTTCTCCAGGTCCGGGTCTTGGAGATGATACATGAGGACCCTTTCACAGGGTGTCTTGGCTCCTGCTCAGAGCCAGGGAGTTGCATAAGGCTGGATGGGTTTTACGGCATTTTCCAGCGATCAGTTGCAGTGTGTGTGGCAGGTTTTGTTTCACTTCGGCTTTTCTTTCTTCCCTGTCCTTTTCCTAATCCCTTGCTACAGCATTTAGCATCAGAAATGCTCTTGTATTTTGCTCATGTGTCAAATGGCTAAGGTTTAAATGCTTCCATCACTGAAACCACAGGCAGGGGCAGCTTCCTCCTTCCTTACAACCTGACAAAGTCTTTTCCAGACAAACTTCTGCCAAAGGTTTTTAAGCTTTTTAAGGATGATACCTGCAAATAAGATCCTGGCAAAAACTTGGATTACTTGGCAAATTATGGTGTTGCGCTTGCAATAAGCTTCAGCCTGCAACGCATGTAACAGGTATATTAAAAGATCTGCACTACTCTGGTATGTATATTGCATACAATTCATTGTGTGTGACTCTTTACAGACTGAAAGGTTTTCAAACTACATATTTCTCACTCAGCACCGTGATTTCTGGTGGATGGATGTGCTATGAACACATCAGCAACAGTGAGAATTGCACTTGCCTTAGGAGAAGAGCATTGTTGACTTTTCATATTTTTTAAAAGCATAGCCACTGGCTCAATGATTTCTTTTAATAATTAAAAATACACAACCCCTGCCAAAGGCTTTGGAATACAAGTGTTATGTGTGTGTTCATTTGCGAGCCAATCATGAAAATGATAAAAAGAGCTGCTGTTCTGAAGATAACTATAAAGAATAATGGACTTAGCCTGAGGATGAGGCAAGCAGCCTTTTATTATATTTGTGAGGTGAATTTGCATGTAACTGAAAGGGATTTCTGTGATGGCATTTTTTTCTTTCAAAATAAGATGTGTTACCTCAAAAGAAAGAAACATTCATAGAAATGTGGGGGGTTTTTTTTCAACTCAGAAGGAGACTCTAATTCAGCTCTCAAATCTCAGCATGCTGAAAAGAGAACTGATCTCCTGACTTTCTGATGATTATTCAGCCTCGTGAAGAATTTTTGCATACCAGAACTGTATCTCATGCCTCAGGCAGCAAGTTGCTCTGCAGTTGGGAAGAGACTTGTAGAAAGATAACAGCACAATGCAGATCTTTGTGATTTCTGATGCTCTTGCAATAACTTTGATACTGCTTTAAACACTGCCTTTGAAAGGGCACAAGGAAACCTCAAAAGCTGCGTAACAATTCTTCATTAAATACAACCAAATGCCACTTCAAGGAAGGAAATAAATAAAGCGGCAGTTCAGCAGCACACGAATACAGGTAGTAGTCATGCCTGAGTTAAAAGTGTGTGACTGATTTATGACTTCAGTCTCCAGTGCTGCATACAAAGACTGATGTTTTCATACGTTTTGCATCCATATTTATTTGAGGAACGTAATTGTATTTTCTTTTTAAGCTTTGTGGTTTACCACAAATGCTGGGAGTGATTGCTCAGCAGTGGCTCGGCTCACAAATCACTCTGTCTCAGACCAGGTTAAGCAACAGGCAGCTCAGCTCCTAATCCTTCAGTGCACTCACTAAGAGTTATGGATGTGTGCACAGAGCTTCCCAGGCTGAGATCCAGAAATAGGGAAGGCGAGTGACGTACAGTGAGCATGGGGACCGTGATATGGGCCAGTACAAATGCCTTCAAAAATACCACTGCTTCTTAACAATCTGCTGTATTGCTCTAGTCAAAAACCGACCTCTTCTGCACCCGCTTCCTCAGCTGAGGACACTTTCCATGCCTGCTGGGGCGAGCGCTATGTACAAGATGCTCCACAGCCAGCGCCAGCCGAGGCTGACGCAGCCGAAGCCACCACGCTCAGTCCCTCTCCTGTGGGTGCACTCGGGTCCCCAGCCTGTCACAGGCACTGAGAGATGCCTGCCTCTGCACGGGCACCACGGCTCCCCTCACTGCTCTGTGGGGTTTTGGCTCTGCACCCACCCTGGCACCACTGCTGGTTGTGTTTTTGAGGGAAGCCAGGCTTCCCCGCCAGCCTGGCCGGGGGGACAGACCTGGGGAGGACAGTGCATGCCAGCAACGCAGCGTCATGAGATGCTGTGCCGCCGCAGCCCTGCTTGCCTGGATAGGGGAGTGGGAGGCTGCCAGCCAAGCAAAATCCTGACATTTCTGGACATCCCAAGAGTAGCTGATTTCCCTTGGTGACAGGGCAATAGGACTTTAGTGGATCCCTTTGCTCTCCAGTTACTTTCCACTTGCAGTCTGTGCCCCATTGCTCTGCCACCCTGGCAGTAAGCACTGAGGCAAGACCTGCGTCCATCCCCACATCTCCTTCACTTCTCCTCTCTGTGCATCAACTCAGCAGTACCATGAGAAGTCTCTCTTTACAGAGACCAAAACCAAACCACAACATGAGAAATACTCAGTCCAAAAGCAAACAAACCAAAAAAACCTTATAGCAAAATATACTTAAAACCTATACACAACGAATCGTCAAACTGACAGCTGTGGCCTTGGCTGGCACCATCCCTAAGGCTGCCTGTACCCAACTCCAGCAGCACAAAGTGGCACCAGTGTTGATGGGATCCCTCAGTGCCACAGCACTCCAACACAGTGCAGCACATCTCACAAATCCTGTGCTTAAGGGATGAAGAAGTTATTCCTTTCTAAAGGAACGATGGATTCCTGACTTATATAAATAAGCAGACAAATACTTATCAAAAGGTTGCACTTCTTAATCTGAGTGTTAGTAGTTTTGTCTGATTAATAATTCAAGCAAGTCATTCATCTTTAATTGTTTTAGCATAGTGTTCTATTTAATGTTCTATTTCAATACTTTTAAAGCAAGGCAAGAGACTACACACTTTTCAGGAGAAAGGACATCAAAGGGTGACATTTGTGTGTTTAAAAAGAAGTTGTTTTCAGCATCTTATTTTTATTCTTGCTTCTGGCAAAATAAATAAAAAGTCAGGCCAAACCCCAGTCACTTTTGACTCCACTTAAGCTGAGGAACTGGTTTCAAGTTGAGTCCTGCTGACCTTGCCTGAAAATTTTTAAAGACAACGGAAGATTTGTGGGCACAAAGCAGCAGAGTCACAACTCCCTGCGTCCTTTCACTCGCTCCAAGCATCAAGAAGAAGCAGTTTTATTTTTAAACGAGCTGGGCTGTAGAAACGTCCTTCTGAATTTCTAAACTGTAAGCACACGACGAGCCACTGCGTGATGCTCAGTGCATTTATTGTGCTTAACCACAACAGCCTGCGCTCACTTTGATGTGCCATAGTTAATGGTAATAGCTGGGATTGTTCTATTTGCTATTTGTTTATTTGCAAGCCTCATAGGCGTAAGGAAAAAATATTCTCCATTTTCTAAATATTTATTGCTATTCAAAATTAATTTTACTGTCATGCAATAGCTCTAGATCATGGCCCAAATTTGAGCTGCGAAGGTCTGGGGAAGCCAGGGCAGAACTTGCACTGCTTTTTAAAAGCAATTTCTTTTTGCAAACAGAGTTGAAATCAACCTGATCCTCCCCACCCCCCCCAAACAGAACAATCTACTCACAAAAAGAAATGAACAGTTCAGGTTT